>NC_142476.1:31257258-32507258 GCF_049115385.1 Moschus berezovskii | reverse complement strand
AGTTGTGATGGCAGCTGCCAATTGTCATGGCGCTCGCGGGTGTGTCCTTTAGCATGCTAATATATTAACAGTGAACCTATAGTGAAGATCAAGGTCCACTGGAGAGCAGGTCTTCCACCATCTTGGGCCTGCTTGGTCCTAGCCAGTTCTTGTTTTTCTCTCTGTAACTTCCTCTTTTTGTAATTGAGCCTGAAACTCAGATAAGGGTGGTTAGTGTCCATTTGAGTGAGGGGCGGAGGCATGATTCTGAGGCCTTGGTACCATAATTCCTGACATAGTTTGCCAAACTATTTAAGATGGTATGAACACTATTCTTAATTCCGATAGAGGTTACTAATAAAATCTCACTGTGAAAAGTTTTCGCCCTTCTCCCAAAGTAAGATGTCTTGGTCTTTTGCAATTACCAAAACTGGGGGAAGAAAAAGGAACTTAGAGCCATCTCATTACTTCACAATGATTACCGGTGTGTAAATTATTAAATAGTTAATGGCATTAGACATCATTTATACCATTTGTAGTTCTCATTCCACGTGTACAATCAGAAAGAAAAATTACGCCAGAAAAACATATTTTTTAGGATTTCAAAAACTAATCTCACTTGTGGAAGAAAATATGCCGTTTTATGCGAGTATCTGTATGTTTTGACTGAAAACGTGTATAGATAGTATTTTATTAACTATCTCTAAGTGCTTCTAAAATTGGGGAAATTTGGGGTGATTTTACTACTTTTATCTAACAAAACCTTCTTTTAGGAGAATTTTGGAGCGAAATCTTTCTGGTTGGTTGTATTTCCATTACCTTATTGAACATTGGACAGAACTGGAACTCGTGCACTGGTTTCTGATGTGAAAGAATCTTAACTTATGTGGGTGTCTTGTAAGCAGATACACACCTGGATGTGATTTGTACATACTTCATGAAAGCCCATTTACATACTCACCTTTCCAGATCTTTCAGTTTTCTTTTTTAAAGAAAAGCTTCCTGTAAGGGGTTAGTAATGCTTTAACCGTTGTGTAGACTTTATTTCTCCATGTCTTCTGTTTTGCTCTGATGATTGCACACTCCTACCTTCATCACCTAAAAATGTTATTCAGTCAGAAGGTACTCATGGCACAATTAAGCTTCGTCTCTTTTCTGGTTTACCAGATAGCTGTGGAGGGAGGACAAGAGCAGCAGACAGATTCCACCAAAGGGCGATGCCTGCGGAGAACTGTCAGTGTTCCTTCCGAGGGTCAGTTTCCTGAATACCCACCAGAGGGCGACGCTAAACTGGGTAAGCTACTATGTAAAAGGAAACAAATTACTAATTTTTATCAGGTAATTTATGGAATTGTTATTGAGAGTGTTACAATAAAAGAAAACATCTTGCATTTACTGTTAAGTAAGTACTTTAAAATATAGTCAGAGGTCATTAGAAAGTTTTATTCTTTATAACCAAGCGATAGCAAAGTTGTTTTACAGAGATAAAATTTATCTGAGCGCTAGTGTGATTGTGGAAAAATCCTAGGCATGTTGATTGATGTGTTGTTTCTGGTTTTACCGCTTGGCTTTAAATTTTTTAAGAGTGTTAGATGGTCCTGTTGAGGCACTAGGGAGTCGGTTTTGGTTGAAAACTTACTATTGAATGGCTTATGTCCTGTGCACATAACTACTGGTGTTGTCTTGCATAGTGTAAGGTCGGATCAGGCTAATTTACCTGAGCCAATTTTATATGGCCTGTATAAGCTGGAATCAAGATTGCTGGGAGAAATATCAATAACCTCAGATATGCAGATGACACTACCCTTATGGCAGAAAGTGAAGAGGAACTCAAAAGCCTCTTGATGAAAGTGAAAGAGGAGAGTGAAAAGGTTGGCTTGAAGCTCAACATTCAGAAAACAAAGATCATGGCATCTGGTCCCATCACTTCATGGGAAATAGATGGAAAAACAGTGGAAACAGTGTCAGACTTTATTTTTTTGGGCTCCAAAATCACTGCAGATGCTGATTGCAGCCATGAAATTAAAAGACGCTTGCTCCTTGGAAGGAAAGTTATGACCAACCTTGATAGTATATTAAAAAGCAGAGACGTTACTTTGCCAACCAAGGTCCGTCTAGTCAAGGCAATGGTTTTTTCCGTGGTCATGTATGGATGTGAGAGTTGGACTGTGAAGAAAGCTGATCGCCGAAGAATCGATGCTTTTGAACTGTGGTGTTGGAGAAGACTCTTGAGAGTCCCTTATACTGCAAGGAGATCCAACCAGTCCATTCTAAAGGAGATCAATCCTGGGTGTTCATTGGAAGGACTGATGCTGAAGCTGAAACTGCAATACTTTGGCCACCTCATGCGACGAGTTGACTCACTGGAAAAGACTCTGATGCTGGGAAAGGTTGGGGGCGGGAGGAGAAGGGGACGACGGAGAATGAGATGGCTGGATGGCATCACCGACTCTGTGGACATGAGTTTGAGTGTACTCCGGGAGTTGGTGATGGACAGGGAGGCCTGGCGTGCTGTGATTCATGGGGTCGCGGAGAGTCGGACACGACTGAGCGACTGAACTGAACTGAACTGAACTGTATAAGGTGTTTTCAGGATTGTGTTTAGAGTGGCTGACACAAGGGAGACATCAAAAAACCCCACTTGAGTTGTTACATACTAAAGGAATTAATGTCAGTATCAAAGCAGTTCTTTCTGTTTCTCACCAAATAAATCTCTTTGGCCTTTGCATACTTACCAATGAATATTTAGATAATTAAATAGATAATTTTAAGAGAATATAAATAATATTAAATGAAATAATGAAAGAATTTGAAACAGGAGTTTTGGTGTTTTTACATTGTAGTAGTAGGATTTGTTCAGTGCACCTAGACATTTAGTCATAGATACTTTGTAGATAGGTAAAGCAATCATTAATTGTCTCTTTTTTTGTTAGTATGGATAATTCTGTGATTTTGTTAAAATCAAGATTTTTTTGTTTGTTTGTTTTTGCCTTTTTCTTCATATCTTTTCATTTTCTAAATGGAACTTTGTCAGCATTTGAATCCTTTAGTTCCCTTTTTATCCTGTGACATTTGTTGCTTTTCTAGACATCAGTCAGGTTAGCAAACACTTCTTCGAGGGATCATACTTGGAAGAATCAAAATTTCCTCTGATCCTATTTCCATTGTACTTCTTTAATATGTGTTGAAACCAGTTTAGGTGTGGGCTTAAGTTATATTGCAAACCTGTCTGGGTGTGACCATTTTATAGCCTGTTTGTATTTCACACATAAGTTTTGTGTGAACTGGACTAGCTCAGAGTTGCCTTCTTTCAACTCCTTTGCTGTAATTATTTGTAATGTTATGTTGATGACTGTCAGTTCTCTAGGATTCTCTGACTATTCATGCTTTGATCCACAAAAATCAGTTGATTTTGAGGAAGTGCAATTATAGTCTGAGTGATTATTGTGATTTTATAGAAAGGGAATATATAGTACATTGTTAATTTATGGCCAACATTCCAGGTACAGGTCCCAAAGACAAACTTAAGATGAAGTGACTAAGATGTGTAGTCCAGAGCCAGCCTTCTACCTTCTATTCTTGAAAACAGATTTGGCAGCCATCTTGATTCATGCTCGTCCATCATCATTCTTGGAGTGGATTTCCTAAATTTAGCACTGGGAGTTATCACTCATAAATTTTAGTGAGCAAAAAGATTCTTTTAGAGCCTTTCTTCCTTACATGCCAATCTAACGTTGAATTAAATAATTATTCTGTTGTTCTGTTTTTATTTCCCAGTGATTTGTCTTGAGGCAGAATTTCCCACTGTCAAATATTTAATTGAGTAATTGCTGTATATCTTTCTATATATAGATATACAGATATACATATATATATTTTATGCCAGTCCCTAAGAATGAAAAGAGGTACAAGATAAGATCTCTGCCTTTAGAAAATTCTTTTAGGAAGATAGATTATTGATGACTCTTCACAGTATATGCTATTATTGTGGTATATTGTGTGTGGTTTAGAGATGTGGTTGGAGAGGACAGCATTGAGCTCTTTGGCAAGCAGATCATAAAAGTCTTATAGGTAATTGTGGGAGCTTTGGCTTTTACTCTGGGAGGGGGAAGCCGTAGACTTCTATATTGAGACTAGGGAAGCAAAAATGGAAGTTTAGAAACCAATTAGTATGCTACTGCAATAGTCTAGAAAAGAGATGAAAGAACTTGGGCCATAATGATGGTAGCAGAAGGGCTGAGAAGTGACCAGATTATATGTGAAGGTGTAGCCAGTTTGCTCATTGGATTGGATATGGGAAGTGAGAAATGGAAGAGTGAAGAACTTTGGCAAGCGCAGCCAGAAGAATGAAGTTGTCATTTTTTAAGACTGGGAGAAACAAGTTTGAAAGTGGGACTGACTAGGAGCTCAGTTTGGCCATCTTAAGTTTGAGGATCTTATTAGATACACAAGTAGAAATATGTGAGTCTGGAAACTAAGGGAGGAGTGCAGACTGGAGATACAGATCACAAGCTTTTAGCAAATAGGTGGTGTTTGAAGCCACAAGATTGAATGATATCATCAGGGAAGGGTATTTAGGTAGAAAGGAAAAGTTAAAGACTAAGCTCTGGAACATTTAGAGGTTAGGAAGATGAGGAAACATTAGTAAAGGATGGACCAGAGAAGAAGAATGAAAATATAAGAATTTTGTTTGCAAGTGAGTCAGTCAAGTGTGTCGGGAAGCCCTTCTGTTTTTGCAGGGTTCTTTCCCTTTGCAAGCTCTCTCTTTGTTCCTCTCCAGTAGAGTAACTCCAGGGAGGACAGATCAGTTTTTGCGGATGTGAAACCACGGCATGCATTTTGATTTCAGGTGTGAGGCAGTCAGCTATGAAGAATTACCCACTCATGAAAGACGTGCACCTTTTATTCAACCTCAGAGCATTTGTAACAGAAAAGAGCTCTATGAATGTAAAGGATCTGTGAAGAACTTTCATTAGTGGCTACCAATTTAGTGTACTTTGGAGATTTCAAACTGGTAAAGAAATTTGAATGTAAAAAAGATGGGAAAGCCTGTGTTTCTGCCTCTCACATCGTTCAGCGTGAGCAAATGCACAGTTTTGAGGAACCTGATAAATGTCAAGAACTCAGAAGAAGAAAGTGTGTGTGAGGAGGCAGGTGGGGAATAGATAAGCACAGAATGTCCTTCTCACTCACTAGTTCCCAGTCTCTTGCACTCAGAAGTTTACCCCAGACACACAAAATTTATATTTACCGTGGCATTTGACACAATATTTTGATGCAGCAAAATCTTCTCTCTTGAAAGTGAGATATTTTCTTCAGGTGTACCTATTTCCAAATTTAGTAAACCAAGAAAAAAACTACTTTTCCCTGGTGACAGTATCCATATTTTAATTTATTCATCATAAAAAAGACTTTTCAAACCATGTAAAAGCACAATTTGCTGAATTTTCTAAAGCAAATCACTTCTTCAGATGGTAGAGTCTTTGCATAAAAACAATACAGGGAGGTATATGGGTTGACCACATGAATTGGTAAATATTCATTTCAATGTAAATATAACCTATATGAATTCAGCTTTTTAAAAAGCCATTGGATACCTTTTAAGAACATTATTAAATGGGAGAAAGTGAAAGCTGAACTGTAGGCAACATTTTTGTGATGCATAGATATATAGAAGAAAATGTGTCTCTACTACTGTGTGTCTCTGCTGCCTGGCTGGGGGATTGCACAAAGATGAATTGAGAACCTTGTCCGATCTGGTTGTTGCACTTCTTTGACATTCCAGTAAAGTTAATGCTTTGATTCTCAAGTGGGCAGAGCAAAGTCAGAGCCTGAAATGAGCAAGAATCTTGCTTGTAGGTAACATCAGAAACGTGATCATAAAGCTGGTTTGATTAGAAAGTGCACTCATTACTGCACCTTTTCTCAGTTCTCAAAAATGAAATTGAACCGACATATTTAAAACCAAATATCTAGTAACTCAAAGCTGCAGAGATCTTCATGCCTCTGTTTTATTACACTGTGATAAAATCTTAAAAGTACCCCATGACCTTACTTACAAAATCTCTGGATTTTAAAAAAACTGTGCTTGTGATATTAAATTTGTTTCATTATCATGGAGTCCTCAAAAGCTGGAAATATCTGGTAAGTGTACTTAAAAATTAGGATTTCACATAGGATGCCCTTGATACATGTTGTCAAGCATAGTAAAAATATATCAAAAGTCTTTGAAGTCAGCGTTAGCTAATGCACAGTTTTCATGTTTGTGTAAATAAAGTTGAACAGAAGATCTAAAGTAACACCACCAAAAAAGAAGGAAATTAAATTGGAAAAACCTTGAGGAAAAACTAAGCTTGCACTGATGTCTTCCTGTTTATTGACCCATGTGATAAAAATTTGAGGACATTTTAAAGAAAATGAATATTAAAAGACAGAACATACTCTCCAAGACATTAATAAATTATTGGAAAGGATAACTCATTTAATCAAAATTATAGAGGATATTGATTATTCAGATCTTAGCTTTGACTCTTTATTAAATTAGCCAAAGATCTGATTTTATGTATAAAATAATGATGACTATCTTTTTATTCCCGAGACATTCACTATTAGGAGTATCTAGATAACTTATGCAGAGAAGGCAATGGCAAGCCACTCCAGTACTCTTGCCTAGAAAATCCCATGGATCGAGGAGCCTGGTAGGCTATAGTCCGTGGGGTCACTAAGGGTCGCACACGACTGAGCGACTTCACTTTCACTTTTCACTTTCACGCATTGGAGAAGGAAATGGCAACCCACTCCAGTGTTCTTGCCTGGAGAATCCCGGGGACGGGGGAGCCTGGTGGGCTTCTGTCTATGGGGTCATGCAGAGTCGGACACGACTGAAGTGACGCAGCAGCAGCAGCAGCAGATAACTTATGAAGCATTTTAAAGATGCTAAAATCTTCTAGGTATAGGATGGTAATGATAATATTGTAAAAAGGGAAAATGAGAGTAGTGAGGATTTGATATTGCCAGAAACATATCCTTCCATTTTTCAAATAATAGAATTTTATTTTTTCACATTAATTTTTAAAATTTTCACTTTATATTGGAGCATAGTCGATTAACAATGTTGTGTCAGTGTCATGTGTATAGCAAAGTGGTTCATTATACATGGATCCATTCTTTTTCAAATTATTTTCCTATTTAGTTTATTACAGAATATTGAGTTGAGTTCCCTATGCTATACTGTAGGTCCTTGTGGGTTATCTATTTTAAATATAGCAGTGTGAACGTGTCAATCCCAGACTCCCAATCTGCCATTCCCTTTCCCCCTAGTAACCCTAGGTTTGTTCTCTAAGTCTTTGGTCTGTTTCTCAGATCGAATTTTAAATGTTGATAAATAATATCTGTGTACAGTAGCAGTCAGTATTTAAATTGGCTATTAAACTTCTTTGTGTAAAATTGTATGTGATTATATATCCTTTGCAGTATAAATGCATTTTAGTTTAATGTAGTTCCATTTCTTTATTTTTGCTTTTGCTTATTTCACCTAAGGCACAAGTCCAACCAATACTGCTAACAGCAGTGTTAAAAAGCATACTGCCCATGTTTTCTTCTAGAAGTTTTATGATCTTAGGTCTTATATTTAGGTTTTTAATCCATTTTTAGTTTATTTTTGCATATGGTGTGAGGAAGTAGTCCAGTTTGAATCTTATACATGTGGCTGTTCAATTTTCCCAACACCATTTATTGAAGAGGCTGTCTTTTCCCTATTATATATTTTTTGCCTCCTTTTCTTTGGTTAATTGACCATATAAGCTTGAGTTTATTTGTCTTACCTTGATCTTTGTGTCAGTTTTTATGCCAGTCCCATGGTAATTTGATTGCTATAGCTTGTACCTCTGTTTGAAATCAGGGAATATGAAACCTCTGGTTTTGTTCTTCCTTCTCAGTATTGTTTTGACTATTTTAGGGTTTTTTGTGTTTTCATGCAAATTTTTGGATATTTTGTTCTATTTCTGTGAAAAATGTTATTGGTATTTTGTTAGAGATTGCACTGAATCTGTAAATTGCTTTGGGTAGTATGATCATTTTGTAAATATTAATTCTTTCCATCTGTGAGAATTCCATTTGTTCATGTTGTCTTTAATTTCTCTCAGCAATATTTTATAGTTTTCTGACTGCAAGTCTTTTAATCCTTGGTTGGATTAATTCCTAGGTATTTTTTCTTCATGATACAGTTGTCAATGGGATTGTTTTCTTAATGTCTCTTTCTGATAGTTCTTTGTTAGTGTATAGAAATGCATGAGATTTATTATGTTAATTTTGTAGCCTGCAGTTTTACCAAATTCATTTATTAGTTTTGATAGTTTTTTTTTTTTTTTTGGTGGCATCTTTAGGATTTGGATATATAGTATCATGCCATCTACAAAGTGACAGTTTTATTTCTTCCTTTCCAATTTGGATTCCTTTCATTTCTTCTTTTCTTTTCTGCTGTACTGGGACTTTGAGTACTGTATTGAATAAAAGTGACCAGAGTGGGCATTCTTGTCTTGTTCCTGATCTTAGAGGAAATTCTTTCAGCTTTTCACTGTTTCATATGATGTTGGCTCTGTGTTTGTCATATATGGTCTTTATTATTTTGAGGTATGTATCTTTTATACTCAGTTTGTTGAGAGTTTTTATCAAAATGGATGTTGAATTTTGTTGGAAGATGATTTTTATTTTCAATTTGTTAACGTGGTGTATCATGTGCGGTTATTGAACTATCCTTGCTTCTCTGGGATAAATTCCACTTCATCATGGTATATAATCCTTTTATTGTATTGTTGAATTTAGTTTGCTAATATTTGCTGAGGATTTTTTGCATGTTATATTCATCAGTGATATTGTTCTGTAATCTTTGTTATTTATTTGTGGGGGGGTCGTGTCTGTCTGATTTTTATATCAGGGCAAGGGTGGCCTTGTAGAATGAGTTCAGAAGCATTCCTTTCTCTTCAGTTTTTGGGAATAGTTTGAGAAAGGTATTAACTCTTTAAATATTTGATAACATTCACCTGTGAAGCCCTCTGGCCTTGGACATTTGTTTGTTGGGAGCTTTTTTTAAATTACTGATTCAGTTTCCTTCCTGGCAATCAGTCTGTTCATATTTTCTGTTTCTTCCTGGTTCGGTTTTGGGGGATTGTATATTTCCAGGAATTTGTTCATTTCTTCCAGGTTGTCCATTTCACTGGCATATAATTGTTCATAGTAATCTCATGGTCTTCTGTATTTCTGTACTGTCAATCACAAGCTCTTTTATTTCTGATTTTATCTATGTGGTCCTTCTCTTTTTATTCATATTCTTTATGAGTCTAGCTAAGGGTTTTTCAATTTTTATCTTTTCAAAGAACCTCTTCTTAGTTTCACTGATCTTTTCTTTCTTTTGTCTCTTTGTATTTCTGTTCTAATCTTTATGACTTTCTTCTATCTTTGGATTTTGCTTGTTCTTTATTTTTCTAGTTCTCTTATGTCTAAGGCTAGATTGTTTATTTGGGATTTTTCTTGTTTCTTTAGGTAGGCTTGTGTCACTGTAAATTTCCCTCTTAAGATTGCTTCTGCAGTATCCCATAGGTTTTGGATCATTGTGTTTTCATTTTCATTTGTCTCCAGGTATTTTTTTTTAATTCTCCCTTTGATTTCTTCAATGATCCATTGGTTGTTTAGTAACATATTGTTTAGCCTCTATATGTTTGTAGTTTTTGCAGTTTTTTTCTTGTAGTTGATTTCTATTCTCATACTGTTATGTTCAGAAAACATGGTTTCAGTCTTCTTAAATATACTGATATTTGTTTTGTGACCTAAGGTTTGATCTATCCCAAAGAATGTTTCATGTACACTTGAGAGGGATGTGTATTCTTCTTCTTTGGGATGGACTGTTCTATGTATATTTCTTTTACATTCAAATAGGTTAATGTGCTATTTAAGGCCAATGTTTCTTTATTGATTGTCTAGACGATTTGTTCACGGAAGTAAGTGGTGTATTAAACCCCCCTTCTATTATTGTCTTACTGACAATTTTTTCCTTTAATGTTTGCTTTATGTATTTAGGTACTCCTGTGTGGGATGCGTAGGTATTTTCAGTTGTTAACTCTTCTTGTTGGATCGATCCCTTTATCATTATGTAATGTCTTGTTTGTCTCCTGTCTTTGTTTTAAGGTGTATTTCTTCTGATATAAGTATTGCTATCCTGGCTTTCTTTTCATAGAATTTAGTGTATGTTTGGATTCCTTTCCCTCCTCTTGGTGTGTATCTGTTTTATATTTCAGTTTGTACTTCCCATGCAGTTCATGTGTAACAACCTGTTTCCATGTGATTATTTTACACTGATGCTCTCTTAACTTTGAACACATCTTAACCACCCTACATTTAACACTCCCTACCATGTTTAATGTTGTTATATCACATTTTGCATCTTTTGTTTTGTCTATCCCTTAACTATTTATTATCGATATTCCCAGATTAGGGAAATTTTCAGTTCTTATTTCCTCAAATAAGTTCTCTGCCCTCCCCTCTCTGATTCTTCTCCTTTTGGTATAATGTGAGTGTTAGTACACTTGATGTTGTCTCAGAGGTATTTTCAAAACCACCCTTTTTTTTTTTTTAATTCGTCTTTTTTTCTATTCAGCTTGAGTGACTTCCACTGCTCTTTCACTTCACTGAGTTGTTCCTCCATGCCATCTAATCTACTTTTGATTCCTTCTAATATGCTTTTATTTCAGTTATTGTAGTCTTCAACTCTGTTTGGTTCTTGTTTGTATTTTCTAACTCTGTTAAACTTTTCACTCTGTTCATCCATTCTTGTCCCAAGTTCACTGAGCATGTTTATATGAGGTCATTGCCTTGAATTCTTTATTGGGTAGATTGCTCATGTCTTCTTTGCTTAGTTCTTCTTTTGGAATTTTGTCTTATTCCTTTGTTTGGAACATATTCTTCTGCCTCCTTATTTTGCCTAATTCTCTTCCCCTGTATTAAGTAGGTCAGTTATGTTTCCTGATTTTGGATAAGTGACCTTGTATAGGAGACATTGTGTGAGGCCTAGCAGTACACTCTCTCTGGTCCCCAGAGGCCCCTGCATGGGCTCTGTGGACCTTTCTGTTGTGTTGGGACTGTGGTAGCTGGGCTGATAGCTAGGGCTGGCCCCTGACCCAGAAGGCTGCCACGCTCTGCTTTGTTCAGTGGCCGCAGGCCTACTGGTACTAAAGTCATATTTTTATTTCACTCTTATGAGCTAAATTTAGAGGAACAGCTGAATCATTTTTTAAATGAAGAAATGGGTTTTAAGTCAAGGTGTCAGAGCACAATTCTTCTAAGTTATAAAGGAATGTTTAGATTCCTGATTTGCTCTTTTATCTTTCTCCTCACCTTCATCCTGGAATAGTAGAGATTAGTTTAGTTTTGTGAAAGGTGATTCAAAGGCAGTGCTGCACATTTGGTTGTGCAAATTATGTGTACCCCTACAAGTAAGAGTGTGTGTCATTTAATTGTGATTGTTGATTTGTCCTTATTTTGTAAAATATCCAACAGATGTCAGTAAGGTGTCTTAAGTAAAGGATTCCTTTTCTGACTCAGTTAAGTCATTTGTACAGGCTATTGTAAGGGTTGCTGCAAGTCCAGAAGAACTGGGGAAGGAGAAATGAAGGAAGTCAGTGTTTAACTGTGGACGAGCTACTTGCTGAGTTTAGAAAGCTGTATCATATATGGTAATATTTAAGTTAGTCTAATAAACTTTTTTTTTACTTAGAGCCCTCTAAAATGGGATCCCTAGGTGAGGGGCCACTCTCAACTTGTTCTGAGGCAATATTAACCTTAGTAAACCACTCTGGTGACTGGAGAATTGGGTGGGAATGGTAACGAGTAGTGTAAACAATCAGGAATGGTTTTTGAATCAACCTAGACTTCTGGGGAGAAAAATGGTGGATTGAACATAAGCGTGTACTTGTATTCCTTTCAGAAACCTCACTACAGCTATAGTAATGGCATATTCCTTTAAAGACATAGTCCTTCAGGAATAAGGAAAATGGCAAAGAAGAAAACAACCACAAAAACCAATAATACATAATAATAAATCAAATGCTGGAAAGCAAATGGAGTGTGGTAAGTGACCTACGTGACCTGAGAAAGCCAGTTCTTAATCTAGCAACAAAGAAAGCCAAGAACCAATCTGATTTTTACCACAAAATCTTCAAATAGTCCAGGAATCGATGGCCTCAGGAATGTATAGTAGTAGATCCCTCAGTCTTCTCCTCTTCCCACCCCCATCTCTACCCTAATGGAAGGTTGCGGGTCAGTTATCTGGGGGAGAAAACTCAAGGGTCTCTGGACTGGGGCATACCAGGCAAAATGGGGAGCACAGGGTAGTTTACCAAATACAAGGGAATAAAGTGAACACCTGCAAACTGAATGATGAGACTCCTCTACCTGTCTTCCTTACTTTACCTTTACCCTCCAGCCAAGAGATCAGTGTCATTGGAGAATTTAACAGCCCAAGAGGAAAGACTCCGACATTCCCAAGGCTAGCTGTCACTGGAGGGAAAGACTGTAGCATGGAAGAAAAAACCCAAACAAATTTAAAAAAAATTAAATTTGGAAGCAGAGATATGCACCGAATAGAAAACTTTAAAACAAGTTGTGATTATCTTCGGAGAGAGAAAATATGACATACATGAGACAAGACCTGAATGTTAAATACAAAGCCAAAATACTGCTTTCTACTGTGTATTAAAAAATTATAACAGAAATAAGACTCAATAATGGAAGGGTTAGAAGATGAAAATGAGGAAATAAACCAGAAAATAAAGGGGAAAAAAAGAAAAAATAATTAGAGCATCAGGTTAGGAAGTCAAAACAATGAGTTCCAGAAAAAGTAAAACAAAGGGGAGGAAATCACTAGCAAAATATTTTAAGAAAATTTCCCACAACTGAAGGATATGAGGTTCCAGATTAAAAGGAATTACTAAGTGCCTATGACAAGGCACATTTTCGGGAAATTTCAATTTGTCTCTGATGACAAAGAGGCCATTTTGCAAACTGCCAAAGAAAGGGAAAACATTACAAACTAAGGACCAGAAATCAGAATGGCTTCTGATTTCTATCAGGGATATCAGAAGCTAGAAAATAATGAATGCCTTCAGACTTCTGGAGGAAGATTATTTCAGTACAGAATTCTATATAATATAGCTCTAAGCCACTAATAGCACATGAGAATAGAGACATTTTCAGACATGCAAGGTTAAAAAAACTACTTCCTACACACCATTTCTCCTGAAGCTAAATGGGATAAATTCTTCACCAAGAATGAGCAGGATGTGGGATATAGGATAGGAGATCCAACACAGGGGAGAGATGCAGGAAGCCCTCGGGAGAACCCTGCAAGGGGAACCCAGGTACACGGCCTCAGAATAATGACCCCAGTGTGGACTGGAGCAGTCAGAAGTCTGCTGTGAGGACTTCTCCAAGAAGACCACACTGATATATCTGAGTTAACTGAAACAACAGGAAGTGAATTTGGGATTGAATTAACAATAAGGATGTAGAAATCTAAGCAAATAGATAATTAGGCCATAACTAAAGCAAGTTTCCATGTTTGTTCAATGCTAGTTGTAACATCCTCTTAGTCCTGAGGTGATAAGCAACATAGATAAATGCTTTTTATCAGCTTCCTCCCACTTTATTGTTATAAGTATTTATAAATTTTACTCTATTTTATTTTCCACACACACAAAGTCTGATTTGGCACTGGTGAATACACACAGAATCTGAAAAGTCCAATGTGAACTGAATAGATTTTCTGGGATCTAACACTAAAAAACAACTGCCAAACAACTGTCAGACAGTTCATTCTTTAAGAAAGCTGAGTTAGGGGTGAGAAGTTGTGTGTGTGTGTGTGTGACTGTGTGTCTGTGTGTGTCCCATGCTCAGTAGTGCCTGACTCTGTGTGTGTGTGTGTGTCCCATGCTCAGTAGTGCCTGACTCTTTGTGACCCCACAAACTGTAGCCCACCAGTCTCCTCTGTCCATGGGATTTTCCAGGCAAGAAGGGTTGCCACCCCTTCCTCCAGGGAATCTTCTGGACCCAGGGATCGAACCCATGTCTCCTGTGTCTATTGCATTGGCAGGCAGATTGTTTGCCACTGAGCCAGCAGGGAAGTCATAGGAGGGATTTAAGGGAAATTTCCATCACACAGACTGCAGAAATATATAGGAAGACAAACAAAGCCCAAGGAAAGAGCTCTGCTGAGATAAAGATGCTGAAAGCGCGTTTGAGCCCTGCTTCAAGGGCAACAGATGAACAGCCAAAAAAGAGCAAGGAAGAAGACCTTGCCCAATCCCGGGGTTAGTGTGTGGCTCTGAGAAAGAACAGCATGTGGAAACGTGACTCCTGAGGGCAAAGAGCGTTGCTATTCAGGAGCACATGACATCTTGATCTGAGGACCATGGACTCTTGATCTTGACCAGAGAGGGTTAGTGTCATACTAGTAACACAGGAGCGCCACGAGCATGTGGACCAGCAGCCTTCATGTCCAGCACCCACGGAGGGTAGATGTGAATCTCTTAAGGCACCTTGATGGAGACTTGAATTTTGTTCTTCTCTGTAAATCACAGGGAAACTGTGAGTTGAAAGTAGTAAAGGACCAGCACTTACAGTCAGTTGTGAGATGTATCTCTACTTAGGAGTCACCTTAAGATAGGGTTTCTGTGACAGAAAAGGAGGAGGCCACCCCACAGGTGACTTTCCTGAGGCTCCCGCTGTCCACAGCTGAGCAGAACAGTCATTTCAACAGGGGCATGGGACACGAGGACAGAACCTTCCAGGACAACCAGGAAGAATTTCTGGTGAAGACAGTGTCCCCACACAGGTAAACAAGCGTCTTCAAATACCACTAGGAAGAAAGCTGAGTGCACATGGTGCCAGCTGCTGGAATGTTGGCTCAGGATGAAAAGGGAAGAGCATCTGAGTCTCTAGATGATGTTAGATGTCAGGACAGAATGTTCAAGGCCCACCACTGAAGAGGCTCGGGTGAGGTCCTGCATTTAGCCAAGCACAATTCAAAGTGGTCTTCAGCTGCCATGAGAGGTTCTGGAATGTCGCTGCTGAGGAAGTGCTCCAGGAGAAGCTGCTTGTTGGGCTCCCCAGCCGTTGGACAAGCATTTGCCACAGCAGTACTGCTTTGTGTCAGAGACATTGCTGTCACAGCAGCCATCCACCAGCAAATCTTTCCTGTCACAAACGCAGCTGTGTTCGTCCGTGATGAGGTGCTTCCCTTGATTGGAGTTCCGCACTGGTTGCTGGGCTGACTGCCATTGCCCCAGTTAAACTGTACTTGCCATGGAACGGGCTGATCATGGTCTTGACCCTGGAGAAGATTCCGATCTCTACTGCCCTCTTCTCCTGCTTGAAGGTGCTGGTGAGGAAGTAGAGGAGCAAAAGCTGGACGACCAGAGCAAGCACCCACCTCTCCCACAATGAGCCAGTGCCACATTGTGGCCGCCAGGTTTACCATCCTGTCAAGAGTGTTGTGGGCCCTGCGCCTGGGTGGCATGGCCCCTATGCAGCTGGCAGCCCCATGGCTCAAGGGGGCACCAGTCCCCTCTATTTTAGAAGCTAGATAAGTTAACACCAAAATAGCATACTTGAGTCACTCCCAGTTCTGCTCTCTCACTGATTTACTTAACATCCGCCATCCTCGTTAGTATAATGATGAGTATCCAAGCCTGTCACGTGGGAGACCAGGGTTTGGTTTCCCCAACAGGGAGTCAACATGCCCTAGGGCTTCCCTAGTGGCTCAGACAGTAAAGAATCCGCCTGCCAATGCAGGAGACTCAGGTTTGATTCCTGAGTTGGGAAGATCCCCTTAGAAGGGGATGGCAGCCCACTCCAGTATTCTTGCCTGGAGATTCTCATGGACAAGGAGTCTGATTGGTGGGCTACAGTCCATGGGGTCACATTAAGTCAGACATGACTGAGCGACTAACACTAGTTACAAGCAAATTCTAAGTTTTTACTCTGTTAGCTGGTTCTAGAACTGAGTAGAAGTTAGGACACTTTAAGGCTATGCAGATGACACCACCCTTATGGCAGAAAGTGAAGAGGAACTAAAAAGCCTCTTGATGAAAGTAAAAGAGGAGAGTGAAAAAGTTGGCTTAAAGCTCAACATTCAGAAAACTAAGATCATGGCATCCGGTTCCATCACTTCATGGGAAATAGATGGGGAAACAGTGGCTGACTTTATTTTTCGGGGCTCCAAAATCACTGCAGATGGTGATTGCAGCCATGAAATTAAAAGACGCTTACTGCTTGGAAGGAAAGTTATGACCAACCTAGATAGTATATTAAAAAGCAGAGACATTACTTTGCCAACAAAGGTCTGTCTAGTCGAGGCTGTGGTTTTTCCAGTGGTCATGTATGGATGTGAGAGTTGGACTGTGAAGAAAGCTGACTGCTGAAGAATTGATGCTTTTGAACTGTGGTGCTGGAGAAGACTCTTGAGAGTCCCTTGGACTGCAAGGAGATCCAACCAGTCCCTTCTAAAGGAAATCAGTCCTGGGTGTTCATTGGAAGGACTGATGCTAAAGCTGAAACTCCAATACTTTGGCCACCTCATGTGAAGAGTTGACTCACTGGAAAAGACTCTGATGCTGGGAGAGATTGGGGGCAGAAGGAGACAGGGACGACAGAGAATGAGATGGCTGGATGGCATCACCAACTCGATGGACATGAGTTTGAGTGAACTCTGGGAGTTGGTGATGGACAGGGAGGCCTGGTGTGCTGCGGTTCATGGGGTTGCAAAGAATCAGACATGACTGAGCAACTGAACTGAACTGAAGGCTATCTCAGGTCTTCATCAGCCTTTTGTAAAAGCAATTTATTTGTGCTCACTACCTGATAATTCTGTTCTGTACCCTGAAATCTGATTTCATCCCCCCTGAAATTTCCAGTCATGTCAGAGATGTGGTGAGTTCCCAACCACTGTCCTGTTCACTCTTTCTCTTCAGAGTTTGTAATGATTGACTCCCCTCCCCTCTTTAGAGCCCTCCTGTCTTGTTCAGCATTTTTTCTCTATTGGTTGTGCTTCTCCCACACCGTGCCTTCCTTACTGTTTCCCTTTTTGTACAGTCTTATCCTTACCGTTCTTTGCTTGCTTTGTCCTGTCTCTGTAGATGACTTACCCTGCTTTCATGTTTCTAAATGCCACCTTGGTTCTAATAACTTTTAAGTCTCTATTTCTGGCTTTAATGTCTCAGTTGCAGACCTGAATTCCCAATTGGTCATCTGAACATCTTTACTGGAATGTTCAAAACTGAAGCCATTTTCTTTGTGTAATTCCCTTCTTCACAGGCTGTTCTTATGTGATTGAATTTCTCCTAAATGCCCACCCTCCTTCTAGCCCTCCTAAGTTTAACTTACTCATTTATTTCTACACAGATATCTTAATAACCACCCATTGTGTCTCTTCTCTCGGTTCTCTTTTCTTCTTTCTATGTATCTCCTTTCACTGCTTGTTCAGCATTATCTTCTTAAAAGCCCTACTTGAATCATATTTCTTTTCTTTTGTTTTTTTAAGTTATTGTTGGCTCTTTTGTTCCCTTTCTCTTAAATATTTACTTATTTACTTGGCTGTGCTGGGTCTCAGTTGTGGCACACAGGGTCTTCAGTCTTCCTCGGGGCATGCGGGGTCTTTAGTGACTGCACGGGCATATGGCATCTAGTTCCCTAACTAGGGATCGAACCTGGGCCTCCTGCATTGCGAGGGTGGAGTCTTGGCCACTGGACCATCAGGAAAGTCTCATATTACTTTATTTCTTTAAACACTTTTTACGGGATCTCTGTTGCATATAGGATAAAATTCGAATTTGCAATGACACTAAAGGCTGTCTGTATTCTGACCAGACTTGACTCTCTCACATCATCTTTGTTTTACCCATCACAGATTCTCTGGGTTCTCTGGGCTCACAGGTCTACTTCGGGTTCCCCAGGCATTCTCATACTTGAGCTTCTGCTCACCTTGGACTATCAGCCTGATTGTCTTGCTGTGTTCTCTCATTCTACTTCCCTCATCTGTGATAATCACATTTGTCCTGAGGCCCAGTTAGATATCTCCTCTTGGCAACTGTTGCCTTTATTCCACTAATCAGAATTCCTAGCATTTATCTCTGATAAGCAGTTCCTCTTTTACATCTAATACTGAATGTATGTCCTTACCCTTTTAATAAGTTGTTGGTGTGTATCTTCTTTCCTAGATTGGAACTTCTTAGCTGACAAGACTGCAGCTTCACTTTGGTGTTGTTATGGCAACTGGCAGGTTTTGTGCATTGTTGCAGAATAAGTGAGTGACTGATTGTTGAGCAGATGACTGACATGAGACACACTAGAGAAGCCCTTGCTTGACTTTTTCAGGTGAGACACTTCAAAGTAAAAGATAATCTTAGCTGTGGGAAATATGCTTTCCCTCTTGCCCCCCCGCAGGGAAAACCACATCCACTTCAGAGAAATATTTTTGGAATGAAATCAGAGAATTAGCATCATTAGGTGGCCACAAGAACTATAAACAGTTACTGCAGTCACCACTGTTGGTTCTGATAAGTGCGAAGTTGGTATGCACCATTGTCCATGTCACACCTGATCTCTTGGGCTGTGCTACTAGTTGATTGGAAGAGGGCATGGCGACCTCCTCTAGTATTCTTTTCTGGAGAATCCCATGGACAGAGGAGCCTGGCTGGCTATAGTCCATGGGGTCGCAAAGAGTCGGACACAACTGAAGTGATATAGCATGCCTGCTAGTTGATATTGTAACCATAGTGATGTTTGTGAGCATGACACCTATGCTTTTTTTTTCCTACAAGATTTTGTTAGTAGTAAATAGCTTTTATTAAATATTACCTTGCTCCTATACAGAATGGTAAGAGAAAATACATCCTTTTAATAACAGAAAATGATCTTTTAAAAATAATTATTTTATTTTTTGCTGCGCTGAGTCTTGTTGACTAAAAAAAGATGTACAACTTCAGAGTTGCGAGTTTTGTTTGGGGCAAAATGAGGACTGCAGCCCGGGAGGCAGCATAGCTGTTTAGAGACTGCTCCAAAGCAGCAGTGGGGGAAAGTCAATATATAAGGTTTTGGTGAAGGGGGAGTTCAGTACCATGAAGCATTCATTTTACAAAAGGTTTTTTGTTAGTCATGAGGATCTGATGTCACCATGAAGGGATTTAGTGCTTCTTTAGATATGAGGAGATGAAAGGATTGAGATCATAAAATCTGTTCCTAAAAACATCCAACTATCTAAAGACCTGTCTCACCAATTTCCCTGGAGCACAGAGTGCCTCACTCCACCCTGAACTCCCTTGGGGGTTATTGGAGGTCAACAGCCATAGTAGTATGGGGTTCAGTCTCCATAGAGGCAGATGGCAAATGCCGTTGTTGTTCAGTCGCTGGCACTGCTCTTGCCAACTACAACTCAGTTTGTAGTTGACAGTCTTCATTGCTCTATACAGTCTTTCTCTAGTTGTGGTGTGAGGGCTTCTCATTGCAGTGGTTTCGCTTGTTGTGGAGTATGGGCTCTAGGTGCACTAACTCAGTAGTTGTGGCTGTTAGGCTTAATTGCCCTGCAGCATATGGGATCTTCCTGGACCAGGGGTCAAACCTG
Source organism: Moschus berezovskii (assembly GCF_049115385.1). NCBI lineage: Eukaryota > Metazoa > Chordata > Mammalia > Artiodactyla > Moschidae > Moschus > Moschus berezovskii. The sequence continues at coordinate 32,487,613 of NC_142476.1, read as the reverse complement.
TGTCTTCTGCATTGGCAGGCGGATTCTTAACCACTGGACCACCAGGGAAGTCCAGACAGTTTATCCTTTATGTTGCATTTCAGCTTGATAGCACAAACGTGTGTGCTATTGTTGGAGTTTCGGTTATAAGATTAATTAGTATATCAAAATCGCAAGAGCAGTTTTAGCAGTTACTTCATAGATAGGAAGTTTGCTGTGGTAGGAAAGAAAGTGCATGTCTGTGACTGGAACTCTCGGTTCTCTCTGGAAGGGTTGCTTTATTCGAGGCACTCTTGGGGCAGTGGAAATGGCACAAGGTTTGAAGTTACCGTAACTGGCTTCAGATTCCACCTCTTCTCATCATTAACCCTCAGCCTCAGCTTCCTTATCCAATGAGGTTTTTATTATGGTTTGAAGGAAGAATGCAAGACCAACAACATAAATTTTGATTTGAGACAAACTTCAGTTCTCTCTGACTCTTACAAAACCATGGAACCAGTGAGATAATGGAGTATTATGTTTCTCATTTTGCTTGGACAGGTTTAAATTAACCCAATAAAGAAATTTGAGGTGTGGCATCTTAGAAAACATCCTGTCTCCACATCTCATGACTTTACTCATTTGTTTTTCCATTTTTACTTGCACAGTTTGGCAAATTCCTTTCTTCTCAAGTACACCCGTAATTCACCATTCTGTTATGTAACTTGAGGTAGAAAGATGGGAGTGGAGTTGTTTATAGTGTGTCTTGAGATTTAATTTTGAGACTTAATCTTGGCTTTTGACTGCTCTAGGAACTTTTCCAAAATGAAAAACTATATGATTTAGATAAGTTGAGCGAAATTATCTAAACATTGCTTACTTTAGTTGCACCAGTGGTCTCTCTTTCTCTCCGCTATCCCCCATCTCTCCCTCCCTCTCAGTTAGCTCCTCCATCCCTCCCTATTTTTTTTTTTCTTGGAGCGGGGAGGAGCAGGGAACAGGATTGGCTCGGCTACTTACAAAAGCCTTTTTAGTTTATATTTCAAACAGAAGGATATGTAAATCAGATAGGTGGAACCTCTAGTTGCTGTTTGTGTCCAAAACAGACTGAAGCTGCCTCCAGGGGTGAAACCTGTTTTGTTATGACCCTAAGGGCTTCCTGGGTGGCTCAGTGGTAAAAATCCCACCTGCCAGTGCAGGAGACACAGGAGATGCTGGTTCCATACCTGGGTTGGGAAAATCCCCTGGAAAAGGAAATGGCAACCTACAGTATTCTTGCTTGGGGAATCCCGTGGACAGAGGATCCTGGCAAGCTACAGATCATGGAGTCACAAGGAGTCCAACACAGATTCGTGACTGAGCACACACACGCATGCATGCTCTGGGCACTCACCTGCCATTAATTTCTGTAGTAACAATGCTTAAGAAAGGAAGTTCCCAAGTTTCTCATAAAACTGTTGTGTCTGTTGGATTGTTCTGGTTAATTTCTTTTCTCTGAAATGTACAGCCTGTTTTCTTTTTCTTTGTCTTCAGAAATTTACAGGTTAGCTGTTTTCCATTTTAATTGATAGTTAATATAACAGGAAAGTCCCATCTATTTCATTTTTTTCTTTTGCTTACAAAATAATTTTGATTGTGTTTTGCATATTTTTTTCTAACTCTGCAGAGTAGAAAATAACAAGATAAACTCAAGGTAGAAAAGAATAAAAAGAACGTGAATTCTTGGGATGGGAAGGAAATAAAAGAAATTTGAAATAGAACTGGTAATACAGATTATTATTCTGTGTCAGTTTATTTTTCAACTTAGAGGTCTTTCACTTTTTCTCCTTTTACTTTAATCAAAGTAGTGCCATTAGAGTCAAAAGCATATTTAAACAAACCTTTTGTAATTAATTTTTAAAAGTAGAAATTGTAGGAAATATCCAGATGTGTGTTAGGAACCAGATGATCTAGGAAGGGAGCCAGTGAAATAATACATTGGGAATGACTGAAAGTAAAAGAGAGAAAAATATATTTACAAGAAGAACTATCAGTTCAATTCAGTTCAGTCGCTCAGTCGTATCCGACTCTTTGCGACCCCATGAACCGCAGCACGCCAGGCCTCCCTGTCCATCACCAACTCCCAGAGTCTACCCAAACCCATGTCCATTGAGTTGGTGATGCCATCCAGCCATTCATCCTCTGTCGTCCCCTTCTCCTCCTGCCCTCAATCTTTCCCAGCATCAGGGTCTTTTCAAATGAGTCAACTCTTCACATCAGGTGGCCAAAGTATTGGAGTTTCAGCTTTAGTGTCAGTCCTTCCAATGAACACCCAGGACTGATCTCCTTTAGGATGGACTGGTTGGATCTCCTTGCAGTCCAAGGGACTCTCAAGAGTCTTCTCCAACACCACAGTTCAAAAGCATCAATTCTTTGGCACTCAGCTTTCTTTATAGTCCAACTCTCACATCCATACATGACCACTGGAAAAACCATAGCCTTGACTAGACGGACCTTTGTTGGCAAAGTAATGTCTCTGCTTCTTAATAAGCTGTCTAGGTGGTCATAACTTTCCTCCCAAGGAGTAAGCGTCTTTTAATTTCATGGCTGCAATCACCATCGGCAGTGATTTTGGAGCCGCGAAAAATAAAGTCAGCCACTATTTCCACTGTTTCCCCATCTATTTCCCATGAAGTGATGGGACCGGATGCCATGATCTTCAGCAGTACACAAAAAGCAGTTAGATAAAAATAGCCTTGGAGTAGCCGCTGAAGGCTGTAAAGTTCTACAGTGGTAGATAAGCCTCCCAAAAAAGAAACCCCTTGCAGAATAGGAGTGAGGGGAAAACGTGGCCTCTTCTAATGTTTGACATAACTGATATAGCATAGTGTCATTGGTCAAGATGAGCTTTTTGTAACTAGATGTGTTTCTTTGGTTAATAAATTGGAATTATACTAAAATTTTCATAAGCTTTCCTAAGACTTAGCAGTGAATTTGACTACTACTGTATTGTATTTATGCCTAAATAATACATTCCTGTATTGTATTATTACTTGTCTTAATCAGTTCCCGCTGTGATAAGAGGATACCATGGAGTGGGTGGTTTGAACAGCAAACAGATTTAATGTCTGCTAAGGGCCCTCTTCTGGGTTGCAGACTGTTGACTTCCTGTATGCTAACTCATGGTGGGAAGAAGGCATGGGAGCTCTCTGGGGTCCCTTTTATAAGGGTACCAATTCTGTTCATGAGAATTCCTCCCTCATAACCTAATTACCTCCTGGAGGCCCCAACTCCTAATCTCATCATGCCGGGGGTTAGAATTTCAACACATGAATTTTGGGGGGACACCAAGATTTAGTCCATTGCAGTACTGTTGTTGCACCATGATACAAGCCTTGTGTCTTACTGAAGGACCAGGTTGTTGTAGCAATAATGTCTGGGTAAGCAGAATAATCTCATTCTAACTAACATTTCTTATCTGTTTGGAATGAAACTTAAAAATTACCAAACTCTTTTAAAAATTCTAATGTTTTTGTATATCCAAGTTTAGTTGCTTTTATTGAGGACCTCTTAATAGCTTTTGTAAAAGCACAGTATATTCTAGTGTCCATTTATATTTGAAAGTGGATTCTTGAGGCTAAAAAGTGTTTTTATTTAAATTAGAAACTGGATAAAGAAAACTGTTAAAATGCCATGGAGACTGTAATTAATAGCATCATGATCTGTTGTTGAATCTGAAGGCATAAAGGGCAGGCAGACAGTGGGGGGAGGGGGGGTAAGAATGAGGTGGTATGAATGGGGAAGGGGGCAGAAGATTGTTGTTCTGTATGAGACAACCAGGGGGAAATGGCACTATTTAAGGGACGTTTTGTCAAGATCTGAAAGAAAAATTGCCAGAACTGTAAATAGGTTATGAGTTTTCACGTTAAATGAGTCTACAAAATGCTCAGCATAGTGAATAAATAAACACCTATTTCAAAGCACATCTTCGGGAAATTTCAAAGCATCTTTGATGAGGAGGACCTTCTAAGAGTTTTCAGGAATTGAAAACAGAAACAAAAATATGCTATATGACATTCGAATAAGAGTGGCATCGAGTTCTTGACAGCGATGTTAGAGGCTAAGACCCCAGAGCAGTGCTGTTAAAGTTCCAATTTAACATGACTTCTAAACTGAAATTACATTTCAAGCTGAACGATCTGTCAAGTAACAGAAGGGGAATATTGAAAAGGACAAGAAGAAGACAGAGGAAATCCCCAAAATATTGGTGAAAAGAAGTCCCGGGATGGCAGCTGGATAGCTGAGAGAGTGTCCAGTCCAAATTGGAATAAGGGGATGGAAGGGTTTTAGGCACTTCTCAATTTAATCTCAACTTTTCTAGATAATATTCTTACAGCACTAGGTTTTATTTAGAAATGTTGAGATAAATGCCATAAGAAAAGGCTAAAAATTAAAAGAAAGAATGCCTTTTGTGGGCTGCTGTTTTTTCTTTATTAGCTTATTTGATTTTAAGTATAGTTGTTATTTTTCCCACAATGTACATCTATTAATAAATTAATGTGTAATTTAAGGAAACAACCTTCTCTGAATGTGTAAAATCAGCATGATAGTTACTACTTTGTAGGGTTCTATTAAAAAAGGATATTAAAATTAAGTTCCCCAGCAGAAAGCTGGCACATCCTGGGTGCTCATTGAACGTTTGTTTCTTTTATTCAGTCAGTTTTGCTATATTTTCTATGAGAAAAAAAAAATCTTAAGTTCCAAACAAGTCAATATATGAACACGTTTAAATGCCAACTAGTTTTTAAGTTGGGCACTGAAATTTCAGACTTGAGCATAAATTATGTATTGTTTAATAGATCATGAGAAGCATTCTAGATTCCAGATTTTTCATGAAAGCAACTCCTTTCATTAAAAAAAAGTCGAAGATAGTAAAAATGTAATCAGAAATGAAGTGCACACCCCAAAATTAATTTGACGAAATTTAACACCCTTTCTTTCAACCACTCTGGATATACTTCTTGCTAATAATAGTATAGGAAAAATCTATCTCCAGTAATATTTAGATCAGTGTTTAATAGACATTAATGTATTTTGGTTGATGATATTGTTGACTAAATTGCCTTATCAGAGTCATTTGTGGCAGGAAAAACATGAATTTTGTTGGCTGCTAAAGTGAAGGCACGGATGGGAATCCACCTGCCAATGTGGAGGACATGGGTTCAATCCCTGGTCGGGGAAGATTTCACATGCCACAGATCACTTAAGCCCTGTGTACCTCAACACTGAAGTCCGCGTGCCTAGAGCCATGCTCTGCAACAAGAGAAGCCAGTGCACCACGACTCGGGAGTAGCCCCCCCCCGCCCCCCGCCCCTAGAGAAAGCCCATGCACAGCAACAAAGACCCAGCACAACTAGTTTCAGTTCCACTTTATTACAGCGCTATGATCAGGTGACTAGTAAGCCCTGCACAGTCTTCTCTTAAAATTATTTCATTGGGTAAGTCCAGAAGATTGAGCTAATACTGGCCTGTAATATGAGGAACATAGAGAGATGTGTTATTTTGTTTTACTATTGCTACTTGAAATATATGCCCAAGATTCTTCAAGCTACTGTCCTACATACCTAGTGAGAAGTTATTTCACAGAGCATTTCATTTGTACCTCTCCTTGGGTAATTTATAATGTCAGCATTTTCATATCAAAGCACCTGCAATTACAGTATAGGGTCTATAGTGTCTTATTTCAGATATTCTTGGTAAGAGTAATATTCTTTTGATAAAGTTACAGACTTTATCGGGCTTCCCTGGTGGCTTAGAGGGTAGAGCATCTGCCTGCAATGCAGGAGACCCAGGTTCGATCCCTGGGTCAGGAAGATCCCCTGGAGAAGGAAATGTCTACCCACTCCAGTACTCTTGCCTGGAAAATCCCATGTATGGAGGAGTATGCTGCTACTGTTAAGTCACTTCAGTCATGTCCGACTCTGTGAGACCCCATAGACGGAAGCCCACCAGGCTCCCCCGTCCCTGGGATTCTCCAGGGAGAAGTATGGAGGGTATGGTAGGCTACAATCCGTGGGGTCACAAAGAGTCGGATACGACTGAGTGACTTCACTTTCCTTTCCTTTCACAGATTTTATCACATGATGGCAGTTGCAGGGGGCTAGATCATGTTATAAACACATTAAAAGTGTACTCTGATAAAAGAATTAAGCGTAAAAACGGAGGGAAAGCATAAATGGAAGGAAAAGAAAACAATTTAGACAGTCTACGGCAATGATAGCTTGTAAATGATAGCTGGTAAATGAGGAAATCCATACAGATATTTATCACAGAGCTTTTTGCAGGAAAGATGCCATGTCAAATCAGGGATGAACGATATTAATTGTTCTCACACAGCCCCCCTTTCCCTGCCCTTTACAGCCTCCCCACCCAAACACGCAAAATACTATTTTTATTTTAACAAACTCTTACATAGTAGTTTGTGCCAGGGATTATTCTAAGCACTTGGCAAATAAATATTTACTTACTAAACTGTATTAGCTAGGTACTATTATTATCCTTGTTTGTTTGCTTTTTGAATATTTAATGAAACCAAGGTGGTGCTTTTCCAGGACTTCTTTAAGTAGTGAATGGCACTGCTGGTATTTGAACCTAGTAATCTGGCCCTGGAGTTAGTCCTATGAACCTCTATGCTGTTTCTGCTGCTTGCCTTAGATGAACAAAAGTGGAAGAGTTCTCTACTCCTGGGTCCTATGATGCCGTCAATGGTTATTTCCTTATACCATTAAAAATAAAAATTATTTAGCAGAGTTGTTTGTTTTACTGTCACTTAGTGGAAAATAATGTGCAGTCATTTATTCAAAAATATAAAAACAGAATATGAAGGTTTTTGTTGCTGTTGGCAGTTTGGGAATAACTGTGATGAATGAAATTCTGTTTACTAAAGATGCAACTTCACGCATCATTTAGAGAACTTCTTTACCAAGAACATGTTCGGCACTTAATAGCACTCAATGAATATTGAGTCTAATTAAACAGTGAACAAGGATGCACTATATATTTACAGCATTTTCCAGTTCATCATATTCTTTTTAATTTCACGTTTGCGTGGGTATGGTGTAGAATTTAAAATATATATCATAAATGTCTTAGGAAGTTTTGAATGTTTTATATGTTTTTGAACATTTAAATCATGTGACAGCTGATGGCACAGGGTAAAGCATGATCCATAATAATTATATTTTACAAACTCATTTTGTCCTAGAACTTCTCTAAGGACAAAAGTATATCCTTAATTAAAGTCAGTGTTGTGGCCTTTCTCTTGCCAGTGAGATAGAAACCACTGTATTTATTTCCTAACATGAGGGGGAAAGGAATATTTCCAGTTCTCATACACAGATATCCCTGTTGTTACTTCTGTGAATGGCCTTCTGAGAGATCTAATAATAGGAGTGTGAATCTGTCCTTAGTCACCAATGACTATTTCCTTAGCAAATTCATTACCTCTCTTTTATCTCTCAATTTGTAACCCCAGTAAATTATCAGTTAAGTATTAGACTTCCCTGAAATATAGCTCTTTTTCACTCATTTCTGTTTTCTATCAATATGACATTTAAAGACCAGTATGTTAAACAGGTTATTTAGATTTAAATTCATTCTAAAACCCAAGCCATCTGTGCTCAGATCTTATTACATCCCTAGGGCAGATTTATCTACTGATAGTAACCACTGTTGAAGATAGGTTAAAGAATATAGTTCAAGCATATAATCGTAATCTTGAATATGTTAAAAAAAAAAACAAATTTTTCATTTTTTATTGGGATACATCGCTACTGTCACTGAAACAAATCTCTCAGAGATGATTTTCAAGTTTTTCAATGGTTTTTAGCTTCAGCAATAGTAAATTTATATGCCATGTCTTATTGCCAAGAGAAAATATGTTATCCATTGTGACAGATAGAAAAAATTGTTATTAAAGCAGATGGTAAATCCTTGAATGTAGTGTTTTTGTTGCTGAACTATATGGTATTTTTCTTTTTATTGGCTTTTGGTAGGATTGCTGGTTTAAAATTGACTGTGTGCTTTGTCTCATAATTCTGTGCCTTTTCTATCATGGTGTTTACCTTTTCTGGAACACTAACTTATTTCTTATTATGTAGAACTTTATTTGATAATTATAAATTTTTTTAAACTGTATGTACAGATGTTTAGAAGAAAGTTTTAACTTTTGAAGTTATTTTTTATATTTACTGATAGTTTCTAAACCAAAAAATGGTTATTTATGGAGTTATTTTCCTGTCCACAGTGTTTTACATTTTGGCAGATCATTCATCTCAGCTTTTAAAATAAGATAAAAATCTCATGTTATTACTTAGGAACTTTCAAATATAACCCTTCTCAAAAAATAGGGGGAACATATATGTATTTCAAAATGTAATATTTGAAATGAAAATGTAAAAAGACTAATATAAAATGGGATAGAGTTGCCCTCTTGGAGCCTAGAATAAAATTGAATAAAAGGGTCTAATTTTTATTACTGTCGCCATCCTAATTGTTCAGAAGTACTGAATAGAAGTACCACTGATTAATTTTCCCCTTGCTTAAGGATTTAAGTTTTCTTTGGGGAATGAATTTTCTATTAAAATATAATCTGAACCAACTTTTAATAAATCTATTTGACATATATATTGTATAAATTTAAGGTGTACAGCATGTTACTTTGATATATATATTGTAACATGATAGCCATTGTAGCACTGTTTATCACGTTATGTAATTGTGATACAGTTTTGTTGCCTGTATTTATTATATGTGCATTAGATCACTGTGGCCTGTTTAAACACTATCCTTTGCAAGTTTGTACCCTTAAACATCAGTTTTATCCCCTCAAACCCATCCCCTGGTAACCACCATTATTATCTGATTGTTTGAGTGTGACATTTTAGATTTCACATATAAGTTTATGTCATACAGTATTGGTCTCTCTCTGTCTAACTTACCTCACTTATCAAACTGTGTTCAGGATCCTTGCATATTGTCAGAAATGTCAGACTATCCTTCTTTCTTACTGCTGAATAATATTTCATTGGTATATAAACCGTATCGTATTTATCCATTCATCTGTTGATGGGCATTTAGGTTGTTTCTATATCTTGAATATTGTGAATAAAGCTGCAATAAGTGTGGGAGTGTATATATCTCTTAAAAAGGCTGCTTTCATTTCCTTTGGGTATGTATTCAGTAGTGGAGTTACTAGACAGTATGGTAGACCTGCTTTTAACTTTTTGAGGAACCTCCATATTGTTTTCCATACTATTGAACCAATTTATATTCCCATAAATAGTGTATGAGGATTCCTTTTTTTTTATGGCATCCTTACCAGAACTTGTTGTCCCTTGTCTTTTAGATCATGATCATTTTGACAGGTGTGAGGTGGTAATATATCATTGTAGTTTTGATCTGCATTTCCCTGCTGATGTGATATTGGGCATCTTTTCATGTGTCCGTTGTCCATTTTGATGTCCTCTTTGCTTCACAATTTATCTCTTGCAGTTCTACTAGACTTTAGCTTACTTCAGATAGTTGTAAGAGAATAATGGAAGTAATAAAGTCCACTTAACCTGCATGATGCAGTAGTATTTGGATTTTATAGTACATGTATACGTTATTGTGTCAGTGATATGCAAAAGATGACTGTACCTTAATATTTTTTGCTTTTCATAAATAGGTTTATCAAAACAGTAGCCCATACTTGCAAATATTCTTTAAAGTTAAGGCAAAAGCAAATGCCTAATGACATACTTTTACTGAAACCAAATGTTATCTGCATTATATGGGGAAAGCAGACTAAATTCTTCAGTTGTGACAGTAGATGAGCTTAACAGAAAATCAGCAAGCTGAGCAGATAGTTATATTTTCAAAGGCACTGAAGAAAATGAGTTTTTGATGGCTTTATTAAAGTTCAGTTTAAGCTCTTAAATGAGGGGAGCCAATGTCAGAGGCATGTCCTTGGCTCCCACATTGAATCTCCATTAATATCCAGCCCTCCCCCAGAATGCTTTTAGTTGCTTTTTGATGTTTATTAATGAATTTTTTCGTAGAAATAGAAGTGTTGCTTTTGTTTCCATAGTATATTGTTTACTCATACACTGAAAGTAGAAAAAGATTTGCTTGGATTTTTCCACATGGGTGTTTTGTTTTGTTTTTTGTTTTCCTTTGAAATACGGTACTATTCCTATAAGAGCCTGACTGTTGAGAAGGGTGACTGATGTGTGAGTTTTGCCTGCTCTTTGTAATGCTTTCTGCTGGCCAGTGGCCATTTCAGGTAAGCAAATGCAGTCTACTAAATCATCTTTGCTGGAAAAGCAAGGTAATGCTCTAATGCCTAGCTAGGAGTTGTAGAAACATTGTGCAGCCATCAGAATGGTCACTTGTTTGGGATGTGCCTTCTGTAAACACTTGTGAATGTTTGCTAACAATCCGACTAACAGGTCCTTGGTCCCTATAATGCCTTTTTTTTTAAATCAAAAATGAAGTTTGCCTTGTGGTCCCATCATATACAAATAAAATGAAATAAAAATTAGAATTTCAGTGGTATTTTTGAATAAGTGGGTGACTGCAGTATTTGTCATTCCAGTTAAACAATGATTTCCTTTTCTAATATGAACTCCGAAAAGAATGCAGTGGGAAGGCCACAGCATCAGAATGTTAGTCTGGTTTTTGAGGAGACCTTGAAAGAAACTGCGTTTGTGGTTAGAGGAAGTTGTGTTTCTGATCATCTGTCTGTCAGAAAAGGGAGTGTGCATATGGAGTGATGTATACCTTAGCATGCATGTAGAGTGATGTACACCTCAGTTTGACTGCTGTTGGTGTGTGTATCTGCTTGGAAGAGGAGACAACATATATTGACAGGATTTTTTCTTTGCTCATTTTTAAATTTGTTAATAAGAAAATGGATGCACAAGTAACTTCATTATATTCAACAAGCTTAATTTTTGTGCCATTTAATTTTCAGAAAATCATGCACCTATGGTTTTAGAGTTTCTTAATGGCTGTCATGGGGTTCCCAGGTGGTTCAGTGGGTTTGATCCCTGAGTCAGGAAGATTCCCCTGGAGAAGGAAATGGCAACCCACGCCAGTATTCCTGCCTGGAAAGTCCCATTGACAGAGGAGCCTGGTGGGCTACAGTCCATGGGGTTGCAAAGAGTCAGACACAACTTAGCAACTAAACAGCAACAACAAATGGCTGTCACATTGACATCTGTACCTGTACCAAAGTCAGAATTCCCTAATTATTTTTGTAAAGGGTAGGGGAAAAATACACTATCCATATTCTTCAAAGTTCATAAAACATACTATTTGATTGATTCACTACTAGGAAAAAAATATCCTAGCCTTCTGAAAACAAAACAAATATTTGTTGATTCTGAGCTTGGAAAGTGACATAGATACAGCCTTCAGTAGTCTACTTATACCTGTTTTCAAGCCATTTGTTTATTTAGCAAATACTTACTAAACATTTATTGCGGGCAGACGCTATGTTAGTTCCAAGAAGGACAAGAAGAAAGTGCTATGTTAAGTAAAATAGAACTATAGTTTGACAGGATGATGACCAAATTTTGATTTTAAATTTGATTCAGCTCTTATTTCTATTTGAATTAAAATACAGATTTTCAGAATCAGAAAAGACATTTAAAATTATCTACTCCAACCCTTCATCCAGTGTTTGAATCTTTCGTATTATTCATTTGATCATTGCTGATATTTGACTGTTTTTGACTTTAAAAATAATGGCATTTTCATGTAGTTCAACCTAATGGAACTATTATTATGTACAGAGTTTGCTCATGACAGAGTAAGATAGTGAAGACAACCCTATCAAACTGTCTGTATGGCGGAGAAATGTAAAAACAGATACTGACAGAATAGTGGCTATTTGCAGAAATAAAATGGCTCAAGTGCCTTCATCTAACCAGAATGAAGATTCTGGGCGCTGAATTAAGGGTTCATCTTGTGTGATCCATTATATCATTACAAACCTTCTTCACATTCTGCTGCTGCTGCTAAGTCACTTCAGTCGTGTCCGACTCTGTGTGACCCCATAGATGGAAGTCCACCAGGCTCCCCTGTCCCTGGGATTCTCCAGGCAAGAACACTGGAGTGGGTTGCCATTTCCTTCTCCAATGTGTGAAAGTGAAAAGTAGAAGTGAAGTCGCTCAGTCGTGTCCGACCCCTAGCGACCCCATGGACTGCAGCCCACCAGGCTCCTCCATCCATGGGATTTTCCAGGCAAGAGTACTGGAGTGGCTTGCCATTGCCTTCCTTCTTCACACTCTCAGTTCAGTTCAGTCGCTCAGTCGTGTCCGACTCTCCACGACCCCATGAATCACAGCACGCCAGGCCTCCCTGTCCATCACCAACTCCCGGAGTACACTCAAACTCATGTCCACAGAGTCGGTGATGCCATCCAGCCATCTCATTCTCCGTCGTCCCCTTCTCCTCCCACCCCCAACCTTTCCCAGCATCAGAGTCTTTTCCAGTGAGTCAACTCGTCGCATGAGATGGCCAAAGTATTGCAGTTTCAGCTTTAGCATCAGTCCCTCCAATGAACATCCAGGATTGATCTCCTTTAGAATGGACTGGTTGGATCTCCTTGCAGTATAAGGGACTCTCAAGAGTCTTCTCCAACACCACAGTTCAAAAGCATCGATTCTTCGGCATTCAGCTTTCTTCACAGTCCAACTCTCACATCCATACATGACCACGGAAAAAACCATTGCCTTGACTAGACGGACCTTGGTTGGCAAAGTAACGTCTCTGCTTTTTAATATACTATCAAGGTTGGTCATAACTTTCCTTCCAAGGAGCAAGCGTCTTTTAATTTCATGGCTGCAATCAGCATCTGCAGTGATTCTGGAGCCCAAAAAAATAAAGTCTGACACTGTTTCCACTGTTTTTCCATCTATTTCCCATGAAGTGATGGGACTGGATGCCATGATCTTTGTTTTCTGAATGTTGAGCTTCAAGCCAACTTTTTCACTCTCCTCTTTCACTTTCATCAAGAGGCTTTTGAGTTCCTCTTCACTTTCTACCATAAGGGTGGTGTCATCTGCATATCTGAGGTTATTGATATTTCTCCCAGCAATCTTGATTCCAGCTTGTGCTTCTTCCAGCCCAGCGTTCCTCATGATGTACTCTGCATATAAGTTAAATAAGCAGGGTGACAATATACAACCTTGACGTACACCTTTTCCTATTTGGAACCAGTCTGTTGTTCCATGTCCAGTTCTAACTGTTGCTTCCTGACCTGCATACAGGTTTCTCAAGAGGCAGGTCAGGTGGTCTGGGATTCCCATCTCTTTCAGAATGTTCCACAGTTTATTGTGATCGACACAATCAAAGGCTTTGGCATAGTCAATGAAGCAGAAATAGATCTTTTTCTGGAACTCTCTTGCTTTCTCCATGATCCAGCGGATGTGGGCAATTTGATCTCTGGTGCCTCTGCCTTTTCTAAAACCTGCTTGAACATCTGGAGTTCACGGTTTACATACTGCTGAAGCCTGGCTTGGAGAATTTTGAGCATGACTTTACTAGCGTTTGAGATGAGTGCAATTGTGTGGTAGTTTGAGCATTCTTTGGCATTGCCTTTCTTTGGGATTGGAATGAAGACTGACCTCTTCCAGTCCTGTGGCCACTGCTGAGTTTTCCAAATCTGCTGGCATATTGAATGCAGCACTTTCACAGCATCATCTTTCAAGACTTGAAATAGCTCAACTGGAATTCCATCACCTCCACTAGCTTTGTTTGTAGTGATGCTTTCTAAGGCCCACTTGACTTCACATTCCAAGATGTCTGGCTCTAGGTCAGTGATCACGTTATCGTGACTATCTTGGTCGTGAAGATCTTTTTTGTACAGTTCTTCTGTGTATTCCTGCCACCTCTTCACACTCTACAAGGCTCTTAAAACCCGTGAGGGATATTCTGCATGGACATGGATTTCAGTTACTTTGTAACTTGAGTTTGTGGCTAGAGGATGTCCCCAGCTTCTTAGAGAACACCTTCCTAGTGTTGTAGTTGAAGATGTTCTTGGTCGCTCCGGTCCCTACCTTAGTAGTTGTGTTTCCCTGGCTTTGGCAGCACAACACATGGCTGTGGGTTCATAGACATTTACAGTTACTTTGAAAATCAACATCTAAGGATCAGGATTTCACCTAGTGTAAGTAAGACCTAATTGGGTAAATGATGAAATGACTATTTTCCCTTACGATTGGCTTCAATTAGTTACTTGAACTGACACATTCCTGTTTCATTTGCATACAAATGCTAGCCTCTGGCATCAGAAAAATGGATATGCTATGGTGTGTGACCTCAAGTTACTCTAAGCACACCTCAGTCTAAGTACTTTAAAAAGGTTTGGTAAATGAAATATATTCTTTCATTCATCCATTCATCCAAGCATCACTTATTATGTATCTATGAAGCCAGACATTGTGTTAGGCTCTAGTGATAAGCTAAAAACAAGAACAAGCCGCTTCTTCATCTACCTCATATTCTGATGGTGAGTTCAGTTCAGTTCAGTCGCTCAGTTGTGTCCAACTCTTTGCGACCCCATGAACCACAGCTCACCAGGCCTCTCTGTCCCTCACCAACTCCCAGAGTCCACCCAAACCCATGTCCATTGAGTTGGTGATGCCATCCAACCATCTCATCCTCTGTTGTCCCCTTCTCCTCCTGCCCTCAATCTTTCCCAGCGTCAGGGTCTTTTCCAATGAGTCAGCTCTTCACATCAGGTGGCCAAAGTATTGGAGTTTCAGCTTCAACATCAGTCCTACCAATGAACACCCAGGACTGATCTCCTTTAGGATGGACTGGTTGGATCTCCTTTTAGTCCAGGGGACTCTCAAGAGTCTTCTTCAACACCACAGTTCAAAAGCATCAGTTCTTCGGTGCTCAGCCCTCTTTATGGTCCAAATCTCACATCCATACATGACCACTGGAAAAACCATAGCCTTGACTAGGTGGAACTTTGTTGTCAAAGTAATGTCTCTGCTTTTTAATATGCTGTCTAGGTTGGTCATAACTTTACTTCCAAGGAGTAAAGTGAAAGTGAAGTCGCTCAGTCGTGTCCGGCTCTTTGAGACCCCATGGACTGTAGCCCACCAGGCTCCTCCATCCATGGGATTCTCCAGGCAAGAGTACTGGAGTGGGTTGCCATTTCCTTCTCTAGGGGATCTTCCTGATCCAGGGAATGAACCCGGGTCTCCCGCATTGTAGGCAGATGCTTTACCGTCTGAGCCACCAGGGAAGTCCTGCGTCTTTTAATTTCATGACTGCAATCACCATCTGCAGTGATTTTGGAGCCCCCAAAATAAAGTCAGCCACTGTTTCCACTGTTTCCCCATCTATTTCCCATGAAGTGATGGGACCAGATGCCATGATCTTAGTTTTCTGAATGTTGAGCTTTAAGCCAACTTTTTCACTGTCCTCTTTCACTTTCATCAAGAGACATTAAACATCAGTACTAGTATAATGTTAGATAATGATGAAAGCTGTAAAGAAAAGGAAACTAGTAGAGAGTAAAAAAGTACAAAGGAGAATGTAATCATCTCTGCATAGGAAATGAGGTAAACCACCCTAAGAATATAATTTTAAATCTGGGTTCGGAAGAGTAGATAAGAATATGACAGGCAGACCAGGCAAGGAAGAAACTTCTAGATAGAGAAGCAGCAACAAACGGTAAGGCTGGAAGACATAAAACAGATTACAAATAGGAATGCATATTTGTAAAAAAGATGTAGTATAGGAGTAATAAAATATGGTATATAACATCCTTTGAAGAGTGTTGAAATAACATCATATTTGAACATGCAAAAAATTGTTTCCTTGAGAGTACTTCTCAGATTTACTCAAATATTAGAACTCCAGGTAGTAGGAAAAGTGCTCTTTGCAGAACTCAATAAATTATTGTTCTAATTCACCTTCAAATATCTGAAAATGTCATTATTGATCTGAATTTGGAACTGTTCCAGGCATCTTTAAGGTTAATTAAGAGTAATAGATTCTAACATTTTAAAATACGTTCAAGAAGAATAAACTCATTTTTGAGAGAATCAAATATGTGAACTTTCTCTGTTATTTCAGGAAAGATTGCTATTCTTTTTTTTTTAATCAGACTAATGACTTTTAAATTTTTTTTAATTAATTAATTTAGTTTTCACTGCACTGGGTCATTTTTGCTGTACTCAGGCTCTCTCTAGCTGCCACAAGGGGGCTGTAAGTCCGTAGGCCTCCCATTGCACTGACTTCTCTTGTTGCACAGTGCAGGCTCAGTCGTTGGGTATGTGGTCCCAGTTGCCTTACAGCACATGGAATCTTCCCCAAACAGGGATCAAACCCGCGTCCCCTGCACTGGCAGCCAGATTCTTAATCACTGGACCCTCAGATAAACCCACTGTTCTTTTTTATCATCAGAACCTGAGTGTTGTTAAGTAGCATAGTTTGAGAACTGCTGTGCTACAGTTATTCATCAGATGAGCTGCCAACCTGTGTGGGAAGCGTTAAGGAATCACTGTCTCTTGTAGCAGGCAGCCCCTTCGGAAAGTCCCTTGCAGTGGCTCTGACTTCCTTTAATTGAGCTGAAATCTCTCTCTCTGATAATTGAGTCTCACCGTTTAGACTCTAACTCTTAGAGATAATGACGGAAGTCCTGACCTATTTTTTAGAAATATTCTGAGGAATAATAAGTAAAAATAATCCCAGTATACTTTGCACTGTTTTAAGGTTGATTATAAATGAGACTGGGCATCCCTGGTGGCTCAGTGGTAAAGAATCTGCCTGTCAATGCAGGAGACATGGGTTTGATCCCTGGATCAGAAAGATCCCCTGGAAAAGGAAATTGCAACCCATTCCAGTATTCTTGCCTGGGAGAATCCCATGAACAGAGGAGCCATGAAGGCTACAGTCTATGGGACTGCAAAAGAGTCGAACATGACTTAGCAACTAAAACAATAACAAAACATATGAGACTAATAATGATAAAGGTTAAAGCTCACCTGGGTATGAAGAGGGTAGGCGGCGTTGGTGTTTTGTTTTATAGAGGGCAAGGTGGGAGTTTGTGCTCTCTTAAGTCTTCATAATCAGACTCTCAGTTTGTTCTTTCTGTATAACGTTTTGTTTATGTCTTTTCTCCCTCTATAATTCTTATTTGAGTAGCCATAGGGTCTATAGGAATAGTCCTTCTGAAGTAGACATACGAAACCCAAAGTAAAAGAGGAAAATGCAGTGTTAGAGTATTATGATCCTTGAAGTAAAATGAAACCCGATAACCAAAATCAAATTATGATGGAATTAAAGGAGACTTTATGCATCATTGAAACTTGGAGAGAAAAAAAGGGGAGAGGAAATAGGGTGCCAAAGATACATACATTCATATTTATTACACATATGTGTACATACATGCAAGTATATCTGTGTGAAAACATATTGATCGTATATGAGAGATATGTTACATTTAATACATATATATACAAACACGTAAATAGAGATAAAATAAATGTATTTCCATCAGCTGTTTGTTAAATGGAAGATAACGGATTGAAACTGTGCTCCTCTCATATCTGTCCTGTTCCACTGTCTGAAGTAGCAGGTGGAATCTGCTCAGTAATTCAAAGAGTGAATTTTTTAATTGATCAATCCTGACATGCCAACCTCAGCAACCGAGCAGCTGCGTAATGTGTTAGGTCATCATACCAATAGTGAAGATTACATCATTGACCTGCCTCCTTTTTCTGGAATGTAGAGAAAAACAAACCCTAGAAATATGTCAGATTTTCAAGCAAACCAAAATAATGACTGAGCATACTGATACTGTCAGTAGCTTCATGACAAGTTATTGACTAATCAGTTAGGAACCATTCTGTTTATAAAATTAATTTTTAATTATAGTTTATTTTTAAAATGAAGTTCTAGCTTAAGACCTGAATGAAAAGTTTCAGAGAAATTAAGTTTTTCTTTTTCTAAATTTAAAATATTACTGTTGTGATACAGTGATGCACCGAGTGACTTTAAGATAGCAATATATGTGTTAACAGACTTCTGTATACACATCAGCTGTAAGGTATTTCCCTGGGCTTTGTACTTTGAAAAGTTTATATTTTAATTCAGCAATAACATTCAAAATAAGAATCTCTGAAATTTGTTTTATATTTCTATTCCTAAAACAGGACAGATTTTTAAATAGATTGCTTTAAAAAAAAATGAATCGCTTTTTAAAACTCACAGATGTACACATCCACCCATGGGACAGAAAAAGTGAATTAAATACCTCGCTTGGTAAATCACATTGCTTCTCCTGGACTAGATTGCCTGCACCCAGTGCTGTGAGAGAGACACGCTGTGAGCAGGAAGGATAGCTATTGTTCAGTGCTCTCTAGCAAAAGAACTGGGGGGAGGGGGGGTTGGGGGGTGAGTTTGACTGGCGTTGGCTCTGGCTTTTCTGCATTCCAATCTGTCTGAGCCATTGAGCGGGAGCAAAAAAACAGAGAGCAGGAGCGTGAACAAGCACAGCTAGTGCGGTACAGAAAGTGTTTTGAGTTTCTGACTGGCATGCCGGAGAGATCATGTTAGCAACACCCAGAAACTTCACGGAATGCAGACCCCAGGTAAGAGTTCCTAGAATCCATCTGAGACAGAAGTTAAAAGTTTGTATATACTTAAAGGGTATCTGTGCTTTTTCAAAATTCACAAATGAAATGACTGTTTACTTTTGTACTTATCGGCTTGAAACAAAAATGGGTTGGTTTTCATTAACTGTCAGTTCACAGGAGTACTGTGTGGAGACTGTCAGCATCCAGTACAAAATCCAGATCAAAAATAGCCTTCTGAGAAACTCAGATAAATTAAAGATGTGATGATCATAGCAAAGTACTAACACCACAACATTTACTTGTTCTTTTAATCATTTGAAGTGGATGTTTATTCTAGTTTTTCCCTAGATCCTTTATGGAATACTAAGAAAATACCTAGGAATGGATATAGCCCGTTTCTTTCAGAGACAAAATATATCAACCATTAATAATAAGGTAACAGCCTTGCCTGAATCTCAGTAGCATGCAGTAAATCTGTTTCAACAGGTTGGATCCATAGACAGCAGTAAGAGTTCAAATGAGAACTTGGCTTGGTTTTTTTTTTTTTTTGCCCAAGGTAGACTTTTAATATCCTTTGCCAATAGATGACGTCAGAAACTTTAACTAATTAGCTCATTGAAAGTTAAATCTGAAAGAGACTTGAGAAATCATCTACTGCAGTCCACACTCTTCCTTTTCAATGAGAGGTGTAAGGGATTTGGTGCTTGCTCAAGATCACAGCTTTAGAACAGAATTGAAATGAAAATACAGATCTCCTGATTTGCGGTTTACTGGTTTTTTTCATGGTTCCAGCTACATTTAGGCTTTATACTTTGTCCATACTGTGTCTGCTGGCTCAGGTACCATGAGTTATTGCCTAAAGACCAAATACATCATAAATCTAGATTGAAATATTATGGGGAGGAGATGTTGGCAGATGGATGTCATCAATATTGATATCATACTCATTCAAAACCAAAAATATATAGCAAAGTATTGGTATTTATCAAAATAAAAAGCAGCTTTCAGTTAAGGAAAATGACTGAAGTTTGTATGTTTTTTTTATATAAACAATTGCATAGCTGTAGCATATTCTAATGGAGAAGGAAATAGCAACCCACTCCAGTGTTCTTGCCTGGAGAATCCCAGGGAAGGGGGAGCCTGGTGGGCTTCCGTCTATGGGGTCACACAGAGTCGAACACGACTGAAGTGACTTAGCAGCAGCAGCAGCAGCATATTCTAAATGCCTATATACAAAATTAAAATTCAAGTTGATTTTAATCTCTTAAAGACTTTGGGACTTAGTCATTTTCTGTATAATTGAAGTTAGTAAAACTTTTTTGGGGTAGTATTATCCCATATTCAGTGCCTTCTCTATGTTTATATTTTTTTAAGGTAAGATAACATTTTAAAATTGTCTAACTGTTTGAACCAATCGCTTCCTTATCCAAGACCCAGCTCAGTTTCTCTCCATTTGTAAGGGTCCTCTGTTACTTCACCTCATGAATTATGTGCTTGAGGGTAACTTAAGTGGAGGATCTTGAGAGTCACAACAGACAGTGAGCATCTGTCTTCATACATTTTCATTTCGTCTCTGAAAAGGTTGCTGCCCTTTCCATTTTTCTGGAGGCCATTGTGGAGTTGAGAGAGACCACGCTATTCTCGTGAGCTAAATAGTAAAGATAGCCACTGTCAAAAGGATCTGTCATGGCTCTTTACAATCCCTGGGAACAAGTTAGCTTGATTTGGCTCCAAGCACAGTGAAGGGATGTAGTGTTTTTGTGTTAAAGCTTGACCTGCTATTCCAGTTTTTGACTAAGTCTGTGTAAATGGGGTTGTGATTTACAAGTCTGTGAGTGATGAGCAGTAAGTTGTAAGGAACAGTTTCATTACTGCTCTTGGCTATCGGAAATCAAATTACAAAGTGACATTCTCCACCCAGTAGGAAACAAGAGACTATTTGTCTCACTGCCGAATCCATTATTAAAACACACTGTTTATAAGAGGACTGATGGCTGTGAGAATGAGGACATAATGCTCTGTCCAACTTAACAGTGTTCACGTTGTATTACACAGGGCTTAGAGTTTTCTCTCATCTTTTATCCTGCTGGAGTATGTGAAAGGACTGCCATGATACATGCGTGTATATTATGTTATGTGTATAAATGATAGATGAGTGGATGGATGGATGGATAGCTAGACAGACAGAAACGAACTTTTGGCCTTAGTGTATTTCCCCATGTTAGAAACAATCAGGTCATTAATCTATTGTTGGTATTTTACTGACCTAAGTTGAAAAAAAACTATTAACCAATCTAATAATTATAAAATTTGCTACTGTGTATTGGAAAGAGAAAAATATTAGAAGGAAACACATGACTCCTTTTTCTCTCCTGAATACAAATGTCAGATTATGCAGGTTTATGTTTTGAAAGGCACTTGTGCTAATAAGATGCCCATTTTATGACTAAAGGCACATTGTAAATGGGAAGGGAGTGGGTAGGATGAAATGAATGGCATGAGGAAAGAAATTCTCTTACGTATGTGAAACAATTTTTCTTTTGACCATTGTTGTTTTTTTTTTTTGAAGGCAAGCCCATTTTCACTGCTCATGATTTTTTTCCTTGATACTAGTTTTTCTAAAATTTTTTCATGAAATATATATCCATATCGTTTATATATTAAATTTGCAAAGAAGGTAAAGAGCTCTGTAATATAGCCATGACATTTTTCTGATAAAAGTTTGGCTATAGTCGATCAAAACTTTTGTCTCATTTAGAGGATTTGTTAATACTTCTTCCCCACTGCAATTTCTTTCTACTTTTGGGGTATAATTCTGGGTTCTGTATCCTCATTAAAGTTGTAAGAGTGAAATCTCTACTAACAAAAGTAAAGATGAAGGACAGTCCAAGGGGCAGAAGCTTGAGGCTGGATGTGTGAAACACTGAATTATCAAATTAATTCTTTACTCATAAAGGTAACCCAATCAGCCACTCAAAACTCTGGAAATCCTTTTATGTAGACATGTGGTTGTGTCTCCCCTTCTGCTCCAGTCTTGACCTTCAGCGGCTTCTGTAGAGGGACTTAGGCTGGTGGTGTTCTTTCTGTTCTTTCATGCTCTCTAGTGGTTGCTTGTGGCGGTGCTTATTTTCAGTCCCTGCATATCAGTTTTCGTGAAGACGCCGGTGGCTGTGTGGTGAAATAACGTTCACAAACTTAGTTGCATAAACTTTCTAAAATATGTAATGCTGTAGTACAGAGAGAGAGGATAACTGCTTGTGTCCTGTTGTTTCCTAGTAAACAGTAAGTCAAGAAAATGAGTCATGACTCAGCGATGTGAATCCTCATACAGCTGTCTTTTGTTTTTCTTGATTTTTTCTTTCTGTGTATGTGTGTGCGCGCGCCCTCATCGGAATTCAGTCTATCAAAGCTCCACATGTAATTATGGGTATGAGGTCAGCTTGTGTTTGGAAGCCTAAAGCGTTGCCACTGAGAATATGTTCTTTGTACATACTTGACAAGTTGGAGAGACTGAATCGTCATGAAAATCCAGATGAAGGTCTTTATCTTCTCTGGTACCTCGCTCACCCCTACTCAGACCTTACCATTCTGCTGAATGAAGAGGTCTCTGAACTTCAACACATGAAGAGGGAGCCAGTGAGGAGTTCTTATCAAGAATGAGACTATAAAACCCCACATTTCTGTCATTCTCAGGTTTGAGGTATTTTATAAATAAGTGAATTGCTAAAATAGCAAGTTGTAAAGTTAGTGTAGGTTGATACAGTTCTCTTCTTTGAAGAAGAAAAATGACCTGGTTCTGCATGCTCTCTTTTGTTAGACTTTCGAAAGTAAGCAACCAGGTTTAGATGCCAGGATCAAGCCAGTGTCATTCAGGATCAGGTGACACCTAGCATAGTCAACCTGTTGGACAAGTTGCTGGCTCTGATGTATTACATTTAATTCCACAGACCACAGAGTACCTTTGAAAACCTTAGCAGCATGCTACTGTTGTATAGTTAACTATTCATAGATACTACCTTTAGTTAATATGCAGACTAAAAAAAGTGGATATTCTCTTTTTAATACTCTGGTTTGTAACTTTCTAGCTAGATTATATTTCAAATAGCTTGTGTGTAGTTGATTTGATTTCTGGTCTCTCCAGTGAGATAGGAGAAGATAAGATGTTTGGGTCCCTACTACAATAATTCCCTTTTCTAGGAACTCCTAGACTATAAAGTGAGTGAAAGTCGCTCAGGCGTGTCCAACTCTTTGCGACCCCATGGATTATACAGTTCATGGAATTCTCTAGGCCAGAATACTGGAGTGGGTAGCCTTCTCCTTCTCCAAGACTATAAAGTGTCAGGTAAATAAATGAAATAATTTATTTCATTTTTTTTTTTTTTTTAAAAGGAGTGATGTGTCAAAGGGAGTGCAGAAAGAACCACTTGAAAGAACTGGGTTTGCTCAGTCAAAGGACGGGACAAGACGTGATATGTCTATGAACAGGGGAGGATAATCATCATTATGATGAGCTCATTTCTAAGACTTTGTTTAGTATGGTTATATTTCTTAGCATTTTCTCAAAGTGTGGGAGACGAATCACTCAAAGAAAGAGTAGTAGATTATTGAATTACTGTCTGCATACGGTAAAGGAATTGTGTCACAGTAATACAGTGGACATGAGTTGGGGTAAACTCCGGGAGTTGGTGATGGACAGGGAGGCCTGGTGTGCTGTGGTTCATAGGGTCGCAAAGAGTAGGACACGACAGCGACTGAACTGAACTGAATACAGTTACCTTACATACATCTTGAGATTTTTCTTGAAGCATTTTTGCCTCCACTTGAAACTCAGTGAAATATCACAGTAGTTTCCTGAAACAATATCACTCTATTTTATGAGTACTATTATTTTACTTGCAAATATTTGCACAGTGACAATTGCTAAAATTGTGAAATATATTTTTAGTAATTTTGGTTTTCTTCATTTCCTTTTCTTATAAATACAGTATAAGCACTTAGTATTTGATGATCAGCTTTTTAAGATAAATTTTTCAAAGAATTAGCTTTTTTTTTCCCCAGCTGGAGCCAGTGTTGACCATTTTTATTAACGAAATCAAAAACATGGTGTAAGGAAGAATGCCTAAGAGTTACTGCTGTCATTACAAAGAATGAAAACAAGTCTCTCTTGGAAATGTTTTTATTAACAAAACCAAAATGTACTATTCAAAGCAAATTTACTGTAATGTAAAAGGCAGAAGTCTTTTTAGAAAGTTTAGAAGTTGCTTGTTTTATTTGTTTTGTTTGTAAATTTAAGGGTGGTTAAAACCAGAAGGCAGGCTTTCCTCTGGTCCTTTTCAAAAAGAAAATCCAACAATTTATTTACCAGTTTTTCTCAGAATTGTGTCTTCTGAGAAACTGTAAAATGTGAACGAACTGCAAAATGTATTTGACAATGAAATTTTAATTAGCGGGAAATAGTGAACTTCAAGGATGTGACTATTTTATTGCTGTAAAGCACGGTGATTTATGACAGCTTCCCAGTAGGTTTCTTCCAGTGTCAGAAATTATAAGACCATTTTCATTTTGCTTAGTTCTTGAATTAAATATTTAAAGATAGACTTTTTCTTTCTCTTTTCCCCTGTCAAATCCATGTTACAGTAGAATAGAAACTAGTTTTTTTTTTTTAAAGGCTCTTCAGGTTTATCCAGATGTTGCTTATGTTACATTTTTCTCTGACAGTCTAAAAAGAGATTATTTTTAAATTTTAATATCCAAACATAATACATAATGCACTCCTCCTGTACACCTGTGAAAAGAAGGCAAGACTTCAATGCCCATTTTAAAAAAAGCTCATCCAAATGGCTATTCAATATATGAAAAGTTTTATTATTCATCAGGAAAATGCAAATTTAAACCAAAATTACATCAGGATATCTAAAATGAAAAAAAAAACAAACCCAAATGTTGACAAGGATCTGGAACAAAAGGAGTTGTTCTAGATTCTAAAACAGGAACCTAAAGAATTGTTTTGGATTCTAGACAAGAACCTAAAACAAAAGGAAAAAACACACTGCTGATGAGAGTATAGATTTTTACGACTACTTTGAAGAAAAACTAAGATCATGGCATCTGATCCCATCACTTCATGGCAAATAGATGGGGAAGCAATGGAAACAGTAACAGACTTTATTTTGGGGGACTCCAAAATCATTGCAGATGGTGACTGCAGCCATGAAATGAGAAAAACCCTTGCTCCTTCAAAGAAAAGCTATGGCCAACCTAGACAGCGTATTAAAAAGCAGAGACATTACTTTGCCAACAAAGGTCCATCTAGTCAAAGCTATGGTTCTTCCAGTAGTCACATATGGATATGAGAGTTAGACTATAAAGAAAGCTGAGCGCCAAAGAATAGATGCTTTTGAACTGTGGTGCTGGAGAAGACTCTTGAGAGTCCCTTGGACTGCAAAGAGACCCAACCAGTCCATCCTAAAGGAAATCAGTCCAGAATATTCACTGGAAGGACTGATGCTGAAGCTGAAACTCCAATACTTTGGCCACCTGATACGAACTGGCTCATTTGAAAAGACCCTGATGCTGGGAAAGATTGAAGGTGGTAGGAGAAGGGGACAGCAGAGGATGAGATGGTTAGATGGCATCACCAATTCAATGGACATGCGTTTGAGTAAATTCCCGGGAGTTGATGATGGACAGGGAAGCCTGGCGTGCTGCAGTCCATGGGGTCACAAAGAGTCAGACACGACAGAGCTAAACCTGAACTGTCTAAGTGTACAGTCAGGAACTTTACATTTGGTGTCATTTAAAGGGTTAGATGGGGAAAGTCTCATACAGACCAGGTTTGTAAGTGAATCTTCAAAAGAAAACTGCAAGATGTGAATAACAGAACTACCAGACTTTCCATAAGCTTTCAAAGTACCATTCTTAAGCACTCAAAGACATATAAAACACTAACTTTCATGTCCTAAATATTTTATAGTAGTAACAATTTATATATATATATTACTGTAGTGTATCTAAAGATATAAATGTACTCATAACAAGCACATTAATTTTTACATATAGTTATTAATTCATGATACAAATTTAATGAGTTTTCTGTACTTTGGCTTTAATATCATTTTGCATTTCTATGCTTTAGAGGATATGTGATTACTTGTTTTATTGGAAGAAAAATAAACATTTTAAAACAGCTTTTTCATCACTGTGGAATGTGGAAGTAGCCAACAAAATAAACAGAAGATAATAAATGTTAAGTTCCTTCTTTTTCTTTGCAAAAATACAAACATGATGTATTCTTGACCATGCTTTTCTTCTCTTCTCAGGTAAATCGCCCCCCTCCTTCTGATCCTGCTAATTCTGAATCAATTAAAATGCATGTGTTTAGCTCTATTTTTGTATTCATTTACAACAGTCTCCTCCACTTGTTGTTCAGTTGCTAAGCCATATCCGACTCTTTGCAACCCCATGGACTGTAGCATACTGGGCTCCTCTGTCCTCTACTGTCTCCCAGAGTTTGTTCAAATTCATGCCCATTCATATTTCATCAGCTTTACTCAAGCTTAATATTTTCATGTCAGCATACTACAGTAGTTATCTATTGCTGTTATAAACAACCATACACTCAATGACTTAAAGCAACACCTATTAATATTTATTATTTCACAGTTTATGCAGAACCAGAGTATGGGCAGGATGTAGTTGGTTGTTTGCTCGGAGTATCACAAAGTCAGAAACCAAAATATCAGCAGACTGCCTCCTCATCTGGAGCTCAGAGTCCTCTTGGTGTTGTAGCACTGAGATCCTTTCTTTTTTGCTGGCTATTGGGAGGGAATCATTCTCAGCTCCTAGAGATCACCTTTGGGTCTCATTCCTGTGGCACTCCGAGAACATGGCAACTTACTTCTTCAGAGTCAATGAGAGAATCTTACTCTAGTCTGCTGTGATGGAGTCCAATGTAAAATGCTACATAATCACAAGAGTGACTGTACCATCATCTTTATATAATACAGCTGAGTCAAGGGTGTGGCTATCCCATCTTATTAACAGATCTTGGGTCCTACCTACACCCAAGGGTAGAGGATTATACAAAAATGTGGGTACCATATATATCCACATCATAAACACCAAGCCTTTGTTCATGATTCTTAATCGTGCTTCTTTTTTTCCCCTCTCAAATTGAGTATAGACTATTCCACTGAAGTTAATGATACTCTAATTCTGGCAGGTTAACAATCTTATCTTTCTTTCAGTTAATATTAGTTTTATGAGGCCTGTGCTTTTCTGTGACAGCAGCATTTTCATTCTCAATCTGCCACCCATTTTTTAATAAAATAAAAACACGATATAATTGTGCAAATATTGCCAAACAGATTCTGATGCCAAATTAACTGTTGATGAACATGTGACCCTGCCTCATATTTATCATCAACCAATGAATGACAGTCCTGAATTTTTTTAAATTATTGAATTAAAAAGTTACAGACCTATGCATTGTCAAGTTATTTTACTGTGGAAGAATGCTATAAACTCTCAGGAAATCCCTAGGCACCTAAAGATGTCGTTTTAATATTTTAAAAATTTTATGCTATTTTAATATTTCAAAGAAAAATAATACATTGAAGATATCTTTTCATTTCATTATATTTATACATGTAGATCCTTAAAGGCTGCATATTATTCCATTGTAGATTTACCTGTTCCCCTCCTTAAGAACACTTAATGTTTTTAGTTTTTGCCACTACCAACTTTTTGTTAAACACCTTCGTACATACATATCTATGTTCAATTGCTTGTGTTGATATATCTGTAGGACTGGTTCCTAGAAATAGAAACAAAGGTAGTTTACATTTTATGCTTGATAGATACTGTAAAATAGCCTTGCAAATTTGTTCACGATTTTTTTCTATTTGAAGTCTTAAATTTTTATGTTTCCTTATTCTCTCTTTTCTGTTGTAATTTCTGGCTTTTGGGTGATGTTTACAAAGGCCTTTCTCAGTAAGATTAGGTCTTTATCTGGAATTTATTTTTGGATTTTTGAAATGAGCTTTTTTTTTTTTTTTCAGTTGTAGAGTCAGTTGTCTCGACACCTTTTGTTGAATAGCCTACTCTGTCCATACTGATTTGAAAAGTGCTCTTTATCATCAGCTAAATGTCTATGTGTTTTTTCTGGATTCTTTTCCTGTTCCACAGATCTATTGTTTGCTCCTATGTCAATGTCAAAGTGTTTTAATGATTATAAATTTTGATATGTTTCTCCTCCTGATGTAGCAAACTCTCTCTAATTAGTTAGTTCTTCCTTTTCAAATGTATCTGGCTTTTCACTCATACATTTACTTTTCCAAATGAACTGTAGAAGCAATTCATCCCCCACTGCCAGCCAAAAACAACCAAAAAAATGTGTGTTGACATTTCATCTGGGATTATGATGAGTATATACATTATTTGGTGGAGAATTAACTTTCATACCCATTTCTAAGTTTTAGTTGTTTTAAACTGTATATAAGAGGCAAGTGTTATATATTCTTTGGGGACTTATTTTTTTCACTTAAATAGTATAGGGTTAATATCTTTCTGTGTTGTTGCTGTATTCTTTGTATTTTTGACTACTGTATGACTTTTACATTATTGAATATGCCAAACGAATTTAGTGTTTAGGTTGGGTTTGGTACTAGGGTTCCATCTTTTCATTGAAGTGTATTTGGTTTGTTAACTGAAGTTTGCTGTCAGTATCAGTGCTACTGTGAACATTCTTGAACGTGTCTGATTCATTTGCAGTGGTTTCTTTTTGCTATATTCCTAGGACTGGAATTTTTGGGTCTTAGGGTTACCAATAATGCCAGACTATTTTCCAACAACAATGTGTATGAGAGATTCACATTATCCCTAATACTTGATATTGTCAGAATTTTAAATTTTAGTCTTGTAATGAAGATTAAATGTTTGGTTTGCAAAACCTGATTGCCAGTGATACTGAATAGTTTTTGTAGGTCTGTGGCTATCTATGTTAATGCTTTGGTGAAATTATTTTTCTCTCTTGTTCATTTTTCTATTGAGTTGTTAGGATTTTTCTATTAATATGAAGAAGTTCTCCACTGATCTCCCATAGCCTATTGTGCACCTACCGACCTGGGGCAGTGTCCTATCTTTTTGCCTTTTCATGCTGTTCATGGGGTTCTCAAGGCAAGAATATTGAAGTGGTTGCCATTCCCTTCTCCAGTGGACCACATTTTGTCAGAACTCTCCACTATGACCCGTCCATCTTGTGTGACCCTACGCAGCATGGCTCATAGTTTCATTGAGTTAGACAAGGCTTTGGTCCATGTGATCAGTTTGGTTATTTTTCTGTGATTGTGGTTTTCATTCTGTCTGCTCTCTGGTGGAGAAGGATAAAAGGCTTATGGAAGTTTCCTGATGGGAGAGACTGGCTGAGGGGGAAACTAGGTATTGTTCTGATGGGCGGGCCCATTCTCAGTAAATCTTTAATCCAATTTTCTGTTGATGGGCGGGGCTGTGGCCTCCTTGCTGTTTGACCTGAGGCCAAACTATGGTGGAGGTGATCAAAATAATGGCAACCTCCTTTAAAAGTTCCCATGCTCAGTGCCCCCAGCCCTGCAGCAGGCCACTGTCGACCCACGCCTCCACCAGACTCCTGGACACTCACGGGCAAGTGGGGTCAGTGCTCCTTTCTCCTGGGTCCTGGTATGTACAAGGTTCTGTTTGTGCCCTCCAAGAGTCTGTTTACCCAATCCGTCAAGGCTGTATGTTGTCACCCTGCTTATTTAACTTATATGAAGCGTTCATCATGCAAAATGCCAGGCTGGATGAAGCAAAAGCTGGAACTAAGATTGCTGGGAGAAATATCAATAACCTCAGATATGCAGATGACACCATCCTTATGGCAGAAAGTGAAGAACTAAAGAGCCTCTTGATGAAAGTGAAAGAGGAGCGTGAAAAGTTTGGCTTAAAACTCAACATTCAGAAAATTGAGATCATGGCATCTGGTCCCATCAATCATGGCAAATAGATGGGGAAACAATGGAAATGGTGAGAGACTTTATTTTCTTGGACACCAAAATCACTGCAGATGGTGACTGCAGCTACGAAATGAAAAGAACCTTGCTCTTTGGTGGAAAAGCTATGACCAACCTAGACAGCATATTAAAAAGCCGAGACATTACTTTACCAACAGAGATCCATCTGGTCAGAGCTATGGTTCTTCCAATAGTCATGTACATATGTGAGAGTTGGACTATAAAGAAAACTGAGCACTGAAGAATTGATGCTTTTGAACTGTGGTGTTGGAGAAGACTCTTGAGAGTCCCTTGGACTGCACGGATATCAAACCAATCAGTATTAAAGGAAATCAGTCCTGAATATTCATTGGAAGGACTGATGCTGAAGCTGAAAGTCCAGTACTTTGGCTACCTGATGTGAAAAACTGACTCCTTAGAAAAGACCCTGATGCTGGAAAAGATTGAAGGCGGGAGGAGAAGGGGACGACAGAGGATGAGATGGTTGGATGGCATCACTGACACAATGGACATGGGTTTGAGTAAACTCCAGGAGTTGGTGATAGACAGGGAAGCCTGGCATACTGCAGTCCATGGAGTCACAGAGTCAGACACGACTGAGCGACTAAACTGAACTGAACTGATGAAGAAGTTCTTTTTATGTTCTTGATAGTAACCCTTAACAGTTATGTGTATTGTGAATATATTCTCAAGTTGTAACATGTCCTTTCACTTTCTTTTTTTAAGGTCATTGAATGGACAAAAGTTCATAATTTTGTGTAGACAAACTTATCAATGTTTTAAAGTTAATATTTTGTGTGTACAAAATTATTTCCTACCCCAGGGCCTCAAGATAATTTTTATTAGGAGTTTTAAATTTTTGTTCTTGACTTTTAAGCTCTTACTCAAAGAGGAGTTGGTTTCTATGTTATATGTTTATGCTTTTTTCATATTGATAACTTTTACTTGACATATTTATTGAATAGTCTTTCTTTTCCCTTGTGCATCTAACACCACTCCTATCTATCATATGTAAAGTTTCATATTTTTTCTGCAAATGTCTTAACATTTTTTATTAATCTTATCGCTAGTTTATAGGTGTTTTTTTTAATGGAATCTTTTCTCCCTTTATTTTTCTAATTGGCAATTGCTGATACATAAAGGATTATATATTTTTATTTTCAGCATATATATATATCAAATACTGTATATTTATCTTAATCCTGATCATATTACTGAATCCTTGTATTTTTTTTCAATTGTCTTGTCCCCTGTTGCCATCCTCACTAAAGAATACATCTTATCTTCTGCATATACTTATCACTTGTTTCTTTCTTTCTGATATTTATATCCCTTATTCCTTGTCTTAAACACATTGTTTAGAACCTCTTACCAATAACATAATAGACTGGTGAGCCTGCTGCTGCTGCTAAGTCACTTCAGTCGTGTCCGACTCTGTGCGACCCCATAAACGGCAGTCCACGTGGCTCCCCTGTCCCTGGTGAGCCTACATCCTGTTAAACAAGTGATGATTATAGATATCTTTATGTTAATCCTAACCTTAAACACATGTTTTTAATGTTTTATGTTTGTATATAACAGAACCACTGATTTCTATATATCTTTTTTTAAATTAAAGTTTTAGTCTATTCCAAATATTCTAAGATTACTTTCAGAAGGGGTATTGAATATTATCAGTTGCCTTTCAGCATCTTTTGTTTGGATTATTTGGTTATTATCTTTTATCTATCATAATAACATATTAAAGTATTTATTTCTCCCAGGTCACAGATATAAAGCCAGGAGGACTAAATCCAGTAGGTCATTGGTAATATAAATATTGTCCTTTCTAGTACTCGCAAAACCCCTTATAATATTTAAGTATTTGTTACTCAGCATACTGACCTCATGCTAATCCTTTTAGTCTGCTTATCTAATTTTCTTTAATAAAACATCACTAATGAATTTTCCAAGAGATTTAAAGTTTTGTTATTTTTAAATTATCTACAGAAAAACCTGAGAATCTCTCTTCACAATGACTAATAAACATATCACTGCAGAAACATGAGGATACATTTTGAGGAAAAAAAAGACAGTGACTTATTACCATAGATTCCACACCATAGCCAAGTGATGTTATCTTTCTCTGAACTATGAATGATTCTGTTATAAATGGCTACAGGACTTGGACAAACCTTTGACTGTATTACTGTTGTTGAATTAAGTTCTTTCTATGGCAGCTTCTGCTGCCACAAACCTCATGATCTTTTCAGCTTAAGAGACTTTAATAAAACTGAGAAAACCAGAAAATAGAGATTTGTGTTTGTAACTTTGTAATGTTTTTCTTAAAGATAGTCTGCAAATTGGCCCCTCTACCCACCGAAAGTCGGCCACTGGGTGGAAGCCAAGAGTGGGGGAGAGGGGTTGTTTTCTCCAGAGTTGTGTTATTCCTTGCCTAGTTTGCTGGCAATCTTTGACACTCCTTGGCTTGTAGAAGCATTACCTAGTCTCTGCCTTCATCTTCATATGGTGTTATCTCTGTTTGCATGCTTCTGTATCCTAATTTCTCAAATTTATAAGGATATCAACAATACTGGATTAAGCTGCACTGTAATGATCTCATGTTAACCGGGTACATCAGCAGCAGCTGCATTCTGAATACGGTCCTGTCCTAAGATACTGACAGTTAAGCCTTCATGAATTTTTGGGAAACACAACTCAAACCATGGGCTTTGTCCTCCCCTCCCTCTACCTGCCTTTCTGCGGCAGGTCTCCTGCCTCAGCTCTCTCAGTTCAGTTCAGTTCAATCGCTGTGTTATGTCAGACTCTTTGCCCACCCATGGAGTGCAGCAAACCAGGCTTCCCTTGTCCATCACCAACTCCTAGAGCATGCTCAAACTCATGTCCATCGAGTCGATGTTGCCACCCAGCCGTCTCATCCTTTGTCGTCCCCTTCTCCTCCCGCCTTCAATCTTTTCCAGCATCAGGGTCTTTTCCAAGGAGTCAGTTCTCCACATCAGGTAGCCAAAGTATTGGAGCTTCAACTTTAGCATTTGTCCTTCCAATGAATATTCAGGACTGATTTTCTTTATTACTGACTGGTTTTATGTCCTTGTACTCCAAGAGACTCTCAAGTCTTCTCCAACACCACAGTTCAAAAGCATCAATTCTTCGGTGCTAAGCTTTCGTTATGGTCCAACTCTCACATCACATCCATATATAATTACTGGAAAAACCATTGCTTTGACTAGATGGACCTTTGTCGGCAAAATAATGTCTGCTTTTTAATATGCTGTCTAGGTTGGTCATAGCTTTTCTTCCAAGGAGCAAGGGTCTTTTCATGGCTGTAGTCACCATCTGCAGTGAACTCGGAGCCCAAGAAAATAAAATTTCTCACTGTTTCCATTGTTTCTCTATTTGCCATGGAGTGATGGGACTGGATGCTGTGATCTTCGTTTTTTGAATATTGAGTTTTAAGTCAGCTTTTTCACTCTCCTCTTTCACTTTCATCAACAGGCTTTTATTGCCTCTTTGCTTTCTGCAATAAGGGTGGTGTCATCTGCATATCTGAGGTTATTGTTATTTCTCTTGGCAATCTTGATTCCAACTTGTGCTTCATCCAGCCTGGCCTTTCACATGATGTACTCTGCATATAAGTTAAATAAGCAGGGTGACAATATACAGCCTTGATATATTCCTTTCCCGATTTGGAATCAGTCCATTGTTCCATGTCTGGTTCTAACTATTACTTCTTGACCTGCCTACAGATTTTTTTAGGAGACAGGTCAGGTGGTCTGGTATTCCCATCTCTTGAAGAATTTTCCACAGTTTATTGTGATTCACACAGTCAAAGGCTTTGGCATAGTCAATAAAGCAGAAGTAGATGTTTTTCTGGAACTCTCTTGCTTTCTCTGTGATCCAACCAATATTGGCAATTTGATCTCTGGTTCCTCTGCTTTTTCTAAACTCACCTCTCTAACCTGGAATGAATGACTACTCAGACACACCCAGTCTTTATAAGTGATTCTTTTGGTGCTTATTTGTTAGTGAAGGGAAGGGTGATAGATAAGCAGGGAAAGTACTCCTTTCTAGACCAGCACTGACATTTTGGAAGATAATCTTGAATCCTTTTTGGCCTACCTAATCCACTCCACTCACACGCTAGTAAAGTCATGATCAAAATTCTCCAAGCCAGACTTCAGCAATATGTGAACTGTGAACTCCCAGATGTTCAAGCAGGTTTTAGAAAAGGCAGAGGCACCAGAGATCAAATTGCCAACATCCACTGGATCATGGAGAAAGCAAGAGAGTTCCAGAAAACCATCTATTTCTGCTTCATTGACTATGCCAAAGCCTTTGACTGTGTGGATCACAATAAACTGTGGAAAATTCTGAGAGATGGGAATACCAGACCACCTGACCTGCCTCTTAAGAAACCTGTATGCAGGTCAGGAAGCAACAGTCAGAACTGTACATAGAACAACAGATTGGTTCCAAATAGGAAAAGGAGTACGTCAAGGTTGTATATTGTCACCCTGCTTATTTAACTTATATGCAGAGTACATCATGAGGAACGCTGGGCTGGAAGAAGCACAAGCTGGAATCAAGATTGCCGGGAGAAATATCAATAACCTCAGATATGTAGATGACACCACCCTGATGGCAGAAAGTGAAGAGGAACTCAAAAGCCTCTTGATGAAAGTGAAAGAGGAGAGTGAAAAAGTTGGCTTGAAGCTCAACATTCAGAAAACGAAGATAATGGCATCTGGTCCCATCACTTCATGGGAAATAGATGGGGAAACAGTGGAAACAGTGTCAGACTTTATTTTTTTGGGCTCCAGAATCACTGCGGATGCTGATTGCAGCCATGAAATTAAAAGACGCTTGCTCCTTGGAAGGAAAGTTATGACCAACCTAGATAGCATATTAAAAAGCAGAGACATTACTTTGCCAACCAAGGTCCGTCTAGTCAAGGCTATGGTTTTTCCCGTGGTCATGTATGGATGTGAGAGTTGGACTATGAAGAAAGCGGATCGCCGAAGAATTGATGCTTTTGAAGTGTGGTGCTGGAGAAGACTCTTGAGAGTCCCTTGGACTGCAAGGAGATCCAACCAGTCTATTCTAGAGGAGATCAATCCTGGGTGTTCATTGGAAGGACTGATGCTAAAGCTGAAGCTCCAATACTTTGGCCACCTCATGAGACGAGTTGACTCACTGGAAAAGACTCTGATCCTGGGAAGGATTGGGGGCGGGAGGAGAAGGGGACGACAGAGAATGAGATGGCTGGATGGCATCACCGACTCGATGGACATGAGTTTGAGTGGACCCCGGGAGTTGGTGATGGACAGGGAGGCCTGGCATGCTGTGATTCATGGGGTCGCAATGAGTCGGACACGACTGAGCGACTGAACTGAACTGAACTGAATCCACTCCACTGTTTTTGCCTGGAAAATCCCATGGATAGAGGAGAATGGCAGGCTACAGTTCATGGGGTTGCAAAAAGTTGGGCAGACTGAGCAACTGAACATAAAGACTGAGATCCACAGGTAGCAGAGAGAGGCTATCTCCTAATAACCCTGAGGAGGCATCTGGCTCCAGTTGTATTGCGGTTTCTTCGAAATATAGAAATACTCAATCCACTTTGACTTTATTTTAAATGTGTGTGTCAGGGGTTGCAATAGGAATATCTTACTCAATGTTTGTTTTCCAAGACGGGGAGGGGAAGAACCATGACAGTCTGTGTACAAACTTAAGTAGAAAGTGAAGTCACTCAGTTCTGTCTGACTCTTTGCGACCCCATGGACTGTAACCTACCAGGCTCCTCCGTCCATGGGATTTTCCAGGCAAGAGTAATGGAGTGGATTGCCATTTCCTTCTCCAGAGTATCTTCCCGACCCAGGGATCGAACCCAGGTCTCCCACATTGTAAGCAAGACGCTTTACTGTCCGAGCCACCAGGAAAGTCAACTTAAGTAGAGGAGTAATTCAGGCAATTATAAGCTAAAATGCCTTCAAATAATAACGTACTATCCTTACCCTTCTTTGGGTTGTACTTTTTTTTAATGTATTCTTCATTAGGGATCAGCTTAGTTTAAATGAGAAAGACATTAAAGATATTTAGTCTCCTTAAATCTGGGTAATAAAGGTGAACCATCAGAGAAGTATATGGACCATGAACTTCTTAGGAACAGTTTTATTTTGTTTTGTTTCTGATTCATCTTTAGATGCCACAATTTTATGTGTTCCATTTTTGTATGAATTACCTCCCAGGTAGATAATAGTAAAGAAGTTCTTCCTTTTAAACTTAAGAACAAATGGAGCAATTTTTGCATTTCTCTTGAACTGTTTTGTTCCAGTTCATTCTTATAGTAAAGCCCAATATGCAACATATTCAAATATTAACCAAAGGAAAATAAAGAGTTGATTGCAGTGTTTGTTTTCTGGGCATGTCTTTGTATGGCATTTTAACAATCCAAGTGAAAATAAATCTATTGAATTTTTTTGAAAGTTATGGTTTTTAGTGCCAAAAAAGATGTGAAACCACATGATTTTTTTGAGTTGTAATAATATATACACTCAATTATCATAATCATTATGTATCAATAATCATTAGTAGCCATTAATTTTTATTAAGTGCCACATGTCGAAAGTTAGGTTTTCTCTTTAAGTCCACCAAATATTTTCTTTTTCTCCAAGCATGTTACATTCCCTAACTTGAAAAAAATTACTTAATTACTTACCCTGTGCCAAGTGTGCCAATGCACTAACTTTCCCTTTGTTAACAGATACTTGTGAAAAACAAGCAGGTTATCAGAAAGAAAGCAATAAAACAGATGTCTATACTCTATGAAGTCCAAGTTGAGCTTTTCATTCCTTCACTTTAGAAACTATGGGATCTGGCTTCCCGATTTTGTTGGGATCTTTGGATTACTAAACAATTTGTTTACCCTCCTTGTGCTATCTCAGATCACTGAACAATATAAACAGTTTTGCTTCCCACTTAATTTTTCACCTTTCAAACCTTTCCCAAAATATCTAAAATTTTATAGGAAAAAACTCTAATGTGGAGTGTAGTTAGGAGAGTCAGCTCTCGCACAGGAATATCTAACTCCTGGCGCCTCCCACCTCCCGCCCCTTACCGACTGTGCGACTTGTCAGTTCCCTCATTCTTTGTTGTTCAGTCCCTGTTGTATCTGATTCTTCGTGACCCCGTGGACTGCAGCATGCCAGGCTTCCCCCATCCTTCACTGTCTTCTGGAGTTTGCTCAAATCCATGTCCATTGCATCAGTGATGCTGTCTAACCACCTCATCCTCTGCTGCCCCCTTCTCCTTTTGCCTTCAGTCTTTCCCAGCATTAGTCAAAGGGTCGTGAAAGTCTCAAAGGCGACCCCATGGACTGTAGCCCACCAAGCTCCTCTCTCCATGGAGTTCTCCAGGCAAGAATACTGGAGTGAGTTGCCATATCCTTCTCTAGGGGATCTTCCCAACCCAGTGATCAAACCTGCATCCCAGCATCAGTCTTTTCCAATGATTTGGCTTTTCGCATCAGGTGGCAGAAGTATTGGAGCTTCAGCTTTTCAGCATCAGTCCTTTCAATGAATATTCTGGGTTGATTTCCTTTAGGATTGACTGGTTTGATCTTCTTGCCTGCTCTCAACCTTAGTTAGTTTTCTCTAAACCTTAGTTTCCCCAGATATAAAATGGGGGAAATAGTACTACCACACAGGGTTGTTATGAGGAATGAATGAGATTAAAACTCTGTTGATTGAAAAAAAATGCACAATATGAGAATTGTGAGTTTTATTTATGGGCCAGATGAGGACTATACCATGTCAGTTAGCTCTGAGTAGAGTAACTGAGCTGAAGAGGTTGTGTGTGGGGAGAGGGTGGGGAGGGAAAGAGTAAGTATATATGTTAAGATCTAGTATTTTTTTAGATATGAGAAGATACTAAAATTTGGGCTCATAAAATCCACTCCTAAAATTAACTATCTGAAGGCCTCTTTC
Organism: Moschus berezovskii; assembly: GCF_049115385.1. Lineage (NCBI taxonomy): Eukaryota > Metazoa > Chordata > Mammalia > Artiodactyla > Moschidae > Moschus > Moschus berezovskii. The sequence goes on along the minus strand of NC_142476.1, from coordinate 32,450,020 downwards.
ACCTGTTTTGCCCCCAGCACAGAGTGCCTCAGTCCTGATCTCCACCCTGAACTCTTTTCAGGGTGTGTTGAAGGTCAGCAGCTTGACGTGACTAGTGATTTAAATCTTGTAGAAGCAGATGGCAAATGCCAGTTTTCAGATAGCATATGCAAAGCACTTCATGTACTACCTTCAGTACCTTTTAAGCACACAATATATCTGATCTTTTATTGTTCATGATACAAATGTTCAAACTATTGCTGGTTCTAGAGATGTTACAGAAGATATAGTCACTTTACTTGCTAGCATCAATAATTTTAGATTTATGGGTTTATCCCATCCGTCTACCGACTCAATAAATACTGAGGGTTTATTTGCTTGATATTGTGTTAAGTACTAAACAATAGACTCCAGAAATTGCTTTGAGTACAATTAATTGTAAAGTTTAACTTTTTATTTTAAAGAAAATTAATTTAAGAATAATTATATGTTAGCTGCTTTCTGGATCTTTTTGAGAAAGAACTTTCTGTTCATTAACTACAGTTGTCACTTTATTTACATTTTTTTCCTTAAAAGAACAGCTTTAGTGTTTAAGGAATCTAATTATCTTAATTCTATATAGTCATCAACTTCCTCAAACAAAATCTGCCATTAGTCTTTGACATATTACTTTTAAGCTTCTGTTTTATAATAGTGTTACTACCTTTATTTAAAAAACTGCTTTACATTTTGACACCAGTTTTCACTGGAGGATATTACCTGTTTTAAATAATCATACAATAGAAATGCCTCTTATAATGTTAACATCCATATTTCTCTGCAGCTTCACATTTCAAAAGTGCTGCTTCCTAAATCCAAATGAATGAAAATTCAGCTTCGCTTCATTATTTCTTTGGCTTTAATCATAACATAACGTTTCTGACTAGTGAAAACAATGCTTGAGTGCATTCATTGATATATAACTTATAATATGTAAGTGATTTGAGGAACATACATACATATATATGTGTATATGTGGTACTATTTAAATATGTTGAACTGAAGATTTTGTAAAATTCAATTCTATTCCTCTTACAGTAAAGCATCTCATCAAAATAAAAGGAAAAGTTATGGTTTGACATTCGCTTTAGAGGCAAAAGGTTGTACATATCCAAAAGAATATCAGGATGGAAATGCAGTCACTTTACTTATCCGTTAGTTACCTTTTTTGAAAATTAGTCATTTCTATTTCTAGTCCTTTATCAAAACAGTATATTGAATGTTAATAAGTTCAGTAGTAATCCTTTAAAAATACAACAGACATTATTTTAATATGATGTAGACTCTTTCCTTGAATTAATTATATTTGCGGTCAGTACTTAACGATTTCTCAGTCACCATTGCTTAAAGTCAGTTTATTTTTCAAATAAAAGACTTTGTATGGTACTAAAATATAATATAGTAGATTTTGCACATAGAGGCAAATTTAATTTTATCCTTAAAATATTAACCACTATCAGTTTTAAATTTTCTGATTTTGATAGTTGTTTTGGATTATATAAGAGAATGTCCTTTGTTTTAGAAAATATACCCTGAAGCCATTGGCAGTAAAGGGCATAATGCCTCCAAGTATCCAAATAGTTTAGAAGAATGTCTATATAGAATAACAGTATACACAGAAAGAATGATTAAGCAAAGGTAACAAAATGTAAACAGTTGGTGAACCTAGATAAAAGGTATATAAGGATAGGTGTACTCCACTTGCATCTTTTTTGTAAGTTTTAAACTATATCAAAATGTAAAACTACTCCCTCCCCCAAATAAAGACTGCCAACTTTGCCAACTTTAATTATCAATTAATAAAAAGATCTATTTTCATATATTACTTGCCTTTGCTCATTCTCTTTTACTGTGTATAAGAACAATAGAGTAGGGGAAAAGAGACTGATTCAGTTGTTTTTGTTTCTTCAAAAAGGATGGAAATCCTAGAAGAATTAGGAGGAAAACATGGTACCTGTAAAATTAGAAAATAACTCTTCTGCTGTACAATTTTAGAATTTCTGGTGTAGAAAGAGAAGATTGTATGATACATCTTATTTGGATATCTTTTAAAATATTTATTTATTTTTGGCTGTACTGGGTCTTTTTTGTTGAATGGGCTCTAGTTGTGAAAAGCAAAGGCTACACTCTAGTTACGGGCTTAGTTGTTCTGAGGCATGTGGGATCTTCTCAGAATAGGGACTGAACCTGTGTCCCCTGCATTGGCAGGAGGAGTCTTAACCACTGGACCACCAGGCAAGTCCTGGATATCCTTTTAAGGAGTAAAGGTTCCCAGACATGAACTTGTAGGAGAATGTTCATGACAGCATTATTTATAATTTTAAGAAATGGAAAGAACCCACATGGCTATCAGTGGAATACTATCCAGCCATTAAAAACAATTAAGTAGTGACCCATGCTGCAGCATGAGCACAAGTAAATGAAAATCGGGCACTAAAGCCACGTTATGAATTCATTTATATGGAATGTCCACAATAGAAAAGTTCATAAAAATGAAACATAGATTAGTTAGTTGCCTTAGGGGCTGAGAGGTTGGAAAGAATGGAAGTGAAAGTCGCTCAGTTGTGTCTGACTCTTTGTGACCCCATGGACTGTCCGTTGAATTCTCCAGACCAGAATACTGGAGTGGGTAGCCTTTCCCTTCTCCAGGGGATCTTCCCAACCCGGGGATCGAACCCAGGTCTCCCACATTGCAGGTGGATTCTTTACCAGCTGAGCCACAAGGGAAGCCCAAGAATACTGGAGTGGGTAGCCTATCCCTTCTCCCAGGGATCACACCTAGGTCTCCCGCATTGCTGGCGGATTCTTTACCAGCTGAGCTATCAGGAAAGCCCAGAAAGAATGGAGAATAACTGCTAATGGACACAAGTTTCCTTTTTGAGATGAGGAAATGTTCTGGAATTAAGTTGTCGTGATGGTTATACAACTTTGTGAAGATATTCAAAACCACTTTTAAAAGATGAATTTTATGGTATGTGACTTTTATTTCAATAAAGCTCTTATGTAAATGAAAGTAAGGCCTAATGAACTACTCCTGCCTCAAAGTCTTCCATCTAAATAAGAACAAGAGCCAGAGACCCTATAACCTTATATGATTGATCTGGCTTCTATTATTTCACACACCTTGTCTTCTTTTATGAAGATGAGGGTCATTCCAATCTACCTGTACTGGTCTCCTGACTGTTGTTACTTCTAGGCCTTTTTATTGGTTTTTCCCTTTTCCTGGAAACCTAGCAACCTTTACTCAAAATTCAGTCTCTCAGAGGTACCCTCCTTGGCTACCTCTAAAATTTAGACCTCTCAAGTATTACCTATTGCTGTTCTTTGCTTTACTATTCTCCTTGGCTCTATTCACCGCCTAACACAATATATATTTCACTTTTTAATCTTATGTATTGTTTATCTCTTCCTCCCAGAACATAAACTCCATAAGGGCAGAGATTTTGCCTCTTTCATTTACTACTGAATCCTAGGGCCTAAAACAGTGCTTGACACTGACTTATCACTAATGTTGTCAAATAGGTGCATCTGAAAGTATAAGAATAGGCAGCTATAAGGAAAATCAGGAATGTTAAGTAATTGAGAGAACTACATGTTTTATACTCTTTGTTTGAATAAAAATTGTTTCCTATAGGACTTTGAGACTAAGGAAATGAAGAAATAACTTGTGTTCAGTGTCTTGAAAGTAAAATAAAAAGACAGTCATTCATTTCTTAAAATGAAAATAAAACTTTTTTGACCAAGGCAAATAATTCTTTTCTTTATTTTTCAATCATAGGGACCTGGCAGACAACTATGCATGTATTAGTTACTTTAAAAATATTGACTGAATTGACAGTGTAGACCTAAATCAGGAGTCAGTGAACTATACCTCACAGCTTGTTTTTTCTTTTTCTTCTTTTTGGTAAGTAAAGTTATATTGGAATACAGCCATGCCCTATCATCAACACATTGTCTGTGATTGCTTTTGTTCTCTAATAGGCTTCCCAGGTGGCACTAGTGGTAAAGAACCCACCTGCCAATGCAGGTAGACAGAAGAGACACAGTTTCGATCCCTGAATCAGGAAGATCCCCTGGAGGAGGGTATGGCAGCTCACTCCAGTATTCTTGCCTGGAGAATCCCATGGACAGAGGAGTTTGGCAGGCTGCAGTCCATAGGGTTGCTCAGAGTCAGACCCGATTGAAGAGACTTATCACGCACCTAGGGACAAAAGAGTTCAAATAACTCTGAAGGAGACTGTATAGTCCACAAAGCCTAAAATGTTTACTGTCTGGCCCTCTATGGGAGAAGTTAGCTGACTCCTCCCTACATTAGTCCTTGTAGGATGTAGATTAGTGTAGTAGGGAACCTTGGCCAAATATTGAGAAGTTTAAATTTCATTTCTCTGACTACCTTTGTTACCTTGAACAAGTTTTATGATACTTGGTTTTCTCATCTGTGAAATGAAGATAATACGCATCTTACATTGTCATTTAAGAATTTTAAATGAGGTATTATATGTAAAACACTTAGTAAAGTGCCTTAAAATAAATACTTCAGTAAGTTATAGCCCGGTGAGCATGCGTGTATGCCATGTGTGTGTACACACACATACAAACACACACACAAACACACAAACGAAAACATAAATTCCCTTAAGTAGAAATTCTTTCAGTCACATTTTCCAGATATTTTCAATGTTATTAGGAAAATAAGGAATAAAGTTAACAAATGTTGATTAAAGTTGACACTTACTTATCACTAATGTTGTCAAACATTAGTACACTTCAGGCACACAATAAACCTACAGGATTTGGTCATTTGTTGAAAAGACTGTAGTCAGGCATTATTTCTTAACTGTGAGTCCAACTTACGGTATTTCAGTCTTTGGCTCATATTTTAGGAAAATATATTTCCTAAATATAGATAAATATATTTCCTAAGTATACATATTTTAGGAAAATACACTATAGAATGGTTACACTGTCAGGTAAATTTCATTGCTTTATCTGTAAGGAAAATTTTACATAAGGAGGACTAATTCAAATTATGTTTCCATTGTAAGCAAAGAAAAATAGTGTGATGCCCTATATCTTATGAGAAAATTTCAACCTAGAACTTTTTCTTAGGTACCTCATATGCTAATTTTGTTTACATAAGGTGAGTTTATAGTATCGGATTATTTTGATGATGCCTTTCTGTCTGTACAGCCTTTTCTTTGGTAAAATACATACAAGACCTTTTCCTTAACTAGATTCTGTTTTCGGCTGTTGATTTGGAAACTAGTGGTATGGAACCTTACATCAGGAACATATGGGATTCTTTTGTATTAATCTATCTTTAGTATACAGGATCACAGTCTTACTTTCAGTAATATATCATTCAATGAACATTTACTAATCATTCACTATATATAGGCATTAAAACTTTTTAATTAGTAGAACACACTTTTTGCCTTCTAAAGGTATAGCGGAGGAAATAACTACCTAAACAAAATATTTCAGTAAAGTACTAGGAGCAATAACAGTGCCAGTGTGGATGAGAAAGCTATTAACTCTTCATTAAAGTGTCAGGGAAGACCTACAGAGGTGATATTTGAGCTGAGCCTCAGTGGATTAGTTCAATGTCAAGTACGTATGGTTGAATGATGCCTCACAGGAACTATGAAACTCAACAAAAATGTTTGAGCACCTACTGTGTGCCAGATAATGATTGTGTTAGAGATACACCAAAGAACAAAGCAAGTGGACTTTTATTCCTGCTTTTGTTATATTACTCTAAGTCAAACATGAAGAGGCATTGGAGAGATGTAAACAATACAGCATGGCTGAGCCAAGGAGAGTCTGAGGGCCACTGCCAAGAAAAAAAAATGAGAGCCATATCTCACCAGAGAGTTTGAACTTGATGCTCTAGGCCAATGATTTCAACCTGGGAGCTCCAGAAATAACTGGTGTGTTGTTAAGTTACTACAAAGGAATTATCAATCCTTGCTTAGATGCTAAGCAAGCAAGCAAGACATTTCAATAAAAGTCTTTTATACATAAATATTACTATTTTTCAATTTTATGTAGTTATTTTGAGTAACAAAATATAGATTTATTTAAGCATTATGAATTAATATTACCCTCCCTCCCCTTTTTTTATGTTTTCTATTTTCTTAATCAATTGGTGCCATTGCTAGAACAGCTTTTAAGTCACTGTCTGTCAAAATGACTAATTTTAAAAAGAGATCCTGAAATATCCAGCCTGAGATCTCCTGCCAAAGTGGAAGCTGTTGAAACTTTCAGAGCAGCCAACCAAAACTTCAGTAAATATTAAGTGAACCCTTCAGTGCCAGGCACTGCTCTAGCTGCCAGGGTTACAAAGCTGTGTCCTCAGGGAACTTACAAAGTGAAAAAGAGTCCAGATGAAGAATAATGAAGTAAACGTGGGAAAGAGGGTATGGATTCAGAGTATATTGAGATAGTAATCCTTAAGCAGTAAGAATGCTCTCTGAAGGCAGATTGCTAGAATAGAAAGAAAGAGTGGATTGTGGGGAACAGTGCTAATGTTTTGCTAATGCAGGGGAAAGCTCTGAGTGATTTTTTTTTCACAGTAACAAACCCAATCAATCTCCAGAGAACAGGGATATTAGTGATTTATGGGTCTCTCAAAATACATCTTCTGCTTGATTTTTCTCTGCCTATTAATAAGGTATAAGCCTGTGAGATAATCCTAAATCAAACCATGTAGATTTGTAATGTAAATCACATAAAAAATCCATCTGGCTCTGACTCCCTTGCAATGACATTGTAAGTGTGACGGAGTTGAAGGACAGTAGTTTGCTCCGTTCACGGATCTCTGAATCTTTAGCCCAACAAGCTCACTTCTCTTACTTCTTTCAGGTTTCAGCCTTCTTTCCTTTACACACACACACACACACACACACCCTTTTCTTTCTGGCTAAGAAAGACAAAGCTATTGACTACAAGCCCAGAGTTGCCCCCAAGTTCCGACCACCGGCTCAGATTCTTATGAAGTGGACTTGTAATATCCTTAATGTTGCTGTTGGCAGTCAGTTACAGATTCCATTATTGTCGATCAATGCAGTCGCCATGCGAGGTTGGGGGAGGGATGGAGGAGGAGCAGAAGCAAGGGGGGGTGAGAGCTTCCTATTCACAGATTTATCAACCTGCCTTTGCTTGCAGGAAATCTTCCTCAAAGGGGCTGGGATGCTGTTGAAAGAGCTAAAGCAGGAAAGGGTTAGGGGGCTGCGGTTCTCTCGGCAGACTGAAAGGGAATTTGAAAACCTTTCTTCTCAGAACAAAACAAAATGCTGAATTTGTTCCTTTGCCTTTGTTTTTGTTTGATGATATGATTTACTTAACTGATGAGCTATTGTGCTGTCCGGTTATCTAAGCTGCCTCAGTGTAGGGACCTGTTTCTTTTTCTTTGAGTATCTTTGTTCTTTATTTTCCTTTTGCTCTCTCCTGACATTGAACACAAATCATTATTCAGTTTTATGCTGGCTTTTCTTTCAGGCTAAAGCTTAACACCGGGAGACTGAAGGACAGACCTTTCTTCCCTTCTCTTCTATCACCCTCTTTTAACCCTCTCTATCTCCTTCCCCCCTCCCGCCGTTGTGTTAGATTGGTGTCACAGAGGCAGAATTCAGAGTGGAGGGAGGATCACAATTTCTCTCTCATTATTACCGCCTAGCCAGCAGTTTTGGTGTTAGACCCCTAAGAATTCAGTCTCTGTATCTTTCTTTTCCCGCTCCATCATTCAGTAATTGTGCTCTGTATGGAAAAGTTTTCTGGCTGGAGAATGAGTCTCCTTTCCCCCGGTGATGTGGCCGAGTGGTTGGATAGTAGCACGGAAGAGGAGAAGAGCCTTCTGTCATTTCTGGGTACGGTAGGGCGCTGCTTGTTCTTTTAACCCTTTGTTGTCTGAACTTCTCTGACTTTGGGGAGCATGACGCCCCCCACCCCCAAATTGTCTAAAATCCACCTTCATGTTTTTAAAAGGGGGAAGAGGAATGAACAGAATTTAAGTTGTTTGCTTTTCAAGTTTTGTTTATGTCTGTAGAAATAGTGCCACCAATATTGGCTATGAGAAATAAGAGACAGTTTGCTTGGCTTTAACAAAGAGTGCCAGCTCCATGCAAGGCTTACCATGTCATCTGGTCAGCTGTTTGTGGTATTTAGAGAACTTCTACTAGCCAAAATATATTATTATTTTACTATACCTTTCAATACAGTGATGATGAGGCTTGCCTTGTGAGCGTGTGGGAGTAGGCTTTGTGTGCAAGAAGAGCCAACATATGAATTGAGAAGTAGCTTTTGTGCAAGGTTTGAAATATTTGCAATGTTCATATATAAAATTTCTACTGAGTATGTAAAAGAGAACACAAGGGCCAACTATTACTTTAACTTTCCATTTACAGGTGCTTTCTAATAAATTTCTAAGTAAAGCAGTTATTGGTTATGGTATTACTGATATAATAAATTCCTAGGAAAGTTAGATTATAAATCCATTGCACTTAGGTATCTTAAATTAATAGGAGAGCTTGATATTTGTAAAAATCATACTTGTGAATACTTTGCTAGATTAATAATTGCCTTCAAATTTATCCCTTTTTATAAATTTGATTAATTTCATAATGTTTCCCTAAATACTAGTATACCTTTATTATAAAGAGGCACATTTTATGGTGTTCTAATTTATTCCTCATGAGTCTTCTCTATGACCTGTGAAAAGTCTTCTGCCATTCCAAAAGATATCTCTATCTTATTTTACTTTCTTTTGTTACATTTAGCATAAGTTTCTGCTTTATTAACTCAATTAGGTTTTCAACTTTAACATTCTACAAATCATTTCTTTTTTTATGCAGCTTAGATGTAAAGAATCATCTCAATCTTTTTTTTTTAATTCTACAAAGACTTGATACATATGTTTATATATTAATACTGTTCTTAATTTGTCTATCATAGCCTCACTTATCTTGGGCATTTGGGTGACTTTAAGAAATGCATGTATCAACTCCTCATTTCTCTGAAGCCACTCTAAATCTATTTGCTTCACATTCCCTTCCCCCCACACCCATAGAGAACTAGCAGTGTAGAAAAGCAAATATCAATATTCCTGAGTAAAACCAACCACTTAGACCCTACTGCATTGTGGGCAAGGAAAGTAGTCATTACTGAAGATCTTTCCTTTGCTCTTGCATTATATTTTTATGAATTCTGATTATCAATCCTCGAGATTAATTTTTTTTTTTGCCATTTCCCTACTATGCCTAAAAAGGATTTGAGTAAATAAATAGAGATGGCAAATAAAAAGTACTATAGTTTGTGCACCCTCCCACCCCACCCCCACCCCTCTCCCATTCTTCTTTAACCAGAGATGGTGATGATAAAGACAAAGGATATTAGGACATGTTTAGAAGAAAAGTACAAATTCCTACAACCACCTAGTGGAAGGAAACCTCCTAGGCATATATAATAGATAAAACAGAGGTAAATCAGAGTCGTGATTCTGCTCAAGGGCTGCAGCAAGAAGTTAGTAACTGCGTGAATGGATAGCTAGCTATCCTGTACTCTCCCGTGGCAGAGCTGAGCCCTGGGTGACAGCAAGTCAGTTTAGAGACTGAAGTTAGTCCTGAACACAGGTAGCAAACACCTCCATCTGTGGATAAATAGGCATTTATTAAAGTGGGAGCAAACTCTCTTTGATATAGCTTGGAATAACTTGCAACGAGTCATATGCTAATGTAGTTACCATTAATGAGAATGCACTTCTCCCAATGAAGATGCCAAGAGAAAGCAATCTACTTGATGATGAATCTAGAATAAGTGGAACTGAAAGGGACATTGAATCGGATAATCACCAGAGCTGTCTTTCTTTACCTAAGGAGTTTTATGGCAGATCTCCCTCTAGGAGAGAAGATAAAAGAAAAGCACTCAGTGCTGGTCAGGCTTCGTTCACACTTCATCTCTCCACAGTAGCCACTCAACTGACGTTCAGGCCTTCCTAGTAATTTAGTGTACTGCTTGTTTGATGAAACTTCATGAAACCATGCCCTCCTCATTAGCCTGTTAAACAATTCCATGACTCTCTCATCACCTATCAGCTAAAACTCCTTACTTTAGAACTTCCACCTCACAGCCCGGTATCCCTTTTGGCATTGCTAAGTCATAGATAGGGAGGACCCTTCATTCTACCAAACTGATTGATTTTCTTTACCTGGGACAAACCTTGCCCTTTCTAATCTTTGCATGTGCTGTTTCTTCTATTAATATCATCTGTGTTCCTTCATCCAAACTGAATTTTCCAAACCCTACCCCTGTTTCAGATCTTGTTCATAAACAAGATACTGTGTTAGGTACTGTGGCTGGATACAAAGAAGTAGAAGATAGAACTGCTGAGAAGCATCGAGTTTGGTTGGGGAGAAAACTCGAACTATGTACAATTAAGTGAGAAAGAATTAATAATTCAAGACAACAATGGAGAAAATAAAATAAGGCAGTACCTGATTGTAAGATGATTTATCCAGGAAAAAATTGCTTTGCGCCTTTGAAGAATAGAGACATCATTTTTGACTAGTAATACTGAAGATCAACTTATAGAGATAGGATTTAATCTGAATCTTCAAAGATAGAATGTATTTTTATGGAAATGGTGGAATTTGCTGTATGAAGGGAGTGTCATGAGGAATATATGTCTAAAGAGTAAACTGATTTGAAAGGAATGGAAAGTTCATTTGAAGAAGTGTTGAGAAATAATACTTGAAGGATATTTGGTGGCTCACTGTTTAGGATCTTTCATGACAGGCTAATTAGTGACAGTGTTAATCCTGAAAGCGATTGAGAGGAATTAAGATTCTTGAACAAGAAAAAGATATGGTCAAGATCGTTTTTTTGGGGAAGACATATCTGAAAGTGTCACGTTGGGGGAATAACCTTGAAGCAGTTAAACCTCTTTGAAAGCTATGACAGTAGTCCAGATATGAAGTAAGTGCTTCTATTTTAACATTTAACTCTCCATATTATAATTAAGTGTTTCCTTATTTATTATTAATCTAGACTGTGAATGCCTTCACATCATGGGCTCAATTCTCTGTCTTTTCAGTACCCAGGTACACTTCAGGTACCCATGAATATTTGCACAGCTCAGATGAATAATTGAAACAAAAAGAGATTACAAAGGATCAATCAGAATTTATGACTGATCTGAGGAATGGGAAACAAATGAATCAAAGATTGTTTTTGAAGTTGGAAGGATGGTGGTACTAAGAACAGAGAAGTTGGAAAAGGGAGTCAGTTTTTAAGGGGAGAGAGTGATTTCTGTTTGGATATATTGAGTTTGAGGGGACTGGTATACATCTGGATAGAAACACAGTTCTGATGATTGGAAATGAAGTCACAGGTAGAGAGTGGTGTTTGGGAGCCACCCTAGGGAAGAAAGATTGTTGAAGCATTTGTAGATGATCTACTATTGAGAGACTGTCAAGAAAATGTAGAGAGCAGGAACTGAATTTTGAAGAATGCCAAAGATGGGGGTAGGGTGGCTAGAAAGAGAGGAGATACAGAACAGTCCTAATGGTAGGGGGAAAGCCAGCCAGGATGGTGTGTTATTGCAAGTGGCTCAGTGGTAAAGAATACATGGGTTCAAACCCTGGGTTGGGAAGATCCCTTGGAGAGGGAAATGGCAACCCCCACTCCAGTTTCTTACCTGAGAAACGCCATGGACAGATGAGCCTGGCAGGCTACAGTCCATGGGGTCACAAAAGAGTCAGACATGACTTTAGAAACTAAACAACAACAACAAAAAACAAAAACAAGATAGAAAAGGTCAACAGTGTGGGCAGAGTGTCAGTGGTTACAAAAGCCCAAGAAAAGTCAGAAAATACACTGGATTGGACAGTTAGGAGACTTTTAATAACCTGAGAAGGTATCTGTGCCATTTCATTCATTAGAACTGAGGGAGAAGTCAGATTTTATAATATTGAGAAAGAAGATGGTGAGACAGTGAGTTCAGTTCAGTCGTTCAGTCGTGTCTGACTCTTTGCAACCCCATGGACTGCAGCACGCCAGGCTTCCCTGTCCATCACCAACTCCCAGAACTTGCTCAAATTCATGTTCATCGAGTTGGTGTTGCCATCCAACCATCTCATCCTCTGTTGTTCCCTTCTCCTCCTGCCTTCAATCTTTCCCAGCACCAGGGTCATTTCCAATGAGTCAATTCTTCATATCAGGTGGCCAAAGTATTGGAGTTTCAGCTTCAACATCAGTCCTTCCAATGAATATTCAGGACTGATTTCCTTTAGGATGGACTGGTTGGATTTCCTTGCAGTCCAAGGGACTCACAGAGCCACAGGTTAAGTCTCTTGTCTGGAGAAACCTGTGACTGACACAAAGAAAAAAAAAAAGGTACTTATCTTTTAAAATTAGGGAGACTTGTGCATCTTCTTAGAGGAGAGAGCAAAATACTGAACTTAGAAGTATCTGTTGAAACAAACATTTTAAACTGACCAGCTTAACTCTCCTCTCTGGAGGGAAAGGAAATTCCCAGGAAGAGAACAAAAGGTAACAGCTAAAAATACAGGTAGTGAATTGCCCTGGGGGCATTTGCCTGACTCAGAATTCCTGAAAGTTAAGTTTTAATGGTCACAAGTTAGGAGATAGCTTTAGGGACTGAAGTGAGGAATTAGAACTGAACGCCCCACCCCATTGTCCCTCATAGGATGAGTTCCTTGCAGAGTGAACATGGAAATTTAAAAATCTGCTCACAGACAAAAATTGACAGATCTTATTTATCTTCGTCTGGACTGTTGAGGGAGGCAGACAAAAATCCCCTGGGAATCCATAACCAATGTTGTGATAAGGTAAAACTAAAATAGTGGACAATAGTAGTTATGTCAGAGATAGGAAGCGGTGATTGAAATTGAAGATTTTAAGATCTTTGAATTATTCAAGAGAAGGTGAGAAATCAGGACTAGCTCTAGGCTTTAGGTACACAGTTAAAATGTTAACGACAACTATTAAAAGAGTAAAAATAGAGTGTATAGCTTCAAGAGCTGTAGAGGGGAAAATGAACTTTTAAAACTTGGTCATTCTGAGAAATAGAAAATCAAACAAAAAGCGTAGAAATACAGTAACTAGAAAAAATAAGATGGTAAAAATAAAATCCAACTATATCAGAAAACACAATATATGAAAATGTTAAGAGTAAGGTATGTTAGACTCAATTTTTGTTTTTAATGCTGTGAATAAGAGAGACATTAGTGGGACTTCCCTGGTGGTCCAGTAGTTAAGACTCAGCTTCTGCTACAAGGAGCACCAGTTTGATCACACATGCTGCATGGTGCCACAAAAAAAAAAAAAAAAAAAATAGAGATATAAGAACCTAGGAAGGTTAAAGCAAAAGTTTTGGTGGTGGTGGTGGAAGGTATAAAATAGAAGGTTAGGATTAACATATACACACTTCTGTTTGTGAAATACATAACCAACAAGGACCCATGTAATAACCTTTAAGGATGAGTAATCTAAAAAAGAGGATATATGTGTATATGTATAACTGAATCACTGTGCTGTACACCCTCAATTTACCTGATACTATAAATCAACTATGGGCTTTCCTGGTCAGCAGGTAAAGAATATGCCTGCAATGCAGGAGACCCTGGTTTGATTTCTGGGTAGGAAGGTACCCTGGAGAAGGGATAGGCTACCCACTCCAGTATTCTTGGGCTTCCCTGGTGGCTCAAACAGTAAAGAATCTGCCTGTAATGCAGGAGACCTGGGTTCGCTCCCTGGGTTGGGAAGATCACCTGGAGGAGGGCATGGCAGCCTAGTCCAGTTTTGTTGCCTGGAGAATCCCCATGGACAGGAGGTACCTAGCTGTCAGGCTATACAGTCCATGAGGTCGCAGAGTTAGACGTAACTGAGCAAGTAAGTGCGCGCACACACATAAATCAACTATACTTCAAAAAAATAAATTAAAAAAATTATTTTCTCAAAAAACAACAAAAAAACCTCCATAAAAGTAAAAGTTTTGGGAGAAGATATACCAGGCAAATACTGATTAAAAGAGAGCTACCATAGCCATGAAAATGAAATCAAATGGATCTTTATGTCAAAAAATGTTGCTGGAAATAAAGGAGATCCCTATAGTAGTGATAAAATATAAAAATCACTAGAAAGTTATAACAGTTTTATATGCACTTAAAATCAAAGCCTTAAAATTTATTTATAAGGCAAAAATTGACAGAAGTATACAGAGAAATTGATAAATCTGTGACCCTATCTACAAAAAGTATTAAGGGTATTCAGTTTAATCTCTCAGTTGTTTCCGACTCTGCCACCCCATGGACTGCTGCACGCCAGGCTTCCGTGTCTGTTACCAACTCCCGAAGCTTGCTCAGGCTCATGTCCATCAAGTTGGTGATGCCATCCTCATCCTCATCCTTAGTCATCCCCTTCTCCTCCTGCCTTTAGTCTTTGCCATGGACAGAGTGTTGAGGGTAGAGAAGATATTAAAAAACACAGTAAACTTCAGTTAATGGACATAAATAGAATTCTGAAGTCCAACAATTATGTAGTCTTCTGAAGTACATGTGGAATCTTTATGAAAACCAATAGATTGAGACATAAATAAATCTCAACAAATCAAATTCTTTATATCATACAAACATTTCTCTTGATCATAGATGAACTAAGTCAAAAATTAGTACCAAAAGAATTTACTCTTGAAACTTTTCTTTTTGAAAACTTTCAAGGTTGAAAGTTTTAAAGTTAAAAAAAAAAAAAAATGGAAATGGAAATAGAACTGAACATCCTAAAAATAGTACATATCAAAGCTTAGAAAATATTGCTAAAATAGTTATTAAGTGAAACAGCCCTAATCTTTTATATTGAAAAGAATAAAATTAAGTGGGCCAGTTGAGCATTCAATAAATGCAACAAGGTAGAAAAAGAAAGAATAGACCCAAAGAAAGCTAAGGGAAAGAAATAATGAAGATGACAGTAGATAATAATAGAACAGAAGGCAGAAATAAACAGAATCAATAAAACTAAAATTTGTTTCTTAAAGAAGTCCAATGAAAATAAAACTGTCAAGATTTGATCAAGATGAAAGAGAAAGCACAAGTAAACAATCTTAAAAATGGGGAAAAGAACATAATTACAAAAATCAGAGACCTAACAAATAGACTATCATGAACAACTTTATGCTAATATATTTGAAAAAAATGAGAGAAAATGGACATTTTAAAGAAAGATATAATTTATTTAAATTGATACAGTAGGAATAAAAAATGTAAGTAGTTCTGCTACTTACAATCATTAAAGAAATTGAATCAGTATTTTAAAATGTACCACTGATTGTGGCTTGATTTCTCATAGCTTGACTTCTGAAAAAGAATAAATGCTGGATCACACTTGTATTAGTATTTACAATCAGTGATAGTTCAGTGTTTTATTGCAAATGAATAAATGGACATTCTAGTATCTGAATTTAAAACAGAAAATGCTAAGAACCATGCTAAAACCTAAGCATGGAAATTGAATTCATATTGAGCCCATAGGTGGTCATGGTTACCTTAGAGTTTTTAAGTATTTACATCCTTTGTTGACGGGATATCCTTAGAAAAGCGGGGGGGTGGGGGGGGAGTTCTTTAAAAAGTTTTCTTTTACGGATATGTAAATAAAAAACCCGAGGAAATCAAGCTGAGCAGATATCCCAAGAAAGTGAAAATTAATAAGAAAGTATCAAGACTTTAACTGATTAATTTATGTTTAAGTGTGTTTATATAACCTGAAAATTTGTGAATTTTTAAATAGAATGATGCATAGAAGGAAAAACTTAATCTCCCATGAAGTTTCTTTACTAAAATCTCAATTATAGTGTAAGACTCAAGCTAATAGACATAAAATGAGAGTAATTCTTAAACTTGACTAGTGATATGCTTTAATGTCATATGTGAATTAGAAATACCTAGAAAATTTATTAATGTTTTTATTATGAATTAAGTTGGACCATATGAAATTGCTATTTTATCATTTTAACATACAAAAAAATTGGCAATTCTGTGAGATCACATGTGTTTATTAAAGGAGAAAAAAGGCAACCAGACTGTGCTGAACTATTAGTTGTTTAGTTAAAATTTACTTGTTACCATGTATCTTCTGTTTCAGTATTCCATGCAAGACAAGAATGGATGCAGACAGTTTATGGAAACATTGTGGGAGAAATACTTAAAATTTAGAGAGTTCTATTTATTAAAATTTATTTCCTTTGAAAATTTAGACGGGATCGCCATTGTTCAAATACCTAAATTTAGGTAGTTTGACACCCAAAACTAGAGAACATATAATCAAGTAATGGGAACTTACACAAATATATTACTTGGAAGTCAAAGAAATGTGAATAATTAGGCCTGGCTTTATGGAAGCAGATGAATTGAAATTGGTATTGAAGTTTACCTTAGATTTGGCAGATAAGTGAACACCGTTAGCAAAGACAGACAGAGAGGAATTAATATGGCCCGTTTAAGATCAGAGATCATCTGACCAAGGCAGTTTGTTGCAAAGTGTTGGCAGGAAAGAGTGACTGTGTAAGGTAGGAGCTAGGTGATATTTTTTTTTTCAATGTGTGATTGTCTAACTGTAAGATTTCTGGAAAGGTAATTATATCAAGAAAGTAATGTCTTAGTGAGCTTAATCTGGTAATGGTGATCAGGATAGCTTTAAGCAGAGAGACAGGAGTCAGTGAGATTAGTTTGGAGGGTGTCTGGCCATTATCCACATGAGAAAATAAAAAGTCCTGCCCTAGAGTGATATATGGTAGTAGAAATACAGAGAACAGAATGAAGCCAACATTTGAAGAGAGACGTGACAGTGTTTGGTGGCCGAGGGATACCAATCAACATTATAGATAGTAGGTTTCTCCCTTTCCTGTTACTTTCACTGTAGAGACTTTTGTTTCTGTGTATAGCACCTCATGCATATTTGGTCCTCAGTAAAAGATTAATTTCCCATCTTTATGTTAGAGGCTGATATATTTTTATGTTTTCAATACTTTCAGTGCTTTCTGTTAATGTCTGTTGGGGAATAAAACCCAAATTAGTCTTAAAGGACCCTGACATAATCAAGGATCAGATCTTTTTACAAAAGATTTTTAGAGATGAACACTGAAATCATGGTGTGAATAAATCAGATTTACCCAGAATTATATTTGAAACATACTAATAATGAGAACACATTATTAAGTCAGTTATAGGAAAAGTTTAGGTAAAGCCTGAGAATATCTCCATGAATTAGAAGACATATTTTCTTCCAGAATGGAAGACAAAATATTATTCACCAAAGCAAAGCCATGAAATTAAAGAAATCTTATAAATAATTAGATTGAAATGTTCAAAACAGTTGTTTTATGCTGAACAATGCTTTATAGTTGTTTGGAGACTGTTCTTTCTAAACCTAAAGTCTTATGCTTTTTAACAATGTTTGTCTATAGAATTCACCTAAGTAGTTACCTTTCCACTTAAGTGTACTGAAAATTACTTTAAGTGGACAGACGGATGGGTTTTCTTTTCTTTTTTTGAAGACTGTTCTTTTAGAACAGTTTTAGGTTCACAGCAAAATTAAGAGAAAGTTACAGGTTTTTTTCCTGTGTCCCTTTGTCCCCACAAATGCATAGTCTCCCCCTTATCAATATCCCCCACCAGAGTACTACATTTGTTAGAGCTGCTGAACCCACACTAACATCATAATCACCCAAAGTACATGGTTTATGTTAGGATTCTTTCTTAATGTTGTATATTTTGTGGGTTTGGACAGATAATGACATGTACCCTCCCTCACAGTACCATACATAATATTTTAACTACCCTAAAAACTCTGTGCTCTGCTTATTCATCCATCCCCTTAAGGGCAGATTATTTTTTGGAGGGCTTTTTGCTACTTTTTAATTCAAAGACTCAGTAGTAGAAATTCTTTATAGCTTAATTCCTATTTTGTTCAAGTTTTTTTTTTTTTTTTACCATTTCATTAAACAAGTTAATTTTTCTCCCTCTTTACCCCATTGCCTCACCCCTCTTTGTTTCTTGATTAGAATGTTCTTATTAGCATCAGCATTCCGGGATTGAGAGTTTCCTTTGATGGGGTTTCGTTTGCAGTAAATTATCCACCAAAGAGTATGATTTAATTCTCTTTAAAATATGAAGAACTATGTGCACTTGTTGAGTTATTTTTAAGAGGGAGTGATAAAAACTGGAGTTTCCGTGATTGTTTATCTTATTTTTTATTCATTACAGTCCACGATACAAAACACAAAGGGGACAGATAGCGTGCATGGTAATTAAAAGTATAGCCTCTGGATCCAGACTGCATGGGTTCTAATCCTGATTCTGCCTTTACCAGCCCTGCAAACTGAGTGGAGTAATAGATCATTGCCTTCCTTTCCCATCTGTGAAATGGGGGCATAATTCCAATTCCAGAGATTTGTGAGGATTAAAGAGAAAATTAATATAAAATACTTAGCATGTAATAAGGAATAAAAATGATAGTTTGGTGTTGCAGTTATCCTTGTTATACATTTATTACTACTAAGATCCCTAGTTGTTATCACTAAGAACCAGAGATATGCTTTATATTTGAAACTTAAAATAACCATATGTGCTGTGCTTAGTCACTCAGTCATGTTCTACTCTGCAGCCCCATGAACTGTAGCCCTCCAGGCTCCTCTGTCCATGGGGATTCTCCAGGCAGGAATATTGGAGTGGGTTGCCATGCCCTCCTCCAGGGGCTTTTCCCAATCTGGGGGTCAAACCCAGGTCTCCTTCATTGCAGGCGGTTTCTTTACTGTCTGAGCCACCAGGGAAGCCCAAGATGACCATATAAATATCCCTAAACTGTTTCCTTAGTCTTTTTTGGTTGACGGTAAAAATTGTTCTCTATCATCTCATCCAGTATCATCATGTGAAACCCTAAGTTAAAGAAACGATACACTTGTGGGTGTTCAGATTGCTTGACCAGAGGGATATCTGTTCTCCTACTATGTTAACAAGAAGAATTTTTAGAAGTAATAATAATAGAGGATAAATTTGTTGAGGTGAAGAAAAGGTGGGAGAGACTGGATGGCTTTACTTTCTGAGAGTTCACTACATTTCTGTACTTAGCACCAATTCGAACGTATTGAAATGTGTCTAGGGCATGCAGACTTGAAAGGACTGCTTGTTTGAGTGAAGTACTGCTGTCTAAGTGATAGAAATTGAATGAATTAAAGTGGCTCTGGGGATTTGTATTTCAGAGCAGCTAGATGGTAGTGACTGTCAGTGCTTTGGCTTTACAGCAGTAGAAATAGGATAGGGCAGGAAATGTCCTACTGAAAATCAAGTGGTGAAGTCTATAAAACACCCAGGTGCTATGGTTTTAGCAGCTATATAAATGCAGAGTGTAATTTTCTCCTCTTTGCTCTTGTCACTTTTCCTTTATATATAAAATTGTTCTCTACCTGCATCTTTAAGCTCCCATTACCTTTAAAGAATCCTCCAGCAAAAAGTATGAAATGTCATGAAGCCTTTTTTTCTTTTTACATTTGCCATTTGTTATTAAAGACCCTCTTACTAAAGAGGTACAAGCCCATTTCCCAATACTGTTCCTTCCTTCCTTTTCTGTTCCTTAAGTGTCTTCTGTGCCTCCTGTGGAAGAATTCTCCTAATTTAGAATTCACAGCATGGAGAAATGAGTTATTTGCTTAACTCATTCATTAATAATTTGAGCCATGGACTTATCACATTCTATTTATTGTTGTCATCATGTATGATGATAGTGAAGTGGATTCATTCACAGTAACATTATATACATTGAAATTCCAGTGACTTAAATTGGTGAACAAACACATTTTGGTGTGTATTTAATTTTCTATCATAATTTGTTGAGAGGTTGATTTTTTAAAAAGTTTTTGAAGTGAATTAAAGAATTCCTTTTTGACAATGATATTAGAACACTTGCTTCCTAAATGTAATGTCAAAAATATTAATGGGACATGTGAGTAATTAAAATTGACAGAGCATTCACATTCATTCATGTTTTATAATTCTGTACACAAAATTACTAGAAATTGGCTTGGGTTGCTGTTAATGTGAAGCCAGCTGACTGCATCTGTGAATATGTAATTTTTTCTGGTCTGTCATAACTAGAGAATTTTGCTGTGAGAAGGCTATTTTGGTTCCCTACATCATTATCCACCAAATTAAAACTTCATAAATATCTTTATTCATTCTGTTTATCATTTGTTTTGAATTTTCTGAAATTACTTTCACATTGGTAAGGTTTTTATCTTTTTTTAAATTTTGCCTCCACCGTCATCTAAGGGAATAATAAATTGGCTACTACCTCAGTAATAAACTGGCTACTACTGCCCCAAGAACTAAGAGAGATATTATATTAGGCCCAGTGGTTAGCACATTCAGTTCAGTTCAGTGGCTCAGTCGTGTCCGACTCTCTGCGACCCCATGAATCACAGCACGCCAGGCCTCCCTGTCCATCACCAACTCCCAGAGTTTACTCAAACTCATGTCCATCGAGTCGGTGATGCCATCCAGCCATCTCATTCTCTGTCGTCCCTGTCTCCTCCCGCCCCCAACCTTTCCCAGCATCAGAGTCTTTTCCAGTGAGTCAACTCATCGCAAAAGGTGGCCAAAGTATTGGAGTTTCAGCCTTAGCATCAGTCTTTCCAATGAACACCCAGGATTGATCTCCTTTAGAATAGATTGGTTGCATCTCCTTGCAGTCCAAGGGACTCTCAAGAGTCTTCTCCAGCACCACAGTTCACATTACAAACGTTTAAAAAAAAGGTACCACTTAAAAAAAAAAAAAAGGTAGCTCATCCTAAGTGGTAGACATTATCAGAATTTGTGACGTTTTTAGCTGGGTAGTTTATGTTAAGTATATGTATATATGACATGATGGTGTATGAAATTTTGTTAAATGTGACTGAACAAAAAGTAAATATAGTTGATACTTATATTTGATCACTATGACATTACATAACAGATACTTTTCTCATTTAAGTTATTTGCACAGGCCTTTGGAACCTAACCTTCAGTTCATACAAGCATTGCCCTTATTCTCTTTCTGAACGTAATAATATTGTAGGGTCATTTCAAACACATTCACTATTCAAAATCCTTTAAATAAATTTTTTAAAGTGGCAGGAAGTGTATCTCCGTAGTATTTCTTTATTTAAAAATTTTCTTTACTGTGGTAAAAGTCAGATAACATAAAGCATACTATTTTAACCGTTTTTAACTGTCTGGTTCAGTGTACTCCATAGTATTTTTGTGTGACTTGTACCACTGGATGAGGTGCATTTCACCAGGTGGTTTTTCTTTCAGAAGAAAAAGCTAAGTCCTTATGTGTAGGCCTACAAAGCCCACATGATCTGAGCGTGCCTGCCCTAATTTTAGTCTTTCTGCTATTATTTCGGAGAAGGCAATGGCAAGCCACTCCAGTACTCTTGCCTAGAAAATCCCATGGATGGAGCAGCCTAGTAGGCTGCAGTCCGTGGGGTCGCTACAGGTCGGACACTTTTCACTTTCACACATTGGAGAAGGAAATGGCAACCCACTCCAGTGTTCTTGCCTGGAGAATCCCAGGGATGGGGGAGCCTGGTGGGCTTCCGTCTATGGGGTCACACAGAGTCAGACACGACTGAAGTGACTTAGCAGCAGCAGCAGCTATTATTTATCCCCACTTCCTGACTGCAGCCCCACTGGCCTCCCAGCTGCGCTTTATTCTAGAAGCTTTGTATTGGCCTCCCTGTCTTCAGTGGCCCTCCTTGATAAATCTACAAGGCTGACCTCCTCAATTCCTTAAGTATTGGCTTTCACCCACCTTCTCGGTGCCTCTCAGTTCAGTTCGGTTGCTCAGTTGTGTCCGACTCTTTGCGACCTCGTGGACTGCAGCACAGCAGGCTTCCCTGTCCGTCAGCAACTCCCAGAGCTTACTCAAACTCATGTCCATCGAGTCCATAATGCCATCCAACCATCTCATCCTCTGTCGTCCCTTCACCTCCTGCCTTCAGTCTTTCCCAGCATTAGGGTCTTTTCTAAGGAGTTGATTATTTGCATCAGGTGGCCAAAGTATTGGAGCTTCAGCTTCAGCATCAGTCCTTCCAGTGAGTATTCAGGACTCATTGCCTTTAGGTTGACTGGTTTGATCTCCTTGCAGTCCAAGGGATTCTCGAGTCTTCTCCAACACCACGGTTCAAAAGCATCAATTCTCAGTGCCTCTACCTATTCACTATAGTTACTGTAGTGAAATTACTGTACTTCTTCATCTCCCTTTCTCTGTCCTTTTTGCCTCTCTGAAACACCATCTGCTAACTTGGCTTCATTATAAGTAAACTGAAGGCCATGAACACACTCCTAGGTCTGAAAGACAGGGTTGAGTTCTGTTTGTTGAATAGGCATATCCTCCACCAAAAGTGCCTTTGTCCTTATAATTATCCAGTTGTCAATTATTTTACCATGCTTTTCAAAAGAAAGCACATTGACATAGAAGCAAATGTGTATTTTGAGAAAATGACATTGTAATAACATATTTTGGATTTAGAGAGCTCCATTCTTTCAAAAAGCTAATTTTATGTCAAAGCAGATAAACTCATTCATCTTGTCTTCATATCTGGTTGATCTGAATAACCCAGCTTATTAATGCAGACCAGAGCAGGAAAGGTTGAAATGGCTTTACACATAATCACACAGATAGTTAGTAAAGCTGGCAAGAAGAGGACCCAAGTATTCTCTTTGTTCAGTACATTATCCTACGTGGAGCTGTAGTGGAGTCTACCTCTCATTATTATAAGTTGTCACCTCATCTCAATTCATACCCAATGGCGAAAGAAGTGAAGGGATTTATTTTAAAACTTAAATGGCTTTTTATAACTTTTTTTTTTACCTTTTAATCTAAAGATGAAAAATATTATCTTTAGAGGGTGAGAACATGAACAAATTAGTTTTAGTCCTTTATCCACTGAAACAATATCATATGCCTCTTGTCTTAAGAGAGTGAGCGTGTTTTAAACATGACTGTAATTAAATATTACGACTATGAAGTGAATATTCTTTTTTTACAGCAGGTAAAAAATAATGCAGTCGTGTGTAGCATGGGGCAGGTAAAGTAGAGAGAGCTGTCTAGTTTTGGCCTACTGGAACTTGTATAGATTTTCCATCCAAATCAGCAGAAATGTAGCACTAAGAGCATAGTAGCAGCTTTCCTTTCTGCTTGGATCTTTAAAGTCGAAGGTAGCCAGATCAGTTTAGCATGCTGGCCAGCCTGTGACTAATCCAGCAAGTTATTAATTCTGCTTTTCCTGAGGCTACTCCCCTGTTCCGAAGTGGACTTTGGTTTTTCGGGGTGTACATTCTTTTCTCAGCTCTGAAACAGTTACGAATCTTCTGGGCACTAAACAACCTTAATACTCAAAGGCCTTTTCTGCATCAGCAGATAAGTTGCGTTGTTGTGGGGACTGGGAAAGTCAAGAAGTGTAGACTTCCTCCTCTTATCACCAGTTGATTTAGCTTATTTTGTTTCCTTACTTTTCCCTCTTTAAAGGCAATTGTTCAAATGTGAAAAGTAATTTAATTTCTTCTTTTTGAACCCACTGACATTCTTTAATCTACATCAGACTTGGGGTGTGTTTTTTTTTTTTGTAATACAGAAAGATAATGTAAAGAAAAGTACAACAAAGAACATATTGTTAGGGTTTCAAATGTGGTTGCTCATTTTAGCCAAAATAATTCCAGATAGATAAAAGCATTGAAATATATTTACACAATGAGTTCATATGCCTGAAAACTAAAATTAGATGTTTGGAAGACAGTAAGGAAATTCTTTTTTTTCCTTAGCCAGAACATTGCAAGTCAAGGAAAACTGTTCACTAGATCATTTTACCCTTGCTAATGGGAATTTTTTCCTCCCAATTTGGTTTCTCCATCAGTTATTCCGAGACTGAAATATATTATATTGTAATAGTCAATCTCATGTATCTTTCTAATGATCAGTAATGGGCAGAGGGAAGATGAGATTTTCTTCTACCTTCACCAGCCCCTGTCTCCACCTCCCTGCCCTTCAGATTGAATTGCCTGACTTAGATAGTCATCCTTTAAAGTCATGTTCCTGAAGTCTGAAGGTCTTGTTCAGTGTGCTTTGACAGACCGATTTGTTTAAATTCAGCGCTTTGTGCCATTCCCGTTAATTGTACTCCCATTTTTTAGAAATGTGCTAGGATTCATGTGTGCCTAATTCTGAAAATGGCTTTGTACATTAAGGCTCATTTAACTGATGGTTAGGAGGAAGTTGAGAGACTTAAAGTTATTTTAAAACACAGTAATAGCATGGAACTTTCTTGTACTGCAGGCATATAAGATGATATGTTGTCAGCCTCTTGGTCATTAGGCTTTGTTGTGATTTGGCTTATATCTCACTGGTCAGGATGTCACTGTGAAGAAACGTTTAGTCATGGAAAGAAAATCAGTGTCCAGCATCAAAGATAGTAATAGAGTAAGCGCTCCCAATTGGATTTTCATAGGCGGGATTGATTTGTGTGCATTACTGGGTCTGTGTAAAATGGTGTCCTTTTGGCACTAGCTGAATATAAATTTCAGGAAATGTTTTTTCTTCTGTAGATCAGTGTAATACAGTGAAATTTGCCGTAACTGAGGGGAGGCAGTGGTTGGGCGTCCGCTAATAGCCTGAAAGGAACTAATGAGGATGTGCAGTCCGGAACGATTGATTGAATAGCTGCAGTCC
Source organism: Moschus berezovskii (assembly GCF_049115385.1). NCBI lineage: Eukaryota > Metazoa > Chordata > Mammalia > Artiodactyla > Moschidae > Moschus > Moschus berezovskii. The sequence goes on along the minus strand of NC_142476.1, from coordinate 32,425,231 downwards.
TGTGTGTTGCTTTCTCGCTTGCTCTCTCTGCAAGCTGTAGAGAGGGAGGGGGAAGAGCAAGACACAGGGAGGGAGCGAGAGAAAAAACGCTTTCTCTTAAGTGGAAGTAGCACGGATCCCAGGGGCCAGGAGGCCAGAAATGGAAGTTTAAACTGCATCTATCTTTTAAAGGGAGAACAGCAGGAATCAAAATGTCAGTCTCCGGAGTCACGATTTACTCCTTATTTTTTAAGATCTGGAAGATAACACAGAATACTTTTTTTAGGATGTGTTTTTTTTTTTTTCCTTGTCCATGTTGAGATTATCTAATGTTGTCTGAGAAGCTGGATTCCTATATGTCTGTCAGTTGAAGTGGAGATGGGAAGCAGTTGTGATAAAGGTATAATATGTATATATCTATCATCTGTGTGTGCGTGTGTATGTGCATATATATATGCATATATATGTATCGCTCTATAAAAAATTTAAATGTAACCTTAATATAGCGTATAGTAATTAAATTGGAGAATACCACATCATCTGCAAAATCTGAAATGCGTTAGGTCAGTTTGCACAGATTTAGGATCCCAGAGTAAGATCTTAGTGAGGTCATATTGCCAGAACAAGGAGAAGCTGAGCTATTTTTATATCTGCATAAGCATATATGTTAGTTTATCCTAGCAGCAGCTTTTCGTCTTCTCACGGACTTTTGGTTGCAGGCTGGTGAATCATCTTATCTGCACAGAACTGAACTTTGACCTTTGTGCAGACACCATCAAATCATGTTCAACACTAGGCTAAATTTGCTCATATGAACATAAAAAGTAGTTCGTTGGATTCTGTTAACTTTTATATGGCTGACATAAAGCAATAGATTTCTATACTGTGAGATGCAAATACTAAGTGAACTTAGAGATATTAAACATAGCTCAGAGGAAATACTTTTTATATGTGCATAGATAAAGATATAAACTATCACTCTAAAGCAGATTCTTAACAGTGACCAAGTTTCTTTAATGTCTTGATAATATCTGTTTAGAGATAAAGAGACAAATTATATCTTAGATGTAGAATATAATGTATCTTTAAAGCAAACTGATTTTTTGTGAGAAAAAAAATCAATAATTTTACAGGTTAGCCGAAAGATCCTAAATTTGGATTTTTATCGATGTTTCTTTTTTCTCATGCAGAGGTGCCAGCAGAAAGGTCCCCACGCAGACGGAGTATCTCAGGGACCACTGCATCTGAGAAACCCAACTCTATGGATACTGCGAATACCTCACCCTTCAAAGTACCAGTAAGTGCTGCTCTTCTTTAAAAGAGTACTTCTATTCTTTTTAGAGTTAGAGACAGTTGCTAAGAAATCAAAACATTTTGCTCCTCAAGAATCTCTTTATCAAATTACTAGTTAAAACCTATCATAATTCTATGAAGGTGTGGGTAGGATTTTTTTTTTTTTTTTACTTTAAAGAATGGGGCATACATTTTTTTTTTAACTGATGGAACCTAAGCAGAGAATGAAAAGACTCATAAAGTTGCAGAGCAATTTATCAGAGAATTAGACAGCTGTGAGTTCTAATCCTGAAACTAGGCCTGTGCTTTGCTTAAGCCATCTTTTAGACACCCAAGTAAATGCTTAAGAAATACCCTGGAAGAAGTATTCCTGTAAAAATATTCTTTAAACTGACGAGACAGTACTGAGAGTCAGTATTGAATACTAAAGAAGGCTGAGACGGAAAGTCTGTAAGTGAACAGGTCAGCTGACCACCAGTTGCAGCCCTAGTTTCGACCTCTTTGATATAACTTGGAGTAACCAGATTTTAATTCATCCCTTTTCTTTGTTTATTGAATAAGAAATATCCTTACTTTTAATCATATCATTTTATTAAAATTAATTGTTTTTAAACTGGATAAGAATTACATCTGTGTAGTTGGTCATTATTATGGGTATAACAGAAAGCAGTGTAAAGTAGAAATAGCCTTTTCTATTGGGAAAAAAAGGATTAAAAAAAAAATTCAGCCAAGTTAATATATTGTGTTTTTTATTCCAATACAATTTTTTAAAGTTAGGATGACCTTTTAGGTAGAGCTGGTATTTTGAGATGTATTAGCTGGCATTTACCTGTAAATTAACCAAAGTGAGTGTTTTATTTTGCATTAATCCTGAGAAGCGAGATTTCTCCTTGTTATATCTCAGTGCCTTGTAGAGTTTGTGGATATCTATTACTGTGACACCTTTCAAATGTTAACAAATCTTCTCATTTTTAAAGATCACAAGCAAGTGTTGGATTAACAGTCAATCAAATTATGAGAGGAATTATAAAATACTGGATGTTATACCTTTTATTAAATTTCTTTATTCTAGCAGACATAATTATGTATTTAAAGTTGTTTTCATGAATGAAACAAGTATCTTTTCTCTCCCTCCCCCTTTTTGTTTTCCTGATGAAACCAATCAAATATAGTGAAACTGTCTATCTATATGCAGAATTTGGTGAAAAGGTTTGAGTTAGAATTTGAAGTCTTCATACCATTGTGCTAGAATAGAATAGTGAATACTTAATTTTTTTTTTTAATATCAGTAACTGAAGAAGACTTTCCCTCTTCATTGTGGTAACACTGAAGTACTTCCTGTATTAAATCTGAAGTCATGGCTGGGTTTTTAAAATTTGAATTAATTAGCAATAACAGTTTTAATTTATATTTAAACAATAAATTGACAGCTAATTTAAGGTTGACTTTAATAATAAGACTAATTATTTTTGAGTAAAAAGTAATAAACCAATGTTTCATATACATGAAGATTAGCACCACATACAGACCACTTACCTGGAGAAGGAAATGGCAACTCACTCCAGTATTCTCACCTAGGAAATCTCATGGTCAGAGGCACGTGGTGGGCTACAGGCCATGCGGTCACAAAGAGTCAGACATGACCGAACAGCTAACACACACAGACCACTTACTCAGGGCTGGACTTCGGGAGAGTCCTAAGCGCTGGACAGCCAGGGAACTCTCTCCTTTGTTACTCTTTTTACAGTCTCAGCCACCTCATGGATTTAGACAGTCTGAGGCAAAGAATAAGCCTCTGAATAACAAATTGCAGTCACAAAACTCATGCACTTAAGTAAAATTTAGCGATTCATAAGTCTTCACCTAGACAATTACTTAGAAAAATAACTATCAGAACACACAGATTGCAGCTTTTTTTTAAATGGCACAAAGGTTTTTTTTAATTAAAAAAAAAAAGGCAGTGAGTAGAAGAAGGAGGCAGAGGAAATGAGAAAACAAAGAATCATAAAAACAACCTGAATCCATTTAGGATTAAGGCAAATAGCTTTATATACTTATCAATAGTCCTTAAAGGTACCTTTGTATTACAGAATGGATGGTGCATAATGTAGTAATCGACATTGATAATAATAGTCCTGAATCATCAGGGAAAAGTGAAATTTAATTGTTTATACCAGTTTTTTTTTTAAGTGATAAACTGTGTAATATTGTGTGATATATATCCATTGAGAATATTTAAAATCTTAAAGATATGTGAAGCTTTATGAACCTTGTCCAGAAAAATCTGGTTTGTGAAGTTCCTCTCTCCTTGATATTGCTGGATAAATAATTTATAGTCTTTTAAGAGAAACCAAAATGTGCTGGCTAAATGAGACATTGCAGTACTTCCACAGACGGTGTATTTTTTAAATCTCCATGTGACCCCAATAGCTAATGTGACTTTACAGCACTTAAATGTTGACAGAAGAGTATGTCTAGTTTTCAGAACAACACAAAATATTTTTATAATAAATGTCACAAAAGACTTTCTGGGAAAGCGGTACAAAAAGGAACCTAACTTTGAGATACTTTGTTACTTTATATAGTACTTCAGAGATCATTTTCATGTTAACTTTATGAAGGGGCGGGGTAAGATTTAAGTACATGTACCTGATGGGCTTCTGTCTATGGGGTCACACAGAGTCGGACACGACTAAAGTGACTTAGCAGCAGCAGCAGCAACTTGTGGTTCAATGGCACCCCACTCCAGTACTCTTGCCTGGAAAATCCCATGGATGGAGTAGCCTGGTGGGCTGCAGTCCATGGGGTCGTGAAGAGTCGGACACGACTGAGTGACTTCACTTTCACTTGTGGTTCTAAGATTCAGGTGTCTTTGCTGACCCATGTCTTTATGGTGAACAGTAGGTACATTAACCATCAGAAGGACCCAAAAAGGAGCTAGTAGTGGACTCTCCAAAAGGACTTGATTCTTCCTAGATCTATTTTTAGGCTTACTGAGGGAAGGTGAGGCTTCCCTTGTGGCTCAGATAGTAAAGAATCTGAAAGTTAAAGAGGGGAGTGAAAAAGCTGGCTTAAAACTCAACATTCAAAAAACAAAGATCACAGCATCTGGTCACATCACTTCATGGCAAATAGATGGGGAAACAATGGAAACGGACAGACTTTATTTTCTTGGGCTCCAAAATCACTGCAGATGGTGACTGCAACCATGAAATTAAAAGACGCTTACTCCTTGAAAGAAAAACTGTGACAGACATAGCGTATTAAAAAGCAGAGACGTTACTTTACCGACAAAGGTCTGATCAAAGCAATGGTTTTTCCTGTAGTCATGTTTGGATGTGAGAGTTGGATCGTAAAGAAAGCTGAGCACCGAAGAATAGATGCTTTTGAACTGTGGTGTTGGAGAAAACTGTTAAGAGTCCCTTGGACAGCAAGGAGATTAAACCAGTTAATCCTAAAGGAAATCAGTCCTGAATATTCATTGGAAGGACTATGATAAAAGCTGAAGCTCCAATACTTTGGCCACCTGATGTGAAGAACTGACTCATTGGAAAAGACCCTGATGCTAGGAACGATTGAAGACAGGAGAAGTGGATGATAGAGGATGAAATGGCTAGATGGAATCACTGATTCGATGGACATGAGTTTGAGCAAGCTCCAGGAGTTGGTCATGGACAGGGAAGCCTGTCGTGCTTCAGTCCATGGGATCACCAAGAGTCGGACACAACTGAATGACTGAACTGAACTGAAGGCAGATGAAATAGGTTTTTAATGCGTCTTGATGGAAATTGTTGACATTGGCACACTTCTTGAATGCTTACTTTGGGCAGAGTATTGGTGATTCACCAACTGATATTGATACTTTCTTGGTACTAGAGAAACAGAAATGAACAAAACAGAATTTCCATTCAAGAGAATTTATAGTCTTAATAGCAAGAGACAGAAAAATGACCAAATTTGTAAGGAGGTAGTTGAGCATGGTAGCACAGGTTTTTAACAGTTCACTACGTAAGCTGAGACTTTGTTAAGGAGCCAGTATTTCAGCTGCATTTCAAAGGCTGAATGAAAATAGTTGACAGGGGAAGGATAGTATTCCAGGCCGGGGGAATAGCCTTTTGGAAAGATACACTTCATAAGGTGACTATCGCTGCCAGGGAACATAGAAAAGTTTCATTGAAGCAAGACTTGGAAATCATGTAGGCAAAAATGGCAAGCTAGAAGGTGAAGAGGTAGGTTGGGGCAAGACTGTGAGTGGGTGTGTTTGTCAAACTTAATGAAATTTTATTGGCCATTAAAGCATTAAAGATTGGTTTAATTGAAATATTTGTCTTGGTTCAAAAGCTGAACCAAGTTATGTAAATACTGTGACGATTTGGTAAATTACTTGACTCTAACCTAAGTGACTCTCCTTACTACCACTGTCTCAACTCAGGTGATAGGTGAGTTGGGGCTATCATTCGATAGAAGGCCAGTCAAGCACCCACCCCTGCCTTTCAGCTGACACTCCCTGATAGTTCTGCTGCTGCTAAGTCACTTCAGTCGTGTCTGACTCTGTGCAACCCCACAGACGGCAGCCAACAGGCTCCGCCGTCCCTGGGATTCTCCAGGCAAGAACACTGGAGTGGGTTGCCACTTCCTTCTCCATAGCATGAAAGTGAAAAGTGAAAGTGAAGTCGCTCAATCGTGGCCAACTCGTCACGACCCCATGGACTGCAGCCTATCAGCCTACCAGCCTACCATCCATGGGATTTTCCAGGCACGAGTACTGGAGTGGGTTGCCATTGCCTTCTCCGCCCTGATAGTTCTAGAGTCGCAAATAGCCTTAGGGAGATCCTCAGAAGCCAGTGGGTAAGAATTGCTTGTATTGTGCTGACTACTGCTAGATATATTCCCTGGTGGCTCAGAGGTTAAAGCGTCTGCCTCCAATGCGGGAGACCCGGGTTCGATCCCTGGGTCGGGAAGTTCCCCTGGGGAAGGAAACGGTAACCCACTCCAGTATTCTTGCCTGGAGAATCCCATGGACGGAGAAGCCTGGTAGGCTACAGTCCACGGGGTCGCAAAGAGTCGGACACGACTGAGCAACGGAACGGAATGGACGGAACTGCTAGATAAGGCAGAAGGGAGCCAGGGAAGAACTATGGCAATGAGCCCTTTAAACCTTTGCATATCTCCCTTATTCCCCCAAATTTATGTTTTTTAAAACTTAAAATGGATAGCTAGTATATTCATGTATCAATATATCCCTTACTTAGTTTAATCCATCTTATTGCAGGTAGTAGACAGCAGAGTCAATAAGTTTAAATATAAGAACATAAGAAATGAAAGAGAGAACTTGTATGACCACTGAACCTATAGCTTAAGGCAAGGTCTTGGCTTTTGGGAATGTTTAAATGTATTTGCCCTTTTATCTAATCATCTAAGTGAAAGTCACTCTGTCATGTCCAACTCTTTGCAACTCCATGGACTATCGAGTCCATGGAATTCTCCAGGCCAGAATACGGGAGTGGGTAGCCTTTCCCTTCTCTAGTGGATCTTCCCAACCCAGGGATCAAACCCAGGTATCCCGCATTGCGAGCGGATTCTTTACCAGCTGAGCCACAAGGGAAGCCCAAGAATACTGGAGTGTGTGGCCTATCCCTTCTCCAGCAGATCTCCCCAACCCAGGAATCGAACTGGGGTCTCCTACAATGCAGGTGGATTCTTTACCAACTGAGCTATCAGGGAAGCTTATCTAATCATAGGCATAAGAAAAGCAGACATCTGCAGGATAGTTTTCTATAAAGAAAGATGAGTGCTGAAGAATTGATATTTCTGAACTGTGGTGTTGGAGGAGACTCTTTAGAGTCCCTTGCACTGCCAGGAGATCAAACCAGTCTAGCCTAAAGGAAATCAGTCCTGAATATTCATTGGAAGGACTGATGCTGAAGCTGAAACTCCAATACTTTGGCCACCTGACTCATTTGAAAAGATCCTGATGCTGGGAAAGATTGAAGGCAGGAGAAGAAGGGGATGACAGAGGATGAGATGGTTGGATGGCATCACCGACTCGATGGACATGAGTTTGAGTAAACTCCGGGAGTTGGTGATGGACAGGGAGGCCTGGCGTGCTGCAGTCCGTGGAGTGGCAGGGAGTCGGACACGACTGAGCGACTGAACTGAACTGTAGGATAGTTTTTCTATTCTTCCTCCACACTCATTCCATCTCTTCACCTTAATTCCAATTGCAGTTATTTGTTTATAAGTCTCTGTCCCTCATTAGACAATAAATTATCTTTTCTACTTATCTTTGTAGCTACCACAATGCCCAGCAACAAATTAATTGTTGAGTGGATAAAAGGTATATGAATTATCTAAGAACTGAGTCAAGTGATTATGTTTCACATGTACTCTCTTGATATTACAGGTTATGTCTCTAGTCAAATGGATTACTAAAGCGTTTAATAGCCACTGAGAGATCATTTTAAAGGAGTGCACCTGTGCAAAATAGTTACTTTTTTTTCTCTTCAACAAAGAGATCTTAATTTATGTTTGAAATTTAGAGCTGTGGTATTTTGTCTATATAGTGTTTATTGTTCCTACTTTTGTTGGAAAGCGAAACTAAATAGGATTCTTTACTTAATGATTTATCTCTGTGGATATTTCTTTGAGCCATTTAGGTATCATACATATGTATAAGCTCACAATGTTTTTGCAGATCTGAGTTTTCACTATTAGATTCTTCAAGAATAATTTTAGTCATTCAAATAGTTTTTGCCTCTTTTTAAAGATCCCGTTTTTCATTTTTTCTTTAACATCCTGCTAGACTTTTTGCCTTTGTCCTATTTATGTTTTCTTTTAAGTAAAATATCCATTGTATGTCTTATACATTGTTAAAACTATAGTTAAATGATATCATAAGACTTATTAGGAAGAAATAAGTAAACCAATAAAAGTTATCCAGGTTCTTAGATTTAATTCAGAAAGGGAATAGGCTAACATCTTGTAATTGTATATATTTGTTTCACATTGCCTGAGTTTTTGGAACAGGCTGCTTTCTTTAATATTCTATTTATAAAGTGACTATTGATATTTATGATTTCTGTATCACTTCTCCTTAGACGATGCCATCAATTTAGCTTTGGCTAAAAGAAAGCGGCTGTGTTCAGGGCCAGGTGCTCCGCTCAGTGTTCTCATTTCCATAATACAATGGTCTGAGTTGGCCTTCCCTGTGAATGTAACACAATGCAGTTGCAGCTGCTTCATTTGTATTAGCTTTGAGCTTGGCTCTGAAAGAATTCAGGCACTAAAATATATGCCAAGACAGCCAGAAAGCAAAGTTGAACTAAAGAAGTCGCCGACTAGTCCTGTGTAACCCTCCTTGTGTTCTTGTCACAGTGACACCTGAGCATTCCCAGTCAGATATACCAGATACAAAAGACTGTCTAAAGATAAAAGCTTTGCGTAGTTTTTAGAAGAAAGTAAAGCTTTAGAGGAATAAATGTAGACCAAGTTATATTCTTGTAGGAAAAAAAAAAAAGGAATGTTACATCTTTTAAATATTGTGTGATTATCAGACTCAGTATTAACCATTGTTTTGAACAGAATACTCAATCAGGTCTTTGTTTTTCCAAGTTAAACAAAGAGAGAGAAAGTTTCATGCCCACTTAATAAAGACCAGAAAGTATTCATTGTCTAAACAAATCATCTAAGGAACTTCAAAAAATACTAGTGCCAGAGCTCCACCTCAGACCAGTTAAATGACACTCTCTGGACCTGAACCTAGTCTTCTGTATTTTTAAAAACTTTTCCAGGTGATTCTAACATGAATCCAAGCTTGAGAACTATTTGCCTAAATGATTGGTTAAAATATTAGGATCCCATCTTGGTCAGTGTATTCCCTGTGAACATCCATGTCTCCTGTACCTTCAAGTCAACCAATAAAGAACTAGCAATGATAGTTTCGCAGTGGCCAGTTGTCACTCACAAACAAGTTGTGTTGTGTATTAGTTGCCCTTCTAAGTGTTTACCACAGTCAGTCCAGATGACCAGTCTAATTTTACAAAATGCTTGTTTTATTGTGGCAGAGTAACCTCTGATCAGCCTAAGGAGCTCAGTTTTAGCGGTAAAATATTCAATTTGAATTCATGGCACCCGAACTACAATACTATTTCAGTTTTTGTGTTCTCATTGCTGTTGTATTCCAGGAAACTTAAAATTCTTTCCTCTGCTGCTTAAAGATTCTTTATTAATCTTTCTTCCTTCTCTTTCCTGACCATCTACATGAATCTAAAATCCAGGATCATCCTGCAGTGATACCTTTTTATTCATATATGTATGAATATATATTGATAATATATGTCTATCAAAATATTACTACCACAGGTAAAAATAACATAATAAACATAGGGATGTCAGAAAAGAAAAATTAGAGTCTGAAGATATTAAATATTAAGTATACTTTCAAATCATTTTGTAATCAGAACAGCTATGATTTTTAAATCTTTTAGTGATAAGTACCCTAGGATATAAAAATTGGAGGGAAAAAAAGGGTTAAGGTTAGATATGACCCCTTAAGGAGGCTAGAGACCAAATAGCAAATACCTGGAGGAAAAGGGAGCGGAAATGGCTGGGAATGTTGCCAAGAGCCTAAACTTGAAAGAATCGAAGGATGAGGGAAACCTTCCTCAATCTATGCTTATTCCTAGAAATAGGTTTGCAGTGGTGCTAACTAGTGGAGATCTCAATTTATCTTGCACAGGAAAAGATGGCTGTTTAAGAGGATAAGATGAACTCAATTATAGTTCATTCTTATGGATAGTATACTACTATAAAGCCGTCTCCTCAAAGCCAAGATATTTTTCTTCTGTTTCAATGGGAAGTAGAGGTTTAACTGGGTTTCCCTGGTGGCTCAGTGGTAAAGAACCTGCCTGCCAATGCAGGAGACACAGGTTCTGTCCCTGAGTAGGGAAGATCTCTTGGAGAAGGAAATGGCAACCCACTCCAGTATTCTTGCCTGGGAAATCCCATGGACAGAAGGAGCCTGGCAGGCTACAGTCCACAGGGTTGCAAGAGTCGGACGTGACTTAGCAACTAAACAACAACAAGAGGCTTAACTCTTCAAATCACAACTAGAGATAAATGTTTTGAAGGGCCAATATCCAGATAGGGGAGCATGTAGTTAGCCACAAAGTATAACTGATAGCAGATGATTTCTCTTTTCAAAGATGTTAGAAAGTTAGAAATATGTAAAGGGAACCTTGCCAACTTCTCAATTTACTAGGGTTAGCTGTACATAAAGATATTTTCACCCTTCTTAGCTGTAGCTATACCTATAGCTATACCTTACCTTAGCTATACCTTAGCTATAGCTGTACGTATAGTCAACAAGGTTCAAGCATTGCTGGTAAACAATAGTATCCCTGAGGTGCCTTCCTACCATCAGACCATTTAATTTTATAACCAATGACAGTACCATTCTACTGGATCTTTAAAGTTTTCATTTGTTTTATATTAAACATCTATGATTTTTCAATTTATCATTTCTTTTTTTTCTTTTTTTTTTCCCTGTTTATTTTAGAAGGATAAACAGTGGAAGTAGGAAGGAGTGATGAGAACAAGACCCCACTCCCCTTGACAGGGCCAGATCCAGCACAGGCTGTGTGTGTGTGTGTGTGTGTGTGTGTGTGTGCGCGCGCGCGCCAGATCCAGCACAGGCTGTGTGTGTGTGTGTGTGTGTGTGTGTGTGTGTGCGCGTGCGCGCGCCACTCCCCTTGACAGGGCCAGATCCAGCACAGGCTGTGTGTGTGTGTGTGTGTGTGTGTGCCACTCCCCTTGACAGGGCCAGGTCCAGCACAGGCTCTGTGTGTGTGTGTGTGTGTGTGTGTGTGTGTGCGCGCGCCACTCCCCTTGACAGGGCCAGATCCAGCACAGGCTGTGTGTGTGTGTGCCACTCCCCTTGACAGGGCCAGGTCCAGCACAGGCTCTGTGTGTGTGTGTGTGTGTGTGTGTGTGTGTGTGTGCGTGCGCCACTCCCCTTGACAGGGCCAGATCCAGCACAGGCTGTGTGTGTGTGTGTGCCACTCCCCTTGACAGGGCCAGGTCCAGCACAGGCTCTGTGTGTGTGTGTGTGTGTGTGTGCCACTCCCCTTGACAGGGCCAGATCCAGCACAGGCTCTGTGTGTGTGTGTGTATGTGTGTGTGTGCCACTCCCCTTGACAGGGCCAGATCCAGCACAGGCTGTGTGTGTGTGTGTGTGTGCGCCACTCCCCTTGACAGAGCCAGATCCAGCACAGGCTGTGTGTGTGTGTGTGTGTGCGCCACTCCCCTTGACAGGGCCAGATCCAGCACAGGCTCTGTGTGTGTGTGTGTGTGTGTGTGTGTGTGTGTGTGTGTGATCAAGGCTGACCCAACAGCCTCCACCAGCCTTTCATCATTTATTTTTTAAATTAAAATCTAGTTTATGTACAATGTTATGTTCTTTTCAGGTGTACTACATAGTGATTTGACATTTGCATTCAGTGAAATGATCCCCACGATAAGTCTAGTAACCATCTCTCCCCATACAAAGTTATTATAGTATTATTCATCATATTCCTTGTGCTGTGTATTAATCCCCTTGGCTTATTTATTTTATAACTGGGGATTTGTTCCTCTTAGTCCCCTTCCTATTTTTCTGTCTCTGGCAACCACGATTTTGTTCTCTGTATCTCTGAGACCATTTTCATTTTGTTTTGTTCTGTTTTTACATTTCACATATAAGTGAGATCATACTCTATTTGTCATTCTGTCTCTGACTTTATTTCACTTAGCATAATACCCTCTAGTTTCATCTATGTTGTCACAAATGGCAAGATTTTATCTTTTTAATAGCTGACTAACATTCTTGTGTATGTGTGTAAGGCACAAACATACATATACATACCACATGTTCTTCATCCATTTATCTATCAACAGATACTTAAGTTGTTTCCATATCTTGGCTACTGTAAGTAATGTTGCACTGAACATTGATGTGTGTATCTTTTCAAATTAGTGTTTTTGTTTCCTTCAGATATGTACTCAGAAGTGGAATTGGTGGATCTTATGGCAGTTCTATTGTTAATTTTTTGAGGAGCCTCTAAACTCTTTCCCATAGTGATTGTACCAATTTACATGCCCACCAACAGTCTATAAAGGTTCCCATGTCTCCTTGTCACCACTTCTTATTTGTTGTCTTTTGAATTGACTTTTAATTGGAGGATAATTGCTTTACAGTGTTCTATTGATTTCTGCCATGCAACAGTGTGAATCAGCCGTAAGTATACATATATCCGCTCTCTTTTGAACCTCCCTCCCACCCACGCATCATCCCACCCCTTTAGGTTGTCACAGAGCGCCAGGTTAAGCTCCTGTGTTACACGGCCACTTTCCACTAGCTATCTGTTTTACACATGGTAATATGTATGTTTCAGTGCTACTCTTTCAATTCACTCCACCCTCTGCTTCCCAGCTATGTCCACAAGTCTGTTCTTTGTTTGCATCTCTATTCCTGCCATGCAAATAGGTTCATCAGTACCATTTTTCTAGATTCCATATGTATGTGTTATATACAATATTTCTTTTTCTGACTTACTTCACTCTGTTTAATAGGTTCTAAGTTCATCCACCTCACTACAACTAACTCAAATTTGCTTATTTTTATGGCTGAGTAATATTTCATTTTATATATGTGCCACAACTTCTTTATCCATTCATCTGTCTGTGGACATCTGGGTTGTTTCCATGTAGTGGCTATTGTAAATAATGCCTCAGTGAACGTTGGGGTGCATGTGTCTTTTTGAATTGTGATTTTCTCAGGGTATATGCCCAGAGAGGGATTGCTAGGACATATGGTAGTTTTAGTCGTAATCTTCGAAAGAGTATTCATTTTGTTCCCCATAGTGGCTATGTCAATTTATATTCCCACCCACTGTTCCCTCTTCTCCACGAGAGTTCCCTTTTCTCCACATTCGTTCCAGCATTTATTCTTTGTGGAGTTTTTGATAATGGTCATTCTGAGGTGTGAGATGATACCTCATTGTGGTTTTGATTTACATTTCTCTAATAATGAGTGATGTTGAGCATTTTTTCATGTGTTTATTGGCCATCTGTATGTCTTCTTTGGAGAAATGTCTATTTAAGTCTTCTGCACAGTTTTGATTGGGTTGTTTGTGTTTCTGATATTGAGCTATATGAGCTGCTTATATATTTTGGCGACTAATCCTTTGTCAGTTGCTTCATTTGCAGTTATTTTCTCCCATTCTGAGGGTTGTCTTTTCATCTTGTTTATAGCTTCCTTTGCTATGCAAAAGCTTTAAAGTTTAATTATGTCCATTTGTTTATTTTTGTTTTTATTTCCATTACTCCAGGGTGTGTCCAAGAGGATCTTGCCGCGATTCAAAGAGTGTCCTGCCTGTGTTTTTCTGTTAAGAGTTTTTATATTTTCTTACATTTGGCCTTGCATTTAGCTCTTTAATCCATTTTTAATTTATTTTTGTTTATGGTGTTAGGAAGTGTTCAGTTAGGATGCTGTACAGTTTTCCCAGCAACACTTATTGAAGAGGTTGACTTTTCTCTGTTGTATATTCTTGCCTTCTTTGTCAAAGATAAGGTGCCCACAGGTGTATGGGTTTATCTCTGGGCTTTCTGTCTTGTTCCATAGATCTATATTTCTGTTTTTGTGCCAGTACTGTCTTGATTACTGTAGCTTTGTAGTACAGTGTGATGTCAGAAAGCTTGATTCCTCCAGCTCTATTTTTCTTTCTCAAGATTGTTTTGGCTATTCGGGATCTTTTGTGTTTCCATACAAATCATAAAAATTTTTTGTACTAGTTTTGGAAGTCCTCGCCATGGCAATCAGAGAGGAAAAAGAAGAGGAATCCAGATTGGAAATGAAGAAATAAAACTCACTGTTCGCGGATGACATGATACTGTGCATTAAAAACCCTAAAGATACCATCAGAAAGTTACTAGAGTTAATCAATGAATTTAGTAAAGTTGCAGGATCAGTACATAGTAGTCCCTTGCATTCCTATACTCTAACAACAAAAAATAAGAAAGAGAAATTAATGAAACAATCCCATTCACCATTGCAACAAAAAGAATAAAATAGCCAGGAATAAACCTACGTAAGGAGACAAACGACAAACTGTAAGACACTGATGAAAGAAATCAAAGATGGCACAAACAGATGGAGAGATATATCCTTTTCTTGAATTGGAAAAATTAATTATGAAAATTACTGTACTACCCAAAGCAATCTATAGATTCAATGCAGTCCTTATCAGATTTGTTGTCTTTTTGATGATAGCCATTCTGACAGGTGTGAGGTAGTATCTCATTGTGGTTTTGATTTGCATTTCTCTTATGATTAGTGATGCTGAGCATCATTTCATGTGTTTGTTGGCCATCTATATGTTTGTTTTAAATATTGCTTCAGGTCCTTTACCCATTTACTAATCAGTTTGTTTGTTTTTTTGATGATGAGTTGTGTAACTTCTTTGTATATTTTAGATACTAAGCCCTTGTTGGATTTATTGTTTGCAAACATTTCATTCTATTTAGTAGGCTGTCTTTTTTGTTTTGTTGATTGTTTCCTTCACTGTGCAAATGTTGATGTGGTCCTGTTTGTTTATTTTTGCTTTTATTTCCTTTGCCTGAGGAGACAGTTCCAAAAATTTTTTGCTAAGATTGATGTCAAAAAGCATACTGCCTATATTTTCTTCTAGCAGTTTTATGGTTTGAGGCCTTGCATTTGGATCTTTAATCCATCTTGAATTTATTTTTGTGTGTGGTGTGAGAACATAGTCTGGTTTGGTTCCTTTGTATGTAGCATTTATTGAAAAGACTCTCTCTTCCTTATTGTATATTCTTTCCTTCTTTGTCATAGATTAACTGACTACATAAGTATGGATTTATTTCTGGGTTCTACATTCTGTTCCATTGATCTGGGTTTCTGTTTTTAGGCCAGTATCATTCTGCTTTGATTAGTGTAGTTTTGTTGTATAGTCTGAAGTCAGGGTGTTTGATTCCTCTGGCTCTGCTCCTTTTTCCTCAAGATTATTTTGGCTGTTCAGGGTCTTTCATGTTTCTGTGCAAATTTTAAAGTTATTTGTTCTGTAAAAAATGCCCTTAATGTTTTGATAGTGAAAGTTGTTCAGTCATGTCCGACTCTTTGTGACCCCATGGACTATATGGTATTTTGATAGGGATTGCATCAAATATGTAGCTTGCCTTGGGTAGTATGGTCATTTTAAGAATATTAATTTTTCCCATCCATGCACATGGTATATCTTTTCATCTGTTTACGTCACTTAAATTTGTTTCATCTGTATCTTATAGTTTTGAGAGTACAGATTTTTATCTCCTTAGATAGGTTTATTCTGTTCTTTTTGATGGCAATTGTAAATGGGATTGTTTCCTTAATTTTTTTCCTAATAGTTTGTTGTTAGGGTATAAAAATGCAACAGATTTCTGTATGTTAGTTTTATGTCGTTCAACTTTACTGAATTAATTAATGAGCTCTAGTAGTTTTGTGGCAGTGTCTTTAAGATTTTCTATGTATAGTATCAGGGCTTTCTCAGTGGTAAAGAATCCACCTGCAGTGCAGAAGACACAGGGACATGGGTTCAATCTTTGTGTCAGGAAGATATCCTGGAAGGCAAAATGGCAACCCACTCCAGTAATCTTGCCCCGAAAATACCACTGATAAGAGGAGCCTGGTAGGCTACAGTCCATGGGGTCACAAAAGAGACACGACTGAGCAACTAAATAATAGCAACATGCATAGTATCATGTCATCTGCCAGCAGTGATGATTTTACTTCTTCCTTTCCAGTTTGGACTCCTTTTATTTCTTTCTCTTATATTAACTGTGACTAGGACTTCGAATGCTATGTTGAATTAAAGTGACAGGAGTGGACATCCTTATCTTGTTCCTGATCTTATAGGAAATGATTTCAACTTTTCACTGTTGAGTATAATATAAGTTGTAGGCTTATTATATATGACCTTTATTATGTTGAAGTATGTTGCCACTATGCCCACTTTCTGGAGAGTTTTTATCGTAAATGGATGTTGAATTTTGTCAAAAGTTTATTCTGCATCTCTTGAGATAATCATATGATTTTTATTCTTCAGTTTGTTAACATGATATCGTATTCATTAATTTGCAAATATTGAAAGATTCTTGTGACCCTGGGATGCTACTGCTGCTGCTAAGTCGCTTCAGTCATATCTGACTCTGTGCGACCCCATAGATGGCAGCCCACTAGGCTCACCCATCCCTGGGATTCTCCAGGCAAGAACACTGGAGTGGGTTGCCATTTCCTTCTCCAATGTGTGAAAGTGAAAAGTGAAGTCACTCAGTCGTGCCTGAGTGACCCCATGGACTGCAGCCTACCAGGCTCCTCCGTCCATGGTATTTTCTAGGCAAGAGTACTGGAGTGGCTTGCCATTGCCTTCTCCGACCCTGGGATAAATCCCCCTTAATCATGATATATAATTTTTTAATGTATTGTTGGATTTGGTTTTTGGTGTGCTAATATTTTGTTGAGGATATTTGCATCTGTGTTATCAATGATCTTGGCTTGTGTGTTTTTATTTTTGTTTTGTTTTGTTTTTACATATTCCTCTTGGTTTGTTATCAGAGTGAGGCTGACTTTGTAGAATGAGTTTGGAAGTGTTCTTTCCTCTTCAGTTTTTTGGAGTAGTTTGAGGAGGTTAGGTATTAACTCTTTAAATGTTTAGTAGAATTCACTCTTGAAGGCTGGGCTTTTGTTTAGTGGTAGTTTTTTAAATTACTGATTCAGGGAATTCCCTGGCATTCCAGTTGTTAGCACTTGGCACTTTCTCTGCTCTGGGCCCTGGTTCAATCCCTGGCTGAGGGATTGATCGCACAAGATCTCAAGATCACAAGATCTCACAAGCTACTCAGCATGGCCATAAATAAATAAGTAGTAATAGGTCTGTTAATATTTTCTGTTTCTCCCTGGTTCCGTGTTGGAAGATTATACATTTCTAGGATTTTGTCCATTTCTTCTAGGTTGTCCACTTTATTGGCATATTGTTGTTCCTAGTAGTCTCTTATGATCCTTTGTCTTTCTGTGCTGTCAGTTGTAACTTATTTTTTATCACTTTTGATGTTATTGATTTGAGCCATCTCTCTTTTTTTTTTTTTTCCAGTCTGGTTACGTTTATCAGTTTTATTTATTTCAAATAACCAACTCTTAGTTTCATTGACTGTTCTATTGTCTTTTTAAGCTCTATTTCATTTATTTCCTTTCTGATTTTTATGATTTCTTTCAATTCAGTTCAGTCACTCAGTCGTGTCCTACTCTTTGCAACCCCATGAATCGCAGCATATCAGGCCTCCCTGTCCAACACCAACTCCCAGAGTTCACCCAAATTCGTGTGTATCGAGTCAGTGATGCCATCCAGCCATCTCATCCTCTATTGTCCCCTTCTCCTCCTGCCCCCAACCCCTCCCAGCATCAGGGTCTTTTCCAATGAGTCAACTCTTCACATGAGGTGGCCAAAGTATTGGAGTCTCAGCCTCAGCATCAGTCCTTCCAATGAACACCGAGTACTGGTCTCCTTTAGGATGGACTGGTTGGATCTCCTTGCAGTCCAAGGGACAATCAAGAGTCTTCTCCAACACCACAATTCAAAAGCATCAATTCTTCACTGCTCAGCTTTCTTCACAGTCCAACTCTCACATCCATACCTGACCACTGGAAAAACCATAGCCTTGACTAGACAGACCTTTGTTGACAAAGTAATGTCTCTGCTTTTTAATATGCTATCTAGGTTGGTCATAACTTTCCTTCCAAGGAGTAAGCGTCTTTTAATTTCATGGCTGCAATCAGCATCTGCAGTGATTTTGGAGCCCAAAAAAATAAAGTGTGACACTGTTTCCACTGTTTCCCCGTCTATTTGCCATGAAGTGATGGAACCAGATGCCATGATCTTCGTTTTCTGAATGTTGAGCTGTAAGCCAACTTTTCACTCTCCTCTTTGACTTTCATCAAGAGGCTTTTTAGTTCCTCTTCACTTTCTGCCATAAGGGTGGTGTCACCTGCATATCTGAGGTTATTGATATTTCTCCCAGCAATCTTGATTCCAGCTTGTGCTTCTTCCAGCCCAGCGTTCCTCATGATGTACTCTGCTTATAAGTTAAATAAGCAGGGTGACAATATACAGCCTTGATGTACTCCTTTTCCTATTTGGAACCAGTCTGTTTTTCCATGTCCAGTTCTAACTGTTGCTTCCTGACCTGCATATAGGTTTCTCAAAAGGCAGGTCAGGTGGTCTGGTATTCCCATCTCTTTCAGAATTTTCCACAGTTTATTAAATTTTAGTTCTGTTTGTTCTTCTTTTTCAGATTCCTTTAGGTATAAGGTTAATTGTTTATTTGAGATTTTTCTTGTTTCCTGAGGTAGACGTGTATCACTAAAAACCTCTTAGAACTGCTTTTACTTTGTCCCTTAGGTTTTAGATCCCTGTGTTTTCATTTATCTCTTTTCTCCAGGTATTCTTGTAAATTTCTGATTTCTTCAGTGACCTACTGATTGTTTACTAGCATTCTGTTTTTAGAGTGTTTTTTTCCCCCTAATGGTTGATTTATAGTCTCATACTGTTGTGGTTTGAAAAGATACTTGATGTGATTTCTGTCTTCTTAAATTTATTGAGAATTGTTCTGTAGCCTAACATGTAATCTATCCTGGAGAATGTTATATGTGTACCTAAAAAGAATGTGCACTCTGCTATTTTGGAGGAAATGTTCTCATCATGTAACTCTTAATCTGTATCATCTAATGTGTCATTTAGGCCAATGTTTCCTTACTGATTTTCTATCTAAATAATCTGTCATTGATGTAAATAGGGTATTAAAGTCCTTTACTATTATTGCCTTGCTGTCCGTTTCTCCTTTTTTGTTTGTTATTATTTGCTTTATGTATACGAGTGCTCCTTTGTTGGATACACTTGGCTTTACAATTTCCACAACTTCTTGTTAGATAGATCTCCTTATCATTATGTAATGTCCTTCTGTCTCTTGTTAGTCTTTCTTTTAAAGTCTGTTTCGCCTCATATAAGTATTTCTACCCCAGCTTTCTTTTCATTTCCATTTGCATGGAATATTCTTGTAGCTTTCGCTAGTGCTGAAATCTTCATGTCAGAGGGATGTTTTTATGACTTTTTATAGCAATGTGATTAATGATCCACGAATCAGGAGATGGAAAATGATATTGGTTTGGATAATCTTCTTCTAAACAGTCTTCTTTTAGTATTTCGTAACACTTAGTTCCAGTGCCCCATAGTAATTTAAATTCACCTTGCTCCAAACTATACCCACTTGTGTTTTTCCCCAAAAATCTTTTCCCTTTGAACTTCTAACTTTGTAGTACTACACATTTCTTCAGTTTCCAGAGCCAAAAACCTGTGAGACACCCAGCTTCTGGAGCATGATATCAGTGCAGTGTACAGGGCCTGAACAGAACAAGGCCATCTTCATGGAGTTCATTGTTCAGTGGTTGCCATCTCAAGTTCTTAATGGTTCGTTTTTGAAATTGTGTTTTGTAAGTGCAGTCCAATGAAACAATGGAGCATGTACAGGGGCTTGAAACCAAGGTACGGTTCCACCTCCTCTCCTGCCTCTCTGGGGTGCATTCTGAGTTCCCCACTTTCCTATCCCCTGGATCCCAGCCACCCTTCCTCACCTTCTGCTTCACTGAGCCACAGCTCTCACTCTCTGACCTTAGAGAAGCTTGTGTATAAGCATGAGAAGGATAGGGATTAAGCTGCACACTCTTGGCGGGGCTGTCCTTCTCCCCACCTGTCATCTTCACTGGTGTCTGGCAGGTGGCCAGAGGCCACAGCTCAGTTGAGGCAAGCTTCTTGTTCATCCTTAATTCCAGGATCCTAGTGAGTTGTAGTGGTAGCCATGGGAAGAAGCCTGGCTCAACTTCCCTTGCCCTGGGCCAGGCACATAGGTTTGGTGGCTGGGGAAGGGTAGCCTGGTAGCCAGTGGGTCACCCACACACTAAACTGTGGTCTAGGGCCTCAGGTGACTCTGAAGTCTGAGGGTCTGAGGGAGCATGACATTAAATAGCAAATTAAAAATATCATGGCAAATGGAGAGAGAGACTGATGGGAAATGTTTTTATTTTATCATCTTTAATGATACTGTTTTCCTGCTTTTTGAACAAGGGCCCTAATATTTTTTCACTAAACCCCTCAGAGTATGTAGCTGGCCCTATCTAATACACTAAAGATTTAACTCATCTCCTGGCCTCCAATTCCTCCTTCATCCACTTAAGCTTTCACAATGTTGCCAGACTGGTGTCTTTAAAATTTAAACTTGGTCATTACTTAACTCTCCCTTGCTTAAAGTGTTTTAGTAGTTGTCTTTGGTCCCATGCCGTGTTGTTGTTGTTTAGTCACTAAGTTGTATCTGAATCTCTGTGACTGTAGGTTGCCAGGCTTCTCTGTCCATGGGATTTTCCAGGCAAGAATACTGGAGTGGGGTGCTATTTCCTTCTCCAGGGAATGTTCCCGACCTGGGGACTGAACCCACATCTCTTGCATTGGCAGGCAGATTCTTTACCACTGAGCCATCAGGAAAGTTTCTCTCCCCTATGCCCATGGACATGACCAAATTTTGAACATTTTATTTGTCTTGCACAGTGGGTTCTTTCCACTCTACTCACTCTCTCCCTTATTCCTTTCCCTCATTTGAATGTCTTCAGACATAACTAACTTTTCCTTCAAAAATCATCAGTTACCTGCTGAAACCTTTGGCATATAACTCATTTTTTACTGGATGATCAAAACCAAAGTTAACTTGGCACAGAGAGCCTTTCATTTATCTAGTTTTCAGCTGCCCTTCCAGTCTCATTTCTTTATACTCAATACCCTCTTCCCTACCCCCAGTTTTCTAAGCCTGCAAATTAAAAGAGTGCTGTATCTTAGTGCTCCATCTTTGTTTAACTTAAGTTCCTCAAACAAGTTTTCCCACATGTCTTTTTACATTTCTGCCTGTTAAGGCCACCTTCTGTACTCCCTAAAAGTATTTTCATCCTTTAGAACTCAACTCCAGTGTCTTATTAACATTATCCTTGACCTTCTCTGTCCTTCCTTCAGAATGGACATTTACCCATTACCATTTATGTGTATAGTTGCCTTCCCTGGTCTGTGATATTCTAGTTGGTAGTCTCCAGAATGAGTGTACATACCTCAGAGAGTACACCTCACAGTCCACTTGGGTTGCAAAAAGAAAATAATAAATGTTTGAGTTTTTAAATTTCACTGTTTTAAGATTTTTATGTTATTGACTGTTTTATAGTCATATATCATAACATTCTTATAATTTTATAGATGAACAGTTTTAGGAATAGACACCAACAGCATTTTACTTATTTGATACATAGTCAAGACAATTTAGGGGCTTCCCCGGTTAAAGAATTCTCAGCGTTAAAGAATCTGCCTGCAATGCAGGTTCAATCCCTGTGTCAGGAAGATCCCCTGAAGGAAGGCACAGAAACCCACTCTAGTATTCTTGCCTGGAAAATCCCTTGGACAGAGGAGCCTGGCGAGCTACAGTCTATAGGATCACAAAAAGGCAGACACAACTGAAGCAACTAAGCATGCACGTGTGCCAGACAGTTTAAAAACTACTCTTCTAGGAGGCTCCCTTTTTCACTATTCCCTCTTCAGCATTATTATTTGTAGACTTTGTTGATGATGGTCATTCTGGTTGGTGTGAGGTGATACCTCATTGTAGTTTTTAGTTGCAATTCTCTTAGTAAATTAGAAGTGCTGAGCATATTTTCATGTGTTTTTTGGCCATCTGAATGTTTTCTTTGGAGACATGTCTATTTAGATCTTCTGCCCATTTTTTGATTGGGTAGTTTGGTTTTTTGATACTGAGCTATATTAGCTGTTTATATGTTTTGAGTGTAATCCATTGTTGGTTGCACCATTCAGAAATATTTTCTTCCATTCTGAAGGTCATCTTTTTATTTTGTTTATGGTTTCCTTTGCTGTCCAAAGCTTTTAAGTTTAATTAGGTACCGTTTGTTTATTTTTATTTCCATTACTCTAGGAGATGGATCAAAAAAGCTATTGCTGAGATTTATGTCAAAAAGTGTTCTTCCTTTGTTTCCTTCCAGGAGTTTTATAGTATCTGGTCTTACATTTAGGTCTTTAATGCATTCTAGTTTATTTTTGTGTGTGGTGTTAGAGAATGTCCTAATTGCATTCTTTTACATGTAGCTGTCCAGTTTTCCCAGCACGCTTATTGAAGAGATTATCTTTTTTCCATTGTATGTTCTTGTCTCCTTTGTTATAGTATTTGACTATAGGTCCATGGGTGTATTTCTGGGCTTTTCTAGTGAAAGTCCATTGTCCCGTTGATCTATGTTTCTGTTTTTGTGCCCATACCATACTGTTTTGATTACTGTAATTTTGGTAATGTAAATTGGTATAACCACTATGGAGAACAGTACGGAGGTTCTTAAAAAGCTGAAAATAGAACTATCATATGAGCCTGCAATCCTACTCATGGGCGTATCTCCAGAGAGAGCCTCAATTCAAAAAGATACATGTACTCCAATGTTCATTGCAGCACTCTTTACAATAGCCAAGACATGTAAGCAACCTAACTGTTCATTAACAGATGAATTCATAAGGAAGATGTGGTACATATATACTGTGGAATAACTCAGCCATAAAAAAGAATGAAATAATGCCATTTGCAGCAACATAGATGGACCTAAAGATTACCATAGTAAGTAAAGTAATACAAAGACAAGTATCATATAATGTCACCTATGTGTGGAATCTTTAAAAAAAAAAAAAGGATACAAATGAACTTACATACAAAATAGAAATAGATCAACAGACATAGAAAACAAACTTATGGTTACCAGAGATGAAAGGGAGGGATAAATTAGGAGTTTTGGATTTATATACTACTGTATATAAAATAGGTCATGACAAAGACCTGCTGTATAGCACAGGGAACTATACTCAATATTTTATAATAGGCTGTAAAGGAAAATAATCTGAAATATATATATATATATATAACTGAATCACTTTGCTATATACCTGAAGCTCTCACAACATTGTAAGTCAACTATACTTCAGTAAAAGGGAAACTTAAAAAAATAAGGACAATATTAGAGAAAACAACTCTTAGAAAGTCAAGACTGTGTCTTATTCATTTAACTCCAGCACTGACCTTTTCTTCTTCCTAATCTGTTTATGAAAACTTAATAAATAGGTGACATTCATGATTGCCCAAGGTATACACATTGCAAAGAAACTAACATTTTATGCCATAGCATTTTTATCATTAGTAGATTGTTTTAAATTAATCAACATTATATATTGGATTAAAAAAAAGATTCTACCTTATCTGTTAAGGAAAATAGAATTAAGGGTGGAATACAGTGAATAGAAAGAAAAAATTTTCTTTCACTGGAAGCTCTGTGAGATTAATGGTAAAACGAGTGACTCATGGGGACTATCTTAGTTTGCTTCTCACTCAAATTATAATTGAAAGTATAGGAATGTGGTCTGCTCTCAGCTTTTTAAAAGTTAAATGAAAAAAAAATAAAGTTAATACATCTAGCAGAAGGGAAGGTCAAAACCTGATGATCTGTCCTTGGCTACCTGGGCTCATAGTTTATGCATTCAGTGAGACCATCACTGTCACTCAGGAGCACTTCTCCATTATTACCTGCAGTTCAGAAAGGCTTTGTACTCTTCTGCCCATATGATCTAAGGCCAGTGTCACCTGCCTTTTTAATTCTGCCAGAGTATCAGTACAAGGATCTTATTAGCATTTAAGAATTTGGACCAAGAATAGGGAAAAGAGTTGTAAGACCCATATTTTTTAAATTTCTATTCAGCTTTTTTTAATGTATGTTCAGCTGGCATCTCCCTTGTGTGACTGAGAGAAAATTGTTTGACCTCTTCTGAGGCATATGGTGCCTTTTTTATGATAATGAAATATCACACAAATAGTTTAAGATCTTGCACGTTTGCAGATTAAAAGGTATTGTATACTAAGAACCAATTTGTTATTATTTTGAGGCCTGAAAGTTATGACCAACCTAGATAGTATATTAAAAAGCAGAGACATTACTTTGCCAACCAAGGTCCATCTAGTCAAGGATATGGTTTTTCCAGTGGTCATGTATGGATGTGAGAGTTGGACTGTGAAGAAGGCTGATTGCCAAAGAATTGATGCTTTTGAACTGTGGTGCTGGAGAAGACTCTTGAGAGTCCCTTGGACTGCAAGGAGATCCAACCAGTCCATTCTAAAGGAGATCAATCCTGGGTGTTCATTGAAAGGACTGATGCTAAAGCTGAAACTCCGATACTTTGGCCACCTCATGCGATGAGTTGACTCACTGGAAAAGACTCTGATACTGGGAAGGATTGGGGGCGGGAGGAGAAGGGGACGACAGAGAATGAGATGGCTAGATGGCATCACCGACTCGATGGACATGAGTTTGAGTGAACTCCGGGAGTTGGTGATGGACAGGGAGGCCTGGCGTGCTGTGATTCATGGGGTCGCAAAGAGTCGGACATGACTGAGCGACTGAACTGAACTGAAATTCATAATAGAAGAAAAATTTTGTAGGATTAGAAGGAAGTACAATTAGGAAGTAGCCTCTAGAAATTATATAACTATGCCTAGTAAAATCTTTTCCCTGGTGCCCATCTCCCTGCCTTCTTCCTCTTAATTGTGTACTTAAAAAAGAAAAAGAAGAGCTTATCCTGGCTGGTAATTAGATTGTTTTACTTTGTACCTTTAACTCACTGCTGCTGCTGCTGCTGCTAAGTCACTTCAGTCGTGTCCAACTCTTTGTGACCCCACAGACGGAAGCCCACCAGGCTCCCCCATCCCTGGGATTCTCCAGTCACTACCATTTCCATAATATGGATTTTGGGTGCATTTTGTTTCACCAGAGGCAGGAAATTTTTTTTTTTTTAATAATAGGTTCCAAAACCCTCCTTCATCTGCAATGCTGTTATTCTTAGAGTCCTAGAAATGAGAGCTAGAAAACTTCAATTAAATTCATCTAGTTCATCTCCCCTGACAATGAAAAAACATCTTTCATATTATATTATATGTTGCTTTTTTCAGGCTTCCATGATAACCTCTGGGAGACTGTCCAGCAGACTAATAGACCTCACTTAGGGGGAATGTTCTCATTCTTAGTTTTGACCCTTCATTTCTCATTATTTGATTCCTGAAAACCATCTTCCTTAATATTCATACTCTGTGAGCTTGAGTAAGATCAGCAGTCTCCTCTAGTGGTAAGAAAATCAACATATACCTCATTAGCAGGAACCGAGGGTGGTCTATATGTGTGTGTATTTCAGATACTAAGTTTTTCCTCTTTAAATACCAGATTTGGTTTTATTTTAATAATATTGAGGTTATTTTTTCCCCTTCAGATGTATTAGATCTTTTCTCTGCTTTCTTGAGTGAATTGGAATTTTCCTAATTCAGTTTAATCAATATTCAGTTCAGTTCAGTCGCTCGTGTCCGACTCTCCGCGACCCCATGAATCACAGCACGCCAGGCCTCCCTGTCCATCACCAACTCCCGGAGTTCCCTCAAACTCATGTCCATCGAGTCGGTGATGCCATCCAGCCATCTCATTCTCCGTCGTCCCCTTCTCCTCCCGCCCCCAACCTTTCCCAGCATCAGAGTCTTTTCCAGTGAGTCAACTTGTCGCATGAGGTGGCCAAAGTATTGCAGTTTCAGCTTTAGCATCAGTCCTTCCAATGAACATCCAGGATTGATCTCCTTTAGAATGGACTGGTTGGATCTCCTTGCAGTATAAGGGACTCTCAAGAGTCTTCTCCAACACCACAGTTCAAAAGCATCGATTCTTCGGCAATCAGCTTTCTTCACAGTCCAACTCTCACATCCATACATGACCACGGGAAAAACCATTGCCTTGACTAGATGGACCTTGGTTGGCAAAGTAATGTCTCTGCTTTTTAATATACTATCAAGGTTGGTCATAACTTTCCTTCCAAGGAGCAAGCGTCTTTTAATTTCATGGCTGCAATCAGCATCTGCAGTGATTTTGGAGCCCAAAAAAATAAAGTCTGACACTGTTTCCACTGTTTTTCCATCTATTTCCCATGAAGTGATGGGACCAGATGCCATGATCTTTGTTTTCTGAATGTTGAGCTTCAAGCCAACCTTTTCACTCTCCTCTTTCACTTTCATCAAGAGGCTTTTGAGTTCCTCTTCACTTTCTGCCATAAGGGTGGTGTCATCTGCATATCTGAGGTTATTGATATTTCTCCCAGCAATCTTGATTCCAGCTCGTGCTTCTTCCAGCCCAGCGTTCCTCATGATGTACTCTGCATATAAGTTAAATAAGCAAGGTGACAATATACAGCCTTGACGTGCACCTTTTCCTATTTGGAACCAGTCTGTTGTTCCATGTCCAGTTCTAACTGTTGCTTCCTGACCTGCATACAGGTTTCTCAAGAGGCAGGTCAGGTGGTCTGGTATTCCCATCTCTTTCAGAATGTTCCACAGTTTATTGTGATCCACACAGTCAAAGGCTTCGGCATAGTCAATGAAGCAGAAATAGATGTTTTTCTGGAACTCTCTTGCTTTCTCCATGATCCAGCGGATGTTGGCAATTTGATCTCTGGTGCCTCTGCCTTTTCTAAAACCTGCTTGAACATCTGGGAGTTCACGGTTTACATACTGCTGAAGCCTGGCTTGGAGAATTTTGAGCATGACTTTACTAGCATGTGAGATGAGTGCAATTGTGTGGTAGTTTGAGCATTCTTTGGCATTGCCTTTCTTTGGGATTGGAATGAAGACTGACCTCTTCCAGTCCTGTGGCCACTGCTGAGTTTTCCAAATTTGCTGGCATATTGAGTGCAGCACTTTCACAGCATCATCTTTCAAGACTTGAAATAGCTCAACTGGAATTCCATCACCTCCACTAGCTTTGTTAGTAGTGATGCTTTCTAAGGCCCACTTGACTTCACATTCCAAGATGTCTGGCTCTAGGTCAGTGATCATGTTATCGTGACTATCTTGGTTGTGAAGATCTTTTTTGTACAGTTCTTCTGTGTATTCTTGTCACCTCTTCTTAATATCTTCTGCTTCTGTTAGGTCCATACCATTTCTGTCCTTTATTGAGCCCATCTTTGCATGAAATGTTCCCTTGGAATCTCTAATTTTCTTGAAGAGATCTCTTGTTTTTCCTATTCTGTTGTTTTCCTCTATTTCTTTGCATTGATCACTGAGGAAGTCTTTCTTATCTCTCCTTGCTATTCTTTGGAACTCTGCATTCAGATGCTTATATCTTTCCTTTTCTCCTTTGCTTTTCACCTCTCTTCTTTTCACAGCTATTTGTAAGGCCTCCTCAGACAGCCATTTCGCTCTTCTGCATTTCTTTTCCATGGGGACGGTCTTGGTCCCTGTCTCCTGTACAATGTCATGAACCTCCGTCCAGAGTTCATCAGGCACTCTATCAATCAGATCTAGTCCCTTAAATCTATTTCTCACTTCCACTGTGTAATCATAAGGGATTTGATTTAGGTCATATCTGAATGGTCGAGTGGTTTTCCCTACTTTCTTCAATTTAAGTCTGAATTTCGCAATAAGGAGTTCATGATCTGAGCCACAGTCAGCTCCTGGTCTTGTTTTCGCTAACTGTATACAGCTTCTCCATCTCTGGTTGCAAAGAATATAATCAATCTGATTTCGGTGTTGACCATCTGGTGATGTCCACGTGTAGAGTCTTCTCTTGTGTTGTTGGAAGGGGGTGTTTGCTATGACCAGTGCATTCTCTTGACAAAACTCTATTAGCCTTTGCCCTGCTTCATTCTGTGCTCCAAGGCCAAATTTGCCTGTTACTCCAGGTGTTTATTGACTTCCTACTTTTGCATTCCAGTCCCCTATAATGAAAAGGACATCTTTTTATTAGCATTCTGCAAATATATATTAGGTAGCCCACTGTATACTAAGCATTGAAGTAATATAATGATGAGCTCAATAATGTTTGCCTTTAGGAGTTAAGACTCAGTAAGGGATATAAAATCGAAATACCAAGAATTATTGGTCAAGACAGAAAAACAGTAGTATGAACAAAAGATCTTAGGTAATTAAAAGTGAGAGACTAAATCCTACTAGAGAAATGAAGAAGGATTTTGTGAGGAGTTGGGATTCAAAATAAATAGTGTAGGGACAACTGAGTGGCCATTTTGGGGAAGAAAAAAAAAAAGATAAAATGTGAGATGTATCTCTTACCTTACATGAGAGTAAACTCCAAATGGATTAGGGATCTAAGTGTAAAAAATAAACCATGCAACTACTAGAAGAAAACAGAGAGGAATTCCTCTTTACTTTTAAAAAACACTCTTCTTTAATAAATGGTTACTGAAAAGCCAGAGGCAAAATATATATATATATTTAAGACATGTCAAAAAACATCATAAAGTTAGAAGACAGCTGACCGATGCACAGCATATAGATATCAGCACTTAAAAATGAGAGACAAGTGATCCAAACCTCAATAGAAAAACTGAAAAAAGAGATGAGTAGATGATTCTCAAAAACTAGAGTAATTTTTCTGAACATATAAAAACAGCCTTCATACTCACTTACAATCAGAAATGAATATCAAAACAGCAGAGAGATACTACCTCACCTTTTAGCTACCAAAAACTGTCGAGTATGATAAATTCAGTTGGTGACGGGAAACAGACACTCTCTTATATTGCTGATGGGAATGCAAACCGGTGCAGCCCTTCTAGAAAGGATTTTAGCAAATCTCCACACACACCTTTCCATCCAACAGTCCCACTTTTAGCTGTCTGCCTTCAAAATACAGCCTCCACCATTATGAAAATACATATATATGAGGTATTCCTTGCAGCATCGTTTATAATTGTAAAATATTGGAAACAACCTAAATGCCCACCCATAAGAAACTAATTGCATAAATTATGTGTGCAAGATAGAGTAATGGCCTCTCAAAGATATACACATCCTAATATGCAAAATCTATGAATATGTTTCCATAAATGGCAAAAGAGGCTGTTGGAGATGTGTTTAAGGCTAATGACCTCAAGGTGGGAAGAGTATCCTAGATTATCCAGGTGGTTTCATTCTAGTAACAGGTGGTGGTGGTGGTTTAGTTGCTTTGTTGTGACTGATGCCTGCGACCCTATGGACTATAGCCTGCCAGGCTCCTCTGTTCGTGGAATTTCCCAGGCAAGTAACAGAAGGCCTTAGAAACTGAGAACATTTAAGAGCGATACTACATTGCCAGCTTTGAAGATGGAGGAAGACGACCACGAGCCAAGGAATATGAGTGACCTTAAGATGCTGGAAAAGGCAAAAAACATATTCTCCCATAGAGCCTTTGAGAGGAGTAAAGCCCTGCTGACACCTTGATTTTAGCCAGATGATACCTGTGTTGGACTTCTGATCTACAGAAGAATAATAAATTTGTACTGTTTATGTCACCGTGTTTGTGGTAATTTGTTACAGCAGCAATAGAAAACTAGTACAGTGATTAAACTGGTGAAATTAGAATTCTGTAATTTCAGTCAGTGTGTCACTGACCACGGTTCTGGACCTTAATCAGGAGCAACTGATAAGAAGAGACAAGAAGTTCAGACAGGGCTCTGTCGGGGCCCTATCGCAGCAGGAGGGAGTGAAAGCAGATAATAATTTCCCTTGGTGTCTCCTTATGGGGCAGGTGAGCAGGTTCCTTACATGGAGTGAGGGTCGGGGTGAGAACAGGGGCTGAGCCAGAGAACTGACTTATGTAGTCTGCCCACCCCTTTGTGGTGCTGTATGCAGGGAGTATCCACAGTACCCTACTTAGCTCCCAGTTCCTCAGAAGTGGCATTTGGGTTTTTGGTCTTTTTGTATCTTGTTGTTCGTAATTTGCCCAAACTGCACATGTTACATGTATGCAGTTATTTTTAGTTCCATATAGTTTTTTTGTATTTTGTTGCTGGAGGACATGCTTATCCAGGTGCAAGCACTGCAGCAAAGGGTCCCAGGTCCCAGCCTATCTTAGGTATGGTAACTGTGTTAATTTCCTAGTTTTCATAATTACGTGCATGCTTAGTCACTAGGTCATGTCTAACTCTTTGCGACCCCAAGGACTGTAGTCCGCCACGCTCCTCTGTCCATGGGATTTCCCAGGCAAGAGTACTGGAGTGTGTTGTCATTTCTTCCTCCAGAGGATCTCTCTGACCCAGGAATGAAACCCCCATATCCTGTGTCTCCTACATTGGCAGGTGGATTCTTAACCACTGAGCCACCTGGGAAGTCATAATAATTCTATAGTTACATAAGATGTTAGTGTTAGATGAAGCTGGACAAAGGAAAACTCTTTGTACTATTTCTCCAAACATAAAGGAAAAAATAACAGAGATTCCTTCCCTTCTCAAGATTCACCCCCCACTCAACTCATTGACATATTTATGTTAGTCGCCATTTTTTTCCTGCTATTCCTCTGTGAATTTCCAGTGGCTTTTAACTCTTGTTAAAAAGTAAAGACTTGTTTAAAATTTACAAAAATTTTTAGCAGATTTATTCTTAATGGATCTGAAATGGAAACACCCTGAAAGTCCATTGGTTGGCAAATGGGTAAACCAGTTTTGGTATATCTGTACAGTGGAATAAAAAGGAAGCAACTAGTGATACATGCACCAATATAGATAAATTTCAAAAACAGTATGCTAAGTGAAAGAAGACTCCTTACCACATAATTCCATTTATATAACATTCTAGAACAGATGAAACTATAGGAACAAATCAGATTAGTGGTTTCTAAGGGCTGAGTGAAGAGGAAGGGATTGACAATAAAGAGGCACAAATAAATTCTTTGAGTGATAGAAATATTCTGTATCTCAACTGCAGTAGTACACATTTGTCAAAACTCATCAAACTGTATACCTAAAAAATAGTGAATTTTGTTTATAAGTTACACTTCTATGAATCTAATTTTAAAAGATATATTTAAAACATAATATAAAAAGTTGAAAATAAAAGGTTTAAAAACTTTTAATTGGAAGATAATCAAAAGAAATCTGGCATAACAGTGTTGTATCAAGTGAAGATAAATCTTTAAAGCAAATTATTGGGGAGAGAGAAGGTATGCTTTATATCTTCTAGTGATAAGCATATCAATAAGTTATATTATGATGCTATATATAGTAATTATGGGGCTTCCCAGGTGACACTAGTGTTAAAGAACCCACCTGCCAATGCAGAAGACATATGAGACGTGATTTCGGTCCCTGGGTCAAAAAGATCCCCTGGAGGAGGGCAACCCACTCCAGTATTCTTTCCTGGAGAATCCCATGGACAGAGGTACATGGCGGGCTACAGTCTGCAGGGTTGAAAAGAGCTAGACACAACTGAAGAGACTTAGCACACACACACACAGAACAACGATAATGTTATATAATACTATTTTACTTTTATATTTTAATATAACCTAATAATATCATTAACATTGTTTAGATATAATTAGTGCATATATGTTCACTCTATTAACTTCTGTGCTTTTGTATGTTTAAGAGTTTCATAAAAAAAAGTTTCACTTCCTTTAACAAAAGTGAATCATTGGATGCGTGTCAAAAATGCAGATTGCTGCTTCACACCAGAGCTTCTGATTCATCAGCTCTGCGCTGGAAAAAACAATTGTAATTTATGATAGAACCTTTTCTTTCCCTCTGTGATGCTCAAATTTGTAGACAAACAAAAACAAAACAAATAACACTAAATCAAAAAGCCCCACTAGAGGAGAAATGACTCACACTGAAACTGCTTATTAACTAAAAAGCACTTGTAACTGTTTATTGTTTTGTTATGATCCTTGTTACCTGGAGTTTCCCTTTCTGTTTAGACTTCCAACAACTGGAAAATAAACTAAATAACATATTATAACTGAAAAGTAAAGTTTGACATTTTCAGTTACCCTTCCTTTTCCTTTTTCCTTGTTAGCTTTCTACAGTTAGATTTTAGTTAACATTTATCAAACATCTACAAATTCCTAAGTTACATAAAGAGAACAAACAAAAGAGTCGGTTATGTATGAATAGCCCTTCTTCTTAGATAATTATGAATCATAGTAATATGAAGAGCTAAAATATACAAAATACACAGAGACTAATTTACTAATTAAACTGAAACTTAAAAAGCAAGAATAAAAACAGTTCTCACCTGGGTTCTTTCTAGTTGACAAGGTGACATTTTCTTGGTATTAGTCATAGAACATTTTAAGGAACTGCTATTAAAATTACTTAATCACCTAGAATCGTTTAATCCCTTGTGTGGTCTCTGATATGGAAAAGTCTCAAACAGGATTAAAGCAGGGATCTGCACACCACTGTGTGTATGTGAGTGCATGTGCGTGTGTGTGTGTGTGTGTAAGGTGATGATGACATGTCTCTCTGCTGCTTCTCCACGTCTTAAGGGAACAGCAGCAGCGCTAGGACGCCCGCAAGTTAGTGTCTCTGATTACCACCACTGAGGCTTCTGAGAGTGGTTGCATAGCAGCAGTTTTATTTCAGTTACCAATCATGCCCTGATAGCCAAGTTCAGTCTTTTGGGGGTTACTCCAATTTGTAGGTGGTGAGCAACTTTTATCACTATCTTAACGTTCACCAGGCTCCAGAGAAAGACACTGTTTGACTTTTTCTCTTTCACTGGCTGCTGCTAATTGTAAGCCTTATTTTGACAAAAAAAGAGTGAGTATCAACTTCTTAATCTAAGTAATTTTAGTTGTATCAATTGCCATAACAGTGTTGTTGTTTAAAACAGTAAGCTTTTTACTATTTTTAAGAACTGTAGATGGTAGCAAGAACATTTCAAAGGAAATTTGGATGGGGTAGGATTTGTTTGAAGGGTTTTATTGGTGTTCTTTCTTTGGGTCATTTAGAAGGATGAAATCAAGTTTATTTGTAGTCTTCTCCTTTGTTTTCATTTATGCTATGGGATTTTTAAGGTGCATTTATAGGAGTATCATTTATTCTTCAAATTAACATAAGACATAGATATCATAACTTTATGTGAAAGAGAGAGAGATTTTCCTAACTGGTATTCATCTATTTTAAAATTTTATATTTGGATGTGACCACAGAATCAGTGACCACAGAATCAGTTACATATAAAAGTAATTTCAGTAGGATTTCAATTTTACTCTAGTTTAATTTTATTTTATTTTTTTTTTTTTGAACAGAGGAAAATTTATGCGTCGAACCTGGACTGGTCACTTATGATAATATACATGCTACAATTCCATTCTCCCCAATCATTCCACCTTCACCCTCTCCCACAGAGTCCCAAAGACTGTTCTAAATGCCTATGTCTCTTTTGCAGTCTCTTATACAGGGTTCAGGTTACCATTTTTCTAAATTCCATATATATGCGTTAATATACAGTATTGATGTTCTTCTTTCTGGCTTACTTCACTCTGTATAATTGGCTCCAATTTCATCCACCTCATTAAAACTGATTCAAATGCATTCTTTTTGATGGCTGAGAAATACTCCATTGTGTATATGTACCAAAGCTTTCTTATCCATTCATCTGCAGATGGACATCTAGGTTGCTTCCATGTCCTGGCTATTATAAACAGTGCTGCAATGAACATTGGAGTACATGTGTCTCTTTCAATTCTGGTTTCCTCGGTGTGTATGCCCAGGAGTGTGATTGCTGGATCATATGGCAGTTCTATTTCCAGTTTTCTAAGGAATCTCCACACTGTTCTCCATAGTGGCTGTACTAGTTTGCATTCCCACCAACAGTGTAAGAGGGTTCCCTTCTCTCCACACCCTCTCCAGCATTTATTGCATGTAGACTTTTGGATAGCAGCCATTCTGACTGGTGTGAAATGGTATCTCATTGTGGTTTTGATTTGCATTTCTCTGATGATGAGGGATGTTGAGCATTTTTTCATGTGTTTGTTAGCCATCTTTATGTCTTCTTTGGAGAAATGTCTGTTTAGTTCTTTGGCCCATTTTTTGATTGGGTCACTTAGTTTTCTGGAATTAAGCTGCAGGAGCTGCTTGTATAATTTGGAGATTAATCCTTTATCAGTTGCTTCATTTGCTATTATTTTCTCCCATTCTGAAGGCTGTCTTTTCACCTTGCTTAGAGTTTCCTTTGCTGTGCAGAAGCTTTTGATTTTAATTAGGTCCCATTTGTTTATTTTTGCTTTTATTTCCAATATTCTGGGAGGTGGGTCTTGGAGGATCCTGCTGTGATTTATGTCGGAGAGTGTTTTGCCTACGTTCTCCTCTAGGAGTTTTATAGTTTCTGGTCTTACATTTAGATCTTTAATCCATTTTGAGTTTATTTTGGTGTATGGTGTTAGGAAGTGTGCTAGTTTCATTCTTTTACAAGTGGCTGACCAGTTTTCCCAGCACCACTTGTTAAAGAGACTGTCTTTTCTCCATTTTATATTCTTGCCTCCTTTGTCGAAGATAAGGTGTCCATAGGAGCGTGGGTTTATCTCTGGGCTTTCTATTTTGTTCCATTGATCTATATTTCTGTCTTTATGCCAGTACCATACTGTCTTGATGACTGTGGCTTTGTAATAGAGCCTGAAGTCTGGCAGGTTAATTCCCCCAGTTCCATTCTTCTTCCTCAAAATTGCTTTAGCTATTCGAGGTTTTTTGTATTTCCATACAAATTGTGAGATTATTTGTTCTAGTTCTGTGAAAAATATTGTTGGTAGCTTGATAGGGATTGCATTGAATGTATAAATTACTTTGGGTAGTATACTCATTTTTACAATATTTATTCTTCCAATCCACGAACACGGTATATTTCTCCATCTATTAGTGTCCTCTTTGATTACTTTCACTAGTGTTTCATAGTTTTCTATGTACAAGTCTTTTGTTTCCTTAGGTAGATATATTCCTAAGTATTTAATTGTTTTCGTTGCAACAGTGAATGGAATAGTTTCCTTAATTTCTTTCTATTTTCTCATTATTAGTGTATAGGAATGCAAGGGATTTCTGTGTGTTGATTTTATATCCTGCAACTTTACTGTAATCATTGATAGCTCTAGTAGTTTTCTGGTAGAGTCTTTAGGGTTTTCTGTGTAGAGGATCATGTCATCAGCGAACAGTGAAAGCTTTACTTCTTCTTTTCCAATTTGTATTCCTTTTATGTCTTTTTCTGCTCTGATTGCTGTGGCCAAAACTTCCAGAACTATGTTGAATAGTAGTGGTGAGAGTGGGCACCCTTGTCTTGTTCCTGACTTTAGGGGAAATGCTTTCAGTTTTTCACCATTGAGGATAATGTTTGCTGTGGGTTTGTCATATATAGCTTTTATTATGTTGAGGTATGTCCCTTCAATTCCCACTTTCTGGAGGGTTTTTATCAAAAATGGATGTTGAATTTTGTCGAAGGCTTTCTCTGCATCTATTGAGATAATCATATGATTTTATTTTTCAGTTTGTTAATGTGGTGTATTACGTTGATTGATTTGCGGATATTGAAGAATCCTTGCATTCCTGGGATAAAGCCCACTTGGTCATGATGTATGATCTTCTTAATGTGTTGTTGGATTCTGATTGCTAGAATTTTGTTAAGGATTTTTGCATCTATGTTCATCAGTGATATTGGCCTATAGTTTTCTTTTTTTGTGGGGTCTTTACCAGGTTTTGGGATTAGGGTGATGGTGGCCTCATAGAATGAGTTTGGAAGTTTCCCTTCCTCAGCTATTTTCTGGAAGAGTTTGAGTAGAATAGGTGTTAGCTCTTCTCTAAATTTTTGGTAGAATTCAGCTGTGAAGCCGTTTGGACCTGGGCTTTTGTTTGCTGGGAGATTTTTGATTACAGTTTCAATTTCCGTGCTTGTGATGGGTTTGTTCAGATTTTCTATTTCTTCCTGGTTCAGTTTTGGAAAGTTGTACTTTTCTAGGAATTTGTCCATTTCTTCCAGGTTATTCATTTTATTGCCATATAATTGCTGATAGTATTCTCTAATAATCCTTTGTATTTCTGTGTTGTCAGTTGTGATCTCTCCATTTTCATTTCTAATTTTATTGATTTGGTTCTTCTCCCTTTGTTTCTTGATGAGTCTGGCTAGTGGTTTGTCAATTTTATTCACCTTCTCAAAGAACCAGCTTTTGGCTTTGTTGATTTTTGCTATGGTCTCTTTTGTTTCTTTTGCATTTATCTCTGCCCTAATTTTTATGATTTCTTTCCTTCTACTGACCCTGGGGTTCTTCATTTCTTCCTTTTCTAGTTGCTTTAGATGTAGAGTTAGGTTATTTAGTTGACTTTTTTCTTGTTTCTTGAGGTGTGCCTGTATTGCTATGAACTTCCCCCTTAGCACTGCTTTTACAGTGTCCCAGAGGTTTTGGGTTGTTGTGTTTTCATTTTCGTTCATTTCTATGCATATTTTGATGTCTCTTTTGATTTCTTCTATGATTTGTTCATTATTCAGCAGCGTGTTGTTCAGTCTCCATATGTTGGCACTTTTAATAGTTATTCTCCTGTAATTGAGATCTAATCTTACTGCATTGTGGTCAGAAAAGATGCTTGGAATGATTTCAATTTTTTTGAATTTACCTAGGCTAGATTTATGTCCCAGGATGTGATCTATCCTGGAAAAGGTTCCGTGTGCGCTTGAGAAAAAGGTGAAATTCATTGTTTTGGGGTGAAATGTCCTATAGATATCTATTAGGTCTAACTGTTCTATTATATCATTTAAAGATTGTGTTTCCTTGTTAATTTTCTGTTTAGTTGATCTATCCATAGATGTAAGTGGGGTGTTAAAATCTCCCACTATTATTGTGTTATTGTTAATTTCCCCTTTCATACTTGTTAGTAATTGTCTTACATATTGCGGTGCTCCTATGTTAGGTGCATAAATATTTATAATTGTTATATCTTCTTCTTGGATTGATCCTTTGATCATTATGTAGTTTCCTTCTTTGTCTCGTTTCACAGCCTTTGTTTTAAAGTCTATTTTATCTGATATGAGTATTGCTACTCCTGCTTTCTTTTGGTCTCTATTTGCATGGACTATCTTTTTCCAGCCCTTCACTTTCAGTCTGTATGCATCCCTCGTTTTGAGGTGGGTCTCTTGCAGACAACATATATGGGGGTCTTGTTTTTGTATCCATTCAGCCAGCCTTTGTCTTTTGGTTGGGGCATTCAACCCATTTACGTTTAAGGTAATTATTGAAAAGTACGATCCCGTAGCCATTTTCTTTATTGCTTCGGGTTCAAGTTTATACACTCTTTCTGTGATTCCTGTCTATAGAAGATCCTTTAGCATTTGTTGCAGAGCTGGTTTGGTGATGCTGAATTCCCTCAGCTTTTGCTTGTCTGTAAAGCTTTTGATTTCTCCTTCATATTTGAATGAGATCCTTGCTGGGTATAGTAATCTGGGCTGTAGGTTATTTTCTTTCATCACTTTAAGTATATCTTGCCACTCCCTTCTGGCCTGAAGAGTTTCTGTTGAAAGATCAGCTGTTATCCTTATGGGAATCCCCTTGAGTGTTATTTGCTGCTTTTCCCTTGCTGCTTTTAATATTTGTTCTTTGTGTTTGATCTTTGTTAATTTGATTAATATGTGTCTTGGAGTATTTCGCCTTGGGTTTATCCTGTTGGGGACTCTCTGGATTTCTTGGACTTGGGTGATTATTTCTTTCCCTATTTTAGGGAAGTTTTCAACTATTATCTCCTCAAGTATTCTCTCATGGTCTTTCTTTTTGTCTTCTTCTTCTGGGACTCCTATGATTCGAATGTTGGAGCGTTTAACATTGTCCCAGAGGTCTCTAATATTGTCCTCATTTCTTTTAATTCGTTTTTCTTTTTTCCTCTCTGTTTCATTTATTTCTACAATTCTATCTTCTAGTTCGCTTATCCTGTCTTCTGCCTCTGTTATTCTACTGTTTGTTCCCTCCAGAGTGTTTCTGATCTCATCTATTGCATTATTCATTGTATATTGACTCTTTTTTATTTCTTCTAAGTCCTTATTAAATCTTTCTTCCATCTTCTCAATCCTTTTCTCCAGGTTATTTATCTGTAACTCCATTTTACTTTCAAGATTTTGAATCATTTTCACCATCAAAATTCGAAATTCTTTATCAGGTAGATTCCCTATATCTTCTTCTTTTGTTTGTGTTGGTGGGCAATTATCTTGTTCCTTTACTTGCTGGGTATTTCTCTGCCTCTTCATCTTGCTTATATTGCTTTGCTTGGGGTGTCCTTTCCCTCTTCTTGCAGTTTGTGGAGTTCTCTTTATTATGTAGTTTCTTCGCTGTGTGTGGGGTTGGACAGGTGACTTGTCCGGGTTCCCTGGTTAGGGAAGCATGTGTCAGTGTTCTGGTGGGTGGAGCTGGATTTCTTCTCTCTCCTTTAGAAGACAATGGGCTGCTTTTCTGGGAGCCTGATGTCCTCTGCCAGTATTCAGAAGTGGTTTTGTGGACTTTACTCCACGTTCAAATGTTCTTTTGATGAATTTGTGGGGAAGAAAGTGGTCTCGCCGTCTTGTTCCTTCCTCCCCAGAACACTGGATTCCTATATTCCACCTGGTCGTGGAGTATCCCTTCCCAGCCGCTCCAGCAAGGCGCAGCCGCTGTACCCTACCTTGGACGAGGGGTATCTCCTCAAGGCCGCCCCTCCTGCTTTGAATGTGGATCAGCTCCTCTCGGCCCTCCGGTGCCCAAGCAGCCACCACCTCCTGGACGTGGTACAGCTCCTCTCGGCCACCGCCTCAACCCTGGGCACGGGGCAGCTCCTCTCAGCCACGATTCTGCACGTGGTCGGTTGCGCCGGGAGCCGGGCGTCTCTCGCGTCTGCGCCGCCGGAAGCCGGGCGTCTCTCGCGTCTGCGCCGCCGGGAGCCGGGCGTCTCTCGCGTCTGCGCCGCCGGGAGCCGGGCGTCTCTCGCGTCTGCGCCGCCGGGAGCCGGGCGTCTCTCGCGTCTGCGCCGCCGGGAGCTGGGCGTCTCTCGCGTCTGGATTATCTTCCCGCTTCCCCTTCTGTTTTCCTCTTGCAGGGCTCCAGTGCTTCAGTAGATGTCAGATTCACGCCAGACTCTCGCTCGGTGTCCGTGGACCCGAGACCGACGCCTGTATCACCTTCTGACGTCCGCTCCTTCTCTTGCTGTAGTCTTGCTTTCTCCGTATCACTGCTGTTGTCCCTTTTTCCTCCTTTCGAAGACAATGGGCTGCTTTTCTGGGTGCCTGACGTCCTCTGCCAGCATTCAGAAGTTGTTTTGTGGACTTTACTCGCGTTCAAAAGTTCTTTTGATGAATTTGTGGAGGAGAGAGTGGTCTCGCCGTCCTATTCCTCCGCCATCTTGTTCCTCCTCTGCCTAGTTTAATTTTATAGATAGGAGCCTTAGGAGCAAATTTTTCTAAGTCAAATGTCACGTTAGTGGAGGTTTTTAATTTGTTTCTTTTTTCCTCATATTTTTTGAATTGTCATATTGCATTTCTGTCTCTTTGTGATGTATAATTCTATAATAAGATACATGTAGAAATTAAGTATAGTATACATGGGGGAAATGCATTATATTATAGTGTTTAGAGTATTTAACGAGAAATTAGAATGTGGAGAATTAGTACAATGTTATGGTTAAAAAGCAAGAGTTCCAGAGTCAGACAGACCACCTGAACTTGAAGTTTTACTCTGCCACTTCGCTGCTATGTGACTTGGGAAAAGCCAAAGAACTTCTCCATATCCCACCTATTGATAGACAGTGATCAACTGTTCATGAAGAAAATGAACTGCTCATATATTGCACATTCCTGCTCAGAATCATATTAAAGTTTCATAGCTGAAAGTATTTTTCTCAGAAAAGCAAATACTTATTTATGACTGCTTTGAATGGTCTTGTCTCTCATTGTCGATTTCCTTAGAAGTCAGAGCACAAGGTGAGGTCCTTACAGTGGCCTCCAGGATCTACACACCATACCGTCTACCCCACTACCCAGACCAGCACCAGCCTGCTACCTCTCTGACCTCATTCCCCACGATTCTTCTTACTGCTTTCTCCATTCCAGCCTCAGTGACTTCTTGACTCTCTTTTGATCATACCAGGCATGCTTTTGCCTTGAAGCCTTTGTCAAGCCTAGTCGCATTGCCTGGAATGCTTTTCCCTTCCAGTGTGTGCTGGAAGTATCAAGGCTCACTCACCTCCTTCAAATCTTTATTCAATATAATCTTCATAAGGTCTACAGTGACCACTTTGTATTCCCAATCCTCTTTACACAGCTCCGTTTTTAACAGTGCTTTTCTTTTGCTAATTTACTTTGTTCTTTGTTTATGGTCTGTTTCCTTCCACTGTTATATAAGATTAATGAAGAAAAAGAGTTTTGTTTGCTTTGCTCATTGATATATCTCAAGTGCCTCAAGTATCTGACAAATAAATACATGAATAAATGAAGCTTTTTCAGTACTAGCATTAGATTAGGTTTAAATTCTGACTCCTTACCTATTAACTCTATTACCTAAATGAAGTTATTGAATACCTACTTTGTGGAGTTGTTCCATGAATATGTTACCACATATTGGAAAGCAACTGGCCAGTGCTTGATAACCCAGGAAGCCTTCAATAAATTCTTTCAGCCAACAAATAGTTACTGAACACTTAATGATATACCAAGTATCACTTACAGGCACTGGCATATATCAGTGAGCAAAATAGCCCCAAATCCCTGATATTGTGGGAATTATTTCTAGTTTGCTTTCCTTTCTTCATTGCAGTAGTTTCTAGAAGGAAAAAAATCATGATTTCACTAACCTGTTCAGTAGTCTGTCATCCTAGATTTATTTCAGTTAATGCTTAGAGGTATCCATTTTCCATTACTTTAAAAGTACCTTTGCATTCAGTTATCTTATTCTTTGAGATGGCCTTAGGAAGAGAAATTTTTAACCCTTATTTTACCTCTAAGAAATCTCAAACCTCAAAGTTATGATTTGTCCAGTGTCATTCAGCTAGGAGAGATATGAGCTAGGATTTGAAGCCATACTTCCTGACTCAGGATTCCCTATTCTCTCCATGGTGGCACTTGTACCAGAAGCACCATGATGGGTTTTATTCATTTCACTGCCTATTTAATTTCAGTTCTACAAACATTCACTGGGCCCCTATGCCAGATACCAACCTTGCCCAGGAATGCAAAAATTGTTTAGTCTCTGTCCTGAGAAGTTCAGAATTTAATAGGGAAGACTGTTAACACATCAGTGGGTATGCAGCGTGCTAAATGTAACACTGGCTGTATTTATAGATTCTTGGAAGCATATAGGAGGACACCTAATCTACAGCAGGGTCAGAGATTGCCAAAATAGACACCTTAGAGGAGATCATGGCTCAGCTGAGTCTGAAAGGATGACTTAAACAGGGAAAAGGGACGGAATATGAGCAGTAGCAAGATACATGATGAATTGGAGGCTTTTAGGGTTGCTGGCAAGCCACTCCAGTACTCTTGCCTAGAAAAATCCCAGGATGGAGGAGATTGGTAGGTTGCAGTCCGTGGGGTCGCTAAGGGTCGGACACGACTGAGCGACTTCACTTTCACTTTTCACTTTCACACGTTGGAGAAGGAAATGGCAACCCACTCCAGTGTTCTTGCCTGGAGAATCCCAGGGACGGGGGACCCTAGTGGGCTTCTGTCTATGGGGTCACACAGAGTTGGACACGACTGAAGTGACACAGCAGCAGCAGCAGCAGGGTTGCTGGCATCTACAGCACAAAGCAGGGAATGGCCAGGTTTCAGGCTAGAACAGTTAGTATCTACCAGATGAGACCACATCCTACAGGTAGAAGAAGCACAAGCTGAAATCAAGATTGCTGGGAGAAATATCAATGACGTCAAATGTGCAGATGATACTGCCCTTATGGCAGAAAGTGAAGAGAACTAAAAAGCCTCTTGATGAAAGTGAAAGAGGAGAGTGAAAAGGTTGGCTTGAAGCTCAACATCCAGAAAACTAAGATCATGGCATCTGGTCCCATCACTTCATGGCAAATCGATGGGGAAACAGTGGAAACAGTGTCAGACTTTATTTTTTTGGGCTCCAAAATCACTGCAGATGCTGGTTGCAGCCATGAAATTAAAAGACTCTTATTCCTTGGAAGGAAAGTTATGACCAACCTAGATAGCATATTCAAAAGCAGAGACATTACTTTGCCAACAAAGGTCTGTCTAGTCAAGGCTATGGTTTTTCCAGTGGTCAGATATGGATGTGAGAGTTGGACTATGAAGAAAACTGAGCACCGAAGAATTGATGTTTTTGAACTGTGGTGCTGGAGAAGACTCTTGAGAGTCCCTTGTACTGCAAGGAGATCCAACCAGTCCATCCTAAAGGAGATCAATCCTGGGTGTTCATTGGAAGGACTGATGCTAAAGCTGAAACTCCAATACTTTGGCCACCTCATGCAAAGAGTTGACTCATTGGAAAAGACTCTGATGCTGGGAGAGATTGGGGGCAGGAGGAGAAGGGGTCGACAGAAGATGAGATGGCTGGATGGCATCACCAACTCGATGCATATGAGTTTGGGTGAACTCCGGGAGTTGGAGATGGACAGGGAGGCCTGGCGTGCTGCAATTCATGGGGTCGCAAAGGGTCGGACACGACTGAGCGACTGAACTGAACTGAACAGGTAGAACTCTTACCAGGACCATTCTATTAGGTACCTTTAGGTCAATTATTCCCGTACACTCAGCTGTAGCCAGGGCTGTTCACATTACAGAGCCCACTGACCTGTATATAAGGAATTGCTCAGAGGGGATGGTGGGCAAGAGGGCATACCATACACTCTGAGGCTTCCCAGAGGGAATAATGTTGCTGGAAGGCTCAGTGCAACCTGGTTGGTCCTGGCAAAGCTATAGAAGGAGCCAAGCTTTCAGCTAAATAGTCTTCTCAGATGAAAACCATAATTCAGTTATATCAAGGAAATGAAAACAGAATTTTGTAGTAGCTTCTACTACCTTATCAACCACTCTGGGCCGTCATACAATTTCCCTTATCTGTACTCTGTAAACAACCATAATTTTATATATATAGTTGTGAGATTTATTTATTGAGCACTTACTAAGGTTTAATCTCTGTGGTGGATGTTAAGATAGATGCAGCATTATCAGTTCAGTTCACTTTAGTCACTCAGAGTGTATGGTATGTCCTCTTGCCCACCATCCCCTCTGAGCAATTCCTTATATACAGGTCAGTGGGCTCTGTAATGTGAACAGCCCTGGCTACAGCTGGGTGTACGGGAATAATTGACCTAAAGGTACCTAATAGAATGGTCCTGGTAAGAGTTCTACCTGTTCAGTTCAGTTCAGTCGCTCAGTCGTGTCCGACTCTTTACGACCCCATGAATCATAGCACGCCAGGCCTCCCTGTCCATCACCAACTCCCGGAGTTCACTCAAACTCATGTCCATCGAGTCGGTGATGCCATCCAGCCATCTCATTCTCTGTCGTCCCCGTCTCCTCCTGCCCCCAATCTCTCCCAGCATCAGAGTCTTTTCCAATGAGTCAACTCGTCACATGAGGTGGCCAAAGTATGGGAGTTTCAGTTTTAGCATCAGTCCTTCCAATGAACATCTAGGATTGATCTCTAGAATGGACTGGTTGGATCTCCTTGCAGTCCAAGGGACTCTCAAGAGTCTTCTCCAGCACCACAGTTCAAAAGCATCAATTCTTCGGCGATCAGCTTTCTTCACAGTCCAACTCTCACATCCACACATGACCACGGGAAAAACCATAGCCTTGACTAGACGGACCTTGGTTGGCAAAGTAATGTCTCTGCTTTTTAATATGCTATCTAGGTTGGTCATAACTTTCCTTCCAAGGAGTAAGCGTCTTTTAATTTCATGGCTGCAACCAGCATCTGCAGTGATTTTGGAGCCCAAAAAAATAAAGTCTGACACTGTTTCCACTTTTTCCCCATCTATTTCCCATGAAGTGATGGGACCAGATGCCATGATCTTTGTTTTCTGAATGTTGAGCTTCAAGCCAACCTTTTCACTCTCCTCTTTCACTTTCATCAAGAGGCTTTTAACTACTTAACTATAGTTTTGTTAGAAATGTATGTATATATGGTATTTAGTTGGGTTCTTGGGCTGAATCTCAACTTAACGCTCATGGTTTTTGAACCAACAATAAATGATCCTAATAGAATTCTATAAATTTCGGTCTTGCTTGCTGACTGCATTCTTAAGAAAATGTGGTGACTCATCTTATTGAATCATAGAAGGTAGTAAATAAAACCTCTGCCTTGGAGAACAAATGACAGTGACTTTCCCTAATGATGCTAAGATTATACAGGAGACCAGGCAAATGCCTGTCTCTAAGAAATATAGTACTTTTAAAATAGCCTTGTTTTTTTTCCCCTCCAATCAATCTCAGTACACCTATAATAAAAAACCTGGGAAATAAAAAACAGCTTAGGGAATTTTGTCTGTGTGATATTTTCTAGTTTTTATCCTTATTCTTTGGACTACAAGAACAAGAAATAACACAAGCATTTTTCTTCAGTCAGCTCAATAGTCCCAATTCTGAACTAAGTAATTTCCATCATTCTCTTGGAGTGCTTATGTGTTTGCAAACTATACTTGGCGTGGAAA
Source organism: Moschus berezovskii (assembly GCF_049115385.1). Taxonomy (NCBI): domain Eukaryota; kingdom Metazoa; phylum Chordata; class Mammalia; order Artiodactyla; family Moschidae; genus Moschus; species Moschus berezovskii. Next base: position 32,380,340 of record NC_142476.1, on the reverse strand, counting down.
AGCAGTGGTAGTCCACTCTGCTGTTCACCGGATATCTCCACTTATCTTTCTGGATTGTACATTCTTTCCCTGTTGAAGTTAGGCGTGGTCATGTGACTTTTTTGTCTAAAAAATGAGACCATTAGTGACATAAAGCTTTCAGAGCAAGTACAAAATTTCCCACACTTCCTTTATCCTGCTGCAGCAACTATAGAAGCACAGAGATGGAGCCACCCTTAGCACAAGACCCTGCGTGAGGACAGCATAGAGCCAGATCCCCATCACATTTGACTTGCTCAGAGATACGTAGTATGTTTTGTGTGAGATTATTATTTTGTGTGTGTGTGAAATTTGTGTCTGATATTTTGTGTGAGATTATATTATTATAAAGTTATTAGATAAGTATAACCTAGCTTATTGTGATTAATATAGTCTTTACTCCAAAACAGTGATGTTTAATGGTAACTTGCAAGGAGATCCAACCAGTCCATTCTAAAGGAGATCAGTCCTGGGTGTTCATTGGAAGGACTGATGCTAAAGCTGAAACTCCAATACTTTGGCCACCTCATGTGATGAGTTGACTCACTGGAAAAGACTCTGATGCTGGGAGGGATTGGGGGCAGAAGGAGAAGGGGTTGCCAGAGAATGAGATGGCTGGGTGGCATCACCGACTCAATGGACGTGAGTTTGTGTGAACTCCGGGAGTTGGTAATGGACAGGGAGGCCTGGCGTGCTGTGATTCATGGGGTCGCAAAGAGTTGGACACGACTGAGCGACAACTGAACTGAACTGAAAGGAATAAAACAGATTTGATGTGCTCTTATTAGCCTAGTATTTTTTTCTTCCTTTTGGAAATATTATTGTACATAGATTCTATAAACTAATAATATTCATCACCAGGTGATTAGAGTCCTTTCTATGCATCAAAATACTTTTCTTTGAATTACAGTCTTTTGTCAAAACATTTTGAGATGCCTCTGTAAGATGTCCTTTCATCTGCCAACAGTAGAATTGTTTCTTAAAAGAAGTGCTCATTGATGTTCCTTCTTGTATTTATTTTTTTATTCAGCAAGCTTTTTTGAATGTCCATTATGTGCCAGGTGCTAAGGCTGGACGATGCTCAAGGCACTCTGGATGGTTTAGTAGAAGTGGCACAAAGTAAGCAGGAGCTAAAAGCTATGAGGCACTTTGTTCTTCTCAAGTCTGGGTGCTTCACTGGTTTCATAAATGATACATACCAATTTCATTTTAAAAGAGCTAAACTATATTTAAAGATTAACATCATAAATACCGTATCCAAGGTGACATAGATCAAATTATGCCACTATTGAGACCACCAACCTATGACCTTAAAAGTTAGACGTTTTTTTTTTTACCATAGCTAGTATAGAGACAGTTTAAGAAATAAGAACTTAAGTGCCATCAAAAAGTCTGATTCTCCCAATTATCTTAGAAGAAAAAATTTTTTAGCACATTGGCAGGTGATTTCCAGCAACTGTGTTTTACAAATTAAAAAATTAAAAGCTGAATTCTGTTTCTGGTCTTCATTATAAGAATCTGAGTAGCTTTTTCAAAGGCAGTGCAGACGAGTTAGGAGATAGCAAGGCTCCCCTTTTGTTCTCTTTCCTATCACCTTCTGCCTTCTCATTCTAGGGGTTCTTCAGCAAGCGCCTAAAAGGCTCCATCAAGAGGACCAAAAGCCAATCAAAGCTTGACCGAAACACGAGCTTTCGGCTTCCCTCTCTTCGCAATACCGATGACAGGTAGGCGTTCACTTGCTTAAAACACAGAAAGCAATTTTACAGTGCATTTTGGTAAGATATTTTGGTCTTCTCTAACTATACATCAGTGATAGTCCTAGAGAACTGATAAAAAAAATTTACTTTTTTATCTTGCTCATATTGAGGCATGGTACAAAATATTAGCTTACATACCAAACCAGTTTAAAAATCTTATAATATTGGAGAGCATGCAGATACCTAAGAACTAATTTCAGAGTCAGTTGTGCTATTTCTGTCAAATTGTGTTCTAGTGGCCCAAGGTGTATCTTTCTTCTTATAGAATGACTTTAAGGGATGCTGATGGCTATAGCTAACATTTTCTGAGCACTATACTAAATGCTTTATATACTTTATCTTGTTTCATCTTTAGAATAACCCTGTAAGGGAAATACTAATATTATCACCATTTTACAGATGACAAGTCTGAGAAACAGAGGTTCCAAGGTTATACTGCTTAGTAAATAGCAAAAATGGTATTTAAACTTGGGCAACTTTGCTCTGAGTCCATGGTCTCCACTGCTGTCTTATTCTTTGTGTATACTATATGGACTCGGCCTTATTAATTTACAGTCACATCTAGAAGGCATGTATGAAAAGGAAGCCTTGAGATTTCTCTGGTGGTCCAGTGGCTAAGACTCTGCTCCCAATACAGGGGGCCAAGGTTCGATCCCTGGTCAGGGAACTAGATCCCACATACTACAACTAAAGATTCCATATGCCACAATGAAGATCAAAGCTCCTGCATGCCACAGCTAAGACCCAGCACTGCCAAATAAATAAGTAAAAAAAATAATAATTTTTTTAAAGGAAGCCTGGATTTTAATAATTAGTACTACCAGCTTGAGCAAACCTCACATGCATAGCTCTCTAAGGATAAAAGCCTTCTAAAATGATTGAATGTATGCTAGGACACATTTGTAATAATTCATGTCTCCACAATGCTCAAAATTTAGGAAATGGTACTCTTGTGTCTTGACACATCACCACCATCACCAGTCTTTATTGAGTGCTTACTCTGTGCCAAGTATTTTTAATGTAGTCTCTCATGTAAGGCAACCCTAGAATACTATTTTACAGATGAGGGACTAAAGCAAAAGAGATTGAGAAGCATGCCCATAGTCACACAGCTAATTAGTAGAGCTTGGATTAAGCTTTTGTCTGCCTTTCATAATGATCCTCCTATTTATACTTGGGTGTTTCTTTTTCTTTTCAGTAATAAGTCCATTATTTTCAGCTACGTGCATAATAAATAGAAATACAGATTGTAATCTCATAATTGCAGATTATAGACTTGCCAGGCAGAGAGATACTCTGATTTTATAAATAAAGTAATGTTTCCCCTATACCGAGTTGATGAGAAGCTACAGCTTTATCAGCTCTTCTTATCCTTGAACCACTTTAGAGATGTTCTTTGAAATTTGCAAGTATGTTCAATTGCAGTGCAAGTTTATTGTTAGATATCTCTTTTATACCTCTTTGTTTAAGGGTAATCATTTTTAAAAAATCTTTTATTCTCATATTTTCCCTTAGATTCCTATTATTCGATAACTTTCATCATTGTAAGAATTCAAATCATTTTATACAAGATTTTTCAGAATATTGGTTTTTAAGGACAAGGATGTGGTATAGCAACTAAAACATTCCTAATTCAATTGCCAGTTCCTTAAACTCTGTAGCATCACGTATAAACTTGAGAGACAAGGAGATATTTTTTTGTAGGTGTACTTTATTTTATAAACTTGCACTAAATATCACTTTCTCAATTTCAAACCAAGTGCTCTCTCCTATTCTGTTTTGCTTTAGGTAGCCTAGAGGAATTCTTGGATTGAATTACCAAGAGATTATGTTCTCCTGGTGTCTGCTATTGTTATTATATAGGCAGCATGTTTTCAGCCTTTCCAATGATTTAAATTCCTTATATGTGACTTCCATGCTATTCTGCTTCAGTCAACAGCAGTATCTTTCTGCCTCAAATACAGCATACTAAATAAATACAGCATAATAAAAAAAGTGCTAATAAATCTCAAGTATTAGATAATTGTCTTTCAAATCCATTTATAGAGGTTTTCTAAACAGAAATTTTTCAGAAACTTTATTCTTCTTGTATAGGGATATACACACTAGAAGTTTGAATATATCACAGCTCAAAAAGAAAAAAGACCCTCTTGCCGTCAGATCATCTGAAAACACAGATAAATAGAACTAAGGTACAAGATCTTAATCAACTGAGTTCTTCAAATTGGTAACCTTACTGGTATCATTAAGAGATTTTTCCAAAGACCCTTGGTCTTGTGCCATATGCATCAGTTTCTAAAATCAGGCCATTTCTTCCAAAATGGTATGTGGTGTCTAAATCTAACTAGAAAAACATTTCTATTTTATAGCAAGTCTGCAGAAACTCTAGGCAAACCTAAGTAAGCAAGCCCTTTTTTGCAGTTTCTAAATTGTACTGTAAAATGCTTATGTCTTTGTGTAAAAGAAAAAAGTTTCAATACATTAAGTACAGCTTAAAAAATAAAAGTCCCTCTTCACCTTCTTTTCTTCCCATATAAATAACCTCATTAACAGTTTGTATATTTTTAAACAGTTTTTTAAAAATCCATACGTAAATGCATACATATGTGTATTTTGCTTATTTTCGTAAGGCTGGTGTTGTTTAGTCAGTGAGTCATGTCTGACACTTGCGACCCTGTGGACTATAGCCCAACAGGCTCCTCTGTCCATGGGATTTTCCAGGCAAGAATACTGGAGTGGGTTGCTATTTCCTTCTCCAGGGGATCTTCCCAACCTAGGGATTGGACCCAAGTCTCCTGCATTGCAGGCAGATTCTTTACCACTGAGCCACCAGGAAACCTTTCACGTAAGTGGGATCATATTATATGTATTACTTTGTGACTTCACTTTATAGAATAAATATTTTGGACAACTTTATATGTCAGTCATATAAATCTACATAATTCTTCTTAACAATAACAGTTTTTGTAACATGTGTACTTCACCTCCCTGCTGATGAATATTTTGTTTCTCCAGTCTTGGGCATAAAATAGAGATGTAATGACCATTTTTGATATGTGCCTTTCTCTCCTTATATGATAGGGTTAGATTTCTGAAGAAGTACTACTACTATGAAGTATACACAATATCAAATTGTTCAGAAAAGCTGTACTAATTTCTGTTCCCACCCACAGATTAAGATCACTTTTATCCATGGAAAATAACAAGGTCCTACTGTATAGACAGGGAACTAGATTCAATATGCTGTGATAAACCATAATGGAAAACACTCTAAGAAAAAAAAAAAAAAAATATATATATATATATATATAACTAAGTCACTTTGTTGTACAGCAGAGATTAATAATTGTATAGCAACTAGAGATCAATATTAAAAATTACTTTTATCCTTCAAACAACCAGTATATTTTTATCAGTATGATGGATGAATAGAAATAGTAAACACGTATACAGTATGTACTGGGCTTCCCGGATAGCTCAGCGGTAAAGAATCTGCCTTCAATGCAGGAGACCCAGGTTCTCTCCCTGGGTCGTGAAGATCCCCTGGAGGAGGGCATGGCAACCCATCCCAGTATTCTTGCATGGAGAATCCCTGGACAGAGGAGCCTGGCAGGCTACAATCCATAGGGTCACAAAGAGTCTGGCACAACTGAAGTGACTTAGCACTTACACATGCAGTATGTACTATGTGTCATAAACTGGTCTGAGCACTTCACATAAATGAACTCATTTAATCATTATAACAACCCTAGTTACATTCATGACCTCATTTTGAAGATGAGAGAACTGAAACAGAGAAATGAGTGAATTGCACAAGGTCACACATCAGAAAACAGCAGTACTGTGATTCAAATTCAAGAATTCTAGCTCTGGAGTGTACATTCCTAACTTTATGCTGTATTGCCCCTCACAAAAAAGTCAGGTAGCAGACATTTCTTTGTTTTAATTTCTATTCCCTAATGCCTGGTAAGTTGAACATCTTTTCAGAAGTTTTCTTCTTCTATGACTTGCTTATTGATCCCTTTGCCCATTTTCTATTGAGCTGTTTGTCCTTTATCTAATGATTTGGAGTAGTCCTTTATTATTACAAGGGATTATAAGCCACTATTACTCATATTGTTAAATTTTTCTTCCAGCCAGTTACTTGTTTTTAAAATCATGTCTCTCAATTATATAGAAGTTTTAGATTTTCATTTGGTCCAACATGTCAGTCTTTGTGGGCTTATCTGTCCAAATTTGACCAGAACTCTGAACTCAAGAAGCCAAGGATCTCTTTCTCATTAAATTTCTCATTATAATACTGTTCAATTCACTTTCTCTCTCTCCTTCAAGAGGAGGAAATATTCTATCTGGGGTATCAGAAGGATAATGAAGTAGTGATCATGATATTTTGAATTTTTCAAGGTTTTTGATAACTACAAACCTTATTTAGCACTCATTACATTTTAAAAATGTAAAATTATTCTCATGAGGTCTGAGTTACTGCTTAAAGGTGGCAGAAAAGCAGTTGTAAATGAGTCCATTTCATCTAAAGAAGGTTTACTATATGTGATCAGTGAGTTTTTCTGTGCAAAAGACTAAAAGGTTATTTTAACATGCAGACTTAATTGATCAAAAAGACCCTGCAGGTCTGTTTAGCCAATGATCTTCAAGTCATAAACTCTGCTGTAAGGCCCTGATAGAATTTGTTGCCAGGGTTGCCTTGGGGATCAATTTATAATGATTCTTAAACTCAGAATTTCCTTTGTGAAATTGTGGGGCATAGACATAAGAAGTAAAATGTTACCAAATAATATTTCTAAAAACCAAATATCTTGTCACACAGTAACATAGGTAATTGTGAGAGTCATGTACAGAGTAGAAAGCCATGTGCTACCAGGGAATATAGAGAAGTAAAGACACAGCCCAACCTTAAGGAGTCAACAAAAGAAGTAAATATCCAAGAAGAAATGGTGTAGGGGAGGTAAGATTACTTCTTGTTGGGTGGATCAGGAAAGACCTTAGAGGGCAGTGGCAGTGAGTTATACCTTAAAAAACAAACAAACAAACAAAAAAAAAACAGAAATAGACACATGGGGAGAGTGCTCTTCGGGATGGAAATGATGAGCCAAAGAAGAGAGCAGGGAATTACAGAGCTTGAAAAGAGCTTACCCCCAGAACTCCGGAAAGATTCAGCTCCTACCGAGCTCTAAAAGGCAGCAGCCAGGCTTACATTTATCACAGAGCAAATTTGAGAAACTCAACCAGATAAAAAGATACCAACATTTGTGTTCCCCCATTACAATTTCCGAAGAAGGCAATGGCACCCCACTCCAGTACTCTTGCCTGGAAAATCCCATGGATGGAGGAGCCTGGTGGGCTGGGGTTCATGGGGTCGCTAAGAGTCAGACACGACTGAGCAACTTCACTTTCACTTTTCACTTTCATGCATTGGAGAAGGAAATGGCAACCCACTCCAGTGTTCTTGCCTGGAGAATCCCAGGGATGGGGGAGGCTGGTGGGCTGCCGTCTATGGGGTTGCACAGAGTCGGATATGACTGAAGCAACTTAGCAGCAGCAGCATTACAATCTCAGCTGGTAATTATACTCCTAATTATATCCAAGAGAAGTGAAAACATTATGTCCCCACAAAAACTTGTACATGAATATTCATAAGCATTATTTATAATTGCCCCAAAATGATACTGACCCAAATGTCCGCATCAACTGATGAATGGATATACAGAAGATGATATGTCCACATAATACAGTATTATTCAGTCTTAAAAAAAGAATGGAGTACTGATACATGCTACAGTATGGATAAACCTTGAAAACTTTATGCAAAGTGAAAGAAGCCAGTCACAAAAGACCACAGAATGTACAATTCCATTTATGTAAAATGTCCAGAATAGGCAAATCTATGAAGACAGTAGATTAATGGCTGCTAGAGGCTGGGGATGTAGGGCAGGGAAGTGATGAATGAAAATGACTGCTAATGGACATGAGGTTTCTTTTTTGGAGTGATGAAATGTTTTAAGCTTAGACTGTGGTGATAATTGCACAGTTCTGAGTATACTGAAAATGGTGTGCTTTAAATGGGTAGATTTTATGGTATGTTAATTATATCTCAATAAAGATGTTAAATTATTTTTTAAAAAACATCTGGCCAGGAAGTACTCTGCAATGAAGCTCATTAATCTGTAAGCTGTATTCCAGCACACAGTTTCCATTGAGTTCTTTAGTGCTTTAAAATAAAGACAGATGGCCAAGAATCTCCAGATATTGAGGAAATTCTTCACCATGAAAGGCAGGAGGAAAAACAAATAAATAGGAGAAAGAAAAAAGAACTCAGAAGAAACAGAGACAGTGCAAAAAGCCAAAAACAACTTCAAAGCATAATAAATATTTTCAAAAGATAAGGTTGTGCATCTATGAAACAATAATATGCTGTAAGAAAAGGAACCTCACTGAAACAAGAAAGAGAGTTTGAAAATTAAAATACGTAAAGTCAAGTCAAGTCAATTTCCCAGAATGTGGAACAGAAAATGAGAAAATCAATCCAGAAGATTCTAATAAGAGTTTTCTTAGAAAAGTTTGGAGAGGAAACTGTCAAAGAAATAATACAAGAAAATTTCTGAAAACAAGAAAATATAAATGTACATATTAGGAAGGCCACCATATTCCAGTGAGTGAAAAATAACAAAAGACTTTCCAGTGCGCGCATGCATGCGTGCGCGTGCGAGCACACACAGACACACACACACACACACACCAGTTCACATTATCATGAAAGAGCACAATACCAAGGCCTAAAAAAAATCTTAAAGGCTTCTAGAAAGAAAAATTAGGTTACATACAAAGGAGGTATGAAAGGACTGCATTACAGTTCTCAATAGACTAATGAAAATCAAAAGTCACTGGAGCAGTGTTGTCAAAATTCTGAGTGGAGGTTATTTTCAACAGTATTCCATACACAGGACAATCCTTGAACGTCAAATGGGGAGTTTGGATTTTATTGTATAAGCAGTGGGGGGACATTAACCATTTTTGAGCAAGGAAGTGACCTGATTAGAATTGTGCCATGTAGAGATTGATCCAGCAGTGGAATTTCACATGACTTGGTTTGCAGAGACTAAATTTGGGATTCCAATTAAGTGGCGGGGGGTAGCTATTTTAAGAAATAAGGAAGGCTCTAAAGAGGGTAGTTGGCAGTGGGAATGAAGAATCAGAGACAAGATAGGAGAAACATTTTAGAGGCAAAATCAATAGGATGTCACAGTCATCGTTGTTCCAAAGCCATCTAATCAGATAAAAGCCAGTAAAGTGATTTCCTAGAATCAATATTGGCAGCATTTTCACATTAAAGCCATGCCATGTGAAAGGGTGTAGGGACAGGAGAAGACTCTGATATGTCTTCCTTTTGTTGAAATGCACTTTGAAAAGTTTTAAAAATTTGAAATTGCTGAAAAACCGTGGTCATACCACATTGTCAGGCATTTCAGGATTTTGAATGCCGGTCAGGTTGCCAACCTTGCTCTGGAAGTGCTACTTAAATTTATCAGCGTCTTGAGGTAAAGGTAAGCACATGGAATAGAATTTTCTCAATTCCTTCAAATGTCCTTCAAGTAAAAACCTCTGCAGTAATGTCTTCGATTCTGAGACTCACTGACGAAGTATGGTTTTAAAGTCTGATTTATTCTCTGTCAGGAGATACTCAAGAGTAACTGTAGTGTTCATTTGTAGGATAGATATACTCAGCTTCTTCTGTTTATCCTGATTAGAACCAATTTTTTAACTCTTTTTCTTTTTAGTTCATATACTGACAAGAAGTTAAAGAGTCTTGCAAGCACTTCCCCCAGTAGTGTGTGTGTGCTCAGTCACTGAGTCATATCCAACTCTTTGTGACCCCATGGACTGTAGCCCACCAGGCTCCTCTGTCCATGGGATTTTCCAGGCTTGAATACGAGTGGGTTTCCATTTCCTCCTCCAGGGGATCTTCCCAACCCAGGGACCAAACTCGCATCACCTGCGTTGGCAGATGGATTCTTTACCACTGAGCCACCTGGGAAGCCCAGTGATATAACTGTAGTATAATATCAAAACCAAGTAATCGACATTGGTACTGAGCTACAGACTTTATTCAGTTTTCACTAGTTTTTATAGGCACTTATTCGTGTGTGTTTATAGTTCTGTGCAGCTTAATCCTACATATAGATGTGTATAACCACCATCGTTACCATCGAGACACAGAATTATCCCATTTCCAGAGAAGAGCTCTCTGCTGCTCTTCACAGCCACACCCCGCTCTCTACACCTATCCCTGTCCCCTACCAACCACTTTTTGTTTTCTACCTGTACGGTTTTGTTATTTCAAGTGTTATATAAATGGACTTTTATATAATGTGTAACCATTTAAGAGTGGCATTTTTTTCACTAAATAAAATGCCCCTGAAGTCCTGAAGTCCCTCCAAATTGTTGCATCTGTCAATAGTTCGTTCCTTGTTATTGCTGAGTAGTAGTCTATTGTATGAATGTACCAAAGTTAACCACCCACTTTAGAACATTGGTTTCTAGTTTTTAGCTATTAGGAATAAGGCCCTTATGAACAGTTGTGTACACATAAGTTTTCATTTCTCCACAGTAAATACACAAGCATGGAATTGCTAGATTATATAAGTACTTGCTTAGGTTAATAAGAAACTGCCGAACTACTTTGCAGAGTACCTGTACAATTTTATATTTCCACCAGCAATTTTATGGGCTGTGTCTGTGTGTGTGTGTGTGTCCATGTCCCTGTCCCAAGAGATTTTTCACTTAAGTTTTCTTCTAAAGGTTTTGTGATTTTTAGCTTTTATATTTAAGTTTACAATTCATTTAGTTATCCTATGGTTACTCTAAATAAAGGTCTTGACCCACAGCCTATGGGTGTTCTCTTCAAATAGTAATCAAAACTGCATACTTAACCCAGCCAAATAAATTGCAGAGAATGTGTCTGGTTTTGGAGAAGGAAGTATTATAAACTACTTACTTCTCTCTTCATCTACTCTTCCCATCTAGCTTAACTACCCATGGTTTTAGGTACTCTACAGATTTGGGGCAATGGGAGACAGAAAGGTAGGGAAAGGGAATAAGAAAACAGTAAATACTATCTTCATGCATGTGTGTAAGTCGCTTCATTCTTAGCTGACTCTTTGCAACCCTATGGACCGTAGCCCGCCAGGTTCCTCTGTCCACGGGATTTTCCAGGCAAGAATACTAAAGTGGGTTGCCATACCCTTCTTCAGGGGACCTTCCCGAGCCAGGGATCAAACCTGTGTCTATGTTTCCTGCATTGGCAGATGGCTTCTTAACCACTAGCGCAACCTGGGAAGCCCAAAACTATCTTAGCCTTCCATTATGCTCTCTGAGCCTGGCAGTTGTTTAACACTGACTCTTCTATCATGGGGTGCTTTGGGGAATTCTTCAGGAATACATCATCTCTGAGGAACTCTCACCTATGGTTTTTGTTTTTGAGTTTCACGGGTACATTTTTATTCTAGGTATTCATTTGCAACTCCTTCCACAGTTTCTAGGTAGGAATTGCTGTTCTAGTTTCTACCCTTCCAGATCTCTGGTCCACAGAAAATATCCATGAATTTTCTGCCCTGACAAACCTCTAAGATTGCAGCCTTATGTAAAAGTATCAACTTGGGCTCTGCTACTGAAAGTTAGCCATTTCCCATCTTCTAGATTTCCCAGGTAAAATCAAACCCCACTTTGTATGCATTCCCTAACTATACCCCTTATGTGTTTTGAGGGGAGGCCGGTAGCTGGGAGGGGTGAGCTCACAGCTTTCTCCAAAATTCCCACTCAGAGAATCCTTTTCCTTCTCCATACTCACTACTTTTTATAGTCTTGTTCTGACCGAGAGGTTCAAGGTAATGGAATTCGTTCTGAAACTTTCCCTTTGTAAATTCTGCAGTTTGTCTGATACTTTACTTTGGCATGCAATATCCGTTTTATCTTGGAGTCTCAATTTGAAACTTCACTTTTAATATCTCATCACACATGTATATAATACTTTCATTAACCTATGATCTTCAGCATAACCTACAGGTAGGAATATGACTCTGTCTGTTCCCTAACTCTCAGCATTATCACCTGCCACTCCTACCAGAAGTCTGTCATTTCCTTACTATACTGTTCATATGTCTCTATTTTTAATCTTACTGCCCTCTCTGTCCCCCAAACCATTTCCTATGCCTACACCTTATCCTTTGACAAGCTTACTTCATACTGATGCAACAATAACCCCAGTTAGGAGTCATATGCTCCCTAATTTCTTTCCCTTGTTTTTCCTATGCATCATCCTAAACTAAGCACCTACCCCACATACCCACCCATGACCAAGTGTTTACCCCCTTATTATAGGACTGACTACTTTCTATTGAATTTATCTTTCCATGTTTCTGTTTACCACGGAAGATGGGAAGTTCCACAAGTAGACACACGATCTTTGTATCCCCACCCCATACCACAATGCCTGTCCTGTTACGGTACTTAATTTCTTGGCCTGAAACAAAAGGTAAGAATCCAAACAAATTCTAGATAATAAAGAATCTCCTTCAATATGGTGTACTTAGGTAGAATGACAGCTTCTCAGAAGTTATTGGATTCCAGGCCATTAATTAATCAATACAGTCTAGCTATAGATTAGCTTCCCTTACCAGTGTTTACTGGTATGGGCCAATTAAGGAGCCCTTAGTTTTGTGGGCTAAAATCCATCTGAAGTTTCTGATTATATCACAGTAGCACTTTAATTCACTTATACTGCTTTATCTTAGTGGAAAAATTTTATTTCTGTACATTTATTCCTTCTGTCTTCATATTCTTCCAGCAAGGAATAATTCAAGAATAGCCATCCTAACCTCAACCAGATGAATAGTTTATATAAAATGAACTAATGCATGTAATATCACTGTGAAAAGCTATGTTTGCAGTGATAGTCCTATTTGTTTGGTACTGTTGTTTATGAGACATGTGTAAAATCATAGATGATTGCATTTGATTCTCACAATAACTGGGAGGTATAGGACCAGAAATCATTATCTGTATTTTACAAATGAGATAACTGAGGTTCAGAAAGAATATTTGTTCCATGTCACATGGCTGGTGAATGATTTGAGCAGGCATAAGTATATAGGGCTTTTGGCTCCAAGTTGATTGTCTTTTCCATTATACTCTTTGTTGCATGTGTTGATAGGAAGTCTCACCTGCTGAGAAAATTATTGAGAAAGGAGAAAAAAAGGGAAAAATCATGCACACACGTACACATATGCACAAACATACTCAAAACAACTCTTGTTAAGAGTAGACTACCATGCAGTAATAATTAATGAGTCATTATATTTTTACAATTTGGTAAAATGTAAAGCGAATCACAGCACACCAGGCCTCCCTGTCCATCACCAACTCCTGGAGTTCACTCAAACTCATGTCCACAGAGTCGGTGATGCCATCCAGCCATCTCATTCTCTGTCGTCCCCTTCTCCTCCCGCCCCCAACCTTTCCCAGCATCAGAGTCTTTTCCAGTGAGTCAGCTCGTCGCATGAGGTGGCCAAAGTATTGTAGTTTCAGCTTTAGCATCAGTCCTTCCAGTGAACACCCAGGATTGATCTCCTTTAGAATGGACTGGTTGGATCTCCTTGCAGTCCAAGGGACTCTCAAGAGTCTTCTCCAACACCACAGTTCAAAAGCATCAATTCTTCGGCGATCAGCTTTCTTCACAGTCCAGCTCTCACATCCATACATGACCATGGGAAAAACCATAGCCTTGACTAGACGGACCTTGGTTGGCAAAGTAATGTCTCTGCTTTTTAATATACTATCAAGGTTGGTCATAACTTTCCTTCCAAGGAGCAAGTGTCTTTTAATTTCATGGCTGCAATCAGCATCTGCAGTGATTTTGGAGCCCCAAAAAATAAAGTCTGACACTGTTTCCACTGTTTTTCCATCTATTTCCCATGAAGTGATGGGACCAGATGCCATGATCTTTGTTTTCTGAATGTTGAACTCCGGAAGTTGGTGATGGACAGGGAGGCCTGGCGTGCTGTGATTCATGGGTTCGCGGAGAGTCGGACACGACTGAGCGACTGAACTGAACTGAACTGAAAGCAAACACCCTACTATGCTCCTATCATCGTCCCTTCCCTCCAAATCCAAGTGGAAAGGGTGAAAAATTAAAAGCAGTAGAAGAAACTATAGGCTGGATTTCTTATGCTCTTGGAATGGAAGAACTTTTTCTAAGCATAAACTGGGGGAAATAATTAAACTATGGACAGAAAAAATACTAATTTAATTAACTTACAAATAGTGTTTGCATATCAGTTAAATTCAACAATCAGAAAAATGGTCTAGGAACATAAAATAACATTTCATAGTTTACAGAATAGAGAACTGAAGTTGATTGTATATTGATATACATTTAAAATGTGTTACCTCATCATTTAAAGAAATTCATACTGAAGCAATTAATGAAATACCACTTTTTACCAATTATACTGCCAGAGATATTTGATATTCAGCCCTGTGTCATTTTGGTGGTGACAGCATATGGAAACATGCATTATTGGTGTGAATTTAAGTTGATACTATCTATTATGGAGGATAAAGTAGCATTATCAAAACTTTAAATGTGTGTACCCTATGATCTAGCAGTTTCACATTTGGAAGTTTAAACTATGAATACATGCACATGTGCTTCAAAGTATACATATTAAGATATTTTTTGAACCTGGGTGTTAATCACCAAAAAAAAAAAAAGGGAAAGGAAAAAAATGTCAATTATTGTTTAAAGTTCTATAAGCCCCTATAAGGGAGTACAGTTCAGTTCAGTTGAGTTCAGTCACTCAGTCATGTCTGACTCTTTGCGACCCCATGAATCACAGCACGCCAGGCCTCCCTGTCCATCACCAACTCCCGGAGTTCACTCAAACTCGTGTCCATCGAGTCGGTGATGCCATCCAGCCATCTCATCCTCTGTCATCCCCTTCTCCTCCTGCCCCCAATCCCTCCCAGCATCAGTCTTTTCCAGTGAGTCAACTCGTCGCATGAGGTGGCCAAAGTATTGGAGTTTCAGCTTTAGTGTCAGTCCTTCCAATGAACACCCAGGATTGATCTCCTTTAGAATGGACTGGTTGGAACTCCTTGCAGTCCACGGGACTCTCAAGAGTCTTCTCCAGCACCACAGTTCAAAAGCGTACAGAGTGATCATTAAAAAGAGACAAGTTATATCTATATTTTCCAGTATGGACAGAATTCCAGAATATACTCTTAAAGGAAAAAAGTATGTTAGAATTCCATTTGTGTCTATATATATACACACACACATGTATATATATACCGAATTGGTTGTCTGTACAAAAAATTTCTAGGAGGATCACAAAAAAATCACTAATAGTATTTTCTCTAGGAGATTGAGGGAAGTACCATTATTTATATTTTTCACCTTCCATTCTTCTGAGCTCTTGGAATGTATTACCAAGAGCATGTATTACTTTATTATTTAAGAGGGGAAAAGTGATTAACTAGAGAAAACCTTCTCTAGTGCCATTTCAACCTCATTCCTCCTTGTAGCTTTTCCCAGTTGCCAGCCCTTCATCATCAGACTTCATGAGTTAGTCTTCACTTTCTCACATCCCATTCGTTTCCTTAGCCCTCTGCAGCCTCATTTTTATCCTCATCATTTCACTGAAACTGCTCTTGCCAAAGTCTCCAATTATCTCTCAGGTCATATACCCAGTGGCTACTATTAATATTTTAACACCCTCTATATTGTGCAGTGATGGACAGCCCATCCTTTTTAAGAGTTCTCTTCTCTGGGTTTTTATGATACTTGAGTCTCCTGGTTTCCTTCTGTCTTTCAGATTATTCAGTTTCTTTTACTTTTATAGATTTAAATGTTGGCATTTCTCAGTTTATTTTCTTCGGACCTTTTCTAAGTCTGCATATTCTCTTTCAGTATTCACATTGTCTTAGTCTGTTGAGGCTGCTATAATAAAATATCATAGCCTGGGTGGCTTATAATCAACAGAAATTTACTTCTTATAGTTCTGGAGGCGGTGAAGTCCAAGATGAAGGTCCTGGCAGATTCAGTGTCTGGTAGGGACCTGCTTCCTACTTCAAAAGCCTTTCTTTTTTATGTGTCCTCAGACAGGGGAATGGGTGATAGATCTCTCTGGGGTCTATTTTATAAAGGATCTCTCTGGGGTTATTTTATAAAGGCACTAATCCCCTTCATGGGCTTCCCTTGTGGCTCACCTGGTAAAGAATCTGCCTGCAATGCAGGAGACCTGGGTTCAATCGCTGGGTTGGGAAGATCCCCTGGAGAAGGGAAAGGATACCCACTCTAGTACTCTGGCCTGGAGAATTCCATGGACTGTATAATCCATGGGGTCACAAAGAGTCAGACAGGATTGAGCGACTTTCACTTTCAGTCCCCTTCATGAGGGTGCCCTGTCCCAACCTGATCACCTCCCAAAGGTCACACTTCCTAATACAGTCACATTGGAGGTTACTAAACATAGATTGGGGGGAACATAGTCTGAAGCAAACATCTACTTGCATAGGAACCTCAAAGTTGTACTAAACTTGATTTTATTTCCACCCTTGCCTCAAGCAGCATTGCCTCTCACTTTCCATCTCTGGAAAGGACTTTACCATTTTTCTACTGAGTGACTTAGCCTTGACTCTGCCATCTCACTGATGTCCCCAGGATTGCAGTCATTAAGGCCTGTTTACCTGCTAGTGAAGTGAAGTGAAAGTCACTCAGTTGTGTTTGACTCTTTGTGACCCCATAGACTGTAGCCCACCAGCCTCCTTTGTCTGTGAAATTTTCCAGGCCAGAATTCTGTAGTGGGAAGCCATTCCCTTCTCTAGGGCATCTTCCCAACCCAGGGATCGAA
Organism: Moschus berezovskii; assembly: GCF_049115385.1. Taxonomy (NCBI): domain Eukaryota; kingdom Metazoa; phylum Chordata; class Mammalia; order Artiodactyla; family Moschidae; genus Moschus; species Moschus berezovskii. Next base: position 32,363,641 of record NC_142476.1, on the reverse strand, counting down.
CCCAGGTCTTCAGCATTGCAGGCAAATTCTTTATCATCGAAGTCACCAGGGAAGCCCAAGAATACCAGAATGGGTAGCCTGTCCCTTTTCCAGCAGATCTTCCCAACCCAGGAGGCCAACCGGGGTCTCCTGCATTGCAGGCAGATTTTTTTACCAACTGAACTATCAGGGGAGCCCTATTTGCCTTCTAATTACCACCCAAATCCACTTACTTCTTTCACATTTCTGCTGTTCTAGTTCATGATCTTCACTCAGATTACCATCATAATCTATGAGCCAGTCTCTAGGTCTTCCATTATTTCTCTCCTGTCTCTGTACCCCTTTCTCCACTTTTTAGCCAAAGTATACTTTGCTCAGATACACATTTGATCTTGTCATTCACCCTCCACCACTCACAACCTTTCTATCTTCATTCACTGGCTTTGTGATCAAATTGGAACACCCACGTTACTCCTGGTCATACCATAGTGTCTCTCAGGCCTCATTATTCCCCATGCCTCTTCCCTCAGCCCCAGCACACATCCACCCTGTACCAGAGCCACGCTGATGAGTTCTTCTCAATTCCTCAGACACCCCAGATTTGTATTTTTCTTACAGGCTTTCTCACATGCTGACCGTTCCCTCTCAGACTCTCAGGACCTCCACAGCTACATACAGCTAATTCCACTCCACCCTTAATTACCTAATGACTTTTAGCACTCCATCACATTACTTTTGCCTCCATGAAACTTTCTTTGAATCCCCAACTAAAGATCCAGCGCCCCTACTAAGTGCCCACAGAGCCGTTTTTGCATCTTTTTTCCTAGGTCTTATCACATGGTATAATGGCTTGTTAACTCACTATAGACTGTATGTGAGTACAACATTGCCTTTCTCCTTCACCATTGTTTACTTCCATCTGTATCTAGTATAGTGCCCGACACATAATGCGTACCAAGCAACTATTGAATGAATAGATGGATTCAGACATATATTCATTTATTCAACTGAATAATGGTTAAAACCAGTGGGAAAGCAAATAGTCATGAATTAAGGAATGATGAAGTGTCATTGAACTTCATCAATTTCTAAAATTTTTTATCCTCCTTTCACCCATACTTAAATTTTATGGTGACACTGAGACTGAAGTCTAAATTCAGGGAAGAATAGTTACTAATCTTTCCACTTATCTTGAACTATTTAAATGTGTTAATTGAATTCATTTGTGAGTGTGATTCAGTTTAGTTTCATGTTTTTTTTAAATTCAGTATTTATATATACTGTTGTTTTAATTCAGTGATGTTTATACTGAATTTGTTCAACAAGCACTAGTAGATTTTATTCCATTTGCAATTTAAGAACAAAAAAGGTGTATTACAGTATGGTACAGTTACTGTAAGGAGATTTTTCCCTAGTGCCTGTCATATTGAAGGCTGGTTGAATTTTTTGCCCTTCAGAACATGTTTTAATGTCTATAATCTTGTCTTCATTCTGTGTCCACCTTCATTGTATGTGTATGTACCAAGGTAGGCTGAATGTCGTTTTTGACTGTGATGATAAATTTCCTTACCATGGGTTTATTTAAGTGAAACTCACGCTGACAAACATCTTTCTTCACCATTAGCAGCTAGGTTCATTAGACCATCCTGTCCAGAGACTGAGCAGAGAGAAGGAAGATCAGTAGTACATGTTATGTTTCCATAAATAGCTTTTTGCATGAGTGGTTGTGTGGGTTGTTTTTTTTTTTTTTAAGCAAGAGTAAAAACCAGTGAGTAATATAAGCAGTAGGGACTGGCTTTAACTGCAGCAGGTAAATCAGCACAGCTAGTGCTGTCAGACGGAGAAGGCAATGGCACCCCACTCCAGTACTCTTGCCTGGAAAATCCTACAGATGGAGGAGCCTGGTAGGCTGCGGTCCATGGGGTCTCGAAGAGTCAGACACAACTGAGCGACTTCACTTTCACTTTTCACTTTCATGCATTGGAGAAGGGAATGGCAACCCTCTCCAGTGTTCTTGCCTGAAGAATCCCAGGGACAGGGGAGCCTGGTGGGCTGTCGTCTATGTGGTCACACAGAGTCGGACACGACTGAAGCGACTTAGCAGCAGCAACAGCAGTGCTGTCAGAATCCTCAAAGAGGATGTTTATTTATCACACAAGCAGAACTCCCATGAATGAGCTCTAATTTCCTTTTTTTTTTCTTTCTAAAATCCAGGTAGGGAAACTTTTATAGTATAGGAAAGGATCTGCTCTTTCAAACAGAAAACATCAGTTGGATGGTTCTACAGATACCAGGTTGAAAAACAATAAAATCTGGGAAGGAAGTAAAGCTGTCTTTTCCCCAAAGTGAAAGCTCAGATGCAACTTTTAAAAAACTGATTAAACCCTTTGTAAATTTGTTGTCTAGAGTACTAGGATACCGAATTTTATTGATTTCTTCCTGGAAAATTTTCAGACAAGATAAAGTGCCGTAGGAGCACACGCTGGTGAACACAAACATATATCTCTGTATCCAGTTTATGGCTGAGCCGTCTTTTCAAGAATTCAGTGAAGCAGTTTGGAATCGTAACTGCCACGCCAAGCAGAAATTCACCTGCCCTGGAGTACAGGATTTTGTGTGGCAATAAGCATTTATTTTTTCAGTTGTATTTTTAATTAAAAGTTTCCCACATTTGGAACTGAATCTGTTAACATGTGGCAGATTGAGCTAGCACATCCAAATACCACTGGCGCTTTGGGGGAAATATGCTTTTTAAAAAATTGGATGGTTGAGCTGGGAAAAATCCAGCTGTGTTTTACTTAACATTGCACTAATCAGAGTCTTTTGACTCCTTTTTTTTTCTTCTTCAGTAAATTCCATGGCATGCATGTTGGTTCCCTACCCCCCACGACTTTACTTTTGTCTTTTAAGACTGATTTCAGCAAATGATGTGGGTTAAAGCAATATAATATTAATTCACTATCGTGGGTGATAGAAAGCTACTCCTGCCTTGTAGTTTTTCTCTTAAATAGGTCAGAAGTAGCAGGCAATTTTCATCAGCAAAGCAATTAGATTTTTAACCCTTATGTAATTTTCACATCACTAGCGCTCTGGGAGTTCACACAGAATTCAGAATTCATTGTTATCTACTGACTGTAAACCAAAATGTAAAGGAGATCAAACCAGTCAATCCTAAAGGAAATCAGTCCTGAATATTCATTGGAAGAACTGATCCTGAAGCTGAAGTGCCAATAATTTGGCCACCTGATGCGAAGAACTGACTCATTGGAAAAGACCCCGATGCTGGGAAAGATTGAAGGCAGGACGAGAAGGGGACCACAGAGGATGAGATGGTTGGATGGCATCACCCACTCAATGGACATGAGTTTGAGCAAGCTCCGGGAGTTGGTGATGAACAGGGAAGCCTGGTGTGCTGCAGTCCATGGGGTGGCAAAGAGTTGGACACGACAGAGGTGACTGAAGGATACAGTGTTCCTTAATTAGAACTAAAATTGCTTGTGTGAAGCAGGTTCCCAGTTAAACCAAGAAATAGTCATATTTGTACCCTGAATTACTACATGATGTTTAGGATGATGGGAGTTGAGGGGGGTGCAGGGGTCAGAAAGAGAACCAGTAGTCAGCGAATTCACAGTGTCCACTTTTGAGGCTAGTTTCCTTGATGAAGGCCATTGTCAGATTGGACTGAGAATTGTTTCAAACTCCCATTTTTCTCTCAATAAATCCACATTCTTTCCTTTAGAGAAGTAAACTATAGTGCCAGTCAAAGCTGCTAAAACTCTAGTTAGCAGATCTAAGAAAAATCGACTCATAGGAAGATACAGGAGGAGGTAAACACGACTTAGAGGGGACTTGGGCTTATTAGTGCTATTATATTTGCACAGATGATGCCTGCTCACCACTGCCATTCCCAGGCTGCTCTGTCTTCCTGTTTACTGTGATCCTGCTTCTCTGGAAATTACTTCTGTCTTCTCCAAGACACTTTCTTCCCAATACAGGAAGGGCTTGCTTATTTATTCAGCAGCAACGTTGAATGTTTGGCAGATGTAGTGTTCAATCCGTTGGTGTCGGTGTGTATACACACACAGACATCCATAAACACTGAACAATAAGGAGATCCTGAGCAACTTGAAATTTCCATAACCAGGAGGAATTTTCAATTCTAATTCCAGGTGGCTTGGTTGTAATATCTGTTTATGTCTGTATTTGAAAATTAAGCCTGAGTATCAAAATGAAATTTGTTCAGCATTATAAATACAATGAATAAAGAATTTTATCCACCCCTCTCTCTAAACAGAAAAATATATATATAACTCCGGTAAGTTAATGAAAAACAATACCTAGTAACATTAAACTGGGACAGCAAAGGAAATAGAATGGACGTGAGAGAAAGATTATACTTGCAAGGTGGAACAAGGGGAATACCTTTTAGTAGGGGGCTGGGGATTGTCCAGAAACAAATCACTGCTTTGTTCTCTAGCAGAGTTAAGAGATTCTCCTTCACCCCCAGAGTTGCCTCAGTTTTCTCCCTATAGCTTCTGACTCCGAAACTGTTCATGGGAATGGGTGGGGCCTCACCGTTCCTTCCTTTCAGTCTTAAAATGGTCACATTTGCAGAGCATGCTCCTTGAGTCCTTCACACTGGCAGCTTCTCCCTGCTGCCTTGGGCTCTAATCTCCTTACAGGTATAGCACCATGGCAACAGGCCCAGCCTAGAACCCAGGAACCGTGTTTATGTTACCTGAGGGCTGGATGCAGCCCGAAGAAGAGAGGAAGATTGCCTGTCCTGCAGCCGGCTTAGAAGATGACTTCGTGTTCTGTTTCATGTGTTTCTGTTCTGCTGCTATTGAAGACTTGAAATTAGACCTGGAAAACATTTATTCAAAGATGCTATCAGTAACTGAAGGCAGCAGGGGAAACTATCTTCTATTGGCTCTTGTCTTCTAACCAGGGTTGTCTTCTGAGATGTAGTTCAGAAAAGTGACTTGCCGTGCTGTGACATGTGGCAGCGCTATGATTTGGGGGTGCACTCCAAGGTGGCTGTACAGTTGCTTCACGTAGGTAGACATTTATTTGATTTGAGATAACATCATGTTTTAGAATATTTTCCTCAAGAGTTTAAAAAATAAAAGTAAGGTTTTTGTCGTACATCTTATTTTAAATATGCCTTCTCATCTTTCCTGTTGAGAGGCTTACTCCCAGAGCGGGAGAGGCTTCTCCTCTCCAGGCAACTCCTCCTGGGAAAAAGGGGCTGGAATTGTTGTTTCATTTGTGTTTAGGAACGGTTATAGTATCCTGTTGCCTCAACCAGGCTTCCCATGAAGCATACTGGGAAAGGTTGTATGGTAATTACATTAAAATTTGTTTTTGCATTGAGTTATTTATAGTTGATATGCTGTGTGGACAGTATATAACATGACATTGTTTTATCCACTAGAACAAAAGGAAATAAATATGGTGCTATTAAATTGTTCTATTTTTATGTACAAAACATTAGGTGGGTTTTGTTCAGACTTTGTATTATCAACGGTAAATGTAATTATTGGCTCTTTGACCTTAAAAAGACCACTGAATATGAGAACACATGTTTTGTGTGTGGAAAGAAGAATGGACTAAAATCCTAGTCTTAGGATGTTTTTTACTGTATGTATGGAATTTGATTAAACAGTGTTGAAATAGAACCAGAAGGGAAAGAGCAGCCTTTAGTACTAGTTTCCTGTATCTCATTACTTTATAATTTAACTGCAAGCTACTCTGATATTAAGTATTTCAGTTCCTTTTAATGTTAACATGGTTATTTCAAGGAAATGAATGAAGCTGCTTATTTAATGCATTTTACAAAAACAAATATCTTTCCATAAGACATTTCTTTTTATCCCTATTACTAGGTACTTCTACTTAAAATATTTGTATTTAACTCCGGGTGTTTCAGTCAATAAATACTATAATTACTGAGTAAAACTTCATAGCTATCCAGTTCTGGATTCAAGAATATTGTGTTTTATATTGTTTGGCTTCAGGTAGTGAAGTACTAGCTCCTGTAGTGACAAGAGTCACAATTCCCCACATTCCAACTAGGGGACAAAACGAACCAGAACCCCTGAATGGTGTTGACAAAGATCTCTTCTTCTAGATGGGAGTTGGAACATTTCTTTGGAGGGTGGGAAGTTTCTTCAAGGCATTTTACTGTTCATTCATATTTGTACAATAAAGCATAAACAGAAACAAAAGCTTGCCAGAAAAGAATTCCATATTGAGATGAAAATCAGACCTTTTGAAAAGCAGGGTCTTGTGCTGAAGAGTTTGGCTTTGTTTCTGAGTCTGTATATGTGTGTTTATTCTGCCAAAGCAGTGAAGATATAGCCACTACTATTTTGTCAGTGATAGTAGAGGATAAAGCTATAGCATGGGGGAAAAAAAGAAACCGTTTGTCTTTAAATAAGACCTTTGCATAAAAAAGAAATGCATAAAGTTTACCTTGAATGGTATCTATTTCTCCATCTCCAACACAGGAATGAGAATAAAAAACAATGTCTGTGGTGGAGCTTCCAGCTCCCTTGAGATTAGTAAGGTTATAGTACATTTTTGTGTTTTGTTGAAAAAAGAAAGTATGTGTGTGCACACATACATGAATATAGATGTGGTTTCTGTGTGTCCCATGAATATGATCCTATCATCATTATTACAGATGTATTTTTCTCTTAAGGCATTTATCCATTTGTTGTTAAACCTCCATTGCATTTGACTTTTATTTTCTTATTGGCCAAATAGTTACACTACCATAAATATCTTTCTCTACTTTTAGGTCTCGTGGGCTGCCTAAACTAAAAGAGTCCCGTTCTCATGAATCTTTGCTGAGTCCATGCAGTGCCGTGGAATGTCTGGATCTCGGTAGAGGGGAGCCTGTATCGGTAAAGCCACTCCATAGCAGCATCCTTGGACAAGACTTCTGCTTTGAGGTAGGAAAGTCTAGGAAAAAGGAAGAGTAGTAAGACAGAAAGACAGCAAAGAGATTTTCTATCCAATATTCTTGTGATTGCATTACTGTATTATTGACGATTTGATCATCTTAACTGGTTTTCGGTTACTGAAAATTACCTACTTACAGGGGAAAAATTAGAAATCTGCTAATCTAATTATGTTGGTAATTAAGTTATTAATGATGGCTTCTCATTCCTTTTGGCTTTGTCTGCTTTCAAAATAAATGAATTCTTAGTGCATTCTCAGAGGAGATCACAAGATTAATACTAAATTATTGTTAGTATTTTAATCTTTTGGTATTGATAAAGATATCACATAATATGTTACTATTTTTCTTCTAAAAACCTAAGTCCCCAATTTTAATGATTCTTTGAGGGAAAAATACCAAAATCATAATTTTTTCTAATTAAAACCTGAGTGGTTCAAGATCTCAGATCATATCTTACTTATTTTTATAATTTCTGTGCACTTACCTCTCTGGCACATTGCAGGTGCCTAATTTCTTCAGTGAACAAACTGCCCTTTACCAGAAAATTATCACTTTTTATAAGGTAATTTTTCCCTCCCAAACTAAATGTAGACAATTGCCATTTGCAAATTTAATATCAAAACCATCTGTGTACTTGTTAGCATTATGATTTAATTAATTAGCACAGACTTACAAAATTACTAATGCTGAGTCCTATGTTAGATGTTGTAAAAGTTAAAAGATATCTGATACCTGTTCTTAGGGACCTGCCCTATCCAACAGAAATACAGTGCAAGCCATGTGTGTGATTTTAAATTCTATTTAACCCAAGTGTTACCACTTCCAACATGTAGCTAAAATAAAATTATCAACTTTTCACCTTCTTTTTTTTAAACTAAGTCTTCGAAATCTGATGTGTGTTTTACTCTTAATCGCACATCTCAGTTTGGACTAGTTGATTTTCAGGCGCTCACGAGCCACCTGTTGTTAATAGCTACCATATTAGACAGAATATAACACCTGATCTAATTCACTAGGTTATAACTGAGAGTAAGTTACTATGTGAGCCACGTTAGCAATTTGGACAGGTCATTTATTGGTGTTCTGTTTTATAAAAGTCTCTTAAAGTTTGCCATATTTGTGGGAATCAGCTCAACAGATTGTATGCCAAGACAGGTGGTAGGTTCTAGACATAGAGACAACATACATCATTTTTAAAGGACATTGATAATAATATTCAGACTAACCTAATGACTGGAAATCAACTGACTGGTTGCCTAATAGAAGAGAAATGGGTTCCAGAGTAATTAATTCAACACTACTAACTTTTCAATTTCATGTAGTAGCCTTCTGTAATATTATAGTGTGAAGGCAGTCCCAAGAAATAAGCTGTTAGAGATCTTCTTCCCTTTTTAATTATTTTTTTATTAACTCACTCAGAATTGAGGATATTTATTTGCAGCTAATTTTTAAAGGTGTTAATTTAATTAGAGGTTTTCAGTTTTGTTCTTTCTAAACTGTAGGCCAGTTTTCGGTTCCTAAGCTGAATTCTCAGTGACCTTTGTCCTTACCTGGAGAGGAATATAGATGCGCTGAGTAGGTAACAAAGCAAAAAGTGAATGTAGACGCACACATAGATATCACAAAACCAGCAGATAGCATTTTGGTTACCCTGTAGTATCATTTGGGTTCATAGCATATCCCTAACTCAAATATCCCTAACTTAAATGATACACCTCGGAAGATAGAGCCACCAAGCCCTATGTTTCCTTTTCCTTATCTCTAATCTTTATGTTGAAGGTTACCTACTTAAGTGGAAGTAAATGCTTCAGCTGTAACTCTGCTTCAGAGAGAGATAAGTGGATGGAAAACCTTCGCAGGACAGTTCAACCAAATAAGGTAAGAGTGGCTTTAAATGTCCAAAAAACTGTATAACTCTATAAGCAGTAAGTTGATTGAAGGGAAATACAGTAATATTAATAATACCTTAAATTTTACAGAACTTTTAAACACAAACACGTGTTTTTTTTATTTTGTGCTCACAGTAATCTTACTGCAGACAGTATCATGATTTTATCAGTGTGGATAAGAGGACTCAGAGAAGTTACTTGACTAAGTGAGAACCTAGTACAATACACAGTAGAAATGGGACTAGAACATAGATTTCTTAATTACTTACCTACCTCTGTCTTATTTGCAGAAAGCTAATCCAGTTGCCGTAAGACTAGCTATAGGAGAATTTCCATTACAGGATGTTATTTCTTCAACCCAAGTGAAATAGAATGTATGTGGCTCTCTTAAGAGCTTGCTGTTATCTTGAATGATGAGATAGCAGTCCCCTTCATTATTTTATGGCTGCCCTTAATGAAGTACATAGTATCACCTACATTAAGAGGAAAATGTTGTCTTTCTGAGATTTTGGCTCTCAAACACAACTTTGTTACTTCTTTATAGGACAATTGTAGACGAGCCGAAAATGTTCTCCGTTTATGGATTATTGAAGCCAAGGACCTTGCCCCTAAAAAGAAATATTTCTGTGAACTGTGCCTTGATGATACCCTCTTTGCTCGTACAACCAGCAAGACCAAAGCAGACAATATTTTCTGGGGTGAACATTTTGAGTTCTACAGCCTTCCACCTCTTCATAGCATCACAGTTCACATTTATAAAGATGTGGAAAAAAAGAAGAAAAAAGACAAGAATAATTATGTAGGGCTAGTCAACATCCCCACTGCCAGTGTGACTGGTCGCCAGTTTGTAGAAAAGTGGTACCCAGTGAGTACACCTACACCCAACAAAGGAAAGACAGGAGGACCTTCTATTCGGATTAAATCACGTTTCCAAACCATCACCATCCTGCCTATGGAGCAATACAAAGAGTTTGCAGAATTTGTCACCAGCAACTATACCATGTTATGTTCTGTTCTTGAACCAGTAATCAGTGTGAGAAATAAAGAAGAGCTAGCCTGTGCCTTAGTGCACATTCTTCAAAGCACTGGAAGAGCCAAGGTAAGTGGAAAAGGGGGGTTGCATTGCCCAGAAAGGAAACCTACTATTGGTTCTTAGATTCAGAAAAAGTGGAGATTATAAAATTAAAGAAGTAAAATGAAGAGTCTAACAAGTATTTATTTAAAGTTTATTTGCACGAAATATAGATAACCGCCGCTAGCTTTGTATCGCCAAACAAAATAAATGGTAGGACTGGTGTAATAATCCCACAGTGCGTGCAAGATTATTTCTCTTTAGTTCCAAAATGTGTTGTATGATTGTTTTATTCCACACTATATTTTAAATTAAGATTGACTGATGACTATATATATCACCTAGTCACAGAAGTAAATATTCCTAAATCAGGTTGGTCACTAGCAAGAGTCTTCATGAGATTAATGTCTGAATTTGGAATTAAAGGGATGTTATTGTTAGGTGTCTCATGATAGCCTTACCTCAGTTCATCCTAGATAGAAGTAAAAATCTAGAAAGATAGGAAGAGAAATACACTAATTGTATGAAGAACACTAAATAATTGATAGAGTCATTGATCAGCCTGAACTGTGGTAATTATCACCTTTGCAAGGCATGTTCACTTAACTAGGTTAAAGTCTGCATTATATTATATGCAAATTGATCATGGTAAAATTGTATTTTAGGTCTAAAGGAGTTCACAGCTAGAATAATTTATTTAGAACCGAACAATAAAGTGTTTTTAAGATTTCTTGATACGTATCAGAATATATCAGTATATTCAATATTTAGTTCCTTATTTAATTGCCTTCCTATTGATTGTCATTTTGATCGTTGAATTTATTAATGATAATTTTGAGCTTTCTGGTGTTAAAAAAAATCATTGAAATTTTGAGTCTCATCTTTGAAATTGTATGGATATGTTCTTTTTGTTCTTCATTTGCTTGAGGTTCAAGGATATATGTAGGATTTTTTAACAGCTTTATTGAGGTACAATTTACATATTATAAGCCAAATCCATTTAAAGAGAAAAATTCAATGAGTTTTGACAGTTTATGTACCCGTGGAAACCACAGCAATCAAGATACAGAATGTTACCATCACCCCCAGGTTTCCTTTTGTCCCTTAGCATAAGAGTTTTAGTAGTGATTCCTAAGTCTACAGCTCTTTTACACCGACGAAAAACATCCCAGAGTGAACCCCATTAATATTAAAATGCTTAATTTTAAAATAAATCAGCATATTCCCTTTGATTTTTATTTTGGAGACTTTGAAATATCCAGTGATTATATAATATTCAAAATATATGACATTATCAGATTTCAAACTGAATAATGAACACTGAATTTTAAATTAAGTTCCTTAAGACTGTTGAGAAATGAAGCAGCTATATTTTAAGGGCTTCATTTCTCCTTATACCTTCCTTCACTATGGATGAATAGATGGATGGATGAATGGATGGCTGGAGATATGTACATACATAATTCATGTACAAAATGAGTTTAGATGTTTAGTTTAAGAAATTTCATGTTGATACTGTGGACCAATTTGTAACTATTTTACACTGAACACCTAATATGTGTCAGAAACTGTTAAATGCTGGAATATAGAGGTGAACAAAAATAGACACTGTCTTTGGTCTCATGGAGCTCACAGTCTCTGGGGAAAACAGATATTAGTAAAATAATTACAGAAATGTGTGATTACAGTGAGAAGTGCAGATTTATATAAAGATACATAAGAATGTGGATTAAGGGGTTCTGACTAATGGAGTTCAGAGGCAGTGTTGGTCAGACAAGGCTTCACTGAGGAAACGAGGCGCAAACTAAAATCCAAAGGATCCAAGGAATTAACTCCATAGAAACAGAGGTGGAGCAAGGGTGGGAGTGAAGCAGAACTGAGAACAGCATTTGCAAAAAAACTGTGGTGAATAGACATCGTTGTGTGTTAGAAAAGGTTTGACATATTCAAGGACCCAAAAAAAAAAGTCCTTGACTAGAGCACAATGCAAAGAGAACGGTACGAGATGAGGCTGGAAAGGTAGACAGAAAACCAATAAATATAGAGGCTTGCAGGCCACATGCAGGATTATAGTCTTTATCCTAAGTGCAATGAAAAACCTTTGAAGGAATTTTTAACTTAAGGTTGGTAAGTTGGTAACACTTCAAATTTTATCCTGACTGACCTTTCCCCTTCAAATGAATCTGGTAGATTTAGTTTTAAAGCAGCATTCCCAGGATTTCTGACATTTATCAGTCTTTCCTAATGTGTAGTATTTATTCACGTTCAGTTGCTTTCTGCCTGATTGAACATTATTTTACCAGGATTTTCTGACGGACTTGGTGATGTCTGAGGTGGATCGCTGTGGAGAACATGATGTTTTGATCTTCAGAGAGAACACCATTGCCACCAAATCCATTGAGGAATACCTCAAGTTGGTGGGACAACAGTATCTTCATGATGCACTGGGTATGGAGAAGAAAAACATCTCTATTCTTTCCCTTTTGATTTTTAGGTTATTTCACCCTCATGAAACAACCAACTGGAACTCAAATTCTGAACGTTACTTAGTTCCAACTGATTAAAGTGTTAAAATTGAAGTTTCAGTTGTAGGAAGTGTCTGCAATACTCACCAGGGGAGGAATAGAAGATCTGCTTCTTATACCATGTACCACGAGAAAGCTCATGAGCATAAGCAGCTACCCCTGTGCCCCCAAGTTCCTGAGATTCTGAGACATACAGTGATGTTAGTAATGAGATGTTACATCTAGTTGATCTGTTTCCTCTGAAGTCTTGGGTATTTACATCATGATATATTGGGTTGGCCAAAAGGTTCATTTGGGTTTTTCCATACCATCTTATGGAAAAACTACAACAAACTTTTTGGCCAACCCAATAAATACATTACCAAAGTTTTGAAAGTGTTAGCATTTGTTATCATGCATCAGAAATGGAGAAAGTCCTGCCAGTTCCCACGACTCCCAGTTTCTGCCTTCAAGACCTACAGAATTTTTCTGACAACTAAATTTTCTCCAATCAGTAGTTCTTACTGACTGGGTCACCCACTTACAGCTCCGTGTTTGGTCATAAACTTCAGGTGTTACCACTAGAGAAGACACTGTGCTTGGCACTTCAGTGTACATTATGATAAAGCAGACATGAGTTCCTTAAAGAACATCGTCATTATCTTTATGTCCCCAGTGCTTCACACAGAATGTATAACAGCATTGTCCTAAAGAAACTTACTGTGAGTCACATGTAATTTATATTTTCTAGCGGTCACAGTATAAAAAAGGGGCAAGAGAAACGGGTAAATTGAATTCCAATAACATTTTATTCAAACGAGTATATCTAAATATTATTTAATATGTCATCAATATAAGAATTATGAACAAAGTACTTTACTTTTTTCATGCTTTTTGAAATGATGTGTATTTTATCCACATTGATTGCATGCTCAGTTTGCAGTAGCCACATTTCAAGTGCCCAGTAGTCACATGCGAGTGTCAAAAGTAGACAGGTGTGTGTTGAAGGCAAGAAATCAGACTGAATGCGGTAATCACCAATGAGGTAATAGGACTTGGCAACTCTTCAGTTTGTGGGAATGGGGCAGGGTGTGGTAGGGGAGGAGGTCAAATATTACAGTGAGTTTGGGGCCTTTGCGAGTGACAAGAAAGATGATGAGATTCTTAACAAAGAATATAAAAGTAGTATGCTTGAAAGAATGAGAAATGATATCTTCACTTCACATGTATTTAACTTGAAGTTCAAGAGGGAAGTCCCAGGGGTTCTAGGTAGGACATCCTAAGGCTTCTATCTAGCTGGCTGGTGGAAGTTTAGGACTAAGTTACCCATGTGGAGGGAATCAATGAAACTACCAGATTACAGGAGGAGGAAGAGAATAGGGCCAAGGACAGATCTTACAATGTTCCTGGCTTATGGTGTAGAAGGAAGCAGAGGAATGAGAGAAGAGATCGGAGATAGAGGAAGTGTGCATGCACATGCAAAAAAAAAAAAAAAGAGTCTTAGACACCAAGAGGAAAAAAGCATTAAGAGAGTCAGAGATTAAGGAAGGTAAAGATTCAGAGAAAAACACGGCTGTTGATTTGGCTCATTAGTGATGCCTGGGGGGTCGCAAAGAGTCAGACACGACTGAGCGACTGAACCGAACTGAACTGATGCTTTAGTTTAAGATCTAATGGGAATTTAGAAGAATGGCGAAAATGGACTTTTCATTGACATTAGGAAAGGTACAGAATCAGTCTCACATAAAAAGCTTGTTACAGTCATATCATGAATTATATATCATAGTTTGCTTTAATGATTTGCACCACCTTATAAAAAGTAATAATGATGCATCTCAAACAGTATACTCTATTCTGGGGAGATAAAGAGGTAGATATTTGTTGACCATCTACTGCTTAAAAATCAAATATTCATATTCCACCATTCAACGTACTAACCAGGATTTCCAAATGAAATAATTCCTGAAGTGAAAAGGGAGACAAGTCCTTTGATAGAACAGTTAATAATTAAATATCTGATTGTCTCATTGAGATATGAAAATTAATTCAGTGAGCAGGGCAAGAAAGTCACGTAACCCCACAAAGATCTCTATTATCATTTTTGTAACCCAAGAGCAAGGGCCAGGGTGGTGAAAATGACTGCTGCTTCCCAGACACGAGCAAAATTAATTAGTAAGCTTCTTCAGGACAGAGATGCTGCTGTCTTCTCCTCGTCGAACTCCCCATATTTCTAGTTCGCCTTTTAATCCTAGATTCTTGGTAGCTGATTTTTCTCCTGTATTTTATTTTTTTATGACAAATCCTATTTTGAAAACATTTTACAGAATATGTCTTAGCACCAGTGTAAATTATTTTATATGGTTCAAAATAGTAATAAGTGATTTTCCAAAAGTAATCCTGAAGTGCAAAATTTTCAGTTCCCTTAGATTGTTTTTTTCATCATAGGATACTGTACTTGCTACAGCAGGAGCCTCTAATCATACAATTAAATAAGACTTCATGGTAAGTTTTAAATAAAAAGACTTCACAGTGAAGTCTTAGTAAAACCAAAAAATCACATTAATAAGTACAGCTGGGCACTCTGAATAATTCAAGTTTTACTGTATTTCATACACTTTGGGCAAAAAAAAAAATAGATGTTATTTGCAAACTGCCTGAAGAATGCTTAGAGAAAACTGAGTTAAAAGTTGCCAATCAAATTAAAGAATATCTGCCTGCCTTTTAGCCAGTCTTCATTTATCTTGATTAAAAGCATTAAGGTTGATAACATAGACTCTGCCTCAGTTAAACTTAAATCTTTCATCCATTAACCCCTTTTACTTTTCTAATTGAAATCAGATTTCGTGTTGATGTCCTGTGACACACAGGAAGCACCATCTTCTGTGACATACAGAAAAGGCTCTAAAATGGCCTGATTTCCACCATTGATGGTGGAGGCAAATTTCCTATTAACAATAATATGTCCGTACCTACTGGCTTATTTCTACACATGAAATTTGGGTGCTAGATAGTAATGAGATAATGAAACATTATAGAACATTGTAGACAAACTCTAATTTAAACACCCTTCCTCTTTGTCCCTAATCTCCGCCCCCCCCCCCAAGGCCAGAGAGCAGACATGAAAGGATTAAATCTGTCTCAGTAATTTGTGATCAGCTAAACAGACTGGCTCAGATGGTAAAGCCTCTGCCTGTAATGCGGGAGACCCGGGTTCGATCCCTGGGTTGGGAAGATCCCCTGGAGAGGGAAATGGCAACCCACTCCAGTACTCTTGCCGGGAAAATCCCATGGACAGAGGAGCCTGGTAGGCGACAGTCCATGGGGTCGCAAAGAGTCGGACACGACTGAGCAACTTCACAAACAGACTGTAAAGCGTCTGTCTGCAATGCAGGAGACCCAGGTTCAATGCCTGGGTTGGGAAGATCCCCTGGAGAGGGAAATGGCAACCCACTCCAGTACTCTGGCCGGGAAAGTCCCATGGACACAGGAGCCTGGTAGGCGACAGTCCATGGGGTCGCAAAGAGTCAGACACGACTGAGCAACTTCACAAACAGACTGTAAAGCGTCTGTATGCAATGCAGGAGACCCGGGTTCAATCCCTGGGTTGGGAAGATCCCCTGGAGAAGGAAATGGCAGCCCACTCCAGTATTCTTGCCTGGAAAATCCGATGGATCGCGGAGCCTGATAGGCTACCATCCGTGGGATCGCAGAGTCAGACACGACTGAGCAACTTCACTTAAACAGCTGCTAGGTGCAGATCTATAAAAGTTCACTTTTCAGTGTGGTACTTTCCACACTATCAGACCACATAGGTTATAGTTTCAAAAGTGAAAAGAGTTTTCCCAATTCTGGAGGATTTTAAATATAATCAGGTAAAAAGAAAAAAACTTTAGGCAATCGATTTACTGCCAGACCCTTGAGTTATTTATTTGGTTCTTTTTTTGAAGGAAAAGAGAAAAATACTCTCAAAATTCACAAGTTAGTGTTATTTCCCCAGAATAGGTACAACTCATTAAGCCGAATATTAAGGATATAAATTTAGAGGTGGATTGATTTTTACATGAAGTATTTGACATTGATGACTTAGTTTTAAATTCAGGTACTCTTTAAATGAGGTGAAATGTGTGGGAGCACACAGCATAGATGACATGAGAACGTGTTCAGTAGACATCTTATGAGAGTTGGTAAACAATTTAAAAGCCTTTTTACTAACTGGTTTTTTTTCACTTGATGAAAACTTATTTTAAAACTACAAAGTGTATAAATATCATACTTACTGTATGGAGCTCCTACTAAGTACCCAGGCACCATATTAGACACTTTTCTTTTCATGCCCTATTCCTCACCATAGCTCTAGAGGGTTGGAGTTCTTAACACTGTTTTCCAAATAAGGCACCCGAAACTCAGACCAGTTAAGTGACTTTTCAGGCCCCCACAGTTGGTTAAGTGATGGGTCTAGGATTTGACCCTAGATCTGTCTGGTTCCACAGCCTTTTTCTCTGCACCACTTTCTTTTCTGTGCATCACTTAAATTCCTGTCCTCCAAGCATTTTACTTCCAAATAATCACTTCCCATCCTCAGTCACAGCTTTTTTTTTTTAATCTTTATCTTAGTACTTGCCATTTTGATAGAAAATGCTCTTTGTTATTGCTTCTGCTTCTTAATTTTTAGTAGAAATTACTGTTCACTTCCATGATATCTATTAGTAACTAGCCTGAACTTCAGTTCCTATGAATAGATTTGGAAGGAGCTTTGAAAGATCTACTCCTTTTTCATAAAGACGTATTAAAAAAACAAACCATACTACCATCCCTGACAACTGTTTTTTGAGCTCCTGCAATGCTTTGGGGGAGAAGGCAATGGCGACCCACTCCAGTACTCTTGCCTGGAAAATCCCATGGATGGAGGAGCCTGGTAGGCTGCAGTCCGTGGGGTCGCTATGGGTCGGACACGACTGAGTGACTTCACTTTCACTTTTCACTTTCATGCATTGGAGAAGGAAATGGCAGCCCACTCCAGTGTTCTTGCCTGGAGAATCCCAGGGATGGGGGAGCCTGGTGGGCTTCCGTCTATGGGGTCACACAGAGTCGGACACGACTGAAATGACTTAGCAGCAGCAGCAGCAGCAGCAATGTTTTGGGAGCTATTTGATAGGCTTGGGATTTGAACTTGAATAGAACCCAGTCCCTGATCTTCAGTGCTATTCATCCTGAAGAAGAGACAAGTGTGTGAATAAGTAAGCACAAAATAGCATGAAGCATAGAACAGATGGTTCATTGAGGAGGATAAACAGACTGGGTAAAAATTTGCTCTTTCAGGAAATACTGGGCATATCTCTACAAAGGATAAGATGTATGAACAGGGCATCTAAACTAAATTTATTTGGAAAAACATCCAAATTATATAAAGAGATGTTGTGCTGTGTGCTATATTGAATTACTGTCCCCATTAGGAGAGGTAGGCCTAGAGACCCTTACTTGAATCTGAGTTTGGCACTCAGTTTGGCACCAGTATTAGCCCTTAAAAGCATAGATGGGCTATTTATTCAGACCTGGGGTATTTATTCTTCTAAAATAGTAACAACATTATTCATAAGGTAGAGAGGCCTTTAATGAGTTCCTGCTAATTAAATATATTTGTGGTTTCTGATAAAAGATATAAAGTTGTAAGATTTTTTAAAGTAGTTTCATTATTCTTTTTATAAATATCATGATGACAATGTTAATGACTGCTGTTTTTCCACTTTCAGGATAAGGAAAATAAACATGACATGTAGGAAGTGGTAAATCTTAGATTCCAAAGCAGTAACCCTTCGTGAACAGTCTTTTGTGCCCTCCATGTCAGGCATCAGAAAGAGTTCCCTATTACACATTTTAGTACAGAAATCCTAAATTCTTTTGTTCTATTCAGGAAGACACTATAGTTATCCGATTCATCATCTTCTCTTCTTCAAATAGGGGAGTTCATCAAAGCTTTGTATGAGTCAGATGAAAACTGTGAAGTGGATCCCAGCAAATGTTCATCCAGTGAACTTCTGGACCATCAGAGCAACCTGAAAATGTGCTGTGAGCTGGCTTTCTGCAAGATCATCAACTCTTACTGGTGAGCTGTTGTCAGTGCTTCATCCCCTGCTTATGGAACTTGACTTTTTTTGTATGAAAGTTATCACAGTGTTAACTGTGATTTCCCAACCAAAGGAAGAGAAGTTGAAAGTTTCCCTAATACAGTTTTGTCTGAAATCTAAACCTGTATTGTAAGAAGTCCCCCTGATCTATCTACATAAATGTAATCTTTCCACAGAATATTAATGCCACATCCTCTAATACCAAAAGTACTTTAAGGACTTTTAAACATATTTACTAGCGTCAAACAGATGCGTTAATGATTTCTGATCATTATTCTCACCAGCAGTCGGTGAGATTTTAGAAGATTTGTGATGAGCAGTCTGTAGAGAGATTACGCTGAGCTAGAGTAAACCAAATGGGTTAGTCAGGAGCTGCATGCCATCTTCCCACTTTGCAAAACCTAGTTTACACTAGTTCCTGAGATTTATAGCATCAGGTTTCTAGTCTCCATCTGGACATCTTTGATTTGTCCACCATCTCTCAGCTGTGAATCAGATGAAGTTCTCTCTATTATTCCCTCCTCATAGTCTGACTCTGTGGGGTCACAGTGGGATCCACCTGGACTTTTTTGGGTCCTAGTACTTCCACATTTGGTCTTTCTTTCTTCCCCAGTGTTTTTCCTCGTGAGCTGAAAGAAGTGTTTGCATCCTGGAAGCAGCAGTGCCTGAACCGCGGCAAGCAGGACATCAGCGAGCGGCTCATCAGTGCCTCGTTGTTTCTCCGTTTCCTGTGCCCGGCCATCATGTCTCCCAGTCTCTTCAACCTCATGCAGGAGTATCCTGATGACCGCACATCTCGGACTCTGACTCTCATTGCCAAGGTCATCCAGAACCTGGCCAACTTTGCCAAGTAGGCGGAGCTACCGTAACCACTTTCTAAAAATGTCACTTAAAAGTACATGAGGCCTAACCTTTAGATGAGCATGGGGCGCCTCATCACTCATGTTACATAATTTTCATCATGATGTTATTAAAAACAGCAAAAAGGTTGACATCACTTTGAATATTCACTTTGTAGAAGAATAGTTAAGTAATCCATGCAGCCAATGGAATATGTGCAGCTAGTACAAAATGTGTTTATGAATAGTATGGAAAATGATAAAGATATAATTATATTAAATGAAAAGTGCTATTTTAAACAAGAGATAGGACACCAAATGGTGTATATGCTTTTATCCCCCAATATGATATTACAAAAACCTAAATATAAGAAAGTTGGGAAGGAATTGGCCTGACCCCTTCAAAAAAGTCAATATCATGAAAAATGGAAAAGATGAAGTGGGGACTATTCTGGATAAAAGGGAAAATGCATTGTTTGGATCTGAATTGGAAAAATTTATTAAAATCATTTTGGGAACAACTGGTAAAATGGAAACTCTATATGAGATGATTTATAAATGTTTTCTTAAAGTTTCAATGTGATAATGGCATTGGTATGTGTAAGAGTTATTCATTATTCTAGAGAAGTAGGTACTAATGTACTTAGGGGTTTTGTCTGCAACTTAGTTTAAAATGGTTCAATCAAAAAAAGAGAGAAGGTGAAAACAGACTTGGCAAAATGTGAACAGTTGGTTAACGTAGGTAAATGGCATATGGGTGTACACCATATATTCTTTGAAATTTTCTATAGTTTTAAACTTTTTCAAAAAGAAGTTAGGAGAAAGCAGCTGGAGAAGAAATGCACTGAACTGTAACCAGCAGCTATGTTTGGGTGGTAGAATTGGTACAGCCATCCTTTTTTCTTTCCACTTTTCAGTGTTTTCAAATTTTTCTTAAGTTTGTGTAATTTTTATGGTTTATAGGAAATAATTTTAAGAAATCACTGAGAAGCAATTTACACTAGCAGAATTGATCCCAGATTTTCTCAATATTGAAGCTTAAGTATGTTTCTAGCAGCAATGTATTGAAGGAAAAAATTAGAACTCCAGTGAAACACATTGTTTTCTAGCATGTGGCTCTTTGAAAGTGCACGAGTTTAACTTTGTGTGCACTACATATATGCCAACAGAGGAATCTATGTTTACCCATATTTGATCTAATTCTTATAAAAATTGTTGCTAGTTTATTTTAGAACATGTCCTGTGGATTTAAGCTAGCCCCAGAAGATAGCTAGAACCTAGACAGACAAAGAGGAGGAAATTCTCTAGTAGAAATAAATAGCATAAGCAAAGGTTTGGAGAAGAAAAGAAGTATAATATATTTGGGAAACTTTGAAGAAGCTAGTGATACCGAGGTTTATACTGATAATGAATGTTTATACTGGCTTCAAATACCAGGGAAGAAGGACTTTGTCTTTACCCTGTAGAGAATAGAAAGCTATTCAAAGTTTTTGAGTAGTAATGTAATATTAAGAAAGTATGTTTTAATACTTATCAGTTACAGATAATAAAACAAATTAGTCACTGCCCCAAAATTAAAAGTATAGCTCTGTGTAAAGTCAATTCAAAATGATCACATCTCTTTTCCTGAATATGTTCTTTCTCATTTTCTCTCCCTCTACTTCAGATTTGGTAACAAAGAGGAATACATGGCATTCATGAATGATTTTTTAGAACATGAATGGGGTGGAATGAAGCGCTTTCTTTTGGAGATCTCTAATCCAGACACCATCTCAAACACCCCTGGCTTTGATGGTTACATTGATCTGGGCCGAGAGCTTTCAGTTTTGCATTCCTTACTGTGGGAAGTAGTTTCCCAACTTGATAAGGTAAAGTAGGCTGGAAGGGCAATGGGAGATGGGAGGTAGAGAACCCTAAGCCACATGAAGAGTGTCTACGGAGTGATCACGTTCGTGCTTTCTGCTAGTTGAAAGCAACCTTTTAATCTAGAAGTCTGGGAGGAAATTGTTATTATTTCTGAGTAAAATATGTGCCCTAACCAATTCTAGAAAGCCATGAAATTATTAACATTTATTTTAAAGTAGTTACCTTGATTAATGGGGTATATATTTCTATAAATATGTGTGTGTATTTGCCTAGAAACTAATATCGAATATTGATGTGTGATACATTATTCACGGAGTGTAGAATGAGACGAAACCTCATATAGTAATTTCTAACAAAAGTGTGGACTTAAAAAAATACTGAGACTATCATGTTTAAGTAATTTACCATGAGATTTATTTTATCATGCAAGTCAGAGGGTTTAATATAACTACTGGTGTCTATAGAGTTATATGGGATCTGAAAATCCTTATTTTTTTCCTCTGCAGATGTGAATTAATATAGAAAATGATCATTTTAATCCTTTATTTTCTGAGTATAAACTAAAAATTAATAACTAAATGTATACCTGTCAATCATTTTCTTCCTTCTGGAATTTTGCAGAGAGGAATAGAATTTATTATGGAAAACAGTCTAACGTATTTTGGCTAGGTTTATCACAATAATTATTTATTGATGTTTTTGTTTGCCAAAGGTACTTTATAAGTATCTGTGGTGGTATGTTAGAATAACTTCAGAAAACAAAATTATTTTAGTTATTTTTCTGTAATAAGAATTTGTTTTCCTCCATTTCCTATTATCTTTTAAAATGACACACCAATAAAATGGGGAAGAAGGGAGTAAAACCTATTTTAAAAGACCACTTTCCTAAGGAAATATAAATGGTAGGGTATCCACTGGTACTGACACATTTATAAAATAATACTGTTTCTTATTTTCATGGACCCATTAGATTTTAAGTTGCGGCTATGCTAAGGGTAAATTCCTTGAATGTGAATCTTGGCTCAAAAGAGTGGAACGAGTAAAGACATTCTTCAGGTGGCCTTTGTTCTCAACCAGGAGTCTACTGATTGTTGAGGAGACAAGGAAACCCAGAGGCAGCCATATAAAACTACCTAATGGTTAAGGATTCCCATACGACCCCATGAGAATGAGAATTCCCCAAAGGAAAAAATGATTGAGATGGATTAAGCAAGTTGTAAAAGGTTATTCTTCACTGAATAACACCATCAATGGGCTGCGGATACAGTTATAATATCTTGTGAAATCAACCTGGTTTATTCAAGGGCAAAGTCTTTTTAACAGGCTTTACTGTGTAAACACACTTTCTCCTTTTTAATTAATCTGTTTGGTCTTGGGAACCAGCAGTACCTCTAGACGAATCTCATAGAGTTTACCTGATTTTGCTGTTTAAACAAAAACATTGTCTTGCTGATGCAAATTCAGTTGCCAGTAGGTCAGCGTTCCCAAGGTTAAATGACTAGCGGATGACCGTTATCAACTGTGTGGCCTGCAGTGCTGTGGACCCCTGAATGCATCACCTTCTTGTATGCTGGCATGCATTTCTTTCCTCCCACGATCCCTTGTCTTTGGAAGTTTCATCACACTAGCCAGTCCTCTGGTCCTAAAGTCCTTTTTGGTTAGAAGGTGTTTGGTTTTTCCCCTCCCTTCCCCTCCCTTGATCTACCAGCCTCCCAAAGATTTAGTTTGCTTTGCATGCCTATTTTAGTTGGAATGGCAATAGTTTGGTTGTTTTGAGCATGTCTTTTAATTTTTATTTGCATAATCCTAATTTCTATTTCCTTTCTTTCCTCAATGTCTGCTGCATCTTGTTTCACCTCCTCCATTCATCTCGACGCCATGGTTCTGCTGCTCCATAACAATGCATTATGAACCTGCCACTCCCATACGCAAACACCTACCCTTCCCTCCAACCTCCACCCCTCCATCAATGGCATCGTTGTCCCAAAAACAATCTGTGGTGGATATCGCAATGCTTATTATCCAATTAGGGTGAAAATTCCTTCCTACAGGCGACCGTGGCAAAATTGGGACCTCTCCCTCGTGTTCTTGCTGACATTACCAAATCTCTGACTAATCCTACACCAATACAACAGCAACTGAGACGCTTCACTGAGCATAACTCCAGTCCAAATGTCAGTGGAAGCCTCTCCTCTGGGCTGCAGAAAATATTTGAAGACCCTACTGACAGGTATGAACTTAGGAAAGAACTGGAACTGCTCACCTCAGAGGGAGATGATGTTTAGAGAATTGTGGGGAAATCTATTGAACTTCTTCGTTGAATTTACAGCTTTAAAGTCATGAGCAGTTGGACAGAATCTTCTGAGATAAATCCAATTGTTTGTCATAATAATACACATAATCTAGGATACTTTTCTCCTAAAATGATATTGTAGAGTTATATTCAAAAAACTTATTTAAATAAAAAAGCCTTGGCTTCCCTGGTGGCTCAGACGGTAAAGAATCTTCCTGCAATGTAGGAGCCCAGGTTTGATCCCTGGGTCAGGAAGATCCCCTGGAGAAGAGAATGGCTACCCACTCCAGTGTTCTTGCCTGGAGAATCCCACGGACAGAGGAGCCTGGCAGGCTATAGTCCCTGGGGTCTTAAAGAATCAGACAAGACTGAGCGACTTAAAAAAACATATATCCTGCCTAATAGAAGACTAAGAGCTCTATGAAATTGGTATTTTCATGTATTGTAGCACTCAGAGATCTGAGAACCTCAGTTGAAATCAATTTAGAACTGGCTGTGTCAGCTAGACAGGTGGGTACAATGTTTATGCTTAGACTTTGTTTTCTGTTTTGGCAAGACCTGTGCCTGTAGTAAGGATCCTGTGGTTGTACACTTAGGGCTTCTGAAAGGGTTCAGTTCAGTCGCTCAGTCATGTCCGACTCTCCGCGACCCCATGAATCACAGCAATTAACTATGAATTGGAATACCTTGGGTAGTTTAAAACCTAACTAGGAAGTGATTGGAATTCTAGTAAAAATCTAAGACGGGGATGGAGGTGGTCTACACAGTGTTATCCCCCACCTTTGGAGAAAAACTGAAAATGTTGTATCTTATTCTGAGTATTGTAATGATGAAATCTGGGCTTAGAAACTAGTAAGGAAGGCTTACCGGGCCTGTGAGCTTTCTGAGGAGTTTATATGCCTGAGTTGAGGAAATCTTAACTGTTAAATTTGCCTCAGGAGTAATGAAGGGTCCTTTCCTTTTTCACAGTGATTTGCACAAGCTAAAATCCCCAAGCCAGGACAATACAGACAGTTATTTCAGAGGGAAGACATTATTGCTGGTCCAGCAAGCCTCCTCCCAGAGCATGACTTACTCGGAAAAGGATGAAAAGGAAAGTAGCCTCCCCAATGGCCGCAGCATCTCCCTCATGGACCTTCAGGAGACGCACGCAGCCCAAGCGGAGCATCCGTCTGTGATGCTCGACGTGCCCATGCGCCTCACCGGAAGCCAGCTCTCCATAACTCAGGTGGCCAGCATCAAGCAACTGCGGGAGACCCAGAGCACCCCCCAGAGTGCACCCCAAGTGCGAAGGCCCCTGCACCCAGCCTTGAACCAGCCGGGCAGCCTCCAGCCCCTGTCCTTCCAGAACCCTGTCTATCACCTCAGTAACCCCATTCCCGCAATGCCAAAGGCCTCTGTGGACTCCAGTTTGGAGAACCTAAGCACTGCCAGTTCCAGGAGCCAAAGCAACAGTGAAGACTTCAAACTCAGCGGACCCAGCAACAGCAGCATGGAGGACTTCACCAAACGGAGCACGCAGAGTGAGGACTTCTCCAGGCGCCACACCGTGCCCGACAGACACATACCTCTCGCCCTGCCGCGGCAGAACAGCACGGGGCAGACCCAGCTCCGGAAGATGGACCCGGCGGGGCTGGGCGCCCGAGCCAAAGCCCCGCCGTCCCTGCCGCACAGCGCCTCCCTGCGGAGCACCGGGAGCATGTCGGTGGCCTCGGCGGCTCTGGTGGCCGAGCCCCTGCAGAACGGGAGCCGATCCCGACAGCAGTCCTCTTCCTCCAGAGAGAGCCCGGTCCCCAAAGTGAGAGCCATCCAGAGGCAGCAGACCCAGCAGGTAGGGACGAGCGCCAGAGCGGGACTGCCCGCCGCTTGGTCCCGCTGTGCCCTCGGTTCTCTGTTCATACATCACTGGGAAATGCAGTTGCTAACAGGGTTTCCGCCTAAAACGATCTTCTGCAACCTTTCAATAGAAAGAGGAAATGAAAAGTTTGGGAGGTTTCTGGCGAGGTGAGGTAGCAGAATGTAGCCTGACTCAACACCCAGGTGCGGGGGCGCCTTTCCATCTCCTCAAGTAGCTGAGCTATCTCTCAGCACCCAACACAGATCTGTGATGCTGAGTGGATGGTTAGAAACTTAAGATATGAAATCTACAGGCCAGATCCACTTGGATGTGTTTTGGGAATCTGCACATTTATCCTCCTTATTTTTTCCCTTAAGTTTCCAAACTAAAGTTTTGCATTCTGAGCCAAGAGTTTGATATACCTACTCTCTACTCCACACCCCAGTTCCCTCTGGAAATAGCAAGTCCCATGTGCCCTTTCCTGAAAATGACTAGAAAAATAAACTGGACACCTGTAGAGGCAAGGTAAAGGAGAGAGGTCAAAAGACAGAAACACAGGTGGTTGACAAGTATTCACTAAATGGTTATGCAAATCTGTTCTTTTCCTGTTTACATGGACAAGCCCAACTCCTATCACACCTAAACTTAATATAAGATTATCAAACTTTTTTCTTCACAAATAAGAAAGGTTTCTTAAGAATTAAATTATTTCTTCCTTACATATTACATTTTGAGGCGCCCAGACATATTTTGCTCTCGAAATAAACTAAGAGTGCATGTATACATATCTTACTTTCATCTAAAAAAGAACCTTCTCCTAAAATGCTTCCTTGAATTTTTTTTTAAACTAATAATTAAGTGATTAAACAAGTTCTATGACAAATCCTTTGGTCAGCAGAATCACTGGTCAGAGGAGACTGCGATGAGACACCAATGTATCTCTTTAAAATATTTGCAATTTTATAGATAGGCATTTACTGATTTGGCTCTTTCTGCCTCCTCTTTGCTGTAATCAGAGCCCTTGCCACTACTTTGATAATTATTATTTTTTTAAAAAATTAGAATGTTTACAGAATCCTTGGATACAGAAGTAGAAGAAGGGATGAAAAACTTAGGCAGATTCCGGTAGCCAAGTTCCTGGGCAAAACTTCCTAGTTGGTCAGTTCTTTTCTGAGAAATACTTTTTCTTCAGTCTTAAATTTTTCATATTTTTTGTTATATTTTCCAAAATTTCATCAATTCATTTGATTAAATGCACATTTTCATTCAAAGAAAAGGAAAAAAGAAAATTTACATAAAGATTATATTATGTAATGTTTTCCTTTTCTTTGAATGAAAATGCTTTTCTATATATCTTTAGTATATATTATATATACATTTAATTTGTGTTGGGAAGCTATCAGTCTTTCACATCTTATTGTGAATAAGTTTCCACACTTGTTTTTATGCTAGCTTCTAGTTGAGATCAGCCCCTTTCAGAGAACTGAAGTGTTTATTGAGAGGAGAAGAGAAAAGTAATTTTAGAGATGGAATACTGTGTAGAGGCAAGTGTCTACATGGGGCATTAAGTGCAACACGAAGGCCCTGAGGATGAGGTCAGGAGTAGAGAAGAATATCAGATTGGCAGAGAGGGGCAAGACAGGGCAGAGGGCCCTCTGCCTACTTTTCAAAGTTGGACTTAGTTCAAACCCTAGACAGAAAAGAAGAATGCTTACCCTTCCCTGCTTTATCATACTGTCCTGATTTCCAGGATCCATGATTCAGCCTGACTATTTATAGATATTGTAAATTAAATAGCCTTTTGATGACCACATGAAACTGATTGTCATTTATAATATCTCCACTATATGGAAATTTAACACCTATCATGTAAGCACTACATGATTCTATGTGGGAATAGAAAACTGTCCAGATGGATGGAAGGTAGGAAATGGAAATGGTCTTCAGACACCAGTTAAAATGCTTTCTGGCCATATCCATTAATGAGCTAGGGAACGTCTCTGATACTTCGGCATGAAGTGGGGCATAGCCTCAGCAAGATGGCCCAGCACAACTTTAAATATTCATCTCTTGATTGTGTCTTTGCTGGTAATGCCACTGTCATATCAGTTAAACTGGAAATCGCTGTATTTTGATTGCTCAGATTTCTGTTTTTTTCCTAACACTGACTTTTTCTATGCAGATGGTTTATTCTTTCAAGCTTATGTTGTTGCTGTTTTTTGGTTCCTTTTCTTTCTTGCTTGTTTTTCTCATCTCATTCCCATGAAGACTCTGATGTTCTAGCTAATCAGCACATTTTTTACATAAATTCCTTTACATATTTTAATTGCAAATTATTATTCTGGAGAATTCTTCTCTCCCCCAATACTGGAGGATTTCTTTGTGGGGATTGTTCTACAGGCATTTATACTTATTGGAAGCTTTGTCCCGTGCAAATTCTGTTTGTATCTTGGCACAAAGGAGCGGCCATTGTTGACAATGTAACTAGCTTCAGTCCTTCTCCATCCACTGAGTAGGAAGTTGAACAATCTACAGAGAAGGAATATTTTAGGAAGCCGTCTTTTAATTTTTTGACCCTTTTCAGCTTTTTAATAATTTTCCTCTTCATCTTTTTTGATCTGTCATGTACTCTGTGTGCATAGTAGACTTTATTTGCAATATATGAGTTGTACAGATACAGTATGTTACCTCACCTTAGAAATTCAAATTCGAAGACGCTTTTGAACTAGGTATTTGCTGAGTATATTAGAATGATGCTACAGTTTTCACTTTCGGATTTGTTGAACCCTCCCCTAACCAACCTCTTCTAGGATTCTCAGAGTTTACCGATTTAGTCAGCCCTCTCTTTGGTGCTGATAGCAGAAGTGGCCTTCATTTTTGGGAACCTGATTATTTCAGATTAGGGAGAAGTTGAAAGTAATACGCCTTATTTATGTCTAGCAACTGAATAGGGAACTGGCCTATTCTCAGTCAGCCTCAAGCATAGCCAGGCTAACTAAGATCAATGGAAACTGCTTTCTCAGGCCCTTTTTGCCCTCAGTTCAGTTCAGTTCAGTCGCTCAGTCATGTCTGACTCTCTGCGACCCCATGAATCACAGCACGCCAGGCCTCCCTGTCCATCACCAACTCCCGGAGCTCACTCAAACTTATGTCCACAGAGTCGGTGATGCCATCCAGCCATCTCATTCTCGGTCGTCCCCTTCTGCTCCCGCCCCCAACCTTTCCCAGCATCAGAGTCTTTTCCAGTGAGTCAACTCGTCGCATGAGGAAGCCAGAGTATTGCAGTTTCAGCTTCAGCATCAGTCCCTCCAATGAACACCCAGGATCGATCTCCCTTAGAATGGACTGGTTGGATCTCCTTGCGGTACAAGGGACTCTCAAGAGTCTTCTCCAACACCACAGTTCAAAAGCATCATTCTTCGGCGATCAGCCTTCTTCACAGTCCAACTCTCACAACCATACATGACCACGGGAAAAACCATAGCCTTGACTAGACGGACCTTTGTTGGCAAAGTAATGTCTCTGCTTTTTAATATACTATCAAGGTTGGTCATAACTTTCCTTCCAAGGAGTAAACGTCTTTTAATTTCATGGCTGCAATCAGCATCCGCAGTGATTTTGGAGCCCAAAAAATTAAAGTCTGACACTGTTTCCACTGTTTTTCCATCTATTTCCCATGAAGTGATGGGACCAGATGCCATGATCTTTGTTTTCTGAATGTTGAGCTTCAAGCCAACCTTTTCACTCTCCTCTTTCACTTTCATCAAGAGGCTTTTGAGTTCCTCTTCACTTTCTGCCATAAGGGTAGTGTCATCTGCATATCTGAGGTTATTGATATTTCTCCCAGCAATCTTGATTCCAGCTTGTGCTTCTTCCAGCCCAGTGTTCCTCATGATGTACTCTGCATATAAGTTAAATAAGCAAGGTGACAATATACAGCCTTGACGCACTCCTTTTCCTATTTGGAACCAGTCTGTTGTTCCACGTACAGTTCTGACTGTTGCTTCCTGACCTGCATACAGGTTTCTCAAGAGGCAGGTCAGGTGGTTTGGTATTCCCATCTCTTTCAGAATGTTCCACAGTTTATTGTGATCCACACAGTCAAAGGCTTTGGCATAGTCAATGAAGCAGAAATAGATGTTTTTCTGGAACTCTCTTGCTTTCTCCATGATCCAGCGGATGTTGGCAATTTGATCTCTGGTGCCTCTGCCTTTTCTAAAACCTGCTTGAACATCTGGGAGTTCACGGTGCCCTAGACACCCTATATAAGCTCTATCTCAGAAGGATAATATTCCTGTTAGGAATTCCTGCTCCTTTTCATTTTATCTTTTTCATCTTTCATGATCCACTGTTGAACATCAGTGGAGAAAATGTTCTTCTGAAGGCTGTAACTAAGCAACTTATCAATCTCTCTTCTCAATTTGTTTGACCATAAACTAGAGGAAATAAATTTTATCTTATAAAGGAGATGCAACAATCTCTGAGGAAAAGCCCTTTGATGTACTTCCAAAGGATTGGAGGAAAAACATAGGGTTTCTTTCTCCTAGTGATAAATTGTACTTTGGTATGAATTCTAAAGAAAATCCAAAGTAATAGTAAATGGATGATATTTTATTAAGCATCCATTGCACAATGACATAGTCACTACCATTCAAAAAAAAAAATAAGGGCTGTGACATATGGTGCCATGCTTCAAGGGTTGAGAGTCTAATTAAGAAATAAGACCAGCATTCATAAGACCAGTAGAATAAATATAAAAGACAGTATTTAGTTCTTTCATATGAAGAATATATTATAAAAAATTTTTTTTCAATAAAAATCACCTCCATTGTCTTCCAGTATAGATAACTATTTCTTATTTATTCAGTATTATTTTTCTGTTTTTATAATCAGTTCAGTCATTTCAGACACTCAGTTGTGTACGACTCTTTGCAACCCCATGGACTACAGCACACCCAGCTTCCGTATCCATCACCAACTCCCGGAGCTTGCTCAAACTCATGTCCATCAAGTTGGTGATGCCATCCAACCATCTCATCCTCTATTGTTCCCTTCTCCTCCT
Source organism: Moschus berezovskii (assembly GCF_049115385.1). NCBI lineage: Eukaryota > Metazoa > Chordata > Mammalia > Artiodactyla > Moschidae > Moschus > Moschus berezovskii. The sequence continues at coordinate 32,333,208 of NC_142476.1, read as the reverse complement.
GCCTTCAATCTTTCCCAGCATCAGGATCTTTTCCAGTGAGTCAGTTCTTCGCATCAGGTGGTCAAAGTATTGGAGCTTCAGCATCAATCCTTCCAATGAATATTCAGGACTCATTTCCTTTAGAATTGACTGGTTTGATCTCCTTGCAGAGATTTAGTCAGCCCTTTCTAGGTTTTATCATAAATACAAGGAATAGTTATATTAGTCTGATGAATTTTTTCAAAACTTACTGACCACCTAACATATGCCATGGGGCATCCCAGGTGGTGCTAGTAAAGAATCCACTGCCAATGCAGGAGACGTAAGAGATGCGGGTTTGATCCCTGGGAAGACCCCTTGGAGGAGGGCATGGCTACCCACTCCAGTATTCTTGCCTAGAGAATACCATGGACAGAGGAGCCTGGTGGGCTACAGTTCATAGAATCACAAAGAGTTGGACACGACTGAAGCAACTTAGCATGCATGCACCGTAGGCCATTCAAAGTGCTAGGAATATATATTAGGAATTGGTTGAAAAACTGACTCAACCGGTAAAATAGAATAGGTTGAAATGCCCAGTTCCCATTGTACACTCTTATAATTCACTGGACATAGTCCCTTTGATGATATGGTAGCTACCACCACCACCAGTGAAATGAACTAACTCTTGCTTTTACAACGTCTCACTTTACAGTTAGTGCCCGGATTATCTAAGGAGTTGTTGTTTTCAGTATGCTAAGATCTCTCCTTAGTATGTTCTTAGGGATACTATTAGTTTGAAGTGCATTTATTGGCACTCATTAATTAGTTACTTGTAACAAATCACAGGGAAGGAAAGTTCTTTCAAGCAACATATTGTTAACTATAAAGTAGAAAGCTATTGAATTAGCTTCCTTGAAGTTATAAATTACAAACAGTAAAGTTACTCATTTTAGCAACTACTTTATTCTCAAGCAGCAATTGAGTAGAAAATCCTGGTTTCACAGAAAAGCAGCTTTGCTGTACCCTATGTGGTAAAGTGATAAGATTATGAAATTAAAAGGGCATTTGTCTCCTCTAAGTATTGACTTTCTGTTAATTTTTAAAGACTCAGAACCATAATATTTTGCCTTTCAGGTGTACATATGTCAAGTAAAACCTAAAGCCCTTGTTAAACTGTTTTTCTCAGCCAGTACTAAAGCAATGTATTGTGCTCTACTTTCAAAATCCAGTAGAGGGGGAACCCAGGGTGTGCGTGTGTGTGTGTGTGTGAAGTAACTTGTGGTTTACACACTGCTTTTATATGCTCTCATTTGTTTCTCATAATAACTTTTGAAGTAGATAGTTATCACCTGCTGCTAAGTCACTTCAGTCGTGTCCGACTCTGTGTGACCCCATAGATGGAAGCCCACCAGGCTCCCCCGTCCCCGGGATTCTCCAGGCAAGAACACTGGTGTGGGTTGCCATTTCCTTCTCCGATGTGTGAAAGTGAAAAGTGAAACTGAAGTCGCTCAGTCGTGTCCGACCCTTAGCGACCCCACGGACTGCAGCCTACCAGGCTCCTCCATCCATGGGATTTTCTAGGCAACAGTACTGGAGTGGCTTGCCATTGCCTTCTCCGTAGTTATCACCTATTTTAATATAAATGAATTCTATAGGTCAGTGTTCCCAAAGTGTGATACTCAAAGTTATTTAGGTATACAAGGTATTTAATTAATCATGTAATTATTTTAATGTATATTAGAAAAATATTTGACTATTAACATGAATCATTTATAAATATACATATATAAAACATCAAACTCATGATTTTACTGGTAATATTGCTTAGCTAACTGGAAATGGTTGTTTTATTATTTATTATAATAAATAATATGTCAGTATAATGTGGTTATGACAAAAGTAATGAGAATGATACACAAATGAATGAAGTGTAAGAAGCATACCTATCACAGTGGAGATGAAGGTAGACTCTGAGAACCGAGGGTACTGAAGTTTAAGACATGTTTATGTTTGTCTTGACACAGTGGAGAAAATGGCTTTAAAGAAGGAATTTCTAGAAGTTCATTCCCAGTTGCTTATGTGTACCTCAGGCCTGAAGCCGTTTTTATAGATGCATATCCATAATCTGTATAAATCAACCAAACCAGGTTCTTCTTCAGATCTTTAAGAAACACCTTCATGCTTTTTAAAATCTTGTTTATATCTGTTTCTGACTGCACGGGGTCCTCATTGCTGTGTACAGGCTTTGTCTAGTTGCAGTGCTCGGGCTTCCCATTGCTGTGGCTTCTCTTGTTGTGGAGCACAGCTGTGGCTCACGGGCTTAGTCACCCCACGGCATGTGGGATCTTCCCCGACCAGAGACTGAACCTGTGTCCCCTGCATTGGCAGGCGGATTCTTAACCACTGGATCGCCAAGGGAAGTCCCTCCTACTACTTTTGTATGAATATTTTTAAGTCTGCCCAAAGAACCTTTTTGCCTTTGCATCCACTTTTTTTTTCATCTAGTCTTTCTAAACCTCAAAGTGATCAAAATACCTCTTATTTTAAAATATCTATATATTTAGATTTAACCAGGTTTTATTCCAGAACAAGATAAAGATTCTTAAGACTCATAGCTCTGCATGAGAGAGAAAATTCCCTTCCAATTATTTATAGAGTATTGCTCCTCAAAGTAGAAATTTATTTTAATTATAAAAATTATAAAAATGCTTTTTTCTATCTGTTTCTCAGAAAAGCTAGAGAAAAAGAATTTGTTGTCTATTTCCAGCATTGTTTAGTGAGGAAGCACTAATGTTCAGTCATTATTGTTTGGTCACTAAGTCATGTCTGACTCTTTGCAGCCCCATGGACTATAGCATGCCAGGCTCCTCTGCCCATGGGATTTCCTAGGCCAGAATGCTGAAGTGGGTTGCCATTTCCTACTCCAGGGGATCTTCCCGACCCAGAGATTGAGCCGCCCACATCTCCTACAGTGCTGGAGGATCGTTTACCTCTGAGCCACCAGGGAAACCCAGTAGTAGCCTAATACAAATTGTCATATCCAGTGCCAGTTTTCTAAGATAAATATAGTAATAACATGTAAGTTCTATAGAACCCTGTAGTTTCCAAAGAATTCTTACGTACATCGTATTATTCAATCCTCAGAACTCCCAGGGAGATACTCAGGATAGGTAGTGATGGTGTTGGTAACCCTACTCGATAGATTTGGAAAAAAGTATTTAAGAGATCAAGGGACAGGGTAAGTGGTAGAGTTGCTACTCAAGGCCAGAATTTTTTTCATTCTGCGTCCTTTTCTGTTGCCCTTCAGTTCAGTTCAGTTCATTTCAGTCACTCAGTCATGTCCAACTCTTTGCACTTACAAAAGGGCAATTTATCTAGCTGTCCTAGCTGGATAGAAATATCCCTTGGACTAGGCTGATATCCATTCTGGTAAAATATGGACTTATGGATCTTAACCCGTCAAGAAGTCAGTGCTCTATAAAAATGACCAATATCAAAACACCAGTATCGAAAAGTGTTTTTTTCTCTTTCCCTAAATGGCTGATGTGAAAATTAAGAACTTGGCTTTCTGATATATAAATCAGTTAGCTACCTTGTGAGTTGTTTAGCATTAAATGGTTCCTTGGTTCCTGAGCATTCCTGGTTAAACAGGTGTTTCCTTACCTGAGCAATAAACCATCAAGTTGCATTTTCTTTCTCTCCTCTGTCAACACTGTGATTTCATTAGGTAATGACCTAATGAAACCACTGGACTAATTAGCAGTTTTAAGGCCTTGGCTTTTCCTCTTTGGGGCTGGGGGGAGGGTGGTGTGGGGAGGCAGATTCTTAGAAGTGATTTCTGTTTACAGTATTTCTGAATATTTATTCTTATTCCAATGGATATCCTCTTCTCTCAACCCTAGCCCTGGCAGTAATAAAATATTATTTAGAACTGAGAGCATTTATCAGAAAACAGGGATCACAATTATGCCTTCCAAGAATAGTTGTCTTTGTGGAACATAACTGCAGATGAGCTCTTTCGGGAAATGCTAACGGGTATTTCTGATGCAGGTTCAGTCACCTGTGGACTCCGCCACAATGTCCCCAGTCGAGAGGACAGCAGCCTGGGTTCTGAACAATGGGCAGTATGAAGAGGACGTGGAAGAAACTGAGCAAAATCAGGATGAAGCCAAACATGCTGAGAAGGTAGGATACAGTCTGCGTTTATTGACTTACTGTCCCCACAGTGACAGACCACCCACAGGGTCATCTACCCGAGAAAGTGATCTCCCCAACTTCAGCTTCGCCTCTCGTGTTAACCCTTCTATGCATATTCATGTATATTATTTCAGTAGTGGCTGCATGTGAAAGTATTCTAAGATGTCCATCAAGTTGACATCAAGCTGTAGTGCAAGGGGAGAATGCATTCTAATATGTATATTTTTTAATATGGGTTTCCTGAATTTCAAGAAAACTCTGTTCTTCATTTCTAGTTATTTTAAGTGAATATTTAGTGTTTCTGTATAACTAAACACATCCAAAATTACCCTTGGACTAGACTTCCTTTCTATATCTTTGTAATGATTTTGCCTTTTTTTGTTTTCTTTTCACCTTTTCTAATAAAGAATTTCTAATGCTGTAGATGATTTTTAAAAGACATCAACATCAAGAGAAAAAAACTGAAAAAAAAAAGACATTATTGCTTCAGTTTTGTTTCATTTTGTTAAGAAAAGTTGACATGAAGAAAAAGGATTATGACACAAGAACCTTGACATCATGTATAGCATTATCTCATTTAATTAAGCAGACAACTAGCTTCTGTTTATTTATCAGCATAATCCTAAAAGCTATGCTTATTGATGCAGTCTGCCTCTTCAAACTGTGTAAGAACTGTCATCTTTGACCTTCTGGATTAATAAACATAGTTTAGGACCATGACATTGGATAAACAGAAGCTAATTGTCCAATTGTCGATTTTTTTTTTTTTTCATTTTTAAATTTTTATTTATTTATTTATTTTTGTAATTAATTTATTTTTTATTGGCGGCAAATTATTTTACAATATTATATTGGTTGGTTTTGCCATACATTGACATGAATTCGCCCCGGGTTTACATAAGTTCCCCCTCCTGAACCCCCCTCCCCCAATTGTCGATTAAATGAGATATGTCGTGAAAATACATTGCATTTTACAAAGCAACATATAGGTTTATCATTAATGACTAACGAATTTAAGTAGACCATATACAAGAAAACTTATTGCTTCTTACCTCATCCAGAAATTAGACATTCCAGTTACTCAGACCCCAACCACAGCAGCTTCAGTACAAGCAAGGACCAGGTAACCAGTTGAATTCTATGAAGCTGTAGTGAGAGTTTGTTATATAAAACTTTGGTGAGAAAACAGGCATGTGTTCCAACAAGCAGTGGCAAATTAGGCAGATGAACAACATCATAAAAATGGGCCAAGAGGCAGTATTAATCAGCCCCACCCAGAGAACACATAGGCCTTTTGCTTAGAGCCTGTGACCTGAGTGTTTTACACTTCCATGGACAGGGAGAAAGCAGCAATAATATATTGCGCTATAAAAGTATCTATTGATTTAGTAGCTTGTCACTATAGAAGTGCTGCTTGCTCTTTAAAGGGCTGATTCTAAGGGTGAAAGAATGGCAATCTGATGAGTCAAGCCATGTCAGAGATCTTACAACACAGGAGGTGCTACAGAAACCTTTCTTTTGTCGACAGCTGGCTTTGGCTTATTTTAAGCTTCTAAGTGCCTGCCTGGCCTTCTTTTTTTTTTTTTATTCCTGTTCCCGTTGGATACCATCACAGATTGGATGTGGCTTGCAGCAACCTCTAGTTTAATGTGGAGAATGATATATAAATATATAGATTTAACTATAAATATATAGATTTAACTATAAATATATAGATTTAACTCTGAATGCAGAGTTAAGACGTCATTTTAGGAGGCAGGCAGAGCTCCATTACCATGTATGCCTGGGGATCATTTTGAAGAGTATCAGCAGCCCATGGAATGGCTGCTCACACAGCATCCAGCTACACCGCTTAGGGTTTGATTTAAAAAATCACTGACATCTAAAACCAGGGTAACTCTAGTTTTTCTCTCCTTGTCTTTGGCACCTTTTCTCCTCTACTCTCCCTAGTGGCTCAGATGGTAAAGAATCTGCCTGCAGTGCTGGAGAGAGACCTGGGTTCTATCCTTGGGGTCAGGAAAATCCCCTGGAGAAGGAAATGGCAACCCACTCTAGTATTCTTGCCTGGAGAGTCCCATGGACAGAGAGGAGCCTGGCGGGCGGCAGTCCATGGGGCCACAGAAAGTCAGACGCAACTGAGTGACTAACACGTTCACTTTTCTTTCTCCTCTGCTCTAGTACGAACAGGAGATCACCAAACTGAAGGAGCGCCTGCGAGTGTCCAGCCGGCGACTCGAGGAGTATGAGCGCCGGCTGCTAGTGCAGGAGCAGCAGATGCAGAAACTGCTGCTGGAGTACAAGGCCCGGCTGGAGGACAGTGAGGAGCGGCTGCGCAGGCAGCAGGAGGAGAAGGACAGCCAGATGAAGAGCATCATCAGCAGGTCAGAGGCCGCCTGGCAGCGGACAAGGGCTGGCTCGGGGCACAAAGAGCTGGGATGATGGCTGCTGCTGCTGCTGCTGCTGCTGTGTCGCTTCAGTCGTGTCCGACTCTGTGCGACCCCATAGACGGCAGCCCATCAGGCTCCCCCGTCCCTGGGATTCTCCAGGCAAGAACACTGGAGTGGGTTGCCATTTCCTTCCTCCGTGATACTCTGTACAAGGGTGAAGGCTGGCTGTATCTCTTCCACTTTTCCACATGTGAGACCTTAGTGCACTTCCTCTGAGGATAGAGGTAGCCAAATTTCCATTAGTTGTAACAATCAGAAACAGTTAAAACTTAGTGACTCACTTAAGAGGTCTTAGAACAAAACTGAATTTTAAAAGTGTCAGTATCCAATGTCCAAGACTAATTAAGATTTTTACAAGTTCAGAGAGGTCTGACAAGACACTGGACGTCTTTAGGGCCAGAGAATCAAGGCAGAGGGCCAAGGACGTCCAAGGAAGACCAAGAAAGGGGGGCAATTTTACCAAACACTACATAGCACTGACTGTGGGCCAGGCACTTTTCTAAGGACTTTACAAATAAAATTTGTTTAATCTGTTACTAATAATTTGTTTAATGCCAACCTCTGAGGTCAGCATTATTATTATTTTTCTCCTCATGCAAATAAAGAAACAGGCAACAAATTCATTAAGTGACCAAGGTCACTTAGTGGTGCAACTGGGATTTGAAGCCAGGTAGTCAAGCCCTGGCTTGATGCTCACAGCCACTGTGCTTCAAGGTTGTCAAGTGCCGTAGGCAGGTCAAAAGAAGTCTGTTGTTTTAGCAGCACAGAAGGACTTAGCAGTCTTACTGAGAGCCCTTCCACGGAGTTAAACATCAGGGGATTAAGATATGAAATGCATGAGAAAAAAAAGTAGACCTACTATGTGTAGAGTACACTCAGAGGACATTTAGCTGTTCAGGGGAAGGAAAGGTCAGCTGTTGCAAAGTAATGAGATTAAAAGAGGGTTTGATTTGTGTCAGTAGATTTGCTGTTTTAAAATGAAAGAAGTTGCACTGAGGAAAGGATCTGAGAGAAGAGAGGGAGATGATGATGGTGAGAGGGCTATTGCAGAGGAGATGGAAACATGGGGGATCCAGTCCCAGGAGAGGAATCATCTCTGAATGTCTTCTCCCAAGGCTGGTGGGAAGACTAGGAAGAAGTGGCGACACTGAGCTGTCCTGAGTGTGGGTGTCTTGTTCTGTGTGTTAGCCTGCTCACTCCTTGAAGCTGTTGATCTCTCGTCCCACCCCATTCTAGGCTAATGGCTGTGGAAGAGGAACTGAAGAAGGATCATGCTGAGATGCAGGCAGTTATTGATGCAAAGCAAAAAATAATCGATGCACAGGTAAGCAGGTTCTCAGTCTAGTGGAAGCGACTGGTTTATCGTAACTGTTATTTCCTGACTTCCCATCCCTTGCAAACACCAAGGCACATAAAATGGATCATTGGAAAGTTCTCGGCATTACCCTTCAAAGATTTTTTTTAAATGTTCCTTTGCAACCTCTACGACTTTTTCCTTCCCTTACTGGTGACAAATCCGTTAACCCAGCAAACTTTTAGCGTGCTTTAGTACAGGTGCTCGACAAATCTCAGCCTGGTGCATGGCGGGGTTTACTTCTTTCCTTCTGGAAAGGAGGGCATTCTCTCAGGGGGGCACCTGTGAAAAGTCCACTGCATGTGTCTGGCTTGTGACCTCCACTGACCATTGCTTGGCTATGACGTCCACGGTCTCGTCAGTCACGTCCACTGTGCCATCAGCCTCTGGCCCCAAACAGTAGTTGAGCTTCAGGGGAAAGACAGGGTTGCAGAAGGTGCCCTGCCTCGTTATTCTTTTGGTTCCGTGACAGGCGCCGGTGCCTGGGGTTCACTCAGCCGCCCTTCTCTGTTGGTGCTGTGCTTGGAGAGCCTCTTACAGATGATGAGATCAGAACCTGGGTGTCTGCTCCCTGTAGCTTCCACCTGTGATGCTGACACAATGATGGCCAGGGACTCCTCACAGGTTCTCAGAGCAAAACCCAGGAAGTGTTTCTAGTGCCTTTTCATCTTTTCAGTGCAAAACACGGTTGTATTTCTTAGAATGAAACAAATAACGAGAGGCAAGTGCCGTTTGGATGTGGCTGGTTTGGCCACTGAATATATCCCCTCTCTAAAGACCACCCAGCCAGGCTTGTGTTTCTCACCCTTACGTACGTATCATATCGTTTCCGTAAGGTCTGAAATAAAAATGGGAGCAAGGCCTTTATATGTCCTACTTTCTTCTCTCCTTCTCAGCCAGTAGTCAGTCTATGGTAGAGCCACCCCGTATTGTTAAACACACATTCCATTCCCACTCTGGTTTCCTGACAGAGCTAATGTGGGATGGGGTACATTTTTCAAAGGAATAGGGAGTGAGGCTGAAAGCACCACCGTGGAAAGTATGCATCGTGGGCCTCGTACTCCCTCATACACACAAGACCCAGAAGTCAAGTGCGAGTTCCAGTGCTCTCTTGTCAGCACAGTTCCCAGAATGATTTGGACCCTTGAACTCTAGTATCCAGATATTTAGACCTCCTAAGAATCAGAAGAAAGTTCTTATTTGGTCCTTTCTTTAAAGGTGTCCCCAGGGTGGATGACAGAGTAGGAAGGGTTGCGGAGGCAAGGCTATCTCACCAGGCGTTTATCCAAGAGGCTTAAGAGAAACAGCCTGGGAAAGGACAGTTTAGTCAGGAAAACTAGTGGTGCTAAGTGTTCACTTGGGGATTTCCAACATGAGAGAGAGTTCTATGAATAACTACACCCAAATACATTTTAGTTCTAATGAGATAATACAGATTGTTTTAATAATTTCCGCTGGTCTAAAACCATGGCAGCCTTAGCAGAGGGAGCTTAGGGGTGTCCCACTCATGGCTGTGTGCATACAGTCTGATTTCCTAGTTGCCTGTTGAGGCAGCCTCATCATTAGCTTCTGAAGATTTCTATCCTACCCTGCCCCCGATTCTGACTTCTAGGGTAAGATGCCTGGATGTGAAGCAGGAGTCATAGGCATAGCAGGTGAAAGCAAAGGAGGGGAACAGATTCATCAGGGCTCAAAAGCTCTGGAGAGGACAGACCTTCTCTCAATTAACAGGAGGGTGTCACCATTCCAGAATGGGCGAACTATTATCCTCAAAGCACTGGTCGATGTCAGACTTGTAGTCTGGCTAAACTAGATAATAGTTTGGGTCCATACCTTAAGGCAATGCTTTTCAAACAGTTTGATTCTATGGACTATTTTGGTGGAACCAGAGGCACCTTCCCCCTTTCCAGCTGCTCCTACTTCTCTCAGCTAATGGATCAAATCACGTCCAGGTTAGCTAAATATCATAAATTACACATTCAAACACAGGCATTACTGTGTAGTAAATTTTAAGAGGAGGCTCCCTTTGGATCCCTAAAGCACACTTGAAGAATCCATTAGACCACATTTTTAAAACCATCGCATGATGCCCAGCACAGATGATAAACACTAAAGCTAGCTTTTTCAAAAATTATAATCCCTTAAAAGGAAGGGGATTCCCAATTCCAGCTGCTGTCTCACTGACACATTAAAAATCTTTTTCTAGCAAAAGACTGTGAAAATCCTTTGGTGTCCTTTGTAACAAAAGCCTCTTCCTCTGAAAGAATAAGTAACTTAACATCTTAAGTGCTTGATGGAGCAGAGCAACCCTTCTGGCGCCATTTGCTAGAATGAGGACATGTTTGGGGTGAAAGCTTCCCAGCGAGGTAATGCACACTTCCATGCCCCTGATATCTGCCTTGGTGCCTCTGGCAGTTAAAAAATAGTTCTGAAGTGAATTGCTTTCCTTATACTAGCATCGGGCCCAACACTTCCCACAACAGGACAGGACAGGTACCCAGTGAATGGGTTTCCATCTGTCTCAGCAGCCACGTGCCCCTCCAGACCAGGCTTGTCCCTGAATTCAGCCTCTTCATCTCCTAGAGTCAGTTCATGCTCCATGGCCCCCTGGGGTCAGCCACTTTCTAACTAGAACTGGGAGATGATGAGTATTCCCCTGGTGACCCTGTCCTAGGAGATGAGATCCTGGTGATGTAATGTAGGGTCATTTCTTAAACGTCAGACCAGGGGCTGTGCCGCCTTCCACCCCATCTCCCCCCTGCTCCCGGGATCTTCCATGTGACTCAAATGGAGAACAGAAAAGGGCATCCTAGGAGAAGGGAGCAGCTGCCTAGTTACTGTTGCAAGTGATATCTCCACTGTGTTAAATTACAGGTCATAAATGGAGATGAGATTATGCAAACAGGCAAGTAACCCCGTCCGTCCGTTCTCTAGCTGAGCAGTTCCCAGCCCTGGCCCGGTGCACTGGCCTCCTACACATTCCAGCTCCTGCACTCCCCACACGCAAAGCCCTTCCTGTCAGGCCGGAACTAGATTGCTCTGCCGTTCACGCCAGGCAGAATGAAAATGTCAAGGCATCTTTTGCCAACTGAACCTGACTTTCAAAAGTCCCTGTTTGATTTTTTTGTTTGTTTTACTTTGAAAGGTTGGCACTTGGGGGGGGTAGTTACAAAAGGGAGTTTGTCCAGTTGGAAGTTTTCAACTGTTGAGTAAAAGGGTTGCTTGACTTTAGTTGTTACTCTTGCAGGAAATAAATAAATACAGCCATTCTTAGCCTTCTTTTTGACCCTTTAAGAGTCAAATAATTTTTCATGAATGCCTAATTTCTTTGGGTCAACCATAGAGAATCCTTTATTCCTTAGAACTGGGACATTATAATTTATCCTAATACTGAAATAAATACCTTCTTTTTTAATCATTTTGAGATATTACCAGTCTTTCTGCTCAGAGATCATTTCTAACCATAGTAGCGGGGAACATCATATCTGCTTCCCACCCCCTTTTCCCTGGTAGTCACCGGCCTACCCCTACTTATTGACTTTTAAAAGATCTAAACTTGTTACCTCAGTAAACTCCATTGGCTGTAATTTTTTTTTAATTATTTTTAAAAGCCTGGTAGTTCTTTCTTTCAAGTTTTGCTTATCCTTAAAACAAGTTACCTTCCCAGAGTATAAATCGTATGCTAGATTTGTGTTAATTAATAATGCTGATTTATATATATATATATATATATATATTTTTTTTTTTTTTTTTTTTTTACTCCCTGAGTTCTTTATCAGGGAAAGGAAAAAAAATTTAATGATATTAACAAGTGTGAGCTAGTTTTTTTTCATACTTTTGAAACTGTGACCACCAGCCCTGCTCCATGTAGATTCCCACTCCACCCCCAAAAGCAGAAGATTAAAGGGAAGCCTTACCTGGTTGGCCATAAAGTTCATTTGGGTTTTTGTACGCTGTTACCAAATGAATTTTTTGGCCAACCCAATATATGCTTTCTCCCAAAATGTCCCCCCAGGGCAGCAGTCTCCCTTCTGCATCTTGGGCAGCATGTGTCCCAGCAGAGCAGTGCTGCTCACAGCCGTGTGGAGCTACTCCTGTAGCAGCAAGGAGTAGCACCCATCACGTGGACGTTTGTGTGTCCTCTCTAACCCTGGCCATGACTCTCCTTACCATGCTTTTCCCTGAGTAAATGAAAACAATCCCTGGGTAAGAAACCTGTTTTTGGCTCTGGGGGGTGTTCCTCACATGCTTTTTTTTTTTTTTAATTAGTTGTTTTCTGAAAAATGGCAACTTCATGTAGGAAAGGTTCTAGAGTGATTTACCTAGCAGCTGAAGCTAAGATTAGGATTTCTCTCCTAGTCTTTGCAAAACTAACAATATTTTGATGGGATGATTTTTATTTTTTTTTTTTAATTTAGATGAGTCTGCCTTTCTCTGATTGCCATTTTGTTCCTTCATTTTTTTCTCTTTTTTTATGCGTGTATTCAACAGTCTTTGGTTCCAAGATATTGGTTCTAAGGCTTTTTTTTTTCTGAGATTCAAAAGTAAAATGAAAGCAGTCTTCCTTTTTGGGTAGCTTTCCTGGAGTACCTCTGAGCTGGAATGAGTCTAGGAGCTTGTGTTCTCTGTCTGTTTCCATGTGTCCTGTTTTCGGCATCCCCCTCCGGCCACATCTCCCTCCCCACATTCAGATAACCCCTTGGTCTAGCTTTTGGCTGCTCCTCCGCCTCTTGCTGTCGCATCCTCACTTTGTCGGTGACTATAAACTGCCACCATGTATTGTTTCAGTTTGAGCACCATGTGAAATCTTTCCACATGTGACCGCTGTGCCCCCTTCGGGGGCTGAGAACCCACAGATCACATGCACTTCTCCTCTGTGAAATGAAACCTCTGGTGCTTCTTTCTTTGCCACCTAATTCCCGTGTTTAAGTTTTGACCCAAAGCACTTAATACAGCAAGGCAGCTTGACACCTCTGTCTGAATAACACATGGTGTCATTTTTATGTGATGTCTTAGGGTCCCAAGGGCTAATGAGTAACAAACCCTGCAATGCTGAAAGGCGAAAAAGAAACGCAAACCCATTGGGCCCAGGGGAAGCTGGCCTGACTCGGGCGCAGAAAGAGGCAGAGACGTTCCATTTGTCTGGGAAGCATCATGTGCACTGCTGTTTGATAGAAAGCATTAGAACAGTCACCTGGTAGAGTGTTACGGCGCAGTTGCCCACATGGAGCCAGAATAAAGCCCCGTTTGCTGTATTGTAGGAAAAACGGATCGTGTCGCTGGATTCGGCCAACACCAGACTGATGAGCGCGCTGACCCAGGTGAAGGAACGGTACAGCATGCAGGTCCGAAATGGCATCTCCCCCACCAACCCCACCAAGCTTTCCATCACGGAGAATGGTGAATTCAAAAACAGCAGCTGCTGACAGACGGGCCTCACAAATAGACAGACTGTGGGAGGAGACAGAAGGAAACGTCCCCACTCTCCTATCCCCAGCCCTCTCCCCAGCCCCACCAGGTTTACAGAATGCCGCTGCTTCAGAACAGCAGGGTGGCGAGCAAGTCTGGAACGAAGAAAGGAACCTTGTCTTTCAGGGCATAAGGCTAAGACTTCCAAGGTCGACGCTTCCTCCACCCCCACCCCGACCCCATGTTTCTATGTACATAGGGAACTTAGTTCTGGGCCATGTACAGAAAATACCACTGTAATATACCCAAAGGAAGTTAATAATGTAGAGTACCTTTTTAACTATTGCTATTTTTATTATTGTTGTCCTCTTGTTGAAAGCACTGCGGTTGTTAGAGGAGGAAATGTAGGAACTGTGTACATGAATGGTGGGTGGAGACCACGCATCTGTCTGACAGAGCACACGGACCGCGACAGGACATGGTCAGAATGAATTTTTCAGGGATTCATCGGCCAGGTTAAAAGCCCCGCTCTGGTTCCCTTGTCCTGTAGGAAGACATGCAGATTACCCAGATCCGAATGAAACAGTTTATCCCACTGATCAAGCGGGATTGGTTCTACATGGACCGCTGATCTGACTTGGGGACATACTGTTCCAGGGGCCACAGATAAGAGCAGTTGCATCGAAACCGGACTCCAGGAGTGGTTTCTGTTGAACTGTTGATGTTCATTTCCTTCTCTGTCTGTAGCAGATGGAAATTTTTCCACTTTAGGTAGGGGGGCCTATTTTTTTTTAACCCCAGTTGTAATAAAAGGTGTTCTTTTTCCTCTCTAGCGTTTACAAAACTATAAATATCTGTGTCTCTAGAAACCATCTTCATCTTCACACGCCCACTTGCCCTTTCCTCCCCCGTGGTGGGAGCAGTCATCACCAACAGGGTTTACTCTCCCCTGGAGAGGTTATTCAAATCTACTGTCCATAAGCCATCCGAAAGAAACACCCTTTCTTCCGTACAGAAAAGGGCTAACCATATCATACCATAGCAGGAAGCTCTGAATAGTTCCTATTAAAAATTTTTCTTCTATTTGTAAGTTACAACTTTGGTTTGGGATGAAGATTTTATCCAGTGTACTAGCAGGTCTCGGGGCAGGGTAATTTTATCTCAGTCTTTCACTTTTAAATTGCTGCTTCTTTTAAATTTGGACAAGAAATCCAAATCAGAAGCATTGCTCTCTTAAAAGTCGTGATTACTCTTGATGAAAAATAAAATACTGAAAGTAGGAGGGCAGCGTATTCCAGCTGTTATTCCCATGCTCTTTGTAGATTTGGCAATAATAACCCAGTTTCACTAGTTGTCATCCATGACTTTATTGTAGGACAGAAACAGTTACGGAAGTTCATTTACTTCCTTTTTTTTTTGCAAAGGTGTGAAACGTCATCTTAAATGCAACTTTATCTGAAGTGAAATGTTACAAGTTAGACAGATAGTGTATAGACAAGTATATAGCCACATATATTAACACATATGTACATATAGCTGCACAAATAGGAAAAGTTCCTGCCTTCTATGCTGTCGGATTTAATGTCACAAGGAGTTAGAATCTCATTAAGCAAGATCTAAGCAATTGCTTATATTGAGAAAGCAACCACATTTCTCAAGTAAGTTAATGATGTTTATTTTAAATGATAAACTTTAGGGAATTTTTTTTTTTTTTAAGGGAGAGGAGGGAGAAAAAAATACACCTGAGGAAGCCATATGCATGGAGTGAGTGTTTCCACATAACGGAGTCCTTCCAACTACAAAGGGGACAAGAGAACATTTATTGGGTCCCCTTCTGGGTGAAGCCCCAGCCAAGTCACCAAGCTTCGCTTTCCACTGTACCGCAGACTTGCATTCTGACCTCTTAACCACTGCAGATCTTTGTGTTTGACCTTGTATCTCAACAACCTCACATGGCCCCCGACCCACAGTCCTTTGAAATATGTTCCCTCCGTAACATTCCCATTTCTGCCTGTCACAGATCTAAAACGGAGCTGCCTCGTGTGCTTATCTGATCTGCAGACATCATGCCACATGTTTTGGCACTAGTGTATTTTCTTGACCCCTGGTCATGATTTTATAAATTCTTATCCCCTTTCCCTCCAAATTGAGGATACACTGTGGCCAAAATCACTTATTTGAATAGGAAAAAAAACTGCCAGTTCTGAAGTAGTGCTCCGTGTTGGGGGAAGGGTATGTAAACATAGGTCTGTTCTTGTTTGTGACTATTTTCAGCTCTAGCCATTCTCTATAAAAGCCTTCAGAAAACCTGGTAAAAGAATGGTCAGTTTCAGTGGCCTTAAGTATGTATCATTGGTGATGTCTCGCATTGAGGTTTGGAAGTTCTCGGGTAGTGGTTATGGATGAGAGGTCTGATAAACTATTTTGGAGGGTGGGGGAGACACACAAAACCAAATATGTTTTTGATGGATGCAATACATCTTATCGGCATTATGTGAGCTTCTGAGATGGCTGTCTCATTTGGAAGATTAGATGCCCAAAATGTTTGCATAGATTACGCAGCCCTCTGTTATTATCAGGTTATCTTGAATGAAGAGGAAAGAGTATACACAAATAAAAAAATCAGAGGTAAGCTAGAAGTTCAGTGTAGTTGCCAGATGTTAAATTTTAGATTATCCTTTGAGCTTATTCCTGTCTGAATATTTTTTTCTGAGTATTTGTTTAGAGAATGCTGCAGTCTTACAGAACTTATTCCGAAAGTTTTTTTTTAAGTATGGAAAAAGTCAGCAACAGCCAGTGATTTTTATGGAGGTATTGCTCAATTAGCTTTTCTTCAGCCCAAATAAGTACACACCTCTGTTTTACTCGGAGGAGGTGCATGTTTGAAGAGAAGCAGGTGGATTAAGATAGCACATCTTGCACGCCTTCTAACACCCAACATGTCACCGCATGATGGGGTGCAGCATGGACCCAGGCTGGAGTTTGGAAATCAGATGAAGTACTGGCAGAATGCTTGTCTAGCTGACAACCAGACTAGGCCATTAATAAGGACAACATTGGCAGGATTTAGGGAAAGAGCTTAACACTTCCCTTTTATTTTCACTGGAGCAGTACGCTTTCTGAGCTGAAGCAACAAGTAGGAATAACATTTCCTTCAGGTCATCGCATTCCGAGTCTCTGCAGTACAAGCCCTGATGGAAGGGAGATTGTAACTAGGTAACTAAGACAAACACTTGAACACTTACTGTGTTCCAGGCACTGTGTACCAAGGTTCTGCTGGGCTCCAGGGCAGTCTGTTGTAAGAGAAGTGTGGTAAAATGAGGTCATCGTGCTGCTGTAACTTGGCCTTTTTCACTTATCATTGAGTTGGTCAGAATTAGCTTTCTCTGGTCCTCTTCTCCCATCCCCTGTGATGGTGCTGGACAATGAAAGATAAAGTAGGATTAACTATCTAGGACTGCTGTATGCCCTGGAGAATTAACTTGACTCTCGAGGTAAAGCTTTTTAGATCCTAGTCTGTTTACAGATCTGTATCTCTGACAACCCTTAGTTCTTTGGCCTCAGAGGTGCACTGGGTTAAGAGCAGTTCTTTTTTGGAAGCCCCAGAGCAGGACCATTGCCATCAAGTGAGTTTGGTTACAATTTGTTCTGCCTTCCATCTAGGTTCAGTTCTAGTTACCTCCATTTTGGAGTTTCTGAGAAGGCTGGTTGTGGGACTGAACTTGAGGAAGGAGTCCTCCTTGGGATGACCGAAGGCCCATGTGACCCTGACTGAAGTGGACACCAGACTAGACTTGTCACTGGGCTGGACTCAGTGGCTCTGGAGCCCACTCCACAGCTTCCATGTACTTTTAGCCGCTTCTCTGGGGGCCATCTTCTACACATTTTGGGCTTTCTTCTTCATTTCCCCTTCCCTTTTTCAAATCTAGTAGTGAAATCTCCTGTTCACTTCAGCAGTAAATAGTTCTTTCCCACCCCCTACCTGAGGGCCAAGGATTTGGGATACTTTGGTTTTTTAATCAATGTGTTCATTGAAAGGACCTATTTTGTTTCCTTTTTTAAAAGCAAGATATGTTGGGGTGTTAAATTTTTAAGTAGACTCTTTTTGTGTTTGAGTGATTGTTATTAGTTCTAGAAGCATTCTCTTGTCATGACCCAGTTATGAATGCTCTTGAGTTTAAGAAGGACAAAAGTGATGAAATTTGCATGAGGTAGAATAAATATCTTATGAAGAGTGAAAGAACTTGAGAATACATGATCCAAAAGGGGCTAATGCACAGCAGTCTTCTTCAAAGCCCAATGGGTTCAAGGAAACAGGAGGATTTATTGTCCTTTGCCCAATCTCAAAATATACGAGATACATAGAAAGGCAGTTTCTGTAGAAACACGACGTGGGCACCCACGCAAAACACATGATTCTTAGGGCTTCCTTTTTCTGAATGTTAATCCATCTCATCAAGCAGTGATTCCCAAACGTCCTTGAGATTTTTAGATTTTATGCCCTCATCTGTTACATTGTATGACAGTGGTTCTTTCCTCTTTAAAATGTACCATATGTGTTATATGTATATATGTTAAAGTGACTTGAAATTGACTTGGTTTGACATTGTCTCAAGAACCCAAGATAACATTATTGATACCTTGGGACATCATAGAAATAAAGTTGAATGTCTTTGATCTGAGAGTAGAGTCCAGAAAGAAGTAGCTTTTGTTCCTGATCCGTTTATCCTCAGGTGTTTGAGTAAGGCTTGGCCATGAGCCACCCAAGGAAAGCCAAGTGATTGTTTGTGTCCATATTTCAGCATGCATTTTAATTTTCTCCTCAGTTCTTAGTTTTCATTGCCTTTGTTTTGTCCCAGGGAATGTTTTAGTTTGAACCTTAAAACCAAATTTATATATTGTAAAAAGATTTTCACAGAAATTGTGTTTTAGGAGGCCTCAATCATCTGTGTGGGATGTACAAAAATTTAAGAATAAATATCATTTTTATGTCATTTCTACACTCCCAAGGGAAAATATCAATTCCCAGTTCACCAAAAGGTTAAATACTAGTTGATTCAATGACCACTATCCTGCAGAAAATTTGAAATAGTAAAGGTTAAATTTTGACTGGTGCTTAGACATTTCCTCATTACATTAACTCAAGCAGACAGCAGCATATTAACCTGAATCACACCTGTAAGGAACTTACCTTCTAAATTTGATTTTGTTTTTCATCTCCAGGGCCTTAATAAGAGTGTGTTAAAACACATGACTATTTTACAATGATAGCTCTAAATAATTTATTTTTTATTTCAAGAAAGAGAAATACACGTTAGAGAAACAAAACCCAAGATTTTATTTTATTTTTAAAGCCATATTTTTGTGCTAGCAGCACTTAGATTGTTCCATATGTGAGATCCATATCAGCATTTCATTACCTGGGTTTGTTCTAAAAGAAGATTTATTTTTGTTCTGTGAATAATTTTTGACGGTTCTTGTACATGTACAGATATAGATACGTTTGAGGTCTTTTATTGATATTCCTATGAAGAATACAAATAAACTTTAACTTTAAACATTTCAGACTAAGGTTGCTACTGTATTTGACATATTACTATTTGATTTCTAGCATGTCATCTGGGTGATTAGGACACTTGGAGAAGAACCAGTAACAAAATGTATGTAGGAATATTACACTGAAGGTAAACAGTGTGTCTTAGAATTTCCCAACTTACAGGGGAAAAATATTTAGCTGAAGGGCAAAGATAACATGCATTGTACTGTAACAACACCCTTAAAAAGCTCCTCATTCTGGAAAATTTGAAATCTCTTTACCAGCTTGTAACTGAATAGAAAATGGAAGGATAAACCCACTGAGCACTCCAGACCAGTACTGGCCTCTCTTAATTCCTCAATAGATTAACAGGGTTTGTTTCAGGGTTATGTTGTTTAGTTGGGACTTTTTGCTGTTGTTGTTCTTATTTGCTTATTATTCTCAAGGTTGTTATTTCCACATTACCCCCATCTTCTGCTTACCTATTTCATTCTTTAAAACCCCAAGATGCAGGTCCCATAAGCAGTTTTCTTACATGCTAAGTTTAGTTCTGAAATTCCACCAGTTAGCCTCCTCACATATCTAGTTACTTCTTCTATTCTACTAGGAATTAAAAGACTAAAATTCACTCAAAATCCAGAGAAAATTGTGCAAGGAGACTCCAGATCACAGTAGATGTGTTATTTTTTGTTCACTTCGAAGCTGACCCATTTCAATCTGAATTGCTCATGACCTAATATAAGGTTTAAGACATCTTGGATCTGAAAGATCAAAAAGGGAGAAACTATCATTGATGCTATCTTGTGACCATCCAGTCTTAGCCCTTAACTGTCCACCATTTACCCTTTATGTCTAGCCATACCCTTTACTTTTCTTAGCTTCCTTCCAGCTACCTGCCTTTTGTTGCTAGTGCCTTCAACAATAGGAAAGTACATAAATCAAGTTTGTTAGGCCACCACTCCCCGCCCCCCACACACACAGTTTAATGATAAAGGGGTCTAAGACAACAAATGACTTAATCAAGAATTCTCAATCCTAACTGTGCATCAGAATCACTTGAGATCTTGAAAAAGTGACCGTGAAGATGCACCTTTAGGCCCTCCACTGAACAGTTAGATGGAAACTCTCTAAAGATTGAACCAGGATTACCCAAGGATTCTAAATTCAGCCAGGTGAATGACCGCTAGTCCATATCTTGCTCTGAGCACTGTGTGTGTGGCTGTTATAATGTTCCTTCTGTCACCATCCATGGAACTGGCTAAGCTGGCTATAGGTGTTTTTTGCCTCCTGTGTGGGATATTTAATGCTGGTAAAAGTGATAATATGTACTCTACCTTGTCCCTGCCAATTCCATCCTTTAAATATATGATAGAAAATCTCTGTTAATATAGGATAGCCATATTCTAACAAAAGTGACCAAAAGCTGGAATTTCCCTTCTTGACCTCAATTTTCCCATTATTGGTTTTAATTTAAAATAAAACGTAGATGGTTTCTGGTTTGGAACCCCTCTCCTCTGACACAGAAAAGGGGGAGGGTACCTCAACTTTTGTAGATTTAACACTCAGCACTGCAGTCTTATTACTTGAACTTTTACTAAAAAAAATTTTATCAGAGGCCAAATTGCATCATTTGCACCTGTTCTTCCTTAAGTGAGGGCTTCCCTGGTGGCTCAGACAGTAAAGATTCTGCCTGCAATGCGGGAGCTACAGGTTCGATCCTTGGGTCAGGAAGATACCCTGGAGAAGGGAATGGCTATCCACTCCAGTATTCTTGTTTGTAAAAGTCCATGGACAGAGGAGCCCAGTGGGCTATAATCCAGAGTCACGAAGACTTGGACACAAGTAAGCGACTAACACTTGCCTTCAATAGAAAATTGCACCAAAAGCTCTCCAGTGCCCTCCCCACTCCCAGGCAGACACATGTGTGCCCGTACACATGTGCGCACACACAACCGCTCTTCCTTGAAACTTCAGTTTTTGAGACTTTTGAATGAATTGCCTGGGTGCTGTTTCTTTGGCGTATGAGTAAATTACAGTAAGCTAACAGATGGCTGTCAGTCTGTTTCCTTGTCTGTGAAATTGTGATTTTGGCTAGATAGCCTACAAAGAACTTTAGCTCTGACATCTTATGATTATTATCTGATATCACTGAAAAATGTGCCATTAGGTCATACCTGAAAATCAGTTTGGGGCTTTTGTCACAATATTTAGGAACAGTTCTTCCTCGTCACAATTTCCCGTCTCATGATACTTTTAAAAAATAGGAGAGGAAAAACAAAAGCCTGGAACAAATGTATATCCAGAACAATAATTTGATAATATTTAATGATGATGGACAGGGAGGCCTGGCGTGCTGTGATTCATGGGGTCGGGGAGAGTCGGACACAACTGAGCGACTGAACTGAACTGAACTGAATGTTTATTGAGCACTTCCTATGTGCCAGACAATTTGCAAAGCACCTTTTTATGGGATATTTCATTTAGTCAAATACCAACCATATGAGTTAGGTACGGTTGTTCCTAACTCATGAGGAAACGGAGGTTCAGAGAGATAAGTTTAGGTGCTCAAGGCCACACCACTAGCAAGTGCAAAGCCATCATCCAAATTTGGGTCCTTCTGACTATACTGTATAGATTTTTTTTTTTTCTAAGAGCTCAGGAAAAATGTTAAGAGTAAGAAAAGATCTGAGCACGTGAACCAGCCTTCATGATGAACCAGAGCCAGAAGGATGGCAATGGGAACACACAAGCTAATTTTCCAAGACTATTTCTCCGTGTATTGGCTTTGATGGGATGGTTTTGCATTGTCAAGTCATCTAACTGATCAGAATTAGAGGACAGAAGTCTCACCTCACTCAAAAATTGGTCTTTCATGTCTTCTGGGTCCATCAGAACCGGGATGAGAAAATCTGCTTTGAGGATTCCAAAGAGTTGCCCTGAAAAAGAAAGTATTACCTGGATCAAGGCACATTATCTCATTGCCATTTGAAAGCTTCACATTCTTAGCAGTCAGGGAGTGCCCACTGGACACCATAGAGGCTACATGGGGATTTAGGACTTTAAAAGGAGAAGAAAGAAACCAGCTAGTGGCTGAAAGTAAAGAGTCTCATGAGTGGAGTAACCGCTGCTCTCCTCCCATAACCTGGCCTCCCTCAGGCAGTTATTTTCTTTGCTCTCTTTTCTGTATTTTCCTCCTTTTAAGTTTTCTTTTTGGTGGGGTGGGGGAATGCACCACACAGCTTGTGGGATCTTAGTTCCCCGACCAGGGATTGAACCCTGGATGGCCAGGGAATTCCTATTTCTTCCTTTTAATAAAATTATCAAGTAGATTGTTCCACATAATGCTGGAAATATTCATTTCTCCCTGGACCCACGTTTGTAAAGGCCAACTCTACTCCAGAAAACTCTTACATTCTCTGAGCCTATGAACAAGCTCAACCTTTGGCCCTGAGCACTGCAATCATAGGAACTACAGCATCATATAGGACAACCTTATAAAGTTAATAAAGTTCCTCTCTATCTCTTTGGGTACTTGAACAACCCAGTGATGAAGGAAGGGTCATTTTTACTACACTCCTTCTGCAGATGAGAAAGAGGAGATTTGCTCCTGGAGCTTTCACAGTCGTCAGGGAGCTAACTCTAGGATCCTCACCCTTGTTCCCTTCCCAACATTTCATGCTGTCTTTCATAGAAAGGTCTTGAGTGCCCCATGCTGAGGAGTGGCTGTCCAGATTTAATTGATTCGTTGTTAAGAGTGAGAAACTTGGTAGCCAGAAGCAGTTAATTACCTGGTTTCAGTGCTGGAGTTTTCTCCTTAGATTCTGGGTGATTAGCTGAGCTCCAGTGTTGGGCTTGAGTGGCAGGAGCTGTGTCTGTCATACTGGTGCCACTCCTTTCACTTGTCACAGCTACAAGAGGGGAAAATAAGGGAGTTACTGCAAATACAGCCAGGAGCAAGGTGGTCTGAGACGGGTAACTGCCCCTGAGTCAGAAGACAGGCCCGGGCGGCCACCATCCTATGGAAACCATCCAGTGTGGGGAGCTCAGTCCTTCCCAGACCCTTCACTTACCCACAGGCTCATGTCCCCAGGCTCTACATCATCACCCCTCATAAAGCGTCTCTGATATCAGGATTTGTGGGGCTTGGGCAATATTATATCTCCTCAGTATCAAATGTTTATTTTTAGTAGCTCCTACCCTAAGAAGCCCAATCCCCCTATGTAGTCTGCCAGCTACACAGAGCCCCACCATGGTACCCAGGGACCCCCAGCATCTCCATCAAGGGGCAGCACCTCACAGTACACATTCCAAAGCCAAGCTCAGCAACCCCCTCACCCGCTTTATGGTTGCCCATCCCCTGAGGCTCTCCGGCCAGAGACCCCACATAACCCCAGCTGCTCCCTCACTCCTCCTCACTTGCTCTCAACGTTCAGTCACCAAAGTCCTGTCAGTGCCTTGCAGATGTCTTTTTTTCCCAAATATGGAATATTTGAACCATATTGTTTTGTGATATATTATTGTAAAGTATTTAAGTAAAAGTGTCCCCTACCCTGACCCAGGGACAACCACTATTAACAGTTTGCTATAGAATATCCTTCACACACTTGAATTTTTTAATTTGAATGCATAAATATCTACCTTATTCTCTTTCAAGGCTGCATAGTATTTCATTGAATGTACATAACTTATTTAATCAATCTGCTTTCGATGGACATTAGATTTCGCCTCCAGTTTTTCACTGTAATAAACAATGCTGCAACAAACAACCTGTGTGTGGAGTGATGCGTCAATGTGTGTGTGCACCTTGTACTATTATTTCCTTAATAAACTTCCAACGGTAGAATTTCTGTATGAAA
Organism: Moschus berezovskii; assembly: GCF_049115385.1. Taxonomy (NCBI): domain Eukaryota; kingdom Metazoa; phylum Chordata; class Mammalia; order Artiodactyla; family Moschidae; genus Moschus; species Moschus berezovskii. The sequence goes on along the minus strand of NC_142476.1, from coordinate 32,309,448 downwards.
GAGTATGCACATTTCAGAACGGACAGGCATTACAAGAATGGGAACACCAGTTTAATGCACTATCCAGCATCTGAGAGTGCTGATTTTCTCACATTCTCATCAGCATTAGCACCGCAAATCGTTGCCAAACTGGTAAGTTAAAATAATAATAATGTAAATACATTTTAATTTGCATTTCTGTGATTTAATGAGCAAAGCTGAGCATTTTGTAAAATATGTTGGTATTTATATTTCTTCAGTTAATATCACTTGCAAGCAATGTGAAATCAGCTCCAAGTCCCTGCTCACTCCACTGCTCCAGTTCTGACCTCGACTTCACTCTCCTAGACTGTGCAAGTCTTCCCCCCAACACGTACTTCCTGTGTCTCCACATGCCCTCTTCTTTCCCCACCCAAAGTATTCTACATTTCTTTAGTGACGTGAGTAAGTTCTGTGACGTCCAGAAGCACAGAAGGCAGGGAAACACACATATTGTTGCCTGAATGTAACCACTGTTAGCATTTTCACACATTTTCTTCTAATCTTTTTTTCTAAGCACAGGTTGATGTTTCCTTTCAGCGTTGTTGTGACTGTGTTACATGTAACATTGAATCGTCATCTTTTTTTTTTCCTTCAGCATCCTGACACAGGCATTGCCCTGTGTCACTATTACAGTCATCATACCCACCTTGCTTCTGTTGACTACAGATCTGAGCATTTTGCTGCCTTGCTAAGAAACCTCTGATGGCTCCACCGACTGCAGGATCCAGTCCTTCAGAATTTGGCCCAGGCCACCTCCTTCCCCTCATCCCTTGCTGCGTGCGTGAGTGCCTGCTAAGTTGCTTCAGTCGTGTCCAACTCTTTGCAACCCTGTGGACTGTACCCCACCAGACTCCTTTGTCCAAGAGATTCTCCAGGCAAGAATACTGGAGTGGGTTGTCATGCACTCCTCCAGGGAATCTTCCCAACCCAGGAATCAAACCCAAGGGTCTTATATCTCCCATTCTGGCAGGTAGGTTCATTACCACTAGCACCACCTGGGAAGCCCTCATCTGGTGCTACTTCCCTTCCAAATATGTGACAGACATTCCAGTCTCCTCAAACTACTTGTTTTCCCCGCACATGTTCACATCTACCTATCTTTGCTCATGCTGTTCCCTCTGCCAAGAAGAACCTTCCAGCCTTTGCTACCTGATGAAATCCTCCATTACCTTCTGTCCGTTGACCACACCTTTCCAGGCAGAATGAATGAGTCATTTTCCTGTCAAGGCTTTTAGTTCACCCTTCTGGAGGCAGTACTTATCAAAAACTGTCCTAGTTGTCTCTATTAGCCCTTATTAGACTAAACTCTTTTAAAAACAGGAAACAGGTTCTGCTCATCTTGGTATCCATTGCCTTGTTCAAAACAGGTACTCAGGAAATGATTGTTGAATTAAATCATCTACTGGTATGCAAAACACTATCCTAGGCCTGGGAAAGATACAAAGAGGTATAAAAGATAAAACAGCCCCTGCCCTGTGAGATTTCAGCCTTAATAATTCATAATGGTGATCATTCATAATCATTTATAATTAATAAAATGAGAATGAGGCCAACCCTGTCCCTTGAGTCAAGTAAGGACAGGGATGAGAGGCTGAATGAATCACCAAGTTTTTAACTACTGAAGTGAGATTAGAAACAACTATCATTCATTGCCTGTCTGCCAGATGCCAGGCACTGAAGGGTACCTCCTGACATCCAGTCTTTTTCTTCACTTTAAAGATGAGAAAAATGAAGTTGGGAGAGGTTGGGAAATTTGCCTAAGACCACACAGTAAGTAGAGGACCCAACATTCTAACCCTTGACTGTTAGACTCCTCTAGGCAAAATACAATTTTTCTCCCCTAGATCGCCCCACCCTAAATTACTATCCAGGGAGGATGAGGGGGTAAACTGGCTCCAGCCGGTAAACTCACTCCCCCATGGAGTGATCTAGAAGGTTCCCAGGGAATGGAGACGTGGCCCAGCACCCCCACCCTCACCCCTCAACCTCCCTGACTGGTGGCCGGGGCATGGAAACTAGGGCTTGGTCTCCCCAAAGGAGGAGCCGGGCTCCAGGCCGGGGTCCCCAACCCCCCAGCGCGCGGGCACCTGTGTCGGGCCATGGCCGGCTGCCAGCTGTCTCCGGGCCTGCGGCCTGGCTCTGGGCTGGCCCTTTCCGGCGCATGTTTGTTCTCTGGAGCACAGCTGAGCTTCCTGAGCTGAAAGGCTCCGCAGTGCTTTCTTCGATCCCCGGAGGTTTGGCACCGCTGGACCCGCGGGTGGAGCCGAGCGAGGGGCCCGCTGCGGCCTCCTGCGGCCTTCCGGGCCCACCCTGGGTACCGGAGTCCGCCGGGGGCGCGGGGCCTGGAGCAGGGCTGGAGATGGAGGCCAGGGGGCTCTCGGTCACTCCCTGGGGGACAGAGGGGCTCCTCCAGTGGACCAGCTCCGTGGGGCTTGGGGCAGGGGTCGGCGAGGGGGCCGGGGGCGCAGGACCAAAGGACATGTTCTGGGCGGTGGCCGGCGGGGTCCAGAGCCCTCCGTCCGCGGGGACTGGGACGTGGGCCGGAGGGCTCGGTGATGCTGTCCCTCTGGGCTGGGGTGCGGCAGGGCCTGCGGAGGCGGAGGTGCTGGGGCCGAGGGTGCCGGAGCTGAGCTGGGGGGCCTTCGGGCTGACCTGCTGCAGGAAAGGCCCCGCCGAAGCCCGACCTTTTGTGGTGTCCGTGGGACCAAAGCTGGTGCCTACGGCAGAGAGAAGGCCTCCCTGGGGCTCCAGGGCCCTGCAATGCAGCCGCCGGGCGGCTTCTCCTCGCCTGGCCCTGCACACCCGTCGCAGACAGGGCGGAGCCGGGCGGCGGGCATGGGGAGCTCCTAAACCCACCTGGGTGACCAGTGAACCCCCCAGCATCTCAGCCCAATCCCTTGTTCCTTAGCAGCTCACAGGGCCCCCACCCCTACAGGATCCAGGCCTTCCGGCTCAGCCCTAAGCATCCCCTTCAGATCTCCTCCATTCCCTTTGCAGGCTAACTTCAAAACCACCTCCTCCAGGAGATCCTCGGATAATTACAGGAGCTGGGACAATCCCCTTCCCTGTGTCTCCCACCAGGCTTGTGACTACACAGGCAGCATTGCCTGTCAGGAGCCCTCCTCCCGCTGGCCATCAACCTTCAGAACAGCCCCTGCCTTTGCCTTGTGTCCCTGGAATTAATAAAGCTCTGTGCGTCCATGAGCTGGTCTCCTTGCTCTGTGTCCTCAGAAAGGGCAACAATACCTTTGTCTGATGTCCGACTCTGTAAAGATGCCAGAACTGTGATTTTTGCCCTCAATTATCCTAGTTTGCTTCAGAACTCACGGGAAGCAAAATGAGGTAATAGCTGTGAAAATGCTTCAGGAATCTAAAAAGGCTAGAGGCACACTCGGAGAAGGCAACGGCAAGCCACTCCAGTACTCTTGCCTAGAAAATCCCATGGATGGAGGAGCCTGGTAGGCTACAGTCTGTGGGGTCGCTAAGGGTCAGACACGACTGAGCGACTTTACTTTCACTTTTCACTTTAACACATTGGAGAAGGAAATGGCAACCCACTCCGGTGTTCTTGCCTGGAGAATCCCAGGGAAGGGGGGGCCTGGTGGGCTTCCTTCTATGGGGTCACACAGAGTCGGACACGACTGAAGTGACTTAGCAGCAGCAGCAGAGGCACACTATCCCTGTGATTTCCAGCCATGTCCCCACACACGGTCCCAACAACTCAGCTCTCATCTTCTCTCCTCCCAAAGAAGGGATTTGACGGGCACCTCTATTGCGCTTCCCTGTCTGGATGCTGGACCTCAGAGGCTATCTGGTGATATTTCCTCAGGAGCATTGCACAGCTGGGCAGTGAGGGGGTCTTCCCCTTTTCCTGTCTCTTGACTTCACCAGAGAGACTACACAGCCTCTCGTGGGTCCCGTGGCCCGGGAGCTGCAAGTCCAGTGGCCTAGTTCAAGGAGGGAGGTTAATAGTAACCGAGTCCTCCTCCTCTGAACCCCAGTTGGCCCACAGAGTGAGGGGCCCAGGGAACTGCCTCTCCGTAAGTGGCCCGTGGTTGCCACCCAAGTGGCTCACCTCTTTTCCAGCTCCTTCCTGGACTTTTTGGGAGGACCGCTTGGGACCCACCGCGTGCTACTGCATACAGTCCACCCTCTCCACATCCCAGGCCCTGGAGACCCTTGAATTCAGCCAAGAACAGGCTCAAAGTGACCCCATATGGAGCAGAGAACAGGGGAGTGTACTTGGTCTGGGCGTCATCCCCACAGTCACTTCTGAGGAGGGCATGTAGAAGAGCTGAGGGAGGGCTGCAAAATCCCGGTGTCCAATGGTGGGATCTAAGAAAACACCAATGGGGAGTGTGAGAGCAAGGCTGACATGGGGGAGCACACAGCAACCCCAGGTCTGCCACTCCGGACATGCTTCTCTGGTGAGAGCCCCACCAGACACTGATGATCAACCTCCCGTCACAGAAGCCAGCTTGGGAGGGCACTGTCACAGGAGAGGTCCCTATCACAAGAGCGGTCCCTTCACAATCTTTATTCCTTACAGCAGCTCTTCAAGGGAAGAACCATTGTTCCTGTTTTATAGATAAGGACCACTATTCTCATCAAATCCAAAGCACAAAAAGAAACAGCCAAGAATGGGCAAAACCAGAGACAGCAGATTAGTGGGTGCCAGGACTGAAGGTGGGAGAGAAGGGAGTGGGGGCACTGCTAACAGGTGAGGAGTCTCTTATTGGGGGTGATACAGTTGTCCTAAAAGTAGATAGTAGTGGTGATTGGGCCACCTGGGTTGTACTAAGTCTCACTATACTGGCCACTTCCAAAGTGAATTTTAAGGAATGTGAATTATATCTCAATAAAACCAAAGAAAATAAGAAGGAAGGGACAAAAGAGAAGAAAAGGGAGATGGAAAGAACAAGTCAGGGTTAAGCCTGTTGATGAGGAGACAGACCACACACAAGATCCAGAATAGCCAGTAGGCCTCTGGTTCCCGTGTGTTTGTGATGACAGCAGTAACAGTAGCTGACATCTATTAGGCATTTACTCTGAGTCAAGGGCTCATCTGGGTCTTTTATATTCGTCCTCATTCATCCTTCAAAGCCATCTTATGAGCTGCATCATCAGTGCCATTTTGGTTTTTTGCTGATGAGGAAAAGGAGGCTCAGAGATGCTGTTCACCTTATTTCTAGCAAGTAATAAAATCTGATTCCAAAGCCCACACTTTTAACCTCTTTGTTGCCAAATAAATCATTGTCGTTGCTAACTGCTAATACCCAGACACTGGACGGGGTCTGTTCTATTCTTTAAAGATCCCCAAGAATTAAATTAAAGCCTGCTCCAGAACTCTGCTAACCTACAGAATCTAGAAATACTTCCTTAGATCTATCCTCAACATCTCAAGCTGCCAAGAAAACCCATTTCTCATCCCAGTCTAGCCTTGGGTGGGCCGAAGGCTAGTGGGGGTGACCATCACTCACCATCGAAGCAGATGAAGGGTTTCAGGGAAAAGCAGGTCGCTGCAGAAATTCTGGGGGGGAAGCTCCAGTAGCTACTGAGACCTGCGCACAGTCCTGCCCCAAACTCAGGTGGCTGCAGCCAGGTAGGGATGCTGGAACCCCTGTCGCTGGACCACCTTGGAGACCCAGAGGCTGCGCTGAAGTAGAGGCCAATCCAGGCCTCGGTGTTACTCGTGATGGATTTCAAGTCCTTGTCCATCTCCTCAGTCACCGCCTGCAGGTCAGCCAGGTCTGTGTGGTGTCTGCGGCAGTACCCCACTGCCTCCAGCCACATCTTTTCTTGGTCAAATCTCTTGAAGGTCAGGTTGCCAAGCTGAACCTCAACTGTAAGTAAAGAACATAGAGACCACAGGCCTGAGGTCTGGGATCTCTGCCGGCTCAGCCCTCATCATCCCTAGACACAGTCCCAGTCCGACCGTTGCCCTTACCCCATCCTCAGATGTTAGGTTTGATGAAATCCACAATTTTATAGGCAGACTAAATACCAGATTGGGAGAATGAAGGAGCTGTCACAGCAGCAGCTGGGGGAAAGGACATGCTTTAGGGAGAGCAGGAGTTAAGAACTCTCCTGTGAGTCGTGTGGCCTTACAAGTCAAGTCTAAGCTTCAGTTTCTCTATCTGTACAACAGGGATGACAAACCTAGACAGTGTATTAAAAAGCAGAGACATCACTTTGACAACAAATGTCCATCTAGTCAAAGCTATGGTTTTTCCAGTAGTCATGTATGGATGTGAGTGTTGGACCATAAAGAAGGCTGAGTGTCGAAGAATTGATGCATTCAAACTGTGGTGCTGGAGAAGACTCTTGAGAGTCCCTTGGACTGCAAGGAAATCAACCCTGAATATTCATTGCAGGACTGATGCTGAAGCTGAAGCTTCAATGCTTTAACCACCTGATGTGAAGAGCCAACTCACTGGAGAAGACCTTGACGCTGGGAAAGATTGAGGGCAGGAGGAGAAGGGGTTGACAGAGGATGAGTTGGTTGGATGGCCTCATCAACTGAATGGACGTGAGTGTGAGCAAACTCCAGGAGATGGTAAAGGGCAGGGAAGCCTGGCGTGCTGCAGTCCGTGGCGTCGCAAAGAGGTGAATGAGTGAGTGAACAACAGCACAGGGATAGCACCTAAATATATTTAATTTAAATGATTAAATGAAGTCATGAATATAAATGATTTAACACAGTACGTGCAAATAATAAACACTCAAGTGGTAGGGTTAAACTTTGCAGGGAGGTATTGAGTGGGCTAATATAACCCTGGTTTAGAATCAGCCTCTTCTGTGGTTTCCAGGGAGTGTGCTTGCTGCACCAGCTCTTAGGAGGGTCCAAGGTTGAGGCAGAATAGAGGGAGCGTGTGGTATTCCCAGGCTCATGACATCAGGCAAGCTAGGGACAAGAGGTAAGCCTGGTGAGGGGCACTCCTGCTGGACATTCATGGTCCTGACTTCCAGGGGAGCTCAGACAGACCAAGATGCCCTCGCCTACTCTGCCCCTGGCCAGGCCTGTCTTATGGGCAGCACACAAACATCTGTGATTCAAAACAAGGGAAGTTTGGAAAGGATGTGCTTTGGCATGGACTGATTCCAGAAACCTGTTAAAGGAAACCTCTGTTTGTAGAATTGGGACTCATATCCTCAGATTCAAATACAGCCTCCCAAGCTCTGACTCCTGCCTGCTTACCAAGTCCCATCCAGATTTGCCTAATACTTCCCTAATTTTACCTATTCAAACTAGTCTTTTAAAGCTACACTTTCTAAACACCTCTTGTTCTCTTCTCGCCAGCCCTGAGCTTTGCCTGTAGCACAGGTCATCCTTTAAAATCCTCACTATAATCCCCAGAAACAGACCTCACTTTACAGAGCAGGAAGGGGAGACTCAGGGAGGCAATGACTTTCCCAAACTCATGCCTTGCTAAGTGGCAAGACGAGGTTCAAATCAGGTATGCCTGTCTTGGAGGCCTGTGCTGTCTTCACTCCGCAGTGCTGTGTTCCACAGCCTGCAGAAAACCAACTTTACAGAGCTGGTTGAGGAGTGAATTCCCTTTGAAATTTCAATACACCAAGAAACTCTTTGTAAAATACCAGGGCAGTAAGTCCCCTCACCATGTGGACTTCCCCGGTGGCTCAGATGGTAAAGAATCTGCCTGAAAGATAGGAGACCCAAGTTTGTTCCCTGGGTCACGAAGATCCAGAAGGAGGGCATGACAACCCACTCCAGTATTCTTGCCTGAAGAATCCCATGGACAGAGAAACCTGATGGGGAACACTCCATGGGGTCGCAAAGATTCAGATCCAACTGAGCAACTTTCACTCACTTTCAGGAGGTGGACAGGCCTCGACTGTGGAGAGGTACTGCCCACGCCTCCACCCACCCCCAGGTCACTGGGATGGGGACATCAGAAACTGGGATGCAGGCTAGGCTGGACTCTGCCACAGGCTGGTTGGAGAACCACACCCCCACACACCCCCACCTGCACCATGTGAATAACAAAGGCATTGAGCCTCTGCTTAGGGTCAGCCTGGGGGCAAAGCCAAGGCATCCCTGGGCCTGAGGGAGGGAGAGTCACCTGCTCCAGGTGGACCAGTGCCAGGGAAGGCGGAGCCCCGGGCGTGTACCTGGCTTTGGAGTGGCGGTCAGGCTGAGAACTGGCTCCAGGAGGGTGTGCGGCCCCACAGTAGGATCTGTGAAACAAGCCACATGTTATGTGGTGGGGGTGGGGCTGCCCAGGGTCCTCTGCGGGCACCAGGAATTGCCAAGTTGAAGCCTGGAGAAACCTAGCTCCAGAGTAAGTGGGCCCCTTTGTTCCCATCCACGTGTGTTCCATAAATATATATACTGAGCACCTGTAGTGTGGCAGATGCTATTGCAGGTCCTGGAAAAAATAGCAGCAGGAATAAGGCAAAGCGAGATCTCTGCTCTTGAAGAGAAGAAGGAGCCAGCCTTGCGAACAGGTAGGAAGGAATGTATTGAGCAGAGCTGAGAAAGGATGGGACCATGTGTAAGACTGTGATTAGAAGTGCTAAGGGAACCTGCTGAATATGTCGAAGCAAACTGGATCTGATTTACTTTTTTTTTTTTAATTTACATTTGTAAGATTTTACTGTGTACAGAACAGGCTGGAGGGGGCGAGGCAGATGCCAACGAGAGCTGTGCTGGTGTGTGGATTTGCAGAGCTGGAGAGAAGCAGATGCAGTTAAGAGGCGTCTAGGGAGAATCCAAAGACTCCAGGGGACTCGGGGAAAGCTCCCCCAACATGACTGCTCCTTCAAGGGGACCCCACGCGCGCTCCGGCACACTCACGACTCCTCTGGCCTGGGAATTGCAGGATCAAACCTAGACTACCCTGGGCTACATTTCAAGGCCCTGTGATGGGCATGGGGTAGCATAGAATTGGGGACCCATCAGGTTGGCTCTCCGTGACCCTATTTGAAGAGCTGGGATGGGCCTTGGCTGACTGAGAGAAAAGCAGAAATTGGCCTTTTTTTTTTTTTTTTTTAAGGAAGGTGCTGTCTATAACTATTCCCTCTGTGATCTCAGAACCTTTAAGACAAGGACTGCCTGAGCAGAGAGGGGCCAGCCAGGGGCAAGGATGGTGGCGGGGGCGCCATTTCCCAACAGCCAGTATCACGTGCATCAAGTAAATGGGTTGTCTGCAGAGATGCACCCACCTGCCTCCTCAAAGCAGGGGTTCTCCCAGGGAGTGGCTGTTCCACATGCCCCCAGCCCCTAGAGACAAAACCACACTGTGTTTTATCAGGAGGTAGACCCTGGACTCTGCTCTGGTTTCTGCATAGATGCACATGGATCCCCAGCCTGACTTTCCCTGTTCCCTCCCTTTCTTTTTCCTCTTTCCCCAGATCCTTCATTGGCAAAAGGAGGGGCCATAATGGAACTTTCCAGATTTTACTTTCTGTCTACCCTAATTTACACCTGTTTTCTCTGATGGAGTCTTTGGAGTGAGGGACAGAAGAGAAATAAACTAAGGCAGCAGAGAAGAATGTAGCAGAGGGTTAAGAAGCAGTCAGTTAGTTATGCTCCAAAAGAACTTGAGCTGGACCCATGCTCGCTCACTCGCTCCATCCCATTTGCTCCTGAGAAGCGACCCTAGGAGGACGACCAGGCCCAGGATGTGACTCTGAACATACCGTAGTAGCAGATGAAGGGCCTCCGAGCAGTGCACCAGGCGGCCCCCAGGCTGGGGAGAAAGGTTATCGAATACAGGGTGGCACAGAGGCCCTCCCTGAAGGTGGGCAGCGAGCCCCACACCGACGCGCTGAAGGAAGAGCCGCCGGACCATCTCAGGCCACCAAGGCGCACGTCGAAGAAGAGGCCGATCCAGGCCTCATGGCTGCTGGTGAGGGAATAGAGGGCCTTGACGCTGCCCCAGCCGCTCACGCTGTGCAGGTCAGCCAGGTCCGTGTGGTGCCGCCGGCAGTACTCCAGGGCCTCGGACCAGCTCAGCTCCTTTGCCACCCGCCAGAAGGTCTTGCCTTCGCTGGTCAGCTGCAGGGCTGGGGTGGAAGAGTTGTCACCTCAGCCCTGCCCTTACCCTACCCGCGAATTCCAGGGGTTGAGCCACACCGCGGGCCCCCACCTCCCGCCCTCCACTCCGCCTCCAGGGCCTTCACACAAGCCTCTCCGTTGAGCTGAAAGACCAGCCATCCCCTCATTGCCCCCAACCTGCTCCCTCAATGCCCCCCCACACCTTCTTGCATTTCTTGTCTCCCACTTCCCACCGCCCCATCCTGGCAGGCTCCCTTCGTACAAGCAGCCCTGCACCTTTGTTAGCGCTTGATAACAGTAGAGACTGTTCCCTGAGCACTCACCGTGGGCCGTTAGCTCACTGAATCCTTTCCAAGGACTCCCTGGGTTAAACATCACCACGACTGTTTTCCAAATTGAAAAACCCAAGTCACTGAGAGTTAAGCAACTTCGCCAAGGCCACCCAATGGGAAAAGATCCAGGGCCCAAGGACCGTGGGTGGGGCTCCCAGGGCAAGGCCCTTTGTCAGAGAGTGGTTTTGCCCTGATGTAGGAGTCACAGGCTTATCATTGGGCTGCACATTAGAATCACCTAGGGAGCTTCTCAAATACACCAATGACCAGGCCACCTACAGCAAAGATCTGAATGTCTCTCTGGGACCAGCATCAGAATTTGTTTAAAGCCCATGGGGGAAAGGGCCTTTTGGCTTGTCTGTCTCCACCAGACAAGGCAACTTGGAAGCAAAGAACCAGCCTTATTCATTATTATATTCCCAGGGTCATCCAGCACATCAGAGCGACTGGATATATTGAAAATGAATGAATGAACAGACAAATGAGCACATCAGACATCTCACAGGAACCAAGAACCCCATGTTCCCTTCCTTCCTTCCTGACTTCATCTCCTTGAGGAGGTGCCTGCAAAGGAGGACTGGTTAAGAACTACTCTGCCCAGGGCCTTGGGGTGGGAGACAGGGTATCCTAGTCCTTAAGGAAACCAGACGCAAGCCAGAGCCCTAAGGAGAGGAAAGTAAGACTGAAAACCCGGCATACAGAAGGGCAAGGGTGTGCATTTGGGGAGGACACGGGAAAGGCTTGACGAGGCACATGCCAAAAACAGTGATGCTCCTCACACCCACCAGAGGCCAAGAAGATGCTGCCTGTCGCCGAGAGAAGTTGGAGGACCCCTGGATGGAGAAAAGGGAATAGAAAAAAGTCGTCCTTATGATATGTGAGTCATTTTGATATTTTTTGTCTGATTCTGTTTAAGTTTTTAAATTAAATCACTGGCTGTGGCCTACTAAATTGACTTTAGGATCTAAGGGGTCCCAACCCACAGTTTGAAAAACCCTGCTGCCCCAGCTGATCTCCTGGTTTGAAACACATAACCTGACAACTCCACCCCGAGATGGGTGTACACGTCCGGATGTCCATTTCTCACAAGCACACAGGCTCACCCCGCAGACCTGGCCTGTCTGGGTCCTCCCCGCCCGTCCCTCCTGCGTCACTCCTCATCCCAGCACCGCAAGCCCCACGCAGGAGTCACTGTCGATGCCCCTCTGTCTCGGACTAGGCAAATCGCATCAGTTCTACAGCCAGCCTGTATCTGGGACCTTCTTGAACTTTCCACTTCTTTCTGTGCCCACTGACACCCTGCCTTAAGCCACTTTCCCCTCCCCGGGACTGACAGCACAGCGCCAGCCCCGGAGCTTCTGTCCCCAGCCCTCACAGCTTGCTCCCCGCTCTGTGACCAGAAGGGCCGTTCTGATAGTTTTCCTGATCATTCCCACAGGTTACGAGGGAAGCGGGGGGTGCTTCTTACCTCAGCCCCCAGGCCTGTGCGTCCTGGCCCACGGTCATAGGAAGGCTCCCCAGGCTCCCCAGTTTGCTCCCGCACACAGCCAGCTCATCCACAAGGCTGGCCCAGCGCCTCAGGGCCTGTCTCTGGCTTTACTCTTCGAGGTTCCTTCATTTAGCCCTTAAGCTCAGCCCAGATCCCCCTTCCTCAGAGAAATCTTCCCACCCCTAGACTAAAAACTCCCCGACGAGCTTCTCTCTGAGAGAGTTGCTCGTCACCCTGATCATCTCCTTCGCTGCTTTAGTCACATTTTGTGTCTTGTTTCCTGACTTTTGGCCCAATGTCTCTAACCCCCACTAGGGTGAGGGCTCCATGAAGTCGGGGCCATTCCTGACTGGCACCTACTTGCACTGTATGTGTTGGTTAGATGTAAATGAAGAATGAATGAGTGAATTTCTATACAGAACAGCAAACTCCAGGCCCTGACCCCTGGAGAGTGGGGGTGGGCAGGGGGCGGCTGTGGGGGGTGGGCAGGGTGAGAGGAGACACAGGCAGGGGAGGGCGAGCTGAGGCTGCTCTTACCATCAAGCTGACTTGCAAAACCAGTCACTTCTTCCCACTTGTCTCACCTGCAACCTCTGAGGGAGAGCCACCTTTCCTGCAGGTCCCTGCCCTGGACATGCCTGGGGCCCGGTGCCCTCCTGCCTGGGCGGTGGCCTTACCTGCTGTGCAGAGGGACAGTCGCAGCCCCATGACCGGCATGACTGTGATGCAGGACAGGACTGCGGGTGAAAAGGCTCCCCTGCTCTGGAAGAGGCTGTGCCTGGTCTGCGAGTCATTTCTTTCTTGATCCCCACTCTCCTCCTCTTTCCTACTCACGTGGACAGATTTCACTGAACAAACACTTACCCAGTGCCTCCTGCAGGCCAGCCACTGCGTAAGGTGCTAGGGATGCAGAAGAGCAGAAAAGATGGCTGTGCTCCTGCAAGTGACGGGGAGGTGAGTTACCGGGATGAGTAACTAAGGCACAAGCTGGGGAGGGGCGAGCCAGCCAGATGGCTGCTGGGGGAGGCGAGGGGGTGGAGGGCCTGAGAGTGAGAGCCCTGGGGTCCCTCAGGGCCGAGGGACAAGGGACCCAGTGGAAGGAAAGAAAAGGGAGGACTGAGGAGGGAAAGCGAGCTGGCATGTGAGGGCCAGGCTCGCTGTGCTCTCTTCCCTGCCCACCCTCCCAACAACCACAGCGCCAGGGAGAGCCTGTCACAATCCTGTTTTACAGGTGAGAAAGTTGTGTTTCCAAGAAGGAAATTGCTTGCTCAAAACTCCAAGGTAGGACATAGGGCAGCGATTCAAGCTCAGGTCACTGCAAAGCATGAGGCGGGGAGGGGCGGACTCCCCCCTCTAGTCCTACTTCAGTGAGGCCAGAAGTGCCCCCCACCCAGACTAGGCTCTGGCCCCTCAAGTAAGCAGGGAAAGATGCCAAGACACTTCATCTGGGGGAGCATGGAACAGATGCAAGACACTTTCTCCGCGGGAACCAAGAACAGCTCTCTCTATCTTTTTCCTCCCTCCCTCCCTCCCTCCCAACATCCTGTTTATGCCCACAACTCTCTCCATTCCCTGAGAGCTACGCTTTTGGAAACCAAAGCCTGGAAGACTCTTTCTTTTTTTTCCTGCCCTCCACCCCTTCACACCCTTCCTGGAGGAAAGGGCAAACAGCCCCTCTGATTGGAAGGGCAAAGGGAAAGAGGAAAAAATTGTTCATGCTTCAACAATAATGTCCTGCACTATATTCTGTTGTGCAGCGATGGCCTCAGATGACTTCTTCCCAGTGGCAGAACCCGTGTGTGCCAGGATCACTCTCTGGGGATGGAAGAGATCGACACTCCTGGCCCAGGAAACACCACCCTCTCCAGAACCCTCTCACCCGGCCATTCGCTTAGGTATCCTCAGTCTCATGATGTAAGGGACCCGCTAGGCTTCCCGGGGGAGAGCCCCTGGGGCAGTGCAGTGAGGGGTCAGGGACAGCCTTCATTCCCCCCACGCCCCCAGGGCCGCTCCTGGCACTGCTGCTGCTGCTGCTAAGTCGCCTCAGTCGTGTCCGACTCTGTGCGACCCCATAGACAGCAGCCCACCAGGCTCCCCCATCCCTGGGATTCTCCAGGCAAGAACACTGGAGTGGGTTGCCATTTCCTTCTCCAATGCATGAAAGTGAAAAGTGAAGTCGCTCAATCGTTTCTGACTAGTAGTGACCATGGACTGTAGGCCACCAGGCTCCTCTGTCCATGGGATTTTCTAGGCAAGAGTACTGGAGTGGCTTGCCATTGCCTTCTCCAGCTCCTGGCACTATGGGTTGAATTTCCACATGCATTTCTCTTCTCTCCCACCACTCCAAGAGCTCCTTGACAGCTGGGACTGCGCCATAGTCGCAAAGCCCTCATCCCATAACGCTGTGCAGTTTAGTCACTCAGTCGTGTCTGACTCTTTTGTGACCCCATGGACTGTAGCCCACCAGGCTCTTCTGTCCATGGGATTTCCCAGGCAAGAATGCTAGAGTGGGTTTCCATTTCCTTCTCCAAGGGATCTTTCTGACCCAGGGAATGAACCCACCTCTCCTGCATTGGCAGGCGAATTCTTTACTGCTGAGCCACCAGGGAAGCTCCACCCCATAATAAGTGCAGCAAACACTCTCAATGAAGAGGAGGCACTGTGGTTTGCATGAGGGAGCTTTGCTGTTCTTCTCTTTGGAGTCCCTCCTGCCTCAGACTCTGTCTGACCCATGGAGATCTCGAGAACATGAATGAATGAGGAGACTCACTGGACACGGAGGGCCGGTGGTAAGGGCAGAGAGGACAGCTCTGGTTCCCTGAGCTGTGTTAGGAAACCCCAGCTGGATAAAAGGGACAGAGAGAAGGAAGCTGCAGGCCTCCCAAGTCACCGGAAACAAACACTTGGTTTGCATGAGCCCCAGCAAGCAAAAGGGTTCGTGGAAACGTCCTGTAGCACCTCTTCCCATCCCCCAGGTTGGGAATGCGTTTGCACCTGGATGCAGTACATCCTTAGGTACACGCAGGCCCACAGTTTTCACTTTCCCACAGTCACCATCTGTCTCTTCTCCCAGACTAGTTAGATCTGTAGCCCCTGTAGCATTTTTCCCATACTTCCTTTATTGCTTGGACAGGCTCCCTCAGAGCAAACAGGTTTTCTTCTGCAAAGTGAGCTGCTAATGACCGTCTGTCCATGCTCTCTGTTAGAGATGTTCACTGTGGCCACAATACCCAGCCAGCACAACTTGAGAGGTTTTCTCTGAGCCTTCATTCCTGTGAGATAATAGAAAAAATATATATTGGTTTCTGCCACCCAGTACCTGGCGTGTATGTGCTGAGTCACTCAGTCATGTCCAGCTCTTTGCAACCCCATGGACTGTAGTCCACCAGGCTCCTCTGTCCATGGGATTCTCCAGGCTCTTGCCTGGATTGGATTGCCATGCCCTCCTCCAGGGAATCTTCCTGACTCAGGGACTGAACCCACGTCTCTCATGTCTCCTGCATTGGCAGGCGGATTCTTTACCACTAGCACCACCTGGCACAGAGCTCCTAAAGTCCTGGTTATTTCCTGAGTGACAAAAATGTCCTTTTTTTTTCCTGATGAAGTGACTCTGGGTGGGCTCCTGGATGGCAACTGGTACCTAAAAAGACTAAGCCATGATGAGAAACTTGGAATTTTCAGCCCCAACCCCCTATCCTTCAGAGTTAACGATCGCTCAGGGCTAAGTAATGAAGCCTTCACAAGACTACCTTGGCGGTTCAGTAGTTAAGATTCCACACTTCTGCTGCAGGGGGCATGAGTTCGATCCCTGGTCAGGGAACTAAGATTCTGCAAGCCATGCAGTATGGCCAAAAAATAGGGGGGAAAAAAAGCCTCCACAGAAATCCCGAAAGTGTGGGGTTCAGAGAGCTTCTAGGTTGGTGAACGCATAGAGGTTTGGGCAGAGTCCTTGCCATGCCCCAGGCCTCTCTCCTATCTGGCTGTTCCTGGGTTAAATCCCTTTGTGATAAACTGGTAATCTGGGGAGTAAGATGTTTCTTGAAGATCTGTGAGCCGCTGTAGCAAATTAGTTGTACCTGAGCAGAGGGTTGTGGGAACTTCCATCTGTAGCCACTTGGTCCAAAGCACAGGTAACAACCTGGCCTAGGGACTGGCATCTGAAGCGGGTGTAGCGGGTGGACAGCCTTGTAGGTCTGAACCCTTAACCGATGGGATCTGACTCTAGCTCCGGGCAGTGTCAGACTGAGTTAAATTACAGGACACAGAGAATTGCTCCTTGTGGGTGAAAATCGTCATATGTCTGGGATCAGAAGTTGTGAGGATGGTTTGATATGATGTGAGAGTAAAAGAGAAACCCAGGAGGAAAGACTCGGGGTAGGGGTTTCCTAAGCAATTCTTATCTGCAAAATGAGGGTCATAATAGCTATTTTTCAATGATATTATGAGGATTACGTGAAATAATCTTTGTAGTGGATATGATATGCTGCACAAATTCTAGTGTGGAAGAAGCATTGTATCATCTGCTTATTTGTCTCTAAACCAACTTAAAAGTTTTAAGGTGCACTTATTTTTTTATTTCATTATGTGCACAGACTAAGATGCACCTATATGTTTTGTAATGCACCTATTTAAAGTACACAATCTGATCAACTTTGCAGAATGCATGTACCAGTGGAACCACCACGATCAAGTCATAGAACATTCCCAACACCCTAAAATGTTCCCTCCTGCCCTCTTCAGCAGTCCCTCCCCTACTCCAGCTTCAGGCATCCACTGATTTACTTTCTGTCACTGTAGATTCATTTTCCAGCATCTTGTTTGAATGGAATTCCATGCAGTAAAATGTCTGTAAGTTTCACCCATCTTGTCAGATGCATCAGTAGTTTACTCCTTTTCATCACTGAGGGGTAGTCCGTTGTAGGAAAACACTACAACTTGTTTATTCAGTTCTCCTGCTGGTGGGCTTGGTGTTGTTTTCCAGTTTGAGGCCATTATGAATGAAGCCGCTGTGAACATTCATGAACAAGTCTTTGTGTGGGCATATGTTCTTATTTCTTTTGGGTAAATGCCTAGGGGTGGGATTGTTGGGTCATGTGGTAAGCGTATGCTTATAAGAAATTGCTAACTCTCTTCCAGAGTGGCTATATCATTTTCCACTCCCACCAGCAATGTATGATAATCCTGTGTGGATGTGAACTGTTGGACGATTGTGCCCCATGAGGCTGTTCCTGCTTGAGGGAAAAGTTCTGTTACAGATAGCTTCTCAAAATGCCCACGCAGTTGGGAGGCAGTGGGGCTCCTGGGACAGGTCACTGGAGCCTTCCTTGGACGCTTTCTTGGGTCCTTTGGGGAGAACCACCGGGTCCTTTGCTCTTGGGCGCTACCTAGTGGTGGGTGGCACACAGTACTGGGCAGCCAGCCCTGCTTCATTCATCCTGAAGACAGGTTTTTTACATGTACCTCAGGAGGAATGTGTACAGGAGGAGCCACTCCAGTACTCTTGCCTAGAAAATCCCATGGATGGAGGCGCCTGGTAGGCTGCAGTCCGTGGGGTCGCTAAGGGTCAGACACGACTGAGCGACTTTACTTTCACTTTTCACTTTCACATATTGGAGAAGGAAATGGCAGCCCACTCCAGCGTTCTTGCCTGGAGAATCCCAGGGACGGGGGAGCCTGGTGGGCTTCCATCTGTGGGGTCACACAGAGTCGGACACGACTGAAGTGACTCAGCAGCAGCAGCAGCAGGAGGAATGTGAACCCTTGGACTCCACTGTGGCTCAAAATTTTCACTTATGTTTCCCCTCTAAGCGCTGTTTTAATAACAGATTTTTAAAAAATTCTACTTTATTCCTTTAAAAGTAAATGTGTTGGCCAGTAAGAATATTAAAAGATATGCAACATCACTAGTTACTGCATACATGTGTGCTCAGTCGTGTCTGACTCTTTGGCAACCCCATGGACTGTAGCCCGCCAGGCTCCTCTGTCCATGGGATTCTCCAGTCAAGAATACTGGAGTGGGTTGCCGTTTCCTACTCCAGGGGATCTTCCTGACCCAGGGGGAAATGCAAAACAAAACTACAGTGAGATGACACCTCACACCCATTAGGAAGGCTGCCATCAAAACAACAGAAAACTAGTTGCTGGTGAGAATGTGGAGACGCGGGGACACTTGTTAGGGGGAATGTGAATGTCAGTGCAGCCACTGTGGAAAACCACATGGAGGTTCCTTAAAAAATTAAAAGAGAGTTATCATATGACCCAGAAATTCCACTTCTGGGTATATGCCCCCAAAAATTGAAGACAGGGACTCAAAAGAGATATTTGTAAACTCATGTTCATAGCAGCGTTATTCACAATAGCTAAAACATGGAAGCATCCCAAGTGTCCATTGAGGATGAAAGGAAAAACAAAACATGGTACAATGGAATATTCAGTTCAGTTCAGTCGCTCAGTCGTGTCCGACTCTCCGCGACCCCATGAATCACAGCACGCCAGGCCTCCCTGTCCATCACCAAATCCCGGAGTTCACTCAAACTCATGTCCACAGAGTCGGTGATGCCATCCAGCCATCTCATTCTCCGTCGTCCCCTTCTCCTCCCGCCCCCAACCTTTCCCAGCATCAGAGTCTTTTCCAGTGAGTCCACTCGTCGCATGAGGTGGCCAAAGTATTGCAGTTTCGGCTTTAGCATCAGTCCTTCCAATGAATACCCAGGATTGATCTCCTTTAGAATGGACTGGTTGGATCTCCTTGCAGTACAAGGGACTCTCAAGAGTCTTCTCCAACACCACAGTTCAAAAGCATCAATTCTTCGGCGATCAGCTTTCTTCACCATCCAACTCTCACAACCATACATGACCACAGGAAAAACCATATCCTTGACTAGATGGACCTTTGTTGGCAAAGTAATGTCTCTGCTTTTTAATATACTATCTAGGTTGGTCATAACTTTCCTTCCAAGGAGTAAGCGTCTTTTAATTTCATGGCTGCAATCAGCATCCGCAGTGATTTTGGAGTCCCCAAAAATTAAGTCTGACACTGTTTCCACCATTTCCCCATCTATTTCCCATGAAGTGATGGGACCAGATGCCATGATCTTTGTTTTCTGAATGTTGAGCTTCAAGCCAACTTTTTCACTCTCCTCTTTCACTTTCATCAAGAGGCTTTTGAGTTCCTCTTCACTTTCTGCCATCTGCATATCTGAGATTATTGATATTTCTCCCAGCAATCTTGATTCCAGCTTGTGCTTCTTCCAGCCCAGCGTTCCTCATGATGTACTCTGCATATAAGTTAAATAAGCAAGGTGACAATATACAGCCTTGACGTACTCCTTTTCCTATTTGGAACCAGTCTGTTGTTCCATGTCCAGTTCTGACTGTTGCTTCCTGACCTGCATACAGGTTTCTTAAGAGGCAGGTCAGGTGGTCTGGGATTCCCATCTCTTTCAGAATTTTCCACAGTTTATTGTGATCCACACAGTCAAAGGCTTTGGCATCATCAATGAAGCAGAAATAGATGTTTTTCTGGAACTCTCTTGCTTTCTCCATGATCCAGCGGATGTTGGCAATTTGATCTCTGGTGCCTCTGCCTTTTCTAAAACCTGCTTGAACATCTGGGAGTTCTCAGTTCACATATTGCTGAAGCCTGGCTTGGAGAATTTTGAGCATGACTTTACTAGCGTCATGTAGTAAAGTGCGGTAGTTTGAGCATTCTTTGGCATTGCCTTTCTTTGGGATTGGAATGAAGACTGATCTTTTCCAGTCCTGTGGCCACTGCTGAGTTTTCCAAATTTGCTGGCATATTGAGTGCAGCACTTTCACAGCATCATCTTTCAAGATTTGAAGTAGCTCAACTGGAATTCCATCACCTCCACTAGCTTTGTTCATAGTGATGTTTTCTAAGGCCCACTTGACTTCACATTCCAAGATGTCTGGCTCTAGGTCAGTGATCATGTTATCGTGACTATCTTGGACATGAAGATCTTTTTTGTACAGTTCTTCTGTGTATTCTTGCCACCTCTTCTTAATATCTTCTGCTTCTGTTAGGTCCATACCATTTCTGTCCTTTATCAAGCCCATCTTTGCATGAAATGTTCCCTTGGAATCTCTAATTTTCTTGAAGAGATCTCTTGTTTTACCTATTCTGTTGTTTTCCTCTATTTCTTTGCATTGATCACTGAGGAAGGCTTT
This sequence comes from Moschus berezovskii, assembly GCF_049115385.1. Taxonomy (NCBI): domain Eukaryota; kingdom Metazoa; phylum Chordata; class Mammalia; order Artiodactyla; family Moschidae; genus Moschus; species Moschus berezovskii. The sequence continues at coordinate 32,289,398 of NC_142476.1, read as the reverse complement.
CTTATCTCTCCTTGCTATTCGTTGGAACTCTGCATTCAGATGCTTATATCTTTCCTTTTCTCCTTTGCTTTTCACTTCTCTTCTTTTCACAGCTATTTGTAAGGCCTCCTCAGACAGCCATTTTGCTTTTTTGAATTTCTTTTCCATGGGGATGATCTTGGTCCCTGTCTCCTGTACAATGTCACGAACCTCCATCCAGAGTTCATCAGGCACTCTATCTATCAGATCTAGTCCCTTAAACCTATTTCTCACTTCCACTGTATAATCACAAGGGATTTGATTTAGGTCATATCTGAATGGTCTAGTGGTTTTCCCTACTTTCTTCAATTTAAGTCTGAATTTGGCAATAAGGAGTTCATGATCTGAGCCACAGTCAGCTCCTGGTCTTGTTTTTGCTAACTGTACAGAGCTTTTCCATCTTTGGCTGCAAAGAATATAATCAATCTGATTTCAGTGTTGACCATCTGGTGATGTCCATGTGTAGAGTCTTCTCTTGTGTTGTTGGAAGAGGGTGTTTGCTATGACCAGTGCATTCTCTTGACAAAACTCTATTAGCCTTTGCCCTGCTTCATTCCATGCTCCAAGGCCAAAGCAATGATCATGGTCAGGATTTTAGCTTCCCCCGGCTGCGCAGACGCGAGAGACGCCGGCCCGGTGGCGCAACCGACCACGCAGAGGTGCAGAGGAGAGGAGCTACCCCACGCCTGAGGCCAGGGCCTGCAGCCAAGAGGAGCTACCCCACGTCCAATAGGTGGTGGCTGTGCAGGCGCAGGAGGGCCGAGAGGAGCTACTCCACGTTCAAGGTCAGGAGGGGCGGCCTTGAGATACCCCTCGTCCAAGGTAAGGTGCAGCGGCTGTGCTTTGCTGGAGCAGCTGTGAAGAGATATCCCACGACCATGGTAAGAGAAACCCAAATAAGACGGTAGGTATTGCGAGGGGGCATCAGAGGGCAGACACACTGAAATCATAATCACGGGAAACTAGTCGATCTGATCACATGGACCACAGCCGGATGTGGTCCACTGGAGAAGGGAATGGCAAACCACTTCAGTATACTTGCCTTGAGAACCCCATGAACTGTATCAAATGGCAAAATGATAGGATACTGAATGAGGAATTCCCCAGGTCGGTAGGTGCCCAGTATGCTACTGGAGCTCAGTGGAGAAATAACTATAGAAGGAATAAAGGGATGGAGCCAAAGCAAAACCAGTACCCAGTTGTGGATGTGACTGGTGATAGAAACAAGGTCTGGTGCTGTAAAGAGCAATATTGCATAGGAACCTGGAATGTTAGGTCCATGCATCAAGGCAAATTGGAAGTGGTCAAACAGGAGATGGCAAGAGTGAACATAGACATTCTAGAAATCAGTGAACTAAAATGGACTTGAATGGGTGAATTTAACTCATATGACCATTATATTTACTATTGTGGGCAGGAATCCCTTAGAAGAAATGGAGTAGCCATCATGGTCAACAAAAGAGTCCGAAATGCAGTTCTTGGATGCAATCTTAAAAACGACAGAATGATTTCTGTTCGTTTCCAAGGCAAACCATTCAATATTACAGTAATCCAAGCCACATCTGACATGCCTCAAGGAAAGGAGCTGTGCTCCAGAAGATGAGCTGAGACAGGTAATATGATGTTTAATCTTATGTCAACTTGGCTAGGTCACAGGGTGCTCAGAGACCATTGACCCTTCTTTAAAAAAAAAAGAATTATTTCTTTTTGGTTGTATTGGGCCTTCACTGCTGCTCACTGGCTTTCTCTAGTTGTGGGGAGCAGGAGCTAATCTCTAGTTGAGGTGCTTGGACATCCTGTTGTGCTGGCTTCCCTTGTTGCAGAGCACAGACTCTAGGAGCAGGGGCTTCAGTAGTTAGAGCACTCAGGCTCAGGAGTTGTGGCACATGGGCTCTAGTTACTCGGTAGTATGTGGAATCTTTCTGGACCAGGGATCAAACCCGTGTCCCCTGCATTGGCAAGAGGATTCTTATCCACTATACCACCAGGGAAGTCCTGCAGTTGACTCTTGAACAATGTGGGGGATAGGGGTGCCAACCTGCTGGACAGTCAAAAATCTGTATTGCTTATAGTCAGCCCTGGTATATACAGTTCTGCACCTTGAGATTCAACCAACTTCAGACCACATAACGCTGCAGTATTTATTACTGAAAAAAAATTCTCATGTTAGAGGACTCATGTAGTTCAAACCCACGTTCAAGGGTCGGCTGAATCTGGTTAAACATTATTCCGGGTGTGTGTGTGAGGGTGTTTTGGGTGAAGTTAACACTTGGATAGGTAGACTGACTAAAGCAGACTGCCCTCCCTAATGTGGGTGGGCCCCATCCAATCTGTTGAAGGCCTAGACAGAACAAAAGCCTGAGTGAGAAATAATCCTTTTTCAGCCTGTTTTATAGCTGGGACCTCAGTCTTCTGTACTCAGAAGGGAACTTCCCCCACTGGCTCTCCTGGGTCTCCAGATGGCAGATCATGGGGCTTCTCAGCCTCTGTAATGTCGTGAGCCAATTCCTTAAGATAAATGTCTAGATAGATAGATGACAGATACATAAATAAATGTCCTATTGATTCTGTTTCTCTGGAGAACCCTGACTAATCCAAGGAACCAAGTGGGAGGCACAATAGAAGGCCTGCAGAACATCCGGGGGTGGGGGGCAGGGGGCTGGCAGAGAGCAGCAGGACGGAGGCCAGGTAGGTCAGCAAGACGAATCTCATTGACACCAGGTCGGCCCTGCAAAGTCTCCTTTGTGTGGACGTGGTGTTTGTGGTTTTCCAGTTCTCTGAGAGCTGAGGGAGATTCAGGCACAAAACCAGAAGGTTGTTCCATTTATGAACATCCCATTGTTTCCTGAGGCAGACGCCCACAGGACCTCTGGGAATGGGCCTGTGTTATGACACTGGGACGTGGTGAAGTGTCAGCCTGACGCACAGGCGGCTAAGAGGACACCTTCTTGCTCTATGTTGTTAGAGGATGTGTAGATTTAACTCCAGTTCCAGCTGCTGAGCTGAGTGACAAGGCCAGGTAAAGGTGAACTTGGGCCAGATGGAGCAGAGAAGGCTGATACGGGACCCAACACACCTGCCGGGACAGGCTAGCAGCTCTTTCTGCCAGAAGGAAGACCCGTTCGATATGCTGGAGACAGTAAACACTCACCATACGGGGCCCAGCATGGAGGAGATGTCCTACTGAGCTGGGGGGAGTGTTTCATCTTCAGAGATGGAGACGGGTATTGGTGATGGGAAAGCCTGGTATATAGTAGGTAACGTGGCTCTCCGCGCCTCCCGCACCGTGTTTAGAGAAGAAATTCTCTAAAGTCAAGGGCGGTGGGAAGCTCACTAGGCCAGGAATGGGATCCAGAAGAACACGAGAGCGAGCCAGCTCTGAGAACTGGGCCGTGCCTCTCCCTGGGCCCTCAGCACCCTGACCTTGCTCACTATATTGCAAGTGTGAGTCTAATGATGCCCTGTCAGCCCATCAGTGGTGAGTCCTTAGATGCCAGGGCCATGTCCGGTGTCCTTCTGCTCCTGGTGCCTAGCAGAGTGCGTGGCACACAGGCGGGGCTCAGTGTTGAATGAACAGGTCGGGGCGCTTGCTGTGGGGTCCCCTACATAGTGACCCAGAGCTCCTTGCTGAGACCCGGCCTAGCCCTGAGCCTGGAGAAAGGTGACCTGCCAGTGAGGTGTGTGGCTGAGACAGGCAGGGCCCCGCGATGCACAGCTCTCTGCATGGGTTGTCATTGTCACAGGTGTCAGAGTGGTGGGGGCACAAGAAGAGGGCTTCGTTTTAATCAAGAATGAGAAAGAAAGAAATTAATGCTTATGTTTAGGGCGTTCAGCAAATGACCACGGCCTGCGTCAGTGTTGGATTTCCTTCAAGTTGTCTTACCAGGGAGCGACTTTCACACCAGTTTTGCCACCCAGAAAGCAGTTTCGCTTACGTCTCCTTTTTCAACTCCAAGTGAGAGCTCGGGGCCCAGAGAATTCCTCTCAAAGTGTTTGTCTGTCACATGACCCAGGAACACCCTAGAGCCATGTAGAGAGGAGCCTGCGGAGAGGAACCAGGGTGCTGCCAGAGGCCCCGAGGAAGAAGGCTGGGATGGGGCCAAGGTGATTGTGGATTCAGCCTTCTGAGCAGGGAACGGTCCCGCTGGAGAAACTGCTCCCTGCAGAACCAACACACCAGGTGACGAGCCTTCAAACTCTTGTGAAGAGGTCTTCCTCTCAGGTGTCTTGGTGCAAAAAGATAAAAATAAAGTATCTGTGCATGTTTGCCTACAAAGAACAGGCCAAGTGAAGTCACTCATTGTAAAAAATGATGAGGGGGGACTTCCCTGGTGGTCAAGTGGTTAAGACTCTGGCTTCCAGTGCAGGGGGGGCAGGTTCAATCCCTGGTTGGGGAGCTAAGATCCTACATGCCTTGCAGCCAGAAAAAAAAAAACATAAAACAGAGACAGTACTGTAACCAATTCAATAAAGACTTTAAAAATGGTCCACATCAAAAAAATCTTAAATAAAAAAAAACAAGGCAAAGGGATACTAGCCAAGCAAGGAGGCCCTAGGAGCTGTATTTGTCGTGAGCAGGGGGAGCCACTGGTGGTTGGTGGCTCTTTATCTCAGACAGCAGGCCACCCTGTAACGGTCGACTGTGGGGATAATAACAGGTTCCCTGGGCCCTGGGAGGCCCTGGCAAAGGCGTCCCTGTCATGGTGAAGACACAGGAGCAAAAAGCCTGCGATCTTCACACAGAGCCTTTGCTCTGACTTTTCACTCATTAGCTGTATGGCAGTAGCTGGAGATTAACCATTAATTGTTGAGAACATCATGCTTTGTTCCTGAAACAGAGGTACTAGAATTTCACATGATAGAAATTCCGTAGAAACAATATAATAGAATTTGATTCTTGCTGAGGTCTGATACATTGTTCACAGGAAGGATCAGAAATTGCATAGTAACCAATGTGTCAGTGAGAAAGGATGTCTGAACCCTGCCCAGGGTAGAGGCAAGGTGTCTATAAATCAGCTACACGGGACAATACAGTAACCAATGATATACAATTTCTGTGAGCAGTCCCCTGAAGCTAGGGGGAACCCCCACACACACAAGAGGGGGGCAGTACTAGACACTGTAGTATGGGGCAGGGTGTTCCAGGAGTTGGTCATCTACGTCGTATGCAAGGTTGACCAGAGACCACAGTTGTCAGGATTCTGGGCACCTTTGTGAATCAAAGGGCTGTAGAACACTGGGACCCCTGTGGTCAAACGGGCCCCTCAGCACGATTGACGTTCTCTGCTCCTTCTCTGGCTGGGCCCAGGCTTCATCACAGGCCAGACCCTGGAGCTATGGAATCACAAGAGGTCAAATACAGAGGCCTGAAGCCATTTTTAACCCCTCTCTTCCCACTGCCCCTACCCTGTATACTACATGATCATCATGAAACTGAAAAACCAGGACATTTTTAAAGAAAAGAGAATCTAAATGTCATTGACCTGGGGAAAGGAGACACGTGGCTGCCTCTCTCTCTGTTGGGAATCTCCCCTTTCACCAAACTCCACTGCAATATCGGAGGGTTGTATGTGCTTCTTGCCCTGGACCAGTGGATTATTGCCATGAAGGGGGTTTAGGAAAAGTCCATCTGACATTCTTCAGGTAAGAATGGCCCATGGCCATTGGAACAAAGTTATACTACAGTAATACCCACATCACAAGGCTGCTTCCACTTAGGGCCTCAAGCAATTGCAAAATCTTAGAGAAGAAAATAACAGACTCATTTATTTAGGTTTATCGAACATATCCCCAGCCCTTCCAGGACATATTGATGACAACAGTGATGTATTTGAGGGCACGAACAGCAAGTACTGTATGAAGGCAAAATGTGGATCTGTGGTCAAATTTCTGTCCAAATCATGATGATGATATTGGTGATGATGATGATGGTGTGTGTGTGTGTGTCTGTGTGTGTAAATTTTCTACTTTATAAAGCAGTTTCACAACAAGACCTTGATTTCTTTTATACCCAATTTCCTTATATATGGATCAGTGAGCTTTTCTAGAAGGAGGCTCATTTAACAAGTGCTCCCCCAAACAAAGGACATTTATCTTCAGGTCCAGAAGGAACTCAATTCCCAACAAAGAGGAGATGGTGCCCATTTTCACTAGGCTGGTAGACATTGAGAAGGAGTCAGTCATTATCACTGTAGTTCCCTGCTAAAGCCTGTGGGATCTGTGGAAACCTGTGAAGAAAGGGCCCTCCTGCCACACGGTCAGCAGATCTGGAAGGACTGAGCACAGTGGTCAAAGGACCTTAGCGTCCCAACCCCTCATTTGGAACGAGGGGGAAAGGAGCCTGGGAAACTCCCCACCACTTCCTGCCCCACGCCTCCCCTCCCCAGCTGAATGGTGACAGACATTCTCCTTTGGTTGTGATGGGCTGAGATCACGGTCTGTCCCAAGGATGGAAGCTGCAAAATAAGTCCCAGAGCTCAGGGCCTCTGGGAAGGACAGGCACAGGCCCAGGAAATGGTCAGGTGAGTGCAATCAGTCGTGTGTGGGATGCAGGCACATACTTAACACACAGTTTGCATCATTTCCTGTACTGTCTGTCCTAGGAATTTCCAGGTTGGCCCTCCCTTTCTGGAGCAAATAGTATTTGAAATGAGAGGGAGGAAGGAATACCCAAGGATTAACGGGAAGAGAAATTAGTTTTCCTAACCCGGATATGAAATAATTTTAGGTCTCAGGGGAGGCCATGTTTTTAGACTTTTTTGGTGTTTTTTTTTTTTAATTGGGGTATAATTACTTCACAATGTTGGGTTAGTTTCTGTCATACAACAGTGTGAATCAGCTATAAGTGTACATATATCCCCTCCTTCTAGGACCTTCCACCACCCCACAACCAACCCATCCCTCTAGATCATCACAGAGCACCAAGTTGAGCTCGCTATGCTATCTGTCCCTGCTGCTGCTAAGTCGCTTCAGTCGTGTCCGACTCTGTGCGACCACATAGACAGCAGCCCACCAGGCTCCCCCGTCCCTGGGATTCTCCAGGCAAGAACACTGGAGTGGGTTGCCATTTCCTTCTCCAATGCATGAAAGTGAAAAGTGAAAGTGAAGTCGCTCAGTCGTGTCCGACTGTTAGCGACCCCATGGACTGCAGCCTACCAGGCTCCTCCGTCCATGGGATTTTCCAGGCAAGAATACTGGAGTGGCGTGCCATTGCCTTCTCTGATCTGTCCCTACTAGCTATCTATTTTACACATGGCAGTGTATATATGTCAATCCTAATCTCCCAATTCATCCCTCCTTCCTTTTCCCAACCTGTGTCCACTTGTCTTTTAAACTCAAATCACAGTTACCCTCAGAATGGCCTCAGTAACCTTCCTTGCCCATTATCCAGGATTCTCACCATTCACGCTGTCTACTTACTGCTTTTTGCCCTGACTCTCTTCCAGGAGGGTAGAAAAAACCAGGAGGAAGAATGGAGTTGGGTGGAAGAAGGGAAAGGGGCAGGGCCAGCTGTAAAGTCAAGCCAGGGCATCAGAGATCATCCCGCCGAGATTGGTACCAAGAGACCCGGGTTAGCACAGCACAGACACCTTGAACGGCAGAAACTTCAGGGCACCTCAACCCAAAATAGCTTCAGGCTCAAGGAAGGGCCAGGAGAGCAGATGTGTGGTCTCCAAGGAGAAGCTATTTGTTGAGGGCAGACGCCTCCTCGTGGTCTTAGGGGAGAGGGGAGGTCCTGCTGGGGTGCAGCCAACAATTTTTCCTTCCCCAGGGTGTGCCTTGTGCTTGGGCTGTACAGGCTGTGGTCCTTCAGGTGGACTCTGCAGGGGGTCCCTCTCCCCCTTGCCGGAGGGAAGCTTCGTGGCTTTGGAACCCGGCCTGAGGTCCTGTTCTCAGTGGCCAAGACACCCCAGGCTCGCAGCTGTAGCGATGCTCTGGGCCGGTGTGTAGGTTCTGGGCATTGTGACCTCAGCTGTCCCACCCACAGAGAGGGGGTCATCCTGCCTGACCTCGGCCTGTAAACTGCCTCGGACAGTGGCCTGGTCACGGGGGCCCGTCGAGAGGAGGCTGGGAAGTGGAAGAACACTCTGGCCTCCTCCATCATGTCGGCCAAGAGGGCGGAACTGCAGAAGACAAGCCTGGTAAAGGAGAAACGTTGCTGGCCACCGTGGGGCGCCTTTGAGCTCCCGCTGGGTAGAGGTGGGGGTATAGAGAGTCCCCAGCAAACCCTCAGCTTTTCCTTTTCCCTCTGAGCATGAGGTAGCTAGTCTCTCAGCCTGGAAGGAGGGTGGGGAATGGACCCCGGGCCTTGAGGTGGCAAGGACTCCCCACTAGGATGCTGCTGCTGCTGCTGCTAAGTCACTTCAGTCGTGTCCGACTCTGTGTGACCCCATAGACGGCAGCCCACCAGGCTCACCCATCCCTGGGATTCTCCAGGCAAGAACACTGGAGTGGGTTGCCATTTCCTTCCGCTAGGATGAGGAGAACTGAAATAGCCCACCCCAACTCCAGGCACTCTGGGAGCCATGACCCCAGCCAGGCTGACCCACATATTTAAGGCATAGAAGAAGCTTGTTAAATAAAGGTAATTATCACCCACAATTTAAAGATTAAGAAATAAAGGCTCCGAGAGACTAAGTAACTTGCCTAAGTTGACACAACCAGTGAGGAGGATGGCTGAGACTAGGATTCCAGTCTGTCTGTCTACCTCCAAAGTCAATGCTCCCAAAAAGCTACTTAGCCAGCTCCTTCAGTTATCTCACAGTGCTCTTTCCAGCCCCCCCAACCCCTGCCCCCCAGCAAGAAGAGGGCAGCCTGCAGAACAGGCATGTTTTTACATGACAATGTGAGTTGTCTTGGCTCAGGAGCTGGGGGCATGTGGGCCTGATCTTAAGTGCAGGTGGACAGACAGGGTTGAGTGGGGGGAGGGTCCTCCCCAATTTTTCTCAGTCCTCCCCAGGCTTCCCTAGTCCTCCTCAAGCCTGATGCCTGGCAGCCTGAATCCCACCATCCCTCTCTGCAGAGCAAGAACTACAAGGCAGTTTGCCTGGAATTGAAGCCGGAGCCGATCAAAGTAAGAAGCTTTTTTGATGCCATCCCGGCAGCCAGGCCTGAGACCCCTGGGGAGGTGACTTGGAGTTAGGGGTCATTTGCCGATCCTGGTGGCCAAGACTTGTCCCAGGTGCTGGCAGATACACGAGAGGGAGAGAGAGAGAGCACTCTGCTCTCATAGAACAAAGCAGATGCATAAATAAATGAGGAAAAATTCGGTAGCATTACCTACAATAGAGGGGATTGCCACAGGAAGACAAAACTGGGCGGCTACTGTAGGTCTGGGAGGGCTGTCAGAAAGGCCTTCCTCAGCGTGGAGAGGACAAGGCTCCGGCCACTGGAGGGCCAAGGATGAGCACCAGGGCTGGAGGAAGCCACATGTCCAGAGGCTCTGTGGCGGGAATGAGCATGACTGCTGTGGGGAGGGAAAGCTGAGGCCCAGCGGGCCAGGGAGTGGAATGAGATGGGCTCAGACAAAGGAGAAGGACTGAGGGAACTCTGGTGCTGGTGGGGCCAGGCCACCAGCTCTCACCTCTGCCCAGGCCCAAAGGGAGGAGCCGAACCTAGCGGGGAATCTCCCTTGCCTCATCTGCCCACACTGGCAATTTCCAATATTCCATGTTTCTGTTTTCAACCAACAGACATATGACTACAAAGGAGCTAAACAAGAAGGGCCATTTACCAAACCAGGAGGGACAAAGGAGCTAAAGGTAGGTGTGGGGACCCTGGAGGGGCAGGAGGCTGGACAAACACTGAACTGGTGGAACTGATAGAACGACGTATGTGGCAGATGAACTGCTGGTACCTACAGTTCGGCTCTGGCCCCTGTGACTTCACTCCTTCTGCTTCTACTTTAAAATTATTTCTGGCTTACAGAAAATTTTCCCAAAAAAATGGTACAGTGAGTTCTAGTGTATCCTTCCCCCAGATTTCCAAATGTTGGCATTTTATCATGATATTTTCTCTTTTTATCATATTCATATATGTGTATATATATACACACACTATATATATATATATATATATATATATATACACATATATCCTGAACCATTTGCAAGCATGTGGTTCTCCCAAATTTCAGTATACATTTCTTCAAAACAAGATCACTCTGTTACACAGCCATAGTACAATCACCCAAACATCAGAGTCAGGAGATTCGTGTTGATACAGCTCTCATCTACAACCCTCAATCTAATCCCCCAGTTATCCTGCCAATGTCTTTCATAACAAAAGAGGAGATAAATTTTTTGGTTGGGGATCCAATTTAGAATCACACCCAGTTTCCATGTCTTTTTTCATCTGGAACAGTTCTTCGACATTGTATTCTGGGACAGTGTCAGTTTTGAGGATTCAGTTCAGTTCAGTTCAGTCGCTCAGTCGTGTCTGACTCTCCGCGACCCCATGAATCACAGCACGCCAGGCCTCCCTGTCCATCACCAACTCCCGGAGTACACTCAGACTCACATCCACAGAGTCGGTGATGCCATCCAGCCATCTCATTCTCCACCGTCCCCTTCTCCTCCCGCCCCCAACCTTTCCCAGCATCAGAGTCTTTTCCAGTGAGTCAACTCCAACAAATCATTTATTTTGTAGAATGACCTCAGTTCAGGTTGTCTGATGCTTCCTCGCCATTAGACTTCGACCGTGCAATTTTGGTGGTCACACCACAGCAGGGACTGTGTGACCTTTTCAAAGTGCATCAACATCTGGAGGTACAGTGCGTCCACTGTACTATTAACAGCATCCTTTCTTTCCTCCCTGCTGGCAATGATCTTCTGCTCCTCTTTTGGAGCCCCAGGATCTTTCCTTTCCTCCTTTTGACTGTTTCCATTCCATCCAAGACATTTCTTTACTCTTTCTCTATTTTATTTCCTCAGAATGAACTCAGGGAAGTGAGGGAAGAGCTGAAGGAAAAAATGGAGGAGATAAAACAGGTAACAGGAGGAGACTTTACCTCTCATGGAGTTAAAGGGTAGTTTCCAGGAAAATGCAACACCTAACTTTGAATAGTGAAGGAATTTGGAAATTCCATGGAAGAGCCATCCAACTAACTGAGCCCAAATTCCCTAGAGTGCTTGCGTCAGGCAGCTTAGGTTATTTGTTTCTTACATGTCTGAGCCTTAAATCCAATTTTTGAATGATAAGGGCTCTCTAAGGTGTCTCATTGATTAGGATGGGGAGATACAACCTTAGTAACACAGTGAGAGGGGCTGACTTGGAATTTGGAGGCAGTCAGGGACCAATTTCTCCTCCCCTGAGCAAGCTGCAGAGCAAGAACTCTTGTTTCTCTGATGAAATCACCTATAGCATATTTGTGAACAAAGAAAATACTCAAGCAAGAGTGTGTAATTGCAGCTGTGATTTGAGTTCCGCGTGGCAGCTTTACAATGGCCAGATCCAAGTTATGCCCAGGCTGCTGCTGCTGGTGACTTGGTAGTACATGCATTTACCCTTCACAGACTCTTGGGAAGAAGTAACTTTAATAAGTCATTATTAGAACATTCCTTAAACTTTATCAGCTCATTCCAGGGGAGCAGCTACAGCACTTACCTTAAAACTCTTGAAAGACAACTCCACTTTCAGTAATGTGCTGTGTGCCTTTCTTCCTCACTAGATAAAGGATGTAATGGACAAGGATTTTGATAAACTACAGGAATTTGTGGAGATTATGAAGGTAAGTACTTACTGAATGCCCTCCATGGGCCAGTACCGTACCAGGAATCACGGAAGGAGAAGCCAGAGACTGCTCTGGAAGTGCTTACAATCTAGTTAGAGACTCAAACTCTATTGCATAAATAACAGGTAAGTACCAGAATCCGCCTGCTAATGCTGGAGCCAAGGAGATGTGGGTTTGATCCCTGGGTCAGGAAGAGCTCCTGGAGGAGGAAATGGCAACCCACTCCAGTATCCTTGCCAGGATAATCTCATGGACAGAGGAGCCTGGCGGGCTATGGTCTATGGGGTCTCAAAGAGTCAGATGCAACTGAACACACAGGAGCCATGCCAAGTACAAAGTTAAATGGTGACTGGTTGTCACTTAACAAGGAGTTTAAAGACATGAGAAGTGAATGTGGACTGGGGTAACCAGAAAGTCATTTTAGAGAAAGTGAGTCTTTTTCCTTTTTCAATATTTATTTATTTGACTGTGTTGGGTCTTTTTTGTAGCACACAGTATCTTTTTAGTTGCGGCATATGAACTCTTAGTTGGGGCATGTGGGATCTAGTGCTCTGACCACGGATTGAACCTGGGCCCCTACATTGGGAGCACAGTGTCTTAGCCATTGGTTCACTAGGGAAGTGCCCTAGGGAAAGTGAGTGGTAAGGTGAGTCTAAAAGTTTGAAAGTTAAATGAAAATCTATTCAAGAGTCCAATAAGGTTATTTTTGAATTCAGTAATTACTAAAAAGATTATCTAGTTTCTAGAATAGCAGGTTTCAAACTTTGAATTTCAGAATCAGCGGGAGCACTAATATTAAGAAACAGAGCTCAGGTCCTTGCACCCTGGGGTTTTATTCATGTTCCCCAGGAAGAAATTTGAGAACAACTAATGTAAAAGCATAAATAGGCAAATGCATTTACCTATACATTTTTCAAGAGGTGTAAAGAGGCATTACCCTCACCAGATATTAAAATTCATAATGAAGTCACAATAATCAAATGAAGGTGGTATAGCCCAAGGATAAGCAAACAAGTGAAATAAAGCAGCATAGATAACCCTGTAACAGCCTCTCTGACAGGGATAACTTCTGTGGATTTCTCAAGTCCATGTACCCAGACCCTGGATCGGATGAACTGAATGAAAACCTCCAAGCTGGGGCACCATTGCTCAAAATGCTGTTACATGATTAAGATGGTTGCTTCTGATGAGAACCAAGTCCTTTGCACTTTAGCAGTAGGTGTCAACATTGGCCACACGTTGGAATCACCTGTACTGCGGTTTTGAGGTGCCTCTCTTTACAGCTGGCTGCACTCCATAGCTGGAGAAGGAAATGGCAACCCACTCCAGTGTTATTGCCTGGAGAATCCCAGGGACGGGGGAGCCTAGTGGGCTTCTGTCTATGGGGTCACACAGAGTCGGACACGACTGAAGTGACTTAGCAGCAGTAGCAGCAGCAGCAGCACTCCATAGCAGTTAAATCAGAGGTCTGGGCATTGGTAATTTTTAAAGATCTTCAGTTGATTCAATTATATGCTTACAACTGGGCACCACAGCTCTATAAAATTTAAAATACAATAAAGATGATGTTTAAAATTATCAGTGAGAAGGACAAGATTATTAATATTAATATTTATGTGATGAAATATTATTCAACTATAAAAAATAATGAAGTAATGTCATTTGCAGCAACATGGATGGAACTAGAAATTGTCATACTTAGTGAAGTAAGTCAGAGAGAGAAAAACAAATATCATATTACTTATATGTGAAATCTTAAAAAATGTTCCAAATGAACTTTCTTACAAAACAAAAACACAGCCACAGATGAAGAAAATAAACATGATTACTGGGGGAGGGGTGGGGAGGAGGGGTAAATTGGGAGACTGGGGTTGACATATACATACTAAAATATATAAAATAGATAATAATAAGAAACTACTGTATGGCACAGGGAGCTCTTCTCAATGAAAGAATTTTAAAAAGTGTGGATATATGTTTATCTGATTCACTTTGCTGTATTGCAGAAACTTTAATACAACATTGTAAATCAACTATACTCCAATAAAAAGTAAACAAAAAGAATAATATTGCCTGATTATATAAGGGAAAAACTTAGTTAACACTAAATAATAAACTGAAATAGTCTATAACGTGAATTAAAAAAAATTGTATGTATTTTACTGGATGGTCTAAATATAATTACAATGAAAGAAGTCATAAAAGAAATACTGATATGTTTAACAATATGAAAAATTTAAAAATCATAACAGAGAAGCACCATACACATAATTAGAAAGTAAACAACAGTTTGAAGGAAATAGTTTTCCACAAATTTGATCAACATAGACAAAAGGTTTTTATCTATAAAACTCACACAAATCATTAACAATCCAATAGGAAAATGGGCAAAGTGTGTATGTAAACAATCCACATATAAGAATGTTACTAAAAAGCAATAAATACAAAGTTTTACCTAATGAATAATCAAATAAACGCAAATGGAAACAACTCAGGTAATTGCCACATTCAAATAAACCAAGTTTTAATCTATGACAATTACAAATCAAGATAGGAATGGTCTTTACAGCTGATCGGAGTAGAAGTTTGTACAAAGCTGTAAAGGAATTTAAACAATAGGTATGAAAAATATCAAAATCCCATGACTTACCAACTCCTTGACTTCTCAGAATTTAACCTATGAGAATAATCAGAAATGCCTGCATGGGTGCATATAAAAAGATGTTCACCACAGGATTATTTATAACAGCAAAAAATTGTCAACAACCACAATTTCCAATAGTAGAGGTACAGTCAAACAAAATATGATATATCTATTAACATATAATGAAAATTAACTATAGGAGGCAGTGTTTAGAAAGAATGCTTATAATGAGAAGTAATAAAAGCAAGATGCAAGTAATAATGTACAGGCTGATCACAACTAGGTGAAAAAAATAGGTAAGTAATTATATAGAAAAAAGACTGGAAAGAAATATACCAAAAGGGTTACTTGCTGTTATCACTAGATGATGAGATTAATTTTCCCTTTTATATTCCTCTGTATTGTCCAATTTTTCTGCAAAGGGTTGTGCTATTTCTGTATTAAAATGCAAACACAGTAAGTGTTTTGTTAGTGGGGAGGACTGGGTATCACAAGGCACAAAGGAGGCTATTTTGGGCACAGGAGCAGCTTGCACACAGCATGAAAGCAGGAGGAACGCGAAGCTTATCATGGTCAGTGGGGAGATCAGTCATATAAGTGGGATCATTGGGGGAAACTGTGAGAAATAAAACGGAGTGGGCACAAAGGCGATGGATAATGAAGGCTTTTGAAAGACGGGCAGACAGGTTCGGACTTGGTTGTGTAAGCGGTAAGAGGCCTCCGGAGATTCTTAATCAAAGAACACGCTAGGAACAGCACTTCAGAAAGCTGAGTTGGCAGTTGCTTGCAAGGTGGCTGGGGCGGGGTGGGGGTGGGGGACCAGGGAGCAGGTGGGGGTCGTCTGGAGCAAGAATATCAAACAGGAAGCCGCATCCCCGCTCAAGGTGAAGAAGGGGCTGGACCCAGTGTAGGAACAGAAGGGAAAGGGTAAATCCGAACGATGCGGTGAAGGGAAAATAGCACGCTCAGTGACCGATTCAGCAGAAAGAATATAGGAGAGGCAAGCGTCCATGATGACACCAGTTTTAATCTGGACGGCTAGAAGAAAGAGATGACAGGGACAAGGACAGCAGGGGAACAGCAAATTTAGAAGAGAAAATGATGGAGATTAGTTTGAAGTATGAGTATTAGTTTGAAGTATGGTGAGACTTCTAAGAAAGTAGAATGTATTGACTCTGATGTTTCGGACCCAGGGGAGATTTTTAAATATATTTATTTATTTGACTGCACCAGGTCTTATTTGTGGCACACGGGATCTTTAGTTGTAGCATGTGGGATCTAGTTCCCCAACCAGGGATGGAACCTGGGCCTCCTGCATCGGGAGCTCAGAGTCTAAGCCACTGGACCACCAAGGAAGTCCCTGGACCCAGGGGGAATTTTGACTTCAAGGATATTTTGACTTTACTTATGAATACAAGTATCTTATTCAAAATTCATACAAACATTTAAGTGCTTTTCAAAAAGATCTTTTTGGGAAATCATTTCCATCCTGACAGTAATTCCTTGATTAATTTTCTACCCCAGGTAAGTAAACTCTTCCCAAATCTTTCATTTTTTTATTATTAAAATGATTCTCCTGGAACCAAATTATTTTTTACTTATATTTTGTGATATTCAATCCAACCTTGTTTTTGTCCTCAACAGATACTATCAGTAGTAACGTCAGCCATCTTAGAGTTTCTTTGTGATCACTATTTCTCGCCAATTTTTCCAGGTCAATTTTATAGCTCTAAACTTTACCAAGAAGACTTTATTATTATTTCAGTTCTTTTTTTTATTTTTAGTTTTTAAATTTTCATTGGAGGCTAATTACTTTACAATATTGTATTGGTTTTGCCATACATTGACATGAATCCGCCCCGGGTGTACATGTGTTCCCCATCTTGAACCCCTCTCCCACCTCCCTCCCCATCCCATCCCTCTGGGTCATCCCAGTGCACCAGCCCCAAGCACCCTGTATCATGCATCGAACCTGGATTGGCAATTCTTTTCACATATGATAGTATACATGTTTCAACGCCATTCTCCCAAATCATCCCACCCTCGCCCTCTCCCACAGAGTCCAAAAGACTGTTCTACATATTATTTCAGTTCTTAACAATATGTGTGAGGAGCCATTTGCACTATTATCTGTTTTGTGTTGACCGTTTCTGCCAGGAATTGGGTAAGAGATGGAACAAACACAGATATACAGGATCTGTGTACATGGCAAGGGTCAAACCATTGGAGTCAGACGTGTCTTTAGAGGTCATAAGATTTGTTTTCTTGGTTCCATGACTTTATAGGCATTGAACCAAGGCAGATAGGGTTTCATTCAAGTGTAAGATCAGGTAAAACAGATCCTGGCCTCTGACTCACCTGGAGACTTTGAACAAGCCCCTAAGGACTCTGCCTGTGCTTCCGCTTCATCGTGGCATGGGGAAGGAGACAAGGAGGGGTGGGTGGCATGTGGCATGGACATTCTGTGAGCTGCCTCACCCAGGGCCAGTGAGGAGTCTTGAGGAGGTGTGGCCTTGCAGTGTGCGGAGGTGACCTTGCAGTGGTTCACAGAGTGAAGCAGAGGAAAGGGATTTCAGAAGCCCTTCATGGTGATGACTCTAGCTTTGAATTCTCTCTTGGAAGGAAATGCAAAAGGATATGGATGAGAAGATGGATGTTTTAATAAATATACAGAAGAACAGCAAGTTGTAAGTACAACCTGCCCCCATCTCTCCTCATCCCTAAAGAGTCTCCTTCCTTTACTTTGCCAAATGTCCCTGAAGTTCAGAGGACTCCCAGAGCCTTCAAGGAGCTGTCTTAGTTTCTCTTGCCCCAGTGGCTTGGAGTCAAGACCCTCCATGGCCACCCATCATGTTGAAAATTATTCTCCCCAATTCTGCCCCTTCCTGACTCCCCAGTCCCTTTAGGAGAGGACTGAAGATGCAGCAGGAACTCAGGCTGATAGGAAAAACAGACACAGGCCCGCAGCTCCAGCTCAGGAAAATGGATGGAGCTGGTGGAGCACCACTCTGTCTTCACAAAAAGATGGTGGCACTGCAACAACCAAAAGACCCCATGGATTCCCTTCACCAATGCGACTCCTGCTTAGTAAGTGAAGCCCTCCCCACCCTGCCCCCGTGTTACACCCCTGGTCTCCTGTTCCCCTCTACCTCCCCGGGCTTGCCCTCTCCCCTGGCTCCACTCCTCTCCCAGCCGGGGGATGCCTCCCTAGTCTTGAATCCACTCTGGGGCCTTGCCCTCTAGGACTGGCAAGATTCTGAAACCATGACCGAGTAGGACTCAACCCTAGATGTGCCCGCTCCCAAGTGCAACTATATTGTTCTATCCTCTCCTATAGCAAGACCCGATGAGGTGCCCAGCAGCCTGGCCATCTTGGACCAGGGAAAAATGATCTTTCTTGTGCCGTTTCTGTCCTCCACAGGAGAAATGTTTGTTGTGTACCCCACAGAACAACTACGATCAGGGGTAGGTAGATCCCTGCAAGCCCCTTGTCTCAATTGGGTGCCCAGTCATCCCAAAGGCGGTGCTCCAGGGCGCATTCCCGCCAACCCCAGGCTGTGCAGGCTCTGCCCCCACCGCATCCACCCGGCCTTAGAGGGCGTGGCACTTCGAGGAAGGAGGACTTGCTTAGCCCAGCCTGGGGGCTGCCCAGAGGCCTCTGTGGAGGGCAGGGTGTCTTGCAAGCTGCCCAGCTGCCCTCGCTTCAGGCTCCTGACTTTCTCCCCATATAACAGGAAACTTCCATACCACGCCTGGGCATCCTTTTCACCCTTGGCGTCTGGATCTGCTTTCTGATTTATCTGTACTTCAACTCCTGTGTGACCGAGGACATAGTTCCAACTTAATGCTGCCTCAGGACCCATCAGCGGCTTGGGTTCAGCCTCTCCCCACTCCTTGAAAGGCTTGCTGCCTTCTCACATACCACCCTGCCCCTGGCTCCTTCCACCTGCAAAGTAAAATCTTCGTTTAAAGCCAAAGCAGGAGTCAAAGTATTGAATATCAGTCTCAAACTTGAGCGTGGAAGGACTGTCACTTTTTTAGATCAAAATCAGTGTGTTTCAGACTCCAGCCTCTCTTCTTGCTTCCTGATGGTTCACTGGGAAATCCTCAGGGTCATCCTTAGTGTCTCTACTGCCTCCCTCCTCTTTACCTGGTTCTGCAGATGTCCCTGATCAAAGTGAAGGCCCTGAAGATACCAGATGCCATTCTGTATGATCCCAGAAGTGTGTGTGTGTGTTGGGCAATGGGGGGAACTCCTAAGCCCAGGGTCTAGCCTGCACTGCTTCCCTCTGAGGTCTCATTACGAAGCAGGACTTGAGGCTCCATTTTTCACGGGAACTTGCTCCCTTTTGGGGCTCTGAGGGTCCACCCTTCTTCTCTGGCGTGTTTCCTCATCCCCACCCCACTTGAAGGAGACCTTGCCCTTCAGAGGCCTTTAAAGGTGGGGACGAGCCATTGACCTCCCACTGCCCCATGCTGTGTCCTGCCTGAAATCCCTCCACCAAGATAAGGGGATGCCTGGGTGCTGCCTTGAAATGAGAACAAAGAAAGATACAGAGAAAATAGGATTTCAACAAACTATCCTGCCATGAGTGAAATTCTTTGGATTCAGTTCAATGAAGGATGAATTAATGAGATTCCACGTTTTGTTTCACACCAGCTTTCTCTTGTTTCGTCTCTCTGCAAAGTTGGCTGCTTCAACCTTTGTGGTTTAGTTGCTAAGTCATGTCCAACTCCCATGACCCTATGGACTGTAGCCTGCCAGTCTCCTCTGTCCACGGGATTCTCCAGATAAGAACACTGGAGTGGGTTGCCATCTGGTCTAGAAAATAACTAATCAGGTTCCTAATGGCTGCATAGTTATGAGCAGTGCCTTGGGTGCTTCAGATATACATTGAAAAAAATGAACAACCACCCCCCAAAAAAAAAAACATAGACTTTGCCCTCAAGGAGATTATAGTTTTAAAGGAGAGATGGTAAACAGGGGTATTAAAAATATGGACTATATATATAAATAAGTCAAATAATAGGACAACTGTGACGAAACAGAAATAGATTAAGAAAGGGAGCAAGGTGGGTATCACACTCTGTTTGTTTCCTATTGCTGCTGGAACAGAGGACACATTTAACAGCTTAAGACAACACAAAATTGGTCCAAAATCAGTCCCACTGGGCTACAGTCAAGGTGTTGACAGGCCTACATTCCTTCTGCAACTCAGGAGAGTCTGGTTCCTTGCCTTTTTCAGATTCTAGAGGTTGCATGTCTCCCCTGGCTCACGGCCCCCTCCATCTTCAAAGTCACCAGTGGCCAGTCAAGTCCCTCTCACTCTGCCTTACTCCGATCCTTTTATTTTAAAAAATTAATCTATTTTTAATGGAAAGATAATTTCCTTATAGTATTATGTTGGTTTCTGCCAAATATCAGCGTGAATCAGCCATGGGTATACCTATGCCCATTCCCTCCCTCCCCGCCCCACCCCTCTAGGTTGTTACAGAGCCCTGGTCTGAGTCCCCTGAGTCATGCAGCAAAGTCGCATTGGCTGTGCATATAACATATGGCAGTGTGTATGTTTCCAGGCCACTCTCTCCTTACATCCCACCCTCTCCTCCTCCCCTCCCTGTGTCCATAAGTCTGTCCTCTGTGTCTGCATCTCCACTGTTGCCCTGAAGATAAGTTCATCAGTACCATTTTTCCAGATTCCATATATATATGCGTTAATATACAATATTTTTCTTTTTCTGACTTACTTTACTCTGTATAATAGGCTCTAGCTTCATCCACCCATTAGAACTGACTCAGATGCATTCCTTTTTATGACTGAATAATACTCCACTCTATATATGGACCGCAGCTCCCTTATCCATTCATCTGTTGATGGACATCTAGGTCGCTTTTGCGTCCTCGCTACTGTAAATCGTGCTCAGGATCACTCTGATTCCTCTTCTGCCTCCTTTTTCCACTTGGAAGGACTCCTGTGGTTACACTGAGCCCTCCTAGATAATCCCACTACTCTCCTCAGTTTAAGGTCAGCTGATGATCAACCTTACTTCCCCTTTACTGTATAACATAACATATTCACAAGTTCTGGAGATTAGAACATCTTTGGGGACTGATTTCTGACACCAGACAGGACCCCCCACCCCCAGACCCCATTCCTTGACTCCCAAACCTCCAAACCCTTGGGAACATTGTATGGCTCAGTTCTGTGCTCAGTTCTGGTTTGGTATAGACCCACAAATTCGATACCCTTAAGTGAGGACTAGACATAGTAACTGGCTTCTAATGAACCGAATATGACGGAAGTGATGATGTGTTGCTTCTGAGATGAAGTCATAAGGGCTATGTGGCTTTCACCTTGCTCTCTTTGGGACACTAATTCTGGGTGAAGCTCACTGCCATGGGCTGTGGACGCAAGCAGGCCTATGGTGACTGGCACATGGCAAGGAGCCGAGGCCTCCTGCCAACAGTGATGAGAGTAGCCCTCTTCCAGCCCCTGCTGAGCCTTGAGAGGACTGCAGTCCTGGCCATCGCTTGACTGCCGCACCTCATGAGGAGACAATGAGCCAGAACCCAGATGCTGCTGCTGCTGCTAAGTCACTTCAGTCGTGTCCGACTCTGTGTGACCCCGTAGACCGAAGCCCACTAGGCTCCCCCGTCCCTGGGATTCTCCAGGCAAGAACACTGGAGTGGGTTGCCATTTCCTTCTCCAATGTGTGAAAGTGGAAAGTGAAAAGTGAAAGTGAAGTCGCTCAGTCGTGTCCGACCCTTAGCGACCCCACGGACTGCAGCCCACCAGGCTCCTCCATCCATGGGATTTTCTAGGCAAGAGTACTGGAGTGGCTTGCCATTGCCTTCTCCAAGAACCCAGATGAGCTTCTCCTAACTACCTGACCTACAGACACTGTGAAATAATAAATGCTTGTTGCTTTAAGTTGCTAGGTTTGAGGCAGTTTGTTATACAGCGAGAGATGACCCGTGTGCCAGTTTGAAGAACCAAAACAAGGTCATCAGGGAAACAGCTGCCAGGATCAGCCGAAGCGCTGAGTCTTCTTTGTGCAAACGACCGTGCGGTGCTAACCAAGCCCCGAGGACTGGTGGCAGTGGTCTCCGCAATCCCTGTCCCTTGACCCTTTCCAAGCTCCCCTGTGTCCCAGTTTCACGTCATCCAACTCACAGGCAGCAGAAGGACGACACTGTGTGTTGGGGGACAGGTCTGCCTGGCTGTCAAACAGCTGTCGTGTCTGCCCTTGGGAACAGACCTTC
Organism: Moschus berezovskii; assembly: GCF_049115385.1. NCBI lineage: Eukaryota > Metazoa > Chordata > Mammalia > Artiodactyla > Moschidae > Moschus > Moschus berezovskii. The sequence goes on along the minus strand of NC_142476.1, from coordinate 32,267,741 downwards.
AGGGAGCCACAGCCTGTCATTCCTGCCGACGCTTCCCATGGGCCAGCTTTGCTGATGAGCTTGTGCTTTTTCTGTTAGTTTCAAGGTCACCTCATCTGGAAGGGAATTATGCTTAACCTGTCTTTTCTCTGAAAAGATGTGACTCCTCTTCTGAGAACAGAGCCTCTTGTGGGGAGGGCGCGTTTCCCCAACCTGGTCCACCACTTCTGCTTTGTGCTACAGGACTCAACTGATCAGAACAAGGTGGACAGCCAACTCAACTTGCCCAATCGATTTCTGTCCCTGGGAATTTGAAATTGGAATTTGGGGAGACTCAGTTGGCCCCCAGAACTGGTCTTGTAATTAGAAGGTGGGGAGGTATCTGCCACTATTGGCCAAAGAAGCAGAGAAAGGTAATCTACAGAAAAAATAAACCATTTGGCAGAGAGAGAAGACTGAAAACAGAGGAGCTGAGAAAAGTGGGGACTTGTGCAGTTTCGGAGAGGGGGCAGCAAGTACCACTGCCTGGCCTCAGCCTTGCTGGCCTGGTGCTGGCCCCTGGCTTGGCTTCATGAGAGTCCCCAGACCCTTGGACCATAGCGCCCATTTCTGTTTAAGCAAAGCGGCTCTCTGTTACCACCCAATAAGCCTGAGCTAAGGACCCATGGTTAGAAGGAATCTCAGAGAGTGGTCAGATCTTTTCAGTTTACAGTGAGACTTCTGCGGCCCAGAGGTGTGAAGTGAAGTGCCCTCAGTCACACAGCCCATGTGTAGCAAAGCCAAGACCAGAAACCAGGTTTTCTGACTTCTGGGCTAGTGCTCTGTGATTCTCTGGGGCTGGTTGCATTTCCAAGGGCAATGAGATGAGATCAAAGGAGGAACAGATCTCAGGGTCAGCTGGCTCTGGACATAAATCAATGGTGTGGCTGCAGGTAAGTCACGCCACCTCTCAGACTCAGTGTTTTCATCTGGAATGTGAATGTAACCACATCTAATTCAAAGGGGTGTAATGAGAGCTAGAGTTTCCCTGGTAGTTCAGCTGGCAAAGAATCTGCCTGCAATGCAGGAGACCCCAGTTCCATTCCTGGGTTGTAAAGATCTGCTGGAGAAGGAAGAGACTACCTAGTCCAGTATTCTTGGGCTTCCCTGGTGACTCAGCTGGTAAAGAATCTGCCTGCAATGCAGTAGACCTGGGTTCGATCCCTGGGTTAGGAAGATCCCCTGGAGAAGGGAAAGGCTACCCTCTCCAGTATTCTGGCCTGGAGAATTCCATGAGACCTGGGTTCAATCCCTGGGTTGGGAAGATCCCCTGGAGAAGGGAAAGGCTACCCACTCCAGTATTCTGGCCTGGAGAATTCCATGAACTGTATAGTCCATGGCATCGCAAAGAGTCAGACACAACTGAGGGACTTTCTCTTCACTTTCAGTGAGAGCTAAATGAGAGCATATGTGGAGGAATTCAACTCTCAGAAAAACCCAGACTACTCTGACAACAATGATGACGAAGTCAGAATTGCCTTTCCCAGATTAAAAAGTTTCAGTTCTCCATCGCAGTTTCCCAACACCTGGACTGACTTCAATCAGAGTGAGGTCTGCAATTAAATGAGATTTGATCTACTTCCATATTAAAAAAAATAAATGTTTTGAGAGGAAGTGTATATTAGGAAATGAATCAACAAGAAATTACTAGATGGTATGGGGATTGAGACTGTTCTAGAGGACAGAGTGGTCCCTTGTAAAGCGGTATATTTCCTTTCTAATCTCGGTGTCTGATTTCTAGCAGAGTGAAGAGCAAGTGGCTCACCCCGGCCCACCCACAGGTAATAGGTGCTGCAGCCCCAGGCCCTGACTCAAGGAGTCACCAGAGAAACAGGCAGGCAGGCAGGGCTGGGCCCAGAAGAAGGCCAGACTGTATCATCCATTCCCATCACTGCCCTGGGCCCTGGTGTGACCAGCACTCACAGCCTCCCTTCTCCCTGGTCACAGGTTGCCGCCAGCCCCAGGTGGGTGAGGGTGGGCTCAGGCATCCACCACCATGGTCAGGAGCCCCATCTCTCCCAGGGGCAACAGGTCTGAGTATATACATTTCCATGGCAAGGAACTTCCCACCTGCCTTCCTAAGTGTTCCTGTCTGGCTTCAGGGGTCCCTGGAGCCTCCCTGCACCTGCTTCAGTATTTGAAAGGTGACTTCCCCTCTGATAAATGTGACCAAGATGACTGGTACTCCCCTCTATATTAGAAAACAAACAAACAAACAACCAAATCCAATCCAGATCTTACTCAGAGATTGAACAGTGAGTCTGAAAGCCTGAGCCTAATTTCAATCCTAGAGTACCCAGAAAATGAAGAATGCGTCTTCAGTAGGTGGTGACGCAAAATGATACAAAGTTACCCACCTGACACTTTAATATCAATATGAGCTTTCAAATGTGACCAAGAAACGTTCATTTTGTTTTTTATGGGTGAGGTGTCTGTGGGGAGATGAGCAACTTCAGGATGAGTCTAATTCACGCAAATATTTCTGAGAGCAACTTGGTGATATGTATCAGATGCTTTAAAAGATAGGGATAAAATTACAGATGGCTGCCAGGATTTAGCTACAAGGATACTCATCATGGACTAATTTATAACACGTATATATTTAAAAATCAGAAACAACATAAATGGACACTAGTTGGTTAAATAAGTTGTGGTACACCCATAAAATGAAATGCTCTGCTGACATCAAGAATAATATGTTGTCGACATCTATTTAATGCCATCAATAGTATTGGTGTATTACATAGCATTAGAATATCATCCTTTTTTTTGGTAAAAAGTTTACATATGCACATAGAGCCTGCATGAACTGAAGAGGCTTAGAAAGAAACATACAAGAATAGAATAATAGCAGTGGTTTTCTCTGAGCAGTAAGATTATGACAATTTCTGATGTCATTCTTTGTGTTTATCTATAATCTCTGATGTTTCTACAAGGAACATGCATTATTTGTATAATAAAACTAACAACTTTTTCTTCTTTTTTTTTTAAGGAAGAGAAAGATGGCCCAGGAAGGACCCTTAAGAATAGAGACAAAGGTGAGATCTCCCTACATCCTTTCTGATGAGAAGCACCTTGGATCTTTCTGTCTCCTGGGAGTGGCCAATGAAGTTGTGCCCTAGCCAAGCGTTCACCCAGGGGAAGGGGGCAAATGGATCCCACTCAAACGATAATTTAAAAGGAAAATAGGAGGGACTTCCCTGGTGCTCCAGTGTCTAAGATTCTGTCTCCCAGTGCAGGGGGCTGGGGTTTGATCCCTGGTCAGGGAACTAGATCCCACATGCTGCAACTAGGAGTTCTCACGCCACAACCGAAGATCCCGCATTCCACAGCTAAGACTCAGTGCAGCCAAAAATAAAAGAGGGATCATAGGGAGCAAGGTGAATGTGGGTGGACGTGCACAGCCATGAACACACCCTCCCACCACCGCTCCCAGGGGTCTCTGCACCCCACCCTCCTCTCTCGCCTAAACAATCACAGTCCTGGAGCAGAGGAGGATGTCCCACAGTTCATCCCCAACAAGCCAACTTGTCCTTTTAGAATGTCAGTTAGATGGTGTTGCTCTTATGCTCAGAACTTCCAGCGTTCGCCCTTTGCTTTCAGAGAAAAATCCCAGGTTGATGCTGGCAATGCCTTCAGGGATGGACCCTGCTCCTCCACACGTATCCCTTACCTGTTTTCCTGCCCTCACCTCTGGGCTCCTCTTTCATCTTCACACACACTGTGGACACTCTTTCCTCAGGACCTTTGCACTCACAAATGGTCCCTCCCATTTCTTCAGCTATCCACGTGGTCACCCCCTCAAAATTACATTCTCTCTTTTTTTTTTTTTTCATTTTTAAATAGTCTTTATTGCTTTAAATTAAAAGTATTTACATACATTGAATTTTGGAGATGTACAGTTCTGAGTTTTAACATATATTGGGTTGGCCAGAAAGTTCATTTGGATTTTCCCCATCTTACAGAAAATCCTAATGAACTTTTTTTTTTCATTGGAGTATAATTGCTTTACAATGTTGTGTTATATACACATATCCCTTCCCTCTTGAGCCTCCCTCCCACCCCCCGGCCAGGTCATCACTGAGCACCAAGCTGAGCTCCCTGTGTTATCCGGCAGCTTCCCACTAGTGATCGATTTTACACATGGTAGTGTATGCATGTCAGTGTCACCTTCTCAGTGACACTTTCCCAGTCTGCACAAACAACAGTGTGCTCACGCTCCGTGTTCCTTATCCTCCTCGCTCCCCTTTGCTTGCCTCTGCAGCTCATTTAGCGCCAGCTCACATCCTATCCATTTCACTCGTCTGTGGTCTGTCTTCTGCTCGAATGGAAGTTCCTTGAGAGCAGAGATTGTGTTTCCGTCACTGCTCGATGTGGGGCCCATGGCAGTGCCAAGGGCACAGCAGGGGGTTGACCGACACTTGCTGGATGGACACATGAGTATAAAGATATTTGCCATGTGCTGGACACGACAGGCTCTGGACTAAGAACTTCACCCGCATCGTTTCATTTTATTCTTACAACAACCCCATGAAGTCATTCTGTCTGTCTTTCTATGAGGTCACGTAAATGGTCATCTTCCCTATTTTGTGCAGGACAAAGCAGACTCAGAGAAGGTAATGCAAATAATCTGTCCAAGGTCACAGCATAAGTGGCAGAGGTGAGGTCAGAATTCTGCCTGAGCATTCTGACGTCAGAACTCTTTCCTCTGCACTCTTGCTTTCCCTGTGTGGTCTCTAGACCAGCAGCATCAGCATAATCTAGGGGCCTGTTTGGAATGCAGTCTCAGGCTATGTGGCAGACCTACCGAATCAGGACCTGCACTTAACATGACTTCCCAGGTGACTCCAGTGTGTTCTAGTTTGAGAAGCCGTGCTGTGCCATCAGCTGTATGGAAAATAGGGGGCTTCCCCGAGCAAGGGGCTGCCACAGTCTGGGTTAGTTTGGCCTTGGGTTCTCTCCTTCTGCCTGCTACCTTCCTACCCAGGAGCTCTTTAGCATCCGCCTGGCTTTGGGGGTAGCCACGATTCATGATGAGTACAGAAAGCTCAGTGCCAGCCCCTGTCCAGGAGCCAGTCCTGCTGTGGGCAACTTTGGTTCTTCCTCTTGGAGAACGTTCTCTCAGCTCACTCAGACAAATCCACATGCGTGCCTCTTAAAAGCAAATGAGAGAACCTGCTACTATCAGAGATACAGCACTGAGCCTGGAGCAGAAGGTGTTTCCACCTGACACTTAGGCACTGGGGCCAGGGAGGTTGTTGAAACCAAAACCTGCTTTTACTTAAATTATTAATGTCTGGGAGCCCACCCTGACACTCATTTTTATCACCAAGGGCCACTTTCAGTCTTGACATTCATGAAGAATGAGGCTGTCATAAAACCAGAAATCCTCATTCCCAGTCTCGCCCAAGCCCATTAAAAACAAAAGTAAACATTATTAAATATAAACCCAGATATGCAAAAAACGCCTATGAAAATACACCAGCAGAGGGCGCTGTGACCCCATCAGTCCCTGCCCACTGATTTCCACCCCCTCTCCCCGCAACGAAGCAAAAGCTGCAAGGATGCAAGAAAAGAAATCACACAAGATTAGGGGTCTGGATCCTGGGTCCCACCCTGGCTTCATCTTTGGAATCTTGTGAACCCCAGGACCACAGACACCTCTGATCTGTGCCTGCAGGAAAGTCAGTGGTCACCCAAATAGGGATGGGTTCCAAAAGTCCACCTCCAGATCTGGCATTAGCAACTCAAAATGAAGTTACTTTCCTTCATGCTTGTATTCCCTTAACCAGCACTTGCTGAGCCCCTGTGATGAGCCAGACACAGGGCTAGACCATGCATTTTCCCCATCAAGTGATGCCATAACAACAGCTAGATCCTGAGGCTAAAGCCTTTTAAGTCTTTAATAGAGAGGAAATAGAGCTAATAAGTTTATTTTCTGTTCCAGGGTCAGAGGAAAGGAATAGGGAAAGGGCTGTGTGGAGGAGAGGAAAGTAAGCGCGGGAAGAGAAGAAGAGACAAGTAGGAACAAGAGGACCCTGGGGAAGAGGAAGGGAAGTTGGCTTCCAGCCCCAGCCTGGCGCATATAAAATATCACCTTAAGAAGTTAGTCTCCGGCTTCCTCCCATTTTCCTTTCTAGACCCTGACTTGGGAATCTCTCCAGAGCCTTGGACTGCCCAGGGCTCCTGCAGCAGGCCCCAGCCTGCCCTGCCCATCACGGTCACCACGGTCCAGTTTTCTACCCTCCACTCCCCGTCCACAACCCCCAGGCTTGCAGCTGCCCTTGTCAGCTCAGTGTTGGCAGCTGAGTCATCCATTAAACCAACACACGCTGACATGCAGCAGGTTGGTCCTCCCAGGGACATTGTGCATCTTTTCAAGAAGACCCAACCAAATCCACCTCCAGGTGGAAGATTCCCAGGCAGTGCGCTGAAAGGACGTGACAACTTCAAGCTCTTTGTGTCAGGGGTGGTATTCTGAAAACAAAGCCAGAGCACCTGTTTGGGGAGGGCGGGGTGGTCTCACACAATCTCTTAGAGGAGCTGGCAGGAGGGACTTCCGGTGGAGGTGCTGGTATGGAAAAGTCATTGGCAAGTCAAGGATTTGCAGGTCAGTGATACATCTCTGAGAAGTTTTGAGTTTTGTGACTGTGACTGTGTGTGTGTGTGTGCTGGGACGAGACCAGAGAGAGAAGGTCTGCAGGGCTGGATGCAGGAGAACCACTGAGGCAGGAGCAGGGTCCTCCCAGAGCTGGGGCCTCTCTGTGGTTGACGGCAGGCTCGGCCTCTGCAAGGGCCACCTCCCAGGAGCACCTCCCGGCGGAGCACGCTCTGAAGATCCTGACCGCAGAACAGGAGGCTGCATTGACGCTGCCCCTTCTCAATTCCCTGCTGTGGGAGACCTGCTCAGATGGCCCTGCCTCTCTGGAAGCCTGGGGTTTTCCAAAGGGCCTGCTGGTGGGAGGTAAGTGGACACACAAGGGGCAGGAGGGACAGTAACAGGACCATGGCCAAGGCAGACTCCCCCACGGCAGCCACAGGCCCTGCAGCAGGCGTCACCAGGGTGCTTGGCGCTAAAGCTGTCCTTCGGGATGAATCGTGGGCATCGGGCACATTGCTTCCCTGCTTCAGCTGCCCACTCCCAATCCCAGGGCCTCCCGGAGGATCCCAAGTCAGGGCTTGCTGTTGCTCTGTAAGGGTCCGCTGGCTGCACAGGAAGTGAAGTGCAGCGGGAGGAAGCCTGTTTGCTCACCAGGCCTGGGTACAACAGGAAAAAGTGGTATGTGTCCACACAGAAGGACTTAAAGCTGATGTAAAGCCCTGCCTGCTTTGCTATGCCTTTGGTAAGGCTGCTCTCACCACAGGGCACGTTCCCCCCGGTTTTACCTCTCAAAGCCCCAGCCATTGGTGGTGACAGAGGTCAAACCAGAGGTTCAAGGGAGGGTTCTAGAGTGCTGATAATATCCTGTTCTTGACCTGGGTGGTGGTGATATGGGTATGTACTATTTATAAACATTTATTCATCAAACCACAGATACTAGATGCTGCAGCTGCTTTGGAAAACAGTTTGGCATTTCCTCAAAAACTTAACATAGAGTTACCACTGTGACCCAGCAATTCCACTCCTAGGTATACACCCTGAAGAATTGAAAATATATGCCACACACACACACAAAAGTGTGCATGAATATTTATAGCAGCATTATTCATAATAGCAAATGTTCATCAGCCAGTGATGAATAACAAACAAAATGTGATCTGTCCACACCGTGGAATATTACTCAACCATAAAAAACAATGATGTACTGATACATGCTATGACATGAGTGGACCTTGAAAACATTATGCTCAGTGAAAGAAGCCAGTCACAAAGGACTACATATAGTATGATTTTATTTATATTAGTCCAGAATAGGCAAATCCACAAAGATAGAAAATAGATTGGTGATTGCTAGGGGCTGAGGGAGGGGGAAGTGGGGAATGAGTGCTAATGGATACGGGATTTCTTTTGGGGGGTGATGGGAATGTTCTGAAATTACATAGTGGCAATAATTATACATCTCTATGACTATATGAAAGATGGTTCAGGTATACACTTTAAAAGGGTGAACTTTATAGTGTGTGAATTGTATCTCAAAAACTGGGTCTTGTTCTCTTTGATCTACGAATGTTACACCTTAATGATTTCTTTAAAGTTGAAAAGTGAAGATGCCACTACTCTGCTGCTATGTTCCTGGTTCTTCAGAAAAGTCACTGCCAAAACGCCGCTGCCTCTGTGACAGCTCCCTCACCCCTGCTCTGAGCTCCTTCAGCGTTTAGTCCTGACACCCCGCTACTTGGAGAGCCTGGCCATTCAGAGTGCAGCTGAGGACCAGCATGCCTGTATCTCTTGGAGGCTTTTCAGATATGCAGCATTTCAGGCCCCTCAGGCCTGCTACCTCAGACTCTGCCTTTCAAAAAGATGGCCAGGGAATTCACGTGCACGTTAATGTCTGAGAAGCACTGCTCTCGCAGGCTCGCCCCACTCCTCCTCTCGCATCCACTGCCTGCACCTGAAGGCGCTTTTTGTCTCTCCCCACCTGGCGCTCATCAGCATTTTTGGGTTCAGTGCTAGTGGCCTCAGAAATAAAGTCAATACCTACTCTAAGACCAGGAGAGAGAAACTAAAATCTGGGGACACTTTGGTCAGATAAAAAGAGCATGTAAACTCTGCACATCCAAAGTGAGGTCTCCAAATACCATTTCCCACTGAAAGGCACCAGGGCCTTGGGAGAGGTGGCTGATTCTAAGTCTAAGCAGAAAACATACAAGATGAGGCTTGTTTAAAATGTAAAGTCTTCTCTGTGTTGTGCTCTGCTCAGTCGTGTCTGACTCTTTGAGACCCCATGGACTGTAGCTCACTAGGCTCCACTGTCCATGGGATTGTCCAGGCAAGAATATTGGAGTGAGTTGTCATTTCCTCCTCCAGGGTATCTTCCTGACCCCAGGATCGAACCTACATCTACTTGTGTCTCCTGCATTTCAGGCAGGTTCTTTACCACTGAGCCACCAGGGATTATAGTGTTCTCTAGTCATGCTTAAAATATTCAGGAATCAAGTGGAAGAGACTCGCACTGGTCAAAATGGGAAGCATCAATTAGAATAGTAACTGCAACGAATTGAAAATCCATGAATTCATAATAATACAAAAACTAAACTCTGTTCACTCTTGGAGGATGGTAGGAAAGCAATTCATTGTTTTGAAATGGTAAATGGAGGAAAGCAATTATCTTAGGTGTGAAACAGTAGATAAATAGTAGTATCTGATTCTATCATTCTTCCTTTATTTGTAAGCTAGAATACTTCTACGAAGGAGAAAATGAAAGAATCAGATATCACTATTTTGAAACAAATCTTTCAAAAGAGTCAGGCATTGACCATATGCAACATCTAATAGGAAAAGAGACAGACATCACATGCCTCCTGTTGGAAGAATATCCACCACTGAAACCAAACCTGAAAATTATTAAGCTCTAGATTACCGATTTACAGGAAAAGTACGGACAGAGATCCTGTAAAATTATACCACAGAAAGGTTAGCAGCAAAATCTAGATTGTGGTTAAGTCTACAGAATAAAGAACCCAGTGTCTTCAACAAACAAATTACAAGGAAAAAAAAAAAAGATTAAAGCAGTTGAAAGTCAAAGCAACCAATTTCAACAGATGAACCTCATTTGAACCCTGATTCAAACTGTTTTCCTAAAAATCCATTTATGACAATTTTTAGACAATTGAGAAATTTTTTTAAAGAATTGTTTTATATCAGAGCACAGTGGATGATTACAGGTGTACAGCAAAGTGATTTGTGATTCAGTTATACCCATAGAAGAAGTCATTTTTCTTTTCCAATTCCTTTCCCATTTAGGTTCTCATAGAATCTTGAGCCAAGTTTCCTGTGCTGTCCTGTGTGTGTAGGTCCTTCTTGTTATCCATTTAAAATATACTAGTGTGTACATGTCAATCCCAAACTCCCAATCTGTCTGTCCTCTCTCCCCACTTTCCCCTCTGGTAACTGTAAGTTCCTCTCTAAGTGAGTGTTTTTGTTTTGTAAGTAAGTTCATTTGTATCATTTTTTTTAATATTTTGAATATTAACGGTATCATACTTAAGAGAAAAGTGGAAAATTTGAACAATAGGAATTACTGGCTACGATACAAAAAGAGTTCTTTTTTGATTTACTAAAACTTTTACAGATGAAATAGTATGATATCTGGGATTTGCTTCAAAATAATAGAAGATGGGCTAAATGGAAGAGTGTGGGAAATGGAACCAATTTGGTTATTTTTGGGGTTGGCAGATTGATGGGTGTGTGGTAGTTCATGATACTAATCTACCCACTTTGGTGTATGTTCAAAGGTCTCTAAAATAAAAAAACTAAAACAAACAAAAGATTTATAACAAAGTGTTATGTAAGAAAAACATATAAACAAAACAGTTTAGGTAAAGGATCCATAACTAGGAACAATAAGATCACCTTTCTTGTTTCCTTCTCAACATCCTTTCTCATAACTAGATTTTCTATAACATAATAATTTGCCTTCAGAGGTGTTCTACAGAATGAGACTCTCAGCTCACCATCCAAAAGTGAAGCAGAAACTTAAACCTGATGAAAACTCAAGGAGAAAGAATTGGACACAGAAATAATTATGGGTGAGGCATGAGTGTAGCTGAATTCACATCAGAGGTCCGCCAGCCAAGGGCAGGACCAAGCTGCAGAAGTTGCTTATGACTGCACTGGGGTGGAAGTAGTGTGTCTGTGGGTTTCAACCCTGCCTGCATGGGCGAATCGCCTGGAAAGCTCTGGAAACACACGGATGCCCAGGATTCTACGCTAGCCCCATTAAATCTCTGCAGAAGGCCTGCGGTTTCAGTGATTGCCAAGCCCTGCCCCAACCCCCCCAGGTGACTGATCCTGACATACAGCCAGAGAGAGAGAGGACTGTAGCCAGCTTGCTCATATTTAAATAGCTGGGCAAACCTGCTGGGAAGTGCTGGTGGCAGCCACTGCTGGATAAATGACAAAGTAAGCTGGTAAGTGAAGCACTGGGCGGCAACATCATTCTGTTTGCTGTGAGTCACCTGAGGCCGTTTGGAGCCACTGTGTCCAACCTGAGTCGCTTTTCTCTGGGTCTCGGGTGTGGCTGAGATCCAAGGAGGTCACAGGTTGGCTCCTGTGGGCTCAGCCGTGGGCTCCTGGGCTGCAGGTTTTGGCAGCACGTACGTAGCAAGCGCCTAGGGTAAACAGCTGGCCAGCAGAAGTCGTGGTCGGGATCAAGTTGGAGGAGGAAAGGTTTGGGGTCCACAAAGGTGGCCTCCTGCTGCTGCTGGACTGTGAGTCAACCCCAAGAACACCCAGCGGCTAAGTGGGCAGCGCCAAGCCCAGACTCCATCTCCATGGCAACAAAATCCCTTCCACAGGATCTAGGACTGGTGCTGAATGGCGACTTTCATCAGGGCTACCATAGAAAGTTAAACTGGCTAATTGACAGGGAACAGAGAGTTTAAAGTTAGTGTGTCAGAAGCCACAGCCTCGTGGCAATTGAGGCAGGCAGTTTCTAAGCAATTATGGTTCATTATGGGCTTCCCTGGTGGCTCAGCCGGTAAAGAATCTGCCTGCAATGCAGAGTACCTGGGTTTGATCCCTGGGTTGGGAAGATCCCCTGGAGAAGGGAATAGCAACCCACTCCAGTATTCTTGCCTGGAGAATTCCATGGATAGAGGAGCCTGGTGGGCTACAGTCCATGGGATTGCAAAGTCGGACATGACCGAGTGACTAACACTTTCAAAGGAAAATGTGATTTGAGTTTCCAAAATTCCATTCCCAGGTATTCACCGTGACGCAGACCAAGGTCCTCTCACCACAGCCTCCCCGCCGGGTAGAGGTGGCTGGGCATCTCTGAGGCCTGTGTGGGTGCTGCCTGGCCTCCCTCTGATCCACAGGAGCCTGTCGCTCTCAGCCCAGAGGGGCGCCCCACTCCCACACAGAGGCCATGACTCAGCTGACCTCCTACCACACCCTCATCCTGCTCTGGGTGTGACCCACCCTTTGACCTTCCCCTGCCTCAGCCCCACCTGCCTGTACCTGCTCTGACCGCTGGCCAGCTCAGCATTGTTCATGGCTCCTAGCCCCGGGGTCCTTCTGGTTTGGCCTCTCCAGGCAGTCCTACTCGTTATGTCCTGGCCTTCCTGGGCCCTTCCCCTCTCTGGCCCTGGCCGTAGGGGTCCTGGCATCCCTCACCTGCTGCCAGGTAACAAGAAGGCAGGAATCTGGATCGCATCACTGGACAATGATAAATTCAAGACTCTTAAGGAGCATCAAACTTTGGTGCAGCAGGGTCCTTGTGGGGCTGGAGGAAGGCAGTGTGAGATGTGGGTGTGAGGGCAAGATCTGTGGCCTCTGGAATCAGGACAGTTCCCTGGGGGAGGTGGGACTTGAAGCAGGTATGGAGGAGAGGCTGTGTGTGAGTCTGGGGGTGAGGTGGAGGGACTGGGCAGCAGGAACAAGTCGCCTCCCTTACTCTGGCTGACAAGCCCCAACCTGTTCTGGCCTTCTGCCACCTCTCACACACCATCTTCTATCACTTCCCCTCCCTCCCGTGGCTCTGAGTGTCACTGTCCCATCTTTACCCTGTCCCCTCTGCCTAGAATAATGCCATCACGCAGGAGGTGGATCAGGGGCTGTTGTCCTAGGGTGGTGAGCAGAAGTTTCTCTGAGGAGGTGACTTGTGGGTACCCTTGAATACCTATTGGAGAAAGCCATGCAAATACATGCATGTGTACACGCATGTCTTCACGATGTCTTGATTTTCTACAAATGGTGCTCAGTGAGGCTCTCAGCCCCCTGTGGAGAGGTATCCCAGGCTTTAAGGTAGCCTCAGGTGTGGGCCTGCAGACCTGGTCGGCTGGGGGAGTCCTGCTCGGGCTGCCAGGAACCACTTTCCTATTCCCACCTCAGACAGAGGGCAATGTCAAAGGCTGGTGGGCAGAGGACAAGCCCCCAGCATTCACGTGTTCTATTGCCACCCGGCCCGAAGCAGCATCCTCAGGGCAAGGCGGTGAAGGCAGAACACGCTCCCCTTCTCCGAAGCCCCCGTCTCTTCCCCTCGCCCAGCCTTTCTCCAAGAAGCACTGAGACCCATTAGAGAGCTACCCCGGCTCCAGGACGGAGTGCTGTTTCCTGGGCAGCTTCCTTCCCATGTCAGGGACTGAAGTTTAAAGGACAAGGGAGCTCAGTGAATACATGACTGTGACTAAGGCATGGACCTCAAGGTTCCCTTTGCGTAGACTGGTAATAGGCCCAGAACATGACGCTGGGAGACATTTCAAGCGCCTCTGAAATGAGTAGATGTTACTGTCTTCATCCACGCTGTTGATATTACTACCATTCCGGCTTCTTCTTTTGCTAAAAGTGGATTCGTTCCCGGCAAGGGAATGATAGCAACCTGACCCCGCGCATCACTCGGCGCCAGGCGTTGTTCTCGGTGTCCAGCCCCAGCGGAGGGAGGGAGCCGGGCTCGCAGGGTGCAGTTCCCGCCGCGCCCACTGGGTGGCGCAGGCGCCGCACTCCGTAGGGAGCTGAGCACCAGAGCCCGGGGGCTGACTTCTAAGGAAAGGGTCCCCGGGGGAGGAGGGCCCCTCCATCTGTCACAGGGGACCCCCGCCTCGCAGCTCCGACCTGGGAGGTCCGCTGCAGCCTCATCTAAACTCGGTTCCAACAGAGGCCTTCCCTTTGTTTTCCAGAAACTTCTGGGGATTCTCATCTCACAGAGCAGGCTCCAAGGGCTTGGCCACAGATGTGCTGGAGCCCAGGGAAGAAAGTGAGGGCGGAGGGGGGACAGGGAGGAGGGGAGATCTTGCAAAGTGAAATGAGAAGGCCCAAGATGGTCAATGGTCAAGGCCAGACCTGGGGTCAGCCTTCTTGGTTTGGTAGTAAACCAGCCTGTCACATCCTGATCTCCTGCAGATATTGGGGGGTTGGGGGTGTCAGGGGGAATAGGGAAATGGGATGCCATCCTGGGAGATGGGAATGGAGAGGGGAGATGGAGGCAGAGAAGCGGAGAGTAGCTGCACTAGACACCTTGTCAAGTAGGGCCCAGGCCAGCTAGGATGAGGTGGGGGCCCTCCCCTCCCCGCCACTTCCTCGCCGTCCTGGGTACGTTATTTGGCATTTTCTTCCAAGGTTCTCAGATGCTTGTGAAAACCTGCCATCTCCCCTTCTTCTGACTTGATCCTTCTGCCTCTGGGCAATGCCTCATTTGCCCAATTCGAATCTGCCTTTTGCTTGTGAGAAGAGAAACAGATGAGCACTGGAGCTTTCTGGGGAGAGTGGAGCCGGGGGAACCAGGAAGTGGAGCTGTAACAGGCACCTGGGGATTTGTGGGCGCCTTGAGTGTAGGTCTTAGGGCACTAACCCGCCTCCTGCTTCTTTGGCACATACGCACCACCCCGGGATGTTTCTCCATACGTAGCAGGGCCCTTGTTCAAGTTCACTGTCCAACTATGTGCGAGAAAGCTGAAGAGCAACGTCAGGATAACGTGCCCCTGAGCTATTTGTATAAAATGCAGATTCCACCTTCTTTTTCCTAAAGATTCTAATTCGAGAAGATGAGGATGGGGCCCAGGAATCTGCATTTTAACAAACACTGGAAGAGATTCCCAGGCATGGTGGCTAGGTTCCACTCGGAGAAATACCAGCCGAAGCTTTGGGGCACTACGTTTCACCGAGAGAAGCCTGGAGTCAGCAGTTCCTCCTTCCTTTCTGAGCATCTCCTCTGGCTTGGTGTGACTTCAGGTTCAGCAACTATAGAGCATTTTTCCCCTGCGCTCAGCCTCTTCAGCTTTCCCAGGCCTGGTTTTTCTTATTTTTCTTTCTCCTGACCTCACTGGAACATTGAGCTCCATTCTTTCAATAGGTAAGCTCTTTATTAGCACCAGCCTAGAATTTTGGGAGGCCTCAAACAGTTGTGCAGCATTGGATAAATCCTGTAAGAAATGAAATTGTCATTTGCCAGCCATTATTATGGAACCTGCATTCTGCAACCATGTAATTTTATTTTCTTAAATGGTTCTGATTTGAGTCTAAAACACCTCCCTTCCCCTCCCACCCCCATTCCTCTGAGCCTCCTGAACGCTAGATCTTTGTGCTGTTAATCACAATTTCTTTCATTCTTTTTATTCTGCATGGAATGAGAGAGGCACAAACAATGTTTTTAAATAAAATTTAGAAAATGTCTACATGTCCTTATCTCCTGGAAGAACTTTAAGTAACTACATTTCCCTGGGGTTTACTTTCCTGCCTGGCTCAACCTGCTATCATAAAAATAGAAAGTTGGCAGACAAATATATTATACAGAGTCCACAGAGTTGGGTATTTCCTTATTGCATTTTTAAGAGCAGTATTTTGTAATTGCTGTGATAATGCAAGGGATGATATTTGTGACCATAAGCCCAGAGCACCTTCCCTGCTGGTGTCTGCCCTCTAATAACCCCGTGTGATGATAGCAACGCAGCACCAGGAGGGGATCATCACAGAACATTAATAAGAAGGAAGCTGAGAGCTGGCGCCAGGAGAGCTGCAGAGACAGAAAGCAGTAACTAGGCCAGACGGGCCCGTCATTTTTGCACTTTGAGCAAGAAGTGAGAAGTAGAAAACATCCTCTCTACCTTCCCAGTACTGATGTCTTTGAGCTGTAGTGCTAGTGAAGAGTCCCGTGGACTGCAAGGAGAGCAAACCAGTCAATCCTAAAGGAATTCAACCCTGAATATTCATTGGAAGGGTGGGCTGAGATGGAAGCTCCAATACTTTGGCCACGTGATGCAAACAGCTGACTCATTGGAAAAGACCCTGACGCTGGGAAAGATTGAAGGCAGGAGAAGAGGGTGACAGAGGATGAGATGGTTGGATGGCATCATCAACTCAATGGACATGAGTTTGAACAAACTCTGGAAGAGATTGAAGGACAGGGAACCCTGGCGTGCTGCGGTTCACGGGGTTGCAAAGAGTCGGACACGACTGAGCAACTGAACACCACCACCACCTCCCCAGCAAATACAGTGCCTGGCTCAGAATTTCCTCTGATTTTGTGTCACCAAGACACTGGCTGCCCAATTACATGGAGCCAGATCCAAAGAAAAACTATTCAAGAGAATTCAGGAAAATGACTGTTCCCTCAGCTCTGTGAGGACACATGGGTCCCGGCTGAGATGAGAGATTTGAGAGGGTCTTAACTGAGCTCCAGATGCATCTAGAACCCTCTCAAGACTTCACTTTTCTAAAATGTTTTGTCACTTTCTAAAATGTATATTTTCAAGCTAGATTCTGCAATGTGTTTTCCTCTATTTATTGGGTCTTTAAGAAAGAGATAATGCATTTCTTTGCTGGGCAGAAGGGTGCTAGACTTGCAGGAATCTTCTGGGTTATAGCTACAGAAACATCAGTTCAGCTTATTTGCTAACCAGGGACAACTTGCTCTGCAGCAGCCATGGCGGCCCCAGGGACCCCACGGGCTGTGCAGGGCTTCTAGCCCAGGACTAGAACAGGAGCTCCCGGGCCCTCCAGGGAGCCGCTGGGCTCCAGGTCACTGACTCTGCAAGATTTGTTTGACCATGCAAGTGCCAGGGGTGTGTTTCCACTTCTTACATTTGCCCATTCTCCCTGAGAAGGGTCCATGTCATTGTCTGTTTACAGCGCAGGAAAGCGAGGCTGAGGGGGACTAACAGCTGGCCCTGAGTCACAATCCCCCACTGAACGTGGTGCTGCCCACCTGGTCATCCTGGGTGCCTAGAACACCCAGGGTATTTGCAATGAAGGACAGAAGAGGGGCTCAGAGATCAAGCCCAGCTGCTGTGATTCACAATCCAGAGTCTTTCCACCTCATCAAAAAGCCAGGAAAATGATCTTCGGCTTTTCCACTGAAGACCCAAGGAATCCATGTCCCCACCTTTTCTGCTCTGATTCTGGAGCTGTGAAAGCCAGTCACCATTTCCTGCCTTAAAACCGAAGAATAAATTTTACAGTTATGAATACGAACATCACAAAGGACACACTCTGGCTCATGGGGAGGACAAGTAGCTACAGCTACACAGAGCCTTGAGATTTATTTCATAAGTCACCACCAGGCCATCTCAGAATGGCATTGGGGAGACAGAGAAAATGAAAGTGTTCCCACTCTGATTTGTTACTTGTCGTAACACCACGCAAAGGCCTGGGGGATGATCCTGGGCCAAACTTGGAGGAACGTGCCTATGTCATGTAGACATAAGCCAGAGAAGCTTGTTTCAGACAGAACATTTGCCTCTGAAAATCCTGAAACCTTCCTAGCCCTTGAATGTGGTAGAGTTCATCTGAACATTTTAGAAACCATTTAAGCACAGGCAGTGGAGGCGAGGAGTGGGAGTGGTGGTCTTTAAGGAGTGCTCTCTTGAGCTTCCCTGGTGGCTCAGATGGTAAAGAATCTGCCTGCAATGCGGAAGACCTGGGTTCAATCCCTGGGTTAGGGAGATCCCTGGAGAAGGAAATGGCAACCCACCCCAGTAGTCTTGCCTGGTAAGAGGAGCCTGGCGGGTTACAGTCCATCCGGTCACAAAAGAGTAAGACACAACTTAGAGATTAAACAACAACACACTCCATTTTGAGGGCCACCCAAAAATGAGATGGGCAGAAAACCGAGGTCTTGCCAGAGTGGTTTTACAGATAGAAACTCAAAGAGAAAAAAATGTCCCAAGAGAATACATGATATGACTGATGGTGACATGAAGTGAAAAGGCCATCATAAATTCTAATAAAAAGTATAGTGGACAGATGGTCCCCAGATGTTCATTTGAGATCAGGTTCAGGTCTTACCTCTTCCAGGGAGGTACTTGCAGCAACACCAGCATCTAATCTCTTTCCTTCTTTAACCTCATCTGAAGTTTTATAACAAGCAGAACACACCACAGTATTAAAAAAGAAAAATCCAGTCTTTACTGGATTTGACTGGACTCTTTTCTCTAGTATCTACTTCGGGGTGGAAACCACTTCCTCAGTGAGATGAATGATGCCTCGTTAGCACTGCCTTTAGATCCAGGCAAGAGGAAGCTTGTTCCTGGTGCAGCACTTTCATGGGTTAAGTCCATATCTGACTTGTGGAATATTCCCCAGGTGCTTGGGGCCACATAGGCCCCTCTTCACATCTATCTGTCCTGGACAGACAACACTGCCAGTCCCTGAATGGCCAAGGGGGAGCTGTTTGCAGTGGGTCTACTTGGACACAGAGCTGGAAGTCCACCAGCCCCATGTGAGAGTTTTCGTGGTGCCAGAGCCTGCTGGGAAGAAACGGGGGTTGGACTGCAGGCCGGGCTCCAGGACCGTCTCCCTGTACCACTGCTTTCTAGTACAGAATTCTGAGGATGCCAGAAATTCTCCATGTGAGCTGGACTTTTCAGCTTCGTGTTGCTCTGAAGAACTTAAGGCAATGATCTAGGGGCACTTCACAGATATGGAGGTTGCCTGGCTGGCAGTGGGAGGGGTGAGGAGAAGTCTCTGGCAACAAGGCTGGGGGCTTGCCTGGATGTCTTCTTCTAGGCTCCTCGCCTGCTCGAGGCAGCCCAGGCATGTCCTAGCTAACTCAGTTCCTGAAAGTTCCGTTTAATTTTTGTCTTGCTATTGCTATCACGTCTCTGGAACTAAGAAATGAGTCACCAAAATAATGAAATGCCTGGCTAAGCTTGAACACAACACCAGGGGACTTTCTAAATAAATAAGTTATGAAAAAGTGGAAACTGCAAGTCCCCATAATGAATTCAAAGACTGTTCCAAGATTAAAATAATGTTAAATAAGGGAGTTTAAAGCAAAGGAGGTAATTAGGAGAGAATGGCGGCTGACATTGAACTGAGACTGTACCAGGGCTCCATCTCAAAAACAAATGAGCCTCATTTGTAGCAGCGGTTCTGTGTGTTACTCTGTTGATTTAAAACGCAGCCTAACTTCACTCTTTTGTGTTCCACTCACCTAAAATGTTGGTAAATGTGCTTGGTCAGGCTAGACTGACACTTTCTTCCACTACACTTAAAAGATTTACTAAGAAAGTTCAGTGGACAAACAGGCATTCAAGGAGAAATTTAGGTTTAATTAAGAAAGCAGCTCTTTAAAGGACTTCAGCAGAATAATTGTTGGTATGCAAATAGTACTATGAACTACAAATGAGTCATCCATTCTTTGAAGGAGGCTGAACAGGATCTCTTCTTGGAAGGACTTGGGACAATTTTGTTGAGCAATAACAAGTTCCATGTCATCCTCATCAAGCAATAATGACTGAGTCCTCTTGAGCCTAACGACAATCAGGTAATAGCTTTTAGGTGATTACTACAAAATAGGCCTTTGGTTGAGTGCCTTCCAAGCAGTTAGCCCTCACAACAAGCCTATGAAATGTTGGTTACTAGTATTAATGGCCATATGACAGATGAGGAGACTGAGGCTTTGGGAGGCCACAGGCCATGCCCAAGTTAACCACCTAAATTCTAGGTATCTAAAGATGGGTATAATCAACTCTCTGCCTTTAGGAAGTTTACTATCTTGTTTTTTAAAGATTTATTTATTTATTTTTTGGCTGCACTGGTCTTCATTGCTGCTCATGGGCTTTTCTCTAGTTGCGACGAGTGGGGGCTACTCTTCATTGTGGTGTGTGGGCTTCTCATTGTGGCACTTGTTTTGTTGTGGAGCACAGGCTTTAGGGCACATGCGCTCAGTAGTTAAGACTCCCGGGCCCAGAGCACAGGCTCAGTAGTTGTGGCTCACAGGCTTAACTGCTCCACAGCCTGTGGGATCTTCCTGGACTAGGGATCGAACCCCTGTTTCCTGCGTTGGCAGGCAGATTCTTCACCACTGGACCACCAGGGAAGCCCTGTGTGTGCACGCATGCTTAGTCGCTTAGTCTTTCCCAACTTTGAAAGCCCTGGTATTTTTTAAATGTTGTAAATTTTCTAATCTTAATAAGTTCAGACCAGCTTTGTCTTCCAACTGATCTGAATTGGGTACGTCTCACTAAAGTAAGTAAAACAATATGAGATATTTTTCTAACCAATTAACTATTGTCATAGATTATAAGAGGAATGAGGGGAAACCTGACTGATGAAATATCCAGTCTGCACTTGGGAAGCAACAGCCTGAAAAATATTCTCATTTCTAGATTGGCAAGTGGTATGTATTATGCCTGAACAGTGACAAAAACAGTGCTGATTTTGTAACAGAACCTCAGGGAAGCTATTAACAAGTTGGCATTTCTAATTCATGTGAAAATGCTCATTTTATTTATCAGAGAATTGCAGCAGTGGTGTTCATTTAATTAAGAATCTGGTACTGTGGAAGGGCAATTTTGTGAAATGTGTAATATTGCAAACAAACATGAATTCAGACACAAAAAAATTCAGTTACGCGTCTCAGGGTCAGCTCATTTTCCCGTGACCCGCTCATTTTCCCGTGTCCCACTCATTTTACACAGTTTGAGAGCTGCTTAACAAAAGAATGATATCGTTATGTTGTATCATTTTATAAGATTTTTTTTAAGGCAAATCCATCTAACTAGTAACTGTACTAGGCTCCGAAAGAGCCAGAAAGAACAGTGCTTCCAACTTTTGACAACAGCCTAAGGAAACTATCTCTGTGTATTAGAAAGCAGGTTAACAGCTAGCTGCTTTCTCAACTGTAAATAAAGCGTTGGCGTATTCTAATCTATGTGATAGGCATTATAAAATCAAAAAGGGAGAAGGCAGGTTTGAATGAGGAGTCTGAGGAAAGCAGAGGATAGGAATCAGATGGAGACTGGAAGGGGACAAAGAAACTGGAAAAGGTGGCAGAGGAGAGCACCCGCTCTCAGCGTCTGACACCCACACCTTCTCCAAGAAATGCTGCTCACCTGTCAAAGCTATAGGCCTGCTTATCTGCAGGATCCAGGTGCCTGCCAGCGGGTGTGCCACTTCTACGGCCCAGCCTTCCTAAGCCGCCCCACCTCCAGGTCTGCATTCATTGTTTACTCTCAACACTAGTTATGCGCAGGTGCTGGGGTGTGTCGCACCTACGAGCAAGGAAAACGGGTCCCTGGCCTCTAAAGCCGATGTTCTGGTCAGAGAAGACAGTCGTAAACAAGTAGATAAATGATTTGTGAAAGATGGAGGTGACTGTTTGTGCTGTGATGAACATAAAGCAAGGTAAAGGGGGACACATCCCTATGTGATGGAGGGACATAGGGGATGCGGAAAGGCCTCTCTGAGGTCCTGACGTCTTAGCAGGGAAGAAGCCAGCCATGGGAGGCTCCGGAGGGGGTAGGGTGGGGGAAGCATCCTGGATGGAGCAGGTGCCAGGGCCCTGGGGCAGGAAGGAGTTTGTTTTATCCGAGGATGAGCAAGAAGGTACCAATATAGCTGAACCATAGGAAGGAAGAAAATAGGAGATGAGGGTGGGAAATCACAGAGGCCAAATCCTGTGGTCATCTAGGCCAGGGCTAAACTCTGGGATTCTCTTCTGAGTGGAATGGGAAGTGATGATGGATTTCCGTTTTTCTAATATTGCTTGTTGGAGCTTGGGTTATAGGAAGATGAGCGGGAGGAGGTGAGTAAAGGCAGTGAGCAGAAATGGCATCCGTCTTCGCCCCTAGAGGTGAGTGCAGGAGTGGGTCTGGGACCCTGCCGGGGCCCGGAGGCCTGTTCATAGGATGTTTCTGTGGGAGTGAGAAGGGCAGATTCTCTCTCCTTCTTTGGTGTTGAGCCACAGCTTCCAGCCTTTGGAGAAGCCAGAGAAAGTGACAAAGGGCTGAGAGAAGGACGGGCATACCTGCCTTCTGTGGGGTCCCAGTGCTGCCTGGCCTCTTCCAGCTCTTCCTTTGATTCCAGGACTTTTAGCTGAAGGAGTTTAGAGGAGGTTAGAGATGGAAAGCAGATGGCCAGGGAGGAGTGGAAGAAAACAGAGGGGGAGACTGACCTTGGCCTAGAATGTGGGTGGGAGCCAAGCAGAGGGAAGCAGAGATGCATGAGCCTTGGCTCAAAGATCTCAAGCAGAGAGGACTCTCTGACCCTGGCAAGAGGACAGCTGTGTGTTTTCTGTCCAGACATCCAAGTTACTCGTTTCCCCAGGTGATACTGCAGCTGGGGGACCTATAAGCAGTCCTGCAGCTAACAGCTCACAATTCTGAGTTTAAAAAACCCAGGATGGTATTTAAACCAAGAAGCAAGAATGCAAGGGCAGTGCCTCAGTATGTATAGCATAGAGGGCAAAGCATTGTTAATTCACAAGGATTTCCTTTAAAATATAGAGAGGGGACTTCCCTGGCGGTTCAGGGGTTAAGACTCTGAGCTCCCCCTGCAGGGGATACAGGGTCAACCCCTCATTGAGGAACTGAGATCCCACATGCCACTCGACATGGCCAAAAAATAAATAAAAATTTTTTAAATATATGTATATATAATGAAAAAAAGATCCTGACATTTTCCTATACATTCTAATGGAAATTAACAAAGATAAGCAAAAATGTCACAAATATTGTTAGGATTCTGTGTGACATCCTATTATTTTTATTGTAGTGAATGCTAAGTATTTATTTACAAAGATTTTTGTAGCTTCTCTCTCGCTTTGACCCCCAGATCTCAGTTTTTCTGGTAAGGGTTTAAGTTCCTCAATCACCAGTTGTCAGATCTACCACAGAAGTCGCAGCCTAACCACACGCAGAGGGTGGAGGTTAAACTTGAGACGACTAAGGTCAGGGTGCCTACTTCGGGAAGAAGCTGAGGAACCTAAAATGGGAGGTTAGACATGAGAGCGGGGAGACCTTCATCTTAAAGCAGGAGGTCTGGTGTCCCTTCATGGGCGCTGCTACCATTCAGGCTGTCCTCACATTCTCTAATCGGGCATCATTGCCCATGCTGTGTCCTGTGGCACTACAGTCATCCTTTGGTGGAGTGGGAGAAATGCTCTCCCCAAAGGGCCTCTAAAAAATGCTGCTGCTGAGGCTGCCCTGGTGGCCCACTGGTTAGGATTCTGTGCTGCCAACGCAGGGGACTCAGGTTCGATCCCTGGTCAGGGAACTAAGATCCGACATGCCTTGCGTCGAGGCCAAAAGATTACAAAAAATAAAAGTGCTGTTGCTGCTGTGTGTGTGTGTCTGTGTCTGTGTGTCAAAGTTTAGTGCAATGGTTCTCCCACCTTCTAGTTACAGCTCCCTTTCTCCTAGGTCCATGGGTTAGGACCAGACATTGCCTTGGTGTGAAACACTAGCCTTTCCTCAACCTTCACTGAAGCTTGTGTTCCTTATGTAGTCAAGGATGTCTTACCTCCTTTCTTTTTTTAAGTTCTACCTGTTTATTGCTATCAACCCATCTCCCTCCACACCCCGCCCCCCCCATGCAAGTATGCTCAGTCATGTGGCCCCCATGGACTGCAGCCCGCCAGGCTCCTCTGTCCATGGAATTTTCCAGGCAAGAGTACTGGAGTGGGTTGCCATTTCCTCCTCCATTGCCTCCTTTCTTGAGATGAGTTCTTTTCCAGGACAGCAGCACCTTGATCCCTCAGGTAAGGAGACTGTAGGTGGGCCAATCCCACCAGTTCACCTGGCATTTCTAGACACACCCACCCCCATCCCATCCCTACCACAGTATTCATCCCAAAGGGGTGAGATGAGAAAATCTGTGTTTAAGGGTCTCATGCTCTACCGACTGAGCTAACCGGGCTGCTTGAAAATCTGTGTTTAAATATGATTTGACTGACAGCCAAGGACAGGATGATTTTGCCTGCTGCAGAATGTTCTGGAGCACTTGTTAAAAATACAGACTCCTGGGCCCTACCTGGAAAAGTGTCATTCACTAGGTCAGGGCAGGGCCTGGGAATCTGCCTTCTAAACTCCTGCATGTGTCCCACCCTCATCTCCACCTTCATGATTCTGATGCGCTCCCGGTGGGACCCAGATGAGAAGAAAGCAAAGCTGGAGGTCAGAAGGTCAGTGTGGAGCTTGTATTGTGCCTGAGAGATGCCTGAGACCATCAGGCAAAGGCAGCCAGAGAGAGAGGAAGGGAAGGAGACGGGCTTCAGGGGCAGAGTGGGTTTTGACTGAAGGCAGAGGAAAGGAAGACGGCTGGGAGGTGGTCTGTCATCCCTGGTCCATGTCCAGGCCAGCGCCCACCTCTCCAGCAGGGCACGCGGCTCTCACACGTGTAGGGGGCGGCCTGGGCCGCCCAGCTCCCTCCTCCTGGCTCCAGCTGGTCCTGCTCCCCTGACAGCAGCTCTCTCTGGGGACCAGCCAGGGCCACTCCCTGGAACACTCAGGTTACAGCTGCACCCTGGCCTCAAACACGGCCTCTCCATGGCCCTGCCTGATAAAGTTACCAAATGTGAAGTGTGACAGATTCCTGGAGGGGACAGCAAGTGGAAACCATGACTGATCCCAAAGGCTTGTCTTTTACGTCCCAACTCCACCTAGTGAGAACTGTACCTGACATTTCCAGAACCCGCTTCTTCTGGGGGCTTTAAAAATGCCTTGACTCCATGAGCTTTGTGATCCTGGGACTTTTTTTTCATGTATGGAACGGATTGTCACATATATGTGTAAAGTGCTAGGTCTTCGTCGCTGCGTGCACGCTTTCTCTAGTTGCAGCAGTGGGGGGTAGTTTACACTTCGTTGCGGTGTGTAGGCTTCTCATTGTGGCATTGTGGTGGCTTCCCTTGCTGTGCAGCACAGGCTCTAGGTGCAGAGGCTTCAGTAGTTGCAGCGCGTGGGCCTGGTAGCTGTGGCTCAGGGTCTCTGGAGCATGGGCTCAGCAGCTGTGACACCCGGTATACGCTATTTATCTTCTTTGTTGTGTCGTTGTGTTAGTCACTCAATCATGTGTGACTCTTTGCAACCTCCTGGATTGTAGCCAGCCAGACTCTTCTGTCCATGGAATTCTCCAGGCATCAAGCAAAAGCTCAGTGTTCCCTCAGGGTTTTTAGGAGCAGCTGCTGAAGCCAGAGGACCGGGGGATGTGGAAGAAGTGCATGGGGGTGTGTGAGGGGCAGGGTGACGGGGTGGGAGGCCAAGGAAACCTGGGAGACACATGAACTGAGTTTGCTTTGGTGATAAACAAGGAGTTAGGGATTTTCTTTTTTTAAAAAGGCAACCTTCTGATTTGTTTGCCTTTCCACTGAAATTCTGGCCCTGCTGGACCTCCAAATGCCATTAACATTTACTCCTTTCTTGAGACTGGCATCTCTTTAGTAACATGAGACAGTGGAAAGGGAAGTCCTGTAGAAGTCGTGGTGGAAAGTATTCAAATGTCCTCACTTCCTGAACTACCCCACCTCATGTCTCTCCCATGCCCTCCCACTTGCCGTGTGACCTTGTGAAAGCCGCTTAACCTCTCTGAGCTGGTGTGACAGTGTCCTGAGGGTCAGTGGTACCACATGCCACACAAGGTCATTTAGAGAAGTCAGTGAAATAACAGATGCATAAACACTTTTAATAGGACTTCCCTGGTGTTTCAGTGGTAAAGAATCTGCCTGAAAAGGCAGGACATGCAGGTTTGATCCCTGGGTTGGGAAGATCCCCTGGAGGAAGAAATGGCAACCCACTCTGGTATTCTTGCCTGGAGAATCCCATGGCCAGAGGAGTTTGGTGGGCTACAGTCCATGGGATTGCAGAGTCAGACATGACTGTGCGGCTGAGCCGGCAAACACTTTTAATATACTTGTATGCTCGCCAAGGTGAAGGGCTCTTGTTAGTACTCCCCTCTTTTCCTTCAGCCCTACCCACCATCCTTCTTGAGACACTCTGGCTTCTTTCTCGAGCCTTTTTGGACTTGGTTCCAGCTGTGTTTCTAGTAAGCATCTCTTTGGTTCTGGCCCTAACCCCATTTGCTTCTTCAAACTCACCTATCTCTTGAAATAACCTCGCCTTGTCACTCTGTCATGGGGAATTCTGACCATCATATCAGGGATCCTATAATAGTTTGCTAGGGCAATGATTTCACAATTTCACAATAAAAGGAGCTTTCTTCTGAAACAATAAGTAAGCTCTGCACAAGCACCAGCACGTCAGGAGCCATAACAACTCACGTGGGAAAAGCTGGTCTGACTATATCCTGGAAAAGCTGGTCTCTATATTCAAGTTAAAAAGAAATGCAAGTTAACTTGTTTGTTTCACTGCTAAGCCTTTTTTCCCCTCAACACCCTTTCCTATGCATTGTCTCATTTTAGCCTCCCAGTGACCCCTGTGAGGTAGGAAGGGCATCCCCATTTTTACAGTGGAGGAAGCAGGGGATAAGAAAAAACCCTGAGTGATTTTTCCCAGGGCCCCAAGCAGCTAGTCTGAGGTCAGATCAAATGAGAAACTGTATTGTCTAGTTCCGAGTATTTTCTATTGAACATTGCTGCCTTCACTTTCACTTGTCCCTATTCTCTTTATTCTTGATTTTCCTGGGAACTTCTATCTCTAGGGAAAGTGTCCAGGCTTCTAGCAAGTGGTTGTATGTGTAGCATGATTTTTTGCCTCACCAAGAAAGTCAGTTGCAGAACCACGCATCCAGTAGGGATGGACCCAAGACCACATGGCCAAACTCCTGCCTTGAACTCAAGGGAGACCTGAACCATTGTTTTCTCACTGGTTGAGGGAGCCTTGGGTTGCTGTGACCTGCTTCAGAGCTGAAGAATGGCCTGAGTTTTCCCTCAAGTCAACTCACGTTTGGGGGCTCCTGAGCCTAACTCTCTACCTCCATCCCAGAGGCTTGATGGGCCAGACTGGGGACCTGCAGGTCTTTTATGATGCTGAATGTTGTTGTGTTGGTTTCTGTTTTGCTTCAGGGGGCAGTGCAAGGTGCTGGGGTTCTGAGAGGCGATCGATCTGGGGGATGGGAGTGGAGTGAGCATGGGAGGGAGAGGCAGAGACAGAGGTTGGGAGAGGAACTTCAGAGAGAGGGCAGGGATGCTAAAGGGAATGGAATGCGACTGTGTGATGTTCATGTGCCCTCCTCTGTTTCCCCATGAAGGCTTAAGCAGGTCCTTGTTACTAGTTGGTGCTTTTGGAGTTAATACAGAAGCAGTTATGTGTGGCAGAAGTGGGATGGGACTGGCTGGGCATGAGAATGTCAACAACACATTGGCACTTGCCATGGACACTTGTCATCTACCTCTACAAGGGTTAAATCATGTGCTGCTGTAGGTGCTGACCTTCAACACTCCTTGAAAGGAGTTCAAGGTAGAGAGCAGAATTGAGGCACTTGGTGCTCAGGGAAAACCTGGCAGAACAGGCCTTCAGATAGTTAGATACTTTTCAGGAGTCGATTTAATCAGCCCAATTCTTGTATCTCCTTATATCTAGAAAAGCACTAAAATCCTTCATGGTGATGACTGTTCTTCATGACTAGCAAAAGCTTTATGAGACCAGCAGAAACCTTCTGGGAAAAATATGTGCTTGATTGCATGTACTCCCCCTTCACAAAAATCACTTATATACTGGCCTTCCCCCTGCCTCTTTGGGGCAGTTTCTCAGAGCTCCAGAGGTGTTCTCTCCTGGGCTGCGGTCCTCATTTTGCCCCAAGTAAAACTTAACTCGCAAGTTTCATTTGTGCATTTTTTAAGTCAACAAGGGGAAGTGGAGCAGTCCAGATGTGCCTGGTCACATGCAGTCACACCCGGAGTTTCATCATAGAAGAAGGGGTCTGGGGCTGGCTTAACTCATCAGGGCATCGGTTTCCAAACCTGAAGATAAGTGTTTATCAAGAATTCTTTCTTTACACCTATTCCAAATCATTTCTCCTTTAACTCAAATTCAAATCCATTTCGTCTGGTTTGGCTCAAGTTGAATACTTGCCAGTGTCACAAACTTAGGCTTACAACACCCAGAACTGTAAGTTAAAGGGTAGCTGGGAAAGAAAGAAGGCTTTGGTCAGAATCAATGGAAACTGTGGGCTAAGCTGTTGTGGAAAATGAATGACACGCGTACAGGGTTAGGATTGTAGTCCTAGGAAGGAGCTATTATTATTCTGCAGGAAAGATAGTGAATAATTCCCATGCGGTAAAGCAAATTATTAGGAAATTCAGAAATACTTGGCCTTTCCAGTGGTGTGTGTGATCAGTCGCTCAGTTGTGTCCGACTCTTTTGAAACCCCGTGTACTGTAGCCCACCAGGCCTGCCTGTCCATGAGATTTTCCAGGCAAGAATACTGGAGTGGGTTGCCATTTCCTCCTGCAGGGGATCTTACTGATCCAGGGATCGAACCCATGTCTTCTGCGATGGCCTGTGATTTCTTTACCACTGAGCCACCTGGGGAGCCCCTTAAATTCTAATTTAACGGACACCAATCTAAAGCAGCTGAAGACACTAACCACAGTGTGGAAAAATGGCACTCGTTTTTAGTCCAAGTGTATCCACAATTTGTCAAGCACTATTTGATGTTGTTAGTGTAGCATAGCACGCACGCTCAGTCGTGTTCAACTCTGCAACACCATGGACTATAGCCTGCCAGGCTCTTCTGTCCATGGGATTTCCCAGGCAAGAATACTGGAGTGAGTTGCCATTTCTCCTCCAGAAGATCTGCCCACATGTAAATCCATCTTCTGTCTCTCTGTGCGATGGCCAGAGATAGCCCATGTTTAACTTACTCAATAATGAGGATCTTCTTTATTTGTTAACACAGTTACACCTTGTTGAACTAAGGGTGTTTTGTGTAGAAACCCACCAAGTGCTTGTCTCAGTCCATTAAGTTGCTATAACAAAATATCACAGACTGGGTGGCATATAAACAACAGAAATACATTTCTCATAGTTCTGGAGGCTGGAAGCCTTAGATCAGGGAGCCAGCATGGTCAGGTAAGGCCCCTCCTCTGGGTCAGATTTCTCATTGTATTCTCACATGGCAGAAGGGGCTTGGTTATCTCTCTGGGCCCTCTCTTATTAAAAGGGCACTATCCACTGGTAATGTATGGATGTGAGAGTTGGACTGTGAAGAAAGCTGATTGCCGAAGAATTGATGCTTTTGAACTGTGGTGCTGGAGAAGACTCTTGAGAGTCCCTTGGACTGCAAGGAGATCCAACCAGTCCATTCTACAGGCAATCAATCCTGGGTGTTCATTGGAAGGACTGATGCTAAAGCTGAAACTCCAATACTTTGGCCACCTCTTGCAAAGAGTTGACTCACTGGAAAAGACTCTGATGCTGGGAAGGATTGGGGGTGGGAGGAGAAGGGGACGACAGAGAATGAGATGGCTGGATGGCATCACCGACTCGATGGACATGAGTTTGAGTGAACTCCGGGAGTTGGTGATGGCCAGGGAGGCCTGGCGTGCTGTGATTCATGGGGTCGCAAAGAGTCGGATGTGACTGAGCGAATGAACTGAACTGAACTGAATCCCATTATGAGGACTCTGACCTCCTGACCTAGTCACCTCCCGAAGGCCCCACCTTTTAATAATATTACTTTGGGTTTCAGGATTTGACATGAATTTCAGGGGACTCAAATATTCAGGCTATAGCAGTGCCACAATTTGCAAACCTAACTAGTGTCTGTCACTATGCAGGGCCTCACCTATAGAGAAAACTAGAGGTTTTGCTGTGCATTTTAAAAAATAAAGATGCAAATACTTATCCATATTCACATATATAACTATGTAGTATATTAACATATCAAAGACAGGGAATGTAAGCACATCTTAAATGACTATATCTATTTTTAAGGACCATTGTTTTTTTATCAGCCATTTATATTCCAGGGCACATTTTACTTCTCATTTTACTTGACACATGAGAAAACTGTTGCAAGCTAGTTGAGCTGTAAGGTGAACTTGACTATGATAATGGTACACAGCTCAGCAAAGACAGCAAGGTCAGTTGACCAGTGTTCTGTTCTCTGCGTGCTGTATCTACTGACCTAATTCAGGATCACCTCTTTGTTCTCCAAAGAATTATAACATTAGCACCAGGGTGGCCCAGGAATGTCTTTTGTACAGTTAACCAGTAAAGATACCAAGAGATGTATGTGGAATGAATGGATTCAAAGAAACCGATTAATATTTGTAATTAATTCCAGATAGCCAACTTTGCTTTGAACTATCAGCCTAAACTCCTCTTTCTAAAGGGGTCTAGAAATTCTTGGGTGGGTGGGAAAAATACATTGTATAGAAAATGTCTGTTTAAATCTCCGTTTGTGCTATGTCAACTGTGTTGATCAGAAGAGGCTAGGTATGCTATAGTAAGAAACAGCCTTCACATCTTAGGATTTATGTAACAAAATTTTGTTGCTCAGACCATATCTGAGGTCTGAACATTTATCCAGAGCAACTGTCCTCTCATGCTGACTCTGAGTTCCATCCAGTCTGAAGGCTCTCCCTTATCAACACACATTTCCCTGATAACCACAGTAGAGAGGAAACAAGGAAGATCTAATAAATGCTTCCACCTGGAGGTGACATGTGTCAAATTTAATTTGCAAAAGCAAGTCCCATGGCCACGCTGAACTCTGAGCAGGCAGGTGAATCAGATATTGGCTCCTGTTATAAACATAATACTGCAAACTTATGCTTTCAACAACACTTTATAATTTTGTGGAATTCTGTGAGTTGAACGGGCAGCTTCTATGCTGGCTTTTCCTGAGTTTACTTACACAGCTATGCTTGGTTGGATTGACTGGGCTGAAAAATTTTAGATGTCCTCATTCACATTTCTGGAAGTTGGTGCTGGCTGTGGCTGGGGTGCCTCAGTTCTTCATGTGACTTCTCCTCCTCCAGTAGACTCAGCTGACTTCCTGACACGATAGTCTCAGGACAGTGGTCCATGATGAAAAAGGCAAAAACTTCAAGCTGTCTTGAATGTAGGCTCCAGAACTTGCATAACCCTTCTGCCACATTCTGTTGGTCACTTGACCAACAGAACAAGACCAGCCCAGATTCAAAGTATGGGGCAATAGTCTATTGATGGAAGCAGATTCACATATTGTAGCCATGTGTTTTAATCTATTACAGCAGGGTACATGAACAGCTGATTCTTGTTACTTATGGTAGTTATGTTCTATAAAGTCATTGCAAATAGAAAATAGTGAACCATTGCTCCTTTGGGAAATACAAGTCAAGTTCCTATGAGCCTCTGGATACAATAGTTTTATCAACTGATCAATAATAATGTTAAAATGTCTGTAACTATTTAAAGACACCTTACTTAAAATATAGCGCTTTGTAGATGGCTCAGATGGCAAAGAATCTGCCTGCAATGCGGGAGTCCAGGGTTTGATCTCTGCATTGGGAAGATCCCCTGGAGAAAGGAATGGCTATGAATTCCAGTATTCTTGCTTGGAAAATGCCATAGACAAAGGAGCCTGGTGGGCTTATGGTTCATGGGGCTTACAAAAAATTGGATATGACTGAGTGATTAACACTTTTACTACTTAAAATACATTGTTGACTCATTAACATTGAACTCATGGCCAATAGCATTATAACTCACGCCTGAATGGTGCTCATCTAATACAATATATTTCCTGCATAAGGCATGTCACAGACACTATTCCTTAGAACACTAGATAGCACTTCAGCATTACACTTGGGGATCATTTAAACAGTGAAATCACCACCAACAAAAAAAGCACAAAAATGTGAAAAAAAATCACTAAACAAACCCCCCAAAGGATATAAGAAAAAAGAAGACTTGTTTTGCCTCAGCTGGGAACCTGTGTGTCAGACAACTCAAATGTGGTAACACTCCGTACACATCCATGAATGAGCATGAAAGCAACATGAGTATTGATCTGGGGATTATAAATAAATTTTAGTAAGTAGGTGAATTTGCAAATACAGAACTCACAAATAATGAGGATTAACTATACATAGAAGAGAGAAATCAGAATGGAAACAGTGGTGATTCTGTTATACTCATGGGAAAACAGGAAAGAAATGAACATGGATGGCATACTATGTGCTTGCCTTTTATATTTACCATGTTATTTAATATATATTATAAAGCATAATAAATATTTTAATATATGGCTAATTCAGTTTCCTAGTGTTTTTTTTTTCTTTCTTGTGATATCTTTGTCTGGTTTTGTAATCAAGGTACAACTGTCCTCAGAGAAAGTTAGGAAATATTCCTGCCTCTTCTGTATTTTGGAAGAGTTTTTGAAAGACTGGTATTGATTTTCCTATAAACTTTTGGTAGAATTCACCAGTAAAGCCCTGTGGTTCATGGCTTTTTGTTTTGGTGAGAAAATTGTATATAAATCATTGCTCCCATTTTATATAAGATGAAAGAACTGAGGTTCAGAGAGGGGAATGTGTCTCAAATCATTCAGCTGGGGAGAAATAGAAGTGGAATCAACCAGGTCCGTCTTAATTCTGAGTGCTGTGGTTTCAGATTAGCATTATTTCACGTGGCTTCAATAAGTAAAATGAAAGAACTATGGATGGGAGTTTCAGGGAGAAGTGAAAGGTGTGAAAGTTGCCAGCTCTCAAAGGCGACTTGAGTAGTTTTGATATTATCTTTCTAGGAATTCGCCCTTTCATCAAGTTTATCTAATTTGTTAGAATACAACTATTCATTCAGTTCAGTTCAGTTCAGTAGCTCAGTCGTGTCTGACTCTTTGTGACCCCATGAATTGCAGCACGCCAGGCCTCCCTGTCCATCACCAATTCCCAGAGCTTACCCAAACTCATGTCCATCAAGTAGGTGATGCCATCCAGCCATCTCATCCTCTGTCGTCCCCTTCTCCTCCTGCCCCCAATCCCTCCCAGCATCAGGGTCTTTTCCAATGAGTCAACTCGTCGCATGAGGTGGCCAAAGTATTGGAGTTTCAGCCTCAGCATCAGTCCTTCCAATGAACACCCAGGATTGATCTCCTTTAGAATGGACTGGTTGGATCTCCTTGCAGTCCAAGGGACTCTCAAGAGTCTTCTCCAGGACCACAGTTCAAAAGCATCAATTCTTCGGCGATCAGCTTTCTTCACATTCCAACTCTCACATCCATACATGAACTCCCGGAGTTCACTCAAACTCATGTCCATCGAGTCGGTGATGCCATATGGGTTTGTAATTGTTTTGACTTTTTTGATAGATTGACCCTTTTATTATAAAATTTTCTTCTTTTTCTCTAGCAACAATTTTGTTATATGTTAGTATAACATGTAGTTAATTTGTGTAATGTTTTATCTGATATCAGTACAGTTACTCCAGCTCTCTTTTGGTGACTGTTTACCTGGTATATCCTTTCCATTGTTTTACTTTCAATTTATTTGTGTCAAAAACATATCTCTTATAGAAAGCATATAGTTCTGTTGTATTGGTTTATTTTTATCCGTTCTGCCAATATCTGCCTTTTAATTGGAGTAAGAGTTAATTTTACTGAAAACTTTTTGTATATGATGAGTTGATTCTCTCTTGCTATTTTCAAGTTTCTCTTTTTGCCTTGGCTTTTGACAGTTTGATTTTGATGTGTCCAGATTTGGATGTTTCCAGTTTATACTACGTGGAGTTTGCTGAGTATCTTGAATGGTAGACTGATGTTTTTCATCAAATTTGGGACTTTTTAAGCCATTATTTCTTCAAATGTTCTTTTGCCTTTTCTTTTCCTTTTGAAACTCCAATTATGCATATGTTGGTACACTTAATGCTGTCCCAAAATGGGTTCTACCCATTTTTCTTCTTCCTTTTCTCTTTATCTTCCTGAGACTGGATACTTGCAATAGACCTATCTTTCAAGTTTGCTAATCAAATCCTGAAAGATGATGCTATGAAAGTGCTACACTCAATATGCCAGCAAATCTGGAAAACTCTGCAGTGGCCACAGGACTGGAAAAGGTCAGTCTTCATTCCAATCCCAAAGAAAGGCAATGCCAAAGAATGCTCAAACTACCGCACCATTGCACTCATCTCACACGCTAGTAAAGTCACGCTCAAAATTCTCCAAGCCAGACTTCAGCAATATGTGAACCGTGAACTTCCAGATGTTCAAGGAGGTTTTAGAAAAGGCAGAGGCACCAGAGATCAAATTGCCAACATCCGCTGGATCATGGAGAAAGCAAGAGAGTTCCAGAAAAACATCTATTTCTGCTTCATTGACTATGCCAAAGCCTTTGACTGTGTGGATCACAATAAACTGTGGAACATTCTGAAAGAGATGGGAATCCCAGACCACCTGACCTGCCTCTTGAGAAACCTGTATGCAGGTCAGGAAGCAACTGTTAGAACTGGACATGGAACAACAGACTGGTTCCAAATACGAAAAGGAGTACGATAAGGATATATCTTGTCACCCTGCTTGTTTAACTTATATGCAGAGTACATCATGAGGAACGCTGGGCTGTTAGAAGCACAAGCTGGAATCAAGATTGCTGGGAGAAATATCAATAACCTCAGATACGCAGATGACACCACCCTTATGGCAGAAAGTGAAGAGGAACTAAGAAGCCTCTTGATGAAAGTGAAAGAGGAAAGTGAAAATGTTGGCTTGAAGCTCAACATTCAGAAAACAAAGATCATGGCATCTGGTCCCATCACTTCATGGGAAATAGATAGGGAAATGGTGGAAACAGTGTCAGACTTTATTTTTTGGGGCTCCAAAATCACTGCAGATGGTGATTGCAGCCATGAAATTAAAAGATGCTTAGTCCTTGGAAGGAAAGTTATGACCAGCCTAGATAGCATATTAAAAAGCAGAGACATTACTTTGCCAACCAAGGTCCGTCTAGTCAAGGCTATGGTATTTCCTGTGGTCATGTGTGGATATGAGAGATGGACTGTGAAGAAAGCTGAGCGCCGAAGAATTGATGCTTTTGAACGGTGGTACTGGAGAAGACTCTTGAGAGTCCCTTGGACTGTAAGGAGATCCAACCAGTCCATCCTGAAGGAGATCAGTCCTGGGTGTTCATTGGAAGGGCTGATGCTAAAGCTGAAACTCCAATACTTTGGCCACCTCATGTGAAGAGTTGACTCACTGGAAAAGACTCTGATGTTGGGAGGGATTGGGGGTGGGAGGAGAAGGGGAAGACAGAAAATGAGATGGCTGGATAGCATCACCGACTCTGTGGACATGAGTTTGAGTGAACTCCGGAAGTTGGTGATGGACAGGGAGGCCTGGCGTGCTGTGATTCATGGGGTCGCAGAGAGTCGGACACGACTGAGCAACTGAACTGAACTCTACTGCTTTATTTTAGTTCTTTGAATAAATTTAAAACAGCTGATTTAAGGTCTTCATCTAGTAAATCTAATGTCTGGACTTCTTCAGGGACAGTTTCTACTGATTGCTTTTTTCCTGTGTATGTGGGCTGTATTTTCTGGCTTACTAACTTGTAATACTTTTGAATATTAGATATTTTAAATATGATGTGACAACTTTGGAAATCATATTTTCCACCCTTCCCAGGTTTGTTTTGCTATTGTTATTTATTTAGTGTTTTTTTTTTAACTAAATCTGTTTTCTTTGTTAGGTTGATAGCTGAAGTCTCTGTTTAAATATCTTAGTGGTCAGCTAATGCTTGCACAGAGATTTCTTTAAATACCTAGAACTAATAAGTCTCCTAGTTTTTGCTGAGGATAGTGTTGAAGTTCATTTTCAATCTTAGCCAGGCAGTTGACAACTCTGTCTTAGCCTTTATTTCCTCCCTTTTCAGAGCTTCAGGGTGAGAATTTAGGGCTTTCTCAGGTATTTTCTGAATATGTGCACAGCCCTACAAATGTATATGTCCTTGTAGATTCCCAAGGGTTTTTCAAAGTTCCTATAAACATTTCATTCCACAGTTTTTCCTTTTGAAATTTTTGGTTAGCTTATTGTTTGCCCCAACTGTTACCTACCACTTTAGGCAGTTATAAAATCAAATAATTGCCTTGAATTTTTGTGAACAGAAATACCAGAATAAAAGGCCTGCCATGTGAGTGAGCTCCAACATAGGTCAAATAAAGATAGCCTTCCCAGTGGGGTCTTTCACAAGATCACCAGACAAGTCAAATAACAACCTTTCTCTGGGAATGAGGTTTTTAAAGGTGCTTCAGTCCTGTTTTGCCCCCTCCGGTGGCTGGCAGGTTTCTAATTTTCAGCACAATTGGAAGTTTTTGATTTTCAAGGTCACCATAGAAGTGGAAAAGGGTCATATTAAAATGCCACGAAGCTTGCTGTTCTTACTGAAATCTAGTGGTTCTTCTTGAATATATACCTACGAATTTAATAACAGGCTAACCAAAAAGTCTTTTGCTAATTTTCAGAGTTTTAAAAAAAGTTGATACTGATCATTTTGGCAAGTTTTCTCATTGATTTTATGGAGGAAAGAACTTTTGAAGGTCCTTTTTCATTCATGTCCCTTGGTAGCTATTTTGATCTTTATTCTAGCAGTTAGGATTAGGTTCATATAACATGTGACAAAAAACATGAGTTAACAGTGACTTAAATACACAAGTTGTATTTGCTCACATTAGAATTTAAATGAAAGTTCAAACTATTCAGGGAGTGCAGCTTCTTTCAGTTTTCAACTCTGCCAGCCCTTAGAGTATGGCTCTCATTGTCATGGTCTAAGATAACTGCTTAGCTCCTGCCATCATATCTGCATTCCAGGAGACAAGATGAAAGAAGAGATGAAGAAGAGCACACACCCTTCCTTTAAGTATACTTCCCAGAATTTGCACATGATATTTTAGAACATAGTCACATAGCCACACCTCACTACCTGGGAGGTTGAAAACTATAGTCTTTATTTAGAAGGCCATGGGCACAGCTAAAACCAAGAGTATATTATTAAGGAAGGAGGGAAACTAGCTGTGACATGTATTTGACAGGTGAAGAAACTTAAGATTTAAATACGTTTAGTAATTTATGTACGGATACTCAGGCATTATGTAGTGGTACTAGGATTCAAATCACATGGTCTGATCTAAAAGCCTATACTTTTATATATATTTATAAAGCACATTTTATTTTATATAATTGAATCCCATTGGTAAAATAACAATTGCTATTCTTTTCTGGGTGAAAATACACAAAGTTCACAAAATTTATCTCCCCTCAGTGCATATTATACTCTTTTTTTGTTTTGTTTAACCATTTTCTTTTAAGCTTTGCTTTGTATTTGATCATAGTTGATTAGCAATGTTGGGTTAGTTTCAGGTGTACAGCAAAGTGATTCAGTTATACATATACATGTATCTACTCTTTTAAAAATTCTTTTTCCATTAAGGTTGTAACATAATATTGAGCAGAGTTCCCTGTTCTATACAGTAGGTCCTTGTTGGTTATCCACTTTAAATATAGCAGTGTGTGCGTGTCAGTTCCAAATTCCCTAACTCTGCCTTACCCCCTCCATCCTCTCCTGGTAATCATAAGTTCATTGTCTAAGTATGTGAGTCTGTTTCTGTTTTATAAATAAATTTATTTTTTTAAGATTTCACATATAAGCAACATCAAATGATATTTATCTTTCTCTGTCTGACTTATTTCACTCAATGTGACAATTTGTAGATTTGTCCATGTTGCTACAAATAGCATTATTTCATCTTTTTCAATACTGAAGTAATATTCCATTGAATATATGTAACACATCTTCCTAAAGTCTGTACCTTTAAGTATTTTGCTATATAGATTCAGAGAAGTTAAATAAGTTGATGAGGTCACACAGTTGGCAAATGCAGTTCTGTCTACCTCCAAAATTCATTTTTTTTCCATATTTACCCTAAGCTATCTGTTTTACTCTGGTGGGCCATCAAGAGAGTGAAAAACATAGATCTCACCGTTCAAGCTGAAAATGCCTGGTAGAGGTTCACTAAGATACCTAAATAAAGGACATCAACTGTCTTTTAAACACAGAACAACAATGAGTGCCTGAAGGACAGCAAATGAACCAAGATGACAGATAATCAGAACTAGAGCTATTAAGAAACAAATGCTGTAGAACCTACCTTTTCTGAAGTGGGATTAAGGAACCAGTAAAGTACAGGCAATACTTTGGCCACCTCATGCGACGAGTTGACTCACTGGAAAAGACTCTGATGCTGGGAAAGGTTGGGGGCGGGAGGAGAAGGGGACGACGGAGAATGAGATGGCTGGATGGCATCACCGACTCTGTGGACATGAGTTTGAATGAACTCCGGGAGTTGGTGATGGACAGGGAGGCCTGGCGTGCTGTGATTCATGGGGTCGCGGAGAGTCGGACACGACTGAGCGACTGAACTGAACTGAACTGAAAGTACAGGCTGTGAATTGTTATTTAGAAATCAGTATTGAAGTTTGCAATTTTGTACAGAATGCTGAGTACTAAGCCTGTTTGTTTTTCTCACTAATCTCCTGGACTCCTACCCCTACTCCAGTCAGTCATTAGGTTATTATCAGCCCCTTCCACTCGCATCTGGCTCTGAGATGGGGTGAGGCCTTAAGGTTTTAAGATTCCACTGAGCCCACCCACGGTCTCAGGGAACAGACTCCCAGTGCCTGCCTTGACTCATCCATTTCTTTTCATTCTTGGTCAATTCTTTTTCTTCACCATGGATTATCCAAAAGCTGAGTTAATTGAAGTCTGAATAAAGAAGGTCATGTAATTGCAAACTTAGGGCAAATTTTCAATTCAACCCGAGCACCTTCTCACATTGCCCACAGAGAATACACTCCTGGAGAGGGTATCAGTGGAATTGCAGTTTGATAACCAAACAGAAGCACAACTGAAGCTGTGGTGACTCATACATAGCCACCCAAAGATCATCCACATTCCCTGTGGTTTGAATGCCTCACACACACGCACATATGATTGGGTTCCAGCAGCTTGAGGATTCATTCTATCTTCTGGATGGCATCACAGACTCAATGGACATGAGTGTGAGCAAACTCTGGAAGATGGTGAAGGACAGGGAAGCCTGGCATGCTGAAGTCCATGGGGTCACAAAGAGTCAGACATAATTGAGCCACTGAACAACAACAAGGATGTTTGAGTTACTGAAGTTAAAAAAACTCATGG
Source organism: Moschus berezovskii (assembly GCF_049115385.1). Lineage (NCBI taxonomy): Eukaryota > Metazoa > Chordata > Mammalia > Artiodactyla > Moschidae > Moschus > Moschus berezovskii. The sequence goes on along the minus strand of NC_142476.1, from coordinate 32,228,781 downwards.
CTGGAAACTGGGCCCCCATTGGGAGCTGCTATGTGTTCCCTTCCTTTGCCTCTGGAAGCTTCCTCACTAGCACGTAGCAGATCCCTGTTGCGAAGAGCTCTGTCCTCAAGCTGCCCTGGCACCCAAAACACCTCCACTGATGCCTTTCCTTGACCTATCGGCACACACACGGGCAGGAATAACTCCAGCCTCTGTTTTTGTCCTCCACTTTGAACATCTTCCGGGCTTCTCCGTCTTCCCCGCTGGTCTTTCTGTAGCTTCACACCTGAATTCTTTCTTTCTATAACAAAGTTAACAAAGGCCCATCTTGAGAATACCAGATTGCATTTAATTTTTAAAATTTAATTGAATATTTTGAGGTAGATTCACGTGCAGTGGTTGGTAAGAAATAATACAGGCAGAAACTGTAAGTTCTTTGCCCAATTTTCCCCAATGGTAAACACCTTGTAAAACTGTGGTACAATATCAGAGTCAGGATACTGACACTGGTCTAATTCCCAGATCTTATTCATATGTCCCTTGTCGTATGTGTGTGCATTTAGTTCTTTGCCATTTTATCACATGTGGAGTTTTGTTTATCAGTCAATATCTCTTGTGCTAACCTTTATCTAACGCCACATATCCTCGTCTTGCTCCATCCTCAATATCCCCAGCCCGAACCCCTGACAACCTCTTCTCTATTACTAAGCTTTTGTTGTTTCAAGAATGTTATATGAGACTTCCCTAGTGGCCCAGTGGTGAAGAACCCACCTGCCAATGCAGGAGACACAGGTTTGATCCCTGTTCCAGGAAGATTCCAGGAAGATGCGGCAGAGCAACTAAGCCCATCCACCACTCTACTGAGCCTGAACTCTAGAGCCTGTGAGCCATGACTACAGAGCTTTCGGATCCTGGAGCCCATGCTGTACATCAACAGAGACCACTGCTATGAGAAGCCCACAAGCCACAACTAGAGAAATCCTGAGTGCAGCAGTGAAGACCCAGTGCAGCCAAAAATAAACAAATAAGTAACATATTAAAAAAGAATGTTATATAAATGAAATCAAAACCTACGCAACCTTTGGGATTGGCTTTTTTGACTCAACTTAATTCCCTCAAAAGTGACCCTGATGCTGGGAAAGATTGAAGGCAGGTGGAGAAGAGGGCAGTACAGGATGAGATGGCTGGATAACATCACTGACTCAATGAACCTGAGTTTGAGCAAACTCTGGGACATAGTGAGGACAGGGAAGCCTGGTGCACTGCAGTCCATGGAGTTGCAAAGGGTCGGACACAAGTTAGCAACTAAACAACAGCAACGATTCCCTTGAGATCCATCCAAGTTTTTGCATGTGTTAATAAGCTGTTTCTTTTTATGCTGGGTTGTATTCCAATGTATAGATGTACCATAGTTAATTTAACCATTCATCCACTGAAGGACATCTGGGTTGTTTTCAGTTTGGGGCAATTATGGATAAAACTGCTATGAATGTTCATATATAGATTTTTGTATAAAGATCAAATGTAAGTTTTTATTTTCTGGGATAATTGCCCAAGATAATTGCTAGATCATGTGTTAACTGCATGTTTAGTTTTATAGGAAACTATCAAAATGTTCTCCACCAGCAAAGTGTGAGTGATTCATTTTTTGTGCATCCTTGCCAATAATTGACATCGTTACTACTTCATATTATAATCATTCTGATGGGTGTGTAGTAGAACCTCATTGTGGTAATTTAAGTTCTGAAATCTTTTTATATTTCAGCTTTTAATTGTAAACTCATTTGTGCAGCTTTCATGCATTGTTTTTTTTTCTAATACATTATCTTATTTTTTTTTACTTTTTAAAAATTGAGCTATGGTTGTACAGTATTAGTAAGTTATAGGTATACAATATAGTGGTTTATAATTTTAAAGGTTATATTTCAGTTATAGCTATTATTGCCTATATGTTGCCTATATTTCCTTAGTTGTACAATATATCCTTGTAGTTTATTTTTATACATAGTAGTTTGTACCTCTTAGTCTCATACTCCTGTATTACCTCTCCTACTTCCCCTCTCCCCACTGGTAACCACTAGCTTGTTTCCTGTATACGTGAGTCCACTTCTTTTTTGTTATATTCACTAGTTTGTTGTGTTTTTTTAAATTCCACAGATAAGTGATATCATACAGTATTTGGCTTTCTCTGTCTCATGTATTGTTTTTCAGAAGCTTCTTTACTAAACAACTGTGTGAAGTGTTGGAAAATTTCAAATTTTCTACCTGATTTCCACTAGTATTCACATAATTCCATTTCACTCATCAATCTACCTTTTTTCCACATGCTTAGTATTCTATCAGTGTCTGCTTTTGAGACATGGCTTGATGCAGTGTTGAAATATTTTCAGTAATTGCCAACTCAAAAGTGACAAATACTGCATGAGTAATGTAGCTAATGAGCTATTCTGGCCGTCATGGGCCTACAATAAAGGGAATCGCTTAGTCCACATACCAATTATGTTTCTACATTCATATTTTTCTAATCAAAAAATTAAACCATGAAAAATAGACACCTATTTCTTTTCCAGCCCTTCCAGAATGAAATGTATTTGGGCTCTCTGCCCAGTTCTGCGGAGAAGGCAATGGCAAGCCACTGCAGTACTCTTGCCTGGAAAATCCCATGGATGGAGGAGCCTGGTGGGCTGCAGTCCGTGGGGTCGCTATGGGTCGGACACGACTGAGCGACTTCACTTTCACTTTTCACTTTCACACATTGGAGAAGGAAATGGCAACCCACTCCAGTGTTCTTGCCTGGAGAATCCCAGGGACGGGGGAGCCTGGTGGGCTTCTGTCTATGGGGTCACACAGAGTCGGACACGACTGAAGTGACTTAGCAGCAGCAGCAGCAGCCCAGTTCTGATCTGTAAGCTGCCTCCTCAGTTCCCTCAACTCCATGCAGCCAGGATCCCACCTCAGCTTTCAGGCCTTCTACTCACCCTTGGGGGAAAAGAAGAGGTAAGAGGGGAAACTCTGTGTCCACGTTTTTATTTGTCTGAAGGGAAATTGATGCTTTTAGCAGACAACTTAAATGTTTACTTTAAAAAAAGTAGAGACCCAGTTGCTTGGATACAGCCAGAAACCCCTATCACTATCATAGAATGTCCCATACTCACCTTGTCCCTATTTGAGGGTCCAAAGTGTTACGGGAAAAATGAAACAGCTCTAACAAATAGCTCATACGTGCTTGGACTTTCTCTGATGGTTCTCTGGGTGTGTGTATACATATCACATACCCATACTTGTGCATGTGATAAATGGTTGAGTATAAAAACCCTGCAACAAACATTAATTCTGTAGATGACCAGAGAGGCCTAATTGGGTTCACTAACAAAGCAACTTTTATAAAGACTATATACAGTAGGCACATGTCTCCATAAGTGGTGCAGCTATTTATTTTTTTAATAGGGGATTCTCATGTTACAAGGGCATCACAGATTACTGAATAATTTATTTAGTGGTAGATTATATGGGCTTTGCTCTTTGCCAGTGAGCTCATCCCCAAATGTCTAAAGGAGATAAGGGAAGCAAAAGCTAGAGCTGAGGCTTGAGCTGTTTATTTTTTATTAGATATCATAACTATTGAGTTGTATATGCGTATTTTATTTAAAATCTCAGTTGCATTGTCATATATATTCAACCACTTCACTATAGACATTTAGCTAACTCATAACAGTACATACAACACACCGCACTGAGAAATACAGAATAGAATAATAAATGACTTTGTCTGTTCTTGGTGATTTTAACAAAGTACAGTGATGTATAAGGGTATGTTTGTCCTCTAGGAAAATATAGGGAAGCAGGAGGGAGCAAACTCAATAAAAGGATGTTGAATTTGGAAAATGAAGGCAAGAAAAAAGATCTGGATAGGTATTTCTTCTGTGAATCTCTATTGTTATCTTTTTAATGATTTGGAATGGAAAAAACAATCATTTCCAAACTTGCAGATCTTAGACATTTTGCCTTTAGCTGTATATAGTCCTCAGGTAAGCAGCGGTACCTTGAAAGATGGGCATACATTCGTGTCAAACAAAATTTTGTTGAAGATAACATTGATTTAAGAAGAAAATTTAAATTTGACAATAGAAAGATGGCAAAACAATTGAACAGGCATATCACATAGGAAGAAATTCATGTGCCCAATGACTGAGGCAAGAGGTACCTTTTTTTTTCCTTCATAACTAGGGAAATGCAAATTAAACCCATAATGAGATATCTCTACACACCCACCCGACAGTTACAATTGTAAAGTTTGACAATAATAAGTGCTAATGAGGACAGAGAATAATGGGAAGTACTGCTAGTGGGACTTTCAACTGAAGTAATGACTTTTGAAAATAGTTATTGGCTACTGAGGTCGAAGATTCACACACCCTGTTGATGAGTAAAGAAATGCCACTGTGGGAAAATGCCCTGGAGGTACATGTGTATGTATTTCCTGTGGATCAGGGTATATACAAGAGTGTTTAGAGAAGCATTGTTCCTAATAGCCCCAAGTTGGAAACAACCCAAATGTCTGCCCGACTTAGAAAGGGTAAGTGAGAACCAGGGCCATTTACAATGGCAGGGATGAATTCCACAGACAGAATGTTGAGCAAAAGAAGCAAGACGCAATTGGTAGAAGCCCATAAACAAACAGGCAGAACTCAGTCTGTTGTTCAGGGATGCATACAGAGAGGGCAACACTATAAAGAAAAGCCAGGGAATCATTATAAGAAGGGTTAGGATAGCAATTACTTTTGGAGGAAAGGAAGGATTGTGATCGCAAAGTATACTTGGGACTTCTGGGCACTGGAAATGTTTTGTTTCATGAGTTTTTGCTTCATAATTTTTCACTAAACTAGAAATTTTTCAAGATGTTAAAAAAATATTTATTTATTTGACTTCACTAGGTCTTGGTCACAGCATGTGGGATCTTTGATCTTCGTTGTGGAACAGGGGATGTTTATTTGCAGCCCGTGGAATCTTTCATTGCAACATGTAGAAATCATTACCTATGACTTGTGGGGTCTAGTTCCCTGACCAGGGATCAAACCCAGGCCCCCTGCATTGCAAACTCAAAGTCTTAGCCGCTGGACCACCAGGCAAGTCCCTAAACTGCATATTAATGTTTAATGAACTTTTATGTAAATGTGCATGTTGGATTTCACACACACCTGCACTAAGTGTGCACAAACAAATACTAAAAGATTGAGATTTGAAAAAAGAAACCCCCTAGATCAATTTAGCTACTTTACAAAATGGACATGTTCAGTTGAATGAACATTTAAAACAATAAGCTAAATCTTATGCATAGTCTCACGTAAGAATTCTTTAATGTGATCCAGGGACGGAGAGGAAAGGGCATTGGCCGCCAGAGCCCAGGCCCCTTTCCAGCCAGTCCTGAGCCTCAGCACTCATTTCCCAGGGCAGTTTTCAGGGTCTTGAACCTCATCTGTAAAGAGGATCAGACCCGATTAGAACTCCTCTGAGAGTCTCCTGGTGTATTCTTGGGAGTTCTCTGTGGGAACTTTAATTCTTTAAAAATAAGAAATTCTTCCCATTTGGATGAGACTCTAAAGAACACGCACATCATCCGGGTCCTCTGTGAGTCCACCTTAAAGCTGACAGAGCCAGCATCACTCTCTAGTTATGATCACATTGGGGCCCAGAGGTGTTGCTTCGATTGTTTCAGGCCAGTAAGGTAAACACACAGGTGGCCCTCATGAGTATGTCTGCGTTTGCCAAGTGACCTCATAGAAGGCTCACAGCCAGAGTTTTCATGGAAGTTTGAAGAGATCGTGTTGTGTGAGATGCGAGTCAGGGGACGACACCCTACCCGCAAGAAGACTTGGCACCCAGTGACAAAGCCAGGGGCAGTTTCCTCCACAAAATCATGCCATCTGTCTTGTTAAAGGAATGCTGTTAACTTAAGATTTATTGCTTTGCTGTTGGGTTGTCACATCGTGAAGCTGTTTTGATTTTATAGTTGAAGAAGTCACAAGCCTGTGGGATGCATGCCTGGTTTCATATCTGTACATATCTAACTAATAACACTATAAAAGTAATTTATATCAACCCTGGAAATCCTCAAACATTTTTTTCTTGAGAAGGCACCACACGTTATTTGAATTTGATCACGCTAAGCCCTGTGACCTTCACTGACCCTCCTGTGATTCTGTTTCCATTTTGGAAGTCAAGCCCTTTCCAAATGAGTGGGAGGCTTGTCCCTAGTGCAACCTGGGACTCCAGCCCCTTCATCTGTCACAGTGAGACTCCACTGCACATGACTTTGCCCCCAGGGGACTTTTGACAGTGTCGGGAGACATTTTTGGTTGTCACACACAGAACCAGGGCCCAGTCAACAGAGACCTGCTAAACATCCTACAATGCACAGGACAGTCCTTCATAACAAAGAAACTCTCCAGGCCATAATACCAAGAGTGCCCTGGTTGAGAACCCCTAGTTCCACTCCCTACAGCTTTCACTTTTATAGGAAAGAAGTCATTTCTGTGTTTGTTCCCAGTTAATCAGGATAAGGCAGTAGTTTTCTTTTTTTTAATTTAATTTAAAAAATTTATTTGGCTGCATTGGGTTTTAGTTGCAGCACTTTCGTTGGGAAAGTAGGATCTTACGTTGCGGCACACGGATTCTCTAGTTATGGCTCACGGGCTGCAGAGTGTGTTGACTCAGCAGTTGTGGTGGGTGGGCTTACTTGCCCTGCGGTACATCAGATCTTAGTTTTCCAACCAGGGGTTGAACCCGTGCCCCCTGCATTGGATGCACAGAATCTTAACCACTGGACCACCAGGGAAGTCCCAGTAGTCTTCTTTTATAACTTACCTTTCTTAGCACCTGTTTCCTTCCATGTGGGAGAAATGGACAAGCAAGCAAAACCATCCCTCAGGTGCGAGGTCTGTTAATGTTACTGGCTTGATTTAAGAGTGGGAGTTTGCAGCCATTTTACTATTTTTGAGGCTCCCTTATTTCTGAGCCTCTTCTTTTGGGTTCTGAGCCTCTTCTATTGGGGCCCGATCCACCATCTATATAGAGTGACTTAGCTCTGTGGGGACCTGGTCCCTGATGTTTATAACTGGTCTCTAGAGGGGATGTGCTCCAAAGTGATTCCCAGAGGAGCCGACGTCTCTTCTGGAATAAACCACTGGGAACAGTGTTTGAGAGCTTCAAACCAATCTGAGGAATCTGAGTCAGTCTCCAAGGTTGATCTCAAGGCCCATGTGGTTGTGTCTGTCTGTGTGTCTGTAGCAGCTGCAGGGGACCATCTGCCCTGCTGCTGTCTATCCCCAAGGAATTCTTTTTTTTCTTCCCCCAAGGAATTCTTATATTTGTTCGTACAGATCCTGCTGGGTGTTCCTGGGTCCTGTCTCACCTCCCCCATCGGCTGTTTAACTCCTTGTGAACACAGCCTCCCGTGTCTTTTGCTGTCACTAGGCAGCACCCAGCATGCCAGCAGGTGGCCTGCTCTGTGTTGGTCACACAGTCAGCAAGCTAGGGAAAATGACTATGTTCAAATACAGGTCAGGTGGTTTTATGGGTGACAAGTTTCCTAAACGCCGCCCCAGTCCCCCTCAGCCTTTCCTCTTGCTCGCCTGTTGTTCTAGTGATCAGCATCCAGGCACCAACCAGCCTCTTGGTTTTGGAAGCATTAGAATCTATAACTTTTTCCTGACAAGATAACTGCCCTTAATCTCCAAGACCAAAAAAGGGGATGTTCTCTCACTCACTTGGCCGGGCAGGCTGCCCGAGGTAGGGGTTCCGAGCGCTCCTCCGTCTCTACTCCATCTGGCCCTCCTCCCTACCACACTCCCACAGGGTCATGGAGATTGTGGTGGACAGGACTTCATCCAGCCCTGACAGCCTCTGATTCGAGGCAGCCGAGAGGATGTCTCACATCCTAAGACCACCGCCCTTTCCTCCCTGTCCCCACTCCTTTTTAAAAAGAAAAAAAAAATTCCTCTCTAATGTGTGGTCTTTCAAAAACACAGTTGGGGGCACCATGCCTCTTGCACAACATGGGTACCCCTAGGGTATGGCCAACAGGGCCCTTGTTTCCCGGCCGAGACTTTAGGGGTCTGTTCAGATCCCACAGCTGAGACACACAGCCCACAGACCTTTTCTTCCCATGGGCTCTCTGGTCAACACCCCTCCCTGCCTCCAGGTACCCTGCTCAGGGTGCCTTCCTCCTGGGTCCTGCACAGCTGGGGGCCTGCATGGCTCAAGACGACACACTGCAAAGGAAAGGCAAACCATAGTGAAGGAAGGAAGAAAATTGAAGGCCCGAGAAGCTGAGCATTGGGTATAAGGAAATGAGGCTGGACCACAGAAAGGAAGGCCATCATGGGATCAGAGGTCAGAAGGGTGACAAGCGCAGGGAGTGATGTTATAGGAGACACGCATGCCTGCTAAGTCATGTCTGACACGCATGCCTGCTAAGTCATGTCCGACTCTTTGCAAGCCTTTGAACTATAGCCCGCCAGGCTCCTCTGTCCATGGGATTCTCCAGGCAAGAACACTGGTGTGACTTGCTATGTCCTTCTCCAGGGGATCTTCTCAACCCAACGGAAATCAGGGATTGAGACCAGGGATCGAACCCGGGTCTCTTGTGTCTTCTGCACTGAAATTGGGTTCTTTGCCACTAGCGCCACCTGGGAAGCCCCTAATAGGAGACAGGTGAATGGAAATGGATCTGGTGAAGTCTGTTAGCAATGCCAGGCTGGGCCTCTCTTGTGGAATCGGGTGATATTTTAGGTTTGGGGTAGAGTGAAGAGAGAGAAGGACATGATGGCCTTAGGATAACTAGGCAACACTCAAACCCTTTGGTCCATTTCAGCCAGACTTTACATCGATGATGTCCAGACCTGGGGGAAGAGGAAGGCGTAGCTGTTTCTTTCCCCTGACTTTACACAGACACAGTGATGACTTGGAACTCCATCTGTGACTCTAGGGCGGCAGACCCTCTTGTAGCTAAAGTGTAGCAAGCCCCCAGCACGGTGGTGGGGAAGAGCTAAATGAAGCCCTTCCACCTGGTGTGAGCCAGAACTAACTTTAGCCTCCCGGGAGCGCATGCAAAGTGGGTCACCAGCTTCCCCATCAACCTCGTCCAGGGCTACTTCTGTTTTACATCCTGCACTGGGGGCTTTGGGCGTGTCTCCATGCTCACCCCCTGGTTCCCAGGCCAAGAACATCTTAGACTCACATAGGACTCCTTATTCCCTTGGCAACAGCCAGCTCCTTCCTCCCCTCCTACCCCAGAAGCAAAGTCACAATTTCTGTACTTCTGCCCTGGGTCAGGAAGATCTCCTGGAGAAGGAAATGACAACCCTCTCCAGTGTTTTTGTCTGGAGAATTCCATGGACAAAGGAGCCTGGTGGATTACAGTCCATGGGGTCACAAAGAGTTGACATGACTGAACGACTTGCATCTTGGTTAGTGGACCCCATGGAGACAGGTCCCTTGTGGAGGACCTGAGTTATAAGCAGGGAGGAAGATGGGGAGATGACTCATCCCTGTGAGGTAGGATACAGTCAGGTCAGGAGCCCATGGTCCAGACTGCAGAGGATCCAGGCTCCTGTTTTCCTCTTCTCCTGCTGCTGGCATCTTGCTCTTGTCATGGTTGATTAGCTCCCTAAGCAGAGAAAATGAAAGGAGAAAAATGGAGGAGAAATTAATAGCTCTGGTAAAAGATCTGGTGGGGGAGGAATTTAATACCAATGAACCAACTGAGATTTCAATTGCTGCATCCACTCCCTGATCCCTTTGTGATACATAGAATTAAATCTTGAGTGTAGGCACCAAACACATTTTACACCCATTCACCAATGGGTTCTCTGGTCTTCAGCTTGAAATCTGCTGAGCTTGAGGTCAGAATGTTCCCCTGGGACCCAGAGGTGACACAAGGGACCTGCAGGCTGAATGGCAGGAAGCCCCGCTTGTGAAGATAGCTGGGTAGTAGCCACGGGGCGTATGGGTGATGTCTCGTGGGCACCATGGAAAGACACAAGGACGGGCTGTGAGAGTGGAAAGGGTGGAAGAGGCAAAGAAATGTCTCTTCCCACATCATTCTCAGGGAGAACACCTAGGTCCCAAAGCCTGGCACTGAAGGGTGACCACATTTCAGAGGAACATCAAGGAGCAGATCTGAGCAGTGTGAAGAGGCCAAGCAGAGAAAGCCTCAAGTGCCGCTCTGGCAAGCAGAGTGGATCTTGCTGCCAGGAATCTCAAGGCTTAGAATTCTCTGCTAGTGACCTCACTCCTTTCACAGGATTTATTCTTCCTCTTCATGGGACTCTGCCTCTCAAAAGGAAATGCAGTGCTTAGTGAAATAAGAGAGACAAACATGGCATGATATCACTTACTTGTGGAATCTAAAACATACAACAAACTAGTGAATATAAAAAAAAGAAGCGGGCTCACAGATATAGAGAACAAACTACTGGTTACTGTTGGGGAGCGGGAAGGGCGAGGGACGAGACGGGGTAGGGGGTTAAGAGATACAAACTACTATGTATAAAATAAATAAGCTACAAGGATATGTCATACAACACAGGGAATATAGCCAACATTCTAGGATAACTATATATTAAGTATAACCTTTGACAATGTGAATTACTATATTGTATACCTGTAACTTATATAATCCCAGGGACGGGGGAGCCTGGTGGGCTTCCGTCTATGGGGTCACACAGAGTCGGACACGACTGAAGTGACTTAGCAGCAGCAGCAGCAGCAACTTATATAATATGGTACATCAACTATATGTCAGTAAAACCTTTTAAAATGAGGGACCAAGGTTTAAAAAAAAGAAAAGGAAAAAGAAAATGCAAAATTTGGCTTTGTAATTCCAGAAAAACTCTCTGTGGCTACACTAAAGTCAAGTGGGCTATGAAACTATAGGAAATGTCAAAACAGATGCAAAAGGAGGAAGTAAATCTCTTCTTAGTAACTGCTACATTAGGCTCTATTCGCCTGTGGGATGCAGGGTAAAATTATTGCCCCCATTTGAAATCCAATATCTACCTTGCCCATAATGGGCCATCCAAACCACTAGCCTTTTAAGAAAGTCAACTTAATCTTCAGAGGTGACTGTTGGCATCATTGGCCTGAAACCACTCTACCATTCTACTAGTAGAATTTGTACCATTGCTGAGGTCCCACCCAGAAAACAGTCAATCCAATTTAATATAACAAACATGCATATACCTTTGGTATAGAGCTGGTGACTATCTGTGTTAGTCGCTCAGTCATGTCTGACTCCTTGCGATCCTGTGGACAGTAACTCACCAGTTTCCTCTGTCCATGGAATTCTCCAGGCAAGAATACTGGAGTGGGTTGCCATTCTGTTCTTCAGGGAATCTTCATGACCCAGAGATCAAACCCGGGTCTCCTGCATTGCAGGCAGATTCTTTACCAGCTGAGCCACCAGGAAAGCCCTGGTGACTATCTGGGAATGTGGGATTACAACTCAGGCCACCCACTCTGAGTATCACACAATAGAAGGAGACCCCTAGCAGTGTGGACAAGCTGACGGGTAGCAGAGAACAAGCATGGGCACCGTCTTTTACTAAACCACCGTCCAGATCAAACCACGATTTAAGTCAGCCCATGACTTTGAGGAGTTGACATGGTCCCTTCTGATGAACCAGGGTCCCCACCACCACCACCCTCATTCCTATGATCTCTGGCTCTGCAGGTGGGAGGGCCTGGAGTGAGTGTGTTGTCATACCTCAGACCGCCTTTTGCCACGTGTAGTGCTGCCACAGATAGTACCGAGCAACGGGCGGAAAATCAGGCACCACGGTTTCTCTGGCACAACTCTGAGGAGAGACTCAGCCTTTTTGCTTTGTATGGACCTGGGGTGTGCTTAGAGGGGAAAGGAGATGGCCTGGCTGTTCCCTGCTAAAAGGATCTTCCCGGAGAGTCATAAAGCCAAGTAACTAAATCAGCCAGCACTCATGGAGCCCTGCTGTGGCAGACTCTGTGGTCTGGGCGAGACACCTGAGGGCAAGCCGGCTGGGGCATCCTGGTGTGGGACTGAGGCGCAGAGGTAGGTCTGTCAGTCAGAAAAAAGGTGAAGAGGGCTGTCCACAAATAACAATACGGAGGGGAGGAAAACCTTGGAGATATTACCCTGGAGATGACCATTTCTCTTCAGAAACCATACAGGTAAGTAAATCACACTCTTTGGGTCCCGAGAGATGTGGCTTTGTCCCCTATCCAAGAATGTGGAGATATCGTGGGCTAGGCATGCGTGGAGAAGGCAAGAAAGGGAACATCTCACACTTCCATGGCATTTTACAGCTGCTTTTACCCACATGGTTACACCTGATGTTCACAGCAACTGCTGAAGGGGACAAGAATTACTATCTTCATTTCACAGATGGAAACTTCCCTGGTGGCTCAGATGGTAAAGCGTCTGCCTACAATGCAGGAGACCCCAGTTCAATCCCTGGGTTGGGAAGATCCCCTGGAGAAGGAAATGGCAACCCACTCCAGTATTCTTGCCTGGAAAATCCCACGGATGGAGGAGCCTGGTAGGCTACAGTCCATGGGGTCGCAAAGAGCCGGACGTGACTGAGCAACTTCGCTTTAAGAGAGGTTAAATGACTTCTTGAAAGCCACACTCTTTTTACACCCTGGATTAGAACGTGGGTGTTCTAACTTTAAATTCAGAGATCTTGCAGCCCTACAGTGGTGGTTTTTTTAAACCATGTGCCCAACAGAACATCCTGGGAGAGGAAGGGGACTCTGGCATCCCCATCCCCCACTCGGATGGGAGCAACTCCAATTTCACTTGCTTTCTCTGTTGGTGTTCCAGGCAAGATTTTGTGTATTAAAAAAAGGGGGGTTGGTTTAGGTTGGAAATTCACTGAGCTCTGCCGTGATCCTTCCAGTGGGGGCTCAGCCGCAGGACAAGGAGTCCATGTGGACCACATACAAGAAAGGGAGGGATGCAGATAACAACTCCAGAGGCAAACTCCCACATGTGCATGTTCGGCACCTCAAGACTTCCCTTAGGGAGGGAGACGAAGAGCTGAAGCCTGTCGATCTGGGGAAGTATTTCCTGGCTCCACATCATGGGGTGCTGCCTGGTCAGCTTTGTGGGATCTTTTCCAGACAAATCTAATGCCCTCAGCAGACTCTGAGTCATAAACCATCCAAGCTCAATCAGCTTTTGCAGCCTCATGCCTTGTAAGCATGCTTGCAGCCTCCTCCAATGCCCGGCCTCCAGTGAAGCACCTGCTTATCCTGAGGGATGGCTTATGGCTGAAGCATCACCTGTTCATGGGGTGAACCCACTCAGGGTGTCACCCCTACCACCTGAGCCCTGAGACTTCCCAGCCATTTGTCTCTTCTCCAAGCTTATCTTTGATAAGACTGTCTGCTGTCTCACTGTGCTTCTGATCTTTCTAGGAACCTGCATTACAACCTTCTGGTTTAAGCTTCTCTAAATAGGAGCTGTTTAGAAACAGCCTGCTTCTCTTTCCATTGTCCCAGCTGGCAAGTATTTTGGCTTACCAAGGGCCTCTTGGAGCTGGGTGGAGTAGGGCAAATCATTGAAGGTTGGGTTTTGACCCTTTAAGCTGGACTTTGAAAAAGCCACCTGCAAGATTTGCCTAAGGTCTGACTCTACTGTCATCGTGGTTGATGGACATAAATGCATCCTTCTGTTCAGATTTTACAAAGCTCTTACAGTTTACTTTTGTCATTTGTTTTTATATCTCTTTGCTTAAACTATGTATGACAGAAAGAAATCAGATAGACCTTGGTTCGAATTCCAGCTTTGGACTTACTAACTGTAGGATCTTGGACAAGCTACTCAACTTTTCTGACCTTTCTTTTCCTCATTTATATAATAGAGATAGTATTGCTGCATGGGGTTGGTGTTTTTTAAATGAAGAATAAATGAGATAAAGAATCCTGTACAGTGTTTAGGACAGAGTCAGATTTCAATAGATGTTGGTTTCAAGGATCTAAGGATAAGGCCCGAAGTTTACCCACATTTGTTTCCCTAAAATCTAGTATAGTGGCTGGTACATAATACATACTCAGTAAATATTTATTGCCAGTATGAATACGTGAGGAGTGAATCAAGAGGATATATATGAAACTGATAAGTCAGGCCACAGGAAGAGTTGGAAAAACTTGTTGAGTTCTGTAAAATAAGTAACAGTATTAGAATTTGAGAAGTGAGAAATATATCATAAAGAGGTAATCAAGTGCTCCAAAATGTACTTACAAAGATGTTCATTGTTATGTTCTTTACAATAGAGAAGCTTCTGAGATAACCTACATGTCCTTCAAAAGGGTCTCGGTACATTAATTTGATTTAATGTAATAAAACATTATGTACCCATTTTTTAAAAATTTTATTATTTTAAAAAATTTACTTATTTTAATTGGAGGCTAATTACTTTACATTATTGTATTGGTTTTGCTATACATTGACATGAATCTGCCCCAGGTGTACATATGTTCCCCATCTTGAACCCCCCTCCCACCTCCTTCCCCATATCATCCCTCTGGTTCATCCCAGTGCACCAGCCCCGAGCATCCTGTATCGTGCATCGAACCTGGACTGGCGATTCGTTTCACATATGATAATATACATGTTTCAATGCCATTCTCCCAAATCATCCCACCCTTGCCCTCTCCCACAGAGTCCAAAAGACTGTTCTATACATCTGTGTCTCTTTTGCTGTCTCATATACAGGGTCATGTATGGATGTGAGAGTTGGACTGTGAAGAAAGCTGATCGCCGAAGAATTGATGCTTTTGAACTGTGGTGCTGGAGAAGACTCTTGAGAGTCCCTTGGACTGCAAGGAGATCCAATCAGTCCTGAATATTCACTGGAAGGACTGATGCTGAAACTGAAACTCCAATACTTTGGCCACCTCATGCGACGAGTTGACTCACTGGAAAAGACTCTGATGCTGGGAGGGATTGGGGGCGGGAGGAGACAGGGATGACAGAGAATGAGATGGATAGATGGCATCACCAACTCGATGGACATGAGTTTGAGTGAACTCCGGGAGCTGGTGATGGACAGGGAGGCCTGGCGTGCTGTGATTCATGGGGTCGCAAAGAGTCTGACACGACTGAGTGACTGAACTGAACTGAACTGAATACAGGGTTATCATTATCATCTTTCTAAATTCCATATATATGCGTTAGTATACTGTATTGGTGTTTTTCTTTCTGGCTTACTTCACTCTGTATAGTAGGCTCCAGTTACATCCATCTCATTAGAACTGATTCAAATGTATTCTTTTTAATTGCTGAGTAATGCAGGTCAGGAAGCAACAGTTAGAACTGAACATGGAACAACAGACTGGTTCCAAATAGGAAAAGGAGTACGTCAAGGTTGTATATTGTCACCCTGCTTATTTAACTTATATGCAGAGTACATCATGAGGAACGCTGGGCTGGAAGAAGCACAAGCTGGAATCAAGATTGCTGGGAGAAATATCAATAACCTCAGATATGCAGATGACACCACCCTTATGGCAGAAAGTGAAGAGGAACCCAAAAGCCTCTTGATGAAAGTGAAAGAGGGTAGTGAAAATGTTGGCTTGAAGCTCAACATTCAGAAAACAGAGATCATGGCATCTGGTCCCATCACTTCATGGGAAATAGATGGGGAAACAGTGTCAGACTTTATTTTTTTGAGTTCCAAAATCACTGTGGATGCTGATTACAGCCATGAAATTAAAAGACACTTACTCCTTGGAAGGAAAGTTATGACCAACCTAGATAGCATATTAAAAAGCAGAGACATTACTTTGCCAACCAAGGTCCGTCTAGTCAAGGCTATGGTTTTTCCCGTGGTCATGTATGGATGTGAGAGTTGGACTGTGAAGAAAGCTGAGCGCCGAAGAATTGATGCTTTTGAACTGTGGTGCTGGAGAAGACTCTTGAGAGTCCCTTGGACTGCAAGGAGATCCAACCAGTCCATTCTGAAGGAGACCAATCCTGGGTATTCATTGGAAGGACTGATGCTAAAGCTGAAACTCCAATACTTTGGCCACCTCATGTGAAGAGTTGACTCACTGGAAAAAGACTCTGATGCTGGGAGGGATTGTGGGCAGGAGGAGAAGGGGACGACAGAGAGTGAGATGGCTGGATGGCATCACCGACTCGATGGACATGAGTTTGAGTGAACTCCAGGAGTTGGTGATGGACAGGGAGGCCTGGCGTGCTGTAATTCATGGGGTCGCAAAGAGTCGGACATGACTGAGCGACTGAACTGAACTGAACTGAGGAAAGAAAAAAGAGTCTTTCCTTTCCTAATTAGCATAAAGAGGTATGGAATGAAAAAAACAAATCCACCAAAAGCCATGGCAAATCTGCAACATTTTTTTCCCATTTGCATAGCCGTATGTCATTACTATGCATTATTCACCTTGCTCTTCAATGTGAAATTGTTTTTTAGTTGCAAGTTAAGAGAGAGAGATAGCACCAGTGACTTAAATGAAAAGGGCTTTTGTTTTTATTAAAGAAGAAGTCCAGAGGTATGGTCTTAGGGGTGGCCTGAGAGCTCAACTGTGTTATCAGGATATTTCTCTCTTTCTCACTCTGACTTACTAGGCACCTTGCTTGTCATCATTATGCTTATTCCCTCATAGACTTAATGGGGCTACCTCTGCTCCAGGCATCACATTCATATTCCAGATAGGAAGGCAAAAAGGGATGACAGCAAGCTTTCTTTCAAGTTTGTCTCTTTGATTAGAAAAGCAAAATTTCCTGGCAAACTTTTACGTTTCATTGGTCCCAGTTGGTAACATTTTAGTCCTAGCAGCAAGGAAGAATGGGAAAGGGTTTTTCAAAGAGAAAAAGTGTTATACAATCATGACTAGATTGAACTTATTGATCTTAATTTATTCCCTGAGTCAAGGAAAACACATGACTGACCTCCATCATCATTCAAACAAAATCACTATTGTGTTAGCGATGATTGCTGACAGTCAAGATCAACCTTGGCAGCCTATTTTTGGCTGTGGTGATGATAGCTATAAAACTTACCAGTGTTTTCCTAAGATAGAGGTACTTTGAATATAATGAGATGATATATGATTTTAATCACTGATAATGAATATGGAATCAGTGGAACTGAATATTATCTAATATTACATACTTAAATATGACAGCATGACTTGTTGAACTCAAGAAGACTACAGAGACATCAAATCAAACAATGTTTGTACAACCTCCCTTTCTTAAAGCAAGTAATTTCAGAACCCAATATATAAGGAATTATAAACACTGTTTGCACTGGTTGCTCACATTTCTCAAGCAAAGAAATTCTGAGAATCACAAACTTCAAAGAGCCCTTTCTAGTCTGCATTTCTACACAATTTGACGTGAAAGGTATTTATTGGGTTGTGGCTTCCTCCACCCAAGCAAAGACTGCCAAGGCCCATTACCAGCTCCTGTTTCTTCCCCTACCATTATTGTCTCACAAGCTCATCCTTTAGTAAAGTTAATTTTGATATTAGAAGTCTCTTTGGGCTCAAAAGGTGAAATGTAGGGAGTTCAGGTGATGGGCCATCCCAGATGGCCTAGGAGTAAGGCTTTCCTAGAAAGCAGGACTTTGAATGCTGAAACTAGGACAGTCCTAAGCAAACCAAAATGGTTGCTAATATTAGGAGTTATCACCAACATGAAATGACTCATGAGGGAGAGGCATGGGACTTCTCTGGTAGCCCAGTGGCTAAGACTCCACACTGCCAGTTAAGGGGGCTTGGGTTCGATCCCTGGCCAGGGAAATAGACCCCACATGCTACAACCAAAGAGCCCACATGCTGCAATGAAGACCCTATGCAGCTGAATAAATAAACATAGACAAATAAATACTTAAAAAAAGTAAGGAGAGGGAGGGAGGACCTGGGAAGTCATAGCCATTTAACCCAACTCTAAATTTTGTGACTTTTCTTTCCATTTTAATAACTGGGGTTCCTGCACATCAACTCACCAGTGGTACATGAACTCATCATTTTGTCAGGTTCTTTACTCTTCCAACCCATAAACAATTGCCCATTTTCCACCTCCTAGTTCTATGCCTCTATTTTTCTCAGTTTTTATTTCCATCCACTGAATTCAGTGTCCTTGAAGGTGAATGTTTTGAAGTCCTCTCTGCTTCAACACATAGCAATGATAGATAACATTTCCAAGAGAATTTAAAAAGTCATAATCGCACTAAAAAATAAGACACATATGTCCAATGTCCTGGAACTGAAATGCAAAGTGATGAGTTAAGGCTGATCTGAGGGCTTGGCAGGCTTTGGATCTGGAAGGAGGTAGTAGGAACTGTGAGTTTGGCTTCTGCAGATACACCACAGGGGAAACGTGCCCTGCAGGAGGTGTGGGAACCAGAATCATGCTCAGAGCTCACAACTAGAAGCCAGGGCAGGGCCACCCTGGCCTGTGAAGTGAGCCTGAAAACCTGCTGCCTAGCACTGCCTGGCATATAGTCTAGTGTCTTTGGAACCAGGCTCAAACTCAAGCCCCAGAAGGGTGATGCATAGAGAAAAAGAAAGGCAGGGGAAAGCATTGCACATGTTGATGATCCTGTAAACCCAACTTTAAAATATATGAAGGACTCTTATACCAATAAAAGACAACTGATACAATCAATAATTGGAATATGAGCATTTTTTTTTCAGAAATAAAGATAACAAAAAGTCTGAAAAAAGACTTGAAAATATATACATTTAGAATCCTTAAAGAGAAACATGAAGACATGCATATGCCACTGATATATTCTGTATTAAAACAGGCAGAAATGAAATAAAGATTAGAAGTTATGAAAATATGATCATTGAAAAAATTGTAAACCCAGTAGAATAAATTTTAAACTAAACATAGCTGAGGAGAGAATTAAATTGGAATTGGGAGGAATTCACCCAGAATGTAACAGCTTCAAAGGGGTTGCGCAATAAGGTAGAGAATGTCAGGTGCTATGGGCTTCCCAGGTGGCACTAGTGGTAAAGAACCCACCTGCCAATGTGCACAGACTGAGACTCAGGTTTGATCCCTGGGTTGGGAAGATCCCTTGAGGAGGGCACAGCAACCTGCTCCAGTGTTCTTGCCTGGAGAATCCCATGGACAGAGGAGCCTGGTGGGCTACAGCCCATAGGGTCACAATGGGTCAGACATGACTGAAATGACTGAAGAAACTTAGCGTGCACGCACGTCAGGTGCTGTGGTTACCGACTAGGGGCTCAGGAAAGACTTGTCCAAGAAGATATTTCGGGACTTTCCTGGTGATCAAGTGGTTAAGAATCTGCCTTTCAATGCAGGGCCCTTGGGTTTGATCCCTGGTTGGGGAACTAAGATCCCACATACCATGGGGCAAAGAAGCCCCCTCACTGAAATAGAGAAGCCCACTTGCTACAAGAAGACCCAGCGCAGCCAAAATTTAAAAAAAAAAAAAGATATTTGAGCAGTGACCTGAGCAAGTAAGGATATGAGTGATGCAAATGTAAATAAAAATTAATCAAAATCAAAGATACACAGTAGTAATAAGAGCTAGTTTCCAAGTTGCTGTGAAGATTAAATGAAATAGCATACCTAAAAGCACATTTCCGGTGCCCAACAACAGTAATTACAATTTTCATTGTTATAAATAATAACAGGTTTAGGAGTTCTGCTTCCCTCCCTAAGAACCTGAGTAAATAGAATAGAATTTATACTTCTGTCTCCAAACTGAGGGGCCTTTTGCCACCTCTGCTAGAGCCCCAGCCTCATTCCCAGGAAACTCGAATCAGCTGATGATTTTTTGAATCTAATAAGGGTGGATTTAGCTCTTTGTGACAAAGTGGCTGGAATGCTGTCAGCTGTCCATATGCCTGTTTTCTCCTTCTGCTTCTCTCCCTGGAGAAAAACTCTATTTTTCCCTCTAGCATTAACTAAACAATCCAGTCATGTCCAAAAGACAGAGATGACATTTTAATATATCCAGGCAACATGGTAGTGGTTTCTTTGCAAATCTTGCAATTTTATCAGTACAGCTCTAAGCATTTCTCCCTGTTTTGTCTTGTCTGGAGCCTCAAAGAACTCCTGACAGAGGTCACGAAAGGGGGAGGGACAAAGCCACCCTCTCTGAGCATGGAGCCTTTTCAAGGCGCAGGCCCCTCATGGAAACATTCCCTAATGAAAAGAACAAAATAAGACTGCTTCACAATGAACAGCAATGGAATGTTCCACTGGACAGAGAGCAGCTTCTCGGGACGTGGGAATCTGAGCGACTGGATTGCATTCAAAGAAAATGCCCTCTGAGTGATAAAGAGCAAGTCCTGGGGGCTCAGCAATAGTCAAGATTCCAGGTTTTAAAGGGAGGGGGTTTCCCTGCCAAGGCCTGGGGGCAGGGCTGGTTATCCTAGGAGCCGAACTGGGATGTGGGATTCTGATGATCCAGGACATGAGGTGGAGCAGCTTCTTCCTTTCTTGAGCAAAGCAGAAAAGGGAGGCTTGATGGACCAGAAAGAAGAGGTGCAGAGTGTGTCTGTGTGTTTCTAACCAGGAGAGAGTAAAGTGTCCCACCGTCTCTGAGTCCTTGGTAAGGAAAAGGTTGTTTTAAGGAGGAAAGAAGGAAGAAGAAGAAGAGACATCCGTTTTTTCTGCAGCCAAAACTTATATTTGCACTCAGCTCCTGGGGGCTCTTCCCTGATAGCTCGGTTGGTAAAGAATCTGCCTGCAATGCAGGAGACACCAGTTTGATTCCTGGGTCGGGAAGATCCGCTGGAGAAGGGATAGGCTACCCACTCCAGTATTCTTGGGCTTCCCTTGTGGCTCAGCTGGTAAAGAATCTGCCAATCCCTGGGTTGGGAAGATCACTTGGAGAAGGGAAAGTCTACCCTCTCCAGTATTCTGGCCTGGAGAATCCCATGGGACTGTATAGTCCATGGGTTCCCAAAGAGTCAGACACAACTGAGTGACTTTCACTTTCATTTCCAGGGTGTGAGGCAGGCTAGCAGACATTGCATAGGGGTCCAGGCAGTTGCCTCAGCATTTCAGTCCAGCACAACTGTCCCACTCTAGCAAGTCTATAAAAAACTAATCTTCCTCTTGTTTGAGTTTTTTTTTTTTCCCCAAAAAACTGCACACTTCACCAAGTATGAATTATTTTAAAAAAATAATAAAGAACTGAGCATTTTGACTTAGGCTTAGTTGGAGGTAAATATTTATGCTTGGGGTGAGAGAAGATAACAGGAATTACAGGGATAAATAGTGGGATTTTAGTATCTCCACATCACATGAGGCAGATAGCCTCTGATATCTTCTGAAGGAAAAGGAAAAGAACCTTAAGTTTATGTTACATTCAAAACGAATCAAAATTTTAAAATCAGATGCTTGGGGTGAGGTTAGAGACAAAACTATTGCACAACCGCAAAAGGAGAGTGTGATGTACACATGTGTATAAACAGGAGCCCTGTGTCATCATGTTGGTGGTTTTCACACAAGTAGAGATGTTTGGTTTTCAGTGTGCTTGCCAACCTCACACACATAAACAGCTTGAAATGCATCTCTAATAAGATTTCAGTCCCTATGGTAGGCAGGTCGGAGACACATTAAATAGAGGAAAATTCAAACTGAGAGTGGGGCATTGTTCAGTTATCAATATTTATTAGTCAGGGTCTCTGTATTTTGGAGGCTCTGCACATGCCTTTTGATTAAATTAATGCAGGACACCAGAATAGCAAGTGGAAATGGATTTTATTCCTTTCCTTAAGGACAATTGTTTGGTGCTAATTGTGCCATAGAACAAGTTGCCTACCCATAGAGACCGCCATAGGGCATATGTTTGAGTAACAAAATAAGTCCTAGTTTCTCATCAAATCCTTTTTAGACCTAATTCCTCATTCTGATTGGAATTGATTTATGTTCTTTCTTTATACTTTGATACATACAGTTTTTTTTTGGTTTTGTTTTTATTGAAGTATAGTTGATTTATAACTTAATTTCAGGTACATAGCACAGAGAACCAGCTATGTGTATTTACCTCTGTCGGGTTTACTTAGCATAATAATCTCTGCTGCTGCTGCTGCTAAGTCGCTTCAGTTGTGTCCGACTCTGTGTGACCCCATAGACGGCAGCCCACCAGGCTCCCCCGTCCCTGGGATTCTCCAGGCAAGAATACTAGGTCCATCCAAATTGCTGTCAATGGCATTATTTCATCCTTATTTATGGCTGAGTAGTATTCCATTGTGTATAAATACCACCTCTTCTTTATCCATTCAGCTGTCAGTGGACATTTAGGTTTCTTCCCTGTCTTGGCTATTGTAAATAGTGCTGCTATCAACATTGGGGTGCATGTATCTTTTTGAGTTATGGTTTCCTCCAGATATGTGCCCAGGAGTGGAACTGTAGGATCATGGTAGCTTTATTTTCAGTTTTTTATGGAACCTCCATACTGTTCTCCATAATGGCTGTACCAACTTACATCCCCACCAATAGTGTAAGAGAGTTACACACCGTCTCCAGCATTTATTACTTGCAGACTTTCTGATGATGGCCATTTTGACTGGTGTGAAGTGTGACATCTCACTGTAGTTTTGATTTGTATTTCTCTAATAGTTAGGGATGTTGAGCATCATTTCATGTGCCTTTTGGCCATCCGCATGTCTTCTCTGGAGGTCTTCTGCCCATTTTTTGATTGGGCTGCTTGACATGTAGTTTAAAAAACTTCATCTACTTTTTATTTTTATTTGTTTATTTTTAATTATTTATTTTGGCTGCACTGGGTCTTCGTGGCTGCTCTCAGGCTTTCTCGCGTGGCGGCCAGCAGGGGGTCCTCTGGTTTGGGGGCACAGGCTTCCCATTGTGGTGGTTTCTCTTTTGCGGAGCGTGGGCTCTAGAGCACAAGTTCAGTAGTTGTGGCACATGGGCTTAGTTGCTCTGTGGCATGTGCAACGTCCCCAGAGCAGGGATCGAACCTATGTCCCCTGCATTGGCAGATGGATTCTAAACCACTGGATCACCAGGGAAGTCCTCAACACTTTGAAAGGGACTTCCAGGCCACAAACCCTCTCAGTCTCTCTTCTGATTCCTTAGCCTTCATACAAAAGGCCTTTGTTGCAGACCTCGAACCCAAGCCGTCTCTCTCTGTCCATGACTCCCAGAGAGAGAGATGTGGGAAAAAACGGGGGGAGGGCAGGAGAAAAATCACCTGTTCAATATTATAGAGCACAGTAGCAATTAAGCCAAACGAGAAACTAGAATCCACTCATTCCGAGTAACCATTTTGAGGGGCACATTTTCAAATTAAATTAGAATATATTGAGTAGCTGAGCGTAGGGATGTGTTTTGTGTAGTGGTAGTTAAGTGCGATCATATGAGATGCACATTAAAAAAAGTGCAGCAGAAGCAAATAATCCAATTTATCTATTAAAATTAACTAGGAATATTCATTTGAATGGCTAATAATTTGACACTAGATAGGAAAATTACTCCATTGTGCCTCTTTTTGGATGAGTCTCAGGAATCATCATCAGTCATCCCCAATCCCTTGTTGCCTGATGAAATCAACAGTGAATTTAGCAGCTGATCTGTTATTGCAATTCAGCTACTTTCTGTCTTAATCAGAGCAGATTACTTTTGAGCAAGCTAGCATCTCTGAATATGTTCTCCACTGGCCTCTTTCAATTAATGGGAACTGGTTCTGTCTATTCATCTCATGTTTGTGCAGAGCTAATTTATCTTTGACCAATATTAATATTATGCTAATTATATAAGTGCAGTTGGCTCTTTCAGACAATTTCATTACGAGAGCCCTTGACAGTACAACACAGAAGAAAGAATAAAATAGAGCAGACATGTAGTTAGGGAGATGATGAAAATCCTTTCCTAGGTATCAAAAATATATTTGAAGTATAGGAATTTTGATCTTTGTTTTATGATGCCTGCATCCTTTTCTGGACCAAATTACTCCCTTCATGGAGTAAAATCTCAGATGTGTATGTGGGCCAGGAAGACAATGGAAATGAGTAAAACAGACAGGATTCAAGTGCTTGTATCTGTGTCATGTGAGGCCCAGAGAAGCCTAGATCCCAAGAGAGTACTTGTTCCCTCTGAAGGAGGCTACCAGCCTCTGTGCCATGACATCCACTGTAAGAGAATGAGGTTTAGTCTAGACTTGAATGAAGTGTCCTGTTTTCTAAAAATATTTATTTATTTATTTAGGCTGTGTTGGGTCTTCATTGCTCCGTGTGTGGCGAGTGGGGGCTACTCTTTAACAGCAATGCGTGGGCTTCTCATTGCAGTGGCTTCTCTAGTTGCAGAGCCCGGGCTCTAGGGCAGGCAGGCTTCAAAAGTTGTGGCACATGGGCTTAGTTGTCGTACGACATGTGAAATCTTCCCAGACCAGGGATCAAACCTGTGTCCCCTACATTGACAGGCAGATTCTCAATCCCTGGACCACCAGGGAAATCCAAGTGTCCTGATATTTAAGTGGCTCTAATTTTTTTTTTAAGTACTGAGCTGAATCAAATAAAATTTCACCAAGGGCAGGACTCAGCAGGTTGCCATTTTGTGACCCCTGCCTGCTCCATTCTTTACAAAGGTCATTGCAGGAGCAAGGTGCTTAGAAATAGTCTATAGAATAGCTGGAGCATCCACCAGGTGGCAGGAAGAAGCAGACGATTTTTCCTGCTTGCCAACCTTTCCAGGTTTGAAGATTTTTGTGGATCCATCTGGAATCTTAAAAAAAGCAGCTGTGGGACTTTGCTGGTGGTCCAGTGGTTAAGCCTCTGTGCTTCCAGTGCAGGGGCTACAGGTTCAGACCCTGGTCAGGGAGCTAAAATCCCACATGCCTTGTAGCCGCAAAACCAGAACTTAAAACAGAAGCAATATTGTTAACAGATTCAAACAGTCTACATTAAAAAAAAAATTCGTTTTAATAAAATAAAAATTAAAAAATAAAAAACACCTGTCCCCTGGGCCTCAGCAACCACTGCTCCCCAAATCTTAAAGCAACCAAACACTGAGGAGACTACCTCTCTCTTTCCCTATCGTTATTGGACACAGATAAACCAGAAAACACACAGCCCGCCCTGCCACAACCCACCACCACCACTGCCTGGCACCCCACCCTCACCCCAAGAGCCACTGGGGAGGAATGTGTGGAGCATGAAAGGGTCACGGCCCTGACCCTGCTTTCCTCCTTTCTCTGAGCTTGAGGGCACTTGATACAAGGTGGAAAGTCAATGAAGATGAAGGCTATTCATGCCCAGGGGGGTTGGTCTCTGCTGTAACTGGGAGCTACCTGGGCAGACAGCTGTTTTCACATGAAGGTCCTGGATGGAGTATCATTCAGGTCTACTTGATGCTGATACCTGTGTTTGAGGCCTGAGTGCCTCATCCCCTGCCTGGCCTTGCCCTTTATTGGCTCTTAGCTATCCTGTCTCCGAGGCCGTGAGCTCCTCCTGACTCTGAGTCTGGTTCTGACCATTAGATCATTGCTCACAACCCCGACTGGCCCCTTACCCGACACAGACTGTCTGTCTGTCTCCACCTCTGCCTCGGCCCAGACACCCCTGGCCTAGCCGCGCCCTCTGCCCCAGACTCACGCAGGCTCACCCCACCGAATCTCTCCATCCTCTATCCAGACACTCAAACTGCGCCGGGACTGCCCTGCCCTCCTAGAGATACCTCATTTCCTCTCCTCAGAAGGCCCAGGGTTAGAGGCCGCACACAACATAAATCTGTGACTTGAGGGGAATGGGACAAGGAGAGACTCCTCCTTTCACTAAGAATTAACAGGATGAGATAGTTTCAAATTGTAGAAGGAGAGAGAAAGGCTGTAAAATGCTTGAATCTATTATCTAGAGAGATTTGGAAACTTCAAGGTTTTTCAGAGTACAGCCACTCCTCGGTATCTGCAGGAGATTGATTCTAGGACCCTCACCCCCCAGGATACCAGTATCCACAGATATTCAAGTCCTTTATATAGAATGGTGTAGAGTCCCTTGGACAGCAAGATCAACCCAGTCTTAAAGGAGATCATCCCTGAATATTCATTGGAAGGATTGAGCTGAAGCTTGAATACTTTGGCCACCTGATGAGAAAAGCTGACTCATTGGAAAAGACCCTGATGCTGGGAAAGATTGAAGGCAGGAGAAGGGGACAACAGAGGACAAGATGGTTGGTGACATCACTGACTCAATGGACAAGAATTTGAGCAAACTCTGGGAGATAGTGAAGGACAGGGAAGCCTAGAGTGCTGCAGTCCATGAGGTCACAAAGAGTCAGACATGACTGAGCAACTAAACAACAACAATACAACCATATGCACAAACTCCCTTCATATACCTTAAATCATCTCTAGATTATTTATAATATCTAATACAATGTAATTTATGTAAATAGTTGTAAATAAAATGTAAATGATATGTAAATAGTTTCCAGGATGCAGCATATTCAAGTTTTGCTTTTGGAATTTTCTGAAAATTTTTTTCAACTACTTTTTATATGAGTTTGATTGAATCTGTGGGTGTGGAACCTGCAGATACAAAGGGCCAACTGGACAGAAAAGCTCAGTGTCTGCAATAGGGATTGGCTGGGACTGGGGAGGCCTGCTGAGGGGTCATGAAAGGGACCAATTGGCTTCAAGATCAGGCTTCCAGTCTTTGGCCCTTTTTCTTGCTGGCCAATTGGAAATAGAGATATCCTATTAGGAAAAAGTGGGGGTTCATTTAAAGAAGGGTTACATAAGGCCATGCCAGACAAATTTCCATAACACCAAATTGCAAAGGGGTGTTGTAAATTGTAAGAGAACCCCATCTGAGAATTTAGGGGGCTAACTTCTGGTCTGGTCTGAGTCTGTGAAAGTTCAGGCAAAGTACCAAACCTCTCCAGGTATCCATCAGTTCACTGAGAATACAGAAGTTGGATTAGAAGAAGTATTAGTTATCTGCATACATGCTCAGTTGCTCCGTCATGTCTGACTCTTTGCGACCCTTTGAACTGTATAGTCCGCCACATTTCCAGGCAAGAATAATGGAGTGGGTTGCTATTTCTTCCTCCCAGGGATCTTTCCAACCCAGGAATCAAACCCGCATCTCCAGCATTGCAGGTGGATTCTTTACCCACTGAACCATCAGGTTATCCAAGATGACACAAATTCAACCCAAACCTTAGCAGCCTAAAACAATAAACTTATTATCTCACAGATTCTGTGGGTCAGGAGTCCACGTACTGTGTAGTCAACTCCTCTGACTTAGGGTCTCTCTAAGTCTACAATTAAGTGTCAGCTGGGGTTGCCATCATCTCAGGGTTCAACGTGGGGAGGATCTGCTTTCTAGCTCATCCAAGAGGTTGTTGGCAGGATTCAGTTCCTTCTAGACTAAGAGTTACACTGTTAGAATAAGCCTCAGTTCCTCTCTGGTTGCTGGCTGGGGACCTCCCTCCGTCTCTTGCTGTACAGGTCTCTCCACAGAACAGTTCACAGCATGGTGGCTGGCCGTTATGAGTCAGAGAGGGTTAGCAAAATGGATCAGAGTCTTTGTGATGTCCCATCCCTTTGTTACATTCTGTTCTGTAGAACTGACTCACTAAACCCAGCCCAACAACCAAGGGAGGGGAGTATGCAAGAGCGTGAATACAGGAGGCAGGGCCCATTGGGAACTATTTTAGTGGCTGCCTACCATACATTCTCTCCAAGGCCCCTCCCAGCTCAGATTCTATGAATACTCCCTCTCTCTCCCCCAGAAAGGGGCTACATATTCTATTTACAGACCCAACTTCTCAGCCAAGTGCTCAAATGGGCTCTGACATATTCTTCAACTAGAGTTAACCATCATGAAAAATGTAGTCAAATAGGAAAATCATCTTATCCAAAAGAGTTAGACTATGAAAAGAAGACATTGGATTTTCTCTGTTTTGGTGGCATCCTCCATTATAGGGCTCTTTTGGTAGACCAGATATATTTTTAGAATAAAAGGGGAAATATATTGGTTAGAGCACTTCAGAACCATGTGCACTGAGACCGATCTATTCAGAGAACCTGGGTTGCTTTGAGGTTCCTGCACTGCTAGGAGGAGCATCACAACTCAAAGGCCACTTCTGAGTTTTGCTTTCTTTACAAAGAAATCCATGTCATAGATTATCCCCAGAGCCTCTGTGAGGTGTTTACATTTCCTCTGGAATGATGTGACTTTCTTCAGACATCTAAGCCTGTACATGTTATACATTGGACTGGCTCAGATCTGGAGAATTACTTAGGGTCTCCAAATCCTGAGGACTGTTAGGTTGCTTTGAATTAATGTTGCTGTCTTTGTCCGTCACACAGGCAATTTGTAAAGCAGTCATGGATTCTTTTTCAAAATCTGTTTTAATCTATCAGAAGTCCATATTTCCTTTACTAATAGCCCTCTTTAAAATTGTGGTCATCAGGCTTCCCTGGAGGCTTAGTGGTAAAGAATCCACCTGCCAGTGCAGGAGACACAGGTTCGATTCCTGATCCGGGAACATCCCACATACGGTGAAGCATCAAAGCCCATGTGCCACAACTACTGAGCCTGTGCTCGAGAGGCCAGGAGCCATGACTACTGAGCCGACCAGTAGCAACTACTGAAGCCTGCTCACCCTGGAGCCCATACCCCACAGCAAGAGAATCCATAGTAACAAGAAGCCTATGCACTGCAACTGAAGAGTAGCCCCCCAGTCTCCACAACTAGAGAAAAGCCAGCACAGCAGTGAAGACCCAGCACAGCCAAAGCTAAATAAATAAAATTAGAAAAAATAAACAAAACTGTGGTCATCATAAGCCCTTCATCTTCTGATGACCTCTGGCTCTTCTGACTTGGAAGCTGTTCTGCCGATGCGCAAATACACATTAACTGGTTTGGAACCTGTAGTCAAACTGAGCCACAGTAGCTTCTTACCTCTGAATGAAAAGGCTTGAGATCCCTATTTTTACTTACAATTTCTAATTTTGAGGAAATACATTATGATAATCACAGCAACACATTATGAATTCATGAGATTTTAACTGATCCCTTTCCATTTTCTTTACATCATACTTAAGAGGCTAAGACTTACAGATACTTGAATTTGCAGTTATCAAAGCTGTCTTATGTAGTTCCTTATTCATGCTTTCAAACTAGATTAAAAGAGGGATTTAATTCTTTACTGGGAGGTAACATAACGTCAAGAAAGTATAGAGACTTTGACACCAGAGAAGCTGGATTAGAAGCCTTAAGACTACTGGCAAGTTACTTCCCCTCATGGTGACTCAGAGTTTTCATCTGTAAAGTGGGATCATAGGTGCCTATCTCACAGAATTGTTTCAAGGATTAAATTACACCGATGTATCTGTAGGAAGCGTTTAGCACCGTACACAGAACTGGTTGCCCAATAACTGCTGGTTTCCTTTAACATTTATGGAGAAGCAAAAGGAGATCCTGAGAGCATCTCCAAATGGTCAACCAACAGGAGCAAGAAGGGATGGGATCCCAGAGTCTGGGTCATCAGGCTGCAACATAGTTATCTCAGGTGTTCCTTTAACAAGTCATCACCCAAATATCCTGCTTCACCACTTTGATGAGCTTTATAAACTGAGCCTGAAATACCACGTAAGACACATACTGCCTATGCCCTTCCTGTGCCCTCGAATAAGGGCAGGTTTGCTCTCAGTTGGTAGAGGAATGTTGGATGTAATGCATGCAAGAAATGCTGATACGCCCACTTTTCGATCTGCTATTGTACTGGATTTTGTGGTTTAGCCTCCGTATTGGGATGCATGAAAAGTGAGCACAGATAAAGGTGGGCAGTAGGTTCTCCATGGAGCCCCCGAACCCCCACAGTAAATAGCTCCCCTAGATGATCCAAGAGGTCAGCTGCATGTTTGGAAATTCCTCTCCTCTATCTGGAAAGTAGCCTGAGATTGGCTCAAGCTGTCCTGGGGCAGCTTTGCCATGTAAACAGCCACTGGAAACACAGCACTCCTTGAAACCTGGCTATGCGAGAAGTGGACTGCAGAAAGGCAAAGAGTGGCCGCTGGGATCCCAGCTCAGGGGCTGGAGGAGAGGAAGCTGACAAGCAGGGGAGCTACTGGCTCTGGGGCCTGGGGCCTGTGTGTGTGGGGGGAGTGGTGGTGAGGGTTCCCTGGCCTGTTTCATTAAATGGGAGGCAGAGACATAGAGGACACCAGCAAGATGGTTTCTCTTGGCCCCCTGGAGGAGGTTTATAAAGGTCTTTGCCAGCTATGAAAGGTAAAGTAAATGAATTAAATATTGAGTATTCAATAAAATTAAGAAAGTCCAAGATGGAAAGTATAAAAAGCAAGGAGGGTTTGTATGGCATCTCCAACCCCCGATGCCTACAGCTCCCTCCTCCCATAGCCCTCACCTTAAAAACTCACCTTCACCTGCAGTTCTCTCCAGTGGGACTCTCTCTGCCTTCCCTCATGGAGGAGATTGCCACTCTCTTACTCTCCTGGCCTTGAAAGCTCCCCCTAAATTCATCCACGGAAACACACCCAAGATTACAGAAGGGAATATTCCAACCATTGGAAAGGTTTCAAAGCACAGATACAGCTCAGCCTAGGATAATGTACACCTGGGCACACACAGTCAGAACTTCTGGGGAAGTTTCTTTTCTCCAACTCTATCCTAAACCAGGAGACCCGGCTGAAAAATCCTCCTTTTTGGTCCTTATGTGTTTCTCCGTTCACACGCCACCTGCCTTCCCCTTTTGTACCCTTCCCTCTGCACTGCCCCTCCTGGCATTCCCACCACTCTGGATAGGGAATGGAGACTCCTTGTGCAAATGAAAGACATTAACCCAAAGGATGTGTAGAGATTACTTTTTCAATCTTGCAATAAATGTCTTCTGGTATTATCTGGGATTAGGGCTGTGCTTGTAGAAAAAGCATCCCCAGATAAATGCTACATAAATTGATACCTCTGGATTCATAATTTCCCTACTGCTTGTTACTGATTCATTTTTTAGTTAGGTAGCGAGTCCTTTCAGTTCAGTTCAGTTCAGTTCAGTCGCTCAGTCGTGTCCGACTCTCCGCGACCCCATGAATCACAGCACGCCAGGCCTCCCTGTCCATCACCAACACCCGGAGTACACTCAAACTCATGTCCACAGAGTCGGTGATGCCATCCAGCCATCTCATTCTCCGTCGTCCCCTTCTCCTCCCACCCCCAACCTTTCCCAGCATCAGAGTCTTTTCCAGTGAGTCAACTCGTCTCATGAGGTGGCCAAAGTATTACAGTTTCAGCTTTAGCATCAGTCCCTCCAATGAACATCCAGGATTGATCTCCTTTAGAATGGACTGGTTGGATCCTTTACTGGGTCAATATTAATTTTCTCAGACTTCCTTCCTCTGCATGTAATCTGCAGACCAAAGCTCAAGGAGGGGGAAATCCAAGACGATGGAACCAGGGTGAAATATTCTGTCATTTATTACTCTTCCCCTCTGAGGCTCCCCAGCCATTTATCCACCTTGAGCTGATATCTTATACATACACATGTAAGAATGGGTTAGCATAAGAACGGCCGTCTTAGAGGCCGGAAAAACCATTTTTACTGAGTATGTGACTTGAGGGAAGAAGAACTAGATAAAACCTGGGAGACAAGTTAATCTTAAGTACCAAGAATGTGGGCGGCTGTGACACTGAAAATTAGGTAAACAGGTCTGATAAGTTTATCTCGTTAAGACACCAGGATAGAGATATGCACAGCTGTGTGTGTGTGTGTGTGTGTGGAAAATTCCTGTGAGTTAGGTAATTTAGAAATATCATGATTTGAAAATGCTATATAACCCCTTGGCTCTGAGTGCTCAGGGTCCTTGTTGAAACCCGCTGCATCGGGCAGACACTTGGACCCCAGCTAGCTGGAAATAAACCTCACTGTGTGTCTTGCATTATCGTGAGTGTCCTCTGTTCCTTTGAGGGAAGGGCGACTCCGGACCCTAACACACACACACACGCCTCCTGGGCCTCCCTCCCCAAATCCTCCAGTTGGTGGAAATGGCAGCAGAACCCTAATCTGGAGGCCAAGCTGAACCCTTCCACAGAGTCAAAACCACAACCAGGAAGCATTTGCCTAGCACTCAGAAGTGCAAAACGCAGAGCAGCACAGCAAGTTTTCAGTTTCAGACCTAATTCTGATTCCTCCAGTGCAAACTGCCTCCTCACTTGCTTTTAAGTGTGTCATTTCTGCAGTGAACTTTCTTGAAAAATCACTCTTCTGTGAGTCTCCATCTAGTATATCTCTCCCTGCCTTTCTCTTCTACTTGGCAACAGAAGGCACTTCTGTCCCCCTTAGAGCACACTGGCATGACCCAGGGCTCCTGGGGGAATTCTTCAAAGAAACAGGTTCTTGCTTGACCCCGACCTACTCACATAAAGAGTTCATGGCAGGAAGGCCCAAGTCTTGGCCCAATGAGCCCAGCATCGCCACCCACGAAGCACAGCTGCTCTGCTAATTTTAGAACTCTGAGAAGCCACCTGACTTCAAGGCACTCACCAGATACTCATCACACCCTATCTCCGGAGCTGATCTGGGGTGGGGCCTGCTCCTTGTTCTTCACACCCAGAACACCTTTGAGAGCTAGAAAAGTGACTTTGGGGGAGGTGACTCTGAATAAATGACAAAAAGATAAAGCGACCCTCGATCAGCTAGCAAACTGCAAATTGTTTCTACCTGGTCGAGCCCCCAGCATTGGACTGGTCTGTCCAGCGACCTGATCTCCACCTGACATTCAGATCCCACCTCCCATTTCACATGTCTGAAGTGGGACTCCCCAGCTTCAGCTTCCCCCAGACCCTTGCCTCCTGTCTGCTTGTCTGAGGCGTATCCTGTTTCCCAAATGAGGATCCTCAGGTCTTGACTACCTCCCCCTCCTCTCCAGTCACTAAATATAAAGTTCAAACTACTTTATCTCCTAAACAGGGGTTCATAAATTTCTCTCCATTCCCACAGTCTTTGCTCTCCATCAGGTTCTCTTTAGTTCAGCTCAGTTACTCAGTTGTGTCCGAATCTTTGTGACCCCATGAACCACAGCACGCCAGGCCTCCCTCCATCACCAGCTCCCGGAGTTCACCCACCCATGTCCATTGAATCAGTGATGCCATCCAACCTTCTCATCCTCTGTCATCCCCTTCTCCTCCCGCCTTCAATCTTTCCCAGCATCAGGGTCTTTTCCAACGAGTCAGCTCTTCACATGAGGTGGCCAAAGTATTGGAGTTTCAGCTTCAGCATCAGTCCTTCCAATGAATATTCAGGACTGATCTCCTTTAGGATGGACTGGTTGGATCTCCTTGCAGTCCAAGGGACTCTCAAGAGTCTTCTCCAACACCACATTTCAAAAGCATCAATTCTTCGGCACTCAGCTTTCTTTATAGTCCAACTCTCACATCCATACATGACTACTGGAAAAGCCATAGCCTTGACTAGATGGACCTTTGTTGGCAAAGTAATGTCTCTGCTTTTTAATATGCTGCCTAGGTTGGTCATAACTTTCCTTCCAAAGAGTAAGCATCTTTTAATTTCATGGCTGCAGTCACCATCTGCAGTGATTTTGGAGCCCAGAAAAATAAAGTCAGCTCCTGTTTCCACTGTTTACCCATCTATTTGCCATGAAGTGATAGGATTGGATGCCATGATCTTAGTGTTCTGAATGTTGAGCTTTAAGTCAACTTTTTCACTCTCCTCTTTCACTTTCATCAAGAGGCTCTCTTCAGGGATTCCCAAGTGGCACAATGGTAAAGAACCCGTCTGCCAATGCAGGAGACACAAGAGATTTGGGTTCGATCCCTGGGTTGGGAAGATCCCCTGGAGGAGGAAATGGCAACCCACTCCAGGGTTCTTGCCTGGAGAATCCCATGCACAGAGGAACCTGGCGGGCTATAGTCCATGGGCTCGCAAAGAGTTGGCCATGACCAAGCACACACACGTGTGCACAGGTTCTCTTCAGCCCTCGCCTGCTCACTGTAACAGTTGCCAGCAGGCTCCCTGCCTCCCTTTTCACATTCTAAGTCCAACTTCCAAGGCCATTTTTCTAAAACCACATCTATTTCTAGCTTAAAACCCTTCAGGTTTTCCTGGCAGGTTCTCCACACTATTTGCATGTTAGAATCACCTGGGCAGGGCAAAAAAAAAAAAGCCAGTGCCCAGGTTCCCACCCCCAGAGATTCTGATTTGATTGACAGGATGGGACAAGGCATCCATATTTCTTTTTGAGATTTCCTAGAAAGCTGATGTGCAGCCAGGGTTGAGAACCACTGACCACCAGGATGAAGTCCAAACTCCTTCCCATGGCACCCAAGACTTTTCTTGATGGGGCCCTTGCCCACCTCTCCCATCAGCCTCTCTCCTGGCCTCTTCATGCCTTTATGTCCCACCAACAGTGAACAACTCACAGTTCCCACCACCACACCATTGCTCATCTGTTCCCGAGCCTGAAACGCCCTCCTTACTGTCCCAACAT
The DNA here is from genome assembly GCF_049115385.1 of Moschus berezovskii. Lineage (NCBI taxonomy): Eukaryota > Metazoa > Chordata > Mammalia > Artiodactyla > Moschidae > Moschus > Moschus berezovskii. The sequence continues at coordinate 32,194,324 of NC_142476.1, read as the reverse complement.
CACCTTCTATAGGAAGCCGTGCCTGATGCATCACCTCAGCACCTTCCCTCACTCCCTGGTGCTCCATAAAACCTTGAGTGTGCCTCTGTTATTGAACATCCATATTATTTTGTGGTGATTTATGTACCTATCTTCCTTAAGCGAAAGGGAGAGGTTATTTCTGTAGGGTTACTTCATGGAGCCCACAGCTGTTCACACTGCAGCTGGGCCTCTCAAGCATGGGGACCCTGAATTTGGAAAGCTGCCTGAAATCAAGACACTTCTTCTCAGTCACCTTCTCACTGCAGTTATATGGCCTCTGCTGTCTGTTCACTGCTTTTGAATCTTCTTGGCAGACAACATTCTCTACCTGTATGCGCCAGATGGGCCTCAAATGGCCACTCCATAAAGGCAGTCTCAGCTCTTCAACATACAAGTTCTCACTTGCAGCAACACTGACTAGCATCCTAAAGGTCCATTCCAAAGTCCTAATAAAGAGAATTCTATTGGCCCAAGGAGTCACTGGTGTTCCCATCAGCTATGGCCAAATATGGCTGCTGCATAGAAAGGGAGGGCCTAAAAAACTGGAGATGAATCATGGCATGAGCAAGCACCCCAAAGGTGAAAATTATGCCACAAGAGTCAAGATTCTTGAACCCTGTGTTACACGGGTGTAGATCAAGTGCTGAGTGAGCCAGAGAAAGAAACCAGTATTTCAGTCTTGGGTGTCTGGGAAGGCTTCACAGGAAAGCTGACACTGAACCTGAGCCTTGAAGGAGAAGTAGGATTTTTCTAGGCACAGAGAAAGTAAAGGATATTCTGGGTAAAGGCAATATCAACAAGTTACCGTGGAGAATATGTTTCCACGTAGAAGTGAACGGAAGGAACTAAAATGGTACCAAGACGGTGGGATCAGCAGCTGGGGCTAGAAATGTGGTTTTGACCCAGATTGTGAGAATCTTTGCCAGACTTAGTCATCTTCACCATACAAGAGGTGAACTCCTCCAAGATCTCAATCACAAAAGTAAGAAGGAGACAGAGTGAGCAGACCAGGGGAGAGGCCCTGTGGTCTATACTAGGGTAATAGGTAGATTCCTACAGACTTTACACTTCAAAGAGCAATTTGACTGTGCTAGTTCATCTAATCCTCACAATATCATCATAATGTAGATAAGCCTGGCTTTTATTACATTTTTTTCACGTCACTGAAGAGGAAAATGTGGTTCAATTCAGTTACTCAGCTTGCTTAAGATCACACAGTTAACCAGATGCATAACTTGAATGTTCAGTTCAGTTCGGTCACTCAGTCGTGTCTGACTCTTTGTGACCCCATGGACCGCAGCACACCAGGCCTCCCTGTCCATCACCAACTCCTGGAGTTTACTCAAACTCATATCCATTGAGTTGGTGATGCCATCCAACCATCTCATTCTCTGTCATCCCCTTCTCCTGCCTTCAATTTTTACCCAGCACAGAGTCTTTTCCAGTGAGTCAGTTCTTGGCATCAGGTGGCCAAAGTAATGGAGTTTCAGCTTCAACATCAGTCCTTCCAATGAATATTCAGGACTGATTTCCTTAAGGATGGACTGGTTGGATCTTCTTGAAGTCCAAGGGACTCTCAAGAATCTTCTCCAACACCACAGTTCTAAAGCATCAATTCTTCAGCACTCAGCTTTCTTTACAGTCCAACTCTCACATCCATATATGACTACCGGAAAAACCATAGCCTTGACTGCTGCTAACTGCTAAGTCGCTTCAGTTGTGTCCGACTCTGTGCAGCCCCATAGATGGCAGTGCACCAGGTTCCCCCATCCCTGGGATTCTCCAGGCAAGAACACTGGAGTGGGTTGCCATTTCCTTCTCCATAGTCATAGCCTTGACTAGACGGATCTTTGTTGGCAAAATAATGTCTCCGCTTTTTAATATGCTATCTGGGTTGGTCATAACTTCTCTTCCAAGGAGTAAGTGTCTTTTAATTTCATGGCTACAGTCAGCATCTGCAGTGATTTTGGAGCTCCCAAGAACAAAGTCTGTCACTGTTTCCATTGTTTCTCCATCTATTTGCCATGAAGTGATGGAACCAGATGCCATGATCTTAGTTTTCTGAATGCTGAGTTTTAATCCAACTTTTTCACTCTCCTCTTTCACTTTCATCAAGAGGCTCTTTAGTTCTTCTTCACTTTCTGCCACAAGGGTGGTGTCATCTGCATATCTGAGGTTATTGATATTTCTCCTGGCAATCTTGATTCCAGCTTGTGCTTCATCCAGCCCAGGGTTCCTCATGATGTACTCTGTATATAAGTCAATATATAGCCTTGACGTACTCCTTTTTCTATTTGGAACCAGTCTGTTTTTCCATGTCCAGTTCTAACTGTTGCTTCCTGATCTGCATTCAAATTTCTCAAGAGGCAGGTCAGGTGGTCTGGTATTACCATCTCTTGAAGAATTTTCCACAGTTGGTTGTGATCCACACAGTCAAAGGCGTTGGCATGTTCAGGAAAGCAGAGCAGATGTTTTTCTGGAACTCTCTTGCTTTTTCGATGATCTGTCAGATGTTGGCAATTTGATCTCTGGTTCCTCTGCCTTTTCTAAAACCAGCTTGAACATCTGGAAGTTCACAGTTCACGTATTGCTGAAGCCTGGCTTGGAGAATTTTGAGCATGACTTTACTAGCGTGTGAGATGAGTGTAATTGTGTGGTAGATCTTCAAATTCTAAAGTCCATTCGCTGTTCAGTGTTGAAGGCTTCACAGCAATGAACAGGTCAAACTAAAACTACCTTGCATTAGAACAGAAAGAATGGATAATTCAGGTAAAACATTTTCAGTATTAACTACTGATATGGAAAACTGTTCATGATATGATACTGACTGGGAGGAAAGTTAACTATAAAACCATATGATCATGTAGTGCTAATCTTCTTAAAAGTATAAACGTGAACTGAAAAAATACCAAAAGGGAAAATAGAGAATTGTTTTTGGGTAATTTTTTATTTTTATCTGGATAATTCTTTTTTTTTAATGATTTTTTGTTTTAAGTAATTAGTTAATTTTTGGCTGCACTGGTCTTTGTTGCTGCACAAAGGCTTTCTCTAGTTGCAGCGAGCATAGTCTACTCTTTGATACAGTGGGCTGGCTTCTCACTCTGGTGGCTTGTCTTGCTGCAGAGCACAGGCTGTAGGTGCGAGGGCTTCAGTAGTTGTGGCTCACAGGCTTAGTTACTCTGAGGCACGTGGGATCTTCCTGGACCAGGGATCGAATCTATGTCCCCTGCATTGGCAGGCAGATTCCTATCCATAGAGCCACCAGGGAAGTTCCTGGATAATTCTTACTTTTATCTTTATATCCTTCTATGTCTTCTAAAATTTCTACAACAGAATTGTATTGCCTTTAAGTGAAAACAGTAACTTTCCATTATAAAAATTATATATTCTCTCTCTATATATATATATAATATATACATAAATATACTTTAGCTTCAGCATCAGTCCTTCCAGTAAATATTCAGGGTTGATCTCCCTTAAGATTGACTGGTTTGATCTCCTTGCTGTCCCAGGGACTATCAGGAGTCTTCTCCAGCACCATAGTTCGAAGGCATCAATTCTTCGGCGTTCTGCCTTCTTGACCATCCAGCTTTCACAACTGTACGTGACAATTGGAAAGACCATAGCCTTGACTAAACGGCCATTTGTTGGCAGAGTTATGTCTCTGCTTTCCAACACACTGTCTAGGTTTGTCATCACTTTTCCGCCAAGAAGCAATCGCTTTCTGCTTTCATGACTGCAGTCACCATCTGTAGTGACTACTTATTCTTTAGCAGTTTCATGGGATTCCATTGAATGGATGTGTCACAACCTATTTAATCAATCCATTTTAAGACCTCCGGGAGTTGGTGATGGACAGGGAGGCCTGGCGTGCTGTGATTCATGGGGTCGCGGAGAGTCGGACACGACTGAGCGACTGAACTGAACCGAAGATGTTTCTAGGTTTTTTTATATTATAAATTTTAAATACACTGTGTTTATATCCTTATACATTACACAGACATTTAACTGCATATAAGCAATAACTACCAGGCTTTCCTGCTGGCTCAGTGGTAAAGAATCTGCCTGCCAATGCAGGTTAACATGGGTTTGACCCCTGGGTCAGGAAGATCCCCCGGAGAAGGAAATGGCAACCCACCCCAATATTCTTCCCTGGAGAACCCCATGGACAGAGGAGTCTGGCGGGCTACAGTCCATGAGGTGTCAAAGAGTTGGACAATTGCAGTTTTGACAGAAATTGCCAAATACCTTCACCTTCACTTACAATGGGTTAAATATTTTTTCAACCTGTGGTAATTTGATATATGTATTTTTAACAAAATACTTGTAAAGAAAAAATTTCCATCACTGACCAATTTAGAGTATATTTACTGGTTACAGTCCAAAATACATCACATAATCAAACAATTCTTCTAACCAAGATTGTGTAATTCAAAGTTGTAAAATTTCACCCCAATATATACTTACTAAAAACTATTTATTGTTAATTATCAGTGTATATCTAGCAATGAAAGCCCAACTCTATTTATAGTAGGCGATGAAACTCGTGGTGTGGCTAAAATTGCTATGATTCGTTGTATGAGGCAGTAACTAAAATTTTCATCTCTATGGCTAAATGACTGAAAAGAATGCACTGTGGTTGCAAAGTTCAGTTGGAAGATTGTGAGAAAGGGACATCCTCAGGGCCCGTCAGAGGCCTGACCACAATCCACAGGGGTGAGCAGGGGTGAGCAGGGGTGAGCAGGAGGGGCCAAAATGTGGTCTGGGTATCAGCTGAGCACCTTTCAAAGGACTGACAGTGGTCAGTCTCCAGGGAATAAACACACCCAAATAAACTGTGCTTCATTCATAAAGAAGTTCAGGCCTTTCTGAGCTCCTGGGTGGGTTGGTTTGTTTATTGTTTACTTGTTTGCTTGCTTCTTTGTTGAGCTTTGAGTTATGAGCCAAATATAGAAATGACTGCATTGTCCACATATGCATTCAAGGGACAGGATTTATTTTTGAATTTTTGTGAATCAGAGGATTTTTGTATTGGGATAAAACAATGTTGTGGTAGTTTCAGGTAAATAGCGAAGGAACTGAGCCATACACATACAGAGGTCCATTCTCTCTCAAATTCCACCCGCATCCAGGCTGCCATTTAACCTTGAGCAGAGTTCTCGGTGCCATCAGTAGGTCTCTATGTTGCTCACCCATCTTAAAAGTAGCAGTGTGTACATGTCCATCCCAAACTCCCTAACTATCCCGTCCTCCCGTTCTTCCCCCCAGCGACCAGAAGTCTGTCCAAGGGGCAGGTTTTATATCATCACGCTAGTAGGAAGAATTCGTAAAATGACTTCATCATCTCCCTAGATGCCAAGAAATAATTCAGACCAACAGTTGTCCCTTTTGAAAACTCTGTCTCAACAAAACTGTTTCTGTGATAAAGTGTCTTAAAGAAACCAAAATTCCCGAGCAATATTATACAAAATGGAGAATCCAGAGTCAGAGTTAGTATGCTTTCTGTCATCACTGCACTCAACATGATATCATAGGGCTGACAACAATGTTCTGAGAAGATCAAGAAACAGAAGCATCTACACAAGAAAGGAGCAATTCAGGTATCATTGAGAGATGTTATTGTTGTATACTTGTAAAACCCATGAGGTGAGAAGTGACAAAGAGCTATGAAGTATAAGACAAGTCCACAAAATCTGGTGTTATTCTTTATAGTAGTGGTACACATAGAAAAAGAGATTCCATTCTATAAGAGTAACAAAAACCATAAATTCTTGAATACTGACTCAACTTGGAATAAAAAACATCTTATCATGTTGAAAGAAATGTAAAACACCATAATAGGAAAAGTAAAGGGAGACCAAAACATGGCAATCTTTCCTTGTTTCTGATTAAGAAGAGAATATAGTAAAGATAATATATCTTAAATCAGTGTGCAAATTTAGGGCAATTAAAGTTCACTTCTTGAGAGTCCCTTGGACTGCAAGGAGATCCAACCAGTCCATTCTACAGGAGATCAATCCTGGGTGTTCATTGGAAGGACTGATGCTAAAGCTGAAACTCCAATACTTTGGCCACCTCATGAGACGAGTTGACTCACTGGAAAAGAGTCTGATGCTGGGAGGGATTGGGGGTGGGAGGAGACGACAGAGAATGAGATGGCTGGATGGCATCACCGACTCGATGGACATGAGTTTGAGTGAACTCCGGGAGTTTGTGGTGGACAGGGAGGCCTGGCGTGCTGTGATTCATGGGGTCTCAAAGAGTCGGACACGACTGAGCGACTGAACTGAACTGAACTGAAAGACAATTTAGGGCTCAACTGGTAAAGAATCTGCCTGCAATGCGGGAGACCTGGGCTCAATCCCTGAGTTGGGAAGATCCCCCGGAGAAGGGAATGACCATCCACTCCAGTATCCTTGCATGGAGATTTCCATGGACAGAGGAGCCTGGTGGCTACAGTCTGTGGGATTGCAAAGAGTCAGACATGAGTTTATACAGCTTGACAAATAATGTGAAATTAGTCCAAAAGAAAAAGCAGTCAAGGATAAAAAAATCCTTTTTTCTTAATTTATTGAGGTAAAATTGGCAACATATAACAGCTAAATCTTTATGATACTGACATCAAAACAGAGGGGGTAAAAATCACTAACTGAATAAAATAGATATTTCAGAAATAAATTCAGTCTTAGGGACAAAATATATTGGGGGATAGAGGGGAAAATAAGCACTGTAGCAGTAGACAAACATTATTTAAGCAAAATTATAGGAAAAACAGAAGAATAATTGTATATACTTATATGTCATACTTAGAGTGAAATATTGAGAGTATCTGGTGTTTTGCCTTTTTTGTGTGTGGTTTATGGTTTTATGGAAGCTTTTTTTTTTTTCTTTCCGCTACTATGGACTCATCAGCAAAGACTGAAGGGAATTTTCCCCTTATTCCTCTCAGAGAATGCAGTCAGCCTTTGTGTTCTTGTGTTCCTAGCTCCCAAAGGACACATATTACATTTTAGGATCAAGCCTTGAAGCACTGATTTCCAGGCAAGAAGAGGCAGAGGGTGGAGGTTGGGGCGGGGGCCATGACGTGTCTGGAGAGAGGCTTGACGTCAGGCTGAGAGTGGTTGGTTCTCTGGTTCGAGGTCCCTAAGGAGAGGAGAACACACAGTGCCCGGAAGGTGGTGGGACCTTGAGTGGAGGATGGCTACAGGGATGCTGTCAAGGCCAGTCACCAGCCCCTCACCTTGGAAACAGCTACCATGCTATCTGGTCTAGTGAGGAGAGAGTACAGCTTCAGTGCCCCACAACCATGGGGAGGCCTGTGCCCACTTGGGCAAGGAGCATCTTCTCTGGTGACTAAATAGATTAATGACAGAGGCCTCTTTCCTCATCCTCCTAGACTGAGTAGGTCCTGAGGATCTGGTAAAACTCAGGGAAGGAAAAGAGAGAACGAAGATCCCTTTCCTAAACAATTACTACTGGGATCGGAGAGTATATCCTGAGCTAGAAAAATAAGTGATATTTCTTGCACCTCAAGTACGTGGAACAGTTCATACCTGTTACATCCTACAGTTTGATAAACCCAGGTGATTCAAAGAATAATTAAACAATGACTACAAACTATTTTGAAAATTAGAAAACAAACTAATATATTTTTTCCAGTGGAGAGGACAGATACATTTCTGGGATACAAAAAAAAAAAGAAAGAAAGAAAATTAGACCGAGGGGTAATGGAAAAATATACAACCCAACTGGCCCTTAGAGAATTACAATCATACGGTATACCCAGATTGCCCCCAAATGGCCTGGATTTATTCTAACTCAGGATCGACTGCAATTAATCCATAAGTGACTATTAGCAAAAATTTTAATTATAGTGATGTAAGCCTAGCAGTGTAATCTGCATTTTTCACCAAATGTGACATAAACATTCGTGCAGACTCCAAGTTAACAAAGGACTTACTCAGTTTTTTCAGTGTCTCATGCCAAAAGATGTTTTTGAAGTGATGCTGGAAAGGGGTCTGGGCTTTCCCATCCTATGAACCAGCCACTTATGCTCTTACACCACAAGATGCCTGCCAAACCTGAGGCCATGAGGCAAAGCTCAACTACCAGTTCTACACGGGCCCAACACAAAACCCAGATCTTCTTATTATGTTAGAAATTCAGTGGCTGGCAAGGGGTCAAAGCTAAATGACCCCACAGTGTAGCCACTGAGACATCGAGGTGAAAAAAACCACACAGGATTAGGATTTTCCAGAAAAACAAAACCAACACCTCTTTCTCCCTCTCTCTCTCTCTCTCGAGAGATTTTTGACCTTGTAAGATATTGGCTCATGCAATTATGGAGGCTGAGTTATTTGCAAGTCAGGGAGCTAGAAAAACTAATACAGTTCCAGTCCAAGTCTGAAGGTCTGAAGAACCTGGAGTGTTAATGATGTAAGTCCCAATCTGAGTACAGGAGAAGATCAATGTCCCAACAGACAAGGTCAGGCAGGGATCAAATTGGTCCTTCCTCTACCTTTTTGATCTATTCAGGCCTTCAACAGGATGGATGATGCTCACCTACGTTAGGGAGGGCTACTCAGTTTACTAATTCAAATACTAATTTCTTCTGCAAACACTGTTACAGACACACCCCAAATAATGTTTAACTAGATATCTGGTACCCCAGTCAAGTTGACCCATAAAATTACCCATCACTATGTATGTAGGGGTTCAGCAAAGACTACCTATCTGCCTAACACTATGGTTGTGAAACTAGTTGTCCATGTGTGTCTCATTAGCAGGCCTGGATTGGCTAATAATTATAATTGAACCAAATTTCATGACATAGTTTTTTGAGTTCCTCAGATTTAATTCCACTAAAATTTCAGAATGAAACTGGGACATTGTAGATTGCTAACAAAAGGAAAATAGGTATGAATAATTCCCCAAATGTCCTTGACTCAGATTTGAGTCATATGGATTTTCATTCAGCACAATTATCGTTTTAAAAAAATAATATTGGTGGTATAGAGGTGAGCATAGCTACCTTCCAACACCATTATAACTAAAGGTAAATGAATGTGGCTTACTTGAATTTCTGATCATGTGGTTCATCATTATATAAAAATGTGATTGTTCCTACTCAAACCAATTACAGAGTCAACCAGAACACACCTGAATATGCAATAAAAATAATTATTTATTATATTTCATAAAAATTCAACATTATGATTAGACCATTAATGACCTAAGATATGTTGGTTATTGATATCTTCCAAGTTTTTACAGTTTTATTTTCTCTTTCCACAAACGATGCTCCTTCCTGTGCCTGCTCAGACTTTCCCTTTAGGTGGTGGCCAAAGATGAAATTCCACATTTAGTCAATTGGAATGTTGTTACCATTGGGGTAATGGCAGGACCACTGATCTTTGATGCTGTAAGACCTGAGCTACAGTCCAGGCTACCCCACTTACAAGCATGTGACCATGTGCGAGTTACTTGACCACTCAGAGCTGTGGGCTCATCTTCATAAAATGGAAATGATAATACCTGCTCTGATATTCTTCCCTGAGGCTTGTGGTGAGGCCCAAATGAGATATTATGCAAAAGTCTTTGCAGAGTATAGAGCACCATCAATTTTATGGTATCATGATTGGCGTGCTCTAGGAATCAGTGTGCTTAAACCCTGTGTGCTTAAAATCACATGACTCACTGGTTTAAAAAGTTCATTTCCAGGCTCTGTTCCCAGAGAGTCTAGTTTAGTAAGTTCTGGGTGGAACTTGGAAATCTGCATTTTTATTCTTCAACCCCCATCATCACCCCCCTTCCCCTGCCGAATGATTTGAGTATGAATGGTCTAGGATAACACTTAGAGAAATACTCATGTAAGGGTAAAATAAAACACTTCTGAAGAACTTCAGAAATGGCTCCTCAGAAGAATAAGTTAGGTCCTTCCAGTTTTGGATTAAGTATCAATCCGCCAATGCAGGAGACATGGGTTTGATCCCTAGGTCAGAAAGATCCCATGGAGAAGGAAATGACAACCCACTCCAGTATTCTTGCCTGAGAAATACCATGGACAGAGGAGCCTGGTGGACATGACTTAGTGACTAAACAACAACAATCAGATATCTAACTGCTTTAAGTGATAAATTAACAAACATAAGCTATTGAGCTGATGTCCAGTTGGAAGACGTTGCTCAAACGAATTCACTCCAGAAAAAAAGATGTTTATTGTAGAATTGCTCTTAGAGTTGGTTGAAAATAATGGGAAAGACTTTTGTTTTCCACTCTGCCTTACCTTCCTCTAATGCCACTTCCAGGCCAGTATTTCTTGGCTTCACTTCTTCTCTGCCACAATTTCTGTACTGTATGAATGTCCTCCATCTGTCTGGGGAGAGAGGAATGGATTCCCGTCATTTTAACAAGGATGTCTGCTGAACCGTATGGGCATGCCTCAGGGCAGAGCACTGAGGGAGAAACAAAGCTTCAAAGATTCTGGTAACCGCAGGGGCATCCAAGATGGGAAGTAATAGAGCTGTGGTCTCTCAGCAGCCGCAGACTCAAACATAGCTGTTTTGTCATTCAGAATAGATAGCACAGGGCTAGCCCTGGGCTAAATTATTCAGTCATTGAAATTGACTTTGATGTTTCCCCACTATTTCCAGTTCCTGATCACGTTTATTATCCCTGCCTCCTATCCTGGACAGGACCCTCCTTTTGATACCCCACCTCGTTCTCTCTGACTAGAACCTGGGAACTCTTTCTTTTCTATGACAACACCCCAACTGCCTCCTTGGCTCAGTGTCCCTGGTATAAAAGTAGGTAGTGGTAGTGCTGGGGGTGGAGGGATGGGACTCTAATCAATCAGTGTATTTGTGTTGAGGTTAAATGTGTTACTTTCCCCTAGGTGACTGAGGACTTTCTGGAAAGATTTTCAACCCAAGGAATACAAAGTCAAGGATTTATAGGCACAGATAGCTTTAGAGGAAAGGTCGAGAGTGGAGGAGAAATTTTCAGGTAGCAGCCCTTCCCTAGTCACACCACCTGGCGGGTAGTATTGACAAGCCATGCACATTTCCAAGGGCTTTACCTGGGGACTTCTTAGTACCATTGTTTGGACTTAGCAGTGAGACAGCTCCTTCTACCTCACCAGCCTCTATTTCCTGAAATAAAGGAGAAGTGGGCCACAGAGGATGAGATGGTTTGTGCTAAGTGGCTTCAGTCATGTGTGACTCTTTGCAACCCTATAGACTGTAGCCCACTAGGCTCCTCTGTCCATGGGATTCTCCAGGAAAGAATACTGGAGTGGGTTGCCATTTCCTTCTCCAGGGGATCTTCCCAACCCAGGAATCGAACCTGAGTTTCCTATGTCTCCTGCATTGGCAGGAGGGTACTTTACCACTAGCATGACCTGGGCAACATCGACAAAATGGACATGAATTTAACCAAACTCCAGGAGACAGTGGACTGGGAAGCTTGGCGTGCTGTAGTCCATGGGGTCACAAAGAGTCAGACACAGCTTAGCTACTGAACAACAACAATATTTCATTGACTCCTCTTAGTAACCACACAAGAGAGGTGTTATGCGAAACTCCTTACACAATGGACCATTAGGTTCCTTCAAGGACAGTATAAACTGTGAAGGTTAAAGTCATCAATGCAAAGAATCAACTGTACTGACCCTCAGTCAGTCAGTCAGTTCAGTCGTTCAGTCATGCCCGACTCTTTGTGACCCCACGAATCGCAGCACGCCAGGACTCCCTGTCCATCACCAACTCCCAGAGTTCACCCAAATGCATGTGCATCAAGTCGGTGAAGCCATCCATCCATCTCATTCTCTGTCGTCCCCGTCTCCTCCCGCCCCCAATCCCTCCCAGCATCAGGGTCTTTTTCCAGTGAGTCAACTCTTCGCATGAAGTGGCCAAAGTATTGGAGTTTCAGTCTCAGCATCAGGCCTTCCAATGAACACCCAGGACTGGTCTCCTTTAGGATGGACTGGTTGGATCTCCTTGCAGTACAAGGGACTCTCAAGAGTCTTCTCCAACACCACAGTTCAAAGCATCAATTCTTCGGTGCTCACCTTTCTGAACATTCCAACTCTCGCATCCATACATGACCACTGGAAAAACCATAGCCTTGACTAGACGGACCTTTGTTGGCAAAGTAATGTCTCTGCTTTTTAATATGCTATCTAGGTTGGTCATAACTTTACTTCCAAGGAGTAAGCATCTTTTAATTTCATGGCTGCAATCATCATCTGCAGTGATTTTGGAGCCCCCAAAATAAAGTCTGACATTGTTTCCACTGTTTCCCCATCTATTTCCCATGAAGTGATGGGACCAGATGCCATGATCTTTGTTTTCTGAATGTTGAGCTTTAAGCCAACTTTTTCATTCTCCCCTTTCACTTTCATCAAGAGGCTCTTTAGTTCCTCTTCACTTTCTGCCATAAGGGTAGTGTCATCTGCATATCTGAGGTTATTGATATTTCTCCCGGCAATCTTAATTCCAGCTTGTGCTTCTTCCAGCCCAGCGTTCCTCATGATGTACTCTGCATAGAGGTCAAATAAGCAGGGTGACAATATACAGCCTTGACGTACTCCTTTTCCTATTTGGAACCAGTCTGTTGTTCCATGTCCAGTTCTAACTGTTGCTTCCTGACCTCCATATAGGTTTCTGAAGAGGCAGGCCAGGTGGTCTGGTATTCCCATCTATTTCAGAATTTTCCACAGCTTATTGTGATCCACACAGTCAAAGGCTTTGGCATAGTCAATAAAGCAGAAATAGATGTTTTTCTGGAACTCTCTTGCTTTCTCCATGATCCAGTGGATTTTGGCAATTTGATCTCTGGTTCCTCTGCCTTTTCTAAAACCAGCTTGAACATCTGGAAGTTCACGGTTCATATATTGCTGAAGCCTGGCTTGGAGAATTTTGAGCATGATTTTACTAGCGTGTGAGATGAGTTCAATTGTGCGGCAGTTTGAGCATTCTTTGGTATTACCTTTCTTTGGGACTGGAATGAAAACTGACCTTTTCCAGTCCTGTGACCACTGCTGAGTTTTCCAGATTTGCTGGCATATTGAGTGCAGCACTTTCACAGCATCATCTTTCAGGATTTGAAATAGCTCTACTGAAATTCCATCACCTCCACTAGCTTTGTTCATAGTGATGCTCTTTAAGGCCCACTTGATTTCACATTCCAGGATGTCTGGCTCCAGGTGAGTGATCACACCGTCGTGATTATCTTGGTCATGAAGATCTTTTTTGTACAGTTCTGTGTATTCTTGCCACCTCTTCTTAATATCTTCTGCTTCTGTTAGGTCCATACCATTTCTGTCCTTTATCGAGCCCATCTTTGTATGAAATGTTCCCTTGGTATCTCTAATTTTCTTGAAGAGATCTCTAGTCTTTCCCATTCTGTTGTTTTCCTCTATTTCTTTGCACTGATCGCTGTGGAAGGCTTTCTTATCTTTCCTTGCTATTCTTTGAAACTCTGCATTCAGATGCTTATATCTTTCCTTTTCTCCTTTGCTTTTCACTTCTCTTCTTTTCACAGCTATTTGTAAAGCTTCCTCAGACAGCCATTTTGCTTTTTTGCATTTCTTTTCCATGGGGATGGTCTTGATCCCTGTCTCCTGTACAATGTCACGAACCTCCGTCCAGAGTTCATCAGGCACTCTATCAGATCTAATCGCTTAAATCTATTTCTCACTTCCACTGTATAATCATAAGGGATTTGATTTAGGTCATAACTGAATGGTCTAGTGGTTTTCCCTACTTTCTTCAGTTTAATTCTGAATTTGGCAATAAAGAGTTCATGATCTGAGCCACAGTCAGCTCCTGGTCTTGTTTTTACTGACTGTATAGAGCTTCTCCATCTTTGGCTGCAAAGAATATAATCAATCTGAGTTTGGTGTTGACCATCTGGTGATGTCCATGTGTAGAGTCTTCCCTTGTGTTGTTGGAAGAGGGTGTTTGCTGTGGCCAGTGTGTTCTCTTGGCAAAACTCTATTAGCTTTGCCCTGCTTCATTCTGTATTCCAAGGCCAAATTTGCCTGTTATTCCAGGTGTTTCTTGACTTCCTTTTGCATTCCAATCCCCTATAATGAAAAGGGCATCTTTTTTGGGTGTTAGTACTAAAAGGTCTTGTAAGTCTTTATAGAAGTGTTCAACTTCAGATTGTTCAGCATTACTGGTTGGGGCATAGGCTTGGATCACCGTGATATTGAATGGTTTGCCTTGGAAATGAACAGAAATCATTCTGTTGTTTTTGAGATTTCATCCAAGTACTGTATTTTGGGCACTTTTGTTGACCATGATGGCTACTCCATTTCTTCTAAGGGATTCCTGCCCACAGTAGTAGATATAATGGTCATCTGAGTTAAATTCACCCATTCCAGTCCATTTTAGTTCGCTGATTCCTAGAATGTCAACGTTCACTCTTGCCATCTCCTGTTTGACCACTTCCAATTTGCCTTGATTCATGGACCTAACATTCCAGGTTCCTATGCAATATTGTTCTTTACAGCATTGGACCTTGCTTCTATCACCAGTCACATCCACAACTGGGTATTGTTTTTGCTTTGGCTCCATTCCTTCTTTCTTTCTGGAGTTATTTCTCCACTGATCTCCAGTAGCGTATTGGGTACCTATCAACCTGGGAAGTTCCTCTTTCAGTATCCTATCATTTTGCCTTTTCATACTGTTCATGGGGTTCTCAAGGCAAGAATACTGCAGTGGTTTGCCATTCCCTTCTCCAGGGACCCTAGATTAATGTTATCCTGAATTTAAAAAGAAAACTACCCCACCTCCAGCTGTAGACCCTAATTAGTTTAAATCAATTATTATAAGCCCACTCCCTTGCCACAGTGATTGGTTTTATCAGAACTAAGCCAATAAGTTCACTCAGCATTCCCCTGGTTGCATTTGACCTAATTAAGGGCAAAGGAAAGCAAGAAGATAGCAGAGGGTTTCTGGGAAAGGAACTTCAATGTTTTTATCGGAATACTTCCAGATGTGTTTCTTTCTCTCTCTCTGAAAATTGATAAGGAAGCACATACCGGTCTTTTTGTTAGCAGTCAGCTTGCCTCAGTCATAGGATGAAATTGACACCCAAGGCAAAACAAAGGCCTCGAACAAAAGTGATTCTTTGATTATCATGGAGCTGCTGAATCAGATTAATACTGAAGACTACCTTCCTGCTGGACTTTGAGCTATGGAAATATGAGTTATGATTAGGTTCAGCTGCAAATAACTGTAAACCCTAATAAATGTGGCATAAACAAGTTAAAGGGTCATTTCTTTCTCAGATTTAAAAAAAGTCCAAGGAGATAGTCCTGGGATAGTATATCTTTCATCTGGTAGCTCTGCCATCACACCCAAATCCAGTCAGCAAGAAAGAGTAAAGTGAAAGTCAGTTCTCAGAAGACACATAGAACACTATTTAGATGCCAGAACTTAGTTATGTGACTATAACTAGTTTTAGATGTGGCTGAAAAAATGTCTTTATTTTGGGAGGTCATATATGCCTGGCTAAAAGTTGTGAGTTCTTCTCCTGGTATAAGGGGGAGATGAAACTTTGGGGATAACTAGAATCCTCGCAATGGCAAGCCTCTCCAGTACTCTTGCCTAGAAAATCCCATGGATGGAGGAGCCTGGTAGGCTGCAGTCCGTGGGGTCGCTAAGGGTCGGACACGACTGAGCGACTTCACTTTCACTTTTCACTTTCACACATTGGAGAAGGAAATGGCAACCCACTCCAGTGTTCTTGCCTGGAGAATCCCAGGGATGGGGGAGCCTGGTGGGCTTCCATCTATGGGGTCACACAGAGTCGGACACGACTGAAGTGACGCAGCAGCAGCCATTGTATGTCTTCCTTACTATTTAAGGCAGTTTGGATGGAGTTTCCTGTTATTTACAAATACATCCTAATTGACATAACCCCATAAGCCCCCAGTGACGTTCCATATCCAATCACATGCTGATGGATAAAAGTAAGAAGACCTTCACTGGGAGCATCTCAAGGTCTTTCTTTGTTTTTCTTCTCAGGCTTGGGACAGCACCTGGCACATAGAGGCACTCGATAAATATTTGCTGAATGGAACAAAATTAACTAGGAAGATTCAAACAGGAGAGTTCAATAGAATCTTGGCATAGTGACTTGTCAGCTCTGGCCTTGAGGAAACTGTAAAATCTTCTGAGGCTATAAATAAGAGAAGTAATACCTACCTTCAAACACTGTTCAAACATTAGTGACAATGTATGTAGAGTGCTCAGCAAAATTTCTGGCACATACCCAAATAGTTGACACACACATACTACGTGCATGAATTTTTTAAAAATTGCGATTATACATTATACATCTTGAAAGAACCCTGACGTTAAGAAAAGAGGGATTTTGGCAGTGTTTCAAATACCCACAAACTCTACTGGCTATTATTCATTCTTAGTCTTAGGAAAATATAACTGCTGTGTTCAAAGGAAAGAATATTTTGAAGAGATTTTTCATTAACACCCTGAAGCCTTCTTAGATATCAAATAGTTATTTAGTGAGTAAAGTGTGAATGAATCAGAACATATGTATTGAATTTATCTTGGAACTCTGTGTGTGTAAACCCTAACTACAAAATGTGCTTTGCATTCTCTCTCTGTCCAAAGGCTGGAAAAACAGCATGATGTTCTGCTGAACCCAAAATGACCTTGAACTCAGCAAATAGACCAAACTGATGGAAGAACCCCAGGTCATTTTCAGGGTCTTTACCGTATTAAGGTATCTACAACCCACTGTGATTTGGGATCTTTTGTGTTTGTTTTCCTTGGTTTGACTCAGAAACTTAAGGGAGAAAACAGAATCACCCTCTTGGTCCTCACTCAAGGTCTGAAAACAAAGACAGAAATGTTACCCCTGTGAAGAGGGCCTCTTCTAAGCAATGGGGCCTCGCAGACGTGGAAAGAACTGAGTTAACTTTTAAGTCAAATCGTAGATAAAGGCTGTAGTAAGAGGAGCTGAAAGAAAGAGTGAAGGGGATTTGAGAATGTTAACAGAGATTTGCGGTCCTCCTCCCGTTTTGGTGTTGCTGCTGCTGCTGCTGCTGCTAAGTCACTTCAGTCGTGTCCGACTCTGTGTGACCCCATAGATGGAAGCCCACCAGGCTCCCCCATCCCTGGGATTCTCCAGGCAAGAACACTGGAGTGGGTTGCCATTTCCTTCTCCAATGTGTGAAAGTGAAAAGTGAAAGTGAAAAGTGAAAGTGAAGTCGCTCAGTCGTGTCCGACCCTTAGCGACCCCATGGACTGCAGCCTACCAGGCTCCTACATCCATGGGATTTTCTAGGCAAGAGTACTGGAGTGGCTTGCCATTGCCTTCTCCGGTTTTGGTGTTGAGAAAGCTGAATTTCAGAGAAATGGCTGTTCTTAGCAGGACGTGCAGTGAGCTAACAGAGCAGGGAAAGTAGGGACAGAAAGGCAAGTGTCTCATTCCATAATCCATTACACCCTTGCAGGAAAAATGTTTAAAACACACACACAAAAAATTTTTTAATCTATTTGCAAAGGCAGCATATTGGTTTTAAAGGGTTGCAAGTGCCTTAGAGTGTACAAGGGGATCTCACACACACACTCTCATCTGACCTCACACACACACAGAACGCCCTTTAGCCCACTCTGCCAGGTTTTGCACAGGAGGGAACAGAGATTAGGTGACTTGGCAAAGTTGCTCAGAGGAAGCGCTGACTCCAAACACACCTCTTTCCGCTCTGCACGTAAGTCAGAGACAAAACAATCGTGTTTCTTTTTAAAAAGAAGAAAGAAATGCTAGTTTGTTGTTCTGATACCACCATCTCCATTTGCTGACTGTCTTTAGGGTAAAAAGTCCTCCTTGAAAATGAGATGAAAACATTTCCAGGTTTTTCTTTCTGGGGAGGTTACTGATGCTCTGCTTTTGGCCTCTGGCCTGATGAACGTAGGAAGGGATCCATTCCGACTCTGCTGCAGCCTTTCTGCTCTGGCCTCCCTCTCGCCTTCCTCTCTGGGCCTCTCTTTCCTCCCCTCTGGGTGACAGTAGGTCCTCAGCCCCATCAGCCACCATGTCCTGAAACACAGCAAACTGCTCAAGACTCAAGTGAAGTGAAAGTTGCTCAGTTGTGTCCGACTCTTTGCAACCCCATGGACTACACAGTCCATGGAATTCTCCAGGCCAGAATACTGGAATGGGTAGCCTTTCCCTTCTCTAGGGGATCTTCCCAACCCAGGGATCGAACCCAAGTCACCCGCAATGCAGGCGGATTCTTAACCAGCTGAGCCACAGGGATGCTCAAGATTCAAGTTGACGTCAAATGTCAAAACGTTTGTTGTGTTTGTCACAGTTGTCACTAGGTTCTGACTGACAGATTTGACTGAAAGTAGAAATTGTTCTGTTTTTTATCAAAAGGCAAATCCTCTATTCTCTCAAAACCATAGGCCTGTTGAGATGGCTGGATAGCCCATTAAAACATGAGGATCCTTTCCTAAAAATTGGCAGGGTTGGGGGACTTCCCTGGTGGGCCAGTGGTTAAGAATCTGTCCTGCAATGCAAGTGACAGGGGTTGATCCCTGGTCATGGAACTCAGATCCCACATGCCACAGGGCAACAAAGCCCATGTGCCACAACCAGAGTCTGTGTGCCACGACAAAAGATCCTGTATGATGCAACAAAGATCCCACATGCTGCGGTTAAGACCCAACACAATCAAATAAATTAAGGGATTTTAAAAAAAGAATTTATAAAAATAAATAAATGAAAGGGTGACTCCTTTCCAGGAGGTTTTCAATTTAAAAAAAAAAATGGTGTTGGGACTCTGTCCAACACAGACTTTTCAGTAATGACCACTGATTGATACTTTTTTCCCCTCATAGTGGTACTGATTTTTCCTTGACTTTTAATTATGTTAATCAGAACCAGTGACATGCTGGAGCTGGCTCCTAGCATGTCATGAGAGGTGATCCTTAAATTTCAGGAATTTGTGAAGCTAACGTGTTAAAAGCAACCATTATTACAAATTAAATTATATAAACTCACAATTAAATTATTTTAAAATCAAATGTAATAAATGCTCAAAACATATCACTTCCTAATTACTTTGACTTATTTTTAAAAACTCAAGTATAATATTGGTTCTTTTGAGACTATTTGGGTATCTGTTTGGTGGAAATACCATAACGAGTGTGCTGTTGTGTTTCTCTTCCCAACTGTGTTTGGTGATGTCACACTGATAGCTTGAAACCAACCATGGAGGGAGCATTTACTCCACAGGAATTGGAAAATAGAAAACACTGCAAATCACAATTTCTTTATTTCAGGGAGACCTTTTTTAAAAAGTGCACTTACTAGCACTTCACCCAGCAGAACCACCTGTAGATCCTGCAACACGAACATATCAAGATCACTGTTCTTAGTGCTCTAGCACAATCTTATTTATAATAGCAGTCCCTAAAGCAAGGAGTGGCAAGAATGACCTTGAAGAACCAAGTGATTGTTAAGTAGTGTAAAACAAAGGTGCCTTGGGACCCACCCTCTTCCTCTTTCTTTATATAGAGATTAATGACTAAGACCACTTTTAGATAACATAGACACACCCCCTGACAAAATTAACTACAGGTAGTCTTCTTATTGAAAAGTAGAAAGAAAATAATGCTGGTAACTACTAATTTTCAAAAAGAAAGGTTGGGGGCTTCACTGTGCTTCCACAGCAGGGGACACAGGTTCCATCACTGCTTGGGGAACTTAAGATCTCACATGTCATGTGGTGGGCCAAAAAAAAAAAAATTATCCTCAACCATCAACATTGTTACACAAAAGCTACTGTTTTGAGCAGGTTGTTTTGAACAACAATGTTGTTTTGAACAAAAACTTTTTGTTCAGTCACTTAGCTGTGTCCAACTCTTTGCAACCTCATGGACTGAAGCATGCTAGACTTCCCTGTCCTTCACTGTCTCCCAGAGTTTGCTCAAATTCATGTCCACTGAGTTGGTGATGCCATCCAACTATCCCATCCTCTGTTGTCCCTTTCTCCTCCTGCCCTCAATCTTTCCCAGCATCAGGGTCTTTTCCAATGAGTCAGCTCTTCAAATCAGGTGGTCAAAATATTGGAGCTTCAGCTTCAGCATCAGTCCTTCCAGTGAATATTCAGGGTTGATTTCCTTTAGGATTGACTGCTTTGATCTCCTTGCAGTCCAAGGGACTCTCAAGAGTCTTCTCCAGCACCACAGTTTGAAAGCATCAATTCTTCGGCGCTCAGCTTTCTTCTTTAGGGAGCAGATATCCTTGGTTCCTCCTTGTCCCACTTCTTACAGAAGCCTGTGCTGGCCTGGTATTGCCTGTGATGGGGTGGGAATGGCTGCCTAATTCTGGGGTTCAGACCTGGAAAACTCAATTGCCCAGAGACACCAGGCACACTTCCCCCAACAGTTTACTTTACCTCCCATCTGCTTTACCCCTTTGTCTTATTTCTCAGTTGATTCAAACCCAGGAGGAAAGAGGGTGTTAACTTCAGGGCCTCTCTAACCCATCAACAGCCAAGCATGAAGTGGCTTAGAACTCAGTCTTCCAAGGACATTACAGAGAAATTTTTTATGGCTGCGGTGAGAAGCTGTCAACACTTGCCCACAATATCTTTCATGTTCAAGTGTTTGAACATTCTACTACATAGAAGTTTGGCATTTCATTGGAGCCCTGGATCTTTTTGACCCAGCTCCAAAATTTATTCCTTAAGAAAATCTTGGCTTTTTTTCAGACAGATCCCCCACTCACAGCTCAGCTCCAGGCAGGGATGGAAAGGCCTTTGATCAAAACAGGGATCCTGGCCAAGCCCTTTAAAGTTTCACAACTGAGCATTAACCCTCCCACCTGTTTACCTGGGTTTCAAAGCAAATGCTCTGCTCAAAAGGACGATAAAGGATTCCTGAGTCCCAGATCTCACTAGAAAAGATAATTTTGAATGGTTTACTGTCCCACTTATCTGAAAAACCCCAGTGAGATCATCTTATTTAGGAATAATATTTGCTACAGGAGGGTTAACAGAAGACCATCTGGATTAAAAATAGACAAGTGACTATCCCTACTGCAGTTGCTATGAAACTCTCATTGAAGATATCATTCAGAGCATCCTTCAAAAACTTCTGTCTGGTAACCCAAGTGAGGAATATCTTGGATCTTTGTACTAGGGAAAGTTTGTCTCCCCTATGATGAATGAAATGCTTCTTCCTTTCAGATGATAATTGAAGTACCGCTTTCCCTCCTTGTCTTGGCTATAAGGAGGCTGCAACTAAGCCTCAGACTTCATGCTCACTCACAGATGCTCTATCAACCCTTATGGTTGGAGTATCTGCCTTGCACCTCTTAATCTTGCCCTCTCCTCTTTTTTTCTTCCCTTCTATTGACTTTGATATATTTATTACATTTTAAAGTCATTCTGAAATTCTTTAGCAAAGAGGTGAGATACAACTAAATACAGCGAAAAGATTCAATGATTGCCTGAGGTTGGTGGGGTGGGGAGTGCTGTGTGGGAGAGGAGGCACCTTCGGGATGTAGGGGAACTTTGGAGGGCCATGGAATGTCTATGTCTTGTGTACATGCATTTATCAAAATCCATTGAACTGCGTGCTTAAAATAGTGCATTATATTGTAAGTAAATTGAACCTCAATAAAGTTAACTTATTCAACTAACATGTTCCTATGATCTGCATTTTACATGGTACTGGGCAGAAAGAATGCACACAGTTGTGTAGATTGTTCATTGAACAAGGGTACCTGCTAGGAAGGGCTGAAATCCAGCCCATGCCTGGTTCACCAAGCCCAAGTGCCCAGCAAGGGGCTGAGTCTTCTCAGAGGAAGACTTTGCTTTTCTTTTTTATATTTTATAATGATATATTTACATTTTTATAAAACTTTTTATTTTATATTGGAGAATAGGCTATTAACAATGTCGTGATAGTTTCAGGTGAACAGCAAAGGGACTCAGCCATACATATACCTGTATCCATTCTTCCGAGGCAGTCTTTTTGATTCTGGAAAAAGCATTATATGAATATGGGTTCTTGGAAGCCTGGTTCTGAAGACATAGTGAAAAAGAATACAGATACTTTCCTGCCCTTGTGGAATTTGTTGTCTAGGGGGAGGGAGTTAAAACAAACAGTAAACATATAAGATAATGATAAGTTGTAATAAGCACTGTTAGAAATAAATCCTAAAGGAAATCAACCCAAAGTATTCACTGGAAGGACTGATGCTGAAGCTAAAGTTCCAATGCTTTGGCCATCTGATGCAAAGAGCCGACTCATTGGGAAAAAAAACCTTGATGCTGGGAAAGATTGAGGGCAGGAGGAGAAGAGGGCAAACGCAACAGAGGATGAGATGGTTGAATGGCATCACTGACTCAATGGACAAGAGTTTGAGCAAACTCTGGGAGATAGTGAAGGACAGGGAAGCCCGGCGTGCTGCAGTCCATGGGGTCGCAAAGAGTCAGACATGACTTAGAGACCGAACAACAAGAAATAAATATGATGATGTAATGGAGAGTGTTGGACTTGAGGAGAT
Source organism: Moschus berezovskii (assembly GCF_049115385.1). NCBI lineage: Eukaryota > Metazoa > Chordata > Mammalia > Artiodactyla > Moschidae > Moschus > Moschus berezovskii. Next base: position 32,171,746 of record NC_142476.1, on the reverse strand, counting down.
ACCAGAAATAAGTCATCAGGAAAGACTTCTTAGAAGAGGACAGTTCAGCTGAAGCCCAAGGGATGAGAAGCAACCAGCCTCAGAGTGTGAGAAAGCAACCCAGACAGAGGGAACAGCAAGAGCAATTTCTCGGGGCCAGGAGAACTCAGCCTATTCATGGATCAGAGAGAAGGTCACTGAGCGTGTAATAAGCCAACTGGAGCAGGGCATAGGGGTCAATAATGTAACAAATTCTCCAAAAGTTAGACAGAAGTCTTGAGAAATGGCTCACAAAACTGCACTACAAAACATTTTATTGCTCATAGATTTTAGAATTGCCAAGAGACCTTACAGATAAGAGAGTCCTTCAATCTGCCCCTATGACAAATGCGAAAAACAAGGGCCAGTTCACTCTGATAACTGGAAGCACAAATAGGATTAGAACTCAGGCTTGGCTTCAATTCAGCTTGCATTTACTGACTGCCCACCACATGTCAAGAACTATTTTCTACCCAATGGTCTAAAGCTTTTCAGACAAGGCAGGGTTGAGTAACAAGAATGACTGAATCGATGCAATTCTACTGCTGAAGACATGTTAAGATAAGGAGCATCTTCCTTTAGACAGCTGTGGCGGCTTAATCAGATGAGTATTTCACAAGACGATTTTTGCCTTGTATTTTAAAATAGTTTCCATTCGTGACCATGAGATACATTTTTTGAAAGATTCATATCTTAAAGCAACGAGTTCTGAAGCTAATCCTATGCTGACAGTGTTAGGAATGAGAAGACCATTAAGGGAATGCTGGGTGGGAAGCAACACGAATATAATCTCAAGTAAATAGTGTTGATCAATCATGGGAACAGCAGCACCATCTTTGAAACCCAAGAAAATCGAGATTGTATGGAAGACTTGCAGGGAAAAACTCAGACCTCATATCCCATGTCACAGAACATGGTGTCATCTTCCACACTTCCTTCATCCATCTATACTCACTGCCTGGAAATGGCAGGTGAAAATGACAGCTGCCCTTTATGAAGCCATGCCTTTGTCACTATTAAATGATTTGCAGGCTAGTAAATCCCAAGGTTCTTGGGATTATATTCTCCCTCTCTGATCTCCCTTTTCAAAAAGCTAAAGAAGCTAGAGCTGTGCAATTAAGCATCAGCCCACAGAAATAGAAATATGCAACAAAACCATCACTTCCCCCTCTATCTCATGCAGTCCTAAGAGTAACAGAAATGAAACCTACCATCTTCAACACAAACTGGAGTATCCTACTCAAGTAGATAAAAAGCTAATTAAGAAATCAAGGCTAATATTGTTAGCCTTGAGATGTTTTCCCTTGAGCATAATGGGTTTTTGTTCTCCTTTTAAAAAAAGTGACTTTCTTGCTTTCATCTGGGGGCCATTTTCCTAACTGACCCCTCATCTGAAGATGCAATCCCCTGGCAGTCAGGTCTAGATTAAACAGCTTCACCTAATCCAAACACAGTCTGGTCCTTTCCATGGAAGGGATTTAAGAAGGTACAGTCTCAGTATGGGCTGACCTCCCACTGGGTGTGCAGTGAACTCAGAATTTGCTGAAAAATTTGTACAATCTGCTGTCCAGCGCTTCCTCCTCCGCTGAAACTGCTCCCCACCTCCCCCTGTCCTGCCCCAGTCACAGTGCCATCTCTGGAGAGACCCATCTCCTAGGACCCACCTCTCTGGCCTCATTGGGTTGGTCTACAGGCAGTTGGGCCTCAGGAACTGACCAGGACCCTTAAGGTTTTCAGGCTGCCTCCAATGATACATCCCAATTTCCCTCCGAGTCTTCTTCCCTCTTTCCCCGGACACACTAGCTTTCTCTGTTGCTCATCCAGGTGACAGAAGAGGGTAGTTAGTTTCTCCGAAGTTAACACTTGTTTGCAAGCAGCAGGGTGTCATGGAAACCAACAACGGGGTGATAGGTTGGCCTGAAGTGTAATGAGAACCAAGGGCTTGAATCACAGTGTAAGAATCTCACTCTGTCACTTTTCCCGATTTCTTTCTATGTACCTCTGTCTGTCCCCTCTCACTGTAGACTAGCTCTCTCTACTGCCCAATCTACTATGTAAATAATGCCCACAGCCAACAGTTCCTGGGGTGACAATTCCTCAATTCAAGACAGCTGTTACACTGAATTAGACTCTCAGTCTAATTCCAAATTCCTGGAAAAGCTCTTTGTTTCTGCATGGATGTTATCGACATTTTGGGCAGAGCAATTCATGCCATATGGAACTGTTCCATGCAAGCAGGATGTTTAACCTATTGGCCCCTGCCCATGAAATGCCAATAACCTCCCTCCCCCACACCTTACCCATTGTGACAGCCAGAAAACCACATCCATCCTCTACCAGATGCCCCTTGGGGGGCAATATTACCACAGTTTGAGAACTACTGTATTAGATATTCCAACTCAACCTGGTTCAGTTTGAGGTCCTATTCCCAGAGAATCTGATACTTGTTATAAGTGGCTAAATTCTGAGAGGAATTTCCCTTGGAATACATCTTAGAGGACAGAGGTATGTATAACAAAAGATGAAATTTTCATTTCTTTATGATTTTGAGTCAGTTATATTTCTTTATAAAAAACAGAAAGCGGTTTTGTTTTTTTGGGGGGTGGGATATATTTTGCTTCTGCTGTTTTATTTTTCTTGCACAATGACATGATGGTGAAATCAAGTATGTGGTAAATGCTTGTTTAGGTTTTTTTTTTAATCATGTAATTAGTAGTGAAAAATGGCAAATATTGACTTGTGAGTTGGCACTCTCCTTTGGACTCAAACAACCAAGTACAAATGCAAATCAGATGTCCCTCCTTCAGGTACCCCGATTCCAGGGACAGTGGAATGGGATGAGCAGGAAAGGTAGAACTTGACAACTAAAGCAGTTTTTTCCTTCATAGAAACCTAGGTTCCACTCCAGTACTCTTGCCTAGAAAATCCCATGGATGGAGGAGCCTGGTAGGCTGCAGTCCGTGGGGTCGCTATGGGTCGGACACGACTGAGCGACTTCACTTTCACTTTTCACTTTCACACATTGGAGAAGGAAATGGCAACCCACTCCAGTGTTCTTGCCTAGAGAATCCCAGGGACGGGGGAGCCTGGTGGGCTGCCGTCTATGGGGTTGCACAGAGTCGGACACGACTGAAGCGACTTAGCAGCAGCAGCAGCAGCTCTGCCTACCTCTCTCCCATTCTCTGAGCTCAAGGATGGGATCCTTGTTTTGCTCAAGGACCATAATAAGATCATGGTTAGACTCGTTACACACATGGCCCAAGAGGAATTAAGGTGAGTGGGAAATGATGAAGGTGTTGCTTTAAGGCAAAAAATGTTAAACTTGTTATTGTGACCTTGGAAAATGTGACCCAGAGCAATAGCATTAGTACTCTTAAGACCACTGGTGTGCCTAGGCTCTAGCTTGGACCCTGCACTGTCATGAAAGAGGAGACCTATCATAAGGTTTATGGTCTGAATAAAATTTCAATTCAGTTTTTGAACCAATGTGATGAACTAGGAAGTCATCTCTGAAATAACGCTATTATGAGCAGTTGGGTCATAGAGTTGAAAGAGAACAGACTTAGGTGGTAAGAGATACGGATTCTAGAATAAAAAAGAACCTGTAAGTGAGCCCACACTGATATGAAAGAATGAATGAATGGGGGAAAGGGGGAAGTTTTTCCTTATAGTAGGATTCCAACTAATAAATGTAGCACAAAGGATAGAATTAAAAAATTACCACTTGGCAAGCACCACATTAATAGTTGCTTCAAGGAAAAGTTATTCATGAATGATAAAACCAGCGAGTGAAGTATGATGAGGAAGAAACCTACATAGTCTCAAGGTTTCTCCTCACAAGATATTTACTCATTACAAAGGGATGCAATAGAACCTTTATCATGGGAATACCCCGCAGATTCCGTCTTATAGGGATCAGCATTCCTATCATGAGAAATGGGAAAATAAACCTCCAGTGCCTCCTGACATGATACCCTGAGAAGGACACTGTATCACTGCTGTGCTACTTGAAACTGCAGAGCTTGAATCTAATCATGAAAAACATCAGACGAACCCAAATCTAGAGACATTCTTTAAAATACTTGACCTGTACTCTTTAGTATCAAGACCCTAAAAACAAAGATAGACTGAGGAATCATTCCAGATTAAAGCAAATGGAAGAGACATCACAACTAAATTTGTGTGACTCTGGACTGGGTCCTAGTCCAATAAAGGACACGAGTAGGACAATTGACAAAATTTGACTAAGGTCTGTACATTAGTTTACAATATTGCTGTAATGTTGATTTCCTGATATGGTGTTATAATATAATACAGTAAATAAGTGTACTCTGGTTACAAAAGAGAGTTTTCACTTTTAGGAAATACATGCTGAAAACACTTAGAAATGAGGAAAAGAGAGAAAGATTAAGATTCTAATCCTAGGTCTGCCATTAACTAGGCGACCTAGGACAAGTTGTTCACACCCTCGGGGCTTTGGCTTTCTGTTTGTGAGATGAAGAGATTGCACGAGTTGCGTGATCCTCAAGGTTTGATGAAATAAAACAGCATCATCTGGGAAATTGTTAGAAATGCTGATTCTCAGGTCCCATCCCATCCCATTCTGGGGATGCCTCCCTCCCCCCCCAACTTTTTTTTAAGATTTCATTGGAAGGACTGATGCTAAAGCTGAAACTCCAATACTTTGGCCACCTCATGAGACGAGTTGACTCACTGGAAAAGACTCTGATGCTGGGAAGGATTGGGGTGGGAGGAGAAGGGGACGACAGAGAATGAGATGGCTGGATGACATCACCGACTCGATGGACATGAGTTTGAGTGAACTCCGGGAGTTGGTGATGGACAGGGAGGCCTGGCGTGCTATGATTCATGGATTCGCAGAGAGTCGGACACGACTGAGCGACTGAACTGAATGACATGGCATATATTTAGCAGGTAGGACAAAAGTTGAGCAGTACAGGTCATACAACTGAGCACTGGCCTGAATGACCACCTCCCTCCCTGCTCAGGCGAAGCCTCTGGAGTTCATTTCAATCAAAATTGTCTTGATTGTGTAGTCAGATTAAAATCTGTCATTACCATCGTTACAATGACAGAGAAATGCACACTGTGTATCAAAGAGCAAGGTAATGAAGCCAATAGGGATGGAGCCTGTGTATTAACGAGTCCTCCGTGAAATCCTGATGTGTGCTGAAGTGTGAAAACCGCTGCCCTAGTCATCTCCAAGGCCTCTGTTAGCTTTAGGTTAGCTGATGTTCTGTGGTTCTTGTCTCTCTCCTACAGAGGACCACTGTTTCTCAGAAAGAGTGCCTCCTCTCTCCAGTCCACTCATCAAAGGGCTGGCCAGGGAGCTGGAAGTGCTGGAACTTTGGAGAAATTGTTCTCCGGGGCATTTAGACCCAACCTGTGCTTGCAATAGGTACAGATGAAACGTAAAACATTTAATAATCCTACTCACTCGGGAAAGAGCAAAAAAACTAAACGATGAATAATTAAGTTCCACGCAGTGGTTTATCTGCCTTGGCCTCTTACTAAAATGCTTCAGCCACTTGCTTCTAGGAAGAGTGGGGCTGTGAATCACTCCTAAGAGTTTCTATTGCTATGTTTAGAAAAGTTTGCCTTAGCCTTCTCTTCAGGATAAGTGTTTCCTGGATTACTCAGGTGGTTGAGAATCTCTTTTCATGCCTTCTAAACACTTCTACAAACCCAGAGTTAACTCTTGTCTGTTAAGTGTCCTTAAGCTGTGACCCAAGATAGTGTTAAGTTTGCTTCTGATTGGCTGTTGATTAAAAAGAGCAAACAGACAAAAATCTCTCCCATTCTTGGTTTACCAGTTACCACTGGGCTAGTGGAAAAGAACCCACCTGCCAATGCAGGAGACATAAGAGACTCGGAGTCAATCCCTGCATTGGGAAAGCCCCCTGGAGAAGGGCATGGCAACCCACTCCAGTATTCTTACCTGGAGAATCCCATGGACAGGGGAACCTGGCAGGCTGCAGTCCACAGAGATGCAAAAAGTTGGACAAGACTGAAGTGACTTAGCACACAAGCACACACTGGGCTCTTATCACTGAAGGCTTTCCATTCACATTCACACCCCTGTCTTCAGCACCACCTGGCTCTCAAAGCTACTTTTTTAGTCCTGATCTTGCCTAACTTCAGTTTCTGATTTTGTGTTGTTTCTACATTTTTATTTATTGATTGAACAGATAGTGAGATCTACATGCTCTTCTTCCCTGCCCACCCTGACTTTATACTCCAGATTCAATTTCTGATTTTTGACAGTCATGGGGATGCCCTTTGAGAACTGATTCACTCTATCCAAAGCAGATCCATCATCTTCTCTACCACTCTGGACCCAATTTCCTTAAGCTTCTTTGTCTCCATCTGTAAAACAAGATAATAATAGCACTTTCCTCATAGGGTGTGTATGTCCCTCACAGAACCATTGCTTGTAAATTTTAGCACTGCTGAGCACATAGTAAGAACTGAGTAAAAATTCACTATTGATAATATAGTTATAATAATAATAATAAAAATAAACAATTCTCCCTAAATTGAATACCTATCTATGGGTTTGCCTTTTCTCCCAGTCTTCCAAATTGGCAACTTTGGAGTTCACCCACCTCTGCCCCAAAGTTCAGTGAGTGAACTTTGGAGTTCACTCATTCTCCTCCATTGCAGATATTTTGGCCTCATCTACCATTCAGTATTACAGTAATCCAAGCCTATGCCCCAACCAGTAACGCTGAAGAAGCCGAAGTTGGACGGTTCTATGAAGACCTACAAGACCTTTTAGAACTAACACCCAAAAAAGATGTCCTTTTCATTATAGGGGACTGGAATGCAAAAGTAGGAAGTCAAGAAACACCTGGGGTAACAGGCAAATTTGGCCTTGGAGCATGGAATGAAGCAGGGCAAAGCCTAATAGAGTTTTGTCAAGAGAACGCACTGGTCATAGCAAACACCCTCTTCCAACAGCACAAGGGAAGACTCTACAAATGGACATCACCAGATGGTCAACACCGAAATCAGATTGATTATATTCTTTGCAGCCAAAGATGGAGAAACTCTATACAGTCAGCAAAAACAAGATCAGGAGCTGACTGTGGCTCAGATCATGAACTCCTTATTGCTAAATTCAGACTTAAATTGAAGAAAGTAGGGAAAACCACTAGACGATTCAGATATGACCTCAATCAAATCCCTTATGATTATACAGTGGAAGTGAGGAATAGATTTAAGCGACTAGATCTGATAGATAGAGTGCTTGATGAACTCTGGACGGAGGTTCGTGACATTGTACAGGAGACAGGGACCAAGACCATCCCCATGGAAAAGAAATGCAAAAAAGCAAAATGGCTGTCTGAGGAGGCCTTACAAATAGCTGTGAAAAGAAGAGAAGCGAAAAGCAAAGGAGAAAAAGAAAGATATAAGCATCTGAATGCAGAGTTCCAAAGAATAGCAAGGAGAGATAAGAAAACCTTCCTCAGCGATCAATGCAAAGAAATAGAGGCAAACAACAGAATAGGATAAACAAGAGATCTCTTCAAGAAGATTAGAGATACCAAGGGAACATTTCATGCAAAAATGGGCTCGATAAAGGACAGAAATGGTATGGACCTAACAGAAGCAGAAGATATTAAGAAGAGGTGGCAAGAATACACAGAAGAACTGTACAAAACAGAGCTTCACAACCAAGATGATCACGATGGTGTGATCACTCACCTAGAGCCAGACATCTTGGAATGTGAAGTCAAGTGGGCCTTAGAAAGCATCACTACGAACAAAGCTAGTGGAGGTGATGGAATTCCAAGTGAGCTATTTCAAATCTTGAAAGATGATGCTGTGAAAGTGGTGCACTCAATATGCCAGCAAATTTGGAAAACTCAGCAGTGGCCACAGGACTGGAAAAGGTCAGTCTTCATCCCAATCCCAAAGAAAGGCAATACCAAAGAATGCTCAAACAACCGCACAATTGCACTCATCTCACACGCTAGTAAAGTCATGCTCAAAATTCTCCAAGCCAGGCTTCAGCAATATGTGAACCATGAACTTCCAGATGTTCAAGCAGGTTTTAGAAAAGGCAGAGGCAACAGAGATCAAATTGCCAAAATCCACTGGATCATGGAGAAAGCAAGAGAGTTCCAGAAAAACATCTATTTCTGCTTCATTGACTATGCCAAAGCCTTTGACTGTGTGGATCACAATAAACTGTGGAAAATTCTGAAAGAGAAGGGAATCCCAGACCACCTGACCTGCCTCTTGAGAAACCTGTATGCAGGTCAGGAAGCAACAGTTAGAACTGGACATGGAACAACAGACTGGTTCCAATAGGAAAAGGAGTACGTCAAGGTTGTATATTGTCACCCTGCTTATTTAACTTCTATGCAGAGTACATCATGAGGAACGCTGGGCTGGAAGAAGCACAAGCTGGAATCAAGATTGCTGGGAGAAATATCAATAACCTCAGATATGCAGATGACACCACCCTTATGGCAGAAAGTGAAGAGGAACTCAAAAGCCTCTTGATGAAAGTGAAAGAGGAGAGTGAAAAGGTTGGCTTGAAGCTCAACATTCAGAAAACAAAGATCATGGCATCTGGTCCCATCACTTCATGGGAAATAGATGGGGAAACAGTGAAAACAGTGTCAGACTTTATTTTTTTGGGCTCCAAAATCACTGCGGATGCTGATTGCAGCCATGAAATTAAAAGACGCTTACTCCTTGGAAGGAAAGTTATGACCAACCTAGATAGTATATTAAAAAGCAGAGACATTACTTTGCCAACAAAGGTCTATCTAGTCAAGGCTATGGTTTTTCCAGTGGTCATGTATGGATGTGAGAGTTGGACTGTGAAGAAAGCTGATCGCGAAAGAATTGATGCTTTTGAACTGTGGTGCTGGAGAAGACTCTTGAGATTCCCTTGGACTGCAAGGAAATCCAACCACTCCATTCTGAAGGAGATCGATCCTGGGTGTTCATTGGAAGAACTGATGCTAAAGCTGAAACTCTAATACTTTGGCCACCTCATGCGAAGAGTTGACTCACTGGAAAATACTCTGACGCTGAGAAGTATTGGGCGGGAGAAGAAGGGGATGACAGAGAATGAGATGGCTGGATGGCATCACTGACTCAATGGACATGAATTTGAGTGTATTCCGGGAGTTGGTGATGGACAGGGAGGCCTGGCGTGCTGTGATTCATGGGGTCGCAAAGAGTCGGTCACGACTGAACGACTGAACTGAACTGAACCTTTATACAGGGCTTCTCTGGTGGCTCAGATGGTAAAGAGTCTCCCCACAGTGCAGGAGACCTGGGTTCGATCCCTGGGTTCGGAAGATCTCCTGGAGGTGGGCATGGCAACCCGTTCCAGTATTCTTGCTTGGAGAATCTTCATAGAGGAGCCTGGCAGGCTACAGTCTATGGGATCGCAGAGAGTCAGACAAGACTTATTGCTTTCTTGATGGGGTTTGCATGGGACAAGAATTAGGAACAAATTCCCTGGGAAGCTGCCCTACTCTTGCAAAGACCTTGAACTAGGCTGCTGAGGAGACTCTGTCATGGGTCACCCACCTCTGCCCCTGGATCCCTTTCAACACAATCTCCCTGCCTCCCTTCTGGGATATTGCTGGTAATTAGTGCTTCATTCCTGACATTGCTATTTCCCCCTGGGCCAAATGACTGAGCTTGTTACACTTAAAAATGTAAGATTTCCTCGCTCCCTTTAGTGCATTTAATCCTGCCACCCTTGGGCTTCCACAAACAAAGGCACACTTCTCGTTTTCGTGGTAAAGTAGGTGAATAAATATTGAGAACAAATCCTTCCATCTATCAAATATTCTAGTGCTTCAGTCTCAACAACAGCTCTTGGGGATGAGTGGGGCGTGGGCGAATGACGGCCCTTGGTCAGCATGGCGTTGGAAGGGAAAGAATGTGTCAGGGCTCATATTTATGCTTTCCAGTCTGTATTCATTCCGTCGTGTTTTCCCCCTCCCCATTCTTAGCAAATGGCTATTTCACACTTAGAGCTGCATTTAAATCTCATTGTATGAGTCACTGAAAATATGTTCATACTTAAGACCTTGAATGAAGAAAATTTTTCTCATCCTCATGATCGTCAGTTCACTTCAGTCTCTCAATCATGTACGACTCTTTGTGACCCCATGGACTGCAGCACGCCAGGCCTCCCTGTCCATCACCAACTCCCAGAGCTTGCTCAAACTCATGTCCATTGAGTCAGTGATGCCATCCAACCATCTCATCCTCTGTCATCTTCTTCTTCTCCTGCCTTTAATCTTTCCCAGCATCAGGATCTTTTCAAATGAGTCAGTTCTTTGCATCAGGTGGCCAAAGTATTGGAGTTCCAGCTTCAACATCAGTCCTTCCAATAAATATTCAAAACTGATTTCCTTTAGGATTGACTGGAAAAAAGACGCTTGCTCCTTGGAAGAAAAGCTATGACCAACCTAGACAGCATATTAAAAGGCAGAAACATTACTTTGACAACAAAGGTCCATCTGGTCAAAGCTATAGTTTTTCCAGTAGTCATGTATGGATGTGAGAGTTGGACTATAAAGAAAGCAGAGCGCCGAAGAATTGATGCTTTTGAACTGTGGTATTGGAGAAGACTCTTGAGAGTCCCTTGGACTGCAAGGAGATCAAATTAGTCATCCTCATGATAACAGCTTAGAAATGAGCACACAGACCCCTCTGCTCTTTGCTAAGCCATGTTTGAGACTAGCAGAGTAAGCCTTCTCCACTGACACTGCAGTGAATCAGAATGCTGCCAATCTCACCAAATAAAAGCACTCAAAGAGAAATGCCTTGACCAAAGTTAAAACATCTGCTACCTGGTTATAGCATTTCATATTTGATATCAAGGAACATTAGATTTATTATGCCATGTACTTTGATTTTGTGGCAGATGTTTCCTCTGCTGGGAAATACTGGGCTTGGGCATTTCCTCCTCCAGGAAGCCTTCCCCTCCCATGGCTTCGGTTATTTTCCCTGGGTTCCCAAAACCAGTCTGTGCTGGGTGTGAGGGGCCCAGGCTTAGGCCTTGTGTTTCAGGGGCTCCTTTCTGACCCTCCTTTTGACTGGCCTCTCCTTCCAGGACAAACAAACCCCTGGACCAAGGGAATATGTCCATTCAGAGAATGGACTTTCCCTCCTGGACTGTATGCTGGGTACTCAAGATCCCAGAATGTTCTCCTTGAATGGCCTACAGCCCTCTAGCCTCAGTCCATATTGAAAGTTGACCACATAGCTTGTGGACACACCCTGAGGGATGCTGAGAGGTAGCTGGGCAATGGCTATTTGCTGCATGCTGCAGGAGAGAAGCTTGGATATGCAATCTGAGGGGTCCATGTGCAGGTGTGCTGACGCTCGAAGTTCAGGATGAAGCTGGGGTTGCGAAGTCAATGGGGGTGAGCCAGGGGTATATTTGATAAGGTAGGAAGATAGAACATATTGTATTGATAGGTTATTAGCTAGGTTTATAATTTTAAATACTTAGATGTATAGTCAATGGGCCTTTCTTTGTACTCTTGCTCTGGGCCCTGCAAATGTTAGAGGTGGACCTGTTCAAAACATCCAGGGACTATCTCTAGGTTTGCAATACTAACATTGTATAATGATCTGTTTCATGGCTGTGGTAGCTACTGTGTATTCCCCCCAGCCTCAGGGTTTTTGCACACACTGTTTCCTCTCCTGGAAAGGTCTTCCCATGGATCCCTTTAGCCTAGTAAACTTTTTTAAAATTAAAGTTTAGTTGATTTACAATATCAGGTAAGTTTCAGGTGTACAACAAAGTGATTCGGTTATCTATTTATGTATATATGTTATATTTTCAATTATTTTCCATTAAAGCTTATTGCAAGATATTAAATATAGTTCCCTGTGCTGTACAGTAGGTCCTTGCTGTTTATCTGGTTTATATATTGTAGTATGCATCTGTTAACCCCATACTCCCAGTATATCCGTCCTTCCCCTTCCCCTTTGATAACCATAAGTTTTCTATTAATATGTCTATAAGTCTGTTTCTGTTTTATAAATAGGTTCATTCATACTATTTTTTAGATTCCATATTTAAGTTATATCTTGTGATATTCATCTCTCCCTGTCTGACTCACTTCACTTAGTATGAGAATCTCTGGGTTCATCCACGTTGCAACAATGGCATATATATGTATATGTGTGCATGTGTGCTCTGCCACTTCAGTCATGTCTGACTCTTTATGATCCTTTGAACTGTAGCCCACCAGCCTCCTCTGTCCATGGGATTCTCCAGGCAAAAATATTAGAGTGTGTTGCTTTGCTCTCCTCTAGGGTGTCTTCCCAAACCAGGGATCGAACCTGTGTCTCCTGCATTGCTGGTGAATTCTTTACTGCTGAGCCACTGGGGAAACAGTGTATATATATATATATATAACCCAGGGATCGAACCTGCGTCTCCTGCATTGCTGGCAGATTCTTTACTGCTGAGCCACTGGGGAAACAATGTGTATATATATATATATATTACATTCCGTTTAACCATTCCTCTGTTGATGGACAGATTGCTTCCATGTCTTTAGCTTATGTGTGTGGGTGTGTGTGTATTAGTTGCTCAGTCATGTCCAACTCTTTGCGACCCCATGAACTGTAGCCCACCAAGCTCCTCTGCCCATGGAATTCTCCAGGCAAAAATACTGGAGTGGGTGGCCATTCCCTTCTCCAGGGGATCTTCAACTTTTAATTTATCTGTCAGACCTCAATTGAAATATTTTATCAAAAAAGTCTTCCCTGACTTCCTAGATTAGGTCAGGCCCTCCTGGTTTTTCACTCCCAAATCTCCTGATACTCTGATAACATTCTGAGGTGAAAGTACAGTAGCAATAATGATAATAACAATGTTAAGTGATAATGATAAAAACAAGTATCCACTGCTTACTAAGTGCTAGACTTTTTCATGGGTTCTTTACATATATGACCTCATTTATTCTGCATAAGACAAATGAAATATTATCATCCTTATTTTACAGATGAAGAAACTGAGGCTTAGGAAGTGTGGTAGGCTGTTATGCTTCTGGCACCTACCTGAATCAGACCTCCCAGTAGTCTCACCTTCACAATGATTACCTACCTGCTAACCCAGGTGATTTGCTTTGGCCAATGATCTTTCGGCAAGCATGACTTACAAACTAATGAATGAAAAGAACCACATGGTGAGACCTCAGCCTGCAGCTGACCCTGAAGCTGAATGCAACCACCACAGGCAAATTATAATGATAGAATAAAGAATAATATAATAGTACAGTGTACTACAAAATGTACATAGAAATAGATCATTAGTAGAGAGGGGTTAATTTGCTCAAGAATTCAGAACGAATAAATGATAGATATGCATGCGAAGTTTATAACTATACTCATACGATATAACTTCCTAGTCCAAGCTGTCCTCTTCTGGCCACTGGCTGGACTGTGTCTCTGCTCCCTGGCTCCTCTCCTGGTCTACACCACACTTGCCTACCCTCTAGCCCACTCAGCTTCCTCTGGCCATGCTGTCGTGCAACTATCACGGACACTCAGGACTACTGACAGCAGCCAAGTCCATGTAAGATGGGCAGCTTCCTATCGCAGTGTGAGATTCCCCAGGGGAGTGGGTTCTCTCCAGCCTGGGTGCCCCTACGCCCCCTGGGCCTCTCCCCCAGGGGAATCAGGTAGGCCAACCCCCCTTCTCTCCCCTGTGTCTCCAGGACACTATTTCTTCAGTTCTGTACCCTCCCTTCCCCATTTCCTCAAATCAGATTTAGACTGACAAATAAGCTTTTCTTGCTCCCACTAAGATTTTCCATTAGGCATCTGCTGACAGGGCCCTTCCCATTCAGAGAAGCCGAGGGTATAAGAGGTAACAAAATTGCTGGTTCTTCCACTCAAGCACCATAAACTAGAAATGCTTTCTAGTCTCAAACTAGAAATGGGAGGGAAAGAACACCTTCCAAAGAGAGAAATACAGTGAGGATTGCTGAGGCCTGGAGAGTGACTGACAACATATGCTTCAGCCCAAATTGAGATTTGAAAAATCCCTAGAATTTCTTAGAGCACTTACCTATGGCTGATCCTTCTGTCTCCCAGAAAAATGTGGGTTACTTTCCTTTTTAAAAAATAAAAACAGCATTGTCAAGCTACACTTTACATATTAGAAAATTTATCTATTTCAAACGTACTATTCAATTATTTTTAGTAACTTTACCAAGTGGTGTAACCATCTCTATAAATCAGTTTAGAACATTTCTATCCCCTCAACACAATACCTTATGCCCTCATCCTGTTCTCTTCTCCAAACCCAGGCAATCATTAATTTAATATCTGTCTCTATAAGTTTGCCTTTTCTAGACATTTCTTGCAAATGGAATCATATAATATGTGGTCTCTTGTGTCTAACTGAACACGATGTTATTAAAGTTCATCTATGATGGACCATATGTCAGTAGTTTGTTCCTTTTTTACTTCTGAGTAGCATCCATTCTGGGGCTTCCCAGGTGGCGCAGTGGTCAAGAATCCACCTGCCAATGCAGGAGGTGCAAGAGATGTGGGTTCGATCGCTGGGTCAGAAAGATCCCCTGGAGAAGGAAATGGCAACCCACTCTGTTATTCTTGCCTGGAAAATTCCATGGACAGAGGAGCCTGGTGGTCTACAGTCCATGGGGTCACAGAGTCGGACCCCATTCAGCACACACACAACATCCATTGTATGGATACACCACATTTTATGCATCTCTTCACTACTTGGTGAAAAGTTGGGTTGTTTGCAGATTTTGGCTCCTATGAATAATGCAGCTATGAACATTTGAACGTGAGTCTTTGTGTGAACATACATTTTTACTTCTCTTAGGTACGAGTGGAATTTCCAAGTAGTTTTATGTTTAACTTTTAACTGTAAACTGCCAAGCTGTTTTCCAAAGTTGCTTTACTGTTTTACATTCCCACCACCGATTATGGGTTCCTTTCTCCTCTCCAAGTCATGGGACAAACATCCTCCAATGTTTGATCAACAACCAGTTTTTTTATTCTAAGAATTAATTAGGTCCTAGAGAATGTTTTAGCTATGCTCTCCTGGGTTGAATTATGCTTTGTTCCCTGTAATGATGGTTACACTCAATATGTACGTGTCATTATTTATTTATTTAAAACACTTAGTTCATTGGGTTGGCTCCAATAACCATTTAGTTTTTCACTATCTCAGGGGATGGTCATGCAAAAGTACTTATGAAAACTCCGAGGCAAACAACAGTGTACTGCTCTGAAAACTCACCAGCAAACTGAACTTCCTGAGAGCAGACTTCTGAAGACTGTAACCTTGTATGGTATCTTTTAGAAGAGGACATTGGCCCTAAATACATCCACATGCAACCCCCCAAGGTGAAAAACCGATACAAAGGACATATGTATAGGAAACCTGAGAGCCCAGAGGAAACAAGTTTAGATTTGTGTGAAGGTATATACCAACACAGGCTTCCCTGGTAGCTCAGCTGGTAAAGAATCTACCTGCAAAGCATGAGACCCTGGTTTGATTCCTGGACCAGGAAGATCCCCTGGAGAAGGGATAGGCTACCCACTCCAGTATTCATGGGCTTCCCTGGTGGCTCAGACAGTAAAGCATCTGCCTGCAGCGCAGGAGACCTGGGTTCAGTCCCTGGGTTGGGAAGATCCCCTTGAGGAGGGCTTGGCAGCCCACGCCAGTATTCTTGCCCGGAGAATCCCCATGGAAAGAGGAGCCTGGTGGTCTACAGTCTGTGGGGTCGCAAAGAGTTGGACACAACTGAGTGACTAAGCACACACACACACACACATACACACACACGCCAACATGTCTCACAGATTATGAAATTTTAAAATTTATTTATTTTTGGTGGCACTGGGTCTTTGTTGCTGTGTGCAGGCTTTCTCTAGTTGCAGCAAGCAGGGGCTACTCTCTAGTTGTGGTGCACGGGCTTCTTACTGCATTGGCTTCCCTTGTTGCCAAGCATGGGCTCTAGGGTGTGAAGCATGGGCTCTAGGGTGTGAAGCATGGGCTCTAGGGTGTGAAGCATGGGCTCTAGGGTGTGAAGCATGGGCTCTAGGGTGCATGGGCTTCAGTAGTTACAGTACATGAACCCAGTTTCTCTGCAGCATGTGGTATCTTCCAGGACCAGGGATTGAACCCATGTCCCCTGCGCTGGCAGGCGGACTTTCAACCTCTGGACCACCAGGGAAATCCAAGAAATTTTTTATTATGCAACTAGGGGGGCTTCCCTGGTTGCTCAGAGGTTAAAGCGTCTGCCTCCAATGCGGGAGACCCAGGTTCGATCCCTGGGTTGAGAAGATCCCCTGGAGAAGGAAATGGTAACCCACTCCAGTATTCTTGCCTGGAAAATCCCATGGATGGAGAAGCCTGGTAGGCTACAGTCCACGGGGTCGCAAAGAGTCGGACACGACTGAGCGACTGAATGGAACGGAATGGATAGTCAGAGAAATTTTAATCAGAAATTCTAACTTTCAAAATTCCTGCTAGACTATTTCTATGAATGTACATTTAAAAAAATGTGCCCAATAACGGAAACTAGTTAAAGATTCAGAAATAAAACTCAAGACAGTCTGGGACTAGAAGTTGCCACTGAGGCCTTGGTAATAGTGAATGTGATTATTCCCCAGGGAAAGGGATTGGTGGGGTCACAACAGTTGTCCCTCAAGGTCATTTGCATAAGAACTTCAGATGCGTGAAATAGTAAAAATCTCCTGGACTAAGATTTCTAACACTGAAAATGGAATATTTATAAAAGAAAATCACTGACTACTAAGGAGTAACACAAAGTTTCTTTGTGGTGTTGGTTTCTCAATCTACATGTGTGCTGAAATATCACAGAACTACACACACACACACACACACAGGGTGCATGTAAAAACTAGTGAAATCCAAGTAAGGTAATGTGAGTTTATAATATTATACTAATGTAACTCCCTGGTTTTGACCTGTGCCGTGATTATGCAAGGGTAAAAGGTACATGGGAACTCTATGTACTATAGTACTTTTGAAATCTTTTGTACTGGTATCTTAAACTATTTCAAAATTAAAATTTATTTAAGAAAGAGAAAGAGAGAAATAGGAAGGAAGGAAGGAGAAAGGAAACAATGGATCCTTTTCTTCTATAGTCAGTATGGATTGGAGGTAGGGGAGAGATGGGGAACAGTCAGGTACCTCCTGAATTTTAGCAAAGATCCCTTCGGAAAAAGAAATTATGAAAAATGAATACAATAAACTCACCCTAAACTGGAATCTATAGATTAGATAGATAGATTGACCTAGATAGACAGGTTGCCATTTCCTTCTCCAGAAGATCTTACTGACCCAGGGATTGAATCCGGGTCTCCTGCGTTGTAGGCAGACACTTTACTGTCTGAGCTACCAGGGAACTTCCCAATAGATTGACAGATATTTCATATGTATAGAATGACTAGATATAATGTAAGAAAATGACCGTGTCTGCATCTGGGGTTCTCTATGGGGTCGCACAGAGTCAGACACGACTGAAGCGACTTAGCAGCAGCAGCAGCATGTGGGAGTCTAACTGCTTGTGCTGTACCTTTATTTAGCAAGAGTGATCACAGAAGGAGGTTAACCTTTACTGTGTCTGAAAGCAGAGAGTACAAACATCAGGAACTGTCTACAGGAGAGGGTCTGGACTGGCTGTTCCAGCATCCTTGGCAGGGGTACTTCTACAACGGAAACGGATGCATCAGACTATGATAGTCTGGCGACAAGAGCTATTAAGACCATTCTCTAATTCCCTTTGCTATGTTTCCATTCTCAGTTTTAATTGTGCTTTGGCTTTTCATGTAGCTTTTGTGTAGCAAGATAATGAGCTGATTGGCCAATGCAAGGATTTTAGTCTACTTGACATTATTTCTTCTTCATGAATTAATAATTTAGCATTCTGGTTCATATATCAATATCTTGTGGGTTTGATAAGTGTGAGTGAGCAACTAGAGCATGCGTTCTTAACCTAGAAACCAGAGATGGGCTTCAAGGGATCCATTAAGTCCTAAGATTGTATGCAAAAGCATGTCTATATGTGCAGTGTGCATTTATCAAGGAGTGGGGTTGATAGCTTTCACTAGATTCTCGTAGAGAGTTTCCAATCTGGATACACTGGCAAAATAGAATTACCTGGCTTATGAAACTTATCTTCATGGAACATATTGGGAATATATTCCCATGCTGTAATTCTTTTAGGAGAACTTCACAGGATTCAATTGCTCAAATTCATCTCTAAGGTTTTAACAGCTTGTTAGCTAATAACCTCTGAAGGGATTAATTTTTAGTTGAAATGTTGCCTTATTTTATTAATAGATGGTCAAGTCTGAGAATTAATGGCAATCACTACTCTTAACAGCTAATGTTTACAAGACAACAGCTCGGTACCAGGCAATGTGCTAACTTTGTTTATGGAATCTTACTATGGGTTTTACAATAGTCCTGAGGAGTGGGTATTAGGACTTCTGTTTACTATCTGAGGAAACCAAGCTAGAGAAGTTAAAGATCTTACCAAGGTTATATAGCTGTCAATGGAGAGCCGAGTGGACACCCATATGTGACTGTCCTTTCCCTCAGCCACAAGGATCAATATCTCGATTCTCAAGCTCTACTTGGAAGGACTTTCTCATCAAAGCTTTATTTCCACCTCAAATTCTCCCATCCTTCGTAGAAGACCTCTGGTTCTTAAACTGACTGTAAATCACCCCACTAGAACCATTAGAGTAGTATCAACTGTGAGGTCAGCAAGCTATTTTCTGTGAAGGACCAGACATTATTCATAACTATTTTAGGCCTTGTGGCCCATATGGTCTCTGTCACAACAATTCAGCTCTGCTGCCCTCTGTGATGCAAAAGCGGCCACGGATAAGACGTAAGTGAGTGAGTGTGGCTGTGTGCCAATAAAATCTGATTTACGGATATGGAATATTTAATTTCACATAATTTTCATGTATCACAAAATAGTATTATTTTAATGTTTTCCCCACTGTTTAAAATTGTGAAAACCATGCCTAGCTCACTCTCTGTACAAAAACAGGAGGCAAACTGAATTTGATCAATAGGCCAAAATTTGCCGATGTTGCTCAGACATCATCTTATGTGCTCCTGCTCTCCACAACTACACAGAAAACCACTGAGCCTAAAATTGTACCTTAACCTTTTCTTATTCTCTACAGAATCTATATATAGGGTTAGACCTATAAGTAAGGGCTCAAATATACTTGAGAAGCATCACTGATGGTTCCCACCCTCAGAGTCACAACCAAGAAGAAATAACAAGTCCATCTCAAAATAGACGGCATCTTTATTGTCTTCACCCTCTCTCCTCCCTAACAAAATTCTGGCTCTCTAAAATATCACAGTGAGTTTTTGGTTCTGAGTGCTGATAAGAAATACCCACGTGCTTGGCTAGCTTGAAGGTCAGATGGCATCTGGGCTTGGAGCCAATGAATACAGCTGGTGAAAATTCAAGCTGTCACACACTTGTTGCTAGCCCTGGTTTTCTAGTTCCTTCATCATGAATTATTAGATTATTTATAATAATGAATCGCCTCATGAGCAATCATTTTTAAAACTGTAATCCCCAACCAGGAAAGATGTCATGACTTGATGGGCTAAATTTAGGACCATGAGAACCGTGCTCTAGGTCTGGCAGCCATGCATCTTCTCTTGGGCCTTCATTTCCTCCTCTGTAAACAAAGGGTAATAGCTCTGCCCTCCTCCTATGTGAGGTTGGGCTCAGAGATAGTAGCAATGGTTTGTAAGCTTCTGCATATAATTTGGCTCAATCATATTAAGCTGTGCTGGTATATGATATTATAAGACCGAGAAATGTGCTATGCTGTTATGTGTAAGAATGAAATTGTTTGGTTTTTTAATTTGCTTTAAGGCCATATCAACAAACTTTAAGATCAAGCTGATATTTACTACTAAGTACACATTTAAAAATTTTATAACATAGGCCAATGAATTTTTTTTTTTTTTTTTTTGCTTTACCACTTCAGTGTGAAATTGCTGAAACCAGAAACTGCAATTACCACAGTCTTTCTGGTCAGATGTCACCCTGCTGAACAGCATGTGAAAGCAGGAGATTCATATTATTCTTTGTTAAACAAAGCCCATGACCCGGTTGTCAGGATAGAATCTTGCAAACACCACCAGGCACCAAGTAAACTTCTAGGTGCTTGAGGAGCCAGCTGTTCTGCAAGGCGTGGATGTTACTCTGATTTATTTCTAAAAGTTTGCGTGTAGTTTTTTTTTTTTTTAACCACTTTGCACTGGAGTTAGTTTTCACCCACTTTACGGATGCCTTAAAATAATCTGGTGTTGAAAACTCTTCCAACAGCTGCCAGCTTGCCCATGAGGTGAGGAAGCTGCTCCCTCAAGGGTGAAACAGCACTTGGTGAAAACAAATGTTTAAAACCGGTGAAGACAGCAGACAAAGGAACACTTTAGCACTTCCGCATTAACTATAGCAAGGAGAGACTTTTTCCAATCAGAAGCCCCTCAGCATTCAGCAGCAGATTGATGATTTACTGCTCCTAAGAAGACAGCAATCTCGGACATTGTATAGAGTAAGAGGTGGAACAGAAATTGACTCACAAAAGATATTCTTTCAAACCTCAGACCGCAATTACCATGGAGAAGGGGAGGAAGAGTTCAGCTTTGCAACTGGAGCCTCAGTGATATATGTAGGAAGCAGCTGCCTTCTGTTCCCTGATGCTGCCTCATCCCATTGTGGGGCAAGCAATCCCTGGGTACACAGAATTTGTGACATTTGTGTGGTGCTTATGGTGCCTGGATGAAGAATGCTTATATGGTTACTAATTATTATTATAATAATACTGTGGCAAGAAACTCTGCTGGCCTTCAGCAGATAGCAGCTTATATAATACTATGCTTTGATGTGAGAAGCTTGCAAGCATCAGTGGTTAACATAATTTTGGCTGGCTCTTACAGTCAGCTGTGGTCATTATGGTGCCTCCCCTAACATAACCCTAAGAAGTAGTTCACATATTTCTACATGGGTTAGTCACTGAATCATGAATCAAGAATTTAACCATTGGTGTGGCAGATCTTGTTGCTGTTACTAACATGCTGGTTCTTCTCTCTCTACCTTCTCCAATAGTCCCAGGGTAGATAAAAAAACTGTTGTTGTTGTTTAGTCACTAAGTTGTGTCTGACTCTTTTGAGACTTCATGAACTGTAGCTCACCAGGCTCCTCTGTCCATGGGATTTCCCGGGCAAGAATACTGGAGTGGGTTGCCATTTCCTTCTCCAGGCAATCTTTCTGACCCAGGGATTGAACCCGTGTCTACTGCATTGGCAGGTGGATTTTTTACCACTGAACCCCAGAAAAGAAAATATTTTCCCTCAAATTTGGATTCACACTACTTGAAATTGAAAAGCCTATGACATGTTTACACTGAATAAAGAAAAACTTTCATTAGCCTAGGAATAAAAATGGAAAGAAGAGGAAGCAACATACTTTTGAGAAGTCTCAGGTTAATTTGATTATTTTAGCAACTCCTGAGCCCCCAGCATGGCCAGACATTAGAGATACAAAGATACAATGCCGTCAAGGAGACTCAGGCTGGGGGAGACAGATAGACAAATTGACAAGCACCATAAAAAGGAACATATGCAATGATACATGTACTAAGAACGATAGAGGTGCAACAGAGAAAAGGACTTTTCAATCTGGAATGGAGCAAGTCAGTCAAACAAAGCAAAGGAATATGCAGAGTACATCATGAGGAATGCTGGGCTGGAAGAAGCACAAGCTGGAATCAAAATTGCTGGGAGAAATATCAATAACCTCAGATATGCAGATGACACCACCCTTATGGCAAAAAGTGAAGAGGAACTCAAAAGCCTCTTGATGAAAGTGAAAGGGGAGAGTGAAAAGGTTGTCTTGAAGCTCAACATTCAGAAAACAAAGATCATGGCATCTGGTCCCATCACTTCATGGGAAATAGATGGGGAAACAGGGGAAACAGTGTCAGACTTTATTTTTGGGGGCTCCAAAATCACTGCAGATGCTGATTGCAGCCATGAAATTAAAAGATGCTTACAGCTTAGAAGAAAAGTTATGACCAACCTAGATAGTATATTAAAAAGCAGAGACATTACTTTGCCAACAAAGGTCTATCTAGTCAAGGCTATGGTTTTTCCAGTGGTCATGTATGGATGTGAGAGTTGGACTGTGAAGAAAGCTGATTGCCGAAGAATTGATGTTTTTGAACTGTGGTGCTGGAGAAGACTCTTGAGAGTCTCTTGGACTGCAAGGAGATCCAACCAGTCCATTCTAAAGAAGATCAATCCTGGGTGTTCATTGGAAGGACTGATGCTAAAGCTGAAACTCCAATACTTTGGCCACCTCATGTGATGAGTTGACTCACTGGAAAAGACTCTGATGCTGGGAGGGATTGGGAGTGGGAGGATAAGGGGGCGACAGAGAATGAGATGGCTGGATGGCATCACCAACTCGATGGACATGAGTTTGAATGAACTCTGGGAGTTGGTGATAGACAGGGAGGCCTGGCGTGCTGTGATTCATGGGGTCGTGAAGAGTTGGACACGACTGAGCGACTGAACTCAACTGAACTGAACTAAATCTGGGATTCATGGGGTCGTGAAGAGTTGGACACGACTGAGCGACTGAACTCAACTGAACTGAACTAAATCTGGAAAAATGGATGGAGTGGCTCCTCCCAGCTCATAAACCCCCTGCCTTCCAGGAGGGAGCAGCAGTAGGTGCAAGAGTGTGGAGGTGAAAAACAGACCAGTCTGCATGATGATAAGAAAGAAAAGAGTTCTCAGAATTGCCTAAATCCTGTGACTTTATGCTAAGCAGGAGTCTGGTCTCCTGCCCCAATCCCGTCTTGGGCTCTTCATCCAGAAACTCTGGGAAGTTCGGGCTCCTTTGAATTGCTGTAGCAGCTGACTCTTTGTGCTATTTATCTTGCACTCCCACCTCATCAGGGTACCCTTTACCGCCCTTGGTGAGCACCTGAGGGAAAGGACTCAGTAAGCGGATGTCCTGCATTAAGCTTCATTGTTATTCCATTTGTTTGTGGATTTTTTTAGTGCTCCCTGGAGAAAGGAATGGCTACCCACTCCAGTATTCTGGCCTGGAGAATTCTGTGGATTGTGTAGTCCATGGGGTTGCAAAGAGTTGGACACGACTGCGCGACTTTCACTTTCACTTTATTTACTTTAGGCTTTCACCATAGATTTAGGGAACACACTCCTTTTGTTTAACATTATTTTCTTTTTTGACCATGCCGTACAGTGTGTGAGATCTTAGTTCCCCAACCAGGGAATCGAATCCTTGCCCACTGCTCTGGAAACTTGGAGTCTTAATTAACCACTGGACCACCTAGGAAGTTCCATTGTTATTGCATTCATATTGACCTGCTCAGTTTGGTTCACTATGGTCTATGTACATAGTGACTTACAGTAGGCATTTTTTTCTGTTTTTATATTTTTATTTTGAAATTTAAAATTTATAGAAAAGTAGTAAAAGTAGCTCTTGAAACTCCCCTATACCTTTCACTCAGTTTACCTATTGTTACCATTTTGCCACATCTGCCTTATTCTTTATACACACATACATTAAAATTTTTTCCTGAACCATCTGAGAAAAAAGTTGCAGACATCATGCCCCTTATGTCTTGATCCTTCAATGTGTATTTATGTATTTCCTGTAAACAGGGACATGCTCTTACACAGTATAACCATCAAGATCAGAAAATTAACATTGATCCAACATTACCATCTAATTCAGAGATTCCATTCAAATTTCATCTGTTGTGACACAGAAAACAATCTTATGGTTATTAAAGGGGAAAAGCAGGGGAGAGGGATAAATTAGGAGTTTGGGATTAACATATACACACTAATATATCTAAAATAGATAACCAACAAGGACCTATTATATATCACAGGGACCTATACTCATATTTTGTATATACCTATCAGGGAAAATAATCTGAAAAAAGAAAGAAAAACTGAATCACCTTGCTGTATAACTGAAACTAACACAGCATTGTACATCAACTATACTTCAATTTTAAAAAAATTTCACTTGCTGACCTGGTGATAGGTCTAGGTCTTTTATAGTTATCATTTCTCTTTAATTTCCTTCATTTTGGAAAAATTCCTCCATTTTTCCTTCTTTTCATGACATTTCTTGAGGCACATTGTTATTTTACAGAATATCCTGCAGTTTGGGTTTGTCTGGGATTTCCTTGTGATTTATGCGTGTGCGGCAAGAATCTCTCAGAAGTAATGCCTTGCTCTTCTTATTGCATCATATCAGGAGGCACATGACATTAATTTGTCCCATTACTAATTTTTCTTGTTACATTTGATGGAGATGATGTTTTATAGGATTCTCTGCTGAGTCATTCCTAAGTGTTTTGTGAAGAAAATGTCTTTCAACTTCTACGGTAAGATAGGACTTTCTTTATCCTCCATTTATCCCTTTAATTTTTATCATTGTAGATTCATGGATTTCTATTTTATTCAAGTGGGTAAGATCAGTAACTGTCATTTAGTAGGATATTCAAATCGCACCAGACTTTGTCCATGGGAGCTCATTGAAGGCAAGCCTTGTGTCCTTTTGTTATGTCCCCATCATTCTTTGAGGATCGCCTTAGTTTGTAGAACAAGATGTTCCTGTTTCACCTTTTATTTCCCCTACCCCAGCCCTAGAATCAACTGTTTCTCCAAGAAACCCAGGTATATTAAATGAAGAAAAGCATGTAGAAGCCAGATTCTGCAAGCGAGCTATGCTTATTACTACTGGGATATCTTTGCTTCTGGCCCTCTCAGCAGATAGAACTAGGAAATATAAGTATATATCTATCTACATATGTGTATGTGTATACATGCATGATTTGTGAATACACACACATAAACATCTATACTCACTTATACCTAATTCTATATCCATGTCTTCCTAAAAGCTATGAGTTCACCTTGATTCCTCCACTCCCAATTTAACACCACAGTATTTATTCTAGCCTTTCCCTTTTCCAAATTTGTAATTCCCTTTGGACAGCAAGTAATTCTCAATGCACTTACTTAATTATGCAGTCCTCCCTGTGCATCGAGCGTCCCCGGTAGTTCAGTGGTAAAGAATTAGTCTGCCAATGCAGGAGACATGGGTTCATTCCCTGACCCAGGAAAATCCCCTGGAGAAGGAAATGGCAACCCATGCCAGTATTCTTGCCTGGGAAATCCCATGGACAGAGGAGCTTGGCCGGCTACAGTCCATGGGGTCGCGAAAGAGTAGGACACAACTCAGCGACCGAACAACAGCAACAACCCTGTATGTCACCAGTCCCCCAGCCACACTAGCCTGAAGTTTGTCTCCTAACTGTGGGCCCCCAGTTTCTTCCCTGCCATGAGGTGACTTGTAATCACAATGAACCTGTGATCAGAATGAACCATCTTTGAGTGAATTCTGACCACTTCTGCCACTGCCTGGACTGAGACTCAGTGGAGAAGAATCACAAGGTTTACTTTCCTTGTATTGCTTAGCAGAGTGAATGTTATTTTCTTCTTTGCCATGGCAGTGACTACTTTCAATGTGGATTTTTTTTTTCCTGTTTGCTCCTCCCTCCTGCTCTCATTACTCACTAATGAGTAATACTCAGTAAAAGGATTAACTGAATCCATTCAAAGATGTGTAGCTCACTCCAAGCTTCTCCCAGGAAGAGTGCATTATGAATATGATATAGCTGTAAAAAACCAGAGCTGGAGACCAGAGGTCAGGTGATCCCTACCCACAGCTGCCAGATGGTTCTAGTTCTTCTAGTACATTCTCAGAGACATAGCCTCACATCCTAGGATACACATCTTTAAGCCATCTTCATTTCCCACCTCTCCTACCCCCACCCCCATGACAAATTGTAACCTTGGAGGCAGGGAGTTCTCTGCTGCTGCGGCTGCTATGTCAGTCTCTCCTTGATCCGTTTACTGCAGCGGTAGTGACTGTCCCCAACAATGTCCTTACTGTTCTGCACAGCAGGGGAAATCCTTTTCCACGATCTAAATCATCCCGATGCATTAACTGTTGTTTCCTTACAGAATTAGATAGTTATATTGCATCACATGTACCAAATGAAGTTAAAAATGTCATTTCTAAACTTACTCTCAACGCTCTCACAATTTATCTTGTTAGAGAAAAGGGATAATAAGGGGACCACAGTCTTCAGTTCAGAACTGACTCTGTTTTAGACGAGCAAGAAGAGCTGCCTGGCAACACAATGCATCCCTGTGCATAAGCTATGTTTACAGCCAAGGCTGGAGTAAAGGAACAGATGGCAAGAAAATCGGATTTAAGGAAGGGACAGATGCGCCTGCGTCGGGGAGCTCGGTAAATCTCTTGGCTTCTGGTTTGCATGCAAGGATGAAGTCTAGCTACCCACGGCAGTCACGCCCTAGCTCACTGCTGCCTTTGACTGTTTGCATCTTGTCTCTGAGAATGGTTAATACAGCCCATTACCAGCGTTTATCTCATCCCTCCCACGGGGAATGTGTTTTCCCAGGGCTTTGTATGTTCCCTGTCCTTTTATGGAAAGCAGTTTCTTCATCATCCATGTGATTGTATATGTAAAATTTCCAGAACATTTAACCTGCTAACCCCGCTAGTCTATAGAAGCTGGGATTATATTTCTATGATCTTAGAGTTCCAATGAGCACATATAACAAGGAAAAATGAGCATTAATATTTATGATTAACACATTAGCAAGCACACTCCTGCTCCCCATTCCACCCCCACCCCCGCCCCACCCTGGCCATGCTGCATCATTTCTTTTTGGTACTTTTCGCTGTGAAGGTAAGGCAATTTTAAGATGCTAAATTCTGCAGTATATAAAATAGCTATTATAAATGTTATATTTATAATATTTCCCCCTCTCTCCCAAAGGAAATTGTAAGTTATACTCCAGTTAAGACTTACATTTGCTGCTTTTAGGGAGGTAATGGGGAAGAACTCATGCATTCTCTCCCAGTGATCTGTGGCTGGGTTTAAATACATTTGTGTTATTTAACCTAATTCTATCTGAGTGATATATGGTTGGATTTAATAGCTGCAATTGTTCAATGCCGGGATCAAGTAATAAACATAAAGTTATGTTTTTATTCCAGAATGGCCCCCTCTATGTTTATAGCAATCCTAGGACTTTCACAGCCACCCTACAAAGTCACGTTCCTAAAGAAATATCCACCATAACAAGAAGCCCATACTCACACCTGCATGTTGGCAATTTGTCACTTCTCAGCAGCATCAAGTTCTGTAAAAGTCACCCTTTTAGATTCATCCTGAGAGAAAGATGGAACTACTTAACTAAAAATACTATATATTATAGAAGGAGTTTCTCACAAAATAGCCACGAGTTAGAAAAAAAGAAAAATCAAAGTATCTTGGAACTCCTCTGGGTGTCCAGTGGTTGATAATCCATTTTGCAATGCCAGGGACACACAGGTTCCATCCCTGGTGGGGGAAATAAGATCCCACATGCCACAACTAGAGAGCCCATGTGCCGCAAAGAAAGATTCTGCAGGATGCAACTAAGACTCGAGGCAGCCAAATAGTTAGATAAATTAATTAAATGTTTTAAAAACATCAAAGTCTCTTACAGGATTGACTGCAGAGCACCCTCACAAGTGGTTTCAGCGATGTCATCAGAACTGGTTTGACTCAACTCTCGCCTCGTGGTATGTGTAAGGCCAGCTTGTGTTCATGCACACAAGCATGATTCTGTCAGATGACCCATGGGTTGCCCCGTCACATAAACTCCCCAGGTGTGCCCCAGAAGCACCTTCAGCGCCTAGCACACCTACAGCTGCTCTCTGTTACTTCTAGTCGGCTCTGAGATCCGGTGTGGCCCCTTCCCCAATTTCTGGAAAGGCAATGTTGGGATCAGAGGCCTGTGGCTTGCTGGTACCCCCAGTCTCTCACAGAGTATAGGTTCTGGCATGTGTTGATGTGGCTTCCTCAACCCTTGGGACATGGAGGGGGTGCCCCAAGCCTGGTAAAATGGAAGCCTGGCTGAGGCTGTCTTAGAGACAATTTTCCACTTGTGCTTTAAGTGAGCCATGTCCTTTTACTTTACATACCATCTGCGTCTGCCACCGCCTCTGATTCTCTGACTCCAATGCACGACAGTAGCCAAGCCAAGGAAAAAGCCACTACCAAGAAATCCGGGAAAGAATCCATTATGGACACCTATTCACAACCACCAGCCAGGAGGCAATTTGTTATGCCTCTTTTTTGGTATCCTTGTCTATGGCTGATACAAATATACCCTCTCCTCAGTTTTATGGGGCTCAAACTTTTGTTAGCATGGGATAAACCTTGAAGACATAGGATAGACCTCGAGGACATGAAACTGAGTGAAATAAGTCAGACAGACAAAGGCAAATCATATGATCTCACTGATATGTGAAATCTGAACAAATAAACAAAACCTGAACTTAAAGATTCAGAGAACAAAAACTTCTCTGGTGGTCCAGTGACAAAGACCCCACACTTCCAATGCTGGTGGCCCAGGTTCGATGCTTGTTCAGGCAACCAGATCCCACATGCCACAACTAGAAGATCCTGCATACGGCAACTAAGGGGGCTTCCCTGGTGGCTCAGCGGTAAAGAATCCACCTGCAATACAGGAGACCCGGGCTCAATCCTTGGGTCGAGAAGAAACCCTGGAAAAAGGATAGGCTACCCACTCCAGTATTCTTGCCTGGAGATTGCATGGGCAGAGGAGACTGGCAGACTGCAGTCCACGGGGTCACAAACAGTTGGACACGACTGAGCGACTAAAGAACAGCAGCAAACTACAACTGAAGATCCAGTGTGCACAACCAAGACACAGTGCAGCCAAATAAACAGATAAACCGAGTAAACAGATACTTTTCAAAAATTCAGAGAGCAGACCGGTGGTTGTGGCGTTGAGAATTGGTGAACTGGGTGAAGGAAGTTAAAAGGGACTGAATTCCCTCTCCTCAGTCATTGAGGTTTACTGGGTCCAAGGTGGGCATAGGAGCAACAGGCTCCACATGCAAAGCTGATGAGAATGGATTTTTAGAAAAAGTTCCTAAGTAGTCTTTTGTCTTTTTCGCTCTTCACTTTACACAAACCCCCTTTCCACTCACTTTAATTATCTTAGACCTTTAATTATGACCTATAAACTCCAAGTCTGTGTATCTATACCCCAAGCTTTCTCTTGAATACTAGGTTTAAATTTCCATTGGCCAGCAAATATTTCTCCCTTTATATGCTCTAGATACTTTTGAAACATGTTTAAAATGTAATAATGAAAAGTTATTTCATCCAAGAACATTTGAAAATAAAGGCTATTTTTTGAGGCCCACTTTGAAGTCAAGCAAAAGGCTAGTTTGACCAAAATGAGGAATCCACTCAGGGTAAAGAAAAATTTTGTTTAAATTTCTTATAATAAAAAATAATCTGTTGCTAGTGGCTGAACAACCTGTAACACGAAGACCAGAAAGCAGTTAGATGCCACAATCTACACATTTAGGACAAATGTCATCACTTCTGCTGAAGATGTGAACAAGTATTCAAATATTTCATCGTCATTTAGTGAAGGTTTGCTTTGCTTCCCCAAGACAAAGATGGCTCTGTGAAGGCTGTAGTTGATAACTTTTGGTGCTCACTACCTGTTGATTTTATTCTCTATTGCTTCTCAAACAATAGTGGTGAAAATTCTAACTTGAGAATCTGATTTATTATATTCACCCAAGGATTCAAATCTATAGTCATAATCAGGCTCCTGTTCCAAGGAACAGAAACCCACTCAGTTCAAAGTTTACTAATTTTTTTAATATTTATTTATTTGGCTGTACCCAAACTTAGTTGTGACTTGTGGGATCTTCAGTCTTCATCGCAGCATGCCACGAAAACTCTTAGTGGCAGCATGTGGAATCTAGTTTCCTGACCAAGGAAAGAACCCTGGCCCCCTGCACTGGGAGCTCAGAGCCTTAGCCACTGGACCACCAGAGGTCCAACACTTCAAAGTTTATTGTAAGGCTACAGTTGTTGTTCGACACTAAGCTGTGCCCAACTCTTTGTGACCGCATGGACCGCAGCAGGCCAGGCTTCCCTGTCCTTCACTGTCTTCCAGAGTTTGCTCAAATTCATGTCCATTAAGTGGGGGATGCTATCAAACCATCTCATCCTGTTGCTCCCTTCTCCTTTGCCTTCAATCTTACCCAGCATCAAGGTCTTTTCCAATAAACTGGCTCTTCACAACAGGTGGCCAAACTATTGGAGCTTCAGCATTGGTCTTTCCAATGAATATTCAGGGCTTATTCCCTTCAGGATTGATTGGTTTGATCTCCTTGCAGTTCAAGTGACTCTTAAGAGTCTTCTCCAGCACCACAGTTCAAAAGCATCAATTCTTCAGTGCTCATTCTTCTCTTTATGGTCCAAATCTCACATCCATACGTGACTACTGGAAAACCCATAGCTTTGACTGTATAGACTTCTGTCAGCAAAGTGATGTCTCTGCTTTTTAATACACTGTCTAGGTATGTCATAGCTTTTCTTCCAAGAGCAAGTGTCTTTTAATTTCATGGCTGCAGTCACCATCCGCAGTGACTTTGGAGCCCAAGAAAATAAAATCTGTCACAGTTTCCACTTTTTCACCATCTACTTGCCTTGAAGTATTGGACCAGATGCCATGATCTTAGTTTTTTGAATGTTGAGTTTTAAGCCAGCTTTTTCACTCTCCTCTTTTGCCCTCGTCAAGAGGCTCTTTAGTTCCTCTTCACATTCTGCCATTAGCGTGGTATTACCTGCATGTATGAAGCTGTTGATATTTCTCCCTGCAGTCTCGATTCCAGCTTGTGGTTCAACCAGCCCAGGATTTTGCATGATGTACTCTGCATGTAAGTTAAATAAGCAGGGTGACAATAAACAGCCTTGACATACTCCTTTACCAATTAAATCAGTCTGTTGTTCCATGTCTGGTTCTAATTGTTGCTTCTTGACCTGCATACAGGTTTCTCAGCAGACAGGTAAGGAGGTCTGATAAGGCTACAGTGCCACTGAAGAAAACAGGAAGAGTGGCACCCGAGGGGAACTGGACATCTTCAGAGCATCGTGACAGCACTGTTCATAAAGGGTCTTGTAGACAGACAGCTTTCTTGGGCAGACACAGCTCTGAGCTCTGCCTGTGCTCGCTTAGTCTTCACAACAGCCTTATAAAAGGCACTATCGTGGTCCCTACTCCTTACAGGGGGAGACTGAGGCATACAGTGGTGAAGAATGGCATCCCAGCTACTCTGGCTCCACGCTCTTTCATGCAACGCGGCTGCTCTCCTGGTTGCCCTCCTCCACTGGAACTTCCCGTGGTGGTGGCTCAGTGACTCTCTGGTTGGCATAACCTGCTCTTGCTGCTGCTGACTGACTCTGTGTCCTCTCCCTTAAGATTTTTATTCACTCTCCCAACATGTATACTTTTTTTTAAATTGGAGGGTATTTGTTTTACAATATTGTGTTGCTTTCTGCCACACAACAAGGTGAATTATCCATAAGTATACCAACATGTGTCCTTTGTAAGCAGCATCGCTGGCAGTAGTGGGAAGAGCATATTTGGCAGGTGCCCAGGCAGCCTTGGTGCCTTAGTAGGGTATATGGAAGCTATGGCATATTGGAGTGGATAGAAATGTAGAGATATCGCCACCGTATGACAAAGCAGGAGAGAAAATAGTAAGCCAGAGGACAGAAAAGTAAAATCAAATACCCTCTAATGGTCACATGTTCAGAAAGCAGGAGCACTATCTGCTGGAAGCTCCTAGAATCAGCTGGTGAGAAATTTGAAGGGAATGAAAATACTGCAGGCAGAGAATGAAAGAACCAAAGAAATGTTGTATTTGTTTTTATATTTTTCTATTTTTCCTCTCCAGGCTGGTATGGGTGGGGAAACATGGACTTTGTATTTGTGTGTGCTCAGTCATGTCCAATTCTTTGCTACCCTTTGGATTGTAGCCTTCCTGGCTCTTCTGTCCAGGGGAATTTTCAGACAAGAATAGTGGAGTGGGTTGCCATTTCCTACTCCAGGGGATCTTCCCAGTCCAGGGATCAAACCCAAGTCTCCTGCTTTGCAGGTGAATTTTTTTTACCACTGAGCCGTCCAGGAAGCCCATGTATTTGTAGCTCACACAAAATAGAGCCCTAGAGCCGTCCTCCTCCAAATGTTGATGTTCCCTGTGTTGATTTAATTTGAGCTCATTTCCCTTTCCCTCTCACATCAAGGCCATGGTGTAAAATAGCGCCACCTTCTCCAGAAAACATTTCCCCTGTGACCGTGCTGATTTACTGAGACCTTACTGTGTGTAAGCGGGCACTAAGGATATAGCAATTGATAAAAGACACAAGGTCCTGGTGTGTTGAAACATAAACACCAGGTGGGAAGGGGCCTTGGAGAGCATCTGTCTAATCTACTCCTCATTCAAGACAGGAATCATTTCCATCCCAGGCCTGCCCACCACTCAGCCAGCCTCTGCTTCACACATCTCCTGGGATGACCCATTGTATCAGCAGTTAGCTCTAAAGCTTAGAAAGCTCTTGTCTAAATGGTGTAAAAATCTGTTTTCCAGATATGTTTATTGACCTTGGTTTCATTCTCTAGAGCTAGACAAATAAATTTCCTTTCATCTGACAGTCTCTCAAATATTGGTCAATGTAAAAACCTTCACACTTGCTCACTCCTCATCTCTCTGCCATCCTTTCACTTTCCCAACAAGCTCAGGTCAGACCTCCTCCCCTTATCTTTCCCTCATCCTTGCCTTACCATCTTTCAGCCAGAATATGGCACATTGGCACTTCGTGTGTGTGTGTGTGTGTGCGCGCCTGCGTGCACATGCATGCATGCTCAGTCATCTCTGACTCTTTGCGGCCCCATGGACTGTGGCCTGCCAGGCTCCTCTGTTCATGGATTTCTCCAGGCAAGAATTCTGGAGTGGGTTGCCATTTCCTACTCCAGGGGGTCTTCCCGCATCTCCCGCATTGGCAAGCAGATTCTTTACTGCTGAGCCAGCTGGGAAACTCGGCACTTCTTTTACTTGGACTTTATTTCTTCTTCATGCTATTTTTCCCATTTTCCCTCCCAACACAATCTCAGCACCCAACTCTAAGTCTATATTGTTTCAACCTTTGTTTGTGCTAGATTATTGCCCTCCTGGACAAATTAGAATTGGACAGATTGTGGTAAGTGATGTTGGCACATCGACACTTTCTCTGGGGCTTTGTTTTGTCTTCAGTGGGGTCTATTATTTCTTTAAATTTAAAATTTTAAGTTTACTATGCAGAATTATTTAAGAACTGGGTCGACAATCAAAAAATGGGCCCAAGAACTAAACAGACATTTCTCCAAAGACGACATACAGATGCTAACAAACATATGAAAAGATGCTCAACATCACTCATTATCAGAGAACTGCAAATCAAAACCACAATGAGGTACCATCTCACACCAGTCAGAATGGCTGCTATCAAAAAATCTACAAACAATAAATGCTGGAGAGGGTGCAGAGAAAAGGAAACCCTCTCACACTATTGGTGGGAATGCAAACTAGTACAGCCACTATGGAGAACAGTGTGGAGATTCCTTAAAAAACTGAAAATAGAACTGCCATAAGACCCAGCAGTCCCACTGCTGGGCATACACACCGAGGAAACCAGAGTTGAAAGAAACACATGTATCCCAATGTTCATCGCAGTACTGTTTACAATAGCTAGGGCATGGAAGCAACCTGGATGAATGGATAAGAAAGCTGTGGTACATATACACAATGGAATATTACTCAGCTATTAAAGAGAATACATTTGAATCAGTTCTAATGAGGAGGATGAAGCTGGAGCCTATTATACAGAGCAAAGTAAGTCAGAAAGAAAAACACCAATACAGTATATTATCACAGATATATGGAATTTAGAAAGATGGTAACAATGACCCTATATGCGAGACAGCAAAAGAGACACAGATGTAAAGAACTCTGGACTCTGTGGGAGAAGGTGAGGGTGGGATGATTTGAGAGAATAGTGTTGAAACATGTATATCACCATATGTGAAACAGATGACCAGTCCAAGTTCGATGCATGAAACAGGGCACTCAAAGTTGGTGCACTGGGACAACCCTGAGGGATGGAATGGGGAGGGGGTTTCAGGATCGGGCACACATGTACACCCATGGCTGATTCATGTCAATGTATGGCAAAAACCACTACAATATTGTAAAGTAATTAGCCTCAAATTAAAATAAATAAATTAATTTTAAAAAATAAAGGAACAAAAGAGAAAAAAAGAAACTGGGTTGAGGAGTCCATTTACGATAATGATTTTGATCACTAAAATAATTTTTTTTAAATTTTTAGGTGCTTCTTTATTTTTTTAAGTTAATTTTTATTAGAGTATAGTTACTTTACAATGTTGTGTTAGTTCCTACTGTATAGCAAAATGAATCAATCATGCATAAATCCCCTCCCTTAAAATAAACTTTATTAAAACATATGTACCAGAAAGCCTCTGTTACATAAAAAGTAAGGCAAGAAAGAGTACATTAGTGAATGGATGGATGTTTTCTTGTCCATAAGCCTTAGAATCACTGTTATCCATTTTTAGTTTATTCCTACTCATACCAAATAGATAAATAAAGTGAATAGTTTTTCAAATCAAAATAGCGGTTTCAGTCATTACAATTGCTAGTTTATTTATATTAAATAAATATATCATCTCATCATGCTGTGCAGCATAATTAGCAAGTATTATATTGTTGAATCCATGACCCAGTTTCCTGAAGACATCTGTTTTCTAAAAAGGATTTTTTGTTAAACTGAGATTCAAAGGCACTACTCAAGTAAAGTTGCCAGATAAAATACAGGACACTCAGCTAAATGTGAATTTCAGATAAACAGCAAATAATTTTTCAGTATCTCAGACATATTACATGAAGCAGACTTATACTAAAAGGTATCAATTTTTTTCCCGATATTCAGATTTTAGCATCTTATATATTTTTTCTTTTTCTTCTCTGCATGCATTTTTTTGGGGGGGTCAAATCTGACAACATTGTACCCAAGATGTAAACCTTAGAAGCTCATCCCAATTCCAACCCCTCCACCACTATTCTCCCTCTCCACCTTCCAGCCCATTTATGTTTCTCTTTCTTTGTTTCTTTTCAGATGAAAGACTCAGATTGTAGTCCTCCCTAGTGTAATGGCCTCATTTCTGCTCCAAATTGTTTTTATTTTTTCCCCTTTGACAATATCCAACAGGTGTGTAACCATACTTGACTTCTGTTGTGGGATTAAAAAATGTGTTAAAAATGTGTGGGATTAAAAATGTGTGCTGGGAAAATAGACTTAAACAACTTAACTGATGACTAGGAGCTTAACAGGTGCAAACTGGTGAAACCAGTCTCACTGTACAAATGATGCAAACTGGAGGGTCAGTCTGGGTGGAGGTTTGTGACAGTAAAATACAACTCCCTGTCAACAGAAATGAATTTACTGGATGTTGTCACCTGTGACCTTAAGGCCTTCTATATTCACTATGTTTCTTTTTTTTTTCCACCCAAGAACTGGATTCCTTTTCTTTTTTCAATTTTTCTATGACCCCATTTCCCTTTCATCTCATAAGCTCTTGAGAACATCTGCAAAAGTCGTCAGAGAGCACTCCATGGATTGATTTTTCTTAGGGTTCTGGGCCATCTCCTACCTCAAAAGGCTTTCTTTTTACTAGCCTGAGAAATGCAGACACAACCCGTTCCCACCTCCTCTCAGCCTGCAGCATAGAGTCATTCATGCTCTTGAGCTGGCCATATGATTGATTTGTTTCATTATTGTTTATGGATCCATGTAGGCAAATGTGTAGAATCATAAAGACAGTGGGAAAAGATGAATTATTCTTGTTGAGAGTAAGCTACATCAGTGTCCATGGCATGAGACTTGTTAAGTAGTAATTGTCAACGTATCAGACAATGCAAGCTGGTTCAGTGTAAAATTTTGTGCTTTACCTCTTTGGAAATGATAATAAATTATGCAGTAAGCTGTTACCTATGTTTAACTAAATACTACCCAGAATAGTCTATGAGACTCTAATAAATTTACTTAAACATGGATACTTACATATTAAAAATGGCTTAATAGAGCAAATTTTAAGATGACCATGAACTTCAAAGAACAGACCTGAGATCCCATGAATCTTGGATTCTCAAACTTATATATACATAAGAATGTTCCAGAGAGTTTTCTAAATACAGACTATTCTTGTGTCCTATTTCCAGATATTATGTTTCAGTAGGCATGTAACATGGATTCAGTTCAGTTCAGTTCAGTCGCTCAGTCGTGTCCAACTCTCCGCGACCCCATGAATCACAGCACACCAGGCCTCCCTGTCCATCACCAACTCCCGGAGTTCACTCAAACTCATGTCCACAGAGTCGGTGATGCCATCCAGCCATCTCATTCTCAGTCGTCCCCTTCTCCTCCCGCCCCCAACCTTTCCCAGCATCAGAGTCTTTTCCAGTGAGTCAACTCATCGCATGAGGTGGCCAAAGTATTGCAGTTTCAGCTTTAGCATCAGTCCTTCCAATGAACACCCAGGACTGATCTCCTTTAGAATGGACTGGTTGGATCTCCTTGCAGTACAAGGGACTCTCAAGAGTCTTCTCCAACACCACAGTTCAAAAGCATCAATTCTTCGGCGATCAGCTTTCTTCACAGTCCAACTCTTACATCCATACATGACCACGGGAAAAACCATAGCCTTGACTAGACGGACCTTTGTTGGCAAAGTAATGTCTCTGCTTTTTAATATACTATCAAGGTTGGTCATAACTTTCCTGCCAAGGAGTAAGCGTCTTTTAATTTCATGGCTGCAATCAGCATCAGCAGTGATTTTGGAGCCCCAAAAAATAAAGTCTGACACTGTTTCCACTGTTTTTCCATCTATTTCCCATGAAGTGATGGGACCAGAGGCCATGATCTTTGTTTTCTGAATGTTGAGCTTCAATCCAACCTTTTCACTCTCCTCTTTCACTTTCATCAAGAGGATTTTGAGTTCCTCTTCACTTTCTGCCATAAGGGTAGTGTCATCTGCATATCTGAGGTTATTGATATTTCTCCTGGCAATCTTGATTCCAGCTTGTGCTTCTTCCAGCCCAGCATTCCTCATGATGTACTCTGCATATAAGTTAAATAAGCAGGGTGACAATATACAGCCTTGACGTACTCCTTTTCCTATTTGGAACCAGTCTGTTGTTTCATGTCCAGTTCTGACTGTTGCTTCCTGACCTGCATACAGGTTTCTCAAGAGACAGGTCAGGTGGTCTGGTATTCCCATCTCTTTCAGAATGTTCCACAGTTTATTGTGATCCACACAGTCAAAGGCTTTGGCATAGTCAATGAAGCAGAAATAGATGTTTTTCTGGAACTCTCTTGCTTTCTCCATGATCCAGTGGATTTTGGCAATTTGATCTCTGGTGCCTCTGCCTTTTCTAAAACCTGCTTGAACATCTGGGAGTTCACGGTTCACATATTGCTGAAGCCTGGCTTGGAGAATTTTGAGCATGACTTTACTAGCGTGTGAGATGAGTGCAATTGTGTGGTAGTTTGAGCATTCTTTGGCATTGCCTTTCTTTGGGATTGGAATGAAGACTGACCTTTTCCAGTCCTGTGGCCACTGCTGAGTTTTCCAAATTTGCTGGCATATTCAGTGCAGCACTTTCACAGCATCATCTTTCAAGATTTGAAATAGCTCAACTGGAATTCCATCACCTCCACTAGCTTTGTACATGGATTAGGAACCAGACAAATTTGCCACTTTATCATATGAAATTCTCTCATGTCTGTTTCCCCATTTCCTGTAAAATGGGGATGATGTCACCTATTCATGGAGTCGTTGTGAGTATTTAGAGTTATTATCTAAAGCACTGAGTAGACCACCCATATATGTTAGCAATTAAAAAAGAAAAGCCAGTACTCCAGGTGATGCTGGCAGTCAGCACTCATTCCAAACACAGTAGTGTGGCCTCAGGCTAGCTACAGACTCAGTGTGGGCTGTGCGTAAATTAGTTAATCTCTCTGTGCATCAGTTTATTGCCAGTAAAATACATGTGAGAATTAACTCACTGATCCAGTCCTTGAGAAAGGAAGTAGCTATATTTCCCCCAGCAGCCTGGTAGTGTTTACTCAGCACTGTGAGAACGTTTGCAACAGTAAGAAGTACGCAGTAAACAAGGACCATGCCAAGACTGTAGGCACCAATAAATCACTTTGGATCTTTACCTTCACTCTTGTGGAGAGCAGTCACAAAAAGTTCGCAGTCTTGGTTGTCATGACAAGTCCAGCACACAGGAAACTACAAGCCTACCATTCACTTCCGTAGATGTGTTTGGGTATGTGGGAAAGCTCAGTGACCACAAATGGAGTCTCCTTTCTGGCTCCTTCTCCGTGACCTCTAAATGCTGGTGGGCCCCAAGGCTCTGGCCTCTTCTCAATCTATACTCTCTTCCTAGGTGATGTTGTCTAGTTCCCTGGCTTTTTATAACTCTAGACTGACCTCTCATTGGGTTTCAGACTTGTATACATCCAACTGTCTGCCCAACATCTACGCTTGGATGCTTAAAGTTATCTCAAACTTAATACGTCCTAAAATGAATTCTTGTTTTTAACTTCAGCATCTCCCCTGCCCACACAAATCTATTCCTTTCCTCCCTAGGCTTTCCCTACCACATTCTCAGACTCAACATTAAAAAATTACCCTTGATTCTTCTCTCCCTTAAAGCCCTACAGTTTCTCACATCCACAGCCTCATCTTCTGCTTCACTCTGCCTCACATTAAACTTTTGGTGTTCTAGAACATTCCTCATCTTTCTAGAACAACAGTCCCCAACCTTTTTGGCACCAGGGACTGGTTTCGTGGAAGACAATTTTTTGCAGACTGGAGTGGGGGAATGGTTTCAGGGTGATCCAAGCACATTACATTTATTGTGCACTTTATTCTATTCTTATTACACTGTCAGAGATAATGAAATAATTATACAACTCACCATAATGCAGAATCTGTGGGAGCCCTGAGCTTGTTTTCCTGCAACTAGATGGCCCCATCTGGGGATGATGGGAGATAGTGCCAGCCTCTCCCCAGTGATAGCATAACTGCTTCAGCTCCATATCAGATCACCAGGCATGAGAATCTCAGAAGGAGCTCCCAACCTAGATCCCCCACGTGCACAGTTCACATTAGGGTTCACACTTCTATGAGAATCTAATGCTGCTACTAATCTGACCAGAGGCAGAGCTCAGGTGGTAATGCAAACAATGGGCCGTGCCTGTAAATCCACATGAAGCTTCTCTTTCTTGCCCGCTGCTCACCTCCTGCTGTGCAGCCCAGTTCCTAACAGGCCATGAACTAGTACAGGCCCATGGCCCAGGGGTTGGGGACTCCTATTCTAGAACATTTCTGTCTCCAGGACTTCACTTTCTATTCCCTCTACCAGGAGCACTCTTCTCTCCGGCTGGCTCATGACTGACCCTTTCTCATAATTCAAGTCTCTGCTTAAATATCACCTCTTCAAAGAGGCCTTCCCTGACCACTGAGAGAAAAACAGCCTCCACTCCTACAATCACCTTCTAGGCCTTGCTGTCATTTACTCGCTAAGTCATGCCTGACACTTTCATGACCCCGTGGACTGTAGCCCACCAGCCTCTTCTGTCCATGGAATTCTCCCACCAAGAATATTTGAGTGGGTTGCCATTATCCTGCCTTTTAATTTTTTTTCTCATACTACGTCTCAATGTAAAGTTATAGTACTCACTTGTCTTACTTGCTTAATGTATGTCTTCCACACTAGAATAAGTGTAGAAGAAATGCTAAGTGGGTAAAGACCTTGTCTTACAGTATCCTGAGCTCTAGGATGGTGATAACTCATAGTGGTTCTTTAAAATCTTTATTGTAAGAATGAGTGGATGAATGATGAGTGGATATTGGTTATTAATAATAAAGGAGTTTGGGGAACCAGGAGAAGAGTGAGTATTAGAAGATTAAAAAAATAGATTCTGTTTGGGCTTTGAAGGGCTAGGGAGATTTGGATAGGTGAAAAAAAAAGAAGAAGAAAGGGCTTAGCAGATGGGAAAGAGCACAAGCAAAACCCAGATGTGATCAGAGTATTTGTGGGGCAATGAGAAGAAACCAGCCTGACAGAAACAGAGAGCAAATACAAAAAGGGACGGACGCTGAGTAAGTAGGAGGGGTCAGGCCAGAGCTAAATGTGTCATAGAGAGGAGTCACTTGATGGGGTCATGACCTCTTCCAAGGGGGTGGCAAGGTGTCAGCAACAGGTGTGGCATCATGTAAAACTGAAACTTGGGGGAGGGGGAGTTCTGCCACCAGCATATCATTCAGCCAAAGCCTAAGGAAAAGATAAAGGGCTTGACAACCATATTTCTCCCACAGCTTGAGTAAAAATTCCAGGAAGATTTTTTTTTTTTTTTTTTTTTTGCTCTTTGCTCTCGAGACATTCAGAAACTCAGAGGTCATGGCAGAATCTGAGAATGGGCCAAGCCAAGAGTACCTCACATTACTCAGTGGTCAGGGAGTCATTAACTGATGCTCTAGAAACCAGGAAGTATCGGATCTTGTGTGAAGGCATGGGAATGAGGGACATTCTGAAAATACATTGGCGATATCGTTGGGAAAATGTCAGGTTTTTAATGGCCAAAAAATGACCACAACAGAATGTCAAGTAAATCTTTCTGTAATGTTGCTGTAGCTAAAACCACTATTTGTTATGATTCAAAGTAATACTGGCTAGCTTTGTTTTAAAGATGCATACTCTGGCTTTTTGAGAAATCATATTTACTCCAGATGTTGTATAACAGAGGTGGAGAACTGATTCACTGTGAGAAAAAGCTGGAAATGACCTAGATGAGT
Organism: Moschus berezovskii; assembly: GCF_049115385.1. Lineage (NCBI taxonomy): Eukaryota > Metazoa > Chordata > Mammalia > Artiodactyla > Moschidae > Moschus > Moschus berezovskii. The sequence continues at coordinate 32,130,702 of NC_142476.1, read as the reverse complement.
ACAGGAAAACCCAAGGGACCCAGGCAGTTTTCTATTAAGATCAAGCGACTAATTAGATTGCAAAACGTGTTATAGTTCCCTGACTTCCACCTCCCCTCAAAGATATGAAAGATATGCACATTATGTAGCATCAAAGACCACTTTAAAGGATGCTTTAGGATTTGCTTTATTCACAAGCCTACAACTGGACCACTTATCGCACGTTAAGAAAAAATCCCTCCCTTGTGCCTTCTACCATGTAGACACCACAACATCACAAGGGTAGTGCAAGCACTGTGTTTGTGCCATTCACTTCCTGGTTCAGCCTCGGTGTCCCCTTTGTCTTCTGATGGACCAGAAGAGTGTCACATCCAGTGGGCGTTACATCACTGGGCACTCATCTCTCTGCTAGTGTCACCTATTTTAGCTCAGTGAATCCTCACATGTAAGGGCAGTAGGTAATATCACACCCGTGTTACATATTAAAAAGGTACACCTCAGAGAATATTTTGCGTCCATGGTCTATTTATTTTGGATAAGGACTATATTGACTCTTGGAGCTCCCATTTCTGGACTCCAAACCTTTGCGTTAAGAATAACTCTGCAGGAAACTTCCCTGGTGGTCCAGCTGCTCCCAACACAGTGGGTGTGGGTTTGATCCCTGGTGGGGAAACTAGATCCTACTTGCTGCAACTGAAATCCAGTACAGCCAAATAAATAAATAAAAATAAATATCTTTTTAAAAAGATATTTATATTTTTAAAAAAAGAGCTCTGCCTTGTCTCAGAGAGGTGGAATTCTGAAACAAAATTGCTAAATAACTTAGAAATGGCTAGATTTCACTTATGTTAAGCAAAATCCAAGAAAATAAAAGTTTGAAACAGCAAAGGAATAGGGTCAAAGAAAAAAAAATGTCCCTTCTTCCTACAGATAAAGGCTACATCGTCTTTGTCACTATATCCCCAGTGCTTAGATTAAAGAGAAAATCAAGATGGATCTGTGGGGAACAAATAAATTCATATGATAGCTTTGGGTGTTTACAATACACAGTCCAGACTGGATGTTTCCTCAAAAGTCACTCTGCTTCCAAGCAGTTTCCCATCCAAAGTAAGCACCAAAAGGACCTGGCCTACCTCCCTAAGGCGTAAAGAAAAGCATTACAGATGGACAGTTAGAACAACAAAGAGTGTCTAAGATAAAATAAACTTGATCCACATTGCCCACTTGCCTTTCTTTCTTTCTTTCCGTCCTCCCTCCCACCTTCCCTTCTCTCTTTCTTTCTTTTTATTTCCTCTTTTTTGTTTAAAAAAAAAAGGAGAGAGAGACATGTTGGGAGGAGAATTCCTGGATGTTTCCCACAAGCAAATGGTCATGTTCTCCTATTCTCATTGTATGGGCTCTAGACAGAGAAGGGGGCAATGGAAAAGGGAATGATAGAATTGAAATTAGATAAAGCACATCTGGCCAATCAGTAATCCTCTGATTCTAATGACTCTTGAAAGCTACAGTATTTGCAAGAATTATTTACCATTATAACTATACTATCCTGACAATCAAGGAGTAGGCCAGTATGAAATTTCATCTGCACTTTTCTATCAACACATGTTTGGTCAGGACTGAGCATGTCAGGCTTTAGGTTAGTTGCATGTTTTATAGAGAGGACCCATCTCACAGAGATGGACAAAACAAAGTGCTTGGTGTCAGCTAGCTCGTAACCAAGACAACCCTGACAGCAGTGACCATGCAGGTTGTTCAATGCTGGGACAGCGGCACGCCCAGGATACTAGGGAAGTTTCAGAGTGTGGTCAGAACAGGTCCCAAGACCAGGTGACACTAGAGCTGTGCCCAGAAAGAGCAGTAGAATTTAGACACAAGCGAAGAAGCAAGGGAATTGATGTGAAGCAGGAGTAAAAGTCATTGAAATATGACGGCTCCTGAGCTGTTTGGGAACCAGATTTAGTTGGCATCTCTAGAATCTGAGAGGGGGCTGAGGATCAGCAGCTGAGCCTGAAGAAGCAGCACGGGCAAATCAAGAAAGACTCTAGCTCTCATGATTGGACATTAACCTGAAAGCAGTGGGGAACATTGGAAGGATTTCCAACCGGAAACAAAAGTACCATATTAGAACTTTTGGAAGTTCACTTGATTAGCAATGTAATACACAGACTTGGGAATCATGAAAGAAGACTGGAGACAAGAAGACTCATTAGCAAAGGATGGCAAGAAACCAGATGAGAAATTACACAAGGCCTAAGCCAAGGACTGCCAGTGAGGATGGCGAGGAGGAGGCCAACTGGTCAGTTGGGTGTGAAGAAGGAGTGGAGAAGGAGATGCCATAGAGAACTCCGGAGCTTCTGATGTGACTTACCAGGGAGATGTTGATATCATACAACACACAATGTAAGGAAAGGGCACAGTTTGAGGAGGAAGGTGATATGGGCAATGCTGAATAGGTTGAGTTTGACATGTCCAACTGGCAGTTGGATAGCCATTTCTGGAGCTCAGAAACCAGTTTTACACTGGAGATATGAATCAGCACATGCGTGATCACTGAAGCTCTAGGTTTAAGTTCTACTAGATCAATGGCTTACAGACAGTTTTTCTATAGCCCGCAGTAGAAATATTTTTACTATCACAATCCTGTGGGCACATGCACACACAGATAAAAAAATTCACTAAACTGTACTGACTATAGCAAAGTGATGGACTCTAATAATTTTCCTTCTTATTCGATTTTTTTTAATGCAAGTTAAATGCATACTAAATGGGTGCAAACTTTAGTTTAAAACACATAATCCTAGACTGTAAACTTCTTGTGGCAGGGACCACGTCTTACACAATTTGGATTCCCCAAAGTACCTGTTATTAATATAATGCTTTTCATGTAATTTTTGTGGGAGGAAGGGAGGGAAGAAGGGTTTTCTGATCATTTTCTCCAAAACTACAGTGACATCTTGTCTCCTCAATTCTCTTGAGCTTTTATATACAGCTTCCATTTTTTCCCACATATTTCCAAGATGAATCAAGAATGAATCCCTAGAGAGTTCCCCGGAGGTCCAGTGGTTAGGACTCAGTGCCTTCTCTGCTGTGGCCCTGGGTTCAATCCCTGGTCAGGGAACTAAGATCCTGCAAGCCACGCCGTAAAAAGAAAAAAAAAAAATTAGTGCCTAGGGTGAGAGCTGCTTTTTCTCCCCACTGCACCCCCAACACCAACTCCCCCAACCACACCAAGCATTACAGGCATGGGGTGTTAAGCTGGACTGAACTGGCAGAGCAATGTGCTCACACGTCCTGGCTGCTGCTCTTTCTATGCGAAGATTGTCATGCTCTATTTGACCTGACCCATCACAGCTGTCTGGAACCAAAGGAAGACAGCAGTGGCAGCCAACACACACATAGAGAAGAGGAAGTAGAAACCAGGAGGAAACAGAAGCTATGAGCAAGCTGAAGGCAAGAGGAAGAGAGGACAGGACAAGTTGCCGACATTAGTTGGTAGGGACAGGAGCGGTTGAAAAAGAAGCATAGAGTAGTTGAGAAACCATAACAAAGCCCTAGAAAAGGGTGCCGTGGCCAACTTCTGCTCACAGGGACAAGATACCCAATTAAGCTACCTTCCACTCTTCTGAGAACATTTCAGGCTCTGTGACAGGTGGCTTTTCACAGATCTATCTTACTCCATGAGGCCCAGCCATCATAAATAAAATCCCCCCTTACTTACTCTTGATGAATTTTTAAAATTCTTAAGTTGTAGAAAAGTTGCAATACTAATAGAGAGAACTCATACTCTTCACCTAGATTCATCAACTTTTAACATTTCGCCATATTTCCTTTTGTCTCGGTTTTTTTCTCTGAAGCATTTGAGAACAGGATGCATATATCACACTCTTTTGCCTCAATATTTCAGTGTGTATTGCCTTAGAACAAGGATATTTTCTTTTACAACCACAGTACAGGCACATTCGGGAAATTTTACACTGATGTACTGCTTTAAAAGTCTGTGTTTCTACGCCAGTGTTCACTGCAGCATTTTTCAAAATAGCCAAAAGGTAGAAATAACTGAAATATCCATCCGGAGATGAATGGACAAGCAGAATGTGGTATTTGAATGCCGTGGGATATTATTCAGTCTTAGAAAGGAGTGACATTCTAATGTATGCTACAACATGAGTGAACCTTGCAAATATGATGCTAAGTGAAATAAGTTAGACACAAAAGACAAATGTGGTATGATTCCACTTATATGAGGTACCTAGAATAGGCACCATCGCAGAGACAGGAAGTAGAATGGTGGTTACCACAGGCCGGGAGAAGGGGACATGGGCAGCTACTGTTCGCTGGATTATGGAGTTGCTATTTGGAAAGATGAAAACATTCTGGAGATGGATAGTGAGGATGATTGTATAGCACTGTGAACATATTTAATGCCACTGAACTATACACCTAAAAATAGTTTAATTGGTAATTTTATATTATATTTTATCTCAATTTTTTAAAAAATTCAAATTCTGTGACTTGTCCCAATAATGTCTTTTATAGCATTTTCCCCTCCAGTTCAGGTTCACCCATTGCACACGTAGCATTTAACTATTATGTTTCCTTATGAAGGTGACAAATTCATTCCTGTTTGCCTGGACTTTTCCCATCTTAACCTTGCAAATGCTGACTCCTGGGAAACCACTCAGTCCTAGACAAACAGGGATGGTTGGTCACCCTACTCTTTAGTCTCCTCTGATCTGTAACTGTTCCTCAGCCTTTGTCTTTCATTGCCATTTTTAAAGAAATTGGTTCAGTTATTTCATAGAAAATTAGCCCGCTTGATTTTACCTAATGTTTTCCCAGGTTATGCATTTCTGGTTGGGGTACCATTTTAGTAATGTTGCATCCTTTCAGAGTACCTCAGAGTCAAAAATGCCCTGCACTGGAATCTTAATTTTGATCATGGGCAAGGTGTGGTCCAGTTTCACAATCATGGACTTACAACTTTCTTCCCTATACATTCTTTTTTTTTTCCTTCAGTTTTATTGAGCTATAATTGATATATGGGTAAGGAATCCACCTGATAATGCAGGAGACATAGGTTCAATTCCTGAGTTGGGAAGAGCCTCTGAAGTAGGAAATGGCAAGCTACTCCATTATTCTTGCTTGGAAAATTCCATGGACAGAGGAGTCTGGTGGGCTACATTCCATGGGGTCGCAAGGAGTTGGACACAACTGAGTGACTAAGCTTCACACACAATTGACATACAGCACTGTATAAATTTAAGGCACACAGCATAATGATTTGACTGTGGTGACCACAGATGACGACCACAGAAAGTTTAATGAACATGCATCATCTCACATAGATACAAAATTAAAGAAATCAAAAAATATATATTTTTCCTTGTGGTGAGAAAGATTAGCATTTACTCTCTTAACAGCTTTCATGTATAACATATAGCAGTGGTTGTTCTATTTATCATACCATACATTATATCCCTAGTGCTGATTTATCTTACATTTGGAACTTTATACTTTTTTAATGTCTTCATCCAATTCTACTCCCGAGTCCCCACATCTGGTAAACACAAGTCTAATCTATTTTTCCATGAGTTTTGTTGGTTGTTTTTGAAGAATATTTGACCTACAACACTATGTAAGTTCCTGGGACACAAGATAGTACATTTCTATACATTTTCCTTTTCTAGATATTTCTATGTATTTCAAAATGATGGCCATGATAAAGCTAGTTACCACCCTCCCAATATATTTTTAAAGTAAACATTTATTATGGTACGTAAATATTCCTTACAACCTGAAAGAGACTGTTAATTGTTCAGTCGTTCTGACTCTTTGCCACCCCATGGACTGCAGCCCACCAGGCTCCTCTGTTCTTGGAATTTTCCAGGCAAGAATTGCCATTTCCTCCTCCAGGCGATCTTTCCAACCCAGGGATCAAACCTGAGTCTCTTGCATTGCAGGCAGTTTCTTTACCATCTGAACCACCAAGTAAGCCCTGAAAAGCCTAAGGAGAAGCTAAACATTTGATAGGAAGCATCTGACAGCATCCTTGCATTTGACAGAATCTAGCATTTTAGGATCCCCTTTCCACCGTTGTCACAGGACACAGTAAACCACTTTTTTCCCACTCCTTCCCTCTTTGGCCACTATTTTTTTTTTTAATTTGTCTTTATATAATTGTATTTAGTTAACTTTTGGCTGTGCTGGATCTTCGCTGCTGCTCAATGGCTTTCTCTAGTCACAGTGAGTTGCGGCCACACTCTAGTTGCAGTGTGCAGGCTTCTCACTGCAGTGGCTTCTCATTGCAGAGCATGGGCTCTATTTTGTGAACTTCAGTAGTTGTGGCAAGAAGGCTCTAGAGCACGTGAGCTCAGCAGTTGTGCACATGGGCTTAGTTGCCTCTCGGCATGTGGGATCTTAGTTCCTGGACCAGGGATCGAACCCATGTCCCCTGCATTGGCAGGTGGATTCCTAATCACTGGACCACCAGGGAAGTCCCACTGAGAAGAAAGACTTTTCAAAATGCAGATACTTCTTTCTATACAATCCCCTCTTTTTAAAAAATTCTTGGCTTGACTGGTGAAGAGTGCATGTCCTCCTGTTTGAATTTGGTGCCTTGATTCTCATTCTTAAAGGGAAAAGTGTTTTCTTGGGAAAAGAACAATATTTATGTGTAGCAGAGACCTCTACCCTTTTTTACTGACAGCCCCAACTGCCTTCAGAATTTGTTGTATATTTATTTAGTAAGTGATCGGTTCAGATGAACACATCTTCTTTATGAATTACCCAATCGGGTAAACAGTAAACTCTTCAGAAGCACTAGCAATCACCAGAGGCAAGGCTTTGTGGGGAAAGAGGTGGATGAGCAAAGGTTTCAGAGCTGTTTGAAGGACACAGAAGCCTTCAGAACCTGGGAGCACTGTGACCTGGAATTCAACCATAGCCCTTATCACAGGCCAACATGCCATAGAATCTATTTATCTATTATGTTTCCTGCTCATTCTCTACCTCTGTGTGCTAAAATGAAGAAACTCTCTGAAGCCAGGGAATCTTTGTTTTTGTTCATAGACTGCGGTGCCTGCTCCATAGCACTCATTCAATTAAAATTGATTGAATGAATGAATGAACTTGTTCATGGATGTAATTAACGTAATAATGCCATCAATTGCACATCTAAAAATGGCTAATTTAGTAAATTTTATGCGTGTATATTTTGTAACTTAAAAAAAGTTTAAAAAAGTCATCTGACATGAGTAGTCCTGGATCATTCATATACAGTTGACCTTGAGCAACACAGGTTTGAACTGTGCAGTTCCACTCATATGCAGATTGTTTCTATAGTAAATACTACAGTGCTACATGATCTGCCATTGGTTGAATCCTTGGTTTCTGAACTGTGGATATGGAGGGCCTTATAGGTGGATTTGCAACTGCAAGGAGGGTCAGCCACCCAACCCTCTTCCCCACCCCTCACATTGTTCAAGGCTCACCTGCATTTGAAATTACCACAGTATAACTGTTCTACTAATGAATCAATCCAGACTAGTTCTTCATTCCAAGAAATGATGGAGGATCAGTCAGTCTCAAGGCCCCTTGACCCAAGTTTTTTCTTTTTCATCGTACTAATCATGAAATTTCTTTTTTTTTTAATTATTTGATTGATTTTTGGCTGTGCTGGGTCTTCACTGCGGCTCGGGCTTTTCTCTAGTTGCAGCGAGTGGGAGCTACTCTCTAGTTGTGGTGCACGGGCACTGTGGTGGCTTCTCTTGTTGCAGAGCACAAGCTTAGAGTGCTCGGGGTTCGGTAGTTGCAGCTCGCTTGCTCAGCAGTTGTGGGCTTCGTTGTTCTCCTGCATGTGAGATCTCCCCAGTCCAGGAACTGAACTTGTGTCTCCTGCTTTGGCAGGTGGATTCTTTACCAGTGAGTTACTAGGGAAGCCCGACTCAGGTTTTAAGTTTTTAGTTTTATTGGGAGTGGGGAGCTATGTGCGAAGGATGAAGAATAGCAACCCCTTTTTGGTTCTAATCTTTTCTTGACATCCTTCCTCCTGACACACACCTCACTATCATTCCACCAGAGATTTGAAGAATGGAGTCTTTGAACCCGAAAATTAATGATAGAATAGTTTTGCTTTCCCCATTTCGCATGGGGAAAGGCAGGAATTCAACTTCAAATGTGAATTCGCATTTTCTGCCAGTATTCTTGGTCATCCACCTTCAGTTGAGTCCTAGGGTGCTGTGGCAACAGGGAACTTAGAAACTGCCTGGTTGGAAAGTATTGCATGTGCTTCTTCTGTTCTCAGATCCTTCTCCCCCAATAGTGAAGAGCCCATGCTTGCCAGTGATGAGGTCTAAAAAGTACAGAAGCAAGAATTACAGTTCAGGGAAATTCAGTGAGATAGACTGGACAGGAAAGATGCACCTACATTAATGGTCCACTCTGGGCAATTTTCTGCTTTAGTGTTCACAGAATGCTTTGCGATCTGCAGATAAATGTGCAGGCTCTGTGAAGTGGAACATACAAACGGCTCCTGGTAAAATCCTTAAGGATCAAAGCTATTTTCTCTCTGCCCTTCGAACTATCTAGTTTACTTTTTAAATATGAACGCTTTCATAGAAGTTGTGATGATGACATGAGTGTGAATACACCATGCCCCTTCTGAAAAGATCCTGACTTAGAAAAGTCTTCACCCCAACTCTGACTCTTCTCTGAGGCTTGGGAGGAAAAGAAAGAATGAAAGGGATGCTCATTCATACAAGACTCTGAAAATATATTGGGCACTCAGTTTAAAATATCCTATTAAATTTGACACCTAAGTCAATAACTGAAGAAATAATAATGAAAGAGATTTTGTAAAAGGTAAAAATGATGAGTGCCAAGTCCCATCATTTACAAATTTTCTGCCTTCCTTGCAAATGTGGATTCAGATGAGGAGCAATGAACAGATCTGGGACATCTTCTTTCTACTGTTTTAAGTGTTTTTACACATTTTATCTCATTTAATTTACAGCCATATCTACACATATCTATGTAGATTAGGAAATTGTGACTCTTCTTGAGGCACACGATTTGGCTCTCAACTAAGAAATTTTCTCTCTCTCATTCACTCCCATTTTTTTCTTTTATGAATTATAGAAACAAGCCATTCTTACTTTATCTTAATGTTATGCTTCTAAGACTCAGATATGTTTTTCAGGATTGTTAACAAGTAGAAAAAGTATGTTTGTGTTATAAGGTTAATTATATCAAACACTGAGCCAATATTTTTAATAACTGTATTTTATTGTAACTATATATTTTAGTTAGAATGTCACTACTGTATTTAGTTTAATTGTATGTTTTGATTCTGAATTGCAATAAAAATGCTGGGTTTGAGCTAAAACTATCACGGAAGTGGGTAGGAAAGTTGCAAAGAAAGTCAGGATAAGTACTATTCAGTGGGAATCAAGCTTTTGGAAGAATGGAATATTCAACTTGCCCCTCACTCCCAACAAGCTCAAGGCACATTTTCCAACTCTCATTTTGGTAAGAAGTGTCAATGACCACAGTGGCTGTATGAAGATTATTTCAGAACATAATCTTGATTGATGTTAGTAGTGTATTATTAACAATTTTCATTCTAAGCAAAACAATTTAGCAAAAGAAAATGTAGATAAAGATAAATTTTAAAGTATTATACTAAATAATACATAGGTCACTGCTATATGAATCTTTCAATAATATAACCCCACTCAAAAACTTATGTACACTCCCCTTTGTGTAGAGACTATTTATTATTGCATTTCCCACTCTAGTGAACATAATAAATAACTGTAGAGTTATTAGAAGTTATTGATCAGTACCCCTGGAGGTATAGATAAATAGATAAGTTTCCAGAGAAGATAAAGGATTCTGTGTATGTGAGCTATAAGAGAGAAGGAAATGGCAACCCACTCCAGTGTTCTTGCCTGGAGAATCCCAGGGACGGGGGAGCCTGGTGGGCTTCCGTCTAAGGGGTCACACAGAGTCTGACACGACTGAAGTGACTCAGCAGCAGCAGCAGCAGCAGAGCTATAAGAAATAAGAATTTATTAGAGTGCAAAATCTGGAGCACGAATATCTGAATTTCAAGAATCTGTTCTAACACTTAATAACTGTATGACCTTGAGGAAATTCATTTTCAATTGGAACACAAGGAGAAAAATATTACTTGCCTTCCAGCAGTGCTGTGGTGTTTTGAGAATAAGTGATAAGGAAAAACATTTTTTAAAACTAAAATACCATAGATAAGTTATAATAATAAATACTTTTAGCAAGATTCAGACTTTTGTTTCCATTAAAATTTTTATCCAAAAATAAGTTGCCAAATACTCATTTAAAAAATCAGAAAAGTAAATATAAGGAGAAAAAAAAAAATCCATAGTCCTGCCATCCTTCTTCACCTTCAAGTCTTGCTCAAATATCACTTTTTCGGTGAAGATTTTCAGGACATTGGGTTTAAAACTGTTGCACGACCATCTCTACACACATGAACCTAGGCACTCACTGACTATAGCATTTCAGGTCACGTGACCCACTATTTAATTTATTTGTGTACTGCCTATATCCCTCAGGAACTTGAGCTACATAAAGTTAAGGACTTTTTTCACTTTGTTCGCAGTTGTATCCCATTGTTGTCTCTAATCCCTGTTCCCTGTCAGTATTCAATAAATATTTGTTAAAAAAAAATCAAACACAAATCCAAACACAAGTACTATAAGCACTTAAATGTGTTTCTGGCAGTGTTTTTAAATTTTAAATGCAGTGAGTGTTGTTATTTTTAACGCATAGCATATAAGTAACATTTATTGAACGCCAGATACTGTGCTAAGGGTTTTACCTACTATTTTTTTCTTGTTTTTTTTTTTTTTATTTTTACCTACTGTTTTTAAATTTACTATGTCAACAACCCTGAGTGATATTATCCCTGATTTACAAACGAGAGAACCAAAGGCTCAAAGCGTTAGGCAATGTTGTTCATCATCAAGCTTCCAATAAATTAAAACTGGATACAAACCAGTGTGTGACTTTCACATCATCATTGTGCTCTGGAGTTGTTCTCTTGCTGTGTTTTTATTTGTATCCATCTTTTTCTACTTCCTTTTATGTCCTAAGTATTTCCTCATGTTATCATATTTCATTTCTTACTTCTATGGCCAATGTTAACTGCATATATGAGGCTCATACTGGAGACAGCAGTAAAATGTGGTGGCTGAAGGTCATATCTATCCCTTAAGTGTTCAGTTCTGAGCTTTAGCTAAAAAATCATGTTTAATCTAATCTCTGTTTTTGCCCAGAAGCCCCTCCCTACTCCTGTCTACTTACTCACATTTGTATTAGCTGAGATTCCTGGACTCAACCTATCTGCTCAAGCGTTACGCTTTTTAGGGGGTGATTTATGAGAGAACACTGGATTGACTCAGATTTGAAGCTAAACAGCTAAGCCTTGGAAAGCTGTCAGTTGGACCCTGGCCATCAGGGTTCCCTCCCCTTCTCCTGCCTCTTAGCACCTTGCTCTCTGACCAGCTTCCTCCGTGGGAGTACAAGACATAGCTGCCTTGGATGGACATCCTTGCAACTCTTTGACCAAAGTAAAAAGGAATATCTTTCACCAACTCAAGTTTGAAAGACATTGGTAACAAGGCACTGGCTGAACTGGTTGGGACCCTGTGCCTATCCAGGGATGGACCGATGTGCCCAGGGGAATGGAGAACAGAAACTGACTCAGCTTGGGCTATGTGCCCGTTCTCTGAAGCACTTTACAGCTAGTAGCCCTCACATGATTTTAAGGATCATTTCCCCAAAAAATGTCTGTTCTGAACAAAATATTGGAAGTTCTACTATAGAACCAGATCAAACGCCGCCATCTTCCCTAACCACGTCAGGCCTCATTCACTCTTTGTGAAGAAAAATTCATGGAACACCTATCACGTGGTAGGCACTGCTAGGTTCATTTGATCAGTCAACAAGGTTTATTCTCAAGTATCATATATTAATGTATATATATGAAATCTGAAAAAAAAATGATGTAGATGATCTTATTTACAAAGCCGAAGTAGAGACACAAATGTAGAGAACAAATGTATGGATACCAAGGGGGAAAGGAAGGGAAGGGATGAACTGGAAGATTGGGATTGGCATATATACACCACTAATACTATGTATAAAATAGATAACAAATGAGAACTTGCTGTAGAGCACAGGAAAGTCTACTCAGTGCTCTGTGGTGGCCTAAATGGGAAGGGAATCCAAAAAAGAGGGGATATTTGTATATGTTTAGCTGATTCACTTTGCTGTACAGTAGAAACTAACACAACATTATGAAGCAACTATACTCCAATAAAAAGGAACAAATAAAAAAACCCCACAAAGTTGATTCAGAGCCTCCTATGCCAGGCATCTTGCTAAGTACTGGGGACTCAACAGTGAGGATGAGAGGTGGGTCTCTACCCTCTAGAACTTACACCCTATGGAATAAACAAGTAGATAAATGACACAATCATAGATTGTGAGAAGTCATAAACAGGGTGCCGTAAGAGTGTAATGAGGGCAGCTAGGGGAAGGGGCGGAGAAGGCAATAGCAAGCCACTCCAGTACTCTTGCCTAGAAAATCCCATGGACGGAGGAGCCTGGTAGGCTGCAGTCCGTGGGGTCGCTACTAGTCAGACACGACTGAGCGACTTCACTTTCACTTTTCACTTTCACACATTGGAGGAGGAAATGGCAACCCACTCCAGTGTTCTTGCCTGGAGAATCCCAGGGACGGGGGAGCCTGGTGGGCTGCCGTCTATGGGGTCACACAGAGTCGGACACGACTGAAGTGACTTAGCAGCAGCAGCAGCAGCAGCAGCAGGGGAAGGGGTCTGCAGAACTGATAATAGAACAACTACCCAGTTCACAGAGGCTGAGCCCATTAAGGTCTGCTAAATTGAAAGAGAAACTAGAAAAAGGAATGTCTAGCTTAGGGTAAAAATAAAGGAAATTTTCTGAATGTTAAGAACTGCTGGTTAAAGGAGGTCATACTCCCTTAGGAGTTTTGGAAAAAACACATCATTTAGCAGTCATTAAGAAAAAATGTGTGACCCTAGGAACTGTAAAGTTCACAAGGCTTCAATACACATTTCAAAACAAGCCCAAGAAATAACAATCAAATGTGTCATTGCTATACAACTCATTCAAAAACAAATCCACAACAAAAGGACAAAAAAAAAGCTGTTTCAGAGTTCACTTACCTAAGCACCAAAGAACGAAAAGCCTCCTCTGAAAATCCACATGGCATGTTTATTTCTTTAAAATGACTTCACCTCTCCACCCTATACATTTGTTTGCTTATATGCCTAACAAATATGTAAAAAGAATTAAGATTTGCATTTTGAGATTGCTCTTAATACAATATCAAACCACATAGTGTCATGAACTTGCCCTCTCTACACACGCATGAACATGCTCTCATGCATAAAAGCAGCATCATATGGAAAAGGTATGAGTTCACAGTCAGAAAGAGCTATGTCCCAGTTCTAAGTGGTTCTACCACTTATTAGCTGTGTGACTTTGAGCATCTTATTTAACCTTTCCAGACCTCATTTTTCATTTGTAAAATGGAGATAACAATAATAACTTCATGGGGGTGTTCTGAAATTTTTAGTAAATGAGATCTATGGTGCTAAGCAGTATGTGAATCAGAGTAGGAATTCAATAGATGGTATTTAATTTTTTTAAGATTCAGTTTCTGATTAGGCCTGAACAAAACACAATATCATTTTGACTACTCTTGTATTCTATGAAAAAATTAATTTAGTGTATTTTCTTTGTTTGCTAGTGATTCAGACCACATCAGAAATATTAGTTAGAAGACAGCTACTATTTCATTATTATGTCAGGAATAATTGGAACAGATCCAGCTATGAAATAAGTTAAGAACATTAGTAATGCTTTTTTTTGGTTCCTTCTGCTATACACTAGAATAGACAAGGGATTAGTTTCACGTGTGAATGGGAAACCCAAAGAACATCCAGTCAAAGCATCCTTTACAGGTCAGAGGAACCTTGGCCATCCAAATGAAAACTCTTGCCTCCCTGTGTGTTCTGCTCATTCTTGAATTCACAGTCTGGCCCAAGGTGCTCTCATTACTCACTCCATCTGCTATCATTGCTCTGGTTTTAAGGAAAGGGAGTTCATAGTTCTTTTGTTTCATCAGCAAACAACACTTACTCTGGAATTTCTTAAGTTCTTATCATCCTTTTATAAATACCTCCAAATCTCCCTTAAATCACACTACCTCAGACATGGAAACCTTGTATCTTACACTTAGCTAGTCCAGGTCCATTGAAGTAGAAATTCTGCTTGAAGCGATGAGACAATCAATTCTTTAAGACACAGTCAAGTTCTTCTGGGTAACTCTAATCTTAAGAAAGGTTTTCATTCAACAGTTCACAGAGGTTATCTCTTCAGAGTAGAAATAGAGGAAGGTGAGTAGCAGAGAAGGGAAGAGAAAGAAAGAGGGAGATTTTTACATTTCATTCCCTTAAATTTGGTCAAAATCAGTTCTAGAATTACATGGAATAAATGTAATGCTGCCTCCAAACGACACTTTCAAACCTTCAAAGGCAACTACTTGCTCTTTGTCTTCTGTTTTTCAAGCTAAGGACTCCTAATCCTTTAAATGTTCCTCATGTGATAAAGTGTGTACATTTGTTGGTTATTCCTGAAGCATTTATTCCCTCTTCCCTTTTTCCACCAGCCCTGATTTCCAAGTGGAACTCCCTGTGGTACTGGATAAGCCGATCCCCTCCCTGCTCCAAAGGCGGAGTTCACGGCCAGGGCTAACACTCCATTCTCCTGGGCACAGTGCCCACAGGGGTGGGCACCTGACTTAAGCCAGTCAAGTTAGAGTAAATCTCAAGACATTAATGCATTGGTTCTAAGGTGTGAGATGAGGGTAAGGATTCTTGGGACCTTGGGAATATTGACATCTGTCTTAGACCATGAAGGGAAGGGCCTATACCCAGAATGGTATAGGTACCAACACCCAAAAAGGAGACAGAGAGAAAAATCTCAGTTCTGTTTGCATCAGATGAACCTAGCACAAAGCCTTGTCTTAGAACAATTACACTTCACAATTTTGTGGTTTCAGTTGCATGTGTCAAATTCTTACTTTTGCTTAGCTCAGTTTGATTCTAGTGTTTTGTTCCTTGCAACTAAATATATCCTGACTGATACATGTGCGATGGTGTTGTTATGGTTACCTTCCCTTGGACAAGCTCCAGATTGTCAATGGCCCTCTTCCAAGAGTCCCAGAAGAAAAACCTATTATTATAGATGGAGCCTGACTAGTACAGGTCAGAGAGGGTCTCTCATGAGACTGGAGTAGAATGTAGTATTGTTAATAACTCAATCTGAGACTGGCACTGGAATTTTGAGCATCCCAATTCCAATTACTCTCACCAGTAAACTACCTATTTTCCCAAATAATTTACCCAAGTGTAACCTAAACCCTAAACACCAGGCCCTTGTAGGAAAAAAGAGAAAAGTATATTTCAGAATATACTTTCTACCTCTTCCTTCCCTACAGAAAGGCCCAATCCCTGCTGGTTCTACTTTAGCTTTCAAAATAGAATCACCAACTCCCTTCCTCAATTTTGTCACATATAGGTTAAAAAAAATCTGCAGGTTTTCAAGTATAATCACTATACCTGAATACTTTGCTAAGCAAAGTGACTACAGTGTTCTGAAACTATGTGGAATGATTGCTCCCTAACTACAATGAGCTCCAGGGGGTTTCATCTAGGAAAGAACACAGGTGACTGGCCCCCAAGAGGCCTCTGGGGGGGATATTTCCCTGGTAACTACACAAAGGTCCGGGTTTGGACCTCAGTTGGGAAAGTTCACAAACTAGATTTTCCGATTGTATCCCCAGAGGTGCAGACTCAATGATACACTCACACAGTGTGGACGTATAAATCATAATACCAATGCATTCATTTTTAATTGGAGATGAGTTTTTCCAGCAGGAAACAGATGACCTAATCTCATTCAGAATACCACACTCTCTTTCCTGAGGACACATACCTGAAAAGTTGGATTAGTAATCAAGACACTTTCTGGGTAAGGATGGAATTAAGAGAAGTTGATTGTCTTGAGGACTTTTTCACTACTCAGGTCATGGTTGACCCTGATCAAATATATCCTTACATGGTTACATAGGGGAAACATATCTATCTAGGGGCCAAAAGGACTATGATGTGGATCCATATTGCCAAATTGTTCTTTGCAAAATAACAACAGTTAATGTTTATACATGGTGCTTAGCCTGTGGTCTATTGCTATTCCAGACTTCTCATCAATTAACTAACTTAATCTTTATAATGAAACTTTGAGACTTTTGTTATCAGCTTCATTTTACAGATGGCAACCCGGAGTCACAATGGGGTGAATAATTTGCTAAAAGTTGTGCTGTTAACTAGGTGGTAAAGCTAGATCCCCAGGTTGCCTGGCTCCAGAGTCCATGCTTTGAATATTTATGCTACACTACCTCCCCCCTTTTTTTGGCTCTGCTGGGTCTTCAGTGCTATACGAGGGGGCTTATGTGGGCTCAGTAGTTGTGGCCTGAGGGCTTAGTTACCCCGTAGCATATGGGATATTAGTTCCCTGACCAGGGATTGAACCAGCGTCCCCTGCATTGGGAGGTGAATTCTTAACCACTCCACCAAAGAAGTCCTTAAGCTGCCTGGACCACCAGAGAAATCCCTAAACTGCCTCTTGAATACTGTGTTCTTTTATGCTACACACACATCTCTGTTGCTACACCCTACATGTGGGTTACTTCATATCCTATTTGACACCATTCTCTATAAATCTGATTCCCTATAATACTGTGTCTCTGAAATATTTTTCTTAAAAAGTATATATGTATGTGTTAGTGCTGGTCCCTCGGTCATGTCCAACTATTTGCAACCCCTTGGACTGTAGCCCACTGGCTCTTCTGGCCATGAAATTCTCCAGGCAAGAACACTGGAGTGGGTTGCCATTCCCTTCTCCAGGGGATCTTCCCAACTCAGGGATCGAACCCAGGTCTCTTGTATGGCAGGCAGAGTCTTTACCATCTGAGCCACCAGGGAAGCCCAATAGATGTATGTATATATAGACATATGTATATGGGGGAATTTTAAAGAAAAATAGCATATACCATCCATGTGGTGTATGTGTATAAAATCCTTACTGCTGCCTCCATATATACCAACAAATATGAGCAAAACCATGCTCGTATGGGCAGTTGGCCAGGAGGACAGGAACTTTGTTATATTGAACTAGACAGCATGATAGCTGTTAAAATAGCACTCTGCCTATACTTAATCCTTCTCCAAAAAAGGAAATATTTAGTTTCATGGAGGTATTTAATGCTTACAGCAAGAAACACTAGAAAGGAATGAGGAGCATGTCTTGGCCTCATGCTAGAAAGTGATGCGACCGTCAGGGGCAGCCCCTCCTGAATAAGCCTCGAGGCAGCTCACCCTCCGCCACTCGGCATTGTCACAAAAGGCCCCGGTCAGGACTGGATTTTACTAAGCTAGTCACATCCTTGTTTCAAAGGGATTATTTAAGAACAGCTACAATTTTAAGAAAGATTCCCTTGTTACTTTCTTTTTTTTTAATCTAGTATTTTTTAAAAATAGATTTAAAATCATATGATTCCAAAACCCAAATGTACAAAAGTTCATATAGTTAAAAAAAAAAAAAAAAGAATGTCTCTCCTATGCCTAAACCCCTGAAACTTGGTTCCCCTCTTGGGAGGCAATTATTGGTCCTTTATTTATCTTTCCAGAGGTATTCTATTATCATTTTCTTTTACTGTCACATTTTTCCCCATGGGGACGTTATTGGAAACTTTTTATCTTGTTTTTGCCACGGTTTCCTCTCTTTCTTTCCTGTCTCTTTTTACGGACGACAAGGTTGACCTTCCCTGGGGACCTTCTTCGAAATGTCAACTTCTTGTTGATGGATGTTGGTTTTATCCTGTTTCCAACTCCAGTTTCTGCTCTGGTTAGGAGTCCGTTTGTGTGTGACAGCTGGTGGTCCCAGGCACCTTCTGATGAATGATGGATGGGACCAGGAGGAACAACCCTTCCCTAATATTATTAATCGTGAGATTTTTGCAAGCTCAAAATTCTAAGAACTGACAGTTGCTCCCAACTGTTACCAGCTGTTAATTTGGCTGAAGTGGTGGGGATCCAATTCCCCTTCAGCAAACACTCTGGGACAACGGCTGGCTTACTATATATCTTCCTTTACACCCTCTGTGACACTCAATTCTGAATTATTTAAGCCTAAAAATAGTATCCTAAACCTATTCCAGAGTGCCCACATCTACCACTGACCATGTAACCCTGCAAGAGTAATTTACCTTGGTCCTGGGTTCCCCATTCATACAATAAGGGAACTAGGTGCATTGATCTGCCTGCTTCCAGCCCTAAAAATCTTCAAACATAAGAATAGGATGAGACGGTAAATGGTTAATGTTGCAGCAGTCTTTCCTCTTTCCCTCAAAGCACCTGACATTTGAAGGAGTGAAGAATCTGGTTGTGATCTTGAAGCAACACCCAGTGTGTACTTGAGCAATTTTAGAGCAAATTCTAAGGGGTTTCTGCTCTTAGCTTCTGTGGTCCTGCAGGGTTCAAGAACTGCTTTGTCTCACAGCTGCAAAAAAATTCTCTCCTAATCCCATATACTAGCGAGTAATTTTTCTTTCTCATTTTAAGTTATTATGAAAACATGGGATTTCCCTGGCAGTCCAGTGGTCCAACGCAGGGGACTTGGTTCGATCCCTGGTCAGGGAACTAAGATCCCACATGCCACAGGGTGTGGCCAAATTTTTAAAAAAATAAATGAAATAAATTTTTTAAAAGTTATTATGAAAACAAGCATTAATTTTTAAGTATAGAAAAGCAGTAGAAAAAAAGCAATCCCCCCCTTTTAATCTCACCTGTACTTGTCCAAGTAATCTATAGTTCTCACCCAATTTGAAAGTTTAGTTTGAGTCATCAGAGTGACAGTTTTGAGGTATGCTTCATGAATTAAATTTTTCTATTTTTATTTATTTATTTGGCCACACCAAGTCATAGTTGCAGCATTCAAACTCTTAGTTGCAGCATGTGGGATCCGATTCCCTGACCTGGGATCGAAACCCCTCTCCCTGCATTGGGAGCATTGAGTCTTAGCCACTGTACCACTAGGGAAGTCCCATGCTTGGTGAATTAGATGCTTCTGTCTGAGAAGGGTGAGCCTGGTGACAAGGTTTTATGAGTGGAGGTACATTGGGTGCCATATTTCTGTGTCCTGAAGCGGAATTTCATTGGGCACTCTAGGGTGTCAGTTTCTTAGGACCCAGCTACAAAATCAAGGTGCTTCCCTGGCAGCTTGGTGGTACAGAATCCAACTGCCAATGCAGAAGACTTGGGTTTGATCCCTGGGTTGGGAAGATCCCCTGGAGAAGGAAATGACAACCCACTCCAGTATTCTTGTCTAGGAAAATCCCATGGACAGAGAAGCCTGGTGGGCTACAGTCCATGCAGTTGCTACAAAGAGTCAGGCATGACTTACCGACTAAACAACATGAATCAAATTCTCAAGAGACTGATTTCTACCCAGGCTGACAATACATCAATGTGCACTGGAAAACGTACTTTCACTCAGGTCTGCTATGTACACATCACCTCCCCCATATAAGGTACCCGGGGAAAATTTTTTTCTGTCAGAAGATTTGATAAGCATGGAGTTAGTATAAGATAAGGTATCCAGGCCCTGATAGATATGCTAAGAGAGAAAATTCCTCCTCTACGAAAGAGATTTCTAGTATGCAAGTGTCTCATCTTTGGCTCACTCACTCCTTGAGCAAACATTCCTCAAGCCCCCCAGCAGATATCCTGAAGCTATTACTGGTTAAGTTTCACGGTCCCTCACTTGGAAGGGTCGTCCCTCTTATGACCATGGGGGGTGCCTTCATAATAAGTTCATACACTCCTATGTTTTTGTAAAATTTGCAAAAGTAGGCAATTTAAATGTAACCAGTTAAAACTTCCATCTCCTGGCCCTCCTACTTCTCTTCACAATTCCTCTGGAGTAGGGTAAGAGAGTTCCAGAAAAATATCTATTTCTGCTTCATTGACTATGCCAAAGCCTTTGACTGTGTGGATCACAATAAACTGTGGAATATTCTGACAGAGATGGGAATACCAGACCACCTGACCTGCCTCTTGAGAAACCTGTATGCAGGTCAGGAAGCAACAGTCAGAACTGTACTTGGAACAACAGACTGGTTCCAAATAGGAAAAGGAGTATGTCAAGGCTGTATATTGTCACCTTGCTTGTTTAACTTATATGCAGAGTACATCATGAGGAACGCTGGGCTGGAAGAAGCACGAGCTGGAATCAAGATTGCTGGGAGAAATATCAATAACCTCAGATATGCAGATGACACTACCCTTATGGCAGAAAGTGAAGAGGAGCTCAAAAGCCTCTTGATGAAAGTGAAAGAGGAGAGTGAAAAGGTTGGCTTGAAGCTCAACATTCAGAAAACAAAGATCACGGCATCTGGTCCCATCACTTCATGGGAAATAGATGGAAAAACAGTGGAAACAGTGTCAGACTTTTTTGGGGGGCTCCAAAATCACTGCAGATGCTGATTGCAGCCATGAAATTAAAAGACGCTTACTCCTTGGAAGGAAAGTTATGACCAACCTAGATAGTATATTAAAAAGCAGAGACATTACTTTGCCAACCAAGGTCCGCCTAGTCAAGGCTATGGTTTTTCCCGTGGTCATGTATGGATGTGAGAGTTGGACTGTGAAGAAAGCTGATCGCCGAAGAATTGATGCTTTTGAACTGTGGTGTTGGAGAAGACTCTTGAGAGTCCCTTGGACTGCAAGGAGATCCAACCAGTCCATTCTAAAGGAATTCAGTCCTGGGTGTTCATTGGAAGAACTGATGCTAAAGCTGAAACTGCAATACTTTGGCCACCTCATGCGACGAGTTGACTCACTGGAAAAGACTCTGATGCTGGGAAAGGTTGGGGGCGGGAGGAGAAGGGGACGACGGAGAATGAGATGGCTGGATGGCATCACCGACTCTGTGGACATGAGTTTGAGTGTACTCCGGGAGTTGGTGATGGACAGGGAGGCCTGGCGTGCTGTGATTCATGGGGTCGCAGAGAGTCGGACACGACTGAGTGACTGAACTGAACTGAAACCCAATCAAAATGCATCCCCAACTCAACTCCTTTATCAGACCCCTAAAGTACCCATGACCACTCCAAAGTCACCCTCAGTTCAGTTCAGTCGTTCAGTCGTGTCCGACTCTCTGCGACCCCATGAATCACAGCACGCCAGGCCTCCCTGTCCATCACCAACTCCCGGAGTACACTCAAACTCATGTCCACAGAGTCGGTGATGCCAACCAGCCATCTCATTCTCGGTCATCCCCTTCTCCTCCCGCCCCCAACCTTTCCCAGCATCAGAGTCTTTTCCAGTGAGTCAACTCGTCGCATGAGGTGGCCAAAGTATTGCAGTTTCAGCTTTAGCATCAGTTCTTCCAATGAACACCCAGGATTGATCTCCCTTAGAATGGACTGGTTGGATCTCCTTGCAGTACAAGGGACTCTCAAGAGTCTTCTCCAACACCACAGTTCAAAAGCATCGATTCTTTGGCGATCAGCTTTCTTCACAGTCCAACTCTCACATCCATACATGACCACGGGAAAAACCATAGCCTTGACTAGACAGACCTTTGTTGGCAAAGTAATGTCTCTGCTTTTTAATATACTATCTAGGTTGGTCATAACTTTCCTGCCAAGGAGTAAGCGTCTTTTAATTTCATGGCTGCAATCAGCATCTGCAGTGATTTTTGAGCCCCAAAAAATAAAGTCTGACACTGTTTCCACAGTTTCCCCATCTATTTCCCATGAAGTGATGAGACCAGATGCTATGGTCTTTGTTTTCTGAATGTTGAGCTTTAAGCCAACCTTTTCACTCTCCTCTTTGATTGGGTTTAGTGGCTTGCAATCACTTCTGTGAATAGTTAAGACATTGATGGTTTTCCAGTGTCAGAATAGCTACAGGAATGCTTCTACTACTCACTGAGCCAGCCAGCCCAGCAGTAAGAGTTGAAAGTGCTGGACCAGAAGTCACATTACAGTGTGAACATGTCCTATTGCATCAGAAGTACATGGAGTGTGGAAGGAAAAGATGATTTGAAACATACAAGCAGAAGGTAATCTATGACACTGAAGGTTTCCTGGCTGCCCCTCTCTTGGTTCAATGTGACCTATCCCTTTTCCTCTAACACACCTGACACATTTTACAAACCTCAGAAACAGCCTTAGACTTCATGCTGCCTGGTAAATTTTGTCTAGAAAAAATCCCCAAGATAAGGAAACATGAAGGGGCCTGGGAATCCGCTCAAAGCGGGGAGAGATGAAAAATACTGAGAATATAAATTAATATGAATTGAATATAGTGGCAATGGAGAAGTGAAAGTATTAAGGGAATGGGAGTGAATGGGAAAGGTGTGTGGGGGGGTGCCAGGAAGGGAGGACTTGGCAGACACTGACAAATTCTTGCTCTCCATTTCCTTTTAGAGAAGTTGAACAGATTGTCCCCTTTCCAAGGCCTTCTTTTTGCAAAGTTCACCATGACTGCTTAGTTCAGACTTTATTAGGTACCATGGCATTCCAGTTATGCCTCCCTGATATCATCCAGATTAAACGTGAGGGTTTTTGAATATTTAGTGAAATCTTTACTAAATATTGAGTAGATTGAAAAGAACAGTAAATTACAGACATATGTCAAGTAATCAATCTTCAAGTATAAAAAACAAATTAACCTGTGAACCTCTCCCTTCCCAATCTCCTCCCCTTCCTCCTCAGAGCTAAGGACTATAATTTTGTAAATAGCATTTGTTTGTTTTCCTTTATAGTTTTATCACATGGATTCATTATTTATTGTTCAGTTGCCATGTTGTCTCCAACTCTTTCCAATCCTATGGACTGCAACAAGTCAGGCCTCCCTGTACTTTATTTCTCAGATTTTGCTCAAACTCATGTCTATTGAGTCAGTGATGCCATTCAAACATCTCACCCTCTATCACCCTCTTCTCTTCCTGCCCTCAATCTTTCCCAGCATCAAGGTCTTCTTCAATGAGTCAACTCTTCTCATCAGGCAGCCAGAATTTTGGATCTTCAGCATCAGTCCTTCCAATGAATATTCAGGGTTGATTTCCTTTAGCATTGACTGGTTTGATCTCCTTGGGAGACAGGGAGACTCTCAAGAGTCTTCTCCAGCACCACAGTTTGAAATCTTCAAATCTTCAGCACTCAGCCTTTTTTATGGTCCAACTCTCACATCCATACATGACTACTGGAAAAACCATAGCTTTGCCTAGTCAGACTTTCATTGGCAAAGTGATGTCCCTGCTTTTTAATACACTTTAATAGGTTTACCATAGTTTTCCTTCCAAGGAGCAACCATCTTTTAATTTCATGGCTGCACTCACCGTCTGCAGTGATTTTGGAGCCCAAGAAAATAAAATCTGTCACTGCTTCCACTTTTTCCCTTTTATTTACCGTGAAGTGACAGGATTGGATGCCATGATCTTAGTTATTTGAATGTTGCGTTTTAAGCCAGTTTTTTCACTCTCCTTTTTCACCCTCATCAAGAGGCTCATTAGTTCCTCTTCACTTTCTGCCATTAGAGTGGTATCATCTTCATATCTGAGGTTCTTAACATTTCTCCTGGCAATCTTGATTCCAGCTTGTGATTCATCCAGCCTGGCATTTCACATGATGTGCTCTGCATATAAGTTAAATAAGCAGGGTAACAATGAACAGCCCTGACATACTCTTTTCCCAATTTGCAACCAGTCAGTTGTTCCATGTCCTGTTCTAACTGTTGCTTCCTGACCTGCATATAGGTTTCTCAGGAGGCAGGTAAGGCAGGTAAGATAGTATTCCCATCTCTTTAAGAATTTTCCACAGTTTGTTGTGATCCACACAATCAAAAACTTTAGCATAGTCAATGAAGCAGATGTTTTCCTGGAATTCTCTTGCTTTTTCTATGATCCAACAGATGTTGGCAATTTGCTCTCTGGTTCCTCTGCCTTTTCTAAATCCAGCATGTACATCTGGAATTTCTTGGTTCACATACTGTTGGAGCCTAGCTTGAAAGATTTTAAGCATTAGACTCTTTGGCATTGCCCTTATTTGGGATTGGAACTCAAACTGGCCTTTTCCAGTCCTGTGGCCACTGCTGAATTTTTCAAATATGCTGGCATATTGAGTACAGCACTTTAAAAGAATCATCTTTTATTAACTAATTAATCATTAACTTTTTCATAGATTCTTGGCCATATTTACCAGTTTGTTTCTTTCCAACCTTTATACTTTAATTTCCTTCTTCCTGGTCAGGATCTCCTGTGTGATGTTAAGTAGAGCTGATAATAGAAGCACCCCAATCTTGTCCCTATCCTAAAGAGAATGCTTTCAGTATGTCACCATTGGATATGATGACTGCTGTAGGGTTTTTGCTAGTGTTCTATATCAGGCATTCATTACTGTGTAACAGACAACCCCAATGTCTTAAAATGACAACGTTTTATTATTTTTCATGATTGACTGTAGAGCAGGTGGCACGAGTAGTAAAGAACCCACATGCCAGTGCAGGAGACATAAGAGACGTAGATTCGATCCCTGGGTTGGGAAGATCCCTCAGGAGGAGGACATGGCAACCCACTCCATATTCCTGCCTGGAGAATCCCATGGACAGAGGAGCCTGGTAGGCGACAGTCCATAGGGTAGCACAGAGTCAGACACGACTGAAGCGACTTAACATGCACACGGGGCTTCTCTTTCTGTTCTAGGTAGTATCAGCAGGTCAGGCTGCAATCTGGATGAGATCCAAGATGGCCTCACTACAGCTGAGATGGCTGGAAACCTGGGGCCTTTCTCTCCTCCTTGTCTTTCCAGGGCTTCTCTCTCTGGCTGGCCTTTTCCAGCAGGAGAGCATGACTTTTTTGATAGTTTAACTTGTCAAAATATAACACTTATTGATACTTTCAATAACACAAGAACCTTTGAATATTCTATTTTTAATCACTCCTGGACTTATATGCTATTATAGAAGTGCCTTTAGTCTATATGGATTTAAAAAAAATTTTTTAATTATAAGAGAGTTACTTTACAATGGTGTGTTGGTTTCTGCTATACACCAGTTCTAGTGAGGTGATGAACCTAGAGCCTGTCTATACTGTAGTTTCTGTTCCGTTCTGTTGCTCAGTCGTGTACGACTCTTTGCGACCCCGTGGACTGTCGCCTACCGGGCTTCTCCATCCATGGGATTCTCCAGGCAAGAATACTGGAGTGGGTTACCATTTCCTTCTCCAGGGGATCTTCCCGACCCAGGGATCGAACCCTGGTCTCCCGTGTTGGAGGCAGACGCTTTAACCTCTGAGCCACCAGGGAAGCCCAATATTGTAGTTTAGATTTATGTTTTTCACAAATTTAACCCCTTTTTTGCTCTTAATCTCTTCTTGCATCTCAGACTTTCCTCGGGGGATTATGCTACTTCTTCTTGAAATATATTCTTTAGAATTTCCTTCAATAAATTGGCTGAATCTCAATTCTTGAAAGAAAGTTTTTTGCTAGTTATACAATTTTAGATTGTTTTTCTTTTCTCTCAATCCATTGAAGATATTATTTTACTACTTTCTGACTTCCACTTCTACTGTTAAAATTAATTTCTATTCCTTTGAAGATAATATATTATTGCTCATCTTCTTTAAAGATCTTCTAGTTCACTTTCTGTATTTCAATCACATTATATGTCTAAGTATGATTTTAAAAAATTATTTATCCAGATTAGGAGTCTTAAAAACACATACCAAGGTATAATCAAGATTGAAATTGGAGATATAGTTGGGGATCTGATTGTGAAAGATTTTGAAAGTGATACTAAGGAGTTGAGTGTATTCTTCAAACCTGGTAGCTATGCACAGTATATAAAAATTTTAGAAAATATGTGTTCCCTTGTATATATTTAATATATATAATTTTCATCATAAGTTCATATAAGTTCCTTTTTTGCTAATAAGAGAATATAATAAATATTTTGTAAACTAAAATAAGGTGAGGATTGACTAAAATTGGCATATGTTTTATGGAATGCTTGAATGTATCAATTTGATATATATTTGGATATTATTATATACTATTTATGTGCTTAATGAATAAAGTGTGCTAATTTAAAAATCACATACAATTTTTACCCATCAGTTTTATTAAATGTGTCTTAAAATTTTTGTATTTTAAAATATCTTGGTTTCATTTAAAAGAATAAGAATTACTTACCTATGCTGCTTCAGTTGTTCAAAATTTAAGTCATCCTAATATGAGATCAACACTGTTCCTAACTTGAAGCTTCACCCTTGACAGAAATATGTGTAGGACACAAAAAGGCAGGAATGCTTTCATTAATCATTAAGGAGGGTTCCCTGAAACCCATTGTCATGGTAGTATAATCAGTCACACAAGAGGTCTAAACAAATTTTCAATAAACAGATTCTTTATGTCACAATGTCTTCCAGGATCTCTCTCTCTCACACACAAATGCAAACAGACCTGGATGTCCTACATTTACTTTTGGAAAAGGATTCAGGCAGACAGGTTTTCCCTACAAATAGATATCTGCTTCAAGGGGAGAGGAAGTCCAAACCTTTTCCTTGGGCCAAGAAAGATGGGCAGAAGAGAAACCAGTCATAATTCTACTATGCTTTATTTGGAAGTAGGTTCAAATGACCTAATGGGCAGATCTTTCTCTCTTCTTTACTTGTAACAGTAAACAGGTAACTGGTACAAGTTTGAAGTGAGACTCTTCATAACATATAACATCTTCAATTACTGCAATACTATGAAATTTGTATTTTGAAATTTTACTTGAGAATGGTAAATTAGACTTATTTTAATTATTTCTACCCTTTTCTCTGAAAAGAGAGAAATATGAGAAATGTGTAAATGTGTAGACGAAGAGAGAAGAATTTGACCAAGGGTATGATGGCTCCCTGGTGGCTCAGATGGTAAAGCCTCTGCCTACAATGCCAGAGACCTGGGTTTAATCCCTGGGTCCGGAAGATCTCCTGGAGAAGGAAATGGCAACCCACTCCAGTATTCTTGCCTGGAAAAACCCATGGGCAGAGGAGCCTGATAGGCTACAGTCCATGGGGTTGCAAAGAGTCAGAGGCGACTGAGTGGCTTCACTTTCACTTTCATCTTAGAACAAGGTCTAATACATACTTTATGGTTAAATGTTAATTGTTCTCAGTACAGATTGTATGCTTGATAATGTACTAACCATTAAGCAGTTAGAGGAGGTATTGAACAGGGATTAAGGGCACAAGTACAAAGCTAAACTGCCTAGGTTCAAATCCCCTAATTAGCTCTGTGAACTTGAGTAATTTTCAAAACTTCTCCAGGCCTCAGTTTCCTCAACAATAATATCGGGTTAAAATGTTATCTATCTCAGATGACTGTTTTTAGAATTAAATGAATGCCATTTCCTCAGCTGCAAAATGATCTTTTGCTCACAGGATAGTTATAAGGATACAATGAGTTGTATGTGTATAGTGTTTAGCACAGGGGCCTGCCTTATGGTACAACTTCAATAATGTGTTCCACTTAGCAAGCAGGAAATAAATCTGCCTTAACAATACAAAATTAAATGCTTATTTTATTTTCACACACCATATTACAACTGGGAATTTGAGGATTTAACACACAAATTGAATATGCTGAAAGAGAAACAGACAAGGCATTAACTTTAAAGAGGAAAGTCCCTAGACATCTTTGTATTCCACCGTATGAATTACATATAATGGGAAAGGATAGCAAAGATACATAAAGATAAATGATTCTCTAATTTTTAAGTAAAGCATATCTCAATTTTAGTTCTTAGTTCAACTCTTATAGAAATGTAATAGCAAAACAAGTTCTCCATTTTATATTAGTTCTCTGGTTTAGCTCTAACTTGTTGAGAGTAAGCATGTTATGGCAAGACACTAAATCTCCTATAAAATCTAATTTTTTTTATTGTGTAATCATGATTTTTTAAGTTACATATTCTAGATTCTAAATGACACTAACCCAGGTTAATGTAGCATTAAAACATCCAGATCAAAAAATAAAGGAAGCTGTCAGTTATTTATATTTCTCATAAAACACCAAAGGAATTGAAAATTTAGAAACATTTCTATGATTGACTGAATTTTTCACTTTTTATTTAGACTTTTTTCTTCTTTTTATATTGGCCATGCCGCAAGGCCTATGGGATCTTAGTTCCCTGACCAGAGATTGGACCAAGACCCTTAGCAATGAAAGCACAGAGTCCTGACCACTGAACCACCAGGGAGTAGACATTTATCATAATCAAGAAGGCATATATTATATAAACAAAGCATTTGAAAGCTAGTTCTGGTTTTTTAATTTATCCAGTGTAAGTTTTTTTTTCTCTTTAATTTCCCTAATTTTCATGCTAGAGATAACTTGAACATTAGCGTGAACAGCTATAGTTTTCGACTGCTCAGAGCCACTCATTATTTGGAGAACTGTCCCTTTGTATTTTATTAGAGCTTGGGGTGGGGGGAACTGTCATGTGCCACCCACTCTCCCCTATCATGCTGACAAGTAGATAAATTAGCCCTGGATACAGGTATATGTAAGGCTGAGTTCCTTTTCTGTTCACCTGAAACTATCACAACATTGTTAATCAGCTATACCCCAATACATAAAAAAAAGTTTAAAAACAAACAAAAGAATAAGAAATGACAGAGGTCACATAACACCTAGGTTTAGGATCACTCTGTTAACATCCATAAATATAAGTTATAAACACTAATAACCCACTGTAATCTGACAAGAAGTAGGCCAATTTTTTGAAATTATTGAAATTATTTGAAATAAAATAAATTAGCCCTGGCTAATCAAAATGGTCCAACTTTCCAGGTAAAGTGATTGGTTCAGGGGTAGACACACAACCCAAGAAGAACCAGTCAGAGTCCTTCCCTGGGACTTTTCAGCCAGAGCTGTCACTTCTAGACCTGTGGACTGAAAGGATGTGCATCTGGAGTGCTGCCTTCTCATCTATTGAAGTAGATGAATTCAACAAACCAATGCAAGAAGATATGGGAGATGGAAGGATGGGGCTTGATTATATATAGCTTGGCCCCTAGATTTAACTCTTGTCTGACATTATGTCCACATACCCCCACATATGTGGGCGTGTTTTAAAGATAACTTGAGTTGAGTTTATAGCACTTACAACTGGAGGAGTCCTGGTAAGTACAGACATTTTTCTAATTTATTTATAGATGCAACCATTCACCATGAAAGTAAATATATTACAATGAAGTACATTAAAAATGTGGTCCAGGTGTCACTTGAACCCAGCTAGTATAACATGTGGTTGAGAGCATAGTCTCTGGAGTCACCTTGCTGCTGCTGCCGCTGCTAAGTCACTTCAGTCATGTCCGACTCTGTGCGACCCCATAGACGGAAGTCCAACAGGCTCCCCCATCCCTGGGATTCTCCAGGCAAGAACACTGGAGTGGGTTGCCATTTCCTTCTCCAACTCATGAAAGTGAAAACTGAAAGTGAAGTCGCTCAGTTGTGTCCGACTCTTCGCGACCCCATGGACTGCAGCCTACCAGGCTCCTCCATCCATGGGATTTTCCAGGCAAGAGTACTGGAGTGGGTTGCCATTGCCTTCCTGCCTGCAAAACTAAGCATCACCTAGGGCTGAGAAGGGTTACCCTCCCAGAGGGCACACAGCTTCTCCAGTTGCCATAGGGATAGCCTCACACACCTGGAACCAGCGCTGATTGCCATTTGTCATTGCAAGACACTATCATCTTTCTTTGAAGAGTTACTAGAAATGTCAACCATTCTTTGTTTTGTCATCTGTCAATTCTATGAAGAGAAAGGTGGAAGGGGAGAACCAAGAAAAACAGGAGCCAGTGTTTTTGTCCATGGATGGGTGGAAGGTTCCTACAGGTTGTGTCTGTGAAGCCACTATTTCATGCATTTTCATTATCTGTTTGGGCCCTGCAAAGCATTTGCTTTCACCACCCTGGTTCAGTGGCCAGCTATAGTAGGAAATCCTCTCTAACACGCCTTGAATTTTTTCACATGTATGTTATGCTGCCTGGAATGTGGAGATTCACTTGTGTTAGGTTGCTTGGATTCAGAACCCAACTCCATCGCTGACTATAGCACAGTGACTTTGAGCAAGCCACCTAAATTCTCTGTGCCTGTTTCCTTATTTGTGGACTGTAGATAGTACAGCACCTCCCTCCTGGGATTGCCGAGGATCTAAATCCTTGACTCATGCTTAGAATAGTGCCAGGCACAGCACTACTTAAGTGTCAACTCTTACTGTGCTTAGATGTTCATACATCATTTAAATCGGATTTCCTTCTCACTAATCTGTCTGAGGACTGCTTCACTGAGGGAGTGGAAGTTTACTGAGATGACCCAGGTAGGGGCTAGGGGACTAGAGGAGTTGGAGACAGGGGATGGAGTGAGATGGGTCGGAAGGGAGAGGATAAAAAAAGCTCAGGGCTTTGCAGAGTGATGAGAACCTGAATGGGGTGACAGGTGGAGTCTATGGACCCAGAGTAAGGGACACTTGGAAGAGAGAAAAAGGAAAGGAAGTGAGAGGGTGCCTAAATATTGGGTTGGCCAAAAAGTTCATTTGTAAGATGTTAAGGGAAAACTTGAATGAACTTCTTGGCCATCCCAATAAATTGCACACATTTCAAAGCTTTGTCTAGTGTTGACTTGCATCCAGAAAAGGGGGGAAGAAATTTCTTTTTCCTCTCTTTCACTATTAGACAAATATAATAATTTAACTGTGTTATAAATGAAATAAGAGTGGTGTGGACAAACCTGAGATCCCAACTATCATTTATACTCTTTCAACAGGAAATCTTTTCTGAGTCCTGAATACTGGGCTTCCGCAATCTTCTAGGGCAGCATCCATTATAAGTTGGGGCTGCCTGTTTCCTGGGAGGGGGGTGAAGAAGGGAGTTTACAACTATGCATGTCAGATAGAGAGCCAGTGTCTTACAAGAGAAGAAACTGGAGCTTGCAGTGGTTGAGTTGTCTGGACTAGTGACACAGCTAGTTCTCGAGCCCAATCCCCAGGTCTCCGAATTCCCAGCAGAGATTGGATGACCACCTGCCAATTTTCATGCTGCTGCTACTGCTGCTAAGTCACTTCAGTCGTGTCCGACTCTGTGTGACCCCATAGACGGAAGCCCACCAGGCTCCTCCTTCCCTGGGATTCTCCAGGCAAGAACACTGGAGTGGGTTGCCATTTCCTTCTCCAATTTTCCTTCGCCAATTTTCATAGAGGTATCCAAATACTAGGCTGGAGGAGGTAGAAGAGGGGAGGAAAATTAGGAGATCCCCAAGTCTTCCAAAGTCAAGATTCAATTATGCTACACTGCCCAATTTTATTTTATTTATTTTTTATTTAAATTGGAGGCTAATTACTTTTTACAATATTGCGGTGGGTTTTGCCATACATTCACATGAATTAGCCATGAGTGTACATGTGCTCCCCATCCTGAAACCCCCTCCCACCTCCCTCCCCATCCCATCCTTCAGGGTCAGCCCTGAGCACCCTCTCATGCATCGAACCTGGATTGGCGATCTATTTCACATATGATAATATACATGTTTCAATGCTCTTCTCTCAAATCATCCCACCCTCGCCTTCTCCCACAGAGTCCAAAAGTCTGTTCTTTACATCTGTGTCTCTTTTGCTGTCTCGCATATAGGGTCATTGTTACCATCTTTCTAAATTCCATATATATGTGTTAATATACTATATTGGTATTTTTCTTTCTGACATACTTCGCTCTGTATAATAGGCTCCAGTTTCATCCACCTCATTAGAACTGATTCAAATGTATTCTTTTTAATGGCTGAGTAATATTCCGTTGTGTATATGTACCACAGCTTTCTTATCCATTCATTTGCTTATGGACATCTAGGTTGTTTCCATGTCCTGGCTATTATAAATAGTGCCATGATGAACCCTGGGGTACACGTGTCTCTTTCAATTCTGGTTTCCTCGGTGTGTATGCCCAGCAGTGGGATTGCTGGGTCATATGGCAGTTCTATTTCCATTTTTTCAAGGAATCTCCACACTGTTCTCCATAGTGGCTGTTCTAGTTTGCATTCCCACCAACAGTACACTGCCCAATTTTAGACTAGACATAGTAAGTATCAATCACTTGCTTCATCCTTTTGTCACTGCAACAATCTGGATAATAATCATTCCTCACTGATGAGGACCAACTTGAAGTACAATCTGCCATGAACTTCCAGGAATGTTTAGCACCTATGAGGCCCAACAGTAAACAACTTTGCCTAGGGAGTGCGTGCGTGCATGCATGCTAAGTCGCTTCAGTTGTGTCTGACTCTTTGCGACCCAGTAGACTGTAGCCCACTAGGCTGCTCTGTCCATGGGATTATCCAGGCAAGAATACTGGAGTGGGTTGCCATGCCCTCCACCAAGGGATCATCTCAACCAAGAGATCGAACCCACATCGCCTGTGTCTCCTGCGTTACTGGCAGATTCTTTACTGCTGAGCCACTAGGGAAGCCCCTGCCTTAGGACAGTGATAGGAAAATTTTTATGTATTCTTTACTTGCAAGAAATGTCCCAAAATCAATGATGCCATTATTCTCTCTACCTGACTGCTGTGGAATTAACCAAGAGAGGTGAAATGACCAGCCAACTCACTGCAAATTTTGTGTGACAAGAAACTAGAGCAATGATCAAACTGCACTATCCTTGGACTTCCTTGGTGGTCCAGCAGCTAAGACTCATGCTTCCAATGCAGGGTTCAATCCCTGGTCGGGGAATGAGATCCCATGTGCTACAACTAAGAGTATACTCTATTCAAATAAAAGATCCTGCATGATGCAATGAAGACAGATGATCCTGTGTGCCACAATTAAGACCTGGGGCAGCCAAAAAAACAAGAAACTCTCCTTTCACTGCTCAATGGGGCATAAGCATCAGTAAGACATAGAATCTGATCGATTTTAACACCAGCACAATGGAAAAGTAATAGCACCAAAAGGCAACAGTGAGAGTGCAAATCTTTACGGTTACCTCTATGTTGGTTTACTCATGCAGCAAGAATTAGGTGAATTGCTAAGAGAATAATGACAATCACTGATAGAGCTTTACTAGGCACGAGATGCTATGCTAGTCCCCTAACCTACAAAATCTCTGAACCTTACATGGGGATTTTATTATCCCTGTTTTTCTGATGAAGAGCTCAGAGAATTTCAGTGACTTGTCTGAGGTTCCCTAGCTAGTAAGGAGCAGATGGATTTGATGTTGCTGCCCTATGTGAGGCAGCAGCAGCTAGGGACTTTGGGCTTGGCATTCTGAGAGATACGCTAGTAGTAGAAATGAACAAACTATAAAGAAGTTGTGGTGCTGTGGATAACTTGATTGTGCTATAAGAATTCCAAGAACAACAAAGTTGAATTATAGTAGTAAGGAAGATGTTTTAGTAATATGAGCAGTACAACAAAGGGAGGAGAAAAATCTCTTCTACCGGACTATATCACAAACCATTGTTAATAAAAAATCATGCCTTTAAGAAATATTTTAGATTAAATCAGTTGTTTAGGAAGCCACTATAATGTTTTCTGTCTAGGAGGCAGTAAACTAGATTATTTAGGACCAAGCACCTGGAGCAAGACTGCCTTGAATCAAATCCTGGTGCTGCCACTTCCCAGCCATGTAACCTTGAATTAGCTACTTATGTTTAGTACCTACCACATAGGGCTGCCATGAGGGTTAAATGATTAATACACATGAAATGCTTAGAAAACACCTGGTCCATGAAAAGCATATGGTCAATGTTAGTCAATACTGTGTGCAGAGTAGTTATAAATGGTGTGATGAGATTGAAGGCATGGTCCCCACTTTCAAGGAACTTAGCGACGAGCTGGGATGAAAAAGCATCTGCTAATAATATGTCTCAAGAACTGGTACAACATTAAAACATATGTTGTCAAGGTATATGCTGTTATATCACTGAAAAAATTTCCAGTAAATATTAATAGTAATAATTAAGGAAATAAAAGAGAAAGTGAGCTATGACTTAGATTTTGAAGAAGCAGATGGCTCACCACTAGAAAAATTTTTATTCCAGGATTCTGGAAAAGTGACTTGTCCATTATCATTATTGTTCATCTTTATCTGTTACGTATTTAATGATGACCTTCTCTGTGAAAGACACTGGGATAGTGGTAACAAAGGACTACAAATCTGAAGGAACTCTTATCCTCAAGGAGCTTAAGATCTATTATAAGAAGTTACATATTAACGAAATTCAAGGTAGAAAGTGCATTAAAGGCATCACCAGTTGTTAACACAACAGTGTCTAGAAGTTCTATTATGTACTTTTTTAAGTGTTAATCTGGTGCACACAGGAGCCCAGATGCCAAGTGCAATAATGAACATGAGAGAGATCTTGTTCTTTTAGGAGGGGCCTCCTCGGTTATAGCAGGAATGGGGAGCAGTCCTCCCTAGGAATCCTCTGCAGGATGAGAAATCTAATCAGGATACAGAGGCTGAGGAGACCTCACTAAATGGGCAAGAGCATCAGGATGAGAATTTATTAAATTACCTAGCAAGATCATCCATATGGTCCTAATTCTTCTCTCTCCAGCTGTGCCTCCTCTCAATCTCACCATGCTTCAAAGGTAGATTCATTTTGGGAATAAATACTAGATAAGAGATTGTGAGTCAGATAGACTGATACTTTCTACTCTAAGAATATTTCTGTTTTAACTAGATAAAACAGTTTTGTATCTAGACAATTACCTTTTAGATTCCTCTTCCTTACATTTTTTTCCTACTATTACATCTGAACAAGGATTTTTAGCGTGTTACAGTTTTCAAGTTGATAGCTCATTTTCCATTGGCTACACTCTTAGTTTCTTCCTGATGACATTCAGTGGGGAATCTTCATTTCTCAAAAATCCGGCTAGAGGATGGGTTATGTTGGAAGGCTTCCTGTAGAAAACAAATACCACTAGGGCTTCCCTGGTAGCTCAGATGGTAAAGAATCTGCCTGCAATGCAGGAGACCTGGGTTTAAACCCTGGGTGGGAAAGATCCCCTGGAGAAGGGAATGGCAAACCCACTCCAGTATTCTTGTCTGGAGAATTCCATGGACAGAGAAGCCTGGCGGGTTACAGTCCTTGGGGTCTCAAACCGTCAGACATGACTGAGCGACTAACACACACACACACAGTTGTTGAATTATTAATACTTTTTTACCTAGAAATTTCATCTCTTCCTGACTTTTTGTCTCTATCTCTTGCCCTAGATCTCGAATACTAATTTTAGGTTTGACTTCTGTTTGCTGATTATATAACAAATTCTATTTGGTTAATTGAATAGGGTTTATAGTTCATATGAAACCTAGCTCATTTGTAGCTAAGCACCACTTTGGCTGTCCCTTGTGGGTTAAATGAAACCTGAGAAAATCACACAGTGCCCTGCCTAATGGAAAGAGATGTGTACAGGTAATATCAAATTGAAATAAATATGAAAGGAAACGAAAGTTAGGAAAAAGCTGGTGTTTGTAAGAAGGATAGGGTGTGGAGTTTTGGCCTTCCAGAAGGGGGATGGTTGAAAGACGACTGATTTTTCAGTTACCTCCCAACAATGTGGCAGGACAGAAAGTTTTTATACTGTGAGCGTAGAGCCTAAAATGGGTTTATCACATGAATCCCTCTAGAAAGAATAGGTATGTTGATTAAATACTGCTCAAGTACATTTCTGTGAATTCCCTTTCTAGGCAAGTTGCGCCCTGAACTTCTAGGTAAGTTGGACATGGGCAGGCAAGGCTAGCCCAGGGTTTGATGAGGCAGAGAATTGGAAAGCATCTAGAACAAGGTAAACACAGCATTAACCTGATATTTCTGGGCAGTAATTTTGAAACAAGGAAAAGAAAATGCAGATACTGTGATTGTACCAGTCTTACAACTTCAAGCTAGCACCAAACATTGGTGATTTAGAAAAGTGCTTAGAAATTAACATTATAACACATAACAAAGAATATTACTTATAAAACCCGACAGAAACACTTTTCAAGGTTATTTCTTTTTTACTTTTGTAATATTATTTAACCTTCAGAATAATGACATGAGGAATGACATGGGTACAGTTTTCTCAGTACCCCATCTCTCCAATTCCTAAACTTTTCAGAGTTCTGCTGTGTAAATCAGCTGGCTTCTTTTTGCTTTTTAAAAAGGCAGCTCGTTGCATTTTACTTCACTTACTTAAATCTATGTATCCTTTATTTTTTCACCTTCCAAAAATTTTTATTCATTATCCTTTCTTCTTCCGTTCTTTTTATACTTTATTGTAATTTTAGGTGAATTTTGGGAGGTAGCACATATAAACATGAATATTCAATTCACCAAGTTTAGAAGGTACTCAATAAATTTGTTTTTAATTTATCAGAAGCCTTGCTTTTCTTGTGGTTATATTTCAAAATTAATAATGTTGATAAGGAAGAAAAGTACCGAGATATAAGTACATCTAGACAAGTATCAATATTTATGTTTAGGTATAACTTGGTCCCAAAGCCCACTAGTTTTCAAGTGGCTTTATTTTAGTTTCAGCATGTGTGCTGGTATTGATTTAATTATAGTACATATTAGTAAATTGAAAACAATTTTTTGAAAAGTGACTAACACTTTTTAATGACATCATGATTTCCAAGTGTAGTCGCAGTTTGAAAGT
Organism: Moschus berezovskii; assembly: GCF_049115385.1. NCBI lineage: Eukaryota > Metazoa > Chordata > Mammalia > Artiodactyla > Moschidae > Moschus > Moschus berezovskii. The sequence continues at coordinate 32,093,825 of NC_142476.1, read as the reverse complement.
CAATCTACAACTAGTTTTACCACCATTTATACTTTCTCTTAAGTAATAACCACTATGTCATAGATACAGTGGCTTTTAAAGACAAATATAATTGCCAATATTCAACAATGAGTTTCAAATCTGTGTATGCTAAGTCATAGTGAAGAAAGTCTCTCTGGCTAAGTGAAGTCTCTATTAAATACAGTAAGAGTTATATAAAGTGTATTGGTTGGTCTAACAGAGGGACAATTAAATGCTTATGTTACTAATTTTCAGAAGGGGTTAGAATATTTCTTTTTGGAATGTGAAACCACAGATAGAATTGCATCTCTCCAGGGAAAGGGACTCATTGGTTATGCAATGAGCTTTACCCATCTGTAACGTGATAACCAACTTTATTACTACACTCAGTTCAGTTCGGTTATGCACACAGTCATGTCCAAATCTTTGCAACCCTATGGACTGCAGCACGCCAGGCCTCCCTGTCCATCACCAACTCCCAGAGTTTACTCAAACTCATGCCCATTGAGTCAGTGATGCCATCCAACCATCTCATCCTCTGTTGTCCCCTTCTCCTCCTGCCTTTGATCTTTCCCAGCATCAGGGTCTTTTCTAGTGAGTCAGTTCTTTGCATCACGTGGCCAAAGTGTATTGGAGTTTCAGCTTCAACATCAGTCCTTCCAATGAATATTCAGGACTGATTTCGTCTAGGGTAGACTGGTTGGATCTCCGTGCAGTCCAAGGAACTCTTAAGAGTCTTCTCCAACACCACAGTTCAAAAGCATCAATTCTTTAGTGTTCAGCTTTCTTTATAGTCCAACTCTCACATCCATACATGAGTACCAGAAAAACCATAGCTTTGACTAGACGGACCTTTGTTGGCAAAGTAATATCTCTGCTTTTTAATATGCTGTCTAGGTTGATCATAGCTTTTTTCCAAGGAGCAAGCATCTTTTAATTTCATGGCTGCAGTCCCCATCTGCAGTGATTGTGGAGCCCCAAAAGATAAAGTCGCCACTGTTTCCATTGTTTCCCCATCTATTTGCCATCAAGTAATTGGACCAGATGCCATGATCTTAGTTTTCTGAATGTTGAGCTTTAAGCCAACTTTTCACTCACCTCTTACACTTTCATCAAGAGGCTCTTTAGTTCTTTTCTCTTTCTACCATAAGTGTCATGTCATCTGCATATCTGAGGTTATTGATATTTCTCCCGGCAATCTTGAGTCCAGATTCTGCTTCATCCAGCCCAGTATTTTGCATGATGTACTCTGCATATAAGTTAAATAAGCAGGGTGACAATATACAGCCTTGATGTACTCCTTTTCCGATTTGGAACCAGTCTGTTGTTCCATGTCCAGTTCTAACTGTTGCTTTCTGACCTGCATACAGATTTCTCAGAACGCAGATCAGGTGGTCTGATATTCCCAACTCTTTCAGAATTTTCCACAGTTTGTTGTGATCCACACAGTCAAAAAGACTTTGGTGTAGTCAATAAAGCAGAAACAGACGTTTTTCTGGAACTCTCTTGCTTTTTTTGATGATCCAATGGATGTTGGCAATTTGATCTCTGGTTCCTCTGCCTTTTGTAAATCCAGCTTGAACATCTGGAAGTTCATGGTTAATGTATTGTTGAAGCCTGGTTTGGAGGATTTTGAGCATTACTTTGCTAGCCTGTGAGATGAGTGCAATTGTGCAGTAGTTTAAACATTCTTTGGTATTGGAATGAAAACTGACATTTTCAGTCCTGGGGCCACTGCTGAGTTTTCCAAATTTGCTGGCATATTGAGTGCAGCACTTTCACAGCATCATCTTTTAGGATTTGAAATAGCTCAACTGGAATTCCATCACCTCCACTAGCTTTGTTCATAGTGATGTTTCCGAAGGCCACTTGACTTGCATTCCAGGATGTCTGGCTCTAGGTGAGTGATCACACCATCGTTGTTATCTCGGTCATGAAGATCTTTTCTGTACAGTTCTTCTGTGTATTCTTGACACCTCTTCTTAATATCTTCTGCTTCTGTTAGGTCCATACCATTTCTGTCCTGTACTGTGCCCATCTTTGCATGAAATGTTCCCTTGGTGTCTGTAATTTTCTTGAAGAGATCTTTAGTCTTTCCCACTCTATTGCTTTCCTCTATTTCTTTGCACTGATCACTGAGGAAGGCTTTCTTATCTCTCCTTGCTATTTTTTGGAACTCTGCATTCAAATGGGTATAGCTTTCCTTTTCTCCTTTGCCTTTAGCTTCTCTTCTTTTCTCAGTTATTTGTAAGGCCTCCTCAGACAACCATTCTACCTTTTTGAATTTCTTTTTCTTGGGGATAGTCTTGATCACTGCCTCCTCTACAATGTCATGAACCTTCATGCATAGTTCTTCAGGCAGTCTATCAGATCTAATCCCTTGAATTTATTTGTCATTTCCACTGTATAGTCATAAGGGATTTGATTTAGGTCATACCTGAATGGTCTAGTGGTTTTCCCTACTTTCTTCAAATCTGAATTTGGCAATCAGGAGTTCATGATCTGAGCCACAGTCAGTTCCTGTGAGCTAGCAAAAACTTTCAAGAACCAGAGTAAGCAAAAACACTAAATGATAGACTCCAGTTTCACTGTTAAATTTTATATATATCTCTCTTAATATATAAATGCAGAGAGAGATATAGAAGGATATTCTTTAAAATATCTTTTATAATATCACTTCATAAAGGTGATATGGTAGAAAATTATCTCCTGTAATATATTTTTAAATTTTCTACCATTTTCTACCATATCACCTTTATGAAGTGATATTATAAATCTAATGCTATTTTTTCCCACTTAACTCTCCCCATTATTTTAAAAGTATTTTGATTTTTGAAAGTAATTTTACTCTGGAACTCATGAATAAGCTTCTATAACCAAACTGAATTCTAGGAAATATTAAACATATATTGGGTATCTCATGCCAAATTGTTCATAGTTAGCATAAAATACATTCAATAAGTATTTTCCAAGCTTCATTTATGTACACGACATTGCGCTATTTATTGATAAGCATATACAAGAAACTATTTAAAAATCCTAACATATGATGCTGTTAAAGTACTGCACTCAATATGTCAGTGAATTTGGAAAAGTCAGCAGTAGCCACAGGATTGGAAAAGGTCAGCTTTCATTCCAACCCCAAAGAAGGGCAATGCCAAAGAATGTTCAAACTACTGTACAATTGTGCTCATTTCACATGTTAGTAAGGTTATGCTTAAAATCCTTCAAGGTAGGCTTTAACAGTACGTGAATCAAGAATTTCCAGATGTTCAAGCTGGATTTAGAAAAGGCAGAGGAACCAGAACTCAAACTGCCAACATCCGTTGCATCATAGAGAAAGCAAGGGAATTCCAGAAAAAACATCTGCTTCATTGACTACGTGAAAGTCTTTGAGTGTGTAGATTACAACTGTGGAAAATTCTTAAGGAGATGAGAATACCAGACCACTTTACCTGCTTCCTGAGAAACCTGTATGTGGGTTAAGAAGCAACAGTTAGAACCAGACATGGAACAACTGACTGGTTCCAAATTGGGAAAGGAGTACATTAAAGCTGTATATGTCACCCTGCTTATTTAACTCCTTTGCAGAGTATATCATGCAAAATGCCAGGCTGGATGAATCTACAAGCTGGAATCAAAATTGCCAGGAGAAATATCAACAACCTTAGATATGCAGATGACACCACTCTTACAGCAGAAAGTGAAGAGGAACTAATGAGCCTCTTGATGAGGGTGAAAGAAGAGTGAAAATGCTGACTTAAAACTCAACATTCAAAAAACTAAGATCATGGCATCCAGTTTCATCATTTCATAGAAAATAGAAGGGGGGAAAAGTGGAAGAAATGACAGATTTTATTTTCTTGAGCTCCAAAGTCACTGCAGATAGTGACTGCAGCCATGAAATTAAAAGATATTTGCTCCTTGGAAGGAAAGCAATGACAAACCTACACAGCATATTAAAAAGCAGAGACATCACTTTGATGACAAAGGTCCATCTAGTCAAAGCTATGGTTTTCCCAGTAGTCACGTACAAATGTGACAGATGGACCATAAAGAAGGCTGAGTGCCGAAGAAGCGATACTTTCAAATTGTGGTGCTGCCGAAGATTCTTGAGAGTCTCTCGGACTGCAAGGAGGTCAAACCAGTCAATCGTAAAAGAAATCAACCCTGAATATTTATGGGAAGGCTTGATGCTGAAGCTGAAGTTCCAAACTTTGGCCACCTGATGCTAAGAACCGATTCATTATAAAAGACCCTGAAGCTGGGAAAGATAGAAGGCAAAAGGAGAAGGGGTGGCGCAGAGAATGAGATGGTTAGATAGCATCACCAACTCAATGGACAGGAATCTAAACAAACTCCGGGACATAGTGAAGGACAGGGACTCCTGGCGTGCTGCAGTCCATGTGGTCTCAAAGAGTCAGACACGACTTAGTGACTGAACAACAAGTGTGTGGAGTGGTGATAGGTGGAGAGTAGACTGAGGTTATGGAAGTCCCTGGATGCCTCCTTGTTGAACCATAAAGAACTGGGAATTTTTCAACTGGCAAGTGAGTAAGGATGGAGAAGACTTGTGACATAATGAAAACAGTGATGGAGGAAAAGTAAGCAAAAGAATAAAAAAACGGTGTAAAGAGTAGTTAAATCTAAGAGACTAGTTAGGAATACCTTTCTACATACATCGTTTGAGCTTACAGTTGAAAAACAGTCTGCAAATAAATTATAACGATCAAGACTAAGTGGATAAATGTTAAAGGAGGGAAAAGAGTAAACATTCATTCTAAAGCCCGGAAAAGAGAAGAAGTGATAGGAACAGTAACTGATTAAAGAAAAGTTTTCAGGTTAAAAAGAAAGCTCTTTGATTGTTGTGCTATGATCACTCAGTAGTGTCCAACTTTTGTGAAGATTCTCCAGGCAAAAATACTAGAGTGGGTTGCCATACCCTGCTCCAGGGGATCTTCCCAACCCAGGGATCGAACCTAGGTCTCCCACATTGCAGGCATATTCTTTACAGTCTGAGCCACCAGAGAAGCCCAAGAATACTGGAGTGGGTAACCTATCCCTCCTCCAGGGATCCTGACCCAGGAATCCAACCAGGGTCTCCTGCATTGTAGGTGGATCCTTTATCAGCTGAGCTACCAGGGAAACCCTTGATTGCTGTGGTTGCTTTTATAAAAGCTATCATGCTTCTGGTAAAACAAAAACAAAAAACCCAAAAAGCAAACAACGGAAATATATAAAGTAGAAAAATGAAGCCCCCTTCTCCACCCCTAATTCAATTCCCCTGGAGTAACCACTGTGACAGCTTTTCTCTGCTGATTTCTATGTACGCACCAACTTAAAAGGAAATGGGAGACTCATGTACATGATTCCCTTCAACTGGCTCTTTCCCATATTGGTCTATATATAGCTATGTTTTCATGTATGCAAAGAAACAGTATAATTGTATTTACCTACCCTTTTATTGATAGATATTAAGTATTCCAGTTCTTCCTATTACAAACAATACTAAAAGAGCAGTCCTATATATTTCTTTGAATGTCGTCAGAGTATGTTTTTTTAAGACAAGTAATATCTACGTGTGAAATTGCTGGGTCAAAAAGTATGTACATTAAGATTTTCCTTAATTTTGGCAAACTGTCCACCAGAGAGATATGCTCATTTAAACTCCTGCCATCAGTTTATGAGACAGTCTGTTGCCTACATTCTGGCTAAACTTGAACATTATGAATCTTATTAATGGGGCAATCTATTAGGCAAAACATGTCTTGCTTTAATATCTCTTTCTCTGATTATCAGGAAGGGTAGGTGTATTTTCATAGGTTTTATTTTTGTTTTTTCTCCTGTGGTTATTTCAGTTTTGTAGAGATTGAACTGATGATGAGTGTCCTCATCTAGTTGTCCATGGAGGCAATTAGACGTGTGGACAGAGGTCTGGGAGACTTTCACCAGTGGAACAGTGATAGTTGAAACAGTAAGACCATAACAATTCCCCGTATAATCATTAAAAGAAGGGAATACAAGGACAGTAGGAAACAGCGTTAGGAAGGAGGAAAGAAAAAATGATAGAAACTGAGCAGTAAGCTTAGAGAGAAAGTTCAGCAGCTGTAGAGACTGAAGTAGAATCAAGATGGCGCTCTGACGTGTTAACTGGTTCAAGAGTTTAGGATAAGTCTTGAATCTCTGAGCCGCAGTTTCCTCATTTATGAAATAAAAAGGTTGGATAAGATGACTCTTTAATTATAAAATTCATTGTTTCTGTAACTTTAGCCCAAGAGATGAGACAATTTCATGGAAGTAGTCAATTTTAGAAAGCATGGGGGATTTGGCAGTAAGGTGGCCATTTAAAATAATTAGCATGTTACGGTCTAAGATGGATTGCTTACTTCTGTCACTGCTGCTTTTTTTTTTTTTTTAATTCTTTTTTAAAAATTCTTTTATTTAAAAAAGGCTTTTATTTGGAAATACTTTCAGATTTATAGAAGTTACAAGGAACAGCCAAGCAATGTTTATCCAGAGTCATTTATCGTTAACATTTCACTTTTTTATTACTTTTGTTTTCTCTTCTCTCTCTCTCTTTATATATGTATATATTTCTTCTCTCCAATCATACATAGATCTTAGCCCATTCCTCCTAAATATTGCAGTATTTAGGGACATTATCACAGTATAGCTATGCATTTCAGTGATTTTAATGGTATAATGATATAATACTTGATTCAATCTAACATCTGTTTTCCAATTAATAATTTGCTTTATAAAATATTCCCCCCTCTGTTTAAGGATCCAACCTAGTATCTCATATTGCCTTTAGTTGTCATGGCTCTTTAGCTAGAATATTTTCACAACTTTTGCCTTTCATGGCATTGACAGCTTTGAAGAATACAACTTCCACCCCCTAAAAAAAAAAAAGACAACATAACATTCCTCACTTGGAATTTATCTGATATTTCCTCATTAGACTCCTCATTATATTTCCTCATTAGATGCTGCGTCCTCTGGGAACTGCATCTTGAGGCAAAGAATGTCCATCTGTCCCTCATTCGTGACATTAATTTGGATTACCTGGTAAAGGTTTTTTCCAGTTTCTCCAGTGTATAATTACTGTTTCATTCCTTGCAACAGGATATCTCTAGGAAGAAGATATCCAAATATCCTGTTCCTCATCAAAATTTCTCTATAGTTAGTGCCTATTGATGATTCTTGTCTTACCCAAACTTTGCCACTGTGGTTGCAAAATGATTGTCCAACTTCAGTACTCCCTCCACATTTACCTGTTCAAGTATAAGCAAGAGTATGTCCTCCTTCTCCATTGATTTAATCGTTTATTACTAGTATGGATTTATGAATTCCTGTTGTTTTTAAATTCTAACCTTTTTTTTGGGCTGTGCTGGTTCTTTGTTGCTGTGCGCAGGCTTTTTTCTAGTTACGGGGTTGGGGAGCTGCTACTCTTTAGTTGTGGGTGCGCTGGCTTCTCATTGTGGTAGAGCATGGGCTCTTGTTGTGGAGCATAGCTCCAGGCGCTCTCAGGCTTCAGTAGTTGTGGCTCATGGACTCTTTGAGTGCAAGCTCAGTCATTGTGGGACATGGGGCTTAGTTGCTCTGCAGCATGTGGGATCTTCCCAGACCAGGGATCCCTCACTACGTGCCCCGCATTGGCAGGCAGATTCTCAACTACTGGACCACCAGGGAAGTCCTCTAGTCTTAATCTGAATGGAGGGTATATGAATATGAGGAAACTACTGTGATGAACATTGTTGACAAAGATGCTCACCTTCCATTAAGTATGCAGAACATTTTTATAAAGGAAGTAGAGTGCAATAATAATTTACTTATCTGGTAAACTCAATTTCCAAAATAGAGAGGAAAATATGAAAGTAGGCAGATGGCTATGGACCCGCATATCAGAGTTGTTTTAGCATTATCTGAGTTTCTTTACTCTGACCTTTTAAAAAATATTGGTAATTTGGCTAGCATGATAAGACGATTCAAATGGAGGTGTGAATGTGCACACAGGCAATGCTGCAGTAGCAGTGCAGCAAGAAGGGACAGCAGGAAGATTGATCATGAGGACCATCCAGCTCAATTAGACTCAAAGGAGTGCAAGAACATAGTAGGCCATGATTATTTATTGTAGAGTGAAGGGTACTAAGTACTTCTAAGCTTCTGGGGACTTCCTGGTATTATAGCTTTTGTGTTGATATAAGACACCTCTGGGTCATTAGGAATAGGTTAAGCTACACCATATTTTATTAGTTTCAGGCAGAGAAGCAAGTGGCAGTTCAGAAAAAAACATCAATACAAGTGGGTTAAACAAAACTGTTACTAGTATTTGAAGATGAAAACCTCAGTTACCTAGAATATTGAATTATGTTCTATCCCTCACTGCCCTCTTTCCTTATCCTGTCATATAAATAAGGCATTACTGAAATTGTCCTTAAAGTTAATTTGTATTAGTTCATACAAACATTTATTTACATACTAGTTTGTCTCCCCAAGAGTTGTTCCAGGGAGACATTAATCTTCACAAAGTAAATACATCCCTGCTGATCCATACCCTTCAGAGTTGCCCTTGTGAGAGATACCTCAGTCATAAAATAAGTCCTTACTGGACAGCAAGGAGATCAAACCAGTCAATCCTAAAGGAAATCAATCCTGAATACTCATTGGAAGGACTGATGCTGAAGCTGAAGCTCCAATACTCTGGTCACCTGATGTGAAGAACTGACTCACTGGAAAAGACCCTGATACTGGGAAAGATTGAGGGCAGGAGGAGAAGGGGATGACAGAGTATGAGATGGTTGGATGGCATCACCGACTCAATGGATGAGTTTGAGCAAGCTCCGCGAGTTGGTGATGGACAGGGAAGCCTGGCGTGCTGCAGTCCATGGGGTCGCAAAGAGTCGGACACGACTGAGCGACTGAACTGAACTGATGCCTTTTGAAATTTGTTGCTCCCTTATTTTGAATGGACGGGTGATTATTTCTGTTCTTTGTATCTTATTACCTGTGGCATGTCTCTTGATTTGGGAATTGTGGCAGGCTTTTCCAGTAATTTGGTGTCAAGTTTTCTGGAGAATGCCTGTCTAGTCCTTCAAACCCCTGTGCATTTGAATTTTGAATATGCTACTTTGCCTATACTTTCAGTCGGAACACTGCAAATATAACTGATCTTTTCAAAATGTCCAGCCAATAAATATATTTGGAAAAAAAAAAGATTAAAGCTTAGGAAAATGACAGAGATACATGTTATTACTGAAATTCTGTTGCTTGTAAAAGAATTAAGTGTTACTGAAATAATAAGCTTTCTTATGCCACCAGTTCGATTTTGTTTTGACAGCTGTAATGACAAGAGTTATTTGTTCTTTTTTGCAGCGGTGGTCTCGTCTTTGAAACTGCTTGTTCTACATCTAAATGAGTTCCTTGGCTTACCCCTTGGAAATAAGATTGATGGACAGTAATAAAACTGTTACATAATGGTGATTGTTCTGAAACTACTTTTAAGCATATTGAATTCTTATTGATTTCTATTTTATATAATGGTATTTCTATTTTATACATTAGTACTTTTTGTTATACTAAGACTTTGTATATTTCTTGTCTTTTGGCAAAAGCAAATGGAAAACATAAAGCAACTCAGAGAACTTAACTGTGATTAAAGATGCTCTGATAAAGAAAATTTGCTGTTTTTCCTTTTTGGATGTAAAAAGTCACTGTTTCATTTGCATATCAATGAATAGGAAAGGACACTGACTTCCTAAAATAATTTCCAAGCTATGGAAAAAAAAAAGACATTGAGAGTGAACTTTTTTCTGTATTTTTATATACAAATTCTTAATCTTAACGAAATTTGGAAATTTGGACTTCTGGAAATTTGAACTTAACACAACTCTAAAGGTTAATAAAATTACTATTTTACAGGTTATCAACATGAGAAACAGATTTTGAGTAATTATGTCAAACTCAGAAATTCAGTATGTTAGAATTTAGTATCCCCATGGCCTAGCTTCATGAGTCACAGGACTTGTTCTTAAGTCCAGATGAAAACTTCATTGCCCTTACAGTAAGTTTTTTAAAATTATTGGTATATGTAGGAAGACAGGCTCACTTGTTTTTATGAAACCCTCCTAGTTTTATTCCCAACTATGGAAAGCAATCAAAACCTTTGTAGGTGTGAAGGGAAGAAATGAGCTCTGAGTCCTGTTTCCTGAAAGCCCATTTCTTTTTCTCAATCAACCCCACCGGATGAAGAGTACAGAGTAAAGGCTTTTACAATAAGCCTTTTTCATTGCACAAGTCGGATAGTGTGGTGCAGGCAGTTCTGAGGTTGGGTGATTCTGAGGCTGGAGAAATCTGTTTCAGCTAACTCATGCAGAGTCAATACGGTCCATGGAAAACGGAAAACTCTGGGAAATTACAGCAGATTCTAACTCAGATCTTTTCTGCAGGAGCTGGGTCATGTTCATACTGAAACCACCAGCTGGTAGGAAATGAGGATCCCTACTGGATTCATATCACTCATCATTCCCTCCAGGAAACAGGAGAGAGAGTGACGGTCTGCCTCACCTGAGTACATTGAGAATAAAGATACACAGTGTGTGGCCTGACTGCTGGTAGAAGTGGGACAGTTTCTGCAACAGACACTTGGCAATGATATGTCTCAGGCCAAGGGAAGGTCCTGCAAAGGTGAGAAAATAAAAAGTAGCTCCTGAAAGCTTCCCACATACCTGGTACTTGAAGTTATCTCCCCCATGTGGATAGTGGATGTATGAAGTTCAACTTCTGGCTGTTGGTTCCATTGCAAAGGCTACTATCAGAATTTTCTCTTTTATGAGTCACACTATATTGAGCAAGGAGAAACGCTAATCGAAATTTAAAATTATTACAATTACACAAAATAAAATTCCCTGTTGTTCCTCAGTTTTCCTATTTCTTAAAAGCAGTGATAATGGGATTCATATATACAGATCTATATTGTTGGAATTATTACTGTGGGCACATAACCTTTTCCTTACTCTCTTACTAACAATTTAAGAAGATTAAAGATTTACCCAACTAGAAGGATTTTTCCTCCAAGTGCTAGTTCTGTTTTCCTGTTATTTCTTTGGAACTTGAAGCAGTTAACATCTGTGGAAAAACTTCCTGTATATATTACACATTCTCCCCTTTTCACCGTTAGTGTGTTCTACTTTTTCTTGGTCTATTCTCATTTGAAAGTTTGTTTGGTGTCTGCTTCTCCTAGTGATTTCATCATGATTTTTTTTTTTTCTAGGACTTTCTTTAAAAGAAAATGAAATAAAAATGAAAAGAACATGAACTTTACCTATCCTCTTTAACAACTTTGGGTGTGGAGAGCGGGGTCGCTTTAAAGAAGTAACTATTTAAGAGACAAGGGTTGAAGGGCATTCTAGCTTCCCTAACTAGAGTGAAGGGCAGTCAATGGAGGAAATAATTAGCATCCTACAATATACACGATTAATCTGTTCTGTTTAGGGGTTATTAGAGAGGAAAGAAAGTAAATGGGAATGATTTTGTCGCTTTCCTGTTTTATGGGCAAAGCTGGTTCACAGTATTCCTCTTACATTCTACCATACAGTGCCTGGAGAGAGAGAGGCTGATCATCCAATAAACCATCCACTTCTAAATGGTCTAATGATACCATATACAAAGGTTGCTCACCTTCCATTTATAGTCAGACTGCATCAAATGGTGCTAATTCTAAATAGGCCACCCCGTATAGTGCACCCTCCGAAACAACACCCTTCCGCTGTTTAACGAAATCCATTCCTTTTTTATTCACAGGAAATATTTAATATTCCAGAATCTTGTTCCTGCATTCAACGTGAAAATACTGCTCACCTGGAACTCATCAATCTGAGACCCAAGGGATGCCAAAGCCCCTGTCATCTGCTCATTAAGCCAAGGGCATCACACAAAGGCCTACTTCTAACACCTCCTGAATCTTAATGCGAGAGAGTATTGATCTCTATAATTTATGATCCTACGGCAGTGGGGTGGCTCTTCACACGTGGAGCCCCCTCACTTGTGCGCAGTGACTTCGAAAAACACATCTGGCGCGGGCAGGATATTGGATCCGGGAGCGGAGGGTTTCCTCGGTTTCTCCGTTCTCTAGCCTTAAAGGTAAGGTGCCGGGCGCGGAGGGCGGCGGCCACCGCAGCGGATTTCACCGCGGAGGGCCGGGCGAGGGGAGCCGGTGGCCGGGCTGCCGCGGAGGCCCCACCTGTGCGTCCCTCCGCTCCTTCCCCGCCCCCTCGATTGGCCGGTAGCGGCCCCTCCTTCGGGCGGGCGCCGGGCGGAGGGACTGCGGCTGTGGGCGCGCGCCGCGGCCGCGGGGCCCCAGGGACGGTTGGGCTCGGCCGGGCAGAGGAGCCGCCGGCGGGGGCGCGCGCCGGGAAGACCCCCGCCGGCCGCGGCGCTCGGGGCCCGCGCGAGCGCGCTCGGTTGGCGCACGAGCGCGGCTCCGCCCCGCCTGCTCGGCGCGCGCCCCCGCCCGGCCCGCTCTCCTCCCCCACCCCCGGCGCGGACGGGGTGGATCCCGCTCGCTGCCCTCCCCCGAGCGGCCGCGGCGGCGGCCGGCGCTGAATGAGAGACGCCGACTGCTCGGGTCGCTGGGCGCTAGCCTAGGCGGCGGCGGCGGCGGCGGCAGAGCGGCGGAGCGGGAGGCCCGCGCCGTCCTTCCAACCTCCGAGGCGTGTGCCGGGGCTGCACAGGTCGGTGCCTTCGCCGCGGGCCTGGTGCGGCGCCGCGGAGGGCGGTGCGGGGGAGGCAAGGTGGGTGCGCTGCGCCCCCCGAGCGGCGCGGAGCCGCGGCGGCGGCGGCCGCGCGGGGAATGGCGGCGCCCGGGGCGCTGCGGTGTGTGTCGTTCGCCCGGCCGCGGGCGCCGGGACTGCTCGTCCTCGGCGCGGAGAGGGGGTTGCGGGGCTCGGGCTGAGGGAGGAGGGGGCTCGGAACCCAGGGCCGCGCCTCCCTCGGCGCCTGGCTCTCGGCGTCAGGAGGCGCCATGGGGTCCCCGCTCCGGCTCTCTGTCCTGACGCCGGGGGTCAGCCCGCCTCGCCTCGCCTCGCCTCTCCCCTGGGTGGCGGAAGCCCCCGGCCTCCGCCCGCGCTGCCTTGGCGCCCAGCGGCGCCTCAGCCTCCCTTCAGGTGAGCGCAGCCGGGGCTCCGGCAGCCGGAGCCCGCCGAGCCGGGCCACACCCCCTCCCCGGCCCTCGCAGCTGCGCCCCCGAAGCCCGGCCGCCCAGCTGGCCGCCTTGCGGACCCGCACTCGCGGTCAGGGTGACCTGTTGCCAAGCGGCCCGCAGCCCGAGTCGCCCGCCGACTCGGACCCGGGGGACCGGTCCTGCGCTGGCCCCGCGCGGCGGGACGCGGGCCCGGGGGCCGCTGCCGGAGATCGGGTGTGCTGTACTGCTAGGAGCGGGCGTACTGTGGGGGGGGGGGGATAAAAAAAGAGGTTCCCCCACGGGTCTGATCAAACACTTGCAGAGCGGGGATATCTGTCTGCAAATATCCGGGATTCCATTGCAGTATCGGATTAGGTAGGCTCATAAACACCATGCTTTGGAGGTGATTTGAGAGAAACCCGAGCCAGGAGTGAGGAGCTGTTATCTGTATCTGGAAAATAACCTTAAACCTGTGCTGAGCTAAATTATCCCTCCACCTGCCCCCATCAAAGCTCTTTTCCTGTAGCTGTGTGTTGTGTAGACGCAGTCCAGTTTCACTGTACGTGGGCGTGTTTGGGAAGAAGCTGCGAGCTGATAGGAGGTACCTTAGTACAAATGTTAATTTGTTTTACCCAGGAGGGGTGAGGGAGGAGGAAGAAAGGACACTGATGTTAGCTGTGGAGGAGGGGGCCATTGAAACACTAAATTTCTGTCGAAGAAAGCTCTAAAAAGAAATACAAAACCTGGCCTTTAAGATGGTTAAGAAGAAATACAGTCAGCAGTTAATTGAGCTTTATCTTTTACATGCCCAGGATTTTAACATTTCTAACGCTCTAGTTGCTATAGAGAGCTTTGTTTTCGTACTGGTGTTTGTGAGTTGATATTGGTGTTTTTCTGTATTCACCGTCAAGCCAGCTCTGTTTCAAGATGACCATCAGAATTTTGGATCTGAGCAGCGTAGTATTACAGTCATAGATCATAGCTTGCTAGCCCTAAAAGCCTATTCCATCCAGATAATTATGGTTATACAGTGCTGTAGAATCATAAATAATGTGTGTTACAGTTACTGCTGCGTATCTTCCTGGAGACTTTAGAATTATGCAGGATCTTATCCAAACGGTATTATTTTAATAAAAGCCTCTTACTCAAGCTTTATAGGCATAAAGTTTATCGCCTAGCTTCAAAGATTTGGAAAAGTACTTGTCTTATTAGCTTAAAGACCAAATGCAAGGACATTATTTTGAAATAGTAAGATCTTTTTTTTTTTTTAATTTTTTTCCACCTTTCATTCAATTAAGAAATTTGACTTTAAAACTGAGAACGGAACTTTGGAAATATTGTTCATTTTGCCTAAATCATTCCAGACTGCAGTATGCTTTTCTGATATATACTTTATCAACAAGAACTGACCAAAATTTCCTGAGAGAAAATATAACTACTTTAAAACTGACCTTGTGGACTTTTATCATATATGTGAGTAATGTATTTGTGTGTGTGTTTATGGACCTAGTACACGTCTCTTTCAGCTTAGTACATGTCATTGCGGCTGAGACAGCAGTTTTTTGCAGTGAATGATGGATATATGTGTAAGTGAAATTGTTCTGTTGCGATTTAAGACACTTTTGTCCAGGGGCCCAGTTTGCACATTCATTCATTCATTCTACACATGTTTATTGATTTTCTACTTGGTGCCTGTTCGTTGCCTAGATATTGGTGATACGAGAATAGGCTAGGTCTGTGCCGTGATGGAGCTTAAAGGGTAAGTAGGCAGGTTGTCAGATAACACTCTTTAGCATTAGTTTACAACTTAAGAAGTAAAAACTCCTCTAAAGAGTTTTTTTGGTTAAGGATATTTGTTGTGTTTTTCCTTCTAAGGATAGTGGGAATTATTACTGAGTGAACAAAAGCATCAAGACAAGTTATTTTAAAAATACACTGATGTTTATGTACTTTGGGTATCTGGTTCCCCAAAATAAACACTTTACCTTAAGTCACATGATGCATAATTTACATGTGGTTAGACAGCTTTGTACTTTTGGTTTATATAGTTAAATGAGATGTTTGCTAAAAATATTTTTCATGGCATTGTTTTTAAGGGAGTCTACTTCTTTTCTTCCCTTAATTTTTTAAATTGTTCCCTATATTTTTTCTTCCTCTGGCTGTGTATGTGTGAGTGGACCAAGGTTCTGTTGTTCTTCTGTAGAATCTAATAACCGTTATCGCTAAATCAGAGAATTCTGACTGAAATTTTTCTTTTTAAAATATGACAAACATTGGTTTAGTTTGTCACAGATTGTTGTTGTTTAGTCGCTAAGTCATGTCTGACTCTTCTGCGACCCTATGGACTATAGCCCACCAGGCTCTTCTGTCCATGAGATTTCCCAGGGAAGAATACTGGAGTGGGTTCCCATTTCCTTCTCCAGGGATCTTCCTGACCCAGGGACCTCTGCAGATCACAAAACTTTTTAATATGCTATGTGTCGGTACTTCTTATTTACTGGAGTGCCAACAATTAACATTGACCTTGTGCGTGTGTTTAGTCGCTTTGATCATGTCTGACACTTTGTGACCCCCATGGACCGCTAGCCTGCCAGACTCCTCTGTTCATGAAATTTTCTCGGCAGGAATATTGAAGTAGGTTGCCATGCCCTCCTCCAGGGGATCTTCCCCACCCAGGGATGGAGTCCCTGTCTCCTGCATTGGCAGGCATATTCTTTACCATGGAGTCACTGGGGAAGCCTAGAACATTGACCTTATGTAGGTATTATCATCTCCATTTTGAGCTGAGGAAATGGGTTTGAAAATGTGAGTACACCAACAAGCAAGCTATGAACCTAAACTCAAGTCTTAGCTCTTACTACGATGTGATGCTCCACCTGGGGAGCGTTGATGGGGGAGCTTCAACATCCACTGCTACAGTTCAGCATACAGTATAGCTGCTTGCCTGCTTTTCCAGAAATTTCTAAATAGCTTTTAAACTCTGAACCCAACTGTTAGTTGAGATTTAATTAGACCTGTTTAGAATCTAAAAGTTCTGCTTTTTTTTTGCTGTATTAAAAAAGACAGTTTGGATCTACTTTTAATGATATAAATATTTTGAGAATAAGATGTATTAGAATTAATCCTCTTTGCTGAATGTGAAGTTTTTATTGTATAACAACTATTTAGAATAAAGCAAATTGCTTCACTCTGGATGCTACATTTTTTTAGTTACTCAGTTTTCGATAAAAAGATAATTCAGATAGCCTGAAACTCTGGCTTAAGCTGAGTGAGGTTTCTTGGAGAATAAAATTACGCTCTGAATTGATTTTTTTAATATGTCTTACTCCTGTTGGTTTACAGATTTTCTTCAGTGAGAAAATAAAGTTTGGATGTGATATATTTCAGTTGCTTGAAATTAATCTGGAGTCTTTCTTGATTAACATCTTGAACTTTTGGTTTCAGTTCAGTTCAGTCACTCAGTCGTGTCCAACTCTGCGACCCTGTGAATCACAGCACGCCAGGCCCCCTGTCCATCACCAACTCCCGGAGTTTACTCAAACTCATGTCCATTGAGTCGGTGATGCTATCCAGCCATCTCATTCTCTGTCATCCCCGTCTCCTCCCGCCCCCCAACCCCTCCCAGCATCAGAGTCTTTTCCAGTGAGTCAACCCTTTGCGTGAGGTGGCCAGAGTATTGGAGTTTCAGCTTTAGCATCAGTCCTTCCAACGAACACCCAGGACTGATCTCCTTTAGGATGGACTGGTTGGATCTCCTTGCAGTCCAAGGGACTCTCAAGAGTTTTCTCCAGCACCACAGTTAGGAAACCTCTTAACCATGTAATAGGAATAAAAACACTGAATTTTGAAATATGTGACATCTGCCTATTCTATGGAAAGAAGAAAGTTTGAGTATATATTTAGCGAGTCACTTTAGTAAGTAATGGCTAGTTGGGGATGTGGGAAGCAGTGTTCATAGGACTCAGCTTGAAGGTGCCAGGCAGTTTATGTGTGCCACCACAGGGAACTTAGGTACAGGCTTTTGAATGACACATGGCTTTGGTGTATGAGAGGCTCGAAAATGAAGCCCGCACCTTGAGCTTAATTGATACCCTTTTGTTATTTTGCTTATATGACCTTTTCTCCAAACAGATTTTTCCTTTAGAGCTCAATTTCCTTCTTGCTCATTCTTGGAGAATGCTTTTCTGAAAACCTTGCCTAAAAAGCAACCCCATCACACTCTACCCTCATCTTTATTTCTCTTCACAACAGTAATTTATCTGACATTATAGCATATGTTAATTTGCTTATTATCTGCTTCCCGCTGGATATAAGGAGGGACCTTCTTTGAGGTCCTTCACGAGGTCAAAGACTTGGCTCACTGATGTCTTCCTAGCACCTAGAAAAGTGCCTGGCACAGTCAATGCCCAGATAACATTTGTAGAGTAGTTGAATTAATTGATATTAAATGATACAAAAAACACTAGTTATGTTTCTTGAATACAACAGCACATTAACTTTTGACTTTAAATAATAAACCTGTGCAGTTAAAAAGAAAGTTGTACTGGAAGACTTAAAATGAAAACCCTACCCGCTGAGGTGGGGAGGACCCCACCTCCCAGGTCCTGCTTTTAGAGCAATTATTTTTGATACATTTAGCTTTCTTTTTTCTTTCTGATATTTATTTCCATATTTTAAGGTATTACTTGTTTTTCAATTTTATTTTATTTTTTTTAAGTCACATCAACTCTTTGCAACCCCATGGACTGTATAGTCCATGGAATTCTCTAGGCCAGAATACTGGAGTGGGTAGCCTTTCCCTTCTCCAGGGGATCTTCCCAACCCAGGAATCGAACCCAGGTCTCCCACATTGCAGGCGGATCCTTTACCAGCTGAGCCATAAAGGAAATCCTTTTCAATTTTAGATATCTGTTGTCTTCCTCCTCTGGAAGATGAGTCTATGCTTTAGGGTTCTTGGGCCCGCTGAGCTTCCTCTCCCTTTATCTCCTAATGTAGTCACCTCCTAAGACGTTATATCTCCTAATGTAACATATAGTTATTTAACTGTTGTTTATTGTTTACATTATTATGACTTTGTGTATCTGTTTACTGTTGAACTATGCAGTATTCTATGATTGTATTTCATGAATTTAAAATTTTGGGGGGACTTCTCTGGTGGTCCAGTAGCTAAGACTCTGTGCTCCAGTGCAAGGGGCCTGGGTTGCATTGCTGTTCAGGGAACTAGATCCCACGCGCCACAGCTGAGTTTGCATGCCACAACTAAGACCTGTTGCAGCCAAATAAATAAATATTAAATATTTTTTCTTTTTTGCTTAGTGTCCTATTTGTCTCTATTCTCCACCCCACCCCCCGCCCCCACCAGGAACTGTCTCAGTATGTGCAAACACATCAGATTGATCACTCGATTTTTTTTTTTTTTTAATTGGAAATATCTCAGAGTTCCCTGTCCTTTTGCCCAAATCAGCACTGGGGCTCTTCACTCTGCTGGGTATCAGCTTGTGATTTCCCTTTGTGACCCTGTGAGTTCTCTTTACCTTTTCCCTATGTTAGCGCCCATATTGTCTGGATCCCTGTCCTCCTCTTTCTCTGATTTACTCCTTTGTTTTGGTGAAATACATCTCTCAGTAACTTTCAAGAAAGAGTGTTTGAGGAGGTGAAATTTCTGAGACGTTTGCATTGCTGAAAATATCTTTCTTCTACTCTGACAGCTGGTTGATAATTTGGCCCGTCTCAGTGTGGGATTCTAAACTGAAGTAATTGTCCTTCAAAATTTAAGGGGTGGTACTGTAATTACCTAGCTTCCCGTGGCTGTTGAAAAGTCTTATGCCCTTTCACCTTCATCCTTTCTACGTGACCGGTTTCTATTAAGATCCTTTCTTGGTCATCAGTCTGTGTCTCTCATGTCTTCTGTGTCTTGTGCGGGTCTTACTGCATTTCTTCTGCACAGTACTTACTGGGCTCTTCAACCAGCAGTGCCTGTATTAGATGAGAGGTGATCATCTAGTGCAAGGGTGAGCCAGTTTTTTCTTTGAAGGGCTGGATAGTATTATAGGCTTTGTGGGCAGTACTGTCTGTTACTGCTGCTCAGCTTTGTTTTTGCAGCATGAAACTGCCGTAGACAGCACAGGCATGTGGTTTGCTGACCCCAATCTGAGCACAGGTGGAAGGATTAGCCATTGCTTTGCTAGGAGTCAGGAGAGAAGAACAGAATTTGTGGACAGAGACATGATGGTGGTGGCTTGAGGAAATTCTCATCTGAGGTTTTCTGTTAGTACATGATAAGCAAGATCATTAGCTGAGAGTGAGGAAGAATGGCTGTATGTATTGGAGGTTTGACAAGGGGAAAAATACATGACATAGTCATCCATCAAAGAGTGGAAAAGTTAACAGAATAGAGTAGAAGAGAATAGAGGAGAGGAATATATTGTGTTGGCTAGTCAGCATTAAGGGCTCACTTACCCAAGAGAGATGATTCTAAATTTCAGGTTCCTGGCTTTAATAGAAATATCTCTAAAATCTCACCAAGTATGGTATCTTACTAAAGGTCTCCCCTCTCCCACCCTCCCCATTCAGGTGAGGTTTTTTAAATTGATCATCAAAACTATTCACATATAAGTATTATATACTTATATGTGTATATGTTTTTATACATACAAACATGGCCTATATAACTTCTCATTTGTAGAGAAATGCCAAAATAAAGTACTATAATTTTTCCCAAATGCACATTTGATTTAGAAATCATTTGTTTATTCATTTTTTAAAAGCCATGGAGCATTTTCTGTGTTCCAGGAATAGTTCTTGGTGCTGGGGATACAGCTGTAAATAAAAATACAAAAACATTTGCCTTTATTACATTTATATTTTAACTAACATATAATTAAATACAAACATCGACATTAACAAAGAAAGGAACATTATGCAGAGATGAGAAAATATAGTGTTATTAAGCGTATTTTTTTTCAGCTTTCTTGAGGTATAATTGACAAAATTGTAAGACATTTGAAGTATACAAAATGATTTAATACATGTTCACACTGTGAAAATGCTCAGCATCATTAGCTGTAAGACAGTGGTCCCCAACCTTTTTGGCACCAGAGACTTAATTTCGTGGAAGACAGTTTCCATGGCTAGGAGTTGGGGTGGTGGTTCAGGCAGTAATGTGAACAGTGGAAAACAGCAGATGAAGCTTCATGCACTAGCCCACTGTGTGGCCCAGTTCCTAACAGGCCATGAACAGATTACCAGTCCATGACCTGGGGATTGGTACAAGGGAAGTGAAATCAAACCATGATGAGATACCCCTTCACACTACTAGAAGGGCTAGAATTTAACAAGTTTGGTGATGTAGCAAGTATAGGTATGGATGTTGAGAAATTGGATCCCTCAAACACTAACAGGAATATAAAATTATGTAGCTTCTTTGGAAGATAGTATGGCAGTTCTTAAGGAGATTAAATGTTGAGTTACCATTGTGACCCAGCAGTTCTTTCCTAGGTATATACCCAAGGAAGATGAAAGCATGTCTCCATAAAAAATTGTTCTCAAATGATTATGGCAACATTACTCACTGTAAGGAAAAAAATAGAAATAACACAAATGTCCATCACCCAACAAGTGAATAAACAAAATGTGACATATCCATACGATGGGATTATTATTTAGCCCTTAAAAGGTGTAAGGAACGATACATGTTATATCATCAGTAAATCTTGAAAATATGCTTGGTGAAAGAAGCAGTTACAAAAGGCCAGATATTATTTGATTACATTCGTATGAAACATGCAGAACGGGAATCTGTAGAGACAGAAAGCTGATTAGTGGTTGCTTGAGGTTGCAGGTAGGGGATGGGGAGGCCTAAAGAGTATAGGGTTTCTTTTTAATATTTTAAAAACGTTCTGCCTAAAGAGTATAGGGTTTCTTTTTAAGATTTTAAAAATGTTCTGCAGTTGACTGCACTGATAGTTCTACATGCCATTGAACTGTATACTTTTTCTTTTTGGCCTCTGTGTGGCTTGTCTTATTTTAGCTCCCTGATCAGGGATTGAACATGAGACCTCGTCAGTGAAAACTCAGGAGTCCTAACCACTGGACCACGAGGGAAATTCCTGAATTGTATACTTTAAATGGATGAATTGTATGGTATGTGACTTATGTTTCAAAGCTGTTTAAAAAAACAAGACATGGTAAAAATAATCAGTGATATGAGGCAATGGTACTATATTTGAGAAAAGCAAGTTACAGAGGAAAAGTATAACATATCCCATTTTAATAAAACAGTAAAAATCCAATGTGTATTACAGAGTATAAGTGATCTTGTAAGATTGAAAATGTTGCGCACCAGATGTAAACATTTGTTACCTAGTTGGTCTTAGGTAAAAAAGAGGGAGAGAAAGAAGGGAGAAAATAACTTGAAGGAAAAGGGCTTGATTTAGAAGAAACAGCATTTATAACATAATAAACATAAACTGTGAAAAGAA
Source organism: Moschus berezovskii (assembly GCF_049115385.1). NCBI lineage: Eukaryota > Metazoa > Chordata > Mammalia > Artiodactyla > Moschidae > Moschus > Moschus berezovskii. Next base: position 32,072,165 of record NC_142476.1, on the reverse strand, counting down.
AATGGTAGTTGTCTATGTGGTAAGATACCAGGGTTTGTTTTTTTTCCTTATTATATTTTTCTGGATTGTTTGATTTATCAATATAAATATCTAAAACTAAATAAGAAACAATACAAATAAAACATTTATGAAATCTGAAAAAATGTAGCAGTTTTTTTTCCATAATAGCACCCAACTGGAAACAAGCCAGATGCCCATCAGCAGAAAAATGTAGCAATAATTTGTGCTATGCTCTATACTGGAATACTATTATCAGTGGAAAAGAAGGAACTACTGCTATACTTAGCAAATATGGGTGAATATCACAAACTATTGATAGAAATCAGACACAAAGGAGTATGTACTGTGTGATTCTCTTTTCTTGAAGCTCAGGAAAAGGTCAAACTCATATCTGTTGTTGGAAGTCAAAGTAGTGGTTAAGGGTTGGGGCTAGCAGAGCAAGACTTCTGGAGTGCTGGAAATGCTTTATATCTTTATCTGACTGGTGGTTACATGCACATCTACACAGTAAAAATTCATAAGTACATTTTAGTATTTATGTGTATCTCAATAAAAAAAATAAAACACATCAAGCCAGAAAAAAATGAAAAAAAATAACCTTTAAAAAATCTGGTGCTCATGTAAACTCGTTGTATACTTTCAAGGATACTTATATCATTTCCAAAGACAGTTTCTCTCTGCCTTCAGTTTTTTATTAATTAATTTTTAATTGAAGGATAATTGCTTTACATAATTGTGTTGGTTTCTGCCAAACATCAGCATGAATCAGCCATATCTGCCTTCATTTTTAATGGTTGCATCATATCACTTTCTGTGGGTATATCATAATTTATTTAAGCAATCTCTTGATGGGACACTTAGGTTGTTTCTAACTTTTATATATTGTAAAGAGTGATAGAGTTAGCATCTTTTCCTATACATCTTCCTGTACTTTTCTGGTCGTTTCCTTTTGATGAACTCCTAAAAGGAGGATGGTCTGCTTATTTGGAGGTTAAGTACATTTGCATTCTTGCCTGTGCCATATAATTGTTTCTCTATACTCTTACTGACTTTGTGACTAACTTTACAAACATAGATTTTGATCTATTATGTAATAAATTCTTATTTTAATTTGAATTTTTAAATATTTTTGGTGAAATTTATATTTTCATGTTTTTGGACATTGAGGCTAATAATTTCCTTTTTGTATATTATATACTTATTGCTTATATTCTTATCTCTTGAAAGTCTTTTAAGCATATAAGTCAGATAAACAAAAAAATACATAAAGATTACTACACTTAACACCTCAGATAGAAAAAGACAAATACCAAATGATATCACTTACATGTGAAATCTAAAATATGACACAAATGAACTTATCTATGAAACAGAAACAGACTCACAGAGAGAACAAACTGGTGGTTGCCAAGGGGAGGGTTAGGGGAGGGGATGGATTGGGACTTTGGGATTAGCAGATGAAAGCTGTTATATAGAATGGATAAACAACAAGTTCCTGTTGTATAGCACAGGGGACTATTTTTAATATCCTGTGATAAACCATAATGGAAAAAAAATACAGTTAACTTGAGAAATGAAACATTACCAGTGCAGTTGAAGCATCCTATTGCTTAATATTATTAACATGTTAGAGCTCTTCATGTGTGAAGAATATTGGTTTTGTTGCTTGTTGTAGACCTTTTCCCTATCTTATTTTTTGTCACATAACTTAGAATATTTCCGTGGTGGCTCAGACGGTAAAGAATCTACCTGCAATGCAGGAGACCTTGGTTCAGTCACTGGGTTGGAAAGATCCCTTGGAGAAGGAAATGGCAACCACTCCAGTGTTCTTGCCTATAGAATCCCATGGACAGAGGAGCCTGGTGGGCTATAGTCCGTGATATTCAAAGAGTTGGACATGACTGAGTAACTTTCTCTTTTTAGAGTCTTTTATTAGATCTATGTTGGCTTCAGTTGGGAGATATACTTTTTAATGTACAATTAAGGATAGAAATATACTGTCAGTTAAACCATGACACTCTTAGTTTAAGAGGCATCTTGATTTCAGAGATGTTAAAAGATGAGAAAATATTCATCCTAGAATTGATGAAATATATATATATGTTTGGCTATATGTGTGTGTCGTATGTTTTCTTTAGTCAGATTTATCAGTCTTTTCTACTGTTTCTGTTTTTGTTTTGTCAGTCCTAGACTTTCCTATGCCAATATTTAAAAAAAAATTCACCTATTTTTACTTCCAGTATTTTTATGCCTTAAACATTTTTCATCTTTAATTCATCTGTTTATTTTAATGTAAGATCTAGTTTTTGTCCTTTTACCCAAATAGTTAGCCAGTTGTCATAAAGTTAAAGGCCACTGGCAGTTTTTTGAATAAGTAATGAATGATATAGTCAGATGTGCTTATTTGAAAAATATTAGTATGGCTCTGGATCTTGGTTGGGTTCAGTCTAAAAATTCCCAGTTGCATTTTCTATTAAATGTATGTCTTAATTCATTTGCAATAAGAGGAATATGAACGTTACAACTGTGATTTCATATTGCCTTAAATAATGCATCTGAATATTCTTGGAATCAGTCAAATAATTAAAACAATTTTTTGCCACATGGGCCATGGTTTTAATCCTGTGCTTAAAGTTTGTGTGAATCTGGGGAAGTTACATAATTTTTCTTAATATTAATTCAGCCTCCCAGTTTGTAAAGTGGGCATAGAAGTGTCTTCTCATAGGATCACTGTAAGGATTAAATGAGAAGGTATAATAGCAAAGTACGAGGCTGAATTAGTTCTTAACTCTTCCTCCTTTCTGGACCTTGAAGATCAAGTGTACTAATCAGAGCCTAGCTTCTCTTGTATCTGGGATTACTCTAGATCTCTAGGGTTACTAGAGTAAAGAGTTCGTTAGACCTCTTCAAATTCTGATTTAGGTGTCTCAGGGTTTGACTGGAACTTTTTTAGCCTCCTGGAATTAGCTTACATGACAGATGTGTGTGTTTTCTGTTGTTGCTTTTAAGCTGCTCTTCTGTGAATGTGCTGAAATCTTCATAACTTTTAGGGTTTTGTAGGTAGGGGATTTGTATGTATTTTAGGTTTGACTGATACAGCTTTCATTCTGTAAATTGTCATTAGGATAACCTCTGCTGCTTTTCTTTTACAGTTTAGATTTGTGGATATATTTTTTTATAGGTTTGTGTGGTTCACATCCCATCTCTTAGGGCTGAGGGTACAGGGGTAAGTCTGTTAAAAGGGAAATGTTTTGAAGATACCCTTGGGTAAGAAACTCCGCTTTTGACTTGCTTCTTTTTGTCAACAAGTGTTTTTGAATGGTTTCTGTGAGCCCAGTACTTGTGAATGTTATCCTGGAGGAGTAAGTTCTAGATCTTGCACCGGTTGTTTACATCTTCTTGGTGAAGAGAAGAAAGAGAGATGAAATCTTCGTTATGAAACCACAGTAAATAACAGGAGATTGTATGTAGTTATGTGTCAGATTGAAGAGCAGTGTGCAGGAGAAGAGGGAGGAGTTATGTGCTCAGTGAGGGCAGAAGTGGTCCTTAGGAAATGTGTTTCATTAATATGGTAAGAACATAGGCTTTGGGGAGCAGCATTACTGAAGTTACAGCAACAGGAATCAGTTTTGGCATGCTTTGGCCTGAAGGGTTTTTGGAGGTTTTGGAAATAATTTGATAAAATGAGACCAAATTATTCAGTCCTTAGCAGTAAAGCAGGTTAAAATTTAAGGGATAACATATACTGTTACTGACTTTTGGCTTCTCACCCTGTTTCCTCTCTTTTTAAGATTGTAAGTTGATCAATTGTAAATGAAGATTGGCGGGGAAATACAAACTGTTTAGAACCAGTGTTCTTTTTTTCTTCCCCCAAAGGGAGGGTGTTTCTAGTTAGTTATGTATTAGGTAATCCTCCCAACAAGAAGGTTTAAAACAACATTGATAGGAAAGTAGCATTGATAAGTTATATGTTTGCTTTTTCCTTTCTGTCCCTATTACTTGATCTTAGCTAATTATGTAGCAGAAGGTTTTCATTTCAAAGTCTTTCCTCTGCCATTGAAAAAGCCAAGGGGTGTAGGGTCAAACTCACCTGCAAAAGGATATTTTGAGCTCTAATTCTGAAGGTTTGAACTTGGGGGAACCAGCAGTCCTGTTGAGGCCTCTGTGCTGCCGTGTGGACAGCTGTGAATTGGCTGAAGAAAGCTGATCACCGAAGAATTGATGCTTTTGAACTGTGGTGTTGGAGAAGACTCTTGAGAGTCCCTTGGACTGCAAGGAGATCCAACCAGTCCATTCTAAGGGAGATCGATCCTGGGTGTTCATTGGAAGGACTAATGCTAAAGCTGAAACTGCAATACTTTGGCCACCTCATGCGACGAGTTGACTCACTGGAAAAGACTCTGATGATGGGAAAGGTTGGGGGCAGGAGGAGAAGGGGACGACCGAGAATGAGATGGCTGGATGGCATCACCGACTCTGTGGACATGAGTTTGAGTGAACTCCGGGAGTTGGTGATGGACAGGGAGGCCTGGCGTGCTGTGATTCATGGGGTCGTGGAGAGTCGGACACGACTGAGCGACTGAACTGAACTGAACTGAACTGAATAGTGTCAGCACTCTAGACCCCTCTCCTGCTTCAGTTCAGTGTGGTGCAGTCGACATAGCTACGAAGGGAGAGGGCTATCGATGTTTATTACTTCTGTCTGAGCAGAATTGAAAATGAGAGACGGCAGCAGTGGGCTTTCCTTGTCTCAGTCGTAACACTGTTGCTGTCGTGTGGCCACCCTCGACTTAAGAATAGCTGAGCCTGTGTCCCATGTCTTACTTGTAAATTACATGATCTCCTTAATAACAACCAAAAGTTGTATTTATGACTGCTTAATTACTATAACTAAATAGATTAAAAATACTGACAAGACTTTTGAGCCCCAGATTAAGGGTGACTTAGCTGACTCAGTGTCCCAGACATGTGTTTTATAATTCTGTGTGCCTGCAGTTCCACAGTACATTGCAGTGGAATAGAGCTCAATAGCAATGTTTTTAACCACATAAAAGCTATATTCCACCTGACTGATCCAGGAGTGGGCATTTGACCTAAAGGCTGCTAATCTGTAACCCAGCTAACAACCTAGCATTGTCTGGTGGGGAAAATTACAGCCATGTATAGGGAACATGGCGGAAAAGGCAATGGCAACCCACTCCAGTACTCTTGCCTGGAAAATCCCATGGGCAGAGAATCCTGGTAGGCTGCAGTCCGTGGGGTCGCTAAGAGTCGGACATGACTGAAGTGACTTAGCAGCAGCAGCAGCATAGGGAACATGGAGTTAATTTGCCATTGAGCCATTAGAGCCTAAGCTGGGAAGATCCGTTAGTGTTGAGTCCTGTAAAACTAAAGTTTAAGAGACTGGAAAGTTAAGTATGAAGCTGTGAGTTACAGAAATGGTAAAGGAGCTGAGGAAGCCAGTTGGTAACGAGAAGAGAATGGGGCATCTGTGATGAGAGAAGCACAAAATTGTAAGCAGGAAACCATGTGGTGAGCAAGAGATGGGCACAGAGCCTGAGACGAGATTCTGCTGTCTGGCTCTGTAGATACTCCTCTCCTGTTACTCCAGTACTTCTGGGGCTCCTGCCTTTCTGGGGACCCCATCCCGTTTTTTTTTTCCCAGGAAAGCATGCAGGCTTTGGTGTCAGACTTTTGGCAGTAGAATTCTGGCTGTGTCTTTCACTAGTTGTGTGACCTTGGGAAGGTTGTTTTAACTCCTCTGTCTCATTCCTTATCTGTAAAAAGTGAGCATCATAAATAATATTGATACCTTTCATTATGGGGTTGATGTCAGGATGAAATGAGATGACACAAAAGCTTTTATAACAATAATAAGATCATAACCAGTGTTCAGTGAGTAGTGTCATACATAAAATGCTCTTTAGGGTAATTTGAATGAATTTCTTGCGACTGAAAGAGCCTAAGGAAATAATTTGCTTGTATATTCACTTAGAGAAGTGCAGCCTATTGTGTGGGTTGAGTAATCAGGGTTATTTTAGGTAGCGTACAGGGCACTAAAAAATAGTCTTATTCACCTTGTGAGTAATGGGACTTGCTGTATTTACTGGCATACCTTCTTTTATTGTATTTTGCTTCATTATACTTCACAGATACTTTGTTTTTTACAATTTGAAGGTTTGTGGCAACCCTCCATTGAGCAAGTCTGCTGGTGCCTTTTTTCCAACAGCATTTGCTTACTTCTTGTCTATTTCAAGCTTTTTCATTATTATATTTGTTATGGTGATCTGTGATCAGTGAACTTTAATGTTACATTGTAATTGTTTGGGACACCCTGAACCTTCCACATATACCATAGTGAGCTTAATGTGTGCATTGTGGCTACTCCACCAACTGGCCATTAATGTCCCCACCCCCACTGATCTCTGGCCATCTGTTGAGGCCTCCCTATTCCAAAAAAATGGGGTATTGAAATTAGGCCAAGTAATAACCCTACAATGGCCTCTTAAGTGTTCAAGGGAAAGGAAGAGTGGCACATCTTTCACTTTAAATCAAAAGCTAGAAATGATTAAGTTTAGCGTGGAAGGCATGTTGAAAGCCAAGATAAGAAAGCGGAACCAGCCTTACTGTTCATAATGGAGAAAGTTTTAGTTAGCTGAAGAGAAGATCAAACCAGTTACAATATTCTATTAGGGGAAGGCCAACTCTCTTCAGTTGTATGAACACTGGGAGGGTTGAAGAAGCTGCAGAAGAAAAGTTTGAAGCCATCAGAAGTTGTTTCACGAGGTTTAAGGAAAGAAGCCATCTCTGTAACGTAAAAGTGCAAGGTGAAGCAGCAAGTACTGATGAAGAAGCTGCAGCAACCTAGCCAAGAGATTTAGCTAAGATAATTAATGAAGGTGGCCACACTAAGCAACAGGTTGTCAGTGTAGACAGAACAGCCTTCTGTTGGAAAAAGATGCCATCTAGGACTTTGATAGGTAGAGAGGAGAAGCCAAAGTTTGGCTTCAGAGGACGGGTTGACTCTCTTGTTAGGGGCTAATGTATCTGGTAACTTTGAATTGAAGCCAGTGCTCGTTTATCTTTCCCCAAATCCTGTGGCCCTTAAGAATTATGCTAAATCTTCTTTACCTGTGCTCTACAAATGGCATAGTAAAATCTTGATGGTAGCACATTTGTTTACATGTTGTTTGTTGTTGTTTTTTTTTTCCAAGACAACTTTTATTGAAGCATAGTTGATTTACAGTGTTGTGTTTCAGGTGTACAGCAACGTGAATCAGTTATTCTTTTTCAGATTCTTTTCCATTATAGGTTATTGCAAGATAACAAGTATACTTCCCTGTGCCATACAACAGGTCCTTGTTGTTTATCTAATTTATATATAGTAGTATGTACCTGTTAATCCCATACTCCTAATTTATCCCTCCACTTCCTGTTCCCCTTTGGTTTGTTTGTTTTCTATGTCTGTGAGTCTGTTCTGTTTTATAAATAATTTCATTTTTATCACTTTTTTAGACTATACATATAAATAATGTGATATTTGTCTTTGACCTACTTCACTTAGTATAGTAATCTCTAGGTCCACCGATGTTGCTGCTGCTGCTGCTAAGTCACTTCAGTCGTGTCCGAGACTCTGTGTGACCCCATTGACGGAAGCCGACCAGGCTCCCCCATCCCTGGGATTCTCCAGGCAAGAACACTGGAGTGGGTTGCCATCTCCTTCTCCAATGTGTGAAAGTGAAAAGTGAAAGTGAAGTCGCTCAGTCGTGTCCGACCCTTAGCGACCCCACGGACTGCAGCCTAGCAGGCTCCTCCATCCATGGGATTTTCCAGGCAAGAGTACTGGAGTGGCTTGCCATTGCCTTCTCCGCATGTTGCTGCAAATGGCATTATTTCCTTCTTTTTATATGGCTAAGTAATATACTACTATATAAATCTCACATCATCTTTATCCATTCATCTGTTAATAGACATTAGGTTGCTTCCATGTCTTTGCTATTACAAATAGTGCTGCTGTGACCATTGAGGTGGGTGCATCTTTTCAAATTAGTTTCTGTCTTTTCCGGATATATGCCCAGGAGCGGGTTGCTGGATCATATGGTAACTATTTTTTAAGCAATCTCCATACGGTTCTCCGTAGTGGCTATACCAATTTACATTACCACCACAGTGTTTACGACATGTTTTACTGAATATTTTAAGTCTACTGTTGAGACCTACTGCTCAGAAAAAAGATTCCTTTCAAAATATTACTGCTCATTGACAATGCACTTGGTTACCCAAGAAATGGAGGTGTTCAAGATTAATGTTGTTTTCATGCCTGCTAATATATCTATTCTGCAGCCCATGGATCAAAGAGTAATTTTGACTTTCAAGTCATTATTATTTAAGAAATATATTTTGTAAGGCTATCAGTGAAAGCATTAGTCATTCAGTCTTGTCCACCTCTTTGCGACCCCATGGATAGTAGCCCACCAGGCTTCCCAGTCCGTGGGATTCTCCAGGCAAGAATACTGGAGTGGGTTCCCATTCCCTTCTCCAGGGGGATCTTTCTGACCCAGGGATCAAACCCAGGTCTCCTGCATTGCAGACATAGTCTTAGCTATTTGAGCCACCAGGGAAGCCCGTAGCTGCCACAGATGTAAGGCTGTGGCTGCCACAGATAGTGATTACTTTGATGAATCCAGGCAAAGTCAATTGAAAACCTTCTGGAAAGGATACTTGCTGCCAGTAAGAACATTCATGATTCCTTGGAAGAGGTCAAAATATCAACATAAATAGGAGTTTGGAAGAAGTTGATTCCGGATGACTTTGAAGGGTTTAAGATTTAAGTAGAGGAAGTAACTAATGACGGTGGAAATAGAACTAGAAGTGGAGCCTGAAGGTGTGACTGAATTGCTCCAATCTTATGATTGCTGCTGCTGCTGCTAAGTCACTTCAGTCGTGTGCGACCCCAGAGACAGAAGCTCACCAGGCTCCACTGTCCCTGGGATTCTCCAGGCAAGAACACTGGAGTGGGTTGCCATTGCCTTCTCCAGTGCATGAAAGTGAAAAGTGAAAGTGAAGTTGCTCAGTCATGTCTGACTCTTCGCGACCCCATGGACTGTAGCCTACCAGGTTCCTCCATCCAGGCAAGCGTACGGAGTGGGTTGCCATTTCCTTCTCCAATCTCATGATTAAACTCTGATGAATGAAGAGTTGCTTTTTTGGGTGAGCAAGAAAGTGTTTCCTTGATAAAGAATCTTCTGGTGAAGAAGCAGTGATGATTGTTGAAATTTTAACAAAGAGTTTAGAATATTACAGAAACTTAATGATAAAGCAGTGGCAGTGTTTGAGAGGATTGACTCCAATTTTTGAAAGAAGTTCTGTAGGTAAAATGCTACCAGTCAGCATTGCATGCTACAAGAAAATCATTCATGAAAGGAAGGGTCAGTCACTGTGTCAGGCTTCATCTTTGTCTCATTTTAAGAAATTGCCATAGCCACTCCAACCTTCAGTAGCCACCAACATGATCAGTCAGCAGCCATTGACATTGAAGCAAGACCTTCCACCAGCAAAATGATTGACTTGCTAAAGGCTCAGATGGTGGTTAGCAATTTTTAGAAATAAAGGATGTTTAAATTAAGGTATGTACTTTTTTTAGACATAAAAATTACAATTACACTTAATTGACCATAGTATAAACATAACTTGTATGCACTGGAAAACCACAAAATTGGTATGACTTGCTTTATAGCAATATTCAGTTTATTGCGGTGTTCTGGAACTAAACCCAGATTATCTCAGGGATAGCCTTTATTTTTTAACCATTTACTAGTTGCTTGGAGCTGTTCTAAGTATTTTACCTGTATTAACTCATTGGATCATCACAATAAACTGGTAAAGAAGGTATGGTTGTTACCTTCTTTTTAAAGAGATAGAAACTTAGCAACAGGAAGGCTAATTGTCTTGCTTTATGTTATACAGTATGTAAGTGACAGAAGTAGGAATTGAACCCGGGTGGTATGGTTATAGTTTTAGATTTTTTCTGTAAAGCATCTATGTCTTTTTCGGTTTTTATTTACTCTTTTAAATGAAGCCAAGGAGAAGGTTTCGGTTTGTTGCTACAATTTCTTTTATATTATTCTAGTGCTTCTCTCCAGTTTTAATAAAGTTAGCATCTAGTTATAGAGTATTAGGTGGGCAAGATAATGATACTAGGTAGTATACTATTGTAAGAGTCTTACACTGTATGTGAAGTGGTACTGTCACTTGAAGTTAGACCATGGTAAGTTGAAAGTTATATACTGTAAATCCTGAAGCAATTCTATTTTTAAAAAGGTTGAAGGTAATAAGTCATCAAAAGAGATAAAATGAAGTCAGAGTTATACTCATTTAATTCAAAAGAAGGCATTAAGAAAAGGAGAAAAAGAGCCTTGGACAAATGGAAACAAATTGTAAGATACTAGACCTAAATTTGACCAAATTGGGAATCATATTAAATATCAGTGGTCTAAACAGATTCTTAGATTGGGTTAAAAAGCAGGACTCAACTATATCCTTGCCTATAGGAAATATGCTTTACATATAAAGATGCAAACAGTAACGGATGACAAAAGATGCACTATCCTCACAGCAGTCATAAGGAAAGATGGAGTGACTATGTATGTTAATGTTAGACAAAGCAGGCTTCTTCAGAGCAAAGGATATTTCCAAGAGTAAAGGATGTCATTAAAAAATGACAGTTAATCAGGAGGACATAATGGATCTAAATATTTGTGCCTCTAAGAACAGAACTTCAAAAATGGATAGAACTCCAAGGAAAAACAGTCTAATCTGCAATTTTAGCTGGATGTTTCAATACCCTTTCTTGAGAATTGAAAAAGTTGACCTGATTAATATTTACAGAATATTTCACTTAATAACAGCAGAGTATTCTCAGGTCTCTTTAAATGTCCATAAAACATTTTCCATTGTGGACCATATTTTGGGTCATAAAATAAGTCTCTATGATTTAAAAGGATTGAGATCTTATGTTCTCTGATCACAATGGAATTAAATTAGAAACAGAAAACTTTGGAAAGTTTACTAATTCTTGGAAACTAAATAATGCAATTCAAAGAGATTAAAAGTTTTGTACTGAATGAAAATGAAGACAGAACATATCAGAATTTGTGGGATTCCATTAAAGCAGTACCTAGGGGGAATTTGTATCACTGAATGCCTGTATTAGAAAAATATCTCAAATTAATGACCTCTACTTCTACCTGGAGAAGGAAATGGCAACCCACTCCAGTGTTCTTGCCTGGAGAATCCCAGGGACGGGGGAGCCTGGTGGGCTTCCGTCTATGGGGTCACACAGAGTCGGACATGACTGAAGTGACTTAGCAGCACTTCTACCTTAAGAATTTAAAAAGCAAATTAAACCAAAGTAATTAGAGGAAGTGGTATAGACAGTGTGGAAATTAATGTATAGAAAACAGACAAATAGTAGATAAAATCACTAAAACCCAAAACTGCTTCTTTGGGAATATCAGTAAAATGGATAAAGTTTTAACCAGACTTTCAGAGTTATCATCATCACAGATTCTACAGATAATGAAAGGAGAACAGGGAACTATTATAGACAGCTTTATGTCTGTAAATTTTATATCAGAAAAAAGATTGTTCAAAGATCTATACTCAGTAGTAGACAACCTGAATGGCTGTGTATTTATTAGAAAAATTGAATTTGTCGTTTAAATATTCCCCCTGCAAAAAACCATTCAGGCCCAGATGGTGAATTCTACTAACCATTTAAGAAATAAATTATATCAGTTCTATACAAACACTTAAAAAAATTACAGAGGAGGAAGTGCTTCCTAATTTTCTTTGTGAGGCCAGCATAACCCTTATACTTAAACAAGATATAGACTTTATGAGAAAAGAAGTCTGCACAAAAATATTCCACATGCAAAAGTTTTAAACAAATTATAGGAAATTGAATGCAGCATTTTATTTTAAAAAATATATAATGACCAAGTGGAGTGATAATTCAGGAATGCAAGGATAGTTTAACATTTAAAAAGCAGTAAATGTAATTCACTCTATGAACCAACTAAAAAAGAAAAACCATGTAACTATCTCTATAAATGCAAAAATAAAAACATTTAAGTCTTAGGTCCATTCCAGATAATACCTGAGCACAATAAGATCAGAAAGGAATTTCTTCAACCCAATGAAGAGCATATCCCCGCCAAAACTACAGATAATGTATTTTTAATGATGGAAAACCAAATGATTTCTCCCTGAGACCAGAAGCAAGGTTGTCTGCTCTAACCACTTCTGTTCCACACTGTACTGTAAATTCTAGACACCGCAGTCAAGCAGGCAAAAAAGATAAAAGGCACCTAGAATGGAAAGGAAAAAGGAGAAGTATCTCTTTTTTCTTTTTCAAACACAACTGTTTTAGAAAATCTGATGGAACCTATGAAACTACTGGAACTGCTAAGTTTTGTAAAGTTATGGGATACGGGATCAATGTAGAAGTATCAATTGCACTTCTTTTACTAGCAACAAACAGAAATTGAAATTTAATACAACCGATACCATTGACAATAGCAACATGTATGCAGTGCTGAAAACTGCACAGCATTGCTGAGCAAAATTAGAGAACATTTAGATAAGTGAGGAGACATTCTTTGTGCATGGGGTCAGAGACTCATTGTTGCTAAGGTGAAAGTTCTTCCCAGTTGAGCTTTTGATTCACTGCAAGCCCAATCAGAATCTTGGCAGAATTTTTCTGTAGAAATTGACAAGGTGATTCTGAAATTCATGTAGAAATGGCCGGGACCCAGAATATCTAAAACAACTTTGAAAAAGAAGAACAAGATTGGAGAGCTAATACTACCTGATATCACAATTCATTGCAAAACTAAAGTAATCAAAACGATGTAGTATTGGTATAAAGATTGGGAAATAGATCAATGGAATAGAAGAGTCCAGAAAAAAGTCCAATAAATATATGGACAACTGAATTTTAATGAAGTACAAAGGCAATTCATTGAAGAAAAGATAGTCTGTTAAAAAAAAATGATGCTGGCTCAATTGGATATATATCTACATATAAGCAAATGAACTTCATCTGTACCTTGCACTGTATACAAAAATTAAATCAAAATGAATCATAGACCTCAATGTAAAACCTGAAGTTATAAAACATGGAGACAAAACAGGGCAAAATCTTTGTGACCTTGATTTAGGTAAATATTTCTTAGGTACAACACAAAAAGCACAGCCCATAAAACAACACATTGATGAATTGAACTCCGTCAAATTAAAGTGTGTGCCTTTTGAAAAATCTTAAGAGATTCTTAGTAAGCACCTGTGGAATTGAGCTGGTTCTTCGGTCCTCCTGGTATCCTGACCAGGAACTGGGGATCATTGGCTCCTGTCTCTCTTCAGATCACAGCTGTTTCAGTGGCCCTCTGTGGCCCTTATTTTTCTGATCTGTAACATGTATGGTTTGGACCACATGATTTCCAAGGTTCCTTCCAGCTTGGACACCTAACATGTCTGTGAAACAATTGACTTGCAAAGCAATATCTACCATTAAATGTGTTTTTAAAAATTAAAAAAAAAATTAATTCATTTGGTTCAGTGGTTCTTGAATGAGGCAGTTTTTTTCCCCAGGGGACATTTGGTAGTATCTGGAGATGCTTGATTGCTACAGTTAATGGTATCTAGTGGATAGAGACCACAGATACTACCAAACAGCCTGTGATGCACAGCCCAGTTCTCCTCCACAGAATTATCTAGTCCCAAATATCAGTAGTGCCAAGGTTAAGAAATCCTAGTATAGGGTATCTAAAATCTATTTAGCTGCTTATTATTTGAAACCTGTGTTATTACACATTCCTATGTTGAACATTGGAGAAGGCAATGGCAACCCACTCTAGTACTCTTGCCTGGAAACTCCCATGGACAGAGGAGCCTGGTGGGCTGCAGTCCATGGGGTCGCTCAGGGTCGGACACGACTGAGTGACTTCACTTTTCCTTTCACTTTCATGCATTGGAGAAGGAAATGGCAACCCACTCCAGTATTCTTGCCTGGAGAATCTCAGGGACGGGGGAGCCTGGTGGGCTGCCATCTATGGGGTCGCACAGAGTCAGACACGACTGAAGTGACTTAGCAGCACGTTGAACATTTTCTTGGTAAAACAAGTTGCTTAATAAAATCCTTTGGAGAACATTGTGTCTTGGTTTTTGGGGAATGTGTGTAGATAATGTGTTTATGAGACTCTTATTTTTGAAGTAATTTTTATATAACTGTGGGGAGTTGATCAATTTGGATATGTTGAAGTTTGTGTTCTCATACCATTTAGGAAAAAAAATATATATATATATTTTTTGGAATTTTCTGGTGGTCCAGCAGTTAAGAATCCACCTTGCACTGCAGGGGACGTGGGTTTGATCCCTGGTCGGGGAGTTAAGATCCCACCCACATGCCGCAGAGAAACTAAGCTCACTTGCCACAACTCCTGAGCCCGTGCACCACACCTGGAGAATCCATGTGCCACAACAGAGATCCTGCATGACACAACTAAGAGCTGACCCAGCCAAATAAATAAAAATAAAAACATGTTTTTAAAAAATCACCACCACCGTACATATAATTTCCCAGCCTAGTCTAGTAGAGGCCACCAGTAGAGCTTAATTTTAATAGGTGGACTAAAATTTAGTTTTTGAAATAATCTGAAATTTACGTTTAAGATTCGCTAATTACAAACGCCTACTTAGCCACCTTTTTGCCAATATTCCACAGATAGGCCAAGTCCCAGGTTCTCAGGTTGGAGAATTTCATCAGTTTACATGGTGATGCTTAGATCTTAGTATTTTTTGTTTTCTTGTTACTTTCAAAAAAAAAAAAAAGAACCTGGGGGAGAGAGAAAATAGGTTTTAGTGGAAGAAGGAAGGAAACGAACAGGGATTTGAATGGGGTTGACAACACTGGCCCTTAATATGTTGACTTATGAGGAGTGGTATTTTTTCAGATAGAGGGATACTAGGAATTTTGTATATTCAGTTTGATAAGTAGTTTGCTTCTAATACAAATATATCTACAGCTGCACCCAGAAGATTGATGTTACACAGTTGAATTTGGTCCACGCACAGCCGCCTTCTACATGTTAATCCCACCTGTTGTACTGAAAAGAGTACTTTCTGAGATAGAATCTATCCCTGTTTTTGTTCTAGGCCAGGAGTTGGCTGACTTTCCATCAAGGCCCCAGATAGCAAATACTTTAGGCTTTTTTTTTTTGTAGGCCATACAGTCTGTGTTGCATCTATTCAGATCTGCCTTTGTAGCATAAAAGGAACCATAAACAGTACAGAATTACTTTGCCAACAAAGGTCCGTCTAGTCAAGGCTATGGTTTTTCCCGTGGTCATGTATGGATGTGAGAGTTAGACTGTGAAGAAAGCTGATCGCCGAAGAATTGATGCTTTTGAACTGTGGTGTTGGAGAAGACTCTTGAGAGTCCCTTGTACTGCAAGGAGATCCAACCAGTCCATTCTAAAGGAGATCAATCCTGGGTGTTCATTGGAAGGACTGATGCTAAAGCTGAAACTGCAATACTTGGCCACCTCATGCGACGAGTTGACTCACTGGAAAAGACTCTGATGCTGGGAAAGGTGGGGGGGCGGGAGGAGAAGGGGACAGCAGAGAATGAGATGGCTGGATGGCATCACCGACTCTGTGGACATGAGTTTGAGTGAACTCTGGGAGTTGGTGATGGACAGGGAGGCCTGGCGTGCTGTGGTTCATGGGGTCGCGGAGAGTCGGACACGACTGAGCGACTGAACTGAACTGAACTGAACTGTCACAATAAAACGTAATTTACAAAAATAAACCTGGGTCCAGCTTGTAGATCATAGTTTGCCAACCCCTGTTGTAAGCCATCAGCATTTTCTCTTTGGAACATTTGGCATTTTTGGTTAGTTTCCCAGTGGTGGCTGGTTGCAGATGGAAGAAAGAGGTAGGTACCTTGTCACTTGCAGCTGCTCTGCTGTATTGAATGTCTTTTCTTGATGATGGTGTGGGGTAAGTGGATGACAGGAGCTTTAACTGAGAAAGAGTTAGAGTTAACTCTTTAACTCTTTAGTTAGAGTTAAAAAAAGGCTTGGTTCCCTTCTCCATCACAACCCATGTGCAGGTGGTCAACAAATTCTAGCAAGTTTACCTTTGGAAAGTCTCTAGAATTAGGTTGTGTGTGTGTATTTAATAGAAGTACTTATAACCTCTTGGCTGGAGCAGGGTAATACCTTCTTATCACTCTCTGCTTTTAAGGTTCTTTTCTCTAATCCATCAACCTCCACAGATGGTGCCAGCTACCTTTCTAAAATGAAAGTGTTATGGCACACATCTCTGCCTGTAAAATTATACAGTGATTCCCAGTCATTCAGAATAGTGGTTCTTAACCACTTTTTTATTTCTGAGTTCCTTTGAAAATCATTTGATAGCTGCAGATCCAGGAAAATGATGGGGTGTGTGTGTGTGTGTGTGTGTGTGTTTATCACACAATTCTCATACTTTGGGGAACAGGGCATTTCATGGCCCTAGGGTTTAATTCATGATCTCTCAGTTAAGAAATCTTGATTTAGAGAATAAAGTGCATATTTCTTCCCAGGCTGCTGTTAATGTTTTGTGATCTGCTGCCAGTCTGTCTTCACAGGTTATTGTTCATTTCCATAGGCACACATACACACACGCATACACACTTTTTCTGCAGTGCATTAACCAGCATTGTCCTGACATGCCAATTTCTTCCATTCTTCTGTCTTTGCAAGTATTATTTCCTCTCGTCAGGAATGTCCTTACCATTTCCCTCCATCTGCCCAATATTTGCTCATTAAGGCTCATCTCAAATATCAGGTTCTCTGTGAAAGCCATCCTCACCTTTCCTCCTTGACAGACATAAGTAAATATGGAGGAACTGGAGTGACTGAGACTTGCAGAGAATCCTTCCCTTTGGAAGGGAGAGGTGGATAAGGATGGAAGGAGGAAAATTCTAGGAGAGAGTTCCTTACTCGTAAGAGATCTTCCTCCTCTTAACCTCCGTGAGCCTCAGTTTCCTAAGTTGAATATAATAATATTTATCTCAGGGGGCTGTTAAATGAAGAATGTCCCAATCCCTGCAGCACCTCAGTCTTTATGCAGGCAGTTCCCTTCCTCTGGTCATTGGGTGGCCCCAGGAACTTATGCAGGAGCAAACATCTTCAGAGATCCAGTACTCTCGGTTCTTAATAAAATGTCCGAACGGAAAACTAGGCTGTAAATATAGTAATGCAAGATTTCTTGAAATCCTTCTGCCAAAATTGTGGTAAGGTATGTGTTGTAAGCTACAAGTTGCTATGCTAATATTTATGTTGCTATAGGCATTGCTGCTTTTAAAAGGCCAGTGGGGTCTTTGCTATTAAAGTATGTGATGCTTTTTTTGGCTAGTCAGTTGCTGCTAGAATAGAGCTCCATCTTTCGCAAATTAACACTTATGGTTTTCACTGTTCAGTGAATGACTGGGAGGGTGTATGACCGGATAATTTGTAATTTTGCTGGGCACATATTTGGTCCTAGTCTGCCACTGGTAGGCACATTTGTTATTCTCTGTTTTTTTGTGTAGTAAATTTGGGTGCGAGGACTGTTTATGCTGCAGGAGGCAACTAGTTCTGGTGATCAAAGAGAAGTAGAAGGCAGTACATCTATAAAGAGGAATTTTGGGTAAATTGTAAGATTCTGTGGTGGCTTAATGAATTCATGATGTAAAAGAGTATGCTTTGCAACTTGCAAATAACTAGGGATTATTTCAGGGTGTTTTAGAATCATTGAAAGTCTGTTGGAATAAAAAAATTAGTTATACTTTAATGTGCTATACGCTATAGTAATATTCCCAAATTTGGGGATATTTCAGGATGTCTTGGGATAGATCGCTCCTAAACATTGAGGATCTGTTGTACTTGGAATAATTACACAGGTACCCATTTATTGAGGTTTATGAATTCAACAGGAAGGTCTTTCTATCACTGTGTATGTGTATATCTTCTGAATGAGACTTGTAAGATCCTGTAATTTAATAGTCCCATTTATAAGGACTATCTTTTTATTGCCTCCAGATAAAGTCCAAGCTTTTCTTTTTACTGTGGCAAATGTTGCCCTTTATACCAGCTTCTCCAGACTCACTTTCTGATGCTTCCCATCACTCTTTTTTACATTTTACCCTCTAATTATATTGTACGCCACTGAAGCTGAAACTCCAATACTTTGGCCACCTCATGCAACGAGTTGACTCACGAAAAGACTCTGATGCTGGGAGGGATTGGGGGCGGGAGGAGACGGGGATGACAGAGGATGGGATGGCTGGATGGCATCGCCGACTCGATGGACATGAGTTTGAGGGAACTCCACGAGTTGGTGATGGACAGGGAGGCCTGGTGTGCTGTGATTCATGGGGTCGCAAAGAGTCGGACACGACTGAGCGACTGAACTGAACCGATTGACGGTTCCCTGAATGCCAGTGACAAAGGATTTCACTGTCCCTAGCCTTTGTACATGGTGTTTTCCTTTGTCATCGTGTTTACCTAATGAACTTCTATTAGAAGTGAAAAGAGAGAAACCTGATATTTTACCCTCTACCACTCCCACATTTCCGCAGTACTTAAACATCCAATTAAGGGTTAGTAGGAAGAGGGTAATTTGGCATTATAGAAAACACGAAGGATTAACAAATAGAAGGCTTGTGTTTAAGAGCTACCTTTCCCTGGTGGCTCAGAGGTTAAAGCGTCTGCCTCCAATGCAGGAGACCCGGGTTCGATCCCTGGGTTGGGAAGATCCCCTGGAGAAGGAAATGGTAACCCACTCCAGTATTCTTGCCTGGAGAATCCCATGGACGGAGAAGCCTGGTAGTCTACAGTCCACGGGGTCGCAGAGAGTCAGACACGACTGAGCGACGGAACAGAACAGAACAGATGCCTTTAATGATGTGAGCTTGGCCAGATCACATGACCTGCCTCCCATTAGACTGTTGTTGAGCTGTAAAATCCGGAGATTGGAAGAAAGCAAAGGGTTAGCAAACTCACCCACTCCTTCTTTCCTTTACTTCCATTTTTCTTCCCTCCCCTTTTTATTCTTGCACATTTGAAGGATACAGTGCTTTCACATTGCTTTATAATAAATTACTACAGCAGTGATTCTCCTAGGGAGTTGGAAGGATAAGGGCATTCTCTGGGTTGAGAGGGGCAAATATTTAAAATAAAGGAAGACCTAGAGCTTTGAAATGTACTCCAAGTGGAGATCTCCAAAGTACCCTCCACCTCTTAAATAATGTTCATCTGTATTATTCTTAGTAGTAGCATGAGGCAGAAATATTTGAGGGTTTATGTAGCTTAGTTCCCATAACGCTGTTCACCAGATCATTTCTGGCTCTGAGGTTGAAAGTGACAGTAAATAAATGGCCACTAACGCCATCTATTGGTGGAAAGATTTATACCTTTTATTAGAAACGTACCTTATTCTTTGAAATTTTGCAAGTTGAAGATTTTGGGGACTTCCCCACTGACTCAGTGGTAAAGAATCTGCCTGCAGTACAGAGACACAGGAAATGCAGGTTCAATTCCTGGGTTGGGAACATCCCTTGGAGGAGGAAATGGCAACCCACTCCAGTATTCATGCCCAGAAATGGACCGAGGAACCTGTTGGACTGCTGCCCATGGGGTCACAAAGAGTTGGACATGACTGATCATACACACACTATGATATGAAGATTTTAAGGCCATGAAGGTTTTGTATAACTCAGAAGAACTTGTAGGGATTCCCTGCACTTTTTACTTTCAAAACAAAACAGAAAGTTACGAGAGTAGTAAAGAGAACTCCTGTTTACCCTCTGTACAAATTCACCAATTTTCAACGTTTTGCCCTATTTACTTTGTAATTGACTTATTTCTCCATCACACACACATATATGCTGTTTTTATGAAATATTTGAGATTAGTTTTCAATCTCATACCCTTTTACATACTTCAATTGTATTTCTTAACAGCAAATTAATTTTTTTATATAACCACAATATAGTTATCAAATTCAGGAAACTGATACAGTACTTTGATTTGCAATCTATTCTGGTTTCTGAATTGCCCCAATAACATCTTTATAGCACTTGCTGTAGTCCAGTACAGCGGGTGTAGTTATCATGTGTCTTTGAGTTTTCTTTTGTTTGTGATAGCTCCTCAGGGTTTCTTAGTGTCTCATAACAGGGGCATTTTTAAAAGACTGCATCTATAGACCATTTCCTCAGTTTAGGTTTGTCTATTTCCCTGAGATTAGGTTCAGGTTATGGATGAATTTAACTCAAATGACCATTATATCTATTACTGTGGGCAAGAATACCTTGGAAGAAATGAAGTAGCCATCATTGTCAACAAAAGAGTCCGAAATGCAGTACTTGGATGCAGTCTTAAAAACGACAGGATGATCTCTGTTTGTTTCCAAGGTAAACCATTCATTATCACGGTAATCCCAAGTCTATGCCCTGACCAGTAACGCTGAAGAAGCTAAAGTTGAACGGCTCTATGAAGACCTACAAGATCTTTTAGAACTAATACCAAAAAAAGATGTCCTTTTCATTATAGGGGACTGGAATGCAAAAGTAGGAAGTCAAGAAATACCTGGAGTAACAGGCAGATTTGGCCTTGGAGTACAGAATGAAGCAGGGCAAAGGCTGATAGAGCTTTGCCAAGAGAACACACTGGTCATAGCAAACACCCTCTTCCAACAACACAAGAGAAGACTCTACACATGGACATCACCAGATGGTCAACACCAAAATCAGATTGATTATATTCTTTGCAGCCAGAGTTGGAGAAGTTCTATACAGTTAGCAAAAACAAGACTGGGAGCTGACTGTGGCTCAGATCATGAACAACGTATTGCCAAATTCAGACTTAAATTGAAGAAAGTAGGGAAAACCACTAGACCATTCAGGTATGACCTAAATCAAATCCCTTACAATTAAACAGTGGAAGTGAGAAGTAGATTCATGGGATTAGATCTAATAGACAGAGTGCCTGATGAACTATGGGTGGAGGTTCGTGACACTGTACAGGAGACAGGGATCAAGACCATCCCCCAAAAAAAGAAATGCAGAAAAGCAAAATGGCTGTCTGAAGAGGCCTTACAAATAGCTGTGAAAAGAAGAGAAGCGAAAAAAGGAGAAAAGGAAAGATATACCCATTTGAATGCAGAGTTCCAAAGGGTAGCAAGGAGAGAAAAAGCCTTCCTCAGTGATCAATGCAAAGAAATAGAGGAAAATAATAGAATGGGAGAGACTAGAGATCTCTTCAAGAAAATTAGAGATACCAAGGGAACATTTCATGCAAAGATGGGCTCGAAAAAGGATAGAAATGGTATGGACCTAACAGAAGCAGAAGATATTAAGAATAGGTAGCAAAAATACACAGAAGAACTGTACAAAAAAGATCTTCATGACCCAGATTATCATGATGGTGTGATCACTCACCTAGAGCCAGACATCCTGGAATGTGAAGTCAAGTAGGAAGCATCGCCACAACCAAAGCTAGTGGAGGTAATGGAATTCCAGTTGAGATCTTTGAAATCCTAAAAGATGATGCTGTGAAAGTGCTGCATTCAATATGCCAGCAAATTTGGAAAACTCAGCAGTGGCCACAGGATTGGACAAGGTCAGATTTCATTTCAATCCCAAAGAAAGGCAATGCCAAAGAATGCTCAAACTACCTCTCAGTTGCACTCATCTCACACGCTAGTAAAGTCATGCTCAAAATTCTCCAAGCCAGGCTTCAGCAATACGTGAACCGTGAACTTCCAGATGTTCAAGCTGGTTTTAGAAAAGGCAGAGGAACCAGAGATCAAATTGCCAACATCTGCTGGATCATCGAAAAAGCAAGAGAATTCCAGAAAAACATCTATTTCTGTTTTATTGACTATTCCAAAGCCTTTGACTCTGTGGATCACAATAAACTGTGGAAAATTCTGAGAGATAGGAATACCAGACCACCTGACCTGCCTCTTGAGAAATCTGTATGCAGATCAGGAAGCAACAGTAGTTAGAACTGGACATGGAACAACAGACTGGTTCCAAATCAGAAAAGGAGTACGTCAAGGCTGCATATTGTCACCGTGCTTATTTAACTTATATGCAGAGTACATCATGCAAAATGCCGGACTGTTAGAAGCACAGGCTGGAATCAAGATTGCGGGGAGAAATATCAATAATCTCTCTTATGCAGATGACACCACCCTTATGGCAGAAAGCAAAGAACTAAAGAGCCTCTTGATGAAAGTGAAAGAGGAGAGTGAAAAAGTTGGCTTAAAGCTCAACATTCAGAAAACTAAGATCATGGCATCTGGTCCAATCACTTCATAGCAAATAGATGGGGAAACAATGGGAGACTTTATTTTTGGGGGGCTCCAAAATCACTGTGGATGCTGATTGCAGCCATGAAATTAAAAGACGCTTACGCCTTGGAAGAAAAGTTATGACCAACCTAGACGGCATATTAAAAAGCAGAGACATTACTTTGCCAACAAAGGTCCATCTAGTCAGAGCTATGGTTTTCCCAGTAGTCATATATGGATGTGTGAGTTGGACTATAAAGAAAGCTGAGTGCCAAAGAATTGGTACTTTTGAACTGTGGTATTGGAGAAGACTCCTGAGAGTCCCTTGGCCTGCAGGAAGATCCAACCAGTCCATCCTAAAGGAAATTAGTCCTGAATATTCATTGGAAGGACTGATGTTGAAGCTGAAACTCCAATACTTTGGCCACCTGATATGAAGAACTGACTTACTGGAAAAGACCCTGATGCTGGAAAAGATTGAAGACGGGAGGAGAAAGGGATGACAGAGGATGAGATGGTTGGATGGCAACACTGACTTAATGGACATGCATTTGAGTAAACTCCAGGAGTTGATGATGGACAGGGAGGCTTGACGTGCTGCAGTCCATGGGGTTGCAAAGAGTTGGACATGACTGATCGACTGAGCTGAACTGAACTATGCAGCTCAAGTACTCATAAGTGGTGTGTCCCAGAGTATCCCATAAGAGACACACAATGTCTGTCCGCTCCTCAGGTCAAGGCGTTGTCTAGTTTCATCACAATATATTTGCTTATTTTTCCTCTCGCAGCTAATAAGCAGTCTATGAGAAGACACTGGTTTTTTGTTTTTTTTTGTTTTTTTTACTTTTCAAAGATTGAAGTCTTTGTGGGAAAGTTTAAAATATACCGGTAAGCCAGAGTTAGGGAAAACTTGATGTATAAACCTGGAGACAGCCACATTTTAGTGTGTGTTGGTATTGTTCTCTTCTATGCTGTAATGATAATGACGGCCGAAAGGGTGGACGTTTCTTCATGTATCACTGAGTATTCTGTTGTTTTTAGTGACTGCATAGTGTTCCATTGCCTGTGGATTGTTCTGTGGTGTTCAGTCAGCCTCACATTTCATGTTTAAGAATCTCCTGAATGTCCAGGCTGTTTAATTGTCCTCCTTTTTATTTATTCCTTTTTAAAAAAATCTTTTTGGCTGTGCCACATGGCTTGTGGGATCTTAGTTCCCTGACTGGGGATTGAACCCAGGCCCTCAACTATGAGACCGCAGAGTCCTAACCACTGGACCGCCAAGGAATTCCCTGCCCTTGTCTATAGACCCTTTTCTCTTGTGTCTTAAGGGAGGCACTGCTGTACTGTTGCCCCCCCCCCCCCGAAATCTTTTCTTGGACATAGAGTTCTGATGTCTGTCTTGCTCCTGCCACACTGACTCACCATGCTGTTTTTCTCTTCCACTGTTTGAATACTAACAGGCTGAGTTCCTTTCTCTAATCATTTCTAGGCCTACAATGACACACTTTTGCCAAATACGTAAGTGTACTTCTGATTCAATTGACTTGTCTTTATGCTTTATTTGCCAATATTGTGCAGTATGGTTTTTTTTCAAATAGCATATAGTCTTATGAATTTTACGGGATGTTTACGGGCTAGTCTTCGGAGTTGAGCCTCTGACCAAAAGGTACACACACCCACCAAAACACAAAAACAGATGTTTGAGGGGCAGTGGAGCTTGGAGCTTCCTTTCTGTTAATGGAATTTCTAGTTAACCTGTATTTATATTTTGGGCCAAGTGATGTAGGAGATCTCGGAGCTCATTTTTTTTTTCTTTAATTATTTGGCTGCGCTGGATCTTAGTTGCTGTACACAGGATCTTGGGTCTTCCTTGCAGCACACACGATCTTTAGTTGTGGCATGTGAAATCTAGTTCCTTGAACAGGGAACAGACCTGGGCCCCCTGTATTGGGAGCACAGAGTTGTAGCCACTGGACCACCAGGGAAATCCCCTCTTAAGTATTAGACTCTTGGTAGATTATCTTTATGAACATTTTATGCTAGAGATTGAAGATAACCTTTAAAGGCATTACTTAATAGATTTTCTTTTCCCCCCCTTTAATATCTAATTTGAAAGCCTCTCCTCCCCTATAGATAGTTTTAGGCCATTTAGGTACATAGAAATACAACTTTTCTGTGCAGCTGTGGGCCAGTTTATAAATGATTCATCACATTATATGTACAATTTAGTAGAAATGCAACAAAATTATATCTGAGAGTCTTTAGATGGGGAGGTTTAAGCGGGCCAGTTTCCTTTCATCATTGCCTGTAATATATGCTTTAACCCTACTTTAGGCAGGCTGTTAAAGTGGCAGTGTGCTAAGTGAAATAGTTTTCTGCTATCCCTATCTTCTTCCTTCTAATTTAAGGTCTCAGCTTACTTTGTTTTGAAAGTCATCTTTCTCACACATCTTAAATATGTACCTAAAATATTTCTAAATAAAATACATGCCTGGAAAGAAACAAGGAGATGTTTAAACTTAAACAATAATTTGGTAAGTGATCTCGTAAACAGTCTTGCTGGGAAACAGTTTATTAAGTTCTTTTGACAGAAGATTTCTAAATATGTAGATTAGTTTAAACACTGTCTTTTTTTTCCCCCCAACCTGGGTGGTGTGTGAAATTGCTAAACCTGTCTTTGTGGTGGGCTTACAGTGATTGAAGCTTCTCCAGCACATCTTGTTTTTCTTACAGTTTCAGGGTGTTCTTGTCCATGTGAATTACTATGGTTTGAAAATGCTTGTTATCCTTTGATTAAGAATTAAGTATAGCTTAGAATATTTTATCACTTATTCTGTACTACTAAGGATACATGGGATAATTTCAGTGGACTTTTGAATAAATTTATAAAATAATTTATAACATTCATGTTTAATTTACACTTTGAAGTTAGTCAGCCAGCATGCAAAGTGGTGTCTCTCTTAAGAGACCTCTCATCATTAAATGCAGTGATTTAATATTGCAGACTGTTTGTAGGTTTATCTCCTTCTTGTGCTGAAAGATAACAGTTATTATTAACATGTTATACACTTAGCACTTCTAAGAAATGAATATTTTTTAAGTAAAAAAAATTTTTAATTGTTCAGTAAATTTCTTTTCCAGTATACTTGTGTCTTAAAATATGCTTTCAAAATGGTTCATTTAGAGGCATAGTTTACCATTTTTTCTAATTCATTAATTTTTATTGTAATTTTCATATGCTTCTGGAATTTTAAATAAGGGTTATTTGAGATCTGCCTCTTCCTCTCCTTTTGTTTTTTGTGGGTTTTTATTTTTTTGCAGGGGTGGGGGATGGGTTGAGTGTTTTTTGTTTTGTTTTGTTTTAAGCCCATCTCTGATAGATGGACTTTGAGCCTCTGTCTAAATATTAGCAAAGTTCCTTGCTCAATGCCTTACACCTGGCTGGCATGTGCCGAAGCTAGAGTTTGAGCCCAGGGCTTTCCAACTCCAAAATTTGTGTTCTTGCTATTATACTCACCATTTCTACATGCACTGAATTTTTCCTATTTGATTACATTTAATTCTCACAAAATCATTTTGAGGTACACTTTATGCATGCATAGTATATGTCAGTCTTGTCCAACTCTTTGCAAGCCGTGGACTGTAGCCTGCCGGGCTTCTCTGTTCATGAGATTATTCCAGCAAGAATACTAGAGCGGGTTGCTATATCCTTCTCCAGGGGCTCTTCCTGACCCAGGGATCAAACTTGTGTCTACTGCATCTCCTGCATTGGCAGGCAGATTCTTTACCACTGAGCCACCTGGGAAGCTCATTGTCTCTTATTTATACACAGAGAAATCAAAGTTCAGAGATAACATAATTTGCCCAACAGCACATACCTAGTTAAAGTTCTAGAATTAGTATTAATATCTTATGGTTTTCCCACTGAACTACTCTCACTACCCTTCAGGGTGGGTGGAGCCAGTGTTCACAAGTTAATATGAATTTTGTTAGATTTTTTTTTTTTTCTCTTAAATGTCATCTGAAATTGCCGTTTTCACAGCATTGGGGATTCTGAATTAGAAACTGGCAATGGAGGGTGAAGGTGATAGCAGTCAAGTGGATAGAGTGTGATCATGGGCTTTTTATACAACTAGGAGACTAGGCGAGGGTCCTAGAGAGCAGAGACTGGAGAAGCCTGGGTAGGAAAGGGGTCTGCACATCACTTCAGATGCTTCGCTGTTCTTGGCAGAAGGTAAGAGTGTGTTTTTCACTCCTCACCCTCCGTGAAGCTCAGTGGCATACCCCTGGCATGGTAATCCTTGAAATACTGGTTTTAGTTTCCTAAGGTCATTTCCCTGCTCAGAAAACTTGAATGGTTCCTAGCGCCTTTCCTTTCCAATCTAAATTCTTCCTTTTAACAGTTGAGACCATCTGCAGTCTGGTCCTGTCACTTCTTTGAACCTTTTCAGAATAACTCAGAAAGGTTGTCCCCACTAAGCGAGTCTGTCCACATCATACTTTGCTTTTAAATTTGCAGCCTTGTTGGTGGTGTTTTACTTCCCCTTTCTCTTCAGACCCTTCAACCTGTCTTATTTGGTAAACCTAAAGGTATTTCCTCCCTTAGAAATCATGTGTCTCTTGAAGCTGAATCACTGTGTGATAAGTTGTAGTATTCCCTGATTTCTTCTGTTTCCCCTCTAGTCATGTTATAAATCTGCTCAGAGGAAGAAAAAACTTTTAGATTCTCTCCTTTGAACCCCTCCTTCCCTCGTTTTGTCCCCCTACCTTCCCTCTCCACTCTTTTTTACTTCGTTTTTACCTCCTCTCTCCCCACCCCCAAGTTTTTGTTCTATCTGTGCATCAGTTTATCCATCTTTGCTGTCTTTTGTTTTTCTGTCCATCCAGCCTCCTTTTCTTTTTCTTCTTCTAGATGCCTGTCTACTGTGTAAGTTTAGGCAAGTTACCTTTCCACTCATCTCTAAAAATAGGGATATAATGTAATAACTTTGTAGGATTTGTTTTGATCATTGAGCGAATTTTTAGTGGAAAAGTGCTTAGAGCAGGACCTACTGGATAGCAGGCACTCTATAAATGTTAGCTTTGATTTGTTATTGTTGCAGTGTTTTGTGTATTTCAATGTATAAAGCAAAATGATAGGATTGTCTATAAAAGAAGTATTTTTTTTTTTTACATAAAAGCAGGTCATTATTTTAAAAAGTTATTAAATAAAGGTTAATTTTAAACTTATAAACACATTGACAATCTAAAATCACTAATCATCCTAATCACAGTTAACATAAATATTTATATTTTGATCTTGACAGTGAGAACTTATTTTTGGAGTTCCACATTGCCTGGATTGAAGGAATGTTACTTCCCACAAATTTTGTTTCCTTCATCTGCTTTGGGTTCCAGGAGTCTCATTGGCTTGTGTACATATTTTATGTGAATATCTCGTCTCGAAGGTCTTGGACCTTGCTGGTAGTATAAATTCAATTGCTGTGTTTATGCTGAAGCATGCCTAGGATAACAGATTTTCATTTCGTAGGCACCCTCCTCCAGCCACCATAGCAAGCCCAGGCAAAGACATACAGGTACTTATCTTTCCATACCAGAATTTTTTTATAAACCGTCTTATCACTGATTGGGTAGACTGTCGGTCTCTGGGTTTATTCTAGTTAAAATCGGTGTGGGTGGGGTCGAGAGGACAGTGTGTGTGTCTCGGTCCTCATCTACCTGTGATGAGGTTGCTTTTTCTGTTCAACTGGTGTCAGAATCCAAGCCCCCCTCTCTACATATCCCTTGTTGTCGTTTTTTAGCCATATTGCTAGAAATAGAAATATTCCTTTTTTTTAAAAAAAGACTACAGCCATGCCAGCTCACTGTTGCTGTACTTAGGCTTTTCTCTAGTTGTGGCGAGTGGGGGCTACTCTCTAGTTGTAGATGCATGGACTTCTTGTAGCGGTGGCTTCTCTTGTTATGGTGCACAGGCTTAGTTGCCCCACACCACGTGGAATCTTCCCAGACTGGGGACTGAACCCATGTCCCCTGCTTTGGCAGCAGATTCTTAACCACTGGACCATCAGGGAAGTCCTGTATTCATTTAAATGTGTATATTATTGTGTGCACCGATTATTTGATTGCCATTATGCCTGTATGTTTATTGTTAATTGGACATTTATTTAATGTTATCATGTGAACAACTGCTTTGTTCAATCATTCATTCGTGTTTCACAGGTAGATGCTTAAGTTAGGCAATTAAGGTCAGTATTATGTTTATGTTCCTGAGTGCAAAGATGAAAAATCATGGTTTTTCTGTTGTGTTTTGTTTTCAATATGGGTCCTTGACATCAAGAAACTCAAAGTTCATTATGGAGAGATACATAAATCAGTGAGAAAATACAGCAATAGAATTTTGACAGAAGACCAGTGGAAGCATAAAGGAAGGAGACTAATAACCTCTTTGTGGGAGGCATTGGGGAGCTCATATAACCCTGGATGAATGTATATCATAACCTCTTTCTTGTTATTTCTTTCTTAATAACTTGAACTTACAAGCACATACCCAAAGATAATCTTGTTTTGTGCTCTAGTAGAAATGATTTTAAGAAGCAACCACATTCTTTACTAAACTTCTCTCAAAATAGCTCAATATCAGTCATGTCAAAGACAAAATTGTCCTTTTTTGTTACTCATCAGTGTATTTTGATGGCTGTAATTATTATTATTTTTTTTAAAAGCCAGAACATTTATTGTGTGACTAATCGTTGAAATCCTTAAGATGAACTGGATGCTGCAGCAGTCGCTCGCTTGGGTTTAGGTGTTGTTCCTTCACGGAATCCATGCCTGAATCTGCGGTATACAATTTTTAGGTGCCTCATTCGACTAGTATTTCGTCTTTTAGCTTTAGCACTCCAATTATACTTTCTCTTTCGCTTGGCAGGGTAGCCACACTTGCCACAGGTCGACTTCTGAAGGTGGTAGGCCACAGCGGCGGCACAGAGTGAGCGTCTTATTCTGACGCTTTCCAAACGATGACGTTCCCTTCGTCATCTTGCTTCTGCCGCCCGAGACCAAAGAGGCCGGAAGAGAAAGCACTTCCGCTATTGATGGCTGTAATTATTGAAACAAAGTACTGGGAGATTTGGGACTAATCTCTAATTTTCGTAAATAAAAAAATAAAGAAGGCAGTGAAAGTTTAGCTGTCATACATGCTGAAAGTGCTGTGATATACAGGCCATTTAAACCTTTTGCCTTCCATGTAAAAATAAAGTGTTTGTCGCTCAGTTGTGTCAAACTCTTTGCGACCCTATGGACTGTAGCCCGCCAGGCTCCTCTGTCCATGGGATTTTCCAGGCAAGAGTACTGGAGTGGGTTGCCATGCCCTCTTCATTGTCATATAAAATGTGTCTTTAATATTTATTTAAAAATAAATTTTAAAGGAAAGCAAGTGCTATGACAACTTATAAATATTGAGTTTCTATTATGGTGTTTTAATTTCACCATATTGCTTTTTTTTAATGAAATTTATATGATCATAATAAGATTTAGGTTCTGTGGTTGAAATTGCCATTTCTGTTTTCATATTTTTTCCTTATAATTGTCTATTTGAATTTTTTAATGTGATTATGTACAAAGGCATTAAGGTCACTTTTGGTTTTCACTGTTGTAGATAGTGCTTGATTGAATAGCTTTTAATCTATGTAGTTTTTTCTTCTTCTCCACAATTTTAGTGAGATTAATTTTTGTTACTGAGAGTTTAAGCTGGCATGTATAAGCATATCAATTCTGTATTATCTGAATGTTTCCAAAGAAAACATTAATTCGTTGCACTAATGAATTGCATTTCACTATTTTCCTTATAGTTGCTTAACTCCTCTAAAGTATATTTTGTAAAATTGCTAAGTGTTTTTAACATAATATTCCTAATAATGATAGCATAAATTATTTTAGAAAAGAATACGTAACTGGTATGATAGGAGATTAATTAGTGAGAAGTCACTTTAGCTTTATCCTATTGGTATTTTTGTTTTTAATAAAACAATTTTCTCTCCTAAAACAATAAAAATATTGGGCTTCTTGGTGGAGATACTGTTGAGACGGTTAGGGGTTAGGAGACTGAATGATTTTGTCTCTTATTTAATAATCTGGTTTGGGCTTCCCTGGTGGGCTGCAACCCATGGGGTTGCGAAGAGTCGCACACAACTGAGCGACTTCACTTTCACTTTCATGCATTGGAGAAGGAAATGGCAACCCACTCCAGTGTTCTTGCCTGGAGAATCCCAGGGACAGGGAGCCTGGTGGGCTGCCGTCTATAGGGTCGCACAGAGTCAGACACGACTGAAGCGACTTAGCAGCAGCAGCAGCAGCAGTGGCTCAGCTAGTAAAGAAACCACCTGCAATGTGGGAGACCGGGGTTCGGTCTCTGGGTGGGAAGATCCCCTGGAGAAAGGAACAGCTACCCACTCCAGTATTGTGGCCTGGAGAATTCCATGGACTGTATAATCCCTGGGGTCGCAGAGTCGGACATGACTGAATGACTTTCACTTTCTTTTTTTTCTTTCTTTCTTGAGACTTCAAGCATGGAGCTAAATCTGCACATTTCAGGTTTTGTATTGAGGATTATATTGCTTGGAAAGAAGCAATATTGATGTTTGGGGATTATATTGAAGCACTATGCCTGTCTGGGGATTTAAACCCTTCTAAAGGACAGATTAACTGTTTTTAGAAGTTTCAAAAGAGAACAGTAGGAAATAATTTAACTAAGAAAAGCGCTTCTGTGATGTTGGTGTTTACTGTGAATGATTATGCTGTTTATACATAGTACTAGGAAA
This sequence comes from Moschus berezovskii, assembly GCF_049115385.1. Classification (NCBI taxonomy): domain Eukaryota; kingdom Metazoa; phylum Chordata; class Mammalia; order Artiodactyla; family Moschidae; genus Moschus; species Moschus berezovskii. The sequence goes on along the minus strand of NC_142476.1, from coordinate 32,040,969 downwards.
AGTAAATAATATTAAAGCATGTATTTGTCTTATCCAATTTGAACATTTTTGTGTGCAAAGCACAGAAATGTATTGAGACACATGTTGTAAAAATTAACCCATGCCTGTTTCTTAGGACTTGCAGTGCTTTTATGGTATTGTATGAGGCTTTGTTGTACTTGAACGCTGTTAAATACTATTGACATGTAGTACATTTGTAAGTGATTATTAGAATAAGACTTTCATTAAGGTATGCTTTGCTGCCTTTCATTTCACATAATGGATTTTAATATGACATTTTCATTAGGATATTTGAATGACTTTTTAATTGAATGCAGGCAGAGAGAGTGATTCTTCACTGTTAATAGTTCACAAATGTATTAGTGTTTATTCCTGGTATATTACCTGCTTTAAAGTAAATATTTACTATGCTGCTGCTGCTGCTAAGTTGCTTCGGGCATGTCCGACTGTGCGACCCCATAGACGGCAGCCTACCAGGCTCCTCTGTCCACAGGATTCTCTAGGCAAGAGTACTGGAGTGGGTTGCCATTTCCTTCTCCGAATATTAACCATAAAATTTATTTATTTGATATGTAAATTAGACTAAGGATACACTTCTTTAAACGATTTGATGGATTTTTCTTAACACTAGGGGGCACCCTTGTACTATGAATTCATATCTAAATTAATCAGGTGCAGAATGTGGAATGAAATTAAACTGAAAACATTTCATTGCAAACTGAATGTTGCCTTCAGAAAGAATTCGGATTATCAAGTTCATTTTGCATAGTAGCATAAATGTAAGTGTTCTTAGTAAGATTCTTAAGAATAAACAAAGTTTATAAAATGAAATACTGTAGATTGGAAAACATTAAAGTATTTCTGTGCTCTATTCCTTTTCACATTGGTTTTCCAAATGATTATTTTAAAAATCATTGTTCCTGATATATTTCTAATTTAAAAAATTCTAGCACAGTGTTTTGCTCATAGCAGGTACTTAGGATATATCTGAAGAAATGAAGATAAATTTAGGATGTGACTGAAGCCTGCTACCATTAGTAAAAATTTTTAAGCATTTGAAAACCAGCAACATGTTTCTGTACATCTGGGAAACATATTTTAGGCATTCTCATTCATTATTTCTGCAGTCAGGGTATTGCTGATGCCCACCAACAAGTGTTTTGTCAGAGATATATTCCTAAGATTTTTTTTTTTAATTAGAAGATTCTCTTGAATTTAAGCTTCATGTGGATTCAGTAGCTGGTAGACAGAATGTGCATTATTATAATAGCACTCTTAACATGTGTCAGCACTGTTTTAGGTGCTTTGCATGTATTAATTTCTCATGACCACTCTGTGAAGTAGGTACTTCTTTCTGTTTTATAGGTAAGGAGATTGGGCACAGAAAAGGTAAACAGTTCACTGGGTTTAAACTTAGGCAGTTTTGTCCTGTAGTTTGTGCTTCTAAATCACTGCCATACGTTGCTTTTCCAGAGAAAGGAGACTTAGCATTTCAAGTGAATTAGTATTTCGAGCTCCGGTTGTTAAATGGGTATAATTTTATAATGTACAGCGTAAGGAATGTGGTAGTAATATTGTTAATAACTCTGTATGGTGACAGATGATTACTAGTCTTATTGCGATGGTCATTGTAATGTGTAAAAATATCGAATCCCTATGTTGTAAAGCTGAGACCAATAATGTAAGTCAATTATACTTCAGTAAAAATAGATACAGTTTTAAATACCTAATTGATAGACACTTATCATTTCTCTTCTGGAAAATATCATAGAAATTTAAAGTTTGAAAGAGGCCTTACTCTGTTTAGAGGAAGAAATTGCCTCCGAGATAGGTAGTTACCATCATACCCATCTAAGAGGCAGTTTCTTTGTGGAAAGGGATTAGAATCACAAGTAAATGTTTTGAGTTACAGTAAAGTAGAAAAAATATGGTAACGTGGAAAAAATATTTGACAAGAATTTCGGATGGCTTGAGTTTTATTCTTGACAACTCATTTACCAGTCTGTGTCCTCAGAGACAGTGTTTGTGTTTTGACTATAATGAAGTCTTCCTTAATTAGCCTTACGATCATTTTGAAGATCAGTGAGATAATGGATTGAGGCTATTCAATAAACTTTAAATCCCTATACAATCCCTATACAAATAAATATACATATCATATATTGTTATTTTTATAACATGTGATATCTTTATAAATAATAATTTGTTTTTAATTATTTGTGACATCTTTGTCAACGATCAACTTATAAATTTTGTAACTATAGACTATCAGCAATGCTAAACTTATTCAGTATGGTTGATTTAGGGATGTCATTTAGATCTCTAAGACATTATTTTCTTAGGCCATGTGTTACTTTGCAAGATTTTTTTTTACACTTTTTCTTAAAGCAAACACTTAAAAATTTTTTCTAACAATAAATGAAAAGTTATATCTTTGTTTTGCTGATAAAGAACAGTAGCATGTATTGAACCATACGTGTTGAAAGTAGCATAATTGGATCGTCCTCAGACTGGTTTACTGATTGAACTGAAATGAAAAACAGAATTTGGTAAACTGGAAGTATTTTATTTGGGGTCATGGTGAGAAGTATGGTTTTGTTTTCTTAAACTTCCAATAAGATGCACAGGTAAGGTTTTCTGTTTATTTTTTTACAGGAATAATAATGTATTTGTGGCCTTGGACGTGAAGCGGTCGGTCTTCTGTTGCTGTTAAATAGCGTCAGGGACTGATGTTGTGGGAAGCATGGACCTAATGAACGGGCAGGCAAGCAATGTTAATATTGCTGCTACTGCTTCTGAGGTAAGACATTTAAGAAGTTTAGTTGTAAAATTTCTTACCTGGCGCTCTGATTTTTTAAGCGTTATGGTTGGTTACAGATTTTAAATCATAGCTTAAGAAAAGGGTTACAGACTTTCCCGTTTTTTAAAAAACTATTTTAATTGTACCATCCATGTATTCATTATGCATTTTAGGAGTTAATCCCTACCTACTTAATATAATTGACAGATAACGATTGCTTAAAACCCATTTTTAGTTTCAGTTTTGAAGGATGCATAGGATTTCTTTTTAAGGTATTTTCACATCCTATGAACCTTGAGGGCAATAGAACAAGTGGGGCAAAGAATGACCATGTTGACACTGTCAGATCCCTCGATTCCAAGCCTGTTGAAGGAGACTGAAGACCCATTAGGCTGGAATGTTGAAAGTGCTCTTCTGGTGATGTAGCTCGGACTGTTAGAGATGGAGATGAAGACTGAACTAGATGCTCATCTCTGGTTAATGGATTATGATTTTATTTTTGCTGCCCCTTCCCCTTTCTTTTTGCTTTGTCTATCGATCTAGGGCACTTACTTGTCTGCTTTCCTTAATACTTTCAGCATCTAGCTTCAATATTTCCCCTTTATTTTATCCTTACCATAGAGGATTAGAAAAAATGTTTGACGCTTTTACACCTTGACTTCAGAGTTCCTTGGTAATTTCAACTTCATTTTGCCCAAGCCAGTTTACATAGGCCTTGCTGTCATTAGAATATTCTCAGTCAATAGTTTAAATTATTTTTCCTATGTAGATTATTTCCATGTTTTTAACTCTAGCTCTGGCTTCTGTTATAAATTTTGTTGAGCATTTGTGATGGACCTGACATTTTACTTATAATATGAACAAAATCATATTATAAGTATATTATAAGAGAATCATTACTTGTTTCTCTTCAGCTATACTACTTGTAAAGAAAATAGCTCACCCCTCTTCTCTGACTTCCATCAGTAACATCACTATTTCCTTAGCATCTAAGTTCAGATCTATAGATTTTGCATTAACCTGCTTCTCCTTTGCCTAGCATAACCATTTTCACATCACAGCAGGGAGAGTCCACTAACAGAACATAAGTTGGAATCCTCTGTAATGTAATCGAGTACTTGGGTCCTGCCTACACTCTAGTGGAGAGGATTACACAGGCCAGTGACCAAGAGATAGAGAATGCCTGGCAGCCGGCTTAGAGCCTGACCACACCTCATCTCTGAGAGCCAGTTCTGTTCTCCTTATTTCTACTAGTAGCATCTTAGTTTGGTCATTTATTATATCTTGTCTAGAAGATTGTACTGGCCTTTTATTTTGATATTGCACTTCTGTTCTCTGCTGTTTTTGGTCCATTTGACTATAACTCAATTTAATATTCTTAAAATGCAGTTATATTTTATTGTATTCCCGAACTGTCCGTGGTTCCTCATTACCTACTAACTATATACCCATGACATTCAGCCCTGTATTTAGGACTTTTCTCAAAATGGGCTTAAATTTTCTTTCTGATGGATTTAACTACCACTGATTCTCTACTTGAAATGTATATTCTAATGAAATACTACATCTTGCTGATGTTTGTATAAACCCTCAGCTTTTTCTGTTTTAAATGCTATACTTTTATGAAAGTTTTCTCTGGATTCCCTAAACAGGAGCTTTCTTCTTTCTGAAGCTATTACTTTAAAAATATTTTTTTAATCATTTTTTCCACAAATTTGTATATAGCCTTTATTCCTCCTTGAGGCATGGGTTAAATATGTTTGTAAATATGTCTATATTGCATGTATATTTACTTGGTATATTTATAATCATATTTCTTAACTTTGTTATATGAATGTGGGTATATGATGTTATATTTATGACTTTGTGTCCTGAAATATATGAGATAATATTATAGGAAACAGTACAGAATTGTTTGTTAAATAAAACAGATCATTTCACTTGTATAAAAAATTATGTTGGCTTTTCTAAAAGTAGATGAATTCCATGAGATCTCAGAGTAGTATACATCAGTGTATGAGAAGTAAGGGTAGAAAGTCTGCCTTTTAAATTATCTTCCTGCTGTGTCAAGAAAATAAAATTAAAAATACATATTTTTCTACCTTCTCTTAAAATAAAGGTGTATTAACATATCAAAATGCAAGCTTCTCAGAAATACGGTACTCTTACCCTTCTATCTTTACCTTTTAGACCTAACCTATGCTTAAGTGTCTGGTATCAGTAGAGGGGTGGTGAACTTTTTTCATACGTTTAGAAGTGTCAGTAGTTTTTTAGTCTTTCAGTGGATAAAGAATGACTACGGTGAACTTAGTGTACGTTATGTCTCAGGACTGCTTAGCTTCTTATCAATACCAGCCTATTTATTGCCAGTGGGGAAGCAGGTAGAAGCACATCAGTCATAATTTTTTAAGCCCCTGCTAATGGTTTGTAAGAAGGAAAGGAGGAAAATGATTATTCATTTTGATAAGCATTAAGATTGCCATTATGATCTGCTCACTTCTTTTGAATGAGTTAGAAACTTGGAGAAAATTGCCAAGTTATATTTAAAATGAATGTCTTTACCTGACAGAATATATTTATTATTTGGTAGTTACTGGATTAGTATATACCTTTTAACTGATGTCTATTTGAATTATTGACATGAATAAATTTCTGTGTTAGTCTTGGAATATAAAATAACATTGTTGACATATTGTAAGCTAGTCATAGTAACAGAGATCAAACACATGGAATAAGATAAATATATGAAATCCATTTATGAGACTTTGGGTTTCTGCTCAGACACATAAAGAGCTTAGAATTCATGACTCCTGTCCTCACAGCTTGAAAAAAGCTGAACAGTCTGAAAACCTGCACTGTTGGAGAACTGATGTCACAGAGCAAATTGACAAGTGATGCCCCGAGAACTGGAGAGAGAAGCAAATACAGAGAATCACTGTTTACCAAGAGCAAAAATCACTGGAGTCAGGAAAGGGCAGGAAAACTTACTGCAGTTGACAAGCTGCTGGAGGCTCTGTGTGGACTAGCTTGAGAGTTAAGATCTCCTGGGGGTTTAGTTTTAGGCCTCCCACCCCACTTTTGTGAATTTTGTCTCCAGGAGCCCCACCAAGTTTTCACAGTGAAGATCATTGAAAAATCCCTCATGCTTCCAGTTGGAGGAGCAGAAGTAACCATTTTGAAGTATACTAGGGGGAAGTAATAATCCTGAAATATGCCCAGCATGTTCTTTTCTCCACCTGTCCTCAGGGGAGACTTTACCAGATCCTAACCTACCTGGGGAAAGAGAAATACCGAATTCCGAGCCCTCCAGCCTTCCTGTCTTACTTTCTAAGGGAAGTCTGTGGTGCTGAGAATCACCTAAGGTCACAGCCCAAGGGCACAGGCTTACCAAAGTAACAGACTTTTGGGCGGTGGAACATATCTCCTCTTCCTACTTCCCACACCTTACCACCACATCAGCAGGGTTCCAGTGTGATAATAAAGGATCACAGCCTACAGAACTGCAAGGCTCATACTCTTATCTAAGGAATTTCTTGAGAAACCCAGAGACAAAAGCAAGGACACTACAGGAAAGTGAAGACACCTCTAGCCACAACAAATAGTAAACAACGTAACTCCTATCTCGATAAACATAAACTCTTACACTAAAGGCCTGTTTACCTCAGTTTCTGTTACCCACTAAGTCACATCTGACTTTCAACAAATTTTAAGACATGCTGAAAGGTAACCAGAAAAACTTACATTGAAGAGGCAAAAAAGCAAACAATGCAGTAAGAGACTCCAGATATGGCAAGAGATTTTGGAATTAACAGGCTGGGAATTAAAATAATTATGATTAGTAATGTTAAGAGCTCTAATGGAAGAAAATGGACAACATGGAAGAATAGATGGGTAATATGAAAAGTGAAAGTGAAGTTGCTCAGTCGTGTCCGACTCTTTGCGACCCTGTGGACTGTAGCCTACCAGGCTCCTCCGTTCATGACATTCTCCAGGCAAGAATACTGGAGTGGGTTGCCATTTCCTTCTCCAGGGGATCTTCCCGACCCAGGGATCAAACTGGGGTTTCCCGTATTGGAGGCAGACGCTTTAACATCTGAGCCAGCAGGGAAGATGGGTATATATATAAGCAAGAATATTGAAACTCTAAGAATCAGAAGGAAATGCTGGAAATCAAAAACGTACCAGAAATGAAGATGACTTTGATTGACTCACCAGTAGACTGATGACCAGCAGACACCTAAGGAAAGAATCAGTGAACCTGAAGACATGTCAGTAGAATCTTCCCAAGCTGAAATGCAATGAAAAAAATAGAATGAGGAAAACGGAACTCAATATTCAAGAATGGTGGGGCCAGTGACAAAAGGTGTAGTGTACACATAATGGAACATCAGAGGAGGAGAAAGAGGAAGGAGCAAAAGAAATATTTTAAGTAATAATGGTGCAGAATTTTCTAAAATTAATGACAGATCCCTTCCTTTGTAATGATTTTGATATTTAGTTGCTACTGAAAGGGTGCAAAGAGTCTGACAGGACTGAGCAATTGAACTGAGCGGAAAGGAAAGGGAAAAGTAAAAATGAAACATAATGACAAGTGCTCAAAACTGATGTATAATAGCTGTTAGCTTGACATACATATTATACCTCTGTAATTGAAACTTTGGTTAATTTTTTGTGCCACTGACTGTAGCCTGATATTGTACCACCATTTAACAGAACATAATCTGAATGTTCTTCCAGTGCTTTTTCTTTGATTTCAGTCAATGGTTTGCAAAATGCATCTTTATTTTGTAGTACAGATAAAGTGGAAATTTAACAGAAATAAGGTTTTCAGAACCAAAAGCCACCTTTTGTTCTACATATGGCAACAGCAAATTCAAAATTAAGCAGTAACCTTAAAGCGGAGAATACTTAAATTTGTACTGTAATAGGAAGGGCAGTATCAATTGTACTATCACAGACAGACAGTCACTTGACAGATAAGACTGGCTTATTTAGTTAATGGAATTTTAAATGTTTTCCTGTGATTTATGTTAGGAAAATAATTTATCTTTTTCTTCATAAACATTAGTTTTAAAAATTATAGATGAGTGTATCCTGCCCCCCACCTTTTTAAAATCTCATTTGGAAATCATTGAACTTGTTAAAATCTTTCATTTCTATTGGAAATGATAGGAGGTCAGGGTGAGGAAACTGACAGACAGGAAAATGACTTACTCACAAACCTGAAAACCTAAAGTTGAGGTTAAATTTAGGAAAAGACCCCGATGCTGGGAAAGAGTGAAGGCAGGAGGAGAAGGGAATGACAGAGGATGAGGTGGTTGGATGGCATCACCGACCCAATGGACATGAGTTTGAGTAAGCTGTGGGAGTTGGTGATGGACAGGGAAGCCTGGCGTGCCAGAGTCCATGGGGTCACAAAGAGTAGGACACGACTGAGAGACTGAACTGACTGAGGTTAAATTTTACATTGCCTGACCCTTTTTCTAGTGCTTTTCCAACTAAGCAGTCTGTTCCGACTAACTTTTCTACAGAATTTGTTAACGCAGTATTCCTAGCTTCCTCAGTTTTAAAACCAGTCTAGTTTCCATGCTATTGACTGCAAGACAGTTTTTCAGTGGCTTTATTTTTTCTTTTAATTTAACAGAAAAGTAGCAGTTCTGAATCATTAAGTGACAAAGGTTCTGAATTGAAGAAAAGTTTTGATGCTGTGGTATTTGATGTCCTTAAGGTTACACCAGAAGAATATGCGGTAAGTCTTCCACCTCTTTTCTCCAGTTTTTGCATGTAATTTACATATTGGTACTATTCAATTAGAATTTGTAGGCCCAACAGAGATGTTTAAAAAAAACGATAAACTGGATGTGGGAATCAATGGGGAGAGTAGCACAACAATGGAGCAAACAGAGGAATGAAATGGGGAAGGTGAAAAAAAAAAATCCACTGCTACTTTCAGAGAAGCTTTGTAGATTGCACTATCAACTTGGTAAGTAATAGTAAGTATTTACCTTTATGATAATTGCTTTCATCTCTATCTACACCTCCTCAAGCTAAATGTACTTTACTCACATAGGTAGGAAAGAAGTACTTTTACTTTTTCGTAAATTAAAAAATTAAAGTTGAAGGCATTATTGCATTGTCATGAAGGATACCTAGAAAAACTTAATTCTTAACAGACAAGTGTTCATTTATTTATGTTATCTTTTTTCTTTAGCTTGTTAGCAGAATATACTGATTTCCTGATATTGAACTACTCTTACATTCCAGGAATAAGCTTTAGTATATTGCTATATTTTCTTTTATATCTGTAGCCACAAGAGAAATAGGTCCATAATCATGTGAAGACCTTCAATCTGAGTTGCCACTAGTGTGGAGTCAGTTACTTTTTATAAATTGGGAAAAAATACCCTTGTATTATCATCACATTTTATATTACTGTTTGAGTAGATATGATTTATTAGTCACAGCAACACCACTGCTTTATAAACCAGTAGATCCTATTTTTATTTTTTATTTTGATTTAGAGTATGTATTTGGACTTCCTTGGTGGCTCAGGTAGTAAAGAATCTGCCTGCAATACAGGAGACTCACGTTCAGTCCCTGGGTCGGGAAGATCCTCTGGAGAAGGAAATGGCAACCCACTCCAGTATTCTTGCCTGGGAAATCCCATGAATAGAGGAGCCTATTGGGCTGCAGTCCTTAGGGTCGAAAAGAGTCAGACAGGACTGAACAGCTAACACACACAATGTATGACTGTGTTCAAACTTTTTAAATTATTTCTGTTTATTTTGTAACTTTACCTCACTTGTCTCATAGGAAAATATAAAAGGGCATGAGATAAATAGAAATAATTTTTATTTTATGGTGTAAGGACTAAATTTTCATTTTTTTAAGCCCTTATAAAATTGACAGCAAAAGAGACACAGATGTATAGAACAGTCTTTTCGACTCTGTGGGAGAGGGCGAGGGTGGGATGATTTGGAAGAATGGCATTGAAACATGTATATTATCATATGTGAAACCAATCGCCAGTCCAGGTTCGATGCACGATACAGGATGCTCGGGGCTGGTGTACTGGGATGAACCAGAGGGATGGGATGGGAGGGAGGTGGAAATGGGATTCAAGATGGGGAACACATGTACACCCAGGGCAGATTCATGTCAATATATGGCAAAACCAGTACAATAATGTAAAGTAATTAGCCTCCAATTAAAATAAATAAATTTAAATAAAATAAATAAAAACAAAAAAATAAAATTGGGACTTTTTTCTAGTAAAGATTTGAGTACTCTCTATTTTAGTACAGACTAGTAATTTTAATTTCAAATATATGTCATATTATGGCATTCCAAAGAAGAAATTATAAAAATTTTTTACTTTTCATTTCAGGGTCAGATAACACTAATGGATGTTCCAGTATTTAAAGCCATTCAACCAGATGTGAGTAGTTTTAGGAACTTCCCTTTAAAATATGCAAAATGGTGAATTATGTCTCAAATTGAGAAGTTTTAGAAGTGAAAATTACACTTTATATTAATTTTTGAATGTTTAAAGCTTTTGGCTTTATTCAGCTTTGGAAACTCGTGGTTTTCATAGCTGTACACTGTTGGGTCATAGATGAGACCGAGTCGTTTTGGATGGTTTGGCTTCATCACTTTACTGAAGGGGGCACAGCCTTAGGAAGGTTGGCTGCCTTGCCTGCGGCTTTGACTCTTTTAATGGGATAATGGGAGCAAGCTACTGGGTTTCACAACTCATTCAGTAATCTTTTCCCTTGTACCTTAATTTTATGACTTTATAATATGACTGTGCGTTGACACTTTGGCGAGAAGAGAGAGAAGGATGGCATTTTTTGTATTATTAAGAAGAAGGAGACTATCATACATCTACCCACTGTAAGCTGTTTGTTACACTGTGTGTGTATGTATATTCCTATCGTTATCACAGCCTGAATATGGTAGTGTCTATTTTACTGATGAGAAAACAGAATGACAGTTGTCCCTGATTACAGCTTAGTATTAGAACTGTTTTCAGACTAAAAAATCGATGCTTTTTCCACTCTTATCAGGTAAGAATATACATATATGGCTTTGTATCCCCAAACTAAGTCATTGATAATACTGATATATTCAGTACCTTAAGACAGATACATTTTTAGTTCTTTCAGAACAAAATATAGTGTATTTGTTATAGTATTTTCAAGTCAACTATAACATAGTTGTTAGAGAAAACATTTGTATCTTCAGTGGCATAGACAGTCCTGTGTTTTTCAAGTTACTTAATGTCTGACTATCTCAAGTTTGTCACTTAAATGAAAGCATGGGCCTAAGTGACCTCCGAGTCTTTGTTATATCCACAATTTTTTTTCCCTTTATTCCTATACCATGGAGGGCACTCTGAAACCATTAGTTTAGCAACAGAGGAAGCAGAACAATCTAGTCTATAAAGAAGACACAAACAGAAAAACGGCTTTTGTATTTAAATGATAGTAACTGAAGTATTCATTTCCTCACATCCTTGAACAAAACAAAGCAAACTAAATTCTTCATAAAAAGTACAACGTTTTGCCCTAAAGTTCACTCATCTTCACTTTTTGTGCATGCTTAGGCACTTTAGTCATGTGTAACTATTTGTAACCCTATGGACAGTTGCCCGCCAGGCTCCTCTGTCTATGGGATTCTCTAGGCAAGGATACTGGAGTGGGTTGCCATGCCCTCCTCCAGGGAATCTTCCCAACCTAGGGATCAAACACGCATCTTTTATGTCTCCCTCATTAGCAGGTAGGTTCTTTACCACCAGTGCTACCTCTTCTCTTTAGACATATTTTTTTTCCTTTTGAATAAACTGCAATTACTGTATTTCTAGAAGTTTCATACGAGATTAGTGCCATCCAGTAGAAATATGTGAACCATTTATATAACTTTACATTTTCTACAAAGTAAAAAGAAACAAGTAAAATTAATTTTAATAATTATATTTAACTGCAGCATCCAAAATATTATCACTTCAACCTGTAATCAGTATAAAAATTATTGAGATTTTTACTCTTTTCTGTGCTAAGACTTTGAGATTCAGTGTATTTGTACAATAACAGCACATCTTGCCACATTGCAGTTGCTCCATAGCCATTTGTGGCAAGGGATTGAACACTGAAGATCTATCAGTGACTGCTTATGGACATACACTTAAAGTCAATGGGAATTTTTTGTGAACTTCCTAGAAGTGAACCTTAAAAATTCCCTTGACCCCCTCTTCCTGATCTAATTTAACACTGATCCTGTTGATTTTTTTTTTTAACCTAAATCTCTTCTTTATCCATTCTCTCTCTACTCTGAACACCCTAATCAAAAACACCATGGTAACTCATCTGAATTGTTTCATTGCCCTCTTATCTGATCTGCCCACATCCATCCTGACCCTTCTAAACTTTCTCTACCCAGTAGGCCAAGGTCATCTTTCAACATGTAAATCTGCTTTCATGATTCTTCTGCTTAGAATGCTTCAGTGGCTTCCTGTCGCTCTGAAGATAAAGACAAACTGTCCCAATATTGTCTACAAATCTCTTCTCTAAGTTTTGCCTCTTCCTACCTACTGCAGCCTTATCTTCCACCTTTTCCACTTCTTTCTGGTCTACCTACAGTAGTTGCTTAGAAAATCCCATGGATGGAGGAGCGTGGGAGGCTGCAGTCCATGGGGTCGCTAAGGGTCGGACACGACTGAGCGACTTCACTTTCACTTTTCACTTTCACACATTGGAGAAGGAAATGGCAACCCACTCCAGTGTTCTTGCCTGGAGAATCCCAGGGACGAGGGAGCCTGGTGGGCTTCCGTCTATGGGGTCACACAGAGTCGGACACGACTGAAGTGACTTAGCACAGTAGCCTTTTAGCCCCTCTCACCACTGAGCCTGTGTGTATCCTAGTTAATTCTTTTTCATCCTTCACTTCTCAAGTCAAGTTTGACTTTCTCAGGTGAGCTTTTTTCTCTTCATACAGGCTCTCCCAGCACTTCTTACTACTTCACTGGACTTGTCAATTGCAGTTTTACATTTATGGATTGTGGTTAATATTTACTGAGTGTCTGTTCTATGTCAGATGCTGGTTTACAGCAGTGAAGAGACCAAAATTCCTGCCCTTGTGCGTCTTACATTTGAGTAAAGTGAGCTAGTAGTGTGTCATGGAAAGTATCAGCCAGCCAGAAAAGGACAGGATGTGAGGGCAGTGAGAGCTACGATTTTGCATAGTGTGATCAGAAAGGCTTCACTGCAAAGGTGCCATCTGAGAAAGACCTGAACGAGATAAGAGAGCAAGCCATGCAACTGTTTGGGGGGAAGAGTGCTCCAGGCAGGCAGAACAGTGCCAATATATCGTGCCATAAGTTTCTTTCTTAGTTCTTTGGGGAACAAAATATAATGCATTTGGTGTAGTATATGCAAGTCTACAGTGGCCCTGAATATTTTTCCTTATACCTTTATTTTGTGACTTTATAACATGACTGTGTTGTATCTTAGAGACAAGAAAAAATCAAGGAAGGCATTTTCAAAAAAGAATTAGACTAACATTTATTATGCATCTACCCACTGTAAACTATTTATTATGCTCACATAAGTGAAAAGATTACTGGAGTGAGGTGTGAATCCCAGGGCAAAGGCCAGTGAACTCAGTGAGTGAGTGTGGGAGTCTAGTAGAAGGTGAGAGGGCCAAGTGGCATGGGACCTGGAGAACCATGACTCTGGAAAAGATTGGAAGCTATGGATGGGTTTTGAGCAAACAAGTGACATTTTCTGATTTGGGTTTTAAGTAGCTCTTCCTGACAACTGACCAGGGTATGTGGGGGAGGAAGCATGGGAGTGGGGAGGGGCAGGTACCAAGGACTGAATTGAGGAGACCAGGTGAGCGACGAAGGTGACTTGGGTCAGCGTGTGAAGGGAGGAGGCGGTGAGAAGTTGTCAGGCACTGTATGCTAAAGAGGAGTCAAGGATGATGGGAAGATTTTTGGCCTGACACCTGAAACATTTACTCCGTAGCCTTTGAGATGGAAAATAGGTTAGTATTGTGTTCATAGCTTCTGGGACTGCCAATTGCCATTTATAGAGAACCGAATATGCAGTGTAGTCTGTGGAGAAAGGCCAGAGGAGCAGATTGTGAAGGAAGAGCTTGAGTTTGGCTTTGGACATGTTTAGTTTTACATGTGTGTTGGACAGCCAAGGAGAATGTTGAGTTAGGTGATATATACTGTATTTATATATATTCCACCCCACCCCCCTCCACCCCACCCCACCCCCAGTTCAGGCTAGAAATGTAAGTTTGGGAGTTGTCAGTGTAAAGATATTTAAAGCGTGGGTGAGATTACCAAGAGTGAATACCAAGAGAAAAGAAGGGACTTATTGAGTGTTGAGGAGCTAGCAAAAGAAACTGAGATGCAGCACCTGGTGATTTAGGAGGAAAACTAGGTGAGTGTGAAATTCAGTGAACCAAGTGAAGGCCATATTTTTAAGAAGGAAGGAGTGATCGGGTGTAAAGTGATGTTAATCCTGGGCTTATATGTTCATTGCTTGCTACTTCCACTAGGTTTTAAGCTACATGAGGACACTTAGGACAGATACTTTTACTATTTTATCTGGCATGTAGTAAGAACTCAATATTTAGAATGAGAAAATGAACAGTGTTTAGTAAGTGTTTGTCCAATGAGAGAATGTTTTTGTTTGTTTTTTCCAAAATTGAAGTAGTAACTCTTGGAAGAAGCAATGTAGCACCAAAATATTCTTGTCATGTATCCATCTCATATAATCTTCAAGATTACATTAACTCATATTCTTGTCATGTACCCATCTCATATAATCTTCAAGATTACATTAACTCTGGCAGCATCAACAGGACTTTGTCACCTGGCAGAAAAATGTCTTCTGATTTATCCTGGGATATTTAAGGCATCTAATAAGATGTAAAGTGTAACAAGATGAAACTCTGTGTACCTACCTAGCCCAGTACTGTTGAAGCCACTCTGCGTCCTGTCTTCCCTCCTCCCACCAGAGGAACCACTATCCAGTATTGATCTGTATCATTCCTGTGCATTTAGTTATCAATTTTCTATAAGTGTATGTTCTCCCTTAGCAATATATGCTTTCGCAGGTTTCAGATTTTTTTATGTACAGTATCCTATGATTTTCTTTTTTGTCTACTTATGTCCAACATTGTTGACCAGTATCCTTGTTTATACTCTAGTGCGTTAATTACTGAGTTGTAGAACATTAACATCCTTAAGTTAACAGTTCAGTTCAGTCGCTCAGTTGTGTCCGACTCTTTGCGACCCCATGAATCACAGCACGCCAGGCCTCCCTGTCCATCACCAACTCCCGGAGTTCACTCAAACTCATGTCCATTGAGTCGGTGATGCCATCCAGCCATCTCATTCTCTGTCGTCCCCTTCTTCTCCTGCCCCCAATCCCTCCCAGCATCAGACTCTTTTCCAGTGAGTCACCTCGTCGCATGAGGTGGCCAAAGTATTGCAGTTTCAGCTTTAGCATCAGTCCTTCCAATGAACACCCAGGATTGATCTCCTTTAGAATGGACTGGTTGGATCTCCTTGCAGTCCAAGGGACTCTCAAGAGTCTTCTCCAGCACCACAGTTCAAAATTGTTTTCCATATTGTTTGTACAGATACTATTTGTTTATTATGTAAAACTCTTGCTATTGATAACTTTAGCAAAAGATTTTTTAAGTCATGATGTTGTCCAGCCTAATGTATTAGTCTCATTTATTAGCATAAAATGAAGTCTCTCTTTATCATGTAGTCAGAATATTAACTTGACTACCAAATGAATTATTTTTGTTAAATCCAAATTTAACCTCAGATATGAAAAAACAGTGGTTATCACTGAACCAAATAAACTTATCTTCATGTTTCTGTCCATTATGCCAGTGTTCAGGTCTCTCTAATTTTATATAAAGCTTTAAAAACTATATATATAATATATAAAATGAAACTATTTAAAAGATCGTTAGTTACACTAAAACTGTTTTAGTCAAAATTCAGTATTCTGTGTATATATCCACATGTAACTTTATTTCAGGTGATGATTTATTCACATTTTCTGAAATAAAATGTTCTAAATTTGAGCTTGGAAAAATGTAGATTCTGAATCTAGCTATGTGGTTTAGTGATTTGATTTGCAGATTGGTCGTTGAACCACACAGGTCTCAGTTTTCTGCAAATGAGGCAATTTCTGAGTTACTTGAAGCTTATATATTTCCCATTAATTCTGTTCCCTAAGTAGATCATTGCCATTCTTACCAGCTTGTGGAATTCTATATTCCCAAGTCTTTCATATCATGCAGAATTTATTTAAACTTTTGTCCCTAAACTTGTTCTTGACTTGTAGAAAGAAAGTCCAGTTGTTTTCTCAGAATAAAGCTGTTTATCCACCTGTCTATTGCACTGCCTACCTCAGAATTGCTTAGGGGAAAAAAAAAGAAAAACTCCAAGCCTTTTGTTTCCCTCTGGAAACTATTGGCCTTATGTTTAAGATGTCAAAAATTATTTTTTATTATATAGAAACTATCCTTCAGTTCAGTTCAGTCGCTCAGTCGTGTCCGACTCTCCGTGACCCCATGAATCACAGCACGCCAGGCCTCCCTGTCCATTACCAACTCCCGGAGTTCACTCAAACTCATGTCCACAGAGTCGGTGATGCCATCCAGCCATCTCATTCTCTGTCATCCCCTTCTCCTCCCACCCCCAAAACTATCCTTAGTCATCAGTAAAACACTGGCTGAAGAAATCTGGTCTTTAAGTAAGCAGATCTGAGTCAGACTTAATGCTCAGTTTGGTTTTTCTCCAACCTTGTGTCACACTTGAAATGGCTTGAAAGTGAAGGAAGACAAAAGAACAGATTTTTTGTTTGTTTTATAATAGAGAATAATGGGAGAAAAACATGTTTACCAATGAAAAGAATTTAATGGTAAAGGAAAGTTCAGTAATTTTACAAACTACTTAACAGAATTACACAGAAAAAATGTTCGCTCTGGTTTTAAAGTTGTCTGAGTGATTTACACCATCTATCTATCCATTTTTTGTACCAGTCAGAAACCTGCGAGTCATTTTTTTCTCGTCTCCCTCTGTCCTCTTTCCTCTGTTCTTTAGTATCTCCAGTTGATTTTACTTCCTAAATAACTTTTCTCCCCTTCTGCTTCCCTGTGCTTCCCTGTCAACGCTAAAGGAAATTTTTTAAAAGAGCACAGTATTTTTACAGGGCTGCAGCTCATTGGCTCAGAGAGTATGAACCTTCCCTAGTGCCTGTACACGTTTGTTGGACCTGAGACAGGTTTCATCTCAATCTGTTACCTGTATTTACTGGTGGATCCTCCTTTATGTGGACACTGCCCTGACATCCCTGTAGGTAGTGCTACAGAAATCCCATGCCCTGATGTTCCTATAGCTGCTGCTGCTGCTGCTAAGTCGCTTCAGTCGTGTCCGACTCTGCGACCCCATAGACGGCAGCCCACCAGGCTCCCCCGTCCCTGGGATTCTCCAGGCAAGAACACTGGAGTGGGTTGCCATTTCCTTCTCCATCTTATAGCTAGTGCTACAGAAATCCTAAGAATCTTCATTTGCCCCCTGGCCCAAGCAGCATGGCCAAATTTGGAAGCTTCTGTGAATGGTGAATCCTCTCACACAGAACCTGGCTTTTCATTCTCCCCTTCCTCCTTATAAGTAGCCATTCCTTAGTGATAGGCTTGGGAGGGAGACACAATGATATATGGTTGCTGAGACTGCAGTTACACTGGTTACAAGGAAGGAAAAAAGCTGGTAGTTCTGTTAATACATCCTTACAGTTCTTAGCTATCAGAGTTGCTCACTGTTTTTTTGTTCTCGTTATTCTTTAAATTAGACCAGTTTAGGGGGTAAATGGACTTCCCTGATAGCTCAGTTGGTAAAGAATCTGCCTGTAATGCAGGAGACCCCAGTTCGATCCCTGGGTTAGGAAGATCCCCTGGAAAGGCTACTCACTCCAGTATTCTGGCCTGGAGAATTCCATGGACTGTATAGTACATGGGGTCGCAAAGAGTCGAACACAACTGAGTGACTTTCACTTTCACTTTGGGAGGTAAATTGTCATGTACTTTGCTTTCTCTTTTTTGAATCGGTCCAACACTCACAGCTCTTTCTGTGGGTGCTCAGAAAATTCTCAATTACTTAATTTCACTTATTTTAAAAATTATTTTAAAGCCCTTTGAATTCCAAAAAATAATTTAGTAGCAAAACATAAAAACCATGAGCCAAAAAACTTGCAATTTTGTTTCAGTTTTGCCATCTATAGAGTGTGCCACTAATATAACCTATTTCATGTCATTAGGCTTTGTTTAAAAAAAAATTTAGATGAGTGAAACAAGAGATTTTAGACTACTTGACCTTTAAAATACTCTTTAGGTCTTTGAGGATTCCTGAAAGTAGAATAAGTTTGGGTGGTGACTTCAGAGTAAGAGCTTCAGTTAAGTGTAGCTTCAATCAGTAATAAATAGGATTTTGACCAAAACTGCAGAAGTCTTGAGATGATAAGTGTTGGGGGTGGTCAGAAGTAAAGTTTTTAGAGATTGGCAGTGGGTGGTCTCACTGGAGCACAAATTCCACCAAGGCAGAAACTTGTCTGCTGGTGTGTCTGTAGTGATTGAATAATACTTACTCGATATTTGAATTTGAGTGACCATTCCAAGGCTCTCCACTGTACAGCCTGCAAGCATATCATCTCCCATTGTTTACCATGTTTAGTTATTTTCACAAAAGTCTGTTACCCAGTCCAAGAATGTAATTTTTATCAAGTAACACTTGTTCTATGGAAGCAGAAGTGTTTTTTTTTCCTCTCTGCCCATATTCCACAACATTTTCTTCCTTAGTGTGAATTCTTCAGTGTTCAATAAAGGCAAAAGTTTACCATAAGGTTAACAGTCATTAATTTCTAGAATGAATTTTCTGGTATTTAGTTGAGGCTCAACTCTTGTTAAAGTTTTCACACATTTCTTACATACAAAGGTTGCCCCAGTATGGTTTCTCTTCTGATCATGAAGATTTTTCTTTTTTTCCTTTAGAAGGCTCTTACACATTTATAGGGCTTCTCTCTAGTGTGACTTCTCTCATGTTGAAGAAGCAAGGACTGTATTCTGAGGAATTTTTCATGTTTATTAATAGGATTTTTGTGTTTTTTTCGTATTATGAATTCTCGGATGCTCTATAAAACTTGTATTTCTTCTGAAGGCATTGTCACATTCACTACACTGACGGGATTTCTCCTCAAAATGAGTATTACGTTACTCAGCACCGGATGAGTTATGACAGAAAGCTCTCTTGCAATCAGGTTTTCTCTCCATTAGCAGCTGTGCTTGAAATCTGTACTGTAGTCATTACATTGGATAATGTTTACTTCTCTTAGAGGTTCTCAAATGCTTATGAAGTGACAGGATCTGACTGAAAGTCCTCTGACATGTATTACATTCAAAGAAGAAAGTTCTATGCTTTATTGTTTATTCTGTTCAGTTCAGTTCAGTTGCTTAGTCATGTCCAATTCTTTGCAACCCCATGAACCACAGCATGCCAGGCCTCCCTGTCCATCACCAACCAGCAGAGCCTACCCAAACCCATGTCCATTGAGTCGATGATGCCATTCAACCATTTCATCCTCTGTCGTCCCCTTCTCTTCCTGCCCTCAATCTTTCCCAGTATCAAGATCTTTTCAAATGAGTCAGCTCACTGCATCAGGTGGCCAAAGTATTGGAGTTTCACCTTCAACATCAGTCCCTCCAATGAACACCCAGGACTGATCTCCTTTAGAATGGACTGGGGGATCTCCTTGCAGTCCAAGGGACTCTCAAGAGTCTTCTCCAACACTACAGTTCAAAAGCATCAATTCTTCGGTGCTCAGCTTTCTTTATAGTCCAACTCTCACATCCATAGATGACTACTCAAAAGCCATAGCCTTGACTAGACTGACCTTTGTTGACAAAGTAATGTCTCTGCTTTTTAATATGCTGTCTAGGTTGGTCATAACTTTCTTCCAAGGAGTAAGCGTCTTTTAATTTCATGGCTGCAGTCACCATCTGCAGTGATTTTTGAGCCCGAAAAAGTAAAGTCAGTCACTGTTTCCCCATCTATTTGCCATGAAGTGATGGGACGTAGGTCAATATAATGTCATTTAGATTAGGTCAATAAACACAATATACACAAACACAATGTAATAAGTTATTTAGATTATATCAATAAACAGTAAATACAAAGGATAGATAAAACCTTCCTGTATAACTGGGGTACGCTAGAGATTGAGGAAGAATTCTGGTTAAATGAGGGAAAGTACATGTAGGTCATTCTGAATCTTATTAAAACATTCCTGAAGAACTTGCAATTGTGATCTTTCTGGTGATATATGTAAAGAGCTTTCTCTATGCAAAATTTCTTTCGTATGCAAAGAGGCTATCGTCTTGGAAACATCCGAAATTCCAGCATCGGGAATATCATAATTCTGTCCTTGTTTTAATGATAAGTATCATTTTCATTAGGCTTAAAATATAAGAATCCATAAATACAGTAGGAGGTTTGAAGAAAGCAAAGAAGACATATGACTTTTCTTCTCATATTTTGTTGGATGTAAGGTTAGCTGCTTTGTCAGTTCTTATTGCTGTTTCTCACTGAAAATTTTCTTAATATATAGTAAGGTCAGACTGAGGGAACTAGGGACGGTGACGAAGAAAGCTGTTGACCAGGAGAGTAGGCATATCACACCATCAGTGGTAGCAGAAGATAGCTCCTGCCTTAATCTCTGACCTCACTGTAAGGGGCAGCATTAAGGTACTGGAAGGAGGGAGGTTGGGGGAGTAGAGAATGTGACTACATTAGAAAAGTGACGTGATATTTTTGATTTAACATATTACTTTAGAATTATATAGTTTCAGAGTTTATTCTGAGGATTAGAAGCATAGGAGCGCAGTGAGTGCTTCATTTGAGGCTGCGACTTCTTTCTAAACAGCCATATAGGCTGAATGGATATACTGGATATACCAGTTCCCTCCAGATCTCCCAGGTTTTGAGCCTGGGAATACCTCGCTCAGCAGTAGTGATTTTCTCATTGTGAGGACCCCTACCCTTGCAGTCTTTTACAAATTCCATCGCTTTTTCTTTCTTTCCCTCAGTCTTTGTCTACAGCTGGTCTATATTGGCCTTTTCTCTTCTTCTATCTATAGGTATCCCTACAACATCACCCTTAGAGCAGTCCTTTTAAGAGTGTTGGAACCTACAAGATGAAATTTAGACCAAGAATTTGACTTTACAGAACAGACCTACAAGACATAAGAGAAGCTGTGACTTCCGTGAAATTCAGTAATTCTTTCATAGGGTAGGTGGTCATCAGTTGTGGTGTTTGCCTTCCCACATGCTTTCAAAATAATCTGTTTAATGGCTAAAAATGAACCCATGAATATTCTGATACACTTTTAGTGACCATTAAGAAATTGCCTTTGTATATGTGAGTTACTGTTAGAAGCTTTCTCTTCACTGCCTGTTTTAAAAATTGCAAGTTGAATCCATTTGAGCAGATTTTAAGCATCGAGGCTGCTCTATTTCCTTTAGCCTTTGCTGAAATGGAGGCTTATTTACATAGTGTACTCAACTTGAATCAGTCCTATTCATGAGTCAAACCCTAAAAAAACATCATTTGAGTCACTAGGTTTACTTTAACTTTTTGGTGTTCATGGGAAGTGGTTTAGTATAGAGTAACTTGAGACCTGGCAGATAACCTGTCAATACAGTATGGTACTGGTTGGAGAATTTATTTCTCAGATGGTATAGTCTCACTTGGAGAAAGATTCTAGAGTCTGAGACAGAAAGAGACAGAGACAAAGGGAAAAGCAGTTTTTTTTCCACAGAGATATTTAGTGGCTGTTGAGGTAGAGACTCTTGAGAGTCCCTTGGACTGCGAGGAGATCCAACCAGTCCATTCTAGAGGAGATCAATCCTGGGTGTTCATTGGAAGGACTGATGCTAAATCTGAAACTGCAGTACTTTGGCCACCTCATGCGACGAGTTGACTCACTGGAAAAGAGTCTGATGCTGGGAGGGACTGGGGGTGGGAGGAGAAGAGGACAACAGAGGATGAGATGGCTGGATGGCATCACCGACTCGATGGACATGAGTTTGAGTGAGCTCCGGGAGTTGGTGATGGACAGGGAGGCCTGGCATGCTGTGATTCATGGGGTCACAAAGAGTCGGACACAACTGAGCGACTGAACTGAACTGAACTGAACTGAGGTAGAGATGGGGCAAGACAGATTCCTTTAAGGTCAGCCAACTGTAAATGCATGCAGGGTTTAAGAGGAAAGTACTGAATGAGTCCCAGTACAGTGTCTATTTCATAATCCATTATATGGGTTTTTCTTGTTGTTGTTTTATAAACTTTGTATTTTGAGGTAATTAGAGATTCATAGGAAGTTACAAAAAAATACTACAAGGATAGTTTTATTTTAAGAATGGGGAGCTGTTTTCCTTTTTTAAAAAATGTATTTAGCTGCACCATGTTTTAGTTGAGGCATGCGGGATCTAGTTCCCTAGCTAGGGATGGACTCCGGGGCCCCCTGCACTGGGAACACAGAGTCTTAACCGCTGGACCACCAGGGAAGTCTCCAAAGATAGTTTTAGATTCACAGTTTTGAAACCAGGAAATAGATGTTTATACGGTACACGTCTGTGTAGTCCTGTGGCGTTTTATCATCTGTGCAGATTTGCCTAACTGCTACCTCCATTAAGATACACAACTATTTCATCACCACAAAGCTCTGTCACCTGTACCTCCCCTTTACAGTCACACCCATCCTATTCCTACCCCCACTCCCTGCCATCCATAATTCCTGGCAGCCACTGTGTTGTTCTCCATCCTTGTCTGTTTGATGTTATGTTAGATGAGCTAGTAATGGAACATTGTTTCTAAGGGGAAATGTTGTCTGAAGCAGAAAGTACTGTCTTAAAACAAAGAACCTCCTTATTTCTTCTTGTTTTTTATGGAGAGCTCCAATGGAATTTTAACCAATTTGCTCCCAAGTAATTTGACTGGAGTTTCATTCAACCCCTGCCTTCTTTCAGGTCTGCTTCAGTTTTCTTAAAGAGGAAAAGCATTTTTTCATTAAGTTAGTGATGCTGCAATTCATCAAAAATTGGATGGATTTTTCAAAACCTCTTAGCGTCTCTTATTTTGAGGAGTCAGAAAAGAATTAAAAAAATTTTAATGTAAAAAATAAGGCTATAATCCACTGCTACCTTTGTGTTCCTTGTCATAATAAATTGTAATGATAAAGATAGGATCAAATGAGTTGATATGTATAAGGCACTTAGAATAGTTCCTGGCACATAGGGATCTCTACCTTAGGGTTAGCTTTTATTTTTATTGCAGCTGTTAAGACCTATGTTCTAAGGAAGAAAAAAACTTTTTAAGCACAGAGTCAGAAGATTAGAACACACAGAAAAGGACAGATGTATTGGCTACTATCAATAGTTCTGTATGCACGTAAAGGAGATAGGGAAGATGTTTACTTAGGCTTATTCAGGTGGTGGGTTTCTGGGTGGTTTATGGTCCCTCACTGCTGCCCCTCTCCACCCCCCGATTTTCTGTTCCACAAACTTATTTAACAACTATAATTACTCTTACAGATGGGGAAATTAAGGTATAATATAGAAAGAGAATTAAGTACACCTAGTTTAGATAAGACTCTTGTGAAACTGACAGTAGTGCTAGTATAAATGATTCAGTATTTCAGAAGGGCAGTTTGACAAGTATCAAGACCTTGAAAGAAAGGGGTCCTACTCTTCGACCTAGTGATTTCGCTTCTAGGACTGTATATTTAGGAAATGATCAGAAATGTCAGAAAAGGTGCAAAGATATTCTTTATTTATAATATAGCCCTACTTATGACAGGAAAATGGCTTGTCAAATGGCTAGATAAGTTGAATAGCAATTTCATAGGGACACGTTGCGGAGAAGGCAATGGCAAGCCACTCTAGTACTCTTGCCTAGAAAATCCCATGGATGGAGGAGCCTGGTAGGCTGCAGTCCGTGGGGTCGCTAAGGGTCGGACACGACTGAGCGACTTCACTTTCACTTTCCACTTTCACACATTGGAGAAGGAAATGGCAACTCACTTCAGTGTTCTTGCCTGGAGAGTCCCAGGGACGGGGGAGCGTGGTGGGCTTCCGTCTATGGGGTCACACAGAGTCGGACACGACTGAAGTGACTTAGCAGCAGCAGCAAGGACACTTTGATTATAGCATTAATATAAATTTGGAAATTTTGTTAATTGGTTAAAAACAAATTCAGAGTTGATGGATTTAATCCTAGAAATTTTGTCCTAAACCTTGACATCTTTATATTGTTGTATAAATATACTGTTGGAGAAGGCAATGGCAAGCCACTCCAGTACTCTTGCCTGGAAAATCCCATGGATGGAGGAGCCTGGTGGGCTGCAGTCTGTGGGATCACTGGGGGTCGGACACAACTGAGCGACTTCGCTTTCACTTTTCACTTTGACACATTGGAGAAGGAAATGGCAACCCACTCCAGTGTTCTTGCCTGGAGAGTCCCAGGGACGGGGGAGCCTGGTGGGCTTCCGTCTAAGGGGTCACACAGAGTCGGACATGACTGAAGTGACTCAGCAGCAGCAGCAGCATAAATATACTGTGATATTTAGGAAGACTAAACATGTTTTCTAGCAGTTTGATGTTTTTAATATAGTTACCATGTGTCATGTTTATGTTAATGTAATATCTCCCACTAAATATTTTGTGTCTATACAGGAAGATAATGTGAAATGAGCATATATCTAGGCTGAGTACAAAGTACTCAAATTCCTTTTTACTGTAGAGTTGCTTCTGTCATTTTCTTTTCCTTCGGTAATTTCAGATTTGAAATTTGCAAATTCTAGGTTTAAAAAGAGTACTTTATATCTTTAGAACATTTACTGTTTACCTACTGAGTTAAAGTGGTACTTGTTGTCTCTTTCTTCAGTATTCCCCATCTCAGTTGCTCAAGCCAGAAACTTGGGAGTTTTAGTACTTCTGGATACCTCATTCTTACAGTGTGTGGATCCAGTTTTTGACCAAGTGATATTTTCAGTATCCATTGATAACTACCCTATTCCAGGGAACATTGCCTTTTTCTTAAAGTGTTATAATACCATCATAACTTCCTCAGTCTTTCCTAACTCAGTTCATTCTTTTTTGTTTTTATTTAATTTTAAAATTATATTGATATGCATATATCATGCTTAACAAGCTAAATATTTCCACACGAGAGCAAAAGATAGCACTATCCTGTTATTCCCACCCTTCCAATCTCCACCTTTCAGCCCTACACTCATCCAGGTCTCTTAACTTTTCTTATTTGGAAGACTTTATATATGTTTTAAAGATAATATATCTAAATGCCTATTGCTTATGAATTTTAAATTTTGGATATGATTTATTGACTCTCTACTATGGAAGATGATTTCACTCTATTTTCTCTTCCTCTCACATTTGCACAGTTTATTTCTCCTCTTTTCTTGATAGTTACGTCACAGTTTTGACATGAATAAGTAATCATGGCTCAGCTGTTCTTTACAAGTGTAGAGTAAGCTGAAGAACAGTTGATCCATGATTACTTACTTAAATTTTGTTTTCTTTCAACTAAATAACTTACTTTAACTTTCTGTTTTTGGGTGCGTGCTCAGTAGTATCCAGCTCTTTGCGATCCCATGATTGTAGCCTGCCAGGCTCCTCTGTCCTTGGGATTTTCCTGGCAAGAACACTGGAGTGGGTTGCCATTTCCTCCAGGGGATCTTCACAACCCAGGGTTTGAACCCATGTCTCCTACATCTCCTGCATTGGCAGGAACGTTCTTTACCACTGAGCCCCTGGAAATCCCTTTACCCTCTCTATGACTTGTCACTCATTTTTCTGCCAGAAGTGAATGTAGTGAGTGTGTTTTCTCTGTGTTCAAACACTCCAGTAGTGTTTCATATTTCAGAGATGTCTCTTAGAATTTCCATCCTTGCTGTTTACCATCTGGACTATCATTCTTATGGTCTGCTCTTAGCTTTGTCTCAGAATCTCCCTTTACTCTTAATCTGGGAATTTCCAGTATTTTCTTTCGGTCTTGGTTCCATGGTTTCCTGGATCTTCTCTCCCTTTTTCTGACTTTGCTAGTTTGTTTTGATGGAAGACATATTCTGCAAGCTCTGTGAGAATAGGTTCATAAAAGGAAGATTCTCCGAGACTTTCTGAAAATGTCTGTGATGTACTTTCATACTTAATTGATACTTTTGTTGAATATAGAATTCTAGGATTTTGAAGGCTTTGTTTCAGTTGTCTTCGATCTTCTAGAGTTTCTGTTGAGATACTTGATACCTTCTGATCCCTTTTTTTCTGTATGTTATCTCTTTTGTTTTGTTTTTAAATTGACAGATTTTATGATTTCTTTGTCTCCAGTGTGCTACAGGTTTTTGATGCTAAGCCTTGGTTTGAGTCTTTTTTTTTTTTTTAATCTTTTGTAAAGGACATTAGACAGATCATTTCTTGTCCTTTAGATTCAGGAGACATTTTCTTGAATTAGCATTTTTTTCAATAAGTTACTTTCCTCTATTCTCTCTGTATTCTCTTAAAATTATTTTTATTATTCAGAAGTTGACTCTAGTGGACTCTTCTAATTAACATAATATTTTTGCCCCTATAGTTAGCTTATTGTTTAACAGGTATTATCACCTTTATCTTTCCTGAGTTTTAAAAGTTCTTTTATTATGTTTTTCATGTCCGAAAGTTTTATTTGGTTCTCTGAATCTTTCTTGTTTGTACCCTTTTTTTTTTTCCTGTTTAATGGGAGCAATATCTATCTGGAAGTCATAATTAGATGGTTTTACCCTTTTCTCAGTTTTCTTTTGTTCTCCACCCTAACTCAGTGTCCTCGGATTTCTTCTTTCCTATGGATTATGTCTCTTTCTGGCCATGGTGGTTGTATTACATCAGGGTTCCTAACCTGTTTTGACTCTTGAACCCCTTTGGAAAACTGAAGCTTCTGGAGCTGAACCCTTATTTAAAATCCAAGAAAATCAGTTCTAATAACAAACACGTATCAAAATATTTTTTAAAAACTGTCCTATGGCTATATATGTGCCTTGTTGTTAACATATTAAGTATCTAGTGGTGCTGAGATTATAACTTCAAAGCAGTGATGAGTGTAAATGATGTTTTTGAGATATCTGTACCAACTGTAATGTGATATGAAAATACCTGTGTTTTTATTAGTGATAAGTCACATATATTGCCAATTCTTCTACAGTCGGTAACCTACATGTGTAATTAAAAGCAATGTCATTTCAGTTGGAGGTTAGTGTAAAATTTCAATTTTCTTTTTTTTTTTTCACATCTATGTTCCTGAGCTCTTCGAATTCTATTGATAGATCTGTAGGGTATCAGACATCCCCTTTTAGGGGTTTCTTCAAATGCCTGGGGTCGTTGGCTTTCAGCTCAAAAGATTAAGGTTACTAGAAAGTTGATTGGAAGCTCTGGATGATTGACTGGGACTTGGCAACAAGTCAATTCACTACATTGTGATTCACTACATTATGCAATGCTCATCTTTCATTACTTGTAGATTTTCCTCTTGGGATTCAAATCTTTTCAAAGAAGAACCTATAATTCTGCATATGGAGTGTAGATCTGATTATCTATGTTCATATGGATAAGTAAATTGTGCCCACTTGTATTCTTGTAAAATTTGTTTTTGTGATTTAACTGAATGGTTATACTATTAAATATGTTCCTATTAAATAAAACAGTTCTGGGAAAATACACAACTGTCTTTAATGCTTTTAAAACCATTAATGTAACAAGAAAACTGGGCTTTTTCATGAATTTATATTTAATTTTTAATTCTTCAGGAGCTTTCAAGTTGTGGATGGAATAAAAAAGAAAAATACAGTTCTGCACCAAATGCAGTTGCCTTCACAAGAAGATTTAATCATGTGAGTTGCTTATAAAATTTTGATGTTTAGTTTCTAAAATTCAGTTCCTCGGTATGTAATTTTTCATTAAGAAATAATTTAAGTTTTTGCATCAGTTCTAGAGCGTTTTCACCCAGTATCTCTTCGGTGTCTTTCCATATAATCTTTTTTTTTTCCTTCTGTAGTTCCTGTTGGAAATGTACTGGAGCTTTATGTTCTTTCCTGCTTGTGTCCTAACCTGTCGTAGTTTACATCTGTCCCTCTGTGCTCCATTCTATGTTATTTGCTCAGATTTATATTTCAGTTCACTAAAATAATTCTCTTCAGATGTGTTAAATCTGCTTCAAATCTATGTACTTTTTTTTACACTAGTGTTCATTTCCGCCCCCCCTTATTTTTCAATTTCTTAAGTCATCTTCAACTTTTTATTTTTTAATTTCTGTGTTATTATCCAAAGTTCTTGGAGTTCTAATGCTCTGTATCTGCCAATCCATACTCACAATAGCTTCTTACACATTTTGTAGTTTTGAATTGAGAGCTCATGTTCATTTAAGCTTTAGCTGTGGGAATTTTGCTGCTGCCTAGGTTGAGGGTATATACCTTCTTAGAGGCATTGATTTTGTTCGCTTTCGCTGGTACCAAGGGCTGTTACAGAACAAGGACTATTTTTTATGTTCTGTGTTTTGGTTAGGGAACATCTGTACTACTCTAGTGAAAGTTTAAGCTCTAAATCCAATTAAGGGCAGGTTACAAATTCTTAAGGAAGACAATTTTCTTCCTCTTCTTTATTGTTTCCCTCTGTCAGTGGTGAATTGTTTTAGTCTACATTTTCACCAAAACTGTAGCTCTCTGAAGATCTCTTAGATAGGAACTGATGGCGGAGGGCAGAGATGTGAAGCTTTATGTTATTACTTTGAAAGTGTATTAAATCCCACATCCCTATGCTCTTGAAAGGAAATCTGCCAACGGCAGCTGTTGTACCCTTTCCTTTTTTGCCTTTATTTCCTTTATTTTTGGCCTCAAGTGAAATTTCTTCTTTTCAAGTTAGTCATGTGCCGTGCTTAGTCACTCAGTTTTGTCTGATTCTTTGCAACCCCATGAACTATAGCCCACCAGGCTCCTCTGTCCATGGAAATTCTCCAGGCAAGAATACTAGAATGGGTTGCCATGCCCTCCTCCAGGGGATCTTCCCAACCCAGGGATCGAATCCAGGTCTCCCGCATTACAGCTAGATTCTTTACCGTCTGAGCCACAGGGAAGCCCAAAATTACTGGAGTGGGTAGCCTATCACTTCTCCAGGGGATCTTTCCAACCCAAGAATCGAACTGGGGTCTCCTGCATTGCAGGCAGATTCTTTACCAGCTGAGCTACAAGGGAAGCCTACTTTTTAAAAAAATGTTTATCCTTAACCCAACATTTCTAGGGGTTTATAGCAAATAGTATATCTCAAGTTATTTGGTTCACTGCATTACCCAAAATGGAAGTGAGTTAGTATTTTTTTTTTCAGTTAGATTAAACCATTAGTAAGGAACCTACAGCAAACATGTCTTATACTGAATTGCTTATTTAAACTATATGGCAGTTGTTTTAAATTTTTTCTGGAGTGGTCAGGATTTATCATCATGGTAAACTTTTTTTCTTTGCCAACAAAAACATTGTCACAATACCCAGAAATTTGATGGTAAACTTTTTTCTTTGCCAACAGAAACATTGTCACAATACCCACAAATTTGACTTTAGATTTTTAAGTACTAATATTATTCTTAAGTAAGTCAAAAGATTGTTAGGGTCAAATATGTCACAGTGTACCAAAAGCTCTTACACTCAATCAAGGTTACAGTTGATCTATAATAAAATTCATTACTTGGTTATTCCATTACTCTATTATTTTCTCTTAGAAGTGTGATAGGAAATCTGAAGTAGCAAATTACAAAAGAAGTTACAAAGAGACTTTTATTTTTAAAATGAGTTTCTTGTAGATAGCATATAGTTGAGTCTCTTTTTTTATTATTTTTGCCCCATCTGACACAATTTTAGCAGGTAGTTGCTAAAATAAAATCATTACTGTTTGAAAGAAGACAACAAAATCCGCAATCTCTATAACATATTATCCACAATGATGACTATACAGTTGAAAAAATTACCACACACACAAAGAAAAAGAAAAAGTTGACTATTAAGAGAAAAAGCATTAAAACTCCAGAAGTTGGCGATGGACAGGGAAGCCTGGCATGCTGCAGTCCGTGGGGTCGCAAAGAGGTGGACATGACTGAGCAACTGAGCTGACTGACTGAGTTAACGCGGCTGGGTTCAGACTCTAAATTCTCTTTCTTGTTGGAGAGTAGATCTGTTCTTTCCAGATTTTGTCTTTATTTGGGCTTCTTAAAGTTTCCCCTGCACATGCACAGTTCCAAGGTCAACTGGAGATTTGGATGAAGTTTTTATATAGATTTGGGGGACTTATCTTACCTTTCCAGAATTTCCCCCCCTTATTGTCTAGCCGATTGTTCTCTGACTCTTGAAGCCATCAAGACTGTGGCCTTCTGCTAAAATTCTTGGTGCACCACATGGTAACTCTGAATGTCCTCAGACACGTAACTTTATAAGTACAAATCTCATCCAGTGCAACTTACTTCTTTCAAAGACCTGTTCTCCAGTTTATGCCTTCTTTTGGTTCCTCTCTTGTGCTTTTAAATATTGTTTTTATAATTTGTAATTATAATCAGAGGAGCATGTCTAGAGATACCTGCTTCTCCACATTACCAGAAATGGAACTATCCCACATCTTTTTAAAAACTATGCTTTTTTAATTGATTATCAAAACAGTAGCACACATTGCCAGAAAACTGAAAAAATGTAAAAATGTATAAAAAGCTGGGGGGGTAGGTGCAGAATCACCCAGAGATGACTGTTACTAATATTTTAGTATATATTCTTCCATTTTTTTCTTATCTAATAGAAATCATATTGTACATATAATTTACAGTCCTGTTGTCTTAACATATCATGAAATGTTACTGTATCATATTGATAAATCACTTTGAAAACATTTTAAGTATCTGTATAGTCTCCTGTGACTTGACTCTGTCACAATTTTAATATTCATTCTATTTTGGCTATTCTTTGGTCACTTTTATTTATGCCTTCTGGCCAGTGGCTTTCTGATTTTTTTTAATTGGGGGAAAGGTTGCCTAAATTTTTTTTGAATGATAATAATTTTATGTTTGTAGAAAAACTCCTTTTTGAAAATGTTGATAGATGCTATCATATATTGTCTGTGATTTTGCTTCACAGTATTAATGGAGCATTTGAGAGTGGGATGAGAGTAGAAGTGAGAAAACTTGGCCATAACTTGGTTGTTGAAGCTGGTTGATGTGTATTGGGGAGTTCATTATTATTATGTTTAGTTCAGTATATGTTTGAAGATTTCCATGATAAAAAGTTAGGAAATGATCTTTAAAGCTTAATATATGTTTGGCTGTAAATAAAAGGTTTTCATAACACTTTTATATGATTATAAAAGCTTGAATAAAGCAGCGACAGTTAGAAATAATCTCTGAATAAAAGTTTTCTAAGATTTACTTTTTAATGAAGTACTTGATTCATTCCTAAAATACGTTAAATGTTTGATTGAATCTTATGAAATTGCCATTTCTGACCTACGGAACTGGCAGGTTCATATGGTTAATCTAATGTATATTAGGAAGTATTATAATAAAACAACTGTGAATTCAAAACTTAAACTAAGAATATTACCAAAACTATTGAAGCATTTTATATGTTCTCTGCTCTGTCCTCACTTAAAGGGTAACTATTATCTGAAAAAAATTTTTTTCTCTTTTGTTTTTTCTTAATTTGATTTTAAAAATTTTAACTCTTGTTATAATTCCTATACAAGTAGATTTACCAGAAAAAGTTGTGCCCCTAAACAACATATTGTATATCTTGCTTTTCATCTTTGTAAAACATATCATCAGACTACATATAGACTTCTGTGGTTGGCTTTTTTCACTTGTGTTTCTCTGCTGTATCCATGATACTGTATATAGTGCTTATTCATTGATTTTCAGTGCTATCTTCTAGCATTTCAATGCATGAATGTTTCAGAAAGAATTCATCATTCTTTTGAGGGTAAACTAATTTTGAGGGTGGACTAATGTGTCTCCTAATTTTTTGCTGTTGTGAAGAATGTTGCTATGAATATTCTAAGAGTTTGGGTGCCCATGTGCAGTAGTTTCTCTAATTGGTGGCTTTCAAACATTTTTTGCTATGACCCACAATAAGATAAAATATTTTTACATTGTAACTGAATATACAAGCTAAAGTTTTCTGAAATAATACTTACCTGTATTAGACAATATGTACTGTGGTCTTTGCTTAAAAAAAAACAATTGCTGCTTAAACTTACTAAATTGATTACCATAAAATAAGGGGAAAACACTGTGACTTGTTTGAAAAATGTGTTCCTAAATACAAAATTTGTGTCAGAGAGAGTATATCCGTGTTTAACTGCATAAGACAGTATATATTTTTAAAAATGATTGTACCAGTTTGCTTTGAGCTTTCCTTTGTATCCTTATTAGCACTTGGTGTCATTAAACTTTTAAATCTAACTGATGTAAAATGACTCAACTTTTATTTTCATTCGTTTGAATATTTACTAAGCTCCTACTATGTCCTGAATATTGGTCTTGATGTTGGGGATATATTAGTGAATAAGGAAAACAGAGATCATTCTCTTCATGGACTTTTTCATTCAGTTCTTCCTAATTTTAATTTCACTTTTTTTTTTCCATTTTCAGATGTTCTATCATTTTCAGATTTCTCTGGTCATGTGTATTATGCTCTTATTTTTTACTTTAAACTGTTTATTGTAAAATAAAGCATGGATACAAAAAGAACCCACAAAACAAACATATGGTTTAATGAAAGTTTAGGAACTACTCTAGAAACCCCTCCATGTGCCTTCATCCCAGTTCACACCCTTTCTTCCTCCAACAATAAGTACTGTCCTGACTTTTATAGCACTCACTGTCATGTATTTATTTGTATAGTTTTTATCACATAAATATGGATCCCTAACTTAGCCTGGCCAGTTTTTTTAATTTGTTAAATGTTTGCGACTTTTTAATTTGCAATTTCTCCGTTTATCCTTGTCTCTTTCTATTTCCTGTGGAAGATTCTCTAGAGTCTCCTGTAGTCTCCCATGGTCTAGATTGCATTTTGTGTAGTTTAGTCTGTTCTGTGTCCTCTGGAAATTAGCTGCTAATTCCAAAGGTTCAGTTGGGTTCAGTGCCTTTGGCAAGAGTCTGGGTTGTATGGGGTTTCTTCATCAGATCTTTTTTGTGATATTAGTAGATACATTAGATATTAGATATAAAGAAATATTTTTAGTGGGGATAATTTTAAAAAGAGACATTTTTCCCTCATCTAGTATTTGCATACCTAGAGATTCCATTTCATACAGGTAAAGAAGAATAAATATTTGATTTTTTTCTCTTTATTTAGAAGTTTTGAAGTTAATGAATTGGTGTTCTGTCATCCTTTAACAATGACAGAGTAGTTTTTAATTTTTTAATTTTATTTTAAGCTCATAAATGTAAACATACGATGTGAATCAGTATTCCCATTGCCATTATTATCATTATTGAAACTCATATTATCCTGTCGTTGGCCAACAGGAGTCTCTTCGGGTTGGCTTTCATGACCTTTCTCATGACCCTTGTAATTTTGAACAGTTTCCTTGCTATTGTTTGCAAAGACGTTTCATGTTCATTTTGTCCATTACCAGCTCTCTGCCTGGAATCAGCATTTCTTTAACAAATGTTGGTTTCTTATAGTAGGAAATGGACCTAGGTGCTAAAAATGCCCATTGCTATTAGAGTGACCATAATTTCTAGGCTTTTACAGCAGATACAGCTAGGATATCTATATGTCATACACACACATATACCAGCTGTTTGAAGATAAAATATCTCATAAATTCATATTAATACTTCTAATTCAAGACCAGAGTTTTACTTAATCTCATCCATATTATATCTGTATATCCTTTCTTCCATACCTGCAATGTGGTTTTCCATGAATACGGGGCATGATACAGTATCCTACAAGTTACTCATTTACCTTAACCTACATAAACAAATAACAGTCTCAGAGTAGCAATACTAATGCCAATAATACTCCTTTAAACAGTTAAGTTAATAATTTTGCAAATGTTGTATTTCTTTCATAGTAAATAGTATATAGGGTCTGGGCATATAGATGTTATATAATGTACTCTCCTCCTTTTAACCCTTATTCTTATTTGTGTATTTAATGTTCACTGTCTTTCTAATGTTGGTGTTTCTCTAGTCATTTGATTTTCTGAAGCCTGTTCTCCAGGCATTTACTCAGGAAGGGCTCATTGGGACAATAATTCTTGAGTTCTTACACGTTGATAAGTTTACCTGTCCTTTGTATAAAATTTTCGTTCCTTGATAGTATTTGATGTAGTACTCCCATTTTTTTTTGGCAAAGTGTTGCTATTGAAAAGTCTGATGATAATTAAATTTTCTTTTCCTTAAAAATCACTTTCCCTTTTCTTAGCCTAAAGATTTTTCTCTTTTAAGTGCAGTAATTTCATTAAACTGTGTCTTACTGTTGATCATTCTAGGGCAGTATTATCAGGTGTGATTGGCTTTAGATGGGACTGTCAATTGGGACGCACCTACACTTACTTAGCCTTTCTGTCATGGTGGTCTCAGGGTAGCTGGACTTCTTACGTGATCGTTTCGGAATCCCATAGAGAATGTTCCAACAGTCCAGGCAGGGGCTGCATGTTCTTTTATGACCTTGTCATGGAAGTCAGTATCGGTTTTGTTAATTTTCTATTCCTTTATGCAGTCATGAGCTTATCTAGGTTCGATGAGAGGTGACGTATACCCCCAACTTTCAGTGTGAGGAGTGACAAAGAGTTTGTGGCCATGTTTTTAAATTACCATAGTATTTGCCTTAAAATTTGACGTTAAATTTATTAAGTCAGTGATCATGGAGTTTAGATTGAATCATAATTAATATTTTCTAATAAGATTGCTGTTGGGCTTCCCTGGTGGCTCAGTTGGTAAAGAATCCACTTGCAATGCCCAGGGAGACCTGGGTTCGATCCCTAAGTTGGGAAGATCCCCTGGAGGAGTGCGTGGCAACCCACTCCAGTGTACTTGCCTGGAGAATCCCCATGGACAGAGGAAGCTGGCGGGCTGCAGTCCACAGGGTTGCAAAGAGTTGGAAATGACTGAACAACTAAACACAGGATAGCACAAGGTTGTTGTTAAAATAACCTTAACTTTAGATACATTTTAGAAGTAAAATTTATTAGAATCAGGGATAATTATTGTCATTAGTAGCTCAAATATAGTAACAAATATAAAGATGTCTTTGTAAAATATATTCATTTTACATTTACATATACACTTCAACATATACAAATTTTGAGTTTGTTTATAGATGGAAGTTGCGAATAAATTCTGAAATATTTCTCAGAAGAAAAGGTGGCAGTGGCTTTATTTTTGCATGGAGATTTCTAACAACATTCTACCTTTAGATTTGTATAATTTTGAACCAGCTGATAGTGCTTTGATTTGGTTTTCATAGTGCATGAATTGAAATATGTTATATAAAAAATGTGTATTACATACATATTACTTTGTGTCATGTGATAAGCACACTATTTTCACCAGAGCATTTTAGTAATGTTATACAGACCCATCCTGCCTTCTGATGAATGGTGTTTATTGTTTTTTAAAAGAAATCTTGAAGATGGTTTCATTGAATTAGAAAGCATTACATAATTTTTAAAAATACAGTCTTGATTTTAGAATGACTTAGATATATTTTTCTTGAAGTAATTTTATATTTTATCCTATTCATACCAGGAAAACCATACTTGAGATTCTTTACATTTAGGATTCTACTCCATGTAAATAAATGGCAGCATGGGATTACACAGACACAGGAAAACATACTATAAGTAGCATGTTTTACAGTGTCTGACCTTAGAGCTTATCTAAATCTTCCAGAGTGTTTTAAAATACAGCCAAAAAAACGCTTGTATAGTGTGGCTTCCCTGGTGGCTCAGAGGTTAAAGCATCTGCCTCCAATGTGGGAGACCCGGGTTCGATCCCTGGGTCGGGAAGATCCCCTGGAGAAGGAAACGGTAACCCACTCCAGTATTCTTGCCTGGAGAATCCCATGGACGGAGAAGCCTGGTAGGCTACAGTCCATGGGGTCGCAAAGAGTCGGACACGACTGAGCAACAGAACAGAACAGAACAGTGTTCTGCATCATTCTGGTTTTATTGCTTTCTCTTTTCCTTCAAATTTTACATTCACTTTTACAGATGAAAAATCATTATGATGTTTTTATGTGTCTGTACAAATGTGTATATATGTTTCCCTGATGGCTCAGCGGTGAAGAATCTGCCTGCCAATGCAGGAGACGTGGATTCGATCCCTAGGTTGGCAAGATCCCCTGGAGAAGGAAGTGGCAGCCCACGCCAGTAGTGTTGACCGGGAAATCCTAGGGACACAGGAGCCTGGTGGGCTACAGTCACAGAGAGTTGGACATGACTTAATGACAAGGACTCACACACAAACGAATACACGTCTATATCTGTCTGTCTGTGTATGTGTATGAAGTATGTGCAACATTTGAAGAGTTATGTCCTGGTGGTGAGTCAGGGGCAAGAGACAGTGTTTTTACACAACTCTCAGTAGTTCGCCAAGTAGCTCTTGTCATTCTTTGATCTTGTAAGTAAAGAATCTTACATTCACCTCTTTTTATTTTTTATTTGCAGGTAAGCTTTTGGGTTGTTAGAGAGATTCTTCATGCTCAAACATTAAAAATTAGAGCAGAAGTTTTGAGCCACTATATTAAAACTGCTAAGGTAAGATAAACTTGTGCTTCTGTTTTTGAATTCAGTCATTTACAAGTGCTTGTGAGTAAATATTTGCCTGTGTCACTATAGTCAGTGTTTATTGACACTGGAAAATAAGGCCTACTGATTAACGTAAGTTAATTTTTTAAATTGCTTATCTGTTCCCTTTGCCTTTTATTCTATTCCTCCTATCTTCCTCCCCTTTCTTTTATAGTTTTCCTCTCTTTCTCAGAGAAGCTGAATTGTATTTGGGCAGAGGTCAGATTATGATGAAGTTTAATATTTATACAGTAGTTTGGTCTATTCTGCAGGTGACTAAAAAAGCCTTATAGGATTAAGTAGGGAAATACATATCACTTTGAAATCTATTTTGAAATAGATTATTGTGCCAACCATGTGGAGAATAAGACTTTATTTTTAAAAGAATAGTGTAAATGAGGGTGTTAACCAAATACATTGAGTATCATAGATAATAGATGCAGCAGGAGAAACAGAACATGGATTCCAAAGACAGTTAAAATTTAGAGAGGAAGAGGGAATAGGACATTCCACAAGAGGATGTAAGATTTTACTAAAATTTGTAACAACTCCAAATTTATGTCAAGTTTACTGAAAAGAGATGTAATGGTAGCCACATCCTTCATTATTCTAATAATAAAAACGTAACTTATCTCACCTGTGAATGAAGGAAGATGTAATAAACTGAGGATATCATTTTTACAATTGTAAATTATTATAATCATTGTAAATATTGTAAGTCATAACTCTTCCATAGTTTCCTTGAGCACCAGGGAGCAATTGTACTGTAACATTCTATGGCACTAGGTGGCAGAGCTAGCCTTCTCAAAATTTGTTATTTTTTCAGAAGTGTCATAAAATTTTTAAAAACATTCTTTGTGATATGTTAGATAAAGATTGGATTTTAACTAGTAGAATCCATGTCTTTTCTCCATAGATCCTGAATTTTCATTATTGTTTTCTGGTGTTTTTGTTCGTTTTTTTCTTTTTTTTTATGTATGTTCCACTCAAAACCACCAAATCCATTAAACCTGTCATTATTCTCATCAAATAATCATTTAATTCCAGTTCAGACTCATACTTTGAGTTATTTCTGATAATGCTTACTTTTATCCCAACGTCTAAATTCATAATTTTTTTGTCCATGACTGTCTCTTCAATCCCTCTAGGGACTATGCCTTCTATATTGTTTATTATAAAACAGACAGGTCTTTCTCTTCTTTTAGTAGATGTTTCAGTTAGGTTCTATAGAGTTAGAAAACACACACACACACATATATGTATATAATGTATAAAAAGGTTTAAGAAATTATCTCACGTGATTGAGTTGGGGAGAGGCTGGCAAATTTGAAGTCTCTAGGGCCAATAGACAGCCTAGAGAGTTGGAAAGAAGTTTCTACATTTTTGCTGTTATCAATACCACTACTTATACAGCATTCTTGTGTGAATTCTTGGTGCTCAACTGCAGGTTAAAACACTAGAAATATAGAGAGAAAAGACAAATTACCTTCAAAGAAATGACAATGAGACCAATAGCTTTCATTGAATCTGATGAGAATGAACATTTTTCGTGTTTTGGCTATTTATGTTTTTCTCTCCTGAAATGTCTGCTCAAGATCTTTCTTTGAACAGTATTCTCTTATAGTGTTGGTCTTTGATTTTTATAGTTTAAAAATATAATCCCAGATGCTAAAGTTTTTTGCTATATTCTCTGCATGCATCTTCCTATTTGTGACCTGTCTTACAACTCTTTTCCTGTTGTCTTTTGATACAGATGCTCTTAAATTTAATAGTCAAATATATTAATCTTTAACTTTTATTGTCTTATTTATTGTCTTGTGCCTAAAAGAATATCTCATTTAAATCTTACTCTAAACTCTGAAAACATCAAAAATTTTCTCACACATTACTCTTTAAAACTTCTATAGCTTTGATTTTGGTAGTTAATTCTTAAATTTTAGATATAACACATGTAATATTTTTCCATATGAATAATCATTCTGGCACCATTTTAAAATCTTTTTTAAAGCTCTCTTTACTTTGTCTGGAAGCGTCTTTTTGTCACCCTTGTTCTTGAATGCGATTCCAAATTCATGATTCATTTTTTTATTTACTCTACTTGGGATTTCTTGAGCTTCCTCACTCTGGGAATTAGTGTCTTTCAGTAATTTGGGAAAATAATCCACCATTACCTCTCATAGGCCACCCACACCAGCATTCTTGGGCTTCCTTTGTGGCCCCGCTGGTAAAGAATCCACCTGCAATGTGGGAGACCTGGGTTTGATCCCTAGGTTGGGAAGATCCCCTGGAGAAGGGAAAGGCTACCCACTCCAGTATTCTGACCTGGAGAATTCCATGGAATCACCAAGAGTCGGACACGACTGACCAACTTTCACTTTCACCTCTCATATTGTTTCTACCCCATTATTATTTTTATCATGTCCTTTTGTAGCTCCATTTAGATGAATATTAGCCTTTTTCCCTCTACCTTTCATGTCTTTTTAACCTTTATTTCACATTTTAAAAAAGATTCCTTAGCTTTTGTGTTGCTTTTTGGATGATGCCTTCCTTTTCATTTCATTTGCAGCCAGCACCTGATGTTGTTCTCCATTTGTGAATTCTTGTTTCCTTTTCTTTTTCTTATTTTTCCTCTGAAGCATTTTGTTTGTATGAATTTGCATCCCTAGCTTTTATGAATCTACATCCCTAGAAAAAGAATCCAAGGATTTTCTCTCCTGTGTGTTTTTGTCTTGCTTCTTCCTGGTCCATGATGACAGCTGAGGTTGTCAGTACAATAAAACCAAAATGATGGGATGGGAGCAGGTTGTTCTGCCATTTTTCTAGTAGTAGATCTTGAGTCACACATCAAATCTGGGGCTGATCCCTCCACACTTACTGAGCCTGCCTGTGAGGTTCACAACAATTTTTCCAGCCCTGTGATCATCACTGATTTCAAATGCACTAATATGACCATGCTTCATCATCGCAGTTAGAAACCTGATGATGACTTTGGAGCACGGCCTAATAAGCACCTGGCTTTTGCCTCTCTTTTCTGCATTGTTGACACTGTTGAGAGCATCAGCCAAGACATTCACGAGCCCCATTATGGTGGCACGGAAAGATGGCAGAAAGAGTCCTTGTGTTTTTCCCTTTCCCTTTTTTATTTTTTTAAACTTGAGTTCATATTTCCTGAAATTTTATGGGAGTTCTTTCAGACCTGAGTTAAGGTGGTATTAGTTA
This sequence comes from Moschus berezovskii, assembly GCF_049115385.1. NCBI lineage: Eukaryota > Metazoa > Chordata > Mammalia > Artiodactyla > Moschidae > Moschus > Moschus berezovskii. The sequence continues at coordinate 32,000,995 of NC_142476.1, read as the reverse complement.
GGGTTCATCAAAGGAATAGAACCCCTCACCTTTCCTTGGTTCTCATATTCATAACAGGCAATTTTTGTCTTGGAGTTTCTTGATGATTAAGGACAGTTTTACATGCTAAGACCTTTGAAGTGTAAACATCTGATAGTTTGAAGAAATCTGGGCAATTAGCAATAATTTGACAAAAGTAGATGATCTCTTGGTAAAGTGACGGAACCTAGCATTAGCATGCACGCACAGCATCATGGGATTCTTCTGCATGGAGGCTATAAAAAGCAGTGTCTAATATTTGGAAGCAGGTAGATGTCCCAGCATGAACAAGGAACAAAGGAATGTGGATTCAGGAGGGAGGAAGCCAGAAATTGAGGAGGGCTATGAAAAGCAAGCTTGAACCCTAGCCCTGGAATGTTAGGGGTCCTTCTGCTGCTAAAAAGTCACTTCAATTGTGTCCAACTCTGTGCGACTCTATGGACAGCAGCCCTCCAGGCTCCTCTGTCCGTAGGATTCTCCAGGCAAGAATACTGGATTGGTTTGCCATTTCCTTCTCCAATGCATGCATGCATGCTAAGTCGCTTCAGTCATGTCCGACTCTGTGCAACCCTATGGACAGCAGCCCTCCATGCTCCTCTGTCCACAGGATTCTCCAGGCAAGAATACTGGAGTGGGTTGCCATTTCCTTCTCCCATTAGGGGTCCTGAGTAGGACACAAACCAGGATTCTGGGCATGGGCCTTTCTTTGAGGTTGGATCATAAGGCAGAATTAGTAATAGTTCAGTATAAGAAAGGAAACTGCCTACTAGAAACAAGGATGCATACCAGATAACTTTGATACTGAGCCATAACTTTGGTTTTCTTAATGTATTAGACAACTGGAGGTAGATGTGTTCCCAGAGCTAGGAGGGAGTTCTGTGTGGGCCAAAAATCAGCTTACTGTAAACACAGTGGATACCCAAAAATAAATCTCAACAATGAGTGTAATAAGTATGCTATAAGAACCACCCGTTGCCTAAACTGTATTTGTGTTCAAGTTGTCTTGTATTCATGCTATTTTATTTTTCGTCTCTCCTCCCCCTTTTTCTTAAATCTTCCAGAAGTTGTATGAGCTGAATAACCTTCATGCACTTATGGCAGTGGTTTCTGGCTTACAGAGTGCCCCAATTTTCAGACTGACTAAAACATGGGCGGTGAGTAATCTTCTTTAGTTAATGATAGGTTAGACTTCCTGTTGGAAGTGAAGATGTTTTAGTTCCTTTTGTAGTTCTTAGTAAGGTTAATATTATGATAACAGATAAGGATTTTTTAATTACTTTGTACTCTGTTCTTTGAAACCTACATTTTTTCCTCTCCCCTTAAATAAGTATTGCATGAGGCTTGTTAGGTATTTTGAGCTAAAATCCAGCTTGGTTCTTGGTTTCTGCTCTTTAGGAAATCATTTTTGTAGAACTTCTTTAAACATCTTTGACAACATAGCATTTCAGTTTTACTGATGGGAAACTGTAAATGTGAAAATAAATTGGCATTAATCATGTAAAGATTATGCTTTTGGAAAATTTGAGGAAGATATAAATTGTAAGTTGCCCCCAAAATTTACTGATTCAGATTTCCATTACAATATTTTTTGCTCAATAAACTCTTGGGTTTTTTCCTTAGAAATAAAGGAAAATCTGATAGCTAACATGGAAGTAGGCAGTGTTTCTGTGCACATTGTGATATTATGCTAATCATACTTGGTTCTATTTAACAGAGTCAGAGTGTGAGGTTTTACTTTTGCAAATTTGTATATTTTTATAGTTGATCAATGTGATACTGGCCTCAAGCTTGCTGGGTATTTTTCATTTAGATTTTATAGAACTGAAACTTTAGATTTAGTTAAATCTGTTCATATTAATACTGTTCTTTAATGTTAAAGAGGAATGATTTTGTTTACTACATTTTGTACAGAGGGTTAGTGTGTTCTTACTGTCCTGGAATAAAGACTTGACTAACTTTAAAACAGTTTTTTACTTACTAAAATATAACTTTGTTTTTAATTAGCCTGATGTTCTCACTTTTCATAGTATCTGAAGAGACAGATGTTTCTCATACTGGAAAAACATTAGTATGGAAGAGCTTATGATCTTTATATTTCATTTGTATTTTAGAAATACCTGAGTGAACAGTTTTCCTACTCTAAAAATTATTTTTAATAAGGATGACCTAATTCTCTTTTATTAAAATTTTAATTTAATGAGGGAATGGAAGTGATTATAAATATACAGTCATGAATTCCGTCTCTGAAGTTTTAGGGAAAAGAAATTGTACTCTGGTTTATATTGTGATTTAGAAATGAGATACATTTCCCTCAAGTTAATTTTTGTTTCCTTGAAGTTATTTTCATTGTCTCTCTCTCATGTCTTGCATCGAAATAATTTTGTTTAAATTTAGTAACAGCTCCATTATTAATCTGAATAAAATTTTTAGTGTTCATATTAAACTTGAAAATATTCCACACTTTTGCTAGGTAAGACTCGGATGCTGGGAGGGATTGGGGGCAGGAGGAGAAGGGGACGACAGAGAATGAGATGGCTGGATGGCATCACCGACTCGATGCACATGAGTTTGAGTGAACTCCAGGAGCTCGTGATGGACAGGGAGGCCTGGCATGCTGTGATTCATGGGGTCACAAAGAGCCGGACACGACTGAGCAACTGAACTGAACTGTTTGACGTGAATAGTGGATGATATAGACAAAGTCCTGTTCTTATCAAGCTAACATTCTACTGGGAAAAGATAAGCTGTAAATATATAAATGATATCTCATAAATAATGATGAATGCTCTGTAGAAAAATAGAGTAAATGAGATGTAAAATACTTCCCTCATGCTTTTCTATGATATGGGGTAAGAATTTCTGATAAGTGATTGGACCCAGTTGCAGTTGGACCTGGCAATTGAAAAGGATTGGTGACCTTGTTAAAGATGTTGGAATGATTGGATCTGAGAGAATAGTGGAGGAAAAAATGGGACAATAAGAATAGAGAATACCTTTGAGGAATTTTGTTGTGAAGTACTGGGATGAGGGCCAGCGGTAACTGGAAGAAATGTGAGATTGAAGATTTGTGGTGTTTTACTTTGGTTTTAAAGATGAGAGCCGTGACAGTATGCTTGAGTGGTAGTACAGTGATCTAATAAAATGAGGAAGTGGTAAAAGAACAAGAAGTCAAGCCTGTGATACCCTAGATTAGCCCAGAGGAGATAAGGTCCAGTACTCCAGTGGGGCAGGAACAGTTTCTCAATTTTAACAGGAGAGAAGGGGGTGCGATTGGTTATAGACACAGGTATGCTGATAGATTTGGTGGTAGGATTCTGCAGAATTCATAAGACATAAGAAACAAGGTCATTAATTGACAGTGGGAGAGGTATTGCAGGTTTGAAGACAGAGGAAAGGATGAAAGTCATCAAGGGGACTGTGCTGCTGCTGCTGCTGCTGCTGAGTCGCCTCAGTCATGTCCGACTCTGTGCGACCCCATAGACGGCAGCCCACCAGGCTCCTCCGTCAGTGGGATTTTCCAGGCAAGAGTACTGGAGTGGGTCAGGGGCACTGTGAGAGTGAATTAAGTAGGGAAACATGTAGGTCTTAGGAAGGTCCACTTGAGATTTTTGGTCATGAACTTAGAGTGAAACTGAGTGTTCAGCATTACCGTGAAGAAGTGCTGAGAATTAATTGTATTTAACCAGTTGGAATTTTTTTAGACTTGTTTGTACCACAGAGGGGTCAAGGATAGTAAAAGAGATAAAGTAGGTAAATATAAAAGTTGTGATAGATGAGGAAATCTAACCCAAGTAAAAGGAAAGAAATAATGAACAGTGAAAGGGTAATATGGTGGAAAATCCTGGTGCCCTCAAATACAGGGAATGTACCAAAAAACATCACAAATGGGGGAAATATTAGAAACATTCTCTTTAACATCAAGGAAAAGTATGCCCATTTTCATTGTTTTACTCAACATAGAAATTTTAGCATAGTCAAAAAAGATTAGAAATAATAAGATATACCCTCAAAAAGTTAGAATTACATTGAGTTACCATTTATCCATCAACTCCACTTCTGGGTGTATACCCAAAAGAATCAAAGATTGGGACTCAAACAGGCATTTTTACACCAGTGTATTAACAAAAAGCATCATGATTAACAATAACCAATAGGTATGAAACTTCAGTAATTTGGCCACCTCATGCAAAGAGTTGACTCACTGGAAAAGACTCTGATGCTGGGAGGGATTGGGGGCAGGAGGAGAAGGGGACGACAGAGAATGAGATGGCTTGATGGCATCACCGACTCGATGGACATAGGTTTGAGTGAACTCCTGGAGTTGGTGATGGACAGGGAGGCCTGCAGTGCTGTGATTCATGGGGTCGCAAAGAGTCGGACACGACTGAGCAACTGAACTGAACTGAACTGATGAACAATCCAAATGGCCACGAACAGATGGATGAACGTACAAAATGTGTAAACGTTCAATGAAATATTATGCATTCTTAAAAAGGACTGAAATTCTGACACATGCTGCACCTTGGATAAACCTTGATGATGATATGCTCAATGAAATAAGCTAGACACAGTAAGACAAATAGTGAACGATTCCTTTTATATGAGGTGCCAAGAGTAGTCAAATTCATTGAGACAGTAGAAGGTGGTTCCCAGGGCTGAGAGGAGCAAGAAATGAGGAGTTCCTGTTTAATGGTTACAGAATTTCAGTTCGGGAAGATGGAAAGAGTTCTAGCCATGGATAATTGCAATGATTGACGGATAACATGAATGTACTTAATGCCACTAAACTGTACACTTAACACTGGTTAAAATGGTAAATATTATGTATATTTTACCGCAGTTTTTAAAAATAGTCCTCTGAAAACAAGTCTCTGCTATCCCACCCCAAATTGAATCCTTTTGTTCTGATTATTGATTTGTTATGAAAATTGCAAAATGTGTTATTTTTATACATATCAGACTTCGTGCTTCTTTAGTTTTGTGTTTCAGATATGTCAGAATCAGCTATGAGTTCCAAGTAATTTGTTTCTCCTGATACTGTACCAGAGTTCTGGAATGATTGACTTTGGAAAAAAAAAAAGATTTCTTGTTATCCTTGCTGTGTCATGCAGTATATTTTGCATATTCAAATACTTTGTTATGTGGGAGAGAAAAGAATGTTTGGATTTATAGATCAAAATGAAGAGTTGCACCTAATCTTGAAAATGCTAATCAAGTGTGTTGAAACTGGGCCACAGAAAGTCGTGAAACCAGTGTTTGCAGGAAGACGTATCTAAAACATTCAAGCAGAGGACTCTTTGAACTCTTTAAGTTTCAAAGATGAAGGGATACTGGTCAGACAGTTTTTTTGTTTTTGTTTTTTTAGAGATTATCTGAAGATGATCTGTTATTTTGGCGCCTGTGAAAAATAGATTATAGCATCAATCCCAACGATATTACTTGTAATATTAGAAAGAGTAGTGGATTAGATGTTAGAGCACTCTGTCTCCAGGACCAGACTGAGACCCTGAAAAGCAGGACCTAGTCTTTGTGAGTGAATGACTGACGAGTGTTGGTGTGCTCTACTTCTCCTTGGGGTCTCAGTTGCCTCATCTTTAAATTAGTCCTCTTGACTTTTCTCTTAACCTCCTAGGAGAATTAGATGAGAATTTTATAGGTGGAAGTGTTTTGCCTGCTATAACAAATATTTTATGACATAAAGTGAAATATGATTTACAACATAATGAAATAGTAATTTCACATATTTAAAGAAGAGATTTTTTTTCCAGAGACTTTGAAATACTTAAAAACATGTATTTTCTGAATCTTTTAGTTAATATTATTTCGGATGACTGCCCTTGCTTTTCTTTTATTCCCCTTGATATCTCCATTTTTCTCCAAGGGCATGCACTACAAATCTACTCCTCAAGCCTCCTAAAACAGCTGCAGTTGATTGTTCAACTGTGTGTAGTACAGCACTGGTCAAAGGAATCAAGGAAAAAAATGTCAGAAATCCAAACATGTAAATTGTAGTTTTATAGTACCGGTAGAACTAGGTATGGTTAGAGTCATCAAGAAAAATTATTACTTAAATTATGAAATTCAGTATTTATTTCTTAATGCTTATGTAAGAATTGAAACTCCAATACTTTGACCACCTCATGTGAAGAGTTGACTCACTGGAAAAGACTGATGCTGGGAAAGATGGGGGGCGGGAGGAGAAGGGGACGACAGAGAGTGAGATGACTGGATGGCATCACCGACTCGATGGACATGAGTTTGAGTGAACTCCAGGAGTTGGTGATGGACAGGGAGGCTTGGCGTGCTGTGATTCATGGGGTCGCAAAGAGTCAGACACGACTGAGCGACTGAACTGAACTGAAGAGTTAACTATCTTTGAGGGGGCAGGGGACAAGTCATGAAAATATTTGGGCCTTTGAGGTGAATATGAATATATAATTATTTTAAATTAGGAAAATGACTAATAAAAATTGTTTAACCATTTAAAATAATAAAGATGGGAAATAATGTATTATAATTTACTACTTAGTAAGTTAATTATTATAGGTACATAAAAAGTATATTGTATTTTATAAATAATGAATTTGGTTTTATTAATAAACATGTCTGGTTTTGTTTTATTTATATACTACCAAAATATAATTAAAACTTTGAAATTAAAATTCAAATTTATAGTAATTGTAACTTTTAAGTCTTTACTAAAATTGGATACAGAAATAACTTGGGCTTTTCTGTTTCTTTTAGTTATTAAGTCGAAAAGACAAAACTACCTTTGAAAAACTAGAATATGTAATGAGTAAAGAAGATAATTACAAAAGACTCAGAGACTATATAAGTAGCTTAAAGATGACACCCTGCATTCCCTATTTAGGTGAGTTATGTCGCTGTATATTCATTATGCCTAGTTGTTGCTCTGCTTTAATGAATAGTTTATATAAAATTCAATGTATTTTAAAAGTTTGTGCGTCCTTTAAAGAAATTAAAGGATTCTTAAGTTGAAAAAATTGTGTCGAGGAATGTGTTACCTTACTACCTGGAATGTATTTTCATTTTTTCTTAGAAATGAACCATATGGTAAAACCATACATTTTTGCTATTTTAGTAGTGCTTTAAAAGAATGAACTAGTAGTTTGCAGTGAAGTTTAATGCTGTGAAAATATTTAACATTAAGAATTTGATCGAAAGATAAAATGAATTTATTGTCAACATCATGAGTTCTTAGTTTATATTGTTGGCAGGTATTTTAACAGTGATTTATAAAAAACAGTCTCAATGAAGGTGTTATTGTTTTTCTGGAAGAAATTAGCTGTTTAGCTGTGGAAATTTAGCGCAGTGCTGAGACAAATCTGTATTTTACATATTATTACACATAGTGTGTATCTCTTTATTGTATATTTTACAGTGTTGATGAATTCCAAGAAGTACTGAACCAGTAACATAAGATGTTCACCAAAATATGAATAGTAATGTTTTATTAGGTGTTTGAATAAAAAAATGACTGAAACTATACCTTTTTAATGTATATGTGAATTTAAATACAGAAAATATATTATTTATACCTAGTATATGCATTAAAATAAATTGACTTGATCCTATGTAGAGAGTAATCATAAGATAACATTTGTTTTTTCCCGGTATCCCCTTTTACCCGCTATTTCCACTCTGTCTTTTATGTAACTACTCATACTGGATTTCACCATAACTGTTTCTGAAAATAATGGAAAAACCTGTTACTTGTTAGGAGACTCTACAGTGTCATCTTTGAAGTCTTTATAGTACCAGTGAACACAAAGTACCAGTATAGTACCAGAACACAAAATAGGGGCATGGACAGCTGATATACTGTCATTCAGCTGCTCAAGAGCATCACCTTTGTCAGAGATCTTAACTCATCATATCATGTGGGACATTCTCAAATTCCAGTGGGAATAGGAAATGTTGTACATCCTCTGTTGAAGGCAGAATACTCCTGTGCATTGTACAGACAGTGGCCACATACTGTTTGTCTGTTTCTTTGATAAATAGTTCAGGGCCATAATAAACAACTCAGTCAGAGAGACTCTCAGCTGATATTAGGAAAGGCATTCTGCATATGCTCTACTTTCTACCATTACCTTGGCTTTGACATTCTTGAAAGTGGGGAAAGGAAGAATAGAGGAGTTTTGAAAGTCATCAATATCTTAATACTTCATAAAAACATAAACTTTTCATAGCATAAAGAACATTAGACAGAATTTTTTGAATTCATGTCGCTCGGTTATGTCCAATTCTTTGTGACTCCATGAACTATAGTCTGCCAGGCTCTGTTCGTGAAGTTCTCCAAGCAAGGATACTGGAATGGGTTGCCGTTCCCTTCTCCAGGGGATCTTCCTGACCTAGGGATTGAACCCAGGCGTCCCACCTTTCAGACTAAGAATTGGGAACTGTAAATTCCAGAATGGCTCTGTCATATTCATTTTTCAAGTCACTGAAGTGTCGTCTTTAAGCCTTGTTTTCTTTACCTAGAAATAGCACACACGGAGAAGGTGATGGCACCCCACTCCAGTACTCTTGCCTGGAAAATCCCATGGACGGAGGAGCCTGGTAGGCTGCAGTCCATGGGGTCGTGAAGAGTCAGACACGACTGAGCGACTTCACTTTCACTTTTCACTTTCATGCATTGGAGAAGGAAATGGCAACCCACTCCAGTGTTCTTGCTTGGAGAATCCCAGGGACAGGGGAGCCTGGTGGGCTGCCGTCTATGGGGTCGCACAGAGTCGGACATGACTGAAGCGACTTAGCAGCAACAGTAGCACACATGTTTTTCTTAAGGCTGGATGGGACTGATCTCTTCTGTATAAATCACTTATACTAGACTTGAGAAAACCAAAGTCGAGAAAGGTAGAAGAACTGATTCAGAATCCTAAAACCTAGTTAATGACAGTTCTGAGGTTCTGACCTAACATCTTTCCAATTATAGCTACTAAACTCTTATTCTAAAATTTACTGATTCCACAGTTGTGTTTTTTCTCATTGAAATAAATATTTTTCTCAAATTTCATAATTTGTTTTTCAGAAAAGATTAAGATTATTTTCTATTAAAAAGGACAAAATAACTTAAATCCTGTGCTGTGATGTCTAGTTCAGGGGTCTTTGTTTTATATTTATCCACAGTAGAAACTTCAGTAGAGGGTTTGAAGTTGTCTGTGCATGTGCAGTTAAGCACACTCTTACATACCCATGAGGGTGTGGTGGGAAATCATTGAAATAGTGGAATCTGGAAGAGTTTTCCTTTAGAGAATATACCTGTTTTCTCCCAACTCTGCTACCTGAAACGGAGTATTTTTTCCTGTGGGTTAAAGCAAATGAAGAACACACTGAGGTGTAGAAGTTAGTTTGGAGAAAATAACAGAACCGTAATCTTTCCTGTGTCTTCAGCTTGGTCTGCACTAACTCCTCTTTTCAGCTATTTTTCACTTTGTATTTTCTCATGACCCAGAAACTTCCTTACTGAAATTCTCCACCAGTAGCACCAGTCTCTCTTCTAGTTATGGCTTCTAATTTATGGCTTTTGTTTTTTTGACTCCTCTTTCTCTGCCTTTCTCTTAAATCTGTTCTTCTAAAGGTTTCAGTCCTTTCCTTTTATTCCATACACACACTTAAAGTGGTCTCATTCAGCTTTTTCCAGTGTATCACCTGATGACTGCCAAATCTTAGATTGGACCTATATATTCAATTGGCTTTGTAATTCCTGTGGCCTAGTAACATTTTAGGTACTCAAATACTGATTGAATGAGATATCTATTGGTAACTCTTAATTTAGCATGTTCAGAAGTATATTAATAATTTTCCTCCTTTTTCTATACCTGATCCCATCTTATCTCCTGGCTTAGTGAACAAGTGATCACAGTGTTACATTATCTACACTGCTCCACCACCCTCGACACTTGGTGGGTTTTCTGTTCTTTGTTTTTTGCTTTACAGGATTTCTCCTCCTCCTCTACTTCTCATACCCTCTGTTAGTTCAGTTCAGTTGCTCAGTCATGTCCGACTCTTTGCCACCCTCTGTTAAGTGAGATGCATGTTTGTGAGGGTTAGCAAGAATTAGAAGCCAAAGTTAAAGTATTAGTTGCTTAGTCGTGTCTGACTCTTCACAACTATATGGACTGTAGCCCACCAGGCTCCTCTGTCTGTGGGATTCTCCAGGCAAGAATACTGGAGTAGGCTGCCATGCCCTCCTCAAGGAGAATATCTGGACCCAGAGATTGAACCTGGATCTCCTGAATTGCAGGCAGATTGTTTCCCATCTGAACCACTGGGAAAACCCCATTAGAAGCCAAAGGGTGAAGGGGAGTGGCAAAAACTTATGCTAAAAATAGAAAACATACACCTTCAGTTCAGTTCAATTCAGTTGCTCAGTCATATCTGACTCTTTGTGACCCCATGGACTGCAGCACGCCAGGCTTCCCTGTCCATCACCAACTCTCAGAGCTGGCTCAAACTCATGTCCATCAAGTTGGTGATGCCATCCAACCATCTCATCCTCTGTCGTCTGCTTCTTCTCCTGCCTTCAATCTTTCCCAGCATCAGGGTCTTTTCCAGTGAGTCAGTTCTTCACATCAGGTGGCCAAAATATTGGAGTTTCAGTTTCAGTCCTTCCAGTGAATATTCAGGACTGATTTCCCTTAGGATGGACTGGTTGGATCTCCTTGCAGTCCAAGGGACTCTCCAGAGTCTTCTCCAACACCACAGTTCAAAAGCATCAGTTCTTCAGTGCTCAACTTTCTTTATACTCCATCTCTCACATCCATACATGACTACTGGAAAAACCATAACTTTGACTAGATGGACCTTTGTGGCAAAGTAATGTCTCTGCTTTTCAATATGCTGTTTAAGTTGGTCATAGCTTTTCTTCCAAAGAACAAGAGCCTTTTAATTTCATGGCTGCAGTCCCCAGCTGCAGTGATTTTGGAGCCCCAAAAAATAAACTCTGTCACTGTTGCCATTGTTTCCCCATCTATTTGCCACGAAGTGACAGGACTGGATGCCATGATCTTAGTTTTCTGAATGTTGAGTTTTAAACCAAGTTTTTTACTCTCCTCTTTCACTTTCATCAAGAGGCTCTTAAGTTCTTATTTGCTTTCTGCCATAAGGGTGGTGTCATCTGCATCTCTGAGGTTATTGGTGTTTCTCCTGGCAATCTTGATTCCAGCTTGTGCTTCATCCAGTCCAGCGTTTCTCAAGATGTACTCTGCATATAAGTTAAATAAGCAGGGTGACAATATACAGCCTTGACATACTCCTTTCCTGATTTGGAACCAGTCTGTTGTTCCATGTCCAGTTCTAACTGTTGCTTCTTGACCTGCATACAGATTTCTCAGGTGGCAGGTCAGGTAGTCTGGTATTCCCATCTCTTTCAGAATTTTCCACAGTTTGTTGTGATCCACACAATCAAAGGCTTTGGTGTAATCAATAAAAGAGAAGTAGATGGTTTTCTAGAACTCTCTTGCTTTTTCGATGATCAGTGGATGTTGGCAATTTGATCTCTGGTTCCTCTGCCTTTTCTAATTCCAGCTTGAACATCTGGAAGGTAACGGTTCACAGACTGTTAAAGCCTGGCTTGGAGAACTTTGAGCATTACTTTGCTAGTGTGTGAGATGAGTGCAATTGTGTAGTAGTTTGAGCATTCTTTGGCATTGCCTTTCTTTGGGATTGGAATGAAAACTGACCTTTTCCATTCCCATGGCCACTGCTGAGTTTTCCAAATTTGCTGGCTTGCCGAGTGCAGTACTTTCACAACATCGTCTTTTAGGATTTGAAATAGCTCAACTGGAATGCCATCACCTCCACTAGCTTTGTTCGTAGTGATGTTTCCTGGGGCCCACTTGACTTTGCATTCTAGAATTTCTGGCTCTAGGTGAGTGATCATACCATCATGGTTGTCTGAGTCATGAAGATCTTTTTTGTATAGTTCTTCTGTGTATTCTTGCCAGGAATATTCTGTATTCTGTACAGAAGTATTCTGTGTATTCTTGCCAAGAATATTGTATATTCTGTACACGAAACACACACTTTAGCATCTACATAATTTTATACATTGGGTTCCCCATATAATTATTCATCCCTATACCAGTCTGTGAAGAAGCGTCTGTGATTGTGAGATGATTGCGGAACATTTGGTAGGCTTGGGACAGGAAAATGAAACAGTGAAATATTTGTCAGACAAGTTCTTGTGATGCAGTTATGCTTTTTTCCAGCATGAAAATCACCTTCTTAATGTAGTGACAGTTTCATTTTATAGCACACTTTGAGATTAAATGTATTCATCCCATCTATCAAAACAAGCATGCTTTTCCTAAGAAAATGTGAAGCATTTCAACTTTATACAACTTTTTGACTACTTGATTTATTTATATCATAGGCAGCTGGTTCATTTTCTCATTCCTAATCTTCAATACTAAAGTAAGTTGAAGAATGAGGATTTTACAATAGTTTATATCCTGTTGATATTTACATTTTTCTTATTTTGTCCTTATTTAAAATGAATTAGGATTGTGGCTTTTAAATTTAACTTTTCTGCAGAATTTTTTCCCCTTTCATATTAAACTAGGCCTAGTACAGATAGATGCCAAAAAATGACAACATTTATAAGATGCTGTACATTTGATAGGAGATAACTTGTTCTGAAGACATTTGAGAGATAATACTCATTGTGCATATTAGGAGCTTCTAGTTAACTATCCCTCCTCAAGTGTACAGAATTTGCACAATGCTATCCTTTATCCAGATGGCTCCATGGTAAAGAATCCGCCTGCCAAGCAGACGACCAGGGTTGGATCCCTGGGTCAGGAAGATCCCCTGGAGAAGGAAATGGCAGTGTATGCCAATATTCCTGCCTGGGAAATCCCATGGATAGAGGAGCCTGGCTGGCTACAGTCCATGGGGTCACAAAGAGTCAGACACAACTCAGTGACTAAACAACCACCCCTTATCCTTTAATGTCTGCGAAGATTCTTTTGGAACAGATGTGTCAACCAAAAGAATCTGTACTGTACAGAGAAAAGGTAAAGGTTAATCACCTGTTCTTAACATAAGAGGCATTATCCAAACTAATGGTGTTTTTAGTGTTGTGAATTATGAACGGAACCAACCATCATTCTCTATGAAATTTAAAACAGCAAATGGAGGCTTATATACTGACAAAACTCTTACTTTGATACTGCCAGATTAATTTATAATTCAATGTGGATTAAATTATAAAAAGTAGAAAATGTTTTCTTGGCTTTCAACTCATCATCTGTTGAAAAGTTGTCTCTTCTGTTGGTTTGCATTCAAGGTAAAAATTAGTCAGCCTGGACGATATAGTGAAAAGTTCTTAGGCTAAGGATGCAGTTTTTCTGGAGAGAAATAGTTTGGCAAATCTCAAGGAAAAAATTGTTTTATATGAGAATTATTGCTCTAAATCTGAAAATCATTAACAGCACTCATTTGTTCTTGTCATTGGAGAACAATCTTAAGGGGCTTATTGGAGAATTTGGCATGGGAAGTTTTGCTTTCTGGAGAAAGGGGAAAAGAGCATTGTGCAAAAATAATTTAGTTGTTGTATGAAACATGATAAATATTCTTTCATGTGTGTTTTCTAGCCTCATTTCTACTTTATTTATGTAATTTTGGGAAGATGCAGTAGCTCAACCAGCTTAGGATGTTTTCTGGGAAGGAAAGCATATGTTTTTAAAACTATGGAAGTAAGTAAGTTGTTGCAGTTCTGTACACTGCTTCCTATCAAGTAGAAGCAGAATGTTACAGAGAAGTAAGATGGCCTGACTCTGTCTCTTATAGAGACACCCCAACTTAATTTGCAATTTTGTATGTTAAATTTTCAAGATAACCCCCTCTCCCCCCACTTTTGTTTTTTTCCTTTTTTGAGATGAGAAAAGCTGTCTTTATGTTGGGCTTCTCTGGTGTCTCAGGATGGTAAAGAATCTGCCTGAAATACAGGAGACCAGGGTTTGATCCCTGGATTGGGAAGATTCCCTGGAAAAAGGAATGCCAACCTGCCCTAGTATTCTTGCCTGGAAAAGTCCATGGATAGAGGAGCCTGGTGGGCTTTTTTTTTTCTTCTCCTTTTGTGAAAATAGAAACAGGAGACCAGGGTTTGATCCCTGGATTGGGAAGATTCCCTGGAAAAAGGAATGCCAACCTGCTCTAGTATTCTTGCCTGGAAAAGTCCATGGATAGAGGAGCCTGGTGGGCTTTTTTTTTTCTTTTCCTTTTGTGAGAATAGAAACAGGAGACCAGGGTTTGATCCCTGGATTGGGAAGATTCCCTGGAAAAAGGAATGCCAACCTGCTCTAGTATTCTTGCCTGGAAAAGTCCATGGATAGAGGAGCCTGGTGGGCTTTTTTTTTCTTCTCCTTTTGTGAGACTAGAAAAGCTTTCCTTATATCCATCTGTAATAAAGAATATAAATGGTGCCCTTTCCATCCCCTATCCTCTGGCAAGCACTATTTTGTTTTCATTAATCTTTCTCCCTCAGCAGTGTGTAAGCCCTTAAGTTCGTCTTGGTCCAGGGCTCTATGTTTAGCATCTCAAATAAAAGTGGGCACTTAATATTTAATACTTAACTGGTTGACTTCATTAATTAAATTATCCCTTTCTGGCCCTTCCCATTGTTCCATCAATTTTATTTGTGTGTCATTTTTTGTATACAACTCCCATACTCCCAGTGTTCCGCTGGCCATCCAGTGTTTGCTTAGCACTGTTCTTGGTCAAAGTGGACTTTGACCCTTCCTTTGTGGAATTTAACATCTTCCAAAGATTGTTGATGTGAATAACCTCTCCTATCTCCTAAGCTGTGAACAAGGTGCATAGCATTGCCAGGCTTTGATAGCAGTGCCCTCATCACAGCAATGTTTGAAGCATTCCTAAACTTGCAAGGACCTTCAGATTTTATCTGATCCTTTTTAATGTTTCTGGAGTTTTCAACCTCTCTTGATCCCTTAGAAGAATATAGTTCTTTAATTTTATATTAGTTTTAGAAATTTTTGCTAATCTATGTACAAATATTTTCAAAAACAGTACCTTTTTATTCACATTTCTATGAAGATATTTGGACAGAGTCCAAAGTTTTCTACAACTCTATGGGAATTAATGAGGGTTTTCTCCCTGCCCCTTTGGTAGAATTTTACTTGGCTAAATGTATAAAAGTCTCTGGCACTGATTTTAAAAATACTTAATGGTCAAAAAATGTCATTGGCTTTTAATATTTTAAGAGTTTTATTCCATTTTCCTTTCTTTGATTTGTAGGTAATACACTCCATGGATTACTTTACCTTATTCTTCTCATTAGGATTACATAGTGAATTCTAAAACAGCAATAAAGCATGTTCAGTCATTTTCTTCTGAATCCCGAGAATGAGGTCTGAAATGAGCTCTGACCAAATGGCAGCTAGCCCTAGCTTTTTCTTTAGCCAAAATTACATTCCCATTTTCCATTACCTCATTTATATCCTTTTTTACTCTCATTCTTTTTTATATATTTAAAATTCTTCTAACTTTCTTTAATAGTGTATTTTCTAAAGTTTACTTTAGACCATTCAAAGACTTGTGGTAAAAAAGGGCTGGGGATGGGATTATATTGATTGCTTTCCCATTTTCATAGTTTTTTGGGTTTTGTTTTTTTTTAAGGGCCTATATCTTTAAAATATATGTATATTATGTGTAGAAGTTATATAGATCTGCATTTTAATCATAAACAGAATCAGATTCCCCCAGTTCCAACAGCTTTGCAGCAGTGTTTCCAACTTGATGTTTCAGTAATGTGTTCCGTAAATTTTTTAGCAAACCTCAACAGGAGGATAATAATAAAAATCTTGAGTAACATTTATTTGCAACTTAATCCCATATGCCCAACATTGTATACTTTACATAAATTTTCTAATTTGTTACAGCAGTTTATAAGTGATATTATTATTCATATAAGTGAAGAAACCTGAACAAGGGAGGTTAAATTGACTTGCTCTTAAGATATACATTATAATCATTTCATTTATAGCTCTAAGGAAGCATTATGGAATTATATTAATATTTTGGAATTCTGTCTTTAGTTTTAATTTTGAGTTCATTTTTCAGTCTTTCATGTAGTTATCTATAGAATTACGATGTAATAACTATTGACCCCACTGACAAAATTGAAAACTGAGCTTATTTTTAGGTGGCTTCTTTAAGGAGGGGTCATGACATCATAAGTAGAATCATTCTTTTCTTACTTATTTTCTCAGACACTAAAATGAGAAAACAAAAAAATCATTAGGATATAATCATCTTTAACTTACTATTGATTAATTCAAGTATATAAAAATCATATCACTTTAGTACAGATTTACAGGTAATTTGAAACATTTTCATTGTTATAGAAGCTTTTACAGTCTTATTATATGATTACCAGTAGGAGTCCTAACAAATATAATACCAAAAGAATTAGCACTCCTTGACTTACAGAGTGAAGTGAACATTAAACTGAAAATCTGATCTTTACACTAAACGCAGGCTTGGAGCCTGAGGATGAGTTTATTAGTTCATGTCTACTTAATTTTAGAGATGCCAAGTTTCCTTGACATTGACAATGTCCCATTGAGTGGAGGATAGAGTCTAAGTCATTTTTAGGATAAGCTTCATTTCATTTATTAAAAATAACTAAACATAAGTAATCCTTCTATAAACCAGCTCCAAGTTTATAGCTCAATCTTACTGAAGGTAAGGCAACCACGTCTTATTCCCCAGTAACCTGTAAAGTAGCTAGCTATCAGACCTTGCCTACCATACATGTGACTTACCTAATCTCTCACAAGATTCTCATTAGGCTGAAATCTCTTAGTGTGGGTATTCCTTTTTTATTTTTTGGCTGTGCCACACAGCATGTGGGATCATAATTTCCCAACCAGGGACTGAACCCTAGCCCCCTGCATTGGAAGCATAGAGTCCTAACCACTGGACCACCAGGGGAGTCCTTTTTTTTTTCTTTTTTTCCTACTGTTGTTCTTAATTTTTCTCATGGCCAGTGCTCTTTACTACCTGCCCTTAACAGGTGACATAGCTCTATTAAGTTTGCACATGAAGATCATGGATCAGTGTAATTTTGTGCTGGAGAATTTGGATATTGTTTCTTTTAGCACGTTTGTTACTCTGTGCAAGGCACCACATGATAGGTAATGCAGGAAGTATACAGATGAGCAAGAATAATCTGGTAGTTGAAGTCTACTGAGTCCTCACTAGTATCAAGCATTATTCTAAATGTTTTACCACATGTATTACCTCACTTGATTTTCACAGTAGCTGCATGAGCTAGGTACTGTTGTTATCTCCATTTTATGGATATGAGAACTGAGGCAGGAATATAGAAATTGACCCCAGGAATATCTAAGTCTAACACATGTACAGAGTAGATATGGGCCACAAATCCAAGCAGTTCTGCCTTTAGGACCTATGTTTAGCCATCATATAATATTGCTTCTTACTCCTTGATCTCAAGGAACTCAGTTGCCTAAGTTATTCTTAAGCTTTCCAGGAACTTTAGAGCAGAGCTATATCACCTCTCTATAATGGAGGGTACAATGGACTCTATAGGCAAGGTGCTATTAGCACTCAGCAGTTTTCCAGTTTGTATGTTGACTTTCACATGATTCTGGTGTTAATAATATTCCTCTTCTGTGAAAATTCTCTGAGACTTGTCTTTAATAGGGTTTTGGATGTGTGAGTGAAATGCTGTAGTTCTGCAAATAAATGGAATGCCTTAGTAAAGTTAAGTCACTCAGTTGTGTCCGACTCTTTGCGACTCCGTGAACTATAGCCCACCAGGCTTCTCCATCCATGGGATTCTCCAGGCAAGAATACTGGAGTGAGTTGCCATTTCCTTCTCCAGGGGATCTTCCCGACCCAGGGATCGAACCCAGATCTCTCGCATTGCAGGCAGACACTTTAACCTCTGAGCCACCAGGGATCATACCCGCCCTAGTAAAGTTTTATTCAGTTAAGATTTGATAAAACAATTACATGCCTAATTTCTCCCAGAAATTTTATAGTGGATTTGTATGGTTCTAGGGGTGGTAAACAGAGAAGGCAATGGCAAGCCACTCCAGTACTCTTGCCTAGAAAATCCCATGGATGGAGGAGCCTGGTAGGCTGCAGTCCGTGGGGTTGCTATGGGTCGGATACAACTGAGCGACTTCACTTTCACTTTTCACTTTCACACATTGGAGAAGGAAATGGCAACCCACTCCAGTGTTCTTGCCTGGAGAATCCCAGGGACGGGGGAGCCTGGTAGGCTTCCGTCTATGGGGTCACACAGAGTCAGACACAACTGAAGTGACTTAGCAGCAGCAGCAGGGGTGGTGGAGAGGGACTTGAAAACCATTCCAAAATGACCATAGATAAAGCAGAAAATAACATTGCTATAGGTTTGATGTTCTCTTACCTTCTTTCACCAGAAGTTTTGAGATGTGGCAGAGCAGAAACGTTGGACTTGATGTTGATGGACTAAAGTTGTGCAGATAATTATCTTCAGTTCTGACTGGTTGAGCAAAAGTCTCAAGAGATTCCTCTAAAATTTTTAGTTCACAAATGAGTTAAGGGAAGATTTGCTCTAAGCAGAACATATTTTTAGAAGATAATTGTTCTAGAAGAGTGGTAGCAAAGTTGTTAGTTGCAAAGATGAGCTAAAGACACACACACTGGAATTAGCCATTTGGACTAGTGAAATCCCTGTGGATTCCATTCAGAAACTGTTGAATCTCAGTATTGGAAAAATATCTAACAGCTCGTTGAAGTTATTTTAGTCCCACCCATAAGCATGCAGTAATGCTCATAAAGCTGTCCAAACTTTCTGACGTGACTAGCAGATAAACTTTTTCTAAATAGTTAAGATCAGTAAATTAGGGAGGGAAAAGTATTAATAAATAAGCTTAGAGTTGTAATTCACTTCTGTAAAACCATTGGCTCACCAAATATTCTGCACATTTGTAATATCAATGTTTTACTGATATAAAAACATAAAGTAGATTTTAGGAAATTTTGGTATTCATATGAAACCATATGAAGGTAACATTGAAAAATTCATTTGTATATTTCTGTTTTTATAAATTTGCCATTAAAGACTGTATGCATTATTTTTGTTTTTAAAAATATGTATCTTGTGGATTTCTTCATTCTTTTTGAAATTGACATAAAATATATTGTCAAGAATTCAAATTTAATCATTTCATGTGAAAGGCATAAACTCAGTTTGAAATAACTTTTATTCAATGCAAATTGTTGGCAAAACTAGAGTTTTTTCTAATTTCCTGTCTATATTTTTTATAAATAAAATGTATGATGTTGCTGAAATCTTAAAATTATTTTTCCATTGGAAGTTACAGCATTCTCATAAAGGCTTTAAATAAATTGTTAAGAATCTTGACATGTATTGAATTTTGATTTAAAATAAAGCTAAAATTTGTTTTACGTTGTGACAAATAATTTACATTTTAGAAAACAAACTTTGCCTGTATTCAGTCAATAATATTTTAAAAATAACTTGGATTATAGATACAGATAATCTTCTACAGTATATTAAAGGAAGATGAAACTATATTCATAAATCCCCTTTTATAGTTACAGTAAAAATTCACTTAAAAACTATATCTGTAGAAATGAATTGTGCAAAATAATATACATGTAACATTTACATTTTTAGGAACTGAAAAATAGAGTTCTGTGTCATTTAAATTGGAGACTGCGTCTCTTCAGTCAATAGGCTTGATCAGCATCTGAACTGCTCTCAAGGAGTATGAGCCACCTCGGTATTCAGCCCAAAATATCCCATCTTGGTACTTGCTTCTGTAATGGCCTCCTCTGTACCAGACTCCATTGAGATTAGAGTGTGCACAGGCATTGTACCACCATCCTCCTTTATGGAAGTGGGCGCAGTTTCCTTTGAGGAAAAAAATATAGACATCAGAGTAAAAGTTTCTTCTAAGTGTGGTGCTCTGTAAGCCATCAAAAACGTACTCTACTTGGAGAACAGTTTGAGTTTTTCATCCTGATTTCAGTCAACCTTTATTTTCACAGTGTTGTTTTTCATTTATTCTGTTACTGTTGCTTGAGTATCAGCTACTTCACTTGAATTGCCTTTTTATGCTTTTTTTGTTGTTGTGAGTGATTTTCTTTTCTGGGAGGCAGGGTAAATAAAATGCAAGTAGTGTTTGTATGTAAGAGAGAGAGATGGGAGAGATTGGGAGGGGAAAAGATATGGAGTTGCTAAAGAGGGTAAAGTTGGGTAAAACTGATTTTCAAAATAGCAAAAAAATCTATATATAAAATAGTACTGTTAACAATCAAATGAGTTTCTGTAAATAAGGCAAATATTATGGTCAAATCTGTCTTCTTTGTTCCTCTTTTGCCAGAGTGAAATAGAGACCTGTGTGCTGCTTGCCATGACACAGCTCAGTGTAAAAATAAATCAATTTTCAGGAGATATCTCTTTATCAGAGCCAGAAACCTAGGCTAAAAAGGCAAAACATGTGTGAAAATTAAATTAAAAATTACATTATGTGGATGACCTGAGTCTTTCTAAAGAGAAAATTTCTCCTCTGAATAAAACTTTTCTGCCATTTCTGTACCCCCTGCTGCAGTCGTCTTGCTAGTCATCTTTACCAAAAAGTGCCTTTACCCCGTGTACCCAAATGACTCACTTCCTTTGCTCCCTTTGCTTTGCTTCCTTTGAACTTTGTTCAAATGTTACCTTTTTTGTCCATCCCACGTAAAATGGCACCCATCCCTGTTCCCTTATTCAGTTTTACTTTTCCTAAAGCACTTATCACCACCTAAGAAATCACTTTGTTTCCTTCCAGAAAGTTAAGTTCCAAAAGGGCCGGAACTTTGTTCAGTATGTTCCTCGGAGCCTACAACAATGCCTACCACATGGTAGCTGTCCAGTGGGATTTGTTAGCAGTTTTAGGCAGTTGCAAGTTTATTTCCAGATGACTATGTTTTGTTTCCCATCCCACCCCATCAGGTTAGAAGAGCAGGACCTTGTTTACAGTGTTCACGCTTTGCGATTGCCTTAGAGAAGAGCTCCTAAAAAGCTGTTCCTTTCCTCAGGTTGTATTCCCTTTGACTGAGTCCAAAACAACTTTTCTGAAAAGATTTCAGTGGCATATACTTTATAACAGGGTTCTATTTAGTGCATAGAAAGTGGTGGTCCTGCGAAGAACACGCATCAGTTTTTTCTCACTCACCTGCATACATATCTTTATCTCTGTCCAGAGTGGTGAACTGTTTACCATTATGCCACATCATGGAATCCCCAGCATTCCCCTGGTAAGTCCCCAGACGCAGTCTATAGAATTCATTTTCTGGTTCGAGGCGGAAACTGCTGTATTCTGCATAGACTTTTTTGTCACTCCAGTCTTCTAATTCAATCAATAGCTTATAATTATCTTGATTGCTAAGCAAATAGATATTTTCCAGTCCAAGCCAATATTCTCCATCAATGTTTCCAAATCCTTTCTGTTATTAAACAAAGAACATGCATACATGAATAAGTGTAGAGATAGTAAGCATTTTCTAGATGTTTTAAACACCTGATAGCTTAAAGATATTGACCATTTAAGTGGTAATGTAATCTTCCATTTTTGTAGATCACCTGTTCTACTGAAGTCCCACGTAATCACTTTGTTTTGTTTTGCTTTCTCTCAATTTGTCAGCATTTATTTGCACAACTAACTCCAAAGTCTACAAATAAGATAAAAGCAGAATTGAAATTATTCATAGAAATATTAACTAGTACACTACCCAGATCCTCGAAAATGTTGCCTGATTTCTTTCATACTCACACGAAGAAACAAATTTTTGTTCTAAAAGTGTATAGGTATTGTTTCCACCATAGTCAAATAAATAATACATCTAACATTTTTTATGATATTCAGTAAAAATGCTAGGATCTGTTTTAGAACAAATTATCTTCTTTAGCTCTATTAAAAATAAAATTAGAAATGTAAGATGATAAAATAGTAATCTTCAAAGTCCCTTTGGAAAATTGTAAGTTAATGTTTGAAGAAAGTAACAAATTAACTATCCTATTTCCATAAATATTTGCCATCGCAAGTATGCAGCAGAATATAAGTTTGATAAACCTGATCTTAATGCTAAATGTATTTTCAAAGAGGTTGTGTTCTTTCAATTGTTACTTGTTTAGAAACTTATACAACTTCTCACATGAATATATTAATGTCTCATTATTATAAGCAATAATACAGAGTATAGGACTTCCAAAACATGACCTTTTTTCTAAGATTGTTTACCTCCAATTAAATACACTTGATAATGGGTGCAGATGTGGTCATGAACAAAAAAGCAGTTGTCTTCCTAGAAAATGAAATTGTGATCAGTCTTGGAAAAGAATTAAATATATGTGTAAATCATCCAGACTGAAAGGGAACATTTTAAAGTACATCTTTAGTTTCCTTTTTACATTTTAATTTTGACTTGAAACCAAAAATGAGGATTGTCTTTTGGACGAATGCAGATAATGAAAAACATACGAAGAGTGATTTTTTAGCTGTGTATCTTATTTATTGCATAAAATGACTGTTTGTGCAAGAGCTGCTTTGTTCTACCTCTCCCCCAGGGCTGAATCACTGATTTACCTTATAATTTTCCCAGTTTCTGAAGAAGTTGACAGAGCCATCTGTTCTTTTCTGAATAACAGTCCAACCCCCAGGATCCAAACTGTTCTCACACCATAGTTGCATTGGTCCATTGCTGTTTTCAGGTTTGATCATATAAATCCCACTGACTGAATGTCCAGCGTCTTTTGCATGCTGACAATCTTTGTATGGTCCTGTAATTAAAATTGCTTTGATTGCCAGGAAGCTTAATAGGAAAAGAGCCATATTAAAGTAGTTTTTAGTCAAGAGTCTTACCGTTGTTTCTTTACAGATACCGTTTTTAATGTATTGTGTACAGAAACCTCTAAAAGCTAAAGAAATTAAGTTAAAAGAAAAAAGAATCCAAATAAAAGAATTATCCTCCCCCCAGTCCCACTGTCTGGAACATTAACTTGATTTTCCACTGTTCTTGCAAGTCTTTGTCCAAATACATATATTTTTTGTATTGTTATAATTCTAACACCCAGAGAAAATTGGATTCTGTCTTTTTGTTTCAACAAACATTTCCATGGGACTACAGTCTCCATTCTAGCACTTACAGTAACTGTAAGACACAACCTTTGATGTTGATATATCATGTTTATCTCTGTCATTAGACACTGAGTTTTGCTATTATAAGTAACACTGTACTTAGTGTCTTCTTTTTGACTTCATTTTTTCATACTTATGAAAATGTTGCGGGATTGATCTGCTAGATCAAAAGTGTATGAACAGTTTTACAGTTCTTCATGGCGTCCAATTTATAGTTACCAAAATTTTATTTCAGTGGATCACACTAGTCCCTTGAGATACTCAGTGAAAATGGCATACCATGGTCAAGTAAGTTTTAGAACTGCTAAATATTCTATCACCCTTTCAGAAACACAGTATACATTTACATATGAAAGACTGAGAAACCCTGAAATAAACCAGTCTCCCAAGCTTTTGGAATCTTTTAAATTTTTCCCTCATACAACAGTTCATAAGAATACATTTCAGGAATGTTGGCAACATGCCTTTCTAAAGTGTTGTATCAATTTATATGACTAACAGTAATTTTCTTATTTAATCTACACAGTAACCTTCTGATAGTTTACAGATGTTCTGTAGATGAAACAGTTAACTGACTAGTCTTTAAACCCTAGACTTAAGCCCACTTTTTTCTAATCCCAGAACCCATGCTCTGAACTGTTATGCTACAGTTATTCCCATGTTATCTCACAGTTGTATGAATTCACTCCCTATTTTTCAATCTACTGATAAGTTCTTCATATATTTTAAAATGACAGAACATTTTGTGTAATCGTTTGTAGAGTATCTGACTCTTGAACTTGTGATTTCCATATTTCTGATCTAAAGAAAGATAGCATCTAGTTTACTGAGCATTCTTCAGTTTCACCCTTCTCCAGTGTTTTGATGCTTTGAATTTTTTAATAAGCATGTCAAAATATTAAGTGATTCAGAAATAAGAATTACCCTAAAGATCAACCCTAAGTTACCCTAAAGAACAACCAAATGAGTATAGAAATTTCAGTTGTCAAATTTTATATTTTACTAAAAATTTTTAAGTTCTGACATGTAGAATTTTTAGAAATTGTGTGAGAGTTCCATCAAGTAAAATTCATACAAGAAAATCTGTACTGTCATGATAATAGGATTGTTGAAATTTTGAGGAATGTGTTTTCTGTACGGTGCCAAGTATGTACAAGGTCCCTGATGGGGCCTTATTGGGGTAGAATTAATCTCATTAAATAAATAGTTACACAGCTACATCATTAGAAGGGATTCTTGGAAACTGTAAACTCTTCCCTCTAGATTATTCCTTAAGGATGGAGACTGTTTTTTGTTTTTCTTCTGACTTCATGTCATCAGTGTTTGAACCATTAAGTAGACTGTCAATTTTTTGTTAAGCAAATGAATCAAAGTTGCTTTCACATTTTAAATACAGGGAAATTGAAAACCACATACAAAAAGAAGAGATGATCAATTTCTCTAGTCCATATTTTTATTGTGTTTCATTGATATTTCTGTTTCGAGTTTTTAAAAATTATAATGACTGTAAGCACTACTGGTTGCTACTAAAAATTTATAGAAACTGGAAATACGTAATGCTGCCTTTCTTGGGTTATATTTATTTTAAGTATTAAATTTCTTAGTTCTAGAGCTTCAATTAGATTATTTTTTATCATTTTTATTTCTCTTCTGAGAGTCCAGTCTTGCATTTATTATGGACATAGTTTCCTTTAAGCTGTAATAACTACTTTAAAAATTCTTGTTCCTTCTATTTCTAGTTTGTTGAGAGCTCTTACTATGAATGGATTTAGGATTTTGTCAAGGCTTTTATTTATCTACTGACATGATGATATGGTTTTTCTTTATTTGCTAATATGATAAATTCTATTGATTGTATTTTTAGTGTTAAACCAACCTTTTGTTCCTGGGATAACCTCAACTTTGTCATGTTATATTATCATTTTTATATATAGCTTGATTTGTTAAAATTTTGTTAAGAATTTATGCTTTTATAGTCCTGAGGATATTGGTTAGATTGTGAAAGCTCATAAATGGTTTCTTAAGCTAGGGAGGGCTCTCCTAAAAATAATGTTTTTCCTTTTCACACTCACCGTAAATTAGATCACATTCCATTTAAATGCAATGTGAATTATTTTTATCTATCTGCCTTCTCAGTTACTGAGTTTAAATTACAAAGTCTTCATAGCCTTTAACACAGTCCTTAATAAAATAGTCATCAATAACTTAGTTCCCTTTTCTTCTTTGTTGCTGACCTTTACACATAGTAGTAACTTATTTAATAATTTAAGTAGCTTGTGTAATAAATATGTTTGTTTTATTAACAGATTTAATGTGGCTATTCAAAGTTGAATGTACAGTCATTTCTATTGTAGAAAAATAATGTATTCCTGAAAAACCTCATGTTCTACAAAATCATGCACTAAAAATAACAGCTAATGTTAGCTGTTAGCATACTTTGTGTTCATCTCCAGTTACTTGTGGCACAGAACATTACTATGCTTGGGTAAAATCCCATGTGAACCAATTTGACCACTTTGTTTTACTGATGTTATTCACCATTTTTTTTTTCAACCAGTCACGTATGAGCTACTTCACATTACAGAAGCATGCACTGTAGTCAAGTCAGAGAAGGGCAGAGAAGTTTAAATGAAGTATGATTTCCAGGTCCAGTCTTAGATTATTTTGTGTAATGCACGGTAACATGTTTTATTTGTTTACTTGTGGGTGAGAGCTGTAGTTTTTATATCCAGTTTAACTGTGTATCTAGTTTAACTCACTTCAGTGCTCAAATATTTGTTGAATTAAACGATTCCTGGCAGCCACAGTGGTTTCCTTGGTTCTGTCTTTTCTGCATCTGCAGTAGACTGAAAACTGTGTTAGGCTCCAGGGATAGAGAAACAGCCATAGAGTCCAGGGGGAAGTGGGGAGAGAAGACTCCAC
This sequence comes from Moschus berezovskii, assembly GCF_049115385.1. NCBI lineage: Eukaryota > Metazoa > Chordata > Mammalia > Artiodactyla > Moschidae > Moschus > Moschus berezovskii. Next base: position 31,974,842 of record NC_142476.1, on the reverse strand, counting down.
TATAGCTTGATGAGTCCTCCGATAGTCAGCAGGGCACACAGGAAACCTGGCTAAGAACTAGCTAACCCAGACTTGTGGGGAAGCCATGGTGTTGGCTCCATCTGCCGAGGCGTGGAGACAGAAGAGAGCTTGATGAACCAGGGGAGTTAGAAGCTCAGTATGAAATGTCTGTGGTGGAGGGTGGCTCTTAGAGCTCTTGAGGTCTGCTGCAGGGTTGAAATTGGTTTCTTCAGTCTGAGAATGCAGTTGTCATAGTTGTTTACAAAATTAACCAGATTTTTTCTAAGTTGTCACTTTGAGAACAGTCAAGAATATCTGAGGAGCACTGCTTTTAAAACTTTTATCAGTATTATAGTTAATGTACACATGCAATACATACAAGTATTTCTCTCATTTCATAAGTGTGCTTCTTCTGTGAATGTCATCTTTGCAAATGTTTGCTCCATACTCATTTGAGTATAATTTTGACAGTTTACATCTTATATTTTACTATATATATTCACAAGTTGATTTGAATTGCTGTAAAACATTTATAAGCATCAAGGTTTTGAGGCTTGACAGAATATTTGTAGAATGCCATGTGTTTCTCTTCTGCTATTTAATAGGCCCTCAGATATTTAAGCAAATTGGGGAGTTCCTGGGTTTTCTAGATCCAGTTTTGATTTGATAAGATTTCCATTTATGCAAATTTAAAATTATCTTCAATTTTAATTTTCAACCCACTTTTTTGTAGTGAGCTTCATGTTTGCAGTTTGGATGCCTGTTAGACTTGGTTGATATAAAGGCTTAGGAAAATGTGGTAGAAATTCTTTTCTGAGACATGTGGATAAAATTAGCAGTATTTGCAGCTATTTCTTTTCTTCCTCCATAAAGCTAATAAATATCAGAATTTAGTGTTTTTTTATATTTGTTTTTATAAATAAACCATTAACCTGTCTTAGCCCAGTATATACTATTGATCTTGGGGGAAATATTTTCTCATTATTAGTTGCTTATCTTATTTATTTTCTGCTATAGGATTAGATTATAGATCATTCTTATATTAAATGTTTTACTGCTTTCTCTTTACCATAAAAAATGCTTCCCAGGCATTCTTAAATGACTAGTAAAGAAGTACCAGCTTTATTTTTGAGAGGCCAGTTTCCCAATTTAACTTGGTGCTTTGTGTAGTATCAGAAATTAAGTTTATTTATGAAATGATTTGTTTATCTATGAAATGATTCAGGAATTTATTATTAGTCGTTTACAGGTATAGACTAGGAGTACCTTTCTTTCAAAATAGGAATTTTATTACAACCTTTTGCTTACAAAAATTTTTATTGGAGTATAGCTGATTTACAGTGTTGTGTTAGTTTCAGTATACAGCAAAGTGAATCAGTTATACATATATGTATGTCCTTTTTTTTTTTTTTTAGATTATTTTCCCATATAGGTCATTACAGAGTATTGAGTAGAGTTCCCTGTGCCATACAGTAGATTCTTACTAGTTATCATATATTATATATAGTAGTGTGTGTATGTCGGAGAAGGCAATGGCAGGCCACTCCAGTACTCTTGCCTAGAAAATCCCATGGATGGAGGAGCCTGGTAGGCTGCAGTCCGTGGGGTCGCTATGGGTCGGACACGACTGAGCGACTTCACTTTCACTTTTCACTTTCACGCATTGGAGAAGGAAATGGCAACCCACTCCAGTGTTCTTGCCTGGAGAATCCCAGGGACGGGGGAGCCTGGTGGGCTGCTGTCTATGGGGTCACACAGAGTCAGACACGACTGAAGTGACTTAGCAGCAGCAGTGTGTGTATGTCAATCCCAATCTCCCAATTTACGCCTCTCCCGCTCTTTTCCCTCCTGCTAACCATAAGTTCGTTTTCTACATCAGTGACTTGCACTGAGTAATCTTGAAATAGTTGTTTTCTATGACGCAATTGGATTCTTCTCAAAGCGTGAAAATGGAATTCTGTACATTGAATTTGAAGGGCCAGCCTCTTTCTTCCTCAGTATATTTGGTGATTAAAATTTGTATAAGACTAACAAAGTCCAGTTAATAGGTCTGATTCATCATAGAAAAATACTGACCAGTCATGCCACATATTTCACAACATGTATTTTTTTAAGAAGAATCCATGTTTTGAACAGAACAGTGTGTTGAAAAAAACAAAAAGATTTCATACTTTGAATAGCACCTTTACTGGCAACCATCTTTATTTAACATATCTGTCCTCTTTCTATAAAGAAATTTAATTACTTAAGTTGAGAGGAAAATCCTTTTCTTTTTGTTGTTGCATTTCTCATTGATTTCCTTACTTTGTCCCGATACTGTGTTCTTTGTGATAGAAGTAGGACGAAAGGGATAACCAACTTAGAACTTTCAGATAATTGGTCAGCAACTAAAATCTTTCGAGGGGTAAATTTTTTAATTGGGTTGAGTTAAGTATAAGATAAATATATTTAGCATTTCTGGAATGGGAAATTTGAGGCAAATGCCTTCTGAAGTGATAATAGATTCTTTCTTGTAAAAATATGAATTACTTTGTTTATTACTCTATAAGCTTAAAATGCAGGTTAGCAACCTGAGCTCTTATATTGAAGTTACTTAAGAATATACCAATTGTTTTTCATAACTGGTTAATAGAAGCATACTTCAGCCCCGTTGCTCAACCAGTCATCCTCTTTAATTTAGTTTTTGTTGGTTTAAATGTTAATATAAGTATTCCACTGAAACCAACTGCATTTTTTATATTTACTAATGGGAAACATTATAAATAATTGAATTGAAAATTAGCTTATTACTCACTAAAAAGCATGTTTTTAGTTTCTAATGACTGCTTTTCAAATTTAACTTTATAAGATTGCTTTTTATATTCCCATACATGGCAAGGTATATATTGGAAAGTATACTCCAAAAAAATATGACAAGGATGGTCAGAGCATACACGCAGCTTATTTTCACTTGTATCACTTCATTTAATCATCACAACAAGCTCTCACAAAAGAAGCAACTGAGCCTCAGAAGAGCCTTGCCAGAATCCAGATTTCCTGGTATGCAGGTCTATTCTCTAACATACTATGAAGGAACTTTCTCAGCTTCATTTACCTACAAGGAATGAACTTATAAATATGCCATCTGTAAAAGGAAAGTGTTTTCTTTCATTAAAGACTAACCCAGAATGTAGCCAATGAACAACATTACGAGTTAAGAATTTTTTGATAGCAATCTGCCAAGTGTATAGTTACATTCCCAAACATTTTGTTTTTCAGGTAGAGAGAAAGTAATTTTTCTGGGGATTATTTCTTGTAAAATGAACAAAAATATCCTGTTATTTGCCATAAGCTCATAGTAAGTTTATTCTCTTGAGGTGCACTTTTCTTATAACCATCTTAAATGAAAATATAAAATTGCTTGTCATTAAGACACCTTTTTAAAAATGCTGATAAGATATATACAACATAAAATGTGCCAGCTTAACCGTCTTTAAGTATACAGTTCAGTGGCATTAGTACATTTTCATTACTATACATTTAATCTCCATAGCTCTTTTCCTCTTGGAAAACTATAACTCTGTACCCATTAAATAACAACTCTGCATCTCCCCCTCCCCCAGCCCCTGGCAGCCACCATTCTACTATCTCTGTGAATTTACTGTAGATACCTCACATATGTGTAGAATAATTGTATCGTATTTGACTTTCTGTGATTGGCTAGGACATTTTTAAAATATACATACACGTTATTCATTTAAGGGGTTTAGAATGACCATGTACCTACATGTAGAGGGCAGTAATATGAAATTCTTGGTGCCAGGAGCATATGTGAGTTCAGCAATAGACATCCATGTTTGCCCTTTTTGTTCAAGTACCCAAACAGCTGACATATTTTCCAGTCTGACATAGGAATAATATGAACAAAGATTTTAGCACATTATATATAAAGAAAAAATAGCAAGTCTGTTGTTGCTTGTAGTAGTTTACATTTGGTAAGAATCACAGAATACTAAGAGGTATTAGAGTCTTCCAGTCCCACCAGTACTAGTTGTACAAATGAGAAAAACAGACAGGCAAAGTGACTTACCCAGGGTCAATAACAAAGAAAACAAGTTTCCTTAATACTGTGTAGTTTCCCATGTAGCTAATTAATGTCCTTGAGTTTCAGAGACCAACAGTTACAGAAAAAAATAAAAAGTTAACGTTTGCTTAGAACAACAAATAAGTAATGAATAACAGAAAAAGTTATGCCCATGCTTCATTTTTACATTAAGGATTGGTTTATTTGGGATATATACACCATTATTTCTTTTAAAGCAAGTCTGTTTAATGGGACCTTTGATATGCTAAATCCTTAGCATGAGATTTAACTCTGTAATACTGGATTTAGTGTCTAGTAAAACCTAGAACTGATGTGTCTCATTTTCCATAGGTATGCTTAGTGTGTCATTGTATGAATATGTGAATAATCATTTCTTTCAGAACTGGTGATAACCATCAAATTAAGATACTCCATGGCAGTCATCCCCATACTTACGTGACTATACATCCTATCAGTTAAAAAAAAAAATTTCACACACTTCAGTTATGTTTATTTTATATGTAAAAACTACTGATAAATTGTATACATTAAAGACTTAGACAAGACATCCATTTTTAAGAGAATATAAAAAAGTTTTTTCTTTCTTTATATATCCAGGTGATCATTCCATACACATCATTCCCTTGGAAATTAGAGGGCATGGAGATCTTAATAATAATCATCATTTACCCAGTTTACTGGTTCACTAGGTTGTTGTTTCTGACAGTTACAACAACATAAAATGAATGACTGCAGTAGAATAGAATGTGTTAAAGTACTTTCATGAAGGTCTTTGAATGACAGTTTTAAGAAGCTCTATAAAAATATAATATCAAGTTAATCAGCATTTATTTAGCATCTGCAAAGGACACAATATCCACCAACCATGAAGGAGCTTATACTGGAGACTGAAGACATTTTATTTAGGTGTGCATACGTAAGTACTGTGTGTACATGTGAAGATACTGTTAACTCAGCAGTGAATATAAGGGATATCGTGTCTTTGTTACCGAGTGTAGAGACATTCATGTAGGAGCAATCACTTCAAGCCTGGGCAAGGCAAAGAGGCTTCAACGAGGACTCACTGTTGTATTGTATGGTATTGTAGTCTGAGCCTTACAATTTGAGTAGGGAGAATGCATGGAAAATATTTAGAAGACAATGAGTGGATTAATTTTATTGAAGCAGATGGTTTTTGTGAAAGAAATCAATAGAAGGAAAGGTAAAGAAGTGGGGTTGATTCTTTTGAGGAGGATATTAATCTTCCCCAGGCTAAGCAAACTGGATGTTTTCTGTTTGTAGTAAGGATCTGCTGGGCAGTCGTGTGATGTGATCAGGATAGAAATTTGAGGCGGATCTGTTGGCAGTGTAGAATATATTTTGGTGGAAAGAGAAAATGGAGTTAAAGAGATCAGTTGGCAAGCTGTTATATAATTCTTAGTAAGAATAATGTTGGAGTGCCAGTTGCACTGTTCTAATGACTCCTCAAGTGTGGTAAATACTGTTATTATCCCCACTTTACAGATGAGGAAACTGAGACACAGAGCAACCCCTTCTACCCCACTAAGGTCATCCAGCTGGTAATCCAGGACGTTTCTGTCCACTCTCTGCTTTCACCAATAATGTGGATCTAAGTTAGGGTTCTGGTTCTGAATAGAAATGAGGGACACATCCATGAAAGACTGAAAAGCAGCACAGATAGAACTCAGTTGACTCCATGCATGGGACAGGAGGTAAGAGTCCAAATGAGCCAAACAGATTCTGAAATGGGTGGTAAAATATGCCAAAATAGAGAAGTCAGAATCCATTTACCTATCAGTTTCCTTTACAGAAATTTATGTCCTGAGAGTCTAATTTTAAGGACAGAAATGGTATGGACCTAACAGAAGCAGAAGATAGTAAGAAGAGGTGGCGAGAATACACAGAAGAACTGTGCAAAAAAGATCTTCACGACCCAGATAATCATGATAGTGTGATCACTCACCAAGAGCCAGACATCCTGGAATGTGAAGTCAAGTGGGCCTTAGAAAGCATCACTATGAACAAAGCTAGTGGAAGTGATAGAATTCCAGTTGAGCTATTTCAAATCTTGAAAGATGATGCTGTGAAAGTGCTGCATTCAATATGCCAACAAATTTGGAAAACTTAGCAGTGGCCCCAGGACTGGAAAAGGTCAGTTTTCATTCCAACCCCAAAGAAAGGCAATGCCAAAGAATGCTCAAACTACCGCACAATTGCACTCATTTCACACGCTAGTAAAGTCACGCTCAAAATTCTCCAAGCCAGGCTTTAGCAATACATGAACCATGAAATTCCAGATGTTCAAGCTGGTTTTAGAAAAGGCAGAGGAACCAGAGATCAAATTGCCAACATCTGCTGGATCATCGAAAGCAAGAGAGTTCCAGAAAAACATCTATTTCTGCTTCATTGACTATGCCAAAGCCTTTGACTGTGTGGATCACAATAAACTGTGGAGAATTCTTCAAGAGATGGGAATACCAGACCACCTGACCTGCCTGTTGAGAAACCTGTATGCAGGTCAGGAAGCAACAGTTAGAACTGGACATGAACAACAGACTGGTTCCAAATAGGAAAAGGAGTACTTCAAGGCTGTATATTGTCACCCTGCTTATTTAACTTATATGCAGAGTACATCATGAGGAACTGGGCTGGAAGAAGCACAAGATAGAATCAAGATTGCCAGAAGAAATATCAGTAACCTCAGATATGCAGATGACACCACCCTTATGGCAGAAAGTAAAGAGGAACTCAAAAGCCTCTTGATGAAAGTGAAAGAGGAGAGTGAAAAAGTTGGCTTAAAGCTCAACACTCAGAAAACTAAGATCATGGCATCTGGTCCCATCACATGGGAAATAGTTGGGGAAATAGTGGAAACAGTGTCAGACTTTATTTTGGGGGGCTCCAAAATCACTGCAGATGGTGATTGAAGCCATGAAATTAAAAGACACTTATTCCTTGAAAGGAAAGTTATGACCAACCTAGGTAGCATATTAAAAAGCAGAGACATTACTTTGCCAGCCAAGGTCCGTCTAGTCAAGGCTATGGTATTTCCCGTGGTCATGTATGGATGTGAGAGTTGGACTGTGAAGAAGGCTGACTGCCGAAGAATTGATGCTTTTGAACTGTGGTGCTGGAGAAGACTCTTGAGAGTCCCTTGGACTGCAAGGAGATCCAACCAGTCCATCCTAAAGGAGATCAATCCTGGGTGTTCATTGGAAGGACTGATGCTAAAGCTGAAACTTCAATACTTTGGCCACCTGATGAGAAGAGTTGACTCATTAGAAAACACCCTGATGCTGGGAGGGATCGGGGGCAGGAGGAGAAGGGGATGACAAAGAATGAGATGGCTGGATGGCATCACTGACTCGATGGACATGAGTTTGGGTAAACTTCGGGAGTTGATGATGGACAGGGAGGCCTGGCATGCTGTGATTCATGGGGTCGCAAAGAGTCTGACACGACTGAGAGACTGAACTCAACTGAAGAATATAATTATACAGGGGAAAAAAGAACAAAGTTAATTTCTAAAGTTACAAGAATATTGGTTACCATGTTTATGGTGGGATGGGGGAGAAAGACTTGAAGGTTATTACCAAAGTGTTTTCAGAAGTAAACTACTATTACTACTAGTAACTATAAAGTATTTCCTCAGAAGTATTTCTATAGTTTACTTCTGAGTATTGGATATTCCACAAGCATTTTTAAAAGTTTGTTAGTATTTTATAGATTTTCCTCAGTAATTATTGTTTTTACAATAATAATTGACTTATTTCTGAAAGGAGAATGCTAGTTTGGGGGGAAGATTGTTATAGGATTTAGTTACTAATTTACATATTAATTCCTCAAGTATGTATTGTAGTGCTTACAATATGCGGAATACAACATGCCACACCTAATCCTGGCTAGATGTTTGAGAGAGAAAGATGAAAAGACAGTTCACTTTCTTCCGGAAATGTTCAGTCTAACAGGGAGACAGACATGCAGAAAAATAACTTCAGTAATATAATGGAAAAAAACTTGTTCAAGGCATCGTCAGCAGTTTGGGGAGGGAGCCTTCTAGATACATCCGTTTGAATGTGAGTAGGTATAACATTTAAGGCACTATTTTAGCTAAGCCTTGAAATCTGCTAGGTTGACAGATAAGCTGAAGAAGGCATTTCAGTAGAGGAAGCAGCAGCGTGTGAGGTAATGATCGAATATCCAGGTGCACACATCCACCTTTGGTTAGAATCAGGAGGGAGAGCTCCATGCAGGAGTTATTAGAGCAGAGGTGATGCTTGTAGCCTTGAAGGCGTGTGAGACCACTAATAAAACAGAGCATCTTCGAGAAAGCCTTTTAAGTCATAAGAGAAGGAAGAAGATGCCAGTGAAGGACCTAGAGGAGTAGGAAGAGTTGGAGTCTTACGATCTGGATACCCAAGAAAGCGGAGATGTGTGAATGGTCAGTGACGTCCCCTGCTACAGAAAGACACGAGCACTTTGCAGTGTACATACTTCCAGTCTTTTGTCTTTTTTCTGTGTGTTTTTTTTTAATTATTTCTTGGTCTACATGCAGTCTTTTGTCCTACCTTTTCAATAAGTGAATAAACTACATTTTTTTTTTTTTTTTTTACTTTTGGGCCTTTGGGTCTTTCCCTTTAAGAAAACAAATCAATTTGTAAAAAAATTCAGGAGAATAGCTTATGAGAAATTGGATGTATGTGTAAAATAAATGTATTCAGAAAGTTAGCAGTGAGCTTACTAGGCTGAAACAAAGATGACTTATTCATCTTTTTGTGGCAGACACCTTGACCAGTGACTGATAATGAAAGGAGGAGGCGCTGGAATTGAGGTGGAGATACCAGGGTCAGTTCTCAGGATCTTTGTGGATTGAAGACTTATTTATACTTACGTGGTTACAAGGGATTTTAGCTTTGCAAAGTAGGTGAGATGGATACCTTTTCTTGGGCTTCCCTGGTGGCTCAGATAGTAGAGAATCCTACTGCAATGCAGGAAACCTGGGTTGGGAAGATCCCCTGGAGGAGGGCAAAGCAACCCACTCCAGTATTCTTGCCTGGAGAACCCCCATGGACACAGAAGCCTGGCGGGCTACAGTCCATGGGGTCACAAAGAACTGGACTAAGCTGAGTGACTAAGCACAGGGTACCTTTTCTTATTCTTGAGACTGAGAGCAAGAGGCCTGGGTTTTATCCAAATGTTTTCAAGATAGGAAAACACAGGGAACCTTGGACTGAGTAGACTTAATCTCAGCACAGCAGCAGTAGGTGGTGCATGTGCTCAGAGTGGAGATAGGAGGAGGTTAATTCTAAGCTTCAGGAGCTACTGTTGTTGTTTAGTCGCTGAGTTGTGTCTGACACTGTGCGACCCTGTAGATGGTAGCCTGCCAGGCTTCTCTGTCCATGGGATTTCCCAGGCAAGAATACTAGAGTGGGTTGTCATTCCCTTCTCCAGAGGATCTTCCTGATCCAGAGATTGAACCCACTTCTCTGGCATTGACAGGTGGGTTCTTTACCTCTGAGCCACCAGGGTGGCTTTAGGAGAATGAGCACTAATTGTTACACGTTCCTTCTGAGGAAGATAATGATGGGAAGAACAGCAAGAGGTAAATGAAAGGGATGTTTAGCAAATGTGAGGACCTCGCTACAGACCGAGAGGATGACATGGAGGTTAGGAGTGGATTGTGGACTCATTCCTGTCTCAGTGCTAATAGTTTAGATTGTAAGAATTTGGATGAATGACTACTTTTTCCACAATGTATACTGTTTCTAGAAACTGTTAGACTGAGAATTGTATTTAAGAACAATTCCAGGTTAATAGAAAACAAAATCAGAAAATTTAATATTCATGTAAAATTACATCACCAAAATGAAGATGGGCATGTAATTGCGAGCATTATTTCATAAACCATAAAACATATTGACCTCATACTTCCATTTTTGGCAGTAAGAGGTAACTCACCTTCATTGATGAAAGTTACCGGTGGTATCTTGAGAGGGCTTTTGGTGGGAGAAGTTACCAGATCAGGTGGCGGCATTAAATCTCTGGGATAGCCTGGATCCCTCTGTATCTCATTGCCTCCCAGCAGACCAGGAGTGTACTGATGACTGTTAGGAATGTGCTGTGGCACGACCTGGACGAGAGGAGGAGACACATGGGGGTCCTGTCGAGAAAATATCCTCAAGCACTGTTCTTCCAATAAAGTGATCATCACAGACTGGTTATTGACCAGATCAGTCAAGGAAGCGTATTTCACCTCCAGTTCCCTGTACCTTGTTGCCATCTTCAACATTTCTGTGGTGATATTGAGGATTTTATTTTCCAACTGGGAAAGTTCAAGTGAATTATCCCTCTTTCGGATAATCTCATGCAGTAGTTGCATATAGAGCTGAGTAACACGGGAGTTCATGTTACGGCTTTCTTTCCTCAGCAGCTTTACCTCATTGACAATGTTTCCATCCACATCCACCACCAACTGCAGGACATCTATCTCCCGCTTCTGCTTGGAGAGCACATCCTTCAGGTTCTCAAGATCCATCCTGGTGATCATGTCTTTAATGGTACCTGCATCTTGCCCTTTGGTATTGACACATATTGGCCCTGTTATTTTTTGTTCAGGTACCAGAAATGTGTATGAACATTTCTTTGCTTCCTCTTTACCATCTGTGGCGCGAGGGTATCTCCTCTGGGTTATTTTTTTAATTTTGAACTGTCCTCCTCTGCAATGTCCAATGCCCATTAGTAGGAAGAATAGCACACTTAGGGTCCAGATAAAAGCCTTCATTTTGAAATGAGGTTGTTTGCTATCTTTAAAAAAGAAAAAGCAAACCAATGAAGGGAAGAAGTAGAAAAGAATTAATATTAATCTACTTTTTAAGTCAGTAATCTAAAAAAGTATCTAAGGGAAAAACTGAATATCTATTGGGGTTAATAAATGGGGCCAGAATTAAAGTTATTAATTTCTTAAATTCAATATTAAGTTCCTTCGTATTGGTTTAAAAATAAGGTTTCAGAGAAGAGTTTTCCAACTACCATCTTATTATAATGCTTTTTGTTCCCCAGCTCAGTGAGCAGATCTTGGTGCCCCTGTGTTGAGGCATATGGTTAATGTCTTGGGGCTTTTGAGACCCTATTAAGACACTTCTCTTACCTTTAAAAAGCTCACTTGTTGTCTTAAGGCTCAGAAAATGGTACATAATGCCTGTAAGAAATTAATTACAACATTCTTCTCTAACTAGTGTGAAAGTTTCCAGTGTTTTTTCTTTATATTATATGTTTTGAATCAATTTGACCATCTCTAATAAGTATCTTTTTTATCTGTCAAATTAAAGAAACATTTTTAGACAAAATGTAAAACTGGAAAGTTTTAGCATTGTAGTTTTTGCTCGTTTTCATAGTATGTCCTTTTGGGATTGGTGATGAGTTTAAGAATGATAGCATGCTCACAGTCATTACTGTGGGTAATCATGCTTCCTAAATCATAATCCTATATATGCTCTAAGTATATATATGATTCAGCAGGTTCATTCTTCTAACAGAAGTTCTACTGAACTGCATTTTCGTAAAATATTAATAACTTTTTATAACCATTACCAAGGAAAGAAACTCATCTGTAGTTGAATCTGATCACTGGAAAGTGCCTTAACAACCATCTCGTATCATCTAAGACTTCTCTGCTCCCATGGGCATGTTGAAGGCCAAGGCCACACAAGTAGGTAATATTAGAACCAGGTCTAGAATCCAGGTTCCCTGGCTTGTTTCTAGCAGTGGCACATAAGCTAAAATGTGTGCTTGGAATGTTTCACTTCTGCTGTGAAAGATAAATGCTTATTTTTTTATGGTATAATCTATAGGAACACTCTGCTGCTGCTGCTGCTAAGTCACTTCAGTTGTGTCCAACTCTGTGCGACCCCATAGACAGCAGCCCACCAGGCTCCGCCGTCCCTGGGATTCTCCAGGCAAGAATACTGGAGTGGGTTGCCATTTCCTTCTCCAATGCGTGAAAGTGAAGTCGCTCAGTCGCGACCCCATGGACTGCAGCCTACCAGGCTCCTCCGTCCATGGGATTTTCCAGGCAAAAGTACTGGAGTGGGGTGCCATTGCCTTCTCCAAGGAACACTCTAGAAAACAATAAAACTGGTTCCAGGAAGCAGAGCTGCTTCCTTTCTCTTTCATTACCTCCCTGCAGAGTAGCAGCAGTTAGAATGAGTAGGCTGTGTCATCCTGTCATTACTCGAGTCCACCGTGCTGCAGTATAGCCCACCTTCCTCTCTTATAAACTTCCTGTGTGCTGTTTTTGAAGGATGGCAGTGGATATACCAAGAACTTTTCTATCTCATTTTCCACCCAATTATTTTTTGATTTGGGAAGCCAGGCCCCAAATGGTTTATGATGCTGCTAATAAATAGCAATGCAGCAGTGACAGTGGGTCATTTTTATTGGGCGTGCCAGGCATTGTTTAAGCCTTTTACATGCATTAAATCATTTACATTTTACTGCAGCCCTCTGAGGTAGATTATTACTATCCTCATTTTCAGATGAAAAAAACCTGGCATCCAGATGTTAAGTATCAGTACCTCACCCAGAGTCACACTGCTTTCTAAGACATGGAGCCAGAATTTGAACCCAGGCAGAATACTCCAGGGTTCATGTTTTTCATTAACAACTGTATCATATGGCAACATATTCTGTCCTTTTTTCTATCACCAACACTACAACAATCCCTTATATTTATGTAGCACTTAACTCATATTAACTGTTTGCATTCACAGCAGCACTGGGATGTAAACACACACCATTTTGCAGAGAATAAGCCTGGAGAAGCTGAAACACTCAGATGGGATTCAGATCTTCTGCTCTTAACTTTCTAGACCTGTGACTTTTATCCTAGTCGTGTCATAACTGCAGAGGAATCTTAACTTTGTGTTCCTTGTCTTTCACAGTCTCTTCCTGGTTTGTATCTCTTTACATTGAACCATTACTTAATTATGCACGAGTACTTGTGGATCATTTTTATATCCCAAGCTTTTCTGCTGCCATTCCTTTCCCTCCATATGTATTCTATCAGTTGATAGTAACATGTCTGACTTGATTATGAATCCTCCTAAAATTAAAGGTTGTATCAATAAAATATGGACTCTTCAACTAGAGTCATAAAGATGGGCTTCCCCTTTATGACAGGCTTCCCTCATAAAGATGACTACTACTTTCTAAAACCATGTCTCCTTCAGTGTTTTCAAATTAGTAAGGTTTGCAAACTGGAGTGATAATGAAAATAAAGCAAAAAATGGATGGAGTGCAGGGAATTCTTTTTCCTTTATTAACGTAAGATAGGAGGGATGATCATAATAATATTCCATATCTGTGTCGGAGGCCTTCTGTTTGCTGACAGATAGCCGGAAGCACACTTGGATGAGTACTTTTCATTTTTTGTTTTCATCCTTTGCCTTCTGACATCGAAAATTTAGATCAAGTGTCATTTATTTTATTTAAAAAGGACTTTTAGTTACTATATTGGAGTTACCTGTACCAAAAACCAGTAAAATGTTTCTTGTTATACTTGCAGATTCATAGGATTTAGATATGATTTATTTTTAAAACTGCAGACAGTAAAATAGAAGCCATCAGCCTCCTGGGTAAACGTACGGCATTTCTCCTGTAGTTAGGGCAGCCCTTGTTCAGATGCACTCACTTCTTTCACTTCAATAATGGAATGGAAACTCTTAGATCATAGAAAATTATTTTGTCTAAGTAATCTACTATGAAATAAGCTACCAAAACAAGGAAAATTCAGAAAGTACTGTGAAACTTCAAAACATGTAGACTTTTCTGAGCAGTATTCTGACTGAAGATCTTACATTCCTACCAGACACAGATTTGTGTAGAACTGAGAAGCATATAATCCACCTCTGTTGGAACTTTGTGTTGGTGGTGTTATGGAAGAACAAAAATGTGAAAATACAAATTAAAATAGCCGTAGCTTCCTTTTGCTGTATTCTGCCTTGGCTCTTTGTGGGTTCCTGTACAATTAAATCATAAGATGAATCACCATCTACCATAAGAGAATCTGACCTAGGATTAACATTTAAAGGGGACAACAAAAAGGTTATTTTAAAAAAAAATAAATACAATTTCCTTATCCTTTACAAAAGTCATGATTTCGTTGTCACCTAAAGCTGAATAAGGAACCACATTTCTTAAGTAGTAGGCTAGCTACGTCATGAGTAAAGAATGAGTTTTTAGAATACATTTACTGTTACCTTTTATGAAAACATTCTCTCATTTAATATTTTCCCACATATGTTCAGTTTTAAAAGTGAAAGATCCATAAATCTGTGTTACCTCATAAAACCTTTCTGTATATGTTAAAATTTTCCTAGGCCCCACGAGAATGTTGTAAATTAGTTACAGTATACTTAAGTTTAAATCTATGTCTGCTTGGTTGTTTTCTTGGGGGGGGAAGCCTTCCATGCTTTGAGTTAATTTTACTGGTACTATTTCTCTTCATAGTTGCTACATTGCCAGTTAGTAGGGAGAAGAAATGAAAGTCAAGATTTGACTTCCTTTCAGATGGTAAACGCATAGAGGCATTTAACTGGCAGTGTCATGCACTGAAAACAGCATGAGGCAATGAAATTAAATTTAGGAAGCACTGAAGATACCTTAGATAAAGAACTTCTAGATTGTGAATTATGTTCTGGGGAGAGACACAAGAACGATTTCATCCCCTGGAGATGTTTAAGAAAGGGATAAATAGTTATCTGAGTTTCCGATTAAATGCTTGCTTAAGGCTACCGTAAGAACCAAGGTTTAATTGAAGTCCTGTACTTTCCATAGCGGCAACAAGAGAAAAGAAAGAGATGACATAGTTCTGCTTCAGTATTTCTTGGAAAGTTAATCAGAATTTCTTATAAAATATGTTTAACAGAGATGGTCCCAGTATTTAGAGGTTTGAATCTTTAAGAAAAGGACATGAAAGTAAAGTTGGAGAAATCTTACTTAGCTTTACCATTTTTTTGCTTGTTGAAGAGTCTTACCTTGAATTTCTTTGATTTTTTAAAAGGACAGAGAACCCCCAAATCATAACAAACTTAAATGTCTTTGGTTTTAAAGCTCATTGTTGGTAATTTTCTTTTTAGTCTAGTAATACAATTAAACAAAGCTCCTCCTACATAGAATATTTAAAGAATTATGTTTGTTGACCAAAATTGTATTTGTCTAAAAATATTATATACTTTTGGTCTTTTAATTATGTATTTAAGTAATTGTATCTTCTGGGTTCTTACTTTCTATTGTTAATGCTGACCACTTATGCAATACTTCTATCACATTTTATTTCTTAACTATAATATGTAAGGTTTTAGGACTTTTTAATGTATCCGTCGCTTTGGTTTGTCACATAATTTCGGTTGTAGCAGTTTTAATTTTTGTTACCCAAGTTAAAGTACTGTTACATGTAAACTTAGAAACTACTTAAAAGTTTGAGTTTTAGCAAGAAATACCATAGACTTATTTTAAAACTCTTATATTTTAGGATTACTAAATACTAGGTTATATTTGGTTATGCTGTGATTGGGGTATCGTTGCAAAGCCTTGAGGTTAATTTGATATCTTCTTAATTGTGTTTATAGCTTTAAGATATTTTAACAGTACATGTAAATCATTAGCATACACATTGTAGCTGTAAAGACAAACTAATCAGGTTTACAACTATTTAGTTTGTATCCCTTTGTTTTTATCATTGTGCAATAAATCATATACATTTAATGTTAATTGTTAAAATTTCTAATGTCACTAAAGCACTTGTTTTTTGAAATCCAGAATGTATATCCATCAGTCTTACACACTAAATATCATTAAATTGAACCTCAAATAATTCATTAATCATCACAAAGTATATAATGACCAGTTTTATATAAAGTTGCAAAACAGAACCTTTTCCAGACAAGGCAAATTGTAGTATGTTCCAAAAGTCTTTGATTAATAAGAGATTTTTAAATTTCTACTACAAATATAAAACAATTATACATTTCAGCATACATAGAATTTTAAAATAAAAATAAAAGATATTAAAATACCTTTTTGCATCTGTTGATAAAGCAAGCCCAGAAACTTGCTGCTCTTACTCTTGCTTTTAAAAATCAGTGTAGACGTTTGTTCGTCTGTGACTTTAATGGCAACTGCATTTTTGTTTTGGACCGTTGAATCCAAGCTGTAATAAGGAGCTTCTTTTTCTTCTTACAGCACTAATCAATTGAATTTGACAAGCCACCTATGTAATTTTAAGTAGTAGAGTGGAAGTTCCTGGTCTGCGGGCTGTCTTTAATCCAGCAGAGAAAGCATTGTGGCTTTGCTCTGTCTGCCACATGGAGAAATGCAGTAAAACCAGCTGCAGCTGACCCAGATTGTATATACAGTACCCTTGAATAGTGATTCCCTCTCTTTCTCAGGAGACTCAAGTTCAGCCCACATATTACGTCACCAAAAATTTGCTGGAGACTAGGGGGGGAAAATCTCCTTAGGATTTCCTCTCTGTAGCCTTAAATAGGGGTGGGGGTAGTGGCATCAGCAGGAGGTTGAACGCCTGCAAACAAGGAGAGACTGTGTGCAGGTTGAAGGAAGGGCACCATCTGGAAACAAACTATCATAGTTCAACGGGCAATTATAAAACAAACATGTGAGTCTGCTGCCCAGAGATCTTTTAAGTTGAATACTGAAAATATTCACTTAGAAGTAGTTGCAGGCTGATGAGTTTGTTTTTTTATTACAAAGCTTAGGAGTGAGACTCTGTTCTAAAGAGGCAGCCTCCTAATTAGCCTCCTAATCCTAATTAATAGAATATTCTTTACAGCATGGAAGAATTTTTAAACATTTTACTAAATTTACCATTTTAGAAGGTTTTGAAGTTGTAAGAAAAACCTGGTGTATATTTCTAAGATAAAACTGCTCATATATAATTATCAAAAATAATTGAAAAGCTAGCTATAAAATTCTCTCCGAAATTTAATACCTCTTAAATTCTCACGTTATATAACTAAATTCTGATGGTATATAATGTCGCTTCCTTCTAGTCTGCAACATGACCCCATTTGTCTGAATACAGTTATTCTTATTAGTTTATGTTGTGATTTGAAAGCAGACATAACCCTGGCCTGAGTCATAGGGAAAGAGAGAGTTCTGAGGCCCCATTGGCTGTGGGAACTTAGGCAAGTCACTTTACTATCTCTGACCCAGTTCTTAGGGTGCTGCTTAGAGAATTAGTAATTGTCAGGTTCCAGCTATGCCTTTTTATTTCTTTAAATCAAGAATGTTATTAACTCAGTGGCTGAGAGACAGATTTAGACATCTTAGGTAATTTGGCTTAGGACTTCAGTACTAAGCTGTGGCACTGGGATTTGACTCTCACTCCAAAGCACATGGCCACACTGTCTGATTATTATATAATTGTTGATGGCTGCTTCTAGATAAAACTTGTGGGCTTCTACTTTCTGTAGAAGTGTGCTATGTGTTGTGTTCATGTGTGTGTGTGTGTGTGTGTGTGTGTGTGAGAGCCCCTTCAGTCATTTTGTTTTCTTTGCGACCCTATGGACTGTAACCCATGGGGCCTCTCTCTTTTGTGGGGTTTTTCCAGGCAAGAATACTGGAGTGGGATGCCATGCCCTTCTCAGGGGATCTTCCCAACCCAGGGATTGAACCCACGTCTCTTACGTCCCCTGCATTGACAGGTGGGCTCTTTACCAATACCATGTGCTTTCGCCCTGTCGTTGCCTTACTTTGTGCTACTTTTTCTCTTTCTCAGGCCCTACCATCAACTGTTTGTTGATCAACATCCTTTATTTGAAGTCTGCTTAGTTTATACTTCTTTCACAGATTTAATTATTTCTTTAAATTCCTGTGACATACATAGGTATAGCAGGGTTCTACTCAAAGGCCTACAGATGCTCACAACAAGAATGAAGCAGGTAGTATATGTAGGTGAAGTAAGCGAGAAGTAAGAGAGAAGAGGAAAATAGGTTATGACAGACTGACATCTGTAATGATTACTATCTATACTCTTCCCAGCTGTACCTCACTATTGCCAGATCTCCCCATTTCTTTTAAGGAAAAGGTCATATAGATACTTCCTGTGTTGCTTCCTGATTTTAAAAAAATTGGGACAGTTTCTAGCTTCTGATTTATATTATGTAATACATTACTTGATCATTCAGTGATCACACTGTATTCACTAATAGCTTAACCTGGAGAAATATGAGATAGTTCAGAGCTTTTTTGTTTAAGCAGTGTAGAGGTTTCTAGTTCAGTTCAGTTCAGTTGCTCAGTTGTGTCCAACTCTTGTGATCCCATGGACTGCATCATGCCAGGCCTCCCTATTCATCACCAACTCCCAGACTTGCTCAAACTCATGCCCATTGAGTCAGTGATGCCCTCCAACCATCTCATCCTCTGTCGTCCCCTTTTCCTCTCGCTTTCAATTTTTCCCAGCAACAGGGTCTTTTCCAGTGAGTCGGTTCTTCCCATCTGGTGGCCAAAGTATTGGAGTTTCAGCTTCAGCATCAGTTCTTCCATTATATTCAGGACTGATTTCCTTTAGGGTGGACTGTTTGGATCTCCTTGCAGTCCAAGGGACCTTCAAGAGACTTCTCTAACACCATAGTTCAAAAGCATCAGTTCTTCAGTGCTTAGCTTTCTTTATAGTCCAGCTCTCACATCCATACATGACTACTGGAAAAACCATAGCTCTGACTAGACGGACCTTTGTTGACAAAGTAATGTCTCTGCTTTTTAATACGCTGTCTAGGTTGGTCATAATTTTTCTTCCAAGGAGAAAGAATGTTTTAATTTCATGGCTGGAACCACCATCTACAGTGGTTTTGGAGCCCAAAAAAATAGTCAGCCACTGTTTCCACTGTTTCCCCCATCTATTTGCCATGAAGTGATGGGACCAGATGCCATGATCTTAGTTTTCTGAATGTTGAGTTTTAAGCCAACTTTTTCACTCTCCTCTTTCACTTTCATTAAGAGGCTCTTTAGTTCTTCTTTGCTAGTTAGTAATTCATATCACTGACCAGGTTTGGAAAGTGGAATGGCAGGTGACATTGGAATGCCAGGGACAAATCATGGTTAGTTTGGCATGTTAAATTGAAAATGAAAGTCAGGAGCTGTGTTCTATAGAGAAATTTGGAGAGTCATCAGCAATCAGGTGATGGTTGAGGCCTCAGAAATAAGATAATTCAGAAGTACATGTAGAGTGAGAAGATTAATGACAGAACCATGGAGAATACCAATTCCAAGGGACCTGAGGACATAGAAGAATTGAGGGAGGATGGAAGCGAGGCAAGTTCAAGCCAGTAAAGACTGAGAAACAAAGGGAGTAGTACAAATACTGCAGAGAGACTGAGCAGTAGACAGGAGACCAAGAGAGATGTCTCAAGAATTAGTATGAGAAGGTCATGTATGCCTTTGCCAGAATAAGTTTCAACAGTGAGATGTGAATTTCACATGTTAGCACGTGTGGATCAGTAGAAACCTATATACTGTCAGTGGGTTGATACAGCTTTAAAAACCAATGTGGCACTGTCTTGTAAAGTTGAACATTATCTATACCTGCATGTATGTATATATGTGTATATATCTCTCCTAGAGAAATTCGTGTACGTGTGCACCAGGAGACATGTACAAGAATGTCTATAGCAACAAAGATGAAGGGGGCAAGTAACTCAAAACTCTTATCAAACAAAATGAATAAGTAAATTATGATATAGTTCAGTTCAGTCGCTCAGTCGTGTCCGACTCTTTGTGACCCCAGGAGTCACAGCACGCCAGGCTTCCCTGTCCGTCACCAACTCCCAGAGTTCACTCAAACTCATGTCCATCGAGTCGGTGATGCCATCCAGCCATCTCACTGTTGTCCCCTTTTCCTCCCGCCCCGAATGTTTCCCAGCATCAGAGTCTTTTCCAGTGAGTCAACTCTTCGCATGAGGTGGCCAAAGTATTGGAGTTTCAGCTTTAGCAACAGTCCCTCCAATGAACATGCAGGATTGATCTCCTTTAGAATGGACTGGTTGGATCTCCTTGCAGTACAAGGGACCCTCAAGAGTCTTTTCCAACACCATAGTTCAAAAGGATCAATTCTTCGGCGATCAGCTTTCTTCACAGTCCAACTCTCAAATCCATACATGACCACGGGAAAAACCATAGCCTTGACTAGACGGACCTAGGTTGGCAAAATAATGTCTCTGCTTTTTATAGTTACGTATAGTTTATTCTCTTAAGGAATTACAGCTGTACTTAACAACATGAATAAGTCTTAGAAACAAAATAGACAAAGCAATCACAGACCATATTTTTAAAAACTTACTTAACAACCACTTATAAATCACTTATGTATACTAACTTACCAATATTATCATTTAATCACACATATAAAAGTATGATTTTTTTAAAAGCTCAAAAATAAGTAAAATAAAATGTGCAGGAATACAGACGTGCCTCAAAAAGAACAAGGGGAATAATCTTAAAATTAGAAATGGTAGTTCCCTCTAGACAGGAGGCAGAGAGATGACACAGGGAAAGAACATAAAGATGAGGCAACAGTACTGATACTGTAGCTCTCACGTTGATGAGTATTTATTACATTATTTGATAACCAATATTATATGTTAAACTTGTTATTTTTAAAAGATACAGTTATGATTCTCACACAAATAAAAAATGAATATATGTCAAAGATTTTGTTTAAATCGTTAAGTGTACAGGGAATCAGGAAGATATTTACAATAACTTCAAGGGAGAAAAGTCAGAGTACTGCACATACATGCAGGCCGTTGGGAATGCTGGAATGAATTTACAGGTAGTCACAAAATTGGTCAACATTCACAGGGCGATAATCAGTTACATCCCACTGGACATAATTCACTGGCATTTTTATGGACAAGAATTTGTATTATTACCAGTTTTCAACAACTTATAAAATAGCTCAGGCCAAGAGGATGCACTGGAAACAGGATATACCTAGTAATCTTTTTGCCTATTGCAAAGTCTATCACAATTTTTCCTGACAAAAGTGAACTTTTTTAGGTACCAAATATTACATTAAAATAGAAGGAAGGATAAAAAAATTAACTGTACCAGTCCATATTTCTCTTTCAAGGTGTTTGTTGAAGAAGGCAGGCAAGAGTCCTATCTTGAGGAGGAGATCAGATTTAAAGGAAGGGTCGCTTTGCTTGTGCTTTCTTAAATAGAGGAGATTTAAATGTGCACACTGGCTCTTGGAAAAGAGCCCATGGAGTGTGAGTGATAGAGGAGGCAGCAGTGGATATGTTAAAAGGAGGCAGTAGAGGCTACATTCAAAATCGGAGTTTACATTTGGAAGAAAAAGAAGGGGATTCTTCTTCCTCTGAGACAGGAGGGAAAGAAAGGGAGCTAGCTACAGATTTATTTGAAGTCATAAAAAATACAGTTGAGAGTCTCTAAAGAAAAAGAAGTATTTATGATAGATGGCTTAAAGAATACTGTTAAGATTTACTGAATGGAAAAGGAATGATACTGGAATGAGTAAAAGGATTACCATTGCCAACGTTTTACATTGTGTTAAACACCAGTTGTCTGCAAATACTGGTCAGGATTTTCATTTTTTTAAATGCAAGATAGAGTAACCACCTGAATGAGTTTATTATCTTAAGCAGATAAGATATAAAATACAAAAGATGTTCAATAAAGAGATTAGAAAGTCTTAAAAATTATCGAATGATACAGATACTGTATGAGTTTGTAACAGTGTAATTAAAAAAAAAAAAAAACCTTGGAGTACAAGTGTATACTCTTGAGATCCAGCTCTGTCACTAACAATTCATGTGGTGTTAGACACTTCCTTAATATCTGTGGACCTTAGAGTGTTTGTCTATGAAAAGAGGTTTTGGACTAGACAGTTTCTAAATTCCTTTCTTGTAATCTGTGAGAAAACTAAAGAACCGTTGACACGGACCTGAATATAAGATAATGCTTTAAATGGGCAGAGTTGAGTTCAGGTATCATTTCAGATGGAAGAACCGGCATGAGAAAAATCATAGGGCTTATTTGGAAGGCAATAGGTACATCATTTTGGTTGCACTTACTCTGAGAGTTCATGAACGGGGAGTAACGATTTGAAAGAAAGGAACATGTTGCCTTTTACACTTTACACGTGCATAGTAAACTCTCAGGAAATACCTTCTGTAGATGTGACTTTGAATATCCAAAACTAGGACAACTGAATTATTTGGGAGGATGTATTATTTTTGTTGGTACAGAAAAAAGAGCAAGGTTAGCTTCAACGTGTAGTTAGTAGAACTATTTCAAAAATCCAACTGTTAATCTTTAATAAAAACAAGACGTTTCTACTAGAATGAGACAGTTTTCGAAGTACTTGAGAATCAATACTTCTCTTGTCCTCCAGAGGTTAAGAAACTGTCTTCCAAGGTGGAGAGGGAGGAGAGCACAGGTTCGATCCCAGGTTGAGGAGCTGGGATCTCATGTGTTATGGGGACAGCTGGGCCCAAGCGTTCTGGAGTCTACACACCTCAGCAGAGAGCCTGTGTCCCACAACCCAGACCCAGTGCAGCCAAATAAATAAATATTTAAAAGGGAAAAAAAAGTGAAGCTCATGTGATAGTTACCCATTCGAGGCAAGCATGTATAGAACTAATATTAAGTTAACTGCCTCATGGAAATGGAAGGGAAGTGGTTAGGCTGGTTAACTTAAAACTTCTTCAGACTGTACCACAACTTGAAAAATAGGTACTAGTGTATAGACATAAAAACCAAGGTTCAGAAATTAGAATAATTATTTTATACAGAGGTAGAGCCAGTTCAGGAGCTCATCTTCTTTACATTAAGACCCATGGGTAGGTAGGTACTGGAGTTTCTAACTTCGGCTTTAAGTTACATCTCTGACCTGGACTCCACAGAAATCTAGGCCTTAGTGGTCATGTTTTAACATGCTATTAATAATGAATATATTTTAAATATGGCATATATCGAAATATAGCTATAAACAAACTATACTCATCCAAACAAGTAGGAAAACATTTATCTTAATTTTGTTTCAGGTATCTATCTATCTGATTTAACATATATTGATTCAGCATATCCATCAACTGGCAGCATTCTAGAAAATGAGCAAAGATCAAACTTGATGAATAACATCCTTCGAATAATTTCTGATTTACAGCAGTCTTGTGAATATGGTGAGTTTCTGGGAGTAATGCTGTAATTCATTTATAAAGGTTGATTCATTTACACAGGTTGTTGGCCACTCTTCACATAGCAGGGTATGTGAATGTAAAGGAAAATAATGATTATGTCACTGTTCAATGTTTAGCATCCTGTTTAAGATCTTGCTTTTAAGGAGTTCAAGTATTGCATATTTAAAATGCTAAGTTTTATCTTTTGCTCTTCTGCAATTTGTAGCAACTTTGCTAATGTAATTTTCACAATTATTTTCTATTCTTTTCATCTAATTTGATCTCCCTGATCTATTATGTAAATATTTCTTTTATTTTTCAGTTAGGGAGTGAGCTGAGACTGTTGTAGTAACAGTTGAGAAACTTTCTTGAGTTCTATGTTGAGTAGATAACCAGTTTTTGTCCAAGACGTATTTTATGGAAACACATATGTGAAAAGAACTTACGCAAGCCCAAATGATTAGGGAAAAAAATTACTGTTTTAGAGCATTTAAATGCTTTCAGTTTGATAGAAAATAAAGAGAGGTTTTTACAGCTATGTAATTTTAATGCTGTTTAAAAACGGTTTACAATTTGTTGTTATTTAACTTTAATCTTTTTTTTGTCCTTTTCTCAATTTTTTTAACATAACATCAAATTGTAATGTTAAATCAATCTTATTTGAAATTTCTAAGTAGGAGAGAAAAAAACTACAAATGTGAGCCAGGCTGCTTTTAAAAAAAACAACCCTAAACTGCCTTACATCTTGCATTTAGATGAGGTTTGACTATAAATTACAATGGTGGCTCTGATTTTTTTTATGAAATTTCTCAAATATGTGGGACTTTGTAAATGGAGGTGTTTTAATCTATACAAACAGCATGAAACTGCAGTTTTCTAAATTACCTTCAGTTTTACATTAAATAACATTTACCTCAGTCATGTCCTAGAGTTAATTTAATTTGGTGCCATGTGGCCTTAATTTACCTTTAAATATATTTTTCTCAGCTTAACTTTAAAAATTTTGCCTGAGATGTATGTTATCAGATAATTATTTATCATGTTTTGCCTAGATATCCCCATGTTGCCTCACGTCCAAAAATACCTGAACTCTGTTCAGTATATAGAAGAACTGCAAAAGTTTGTGGAAGATGATAATTACAAGTAGGTTGGATCTTCAGAAGTGGTTTGTATAACTGTGTCCTGTCCTCCACCCTTTCATCTCTGTAATCAAACTTCTAAATATTACATCTTATCATGCAAATACAGTTATGCATTTACAGTGGTAAAGTTACCTGTTCACATGAATTTTTTAAATCAGTCACAATGTGACTGAGCCAATAGTATACAAGTACGTCATCTCTTCCTCTAGTAAAAAGCATTGTATATTTCTCAACTTGTTGAGAGCTGATGTTTGATAGTTCTAGTTTTACATTTCTTCCTTTCTCTCTCCATTGAAGCATTGAATCTTTATGGAAATGTATCTTTTAATAGACTGAAAAATCAATTAATTCTTGTCCATGAATAGAAAAATTGCCCTTCTTTAAGGAAATTTTTAACACAATTTTGAACTTGTTTTCAGTTATTTTTGTGTATTGAGAGAATATTGAACCTTCTGGACTCTGAATTAATATTTGTCCAACAGAACACCACACTTGTCCTTTCCTCTATTCAAGCAAGTCTTTCGTTAACGGTTTCCAAAACTTACTTTTAAAACAGCTGATATCCGTGTCTTTTTGCTTAACCATTCTCAGTCCTACCCAACGGAAAAGGGATTTTTTCATTATTAACCCTTTTTATTTTTCTGGAGTAGGAAATGCATCCCACTCCAGTATTCTTGCCTGGAAATTTCCTTAGACAGAGGAGCCTGGTGGGCTACAGTCCATGGAGTCACAGAGTCAGACGTGACTGAGCACACACACATTCGCATTTATTTTTCAGTAGTGTGCTCTCCATCATGACTACCAGGTTTTTTGGGTTTTGTTTTTTCCAAAACATAGAAGGATAAAGAGTCTATTTCTCTTGAGGCTTTTCATTTTCCTTGCAGCTTCATTTGTTTAAAAAAATTTTTTTTTTGCTGTTTCTAAGCTTTCAAATTTAACTTTGTGTCTGCCACAAATATTTTTTCCAGTAAAGGGTTATACTTTAAATTTTTATCAAAGTGAAAGATAAGGTTATTTTTTAATATTAATGCATTATATACAAAAATTTTCTTACACTGTGTGATAGTAATTATCAGCTTCTTTGTTCCATAAGTTTCAATATTTTTTAAAGAATTCTGGAGAACAGAATTAGTACCCATAGTAAAAGGCTAGAAATTCCAAAAAACAACTGGAAATAACTTTTCTTCAAATATCAAATATATTAAGAAGCTCTGTACATATACTTAAAATGTATCTGGAGCTTTATTTATATTTGAAAACACCTTTATTGCCATCTTCTCCACCATAATGTATTATTACCACTTTATCTTTCTGTATCAATTTTTGTTTTACAGAAACTTTTTACAGGGTAATTCATTTGAAAATGTATGGGGTCACTGCATCAGCTTTTTAATAATCTTGGCAGTGTTTCACAGATCTGATGCCCTAGATTGTAAGTTTCTTGAGTATGATAGTCTGTGTCATATTTATCACTTATCACTTTCATCTCTCTACTGACGTAGCATAAAACACTCATATTTTTGTCCAGTTGGGTACAGAAGATTATCTTAAAACTCAAAACATGAGTAAGTCATTATTAAAATTCCATGTCTGTTTCAAGAAACTTAATGGATTTTTTAAAAATTTAAGTTTAACTCTTCAGTAGAACGTGAAAGTTGCTCAGTCTTGTCGGACTCTTTGCGACCCCATGGACTGTACAATCCATGAAATTCTCCAGGCCAGAATACTGAAGTGGGTAGCTGTTCCCTTCTCCAGGGGAATCTTCCCAACTCAGGGATCAAACCCAGGTCTTCTGCTTTGCAAGTGGATTCTTTACCAACTGAGCCACCAGGGAAGCCCAAGCATATTGGAGTGGGTAACCTATCCCCTCTCCAGCGGATCTTCCCGACCCAGGAATTGAACCAGGGTCTCCTTTGTTGCAGGTGGATTCTTTCCCAACTGAGCTATCAGGGAAGCCCCTTCAGTAGAAGTGAAGTCTAAGAAATTGTTGCATAAATACAGAGTATGGTGAATTTTAATGCTGAAAGGATAGAGTTAACTAAGCTGTTAAGTAGTTTTAGCAGTCTGTATCCTGGCATGCGAGTTTCATTTTGGTAGGAAAGTGGATGCTGTTACACTGATTTTCGCTTTCACGAGTAACTGGAACTCGAGCAGCCTTCCCATTATACTCATTGTGTGTTTGTCACTTAGTCGTGTCCGACTTTTGCAACCCCATGGTCTGTAGCCCGTCAGGTTCCTCTGTCCATGGAATTCTCCAGGCAAGAATACTGGAGTGGATTGCCATTTCCATCTCCAAGGGATCTTCCTGACCAAGGGATCGAACCCAGGTCTCTTGCATTGCAGGCAGATTCTTTACCATCTGAGCTACAGGGAAGTCCCATTGTATTCATAAACAAATATTTATTCAGCTTTTGCTATAGGTGAATGCTAGCTGCTGGGATTACAAAATAAATAATTACAAAATAGTTCAAAGAGTACTATACTAGAGATGTGCCGAGGATGCTTTGGGAACATAGATGAGGGGAGACCTAATTCAGCTTTAACTGGGAAAAGTGAAGAGAAAATAAACATGAGCAGCTTCAGGTGACCATCTTACCTTAGTCTGCATCTTAGCAGGTGAGTTGCTCCACATGAAGAGTTAGGAAAGGTGTTTCAGGGATGGAACCATCAATGGAATAGGGTGGGAAGCTATGTTTGCTTGGGGAACTACAAGTCACTTGGTGGTATTAGAGAATCTTACGGGAAGCTAAAGAAGATAGTGTTTTCCTAAAGAGGCAGTTGTGTTGCATGAACCTACTGATTAAATGTGTTGAAAATCAGAGCATTTTAACATAAGAGCTATTAAGGTCATAAGTTGGGAAAAATAGATTTTATGATGAAAGATTTAAATAAAAATGACTTTTCATTTATCCATAAGCCTCTGTTTTTGGCAGCTTCATCTACATAGGCAGCCAGTATCAATATTACAGGTTACATGCATGTGTTTTAATCAGAGTGAAAATCTTTCGAAGTTAAGTCATTTTAATACTGAGCATAATATCTTTTGGAGAAGGAAATGGCAACCCACTCCAGTATTCTTGCCTGGAGAATCCCAAGGACAGAGGAGCCTGGTGGGCTGCCATCTACGGGGTCGCACAGAGTCAGACACGACTGAAGCAACTTAGCAGCAGCAGCATATTTTTTCTCAATGAATCAGCATCACTGTTATATATAGTGTTTTGATGATTATATAGGCAACTGACACTGACTATCCTGTGCAGTTTAAGATGCTTCCACTTTTTATATTGCTGTCGGTTATCAGCCATTATTAATAGCAATGTAATTCTCCCATAGTCTCCTTTCTGTTCCTTTCTATTTTGGTTCTCTGTTAGGAAACTTTACTTAATTTGTTTACTTCTTTGTCTTCCACCTTCTAGACTGTGTGCTTCCAAAGGGGAGAGACACCCTATCTGCTTTACTCTCTGTTATATTCCAGTGCTGAGATAACAGTGCCTGACACAAAACAAGTGTTCAGCGAAGGAATATAGCATAGTCTGAAGCTCACATAATTAAAGTCAGCTACCCTGTAATAAGAAAAAGAGCAGAGAGTTCTGATTAATCATACATCTATTCAATACATGTACTTTACATAGTTAAGTAATTAGAGTACAATTATATGTGATTTCTTCTTTAGGATATCAAAGAAATTGATAAAAAGTTAAGCACCTATAATAAATTTATCATTATAATATCATTTGTATTGTGCAGTTTCATAAAAAATTCCAGTTGGTAGGATGCTGAAAAATAAAAAGCTTTTATTAATTTCCAGACAAATGCTTAATAATAATACAGAGTACACCAAAGTGTATTTCCTGGACTACACCAAAATATTTTGTACAACTGCTTTAGTATCCTATTTCCTGAAACCATTTCCACTGATAGGAATTATAACCTCTTTTTGCTACAGAACTCAAAATTGATACATTTTCCTAAATGGAACGTGTGTGTGTGCGCGTGTGTGTGTGTGTCCATGGAATGTGTGT
Organism: Moschus berezovskii; assembly: GCF_049115385.1. Classification (NCBI taxonomy): domain Eukaryota; kingdom Metazoa; phylum Chordata; class Mammalia; order Artiodactyla; family Moschidae; genus Moschus; species Moschus berezovskii. The sequence goes on along the minus strand of NC_142476.1, from coordinate 31,946,377 downwards.
GTGTGTGTGTGTGTGTGCGTGCGTGCGCTCAGTCATGTCTGACTCTTTGTGACCCCATAGACTATAGCCTGCCAGACTTCTCTGTCCATGGAACGTGTGTGTGTGTGTGTGTGTGCGCGCGCGTGCGCGTGTGCTCAGTCATGTCTGACTCTTTGTGACCCCAAAGACTATAGCCTGCCAGACTTCTCTGTCCATGGAATTTTCCAGGCAAGGATACTGGAATGGGTTGCCATTTCCTTCTCCAAAGGATCTTCCTGATCCTGGGATTGAACCTAGGTCTATTATTTCTCCTGCATTGGCAGGCAGATTCTTTACCACTGAACCACCTTAATTTCCAACTAATAAACTCTGACTTAGAAAAGGGATTTATCAGGGATTTTGTAAACAGCCTTTTTATTTGTGTAGAGAGATCTTTCTTTTGATAATTTGAGTTGGTTGGTGTTTTGGATGGTTAGTTTTAAATAAGGTTTTTGTTTTTTTTTTTAATTTTCAGTGCTACAGAGACCATTAGCCCATCCAATAAGGATTCTAGAAAGAATCTGCATAGTTTAATGAAATGTGGGAGAGTTACTGAACTTACTTGCCTTTTATCAGTATAACCTCAGGTTAAGTCACCTTTTAGTCTTTCACCGAATAGCTTTAAATGTGTTGAATTGTTCGGCAGTATTGAGGTTCTTAGGAGAGCTATCTCTGTTTTTGAATATGAGGTTTTGATGTTTTTCCCACTCTAATATTTCCTGGAATCACTGTAAGATCAGCTTTGTATGAAAGAGAGAGGGGACTTAATTAAGATCACCCTTGAAGAAAAATATATAGTTGAGATTATTTTATAAAAAATGTTTTTAGGCTTTTGGTAGAAAAATACATGATTTTAATGTTATTTTGTCAAATATTAATCAGTTTATGTGCTTTTTTCCTTTTGAAATTCAGGCTTTCCTTAAAGATAGAACCAGGGACAAGCACACCACGTTCTGCTGCTTCCAGGGAGGATTTAGTAGGTTAGTGCACCTTTCTCTTGTTACTGAGTAATAAACCAGATAACCTAACAAGAAAGAAGGGATATACTCCAAAGTGAGTAAATGCTTAGCACATTTTATTCTGCCTGCACAGTTTTATTTTTGGTATTAAAATATATCTTTTTCTGTTTGGTTTTTCTGTTTTTCATTAAAAAGTTGTCACGTGTAGTTTGTCAGTAATATGCAAATAAATATGCCAAGTAATCAAGAGTAATAGATATAGCCAACAGAAAATAATAAGTAAGTAAAAAAGATCTTCGAGACCAAGATAGTCACGATAACGTGATCACTGACCTAGAGCCAGACATCTTGGAATGTGAAATCAAGTGGGCCTTAGAGAGCATCACTACGAACAAAGCTAGTGGAGGTGATGGAATTCCAGTTGAGCTATTTCAAATCTTGAAAGATGATGCTGTGAAAGTGCTGCACTCAATATGCCAACAAATTTGGAAAACTCAGCAGTGGCCACAGGACTGGAAAAGGTCAGTATTCATTCCAATCCCAAAGAAAGGCAATGCCAAAGAATGCTCAAACTACCACACAATTGCACTCATCTCACACGCTAGTAAAGTCATGCTCAAAATTCTCCAAGCCAGGCTTCAGCAATATGTGAACCGTGAACTCCCAGATGTTCAAGCAGGTTTTAGAAAAGGCAGAGGCACCAGAGATCAAATTGCCAACATCCGCTGGATCATGGAGAAAGCAAGAGAGTTCCAGAAAAACATCTATTTCTGCTTCATTGACTATGCCAAAGCCTTTGACTGTGTGGATCACAGTAAACTGTGGAAAATTCTGAAAGAGATGGGAATACCAGACCACCTGACCTGCCTCTTGAGAAACCTGTATGCAGGTCAGGAAGCAACAGTCAGAACTGTACATGGAACAACAGACTGGTTCCAAATAGGAAAAGGAGTACGTCAAGGCTGTATATTGTCACCCTGCTTATTTAACTTATATGCAGAGTACATCATGAGGAATGCTGGGCTGGAAGAAGCACAGGCTGGAATCAAGATTGCTGGGAGAAATATCAATAACCTCAGATATGCAGATGATACTACCCTTATGGCAGAAAGTGAAGAGGAACTCAAAAGCCTCTTGATGAAAGTGAAAGAGGAGAGTGAAAAGGTTGGCTTGAAGCTCAACATTCAGAAAACAAAGATCATGGCATCTGGTCCCATCACTTCATGGGAAATAGATGGAAAAACAGTGGAAACAGTGTCAGACTTTGTTTTTTTGGGCTCCAAAATCACTGCAGATACTGATTGCAGCCATGAAATTAAAAGATGCTTACTCCTTGGAAGGAAAGTTATGATCAACCTTGATAGTATATTAAAAAGCAGAGACATTACTTTGCCAACCAAGGTCCGTCTAGTCAAGGCTGTGGTTTTTCCCGTGGTCATGTATGGATGTGAGAGTTGGACTGTGAAGAAAGCTGATCCGCCGAAGAATTGATGCTTTTGAACTGTGGTGTTGGACAAGACTCTTGAGAGTCCCTTGTACCGCAAGGAGATCCAGTCAGTCCATTCTAAGGGAGATTGATCCTGGGTGTTGATTGGAAGGACTGATGCTAAAGCTGAAACTGCAATACTTTGGCCACCTCATGCGATGAGTTGACTCACTGGAACAGACTCTGATGCTGGGAAGGGTTGGGGGCGGGAGGAGAAGGGGACGACCGAGAATGAGATGGCTGGATGGCATCACCGACTCTGTAGACATGAGTTTGAGTGAACTCCGGGAGTTGGTGATGGACGGGGAGGCCTGGCGTGCTGTGATTCATGGGGTCGCGGAGAGTCGGACACGACTGAGCGACTGAACTGAACTGAATTTATGAATTATCAGCTCTTTTTTCTTTAAGCTTACTGTAAGAGGCAGAGAGGGTTAATTATGTTAGAAGTGGTCGAAGTGAAAATTTTACTAATTTGAATAATTAGAGGAGTCAATTTTAGTGGCTTAATTTTTTTTCAATTTCACTCTAACGCTGGACAAAGTACTGAAAAGAACAGTCATAGTGTCTTAACTTATCTGTTGCATTACAGTTGGGATTTATATGTATATAAATAATCTAAAAACATGAAATTGAAGAGAATTTTTAAAAGAAATCGTAGACAATACCTTGTTTAATATTCCAAATACAGATGTTGGCACTAAGTTTTGTAATATTGTATATCCTAAAAATAATTGGAGACCCATCTAATAAGGTATGAAGGAAATGAGGGAACAAAACCATGACAGTGTCTACAGGGGAGAGTGTTCCAAGCAAAGGAAATCATTGCAGGCTATATCTATTTAAATTTGCTTTTCTTTTCATTCTTAAAGTGATATTTTGCTTGTAAAGCAATTGTACACCAATAAAAATTTTTTAAAGTGTTATTTTGCAAATCTGTGTACTCTCAAGTTCCATTTTTTTAGTTTCCAGAAACTTGAGCAGTCGATATAGATTTAAATTGTAACTTGAATCCTTGACCTACTCTATACATTCTGTATCTATGAAGAAGCTGAAACTAAGAGTGAAGACATAATGTGGAACATTAAATGAGCACCGAACTAGGATTCAGAAGACCTGAGGGTTTAGTCCAGGTTTCACCATCTCTTCTAATTACACTGCTTCCTCTATGAATAGGGAAAATATTTATACTGGCTACTTAGGGCAAGTAAAATAGATAGAAATTTAATAGATATTGTTTGTTTTGAGGTTTTGTGTTTTACGACTCAGAAACTAAGTATTTCTTATGTTCAGTCAATTAAATAGAATTCATATTACCTTAAATTAAACCACAATTCTTATTTCATATCAAAGGATTACAAATAAAGCAATATTTCTAAACCATTTAACAGTTTCTGTCTCTCTTTATGTCTCTCTCTCTTTTTTAATTTAACCCTTAAGGTCCTGAAGTAGGAGCATCTCCACAGAGTGGAAGAAAAAGCATGGCAGCCGAAGGAGCCTTGCTGCCACAGACACCGCCATCCCCTCGGAACCTGATTCAGCATGGACATAGGAAGTGCCATAGCTTGGGTTACAAGTCAGCACTTTCAATTTTATCTTTCAAATTTTTATGTATTTGGTTGGATTTATTTTCTACTTATTTTACTAGTTGGACAGAAAATAGTGTCCTTGCATAGTTTTATTTATGTAACAGTAGTCTTTTTCTGATTTAGTAAAATACCTTGTTTGCATAAAGGCATTTATTTCTTCCTTACCTTAATTTGGAAATGAGCTTTTCCCAATAGTGCTTTCACACTTTGGGGGATAAAAATGAACATTACAGGTCATCATCATAAATAAAATCAGGAAAGCAAACACTGTTTCCATTTTTAAATGATAACTTATATCATGAGGCATTGCTTGTCTTAACCAAAACAAGTCACCATAAATAAAGCATATAAAAACTGTTCTTTTTATAACAAAATACAAAGAAAGGGAAACTGTCTTTTTGTTTAGCTTTACAAGATTGTTTCCTCAAAATGGACCCCAAGGTTCACCTTTGCCATGATTTTTGTGAAAATTCAATAGACATTTTCCAAAAGTGAATGTGAAAATAATTTTTAATGAACCCAAGCATCAAGATAAAGTGTTTTCTGTTATATAGGTAGATATAGCCTGGTTTTCTAAAAAATTTTTCCCTAAACTGTTAGCTTGAGGCTTTCATGGTAAAAATCTGTGTGTTCATTAGTATGAGAGTTCAGAAGTAAGTTCAGGATAGCAGGTACATCTTTTATATCCTGAATCTTTATGTAAGAGTATTTTTTATATCCTGAATTAGTAACAGTAATGAAAGATATGAAAATATTTCTCTTTGTTTCCAGTTTCATTCATAAAATGAACACAGCAGAGTTTAAGAGTGCAACGTTCCCAAATGCAGGGCCAAGACATCTCTTAGATGATAGCGTCATGGAGCCCCATGCACCATCTCGAGGCCAAGCTGAAAGCTCTACTCTTTCTAGTGGAATATCAATAGGTGAGAAATAATTCTCTGAGAGGGTTCCAACTTATGTAAAATAAGACTTCTAACAAAACTCAGCTGGCAAAGCATGATTAACCCTACTACAAGTAGAAAAAATAATTGATAAAAGCTAAGTAGCAAAGTGTGGATGTAAGATCATATTACTAGTAGCTGCTAACATTAATAATTCATGATGGTTTGAAAAGTGCTTGATGTTTTTGACTTCAAAAGGGGAGGCATTCGAGGAATGGTGGGGAAGAGAACAGGCACTGGTTGAATTGGTTACTGCATGTAGTTGGAATGTAGGAATGAGGAAAGGGGCAGATGAGTTATGATTCTCAGGATTTTTTTTAGATTAAGCAGCTAGTTAGATGGTGATGCTGTTACCTAAGCAGAGAACATTATAAGAGCAGCCATTTGCAGGTATTTGAGTTATTTGTAAAGGGTGACTAGGTTTGGGGAATTAAGAATTCCATTTTGGACATGTTTGGACCATATTGAGTTGTCAGGTAGGTAATTGAATGTATGAATCTGAAGCTTAAGGAGGTAAAGTCACATCTATAGATACAGGTATAAGAATTAGCATATTTAGTATTTCAAGCCATGAGACCAGATAAGGTCACCGAGGGAGAAGATAGAAATAAATAAGAGTAGACGTGCTAACCTTTGGAGGTGTCATTTTTTTTAAATGGTCAGCCATCAAAGGAAACGACAAATTAGGGACCACTGAAGCAGGGAGTAAAGCGGTGTGGTATCACGAAAGCCCGGTAGAGGAAGGATCTCTGGAGGGAGGGATGTGTTGAATGTATCCATATCAAGTGCCCAAAAGAGAAAATAAGATGAGAACAGGAGTTCATCTCTGAATTTGGCGAGATAAAACTCACTTGGTGACCTTGGTTAGATTTGCTTTATAGAATACTGTGGGCAAAGCACTGGCTGGAGTAGATGGGAGAATGAGAGGTAAGAAAATAGAGATAGCTATTATGAAGAAAACCAGGACTGGAAAAGGACGTGAAGTTAAGAAGAATTTGTTTGTTTTTACTTCCTAAACTGTTATTTATTTTCTGAACCTTCTAGCTGAGCATAATTTCTCTGGATAGTTAGGAAATCTCTATATGATGCTATTTTTATTTTTTAAAAGAAATAAGGGAGGAAATTTTCTCTGATTAACTGCTAAGGTTGCTCAAGGGCTTAGTCTATTACTTTTAATATGATCATCTCAATATTGATAAATAGTCAGTAGAAAGAAATATAGTAGTTCATTTTCTTGAACATACTGACTTCTTTTAACCCTTGAGAGTTTCGAACCCTGAAATTGCTTTGGAGCTGGAAAGCTCCATTCAGCAGTTTTATTCCAGTATTTCCCTTTTTAAAAATGCAAATGATGACAAAATTTCAAAACAGAAGACAAGTTGGTCACCTGAAATATCTCTTCATTAATACTGTAAATTGCCTATATGCAAATATTACCCTCAATCTGAAAAACAGTACACGGAATAATTTTGCAAAAGAGAGAGGAAGAAGCTTTTTCTAGTTAAGAATATGTTACAGTTCTGGAATCTAGCATGTTACTTTAAGCAAAAAAATAATAATTTTAAAAATTATAGCTCTCAATTTAGTATAAAATATTTGCGTTTTCTCTAATACTTATCTTAAGTATTATAATGATGATTATTCTCTATTTGTGACTTACTTTCCATAGATGTTTTTTTGGTTACCACAAGATAGTTATCTTATTTCATTCCATTACAATTAATGTCTTGTTTTAGAGAACTGTCTTTTAGAACACGAAGGGGCTAATTCAATTCTTGCCTTTGTATTTATTGCTTAATTATTCCAAGGCTAAGTAGGTAAACAGTAAGGATTGTTGTATCCTTGTTTATAAATTAAGAACATTAGACATAGGCATTACTTTACAGGGTGTTTCCTTTAAAACTTTAACATTCTGAAAAGAAAGTTTATAACCATCAGTTCAGTTCAGTTCAGTCACTCAGTCGTGTCCAACTCTTTGCGACCCCATGAATCGCAGCACGACAGGCCTCCCTATCCATCACCAACTCCCAGAGTCTACTCAAACTCATGTCCATCGAGTCGGTGATGCCATCCAGCCATCTCATCCTCTGTTGTCCCCTTCTCCTCCTGCCTCCAATCCCTCCCAGCATCAGGGTCTTTTCCAGTGAGTCAACTCTTCACATGAGGTGGCCAAAGTATTGGAGCTTCAGCTTTAGCATCGGTCCTTCCAATGAACACCCAGGACTGATCTCCTTTAGGATGGACTGGTTGGACCTCCTTTCAGTCCAAGGGCTCTCAAGAGTCTTCTCCAACACCACAGTTCAAAAGCATCAATTCTTCGGCGCCCAGCTTTCTTCACAGTCCAACTCTCACATCCATACATGACCACTGGAAAAACCATAGCCTTGACTAGACGGACCTTTGTTGGCAAAGTAATGTCTCTGCTTTTCATAACCCTAGCTGGTAGTTATTATTATACACACGCAATTTATAATAACAAAAAGATTTTTTCCTTAGCTGTAACTTTTACATACAATATTAACTTGTGCCTTGGAGGCTCTGAGAAAGTACCCTGGAGAAATTAACCAGTGCTTGAGACTGTGACCTCTAAAATTTTCTAACATGGCATATATGTCCTGGGTAACCCAAAATCCCAGAATAGTCCTGACCAGCTGAAGGAGGCATATCTACTCGAGGTCCATGCTTCTGGAATAAACTTCTGTTTTCTACAAATAAGTCATACTAATTATGCTTAAATTTTCAGTCTTTATCACATAATGTTCTACATATAAAAAATAACATACAAGCCTCCACTACCAACAGCAGATTACCTCCAGTTTCTTATCTGACCCACATAACCGGAAAATTATTTCAGTAACTGTTAGTACTTCCAAGGATGGGACATAACTTGTACCATTCTACATGCATGGAAAAGGTGTTAAATCCATCACATATAATGGGTTCCTTATAGTATTTGAGTTTGAGCCTCTCAAAGAACCCTGGTTGTGAAAGTCTGATAGATGATTCAATGTGATACACAAAGGGCAAATTAATTATTGATTAATTATCTTTAAAATAAATTTTAAATCAACCTAAGCTGTTTTGGACTTTCACAGTTTTCTGTCACCTCCAGTTAAGCTAATTTAAAACTTTCTATTTTAACTGATATTCTGGGTCTCTAAGAGAAAGTTTTTACATTGTTATGGTACCTTTTTTTTTTTTTTCTTAAGGATTCCATCTTCTTCTGCCTTGCCTCTAAAGACAAAAGTTGAATTTCATTGAGCTTTTTACCCTTAGGATAGTAATGGGTTTTAAAAAAAAAAAAATACAAAAGGAAGTATACCATGAACCTCCAAGAAATTTGTAATTATATTGGTCTTAAATTATGACAAACCTAATAAGGAAAAACTGTGTGCTTATATGTGTACTTACATGTACTTATTCTCCGATGGTAGAAAAAGTGTTTACTAATTGATAAATTTAAGCCATAAGTATACATATAAAAATGTTTTATGCTGTTTTGTTTCTTTGTGTAGACTTGTCAGCTCAGTTCTAATACATTGCAAAATACACCAAGCACAATGATATTAGAATGAAGAATTGATACGTGGATGTTTACCCACAAATAATGTAAATAAGCACAGCTAGAGTATTTATTTTTAAAAAGTAGAATCTAAACTATAATTATGATGTTTAAAAAAATAAGATAACTTTTGATTTTAGGTAGCAGTGATGGCTCTGAACTAAGTGAAGAGACCTCATGGCCTGCTTTTGAAAGGTAAGAAAAATTGTCCATTTAAACTGTTTTGAGTTTATTTTGTTTAAGTATATGATGTTTCCCAAGTAGTTCAGTGGTAAAGAATCCTCCTGCCAATGCAGGAGATACGGGTTCAATCCCTGGGTTGGGAAAATCCCCTGGAGAGGGAAATGGCAGCCCACTCCAGTATCCTTGCCTGGGAAATCCCACGGAGAGAGAAGCCTGCCGGGCTACAGCCAACGGGTCCTCAAAAGAGTCGGACATGACTTGGGGACTAAACAACAACAAAGTATATGATAATGTGAATTTTAAGACATAATATTTATTACATATAAAAGGACTATTTAGGCTTCCTGCTGGTGGCAGAAATTAAAAGTTAATACTTAAGCCTAGAATTCAATATTATCTCGTAAAGACATTTTATTTGGTGACGACACATATATCTGATTTTAGTATATTTTAAATTGTAACTTAAAAGTAATAATAATCAGGGCTTCCCTGGTGGCCCAGTGGTAAAGAATCTGCCTGCCAACGCAGGAGACACAGGTTAGATCTTTGATCCGGAAGGATCCCACATGCCTCTGAGCAACTAAGCCCATGCATTACAACTGCTGAGCCTGTGCTCCAGAGTCTGGAAGCCACAGCTACTGAAGCCTACCACTCTAGAGCCTAGTGCTGCACAGCCAGAGAAGCCACCGCAATGAGAAGCCTGCGTCCCACAACTGGAGAGGTAGCCCCCACTGTCCACAACTAAAGAAAAGTCTGCACAGCAACAAAGACCCAGCAGAGCCAAAAATAAATTTAAATAAATACAATATGAAAAACTGACTTAAAAAAATAACAACCAATCATAGTCAGCTTACCTACTTACATGCACAAAAGTAAAATCTTTCCCTTAAATTCTGGTTTATTTAAGTAATTTTAAGGTATTTAGTGAAATGATCAATTTCATTCTTTTCTAAATTTCCACATTTTAAATTATACTCTAAATAAGTAAGTTTGAATTTAAATTGTCATTAATCAAAAGGTTCCACAAAGCACACAGACACGTACTTAAATAATGTAAGTCATATTCTATTCTCTTTTCCTTGATGCTTTAATCTATAAAAGCTGTCATCTGCTTGCAGCAAATATGCTGTGTTGATATTTCAGTAAAAGATTTTTCTAAAAATGTAGGCAAGCAGAGCAAATAATTCTTATTTAATAAATATCCATTAGAATTTTTCTGTCTTTGATCATTTTAGTTCTGCCATTGTCATACTAAAATATTTGAAACTTGAGCAAAATAATTGCTCCTTTTGTGTATACACTAAGCAATAAGTTTCTGAACAATCAGATTAGGTTGAATTTTGAATGTCATATTAAAATTGATGAAGTTGAAAATATTTAGTTACCTAACTCCCTACCAGTCACTTTTTAATAGAAGCAGTTATACTCACTATACATCTGAAATTGAACTATATATACTTGAATTGGTTAATTTCATGGTGTTATTGGAAAATTAGGTCCGTGTTCTTGAAATTTCGTGAAGATTTCTCACCATGGTAATTAAGATTTTACTTGCATATCCAATATTTCAAAATACTTTTGAGCACTTCTAATTACCAATGTTCTTAAGTTTTATTCTCTTTGTTTTGGGAAATTTTTAACAATTTGTTTTTACATATTATTTCTCTTCCAAGTTTTTATTTCAGTCTCTTTATTTGGGTTTGCCTGAAACAGGAAGATTGCAAGAGTTGGCCTCTGGCATGCTGTCTGTACAGATTGTTTTGTTAGTTCTCTCCCTCTAGTAAGAACATAGTATCATCAAAAGTTGATTATAGTGTATTGTATTTAAGTAAAAAATATAGATGAACAAAATTGTTTATCATGTGGCATGAGAAGTAATCAAGTAACCAGAATGGTGTTGTGTTAAATAATCTATTCTTATCCCACCAGGTTACTTAAGGAAGATGGTATTTAACAGTGTTAACCTTCACATCTCAAAATAGTATTTTTCTTTTGACAAATGTTTTGCTTTGCAGACATTTGCAGCCAAAAATATCTACTGTGCTTTTGCCAAGTTTAAATCAGTGGCTCTTTTGAACACTTTGAAATCAAATCAGTGCTGCCCAGCAAGATTCAAACATGAAATATTAAAAAGTGAATAAAGAATTGGGATTTCAAGTACTGTTGTACTTGTGGATAATGAACTTTGAAAATAGAGAGACATAAAGTATTTTGCCACTTAAGTTGCTAAAATAAAACTTTTGTTTTAAATATCATTTATTAACAGTGCTGCTTTTGGCTTTTTCTAGGCAAAGAAGTATCAGTGTTTCTGTGTGTGTGTGTTTATTTCCTTTGTTAAGTATCACATGCCATTTTGGATGAAAATTAACTCATACCATTTTTTTAAATCATTTACTGGCTTTATCATGTATTTCTTGTAGTTGATGTGAAAATAAAATAAAGCCTCTATTTTTATTCAGTTTAATATATAAAAGAAAGGAAAATAAGGTGTTTAGATCACATTGCTTTTAGGTCTCTTCATAGGGGCATATAATAAAAAATTATTATTCTATAAATCCAGGTATCATATATAAAATGGAATCCAAGAACTGGAATATAAACAAAAGGATTTCAGGCTTTGTTTGGATATAAATACTTCTTCAATTATTTTAGTAAATTTGTGACAATTAATGTGTATATAAATACATGGTTTAAACTAAGAAGCAACCTTAAGTATTTATAGTCATGGTAGAAGAAAATAATTTAAAATCTGTGCTCTATGCTTTTTTAAAAAAAGCAATCATATGCTATCCTTTTGTAGGATTTAGAAAGCTGTATTACATGAAGAAATTATTATGAAAGCTGTATTACACGAAGAAATTATTATACTGTTTAGGTTATTGATGATGATTATGTGAATAAAAGTAATAAGTGCAATTTATAATGGAATCCAACAGGAACAGATTATACCATTCTCTCGGCCCGGTGACAAGAGTGGCACGAAATGGCTATCGAAGCCACATGAAGGCCAGCAGGTACAATCCCCCTGCATTCAGGGGACACAGAACTCCCCTCTGGTGGTGGTGACTGGCTTTCATAGGTGTGGTCTCACATTACTTCTGTTCTTTCTCAGCTAATTGGTTTCAAAGCTAAATAAAATGCCCATAAAAACTTTCTTTCCAAGATGTAATCTAGAGATAAATTTGAAGTATTCTTTCTGATCCACAGAGCTAATTGCTAAAACTTGCATCTTTATGTCACATTCTTTAAATAATCCAAATCAGTAGCTTTTTAACTGCACAGGTCTTTCTAATGTTGCTGATTATTAGAGGAGCAGTGCAAAAACCCACTTGTTTTTCAAAGGCTGCAATCAAAGAATTTACCACATTCAGTTTGTCTTTTTTAAGGATTTTTCAGATTAACTGCAGGTCTGAATTTAAACAAGTCTGTTTTATGAAATAATATTTGTGTATTTAACTCATGTTCATTCGGTTGTTGATCTAGTTAATCCTGATCTCTTTCTGCAGTACATTAGCTGCTGAAGAAAATAAAGATGGTAGATTGATTGGGGACTGGAGGTTAATGGTAGTGAATAATCAACCAATTCTCATAAGACAATGCAATAGCAAACATTTTAAAGTTAATTTTATGTCAGTTTAAAAGTGTCTAATCTCCTTGGATATAAATAGCTCCAGAATGAAATTTCTAGTGGTTTTAGGTTTTAAGTCATTGAAAACACCTAAACAATCAAAAAGAGATAAACTGGCAAACTTCAGTTTTCATCACTGTTGTAGAAATTCTGCAGCTCACGTCAAATCACTGGAGAATGACAATTTTTTTTTTCATCAGTGTATATGTTTTAAATGACTCATAAAAATTGTTCTGTTCTTACCTATAGGACCTTAAGTGAATTGGGGAAAGATATTTAAATGTTTGATTATTCTGTGATGGTTTTCTTAAGATACAAGAAAAAGCAATCTTGAGTTTTAGTTATTCCTTTCTTGCAGAGTTGTTAGGCTGTAATCACTTAGACGCACTGATGACATTAAAATGTCATTAAATTTTATTGCTGTAAGTTTGATTTTTTTAATATGTTGTTAATTGCCTTTTTTACTTCTCTCACCTGTTTTAGAATTGAGCATGGGTTTTCTTTTGCTTTTTTCCCTTTTTTGATTTTCTGATATTTTTATTTTGAGTTTTATATGCTTAAAAAGACTTTTAACATATAGAATCCTCACCTTTCCTACCAGGACTTGAGTTTCTTCTGGGGGAAAAAAGGTTTCAGCAGTGCTGCAGTATGGCATGTTGAGAAGAAAAGTCTTGAATTCCTAATTTACTCTTTACTAAAGTGAATCACTGTTTTCTTTCTGAATTATGCTTGTTCAGATATGCAGTAAAATGCATTTTTTAACCGTCTGCTGACTTAATAACTGCCTGATTCATTTTGTGACAGCTTGTAAATTTCAGATCAGTAAACCTTTATCATTGTCAGTGTCTTCTCATTCTGAATAAAGTAACAGTCTTCAGTCTTAAAATTGAAAATAATTATATTTTATTTAAATACCTACTTGATAAATTACTCAAGTGCTTATATGTTCTTTTCTTTTCACTTTTATAGTTCTGCAGAATCAGAGGATTTGGCAGTACATTTATATCCAGGGGCTGTTACTATTCAAGGTGTTCTCAGGAGAAAAACTTTGTTAAAAGAAGGCAAGAAGCCTACAGTAAGGATTATTTTATATTTTAAAACATGTCTAAAAATAAGCAAATGAATAAGACCCTAAAAAAAATGAAGACAATTGAAATAAAACCAGATATATAATACACTTGAAATAGTTTAAAATATACTTTTGCCTCACAATGTTATTTAAAGTGTTATTATACCTGCCACATATTAATAGATTTTGGTTAAATTATACACTTAAGTCTCTGGACCACTGTCTTAACTAGCCTCCTGGTCCAGGAAAATATTTCCTCTTGTTGCTTTTGCTACTTGAAAGGCCTGGTCCAATTTTAGCACACTGAGTGGCCCATCATTTCCCTAGACCTGGGAATGAGCCTTCCCAGCACCGCGGGACACAATGGCCATGAAATGGTGTCACATGGTCAGATATGTGGCTATGAAGGGACCCTGCTGACTGGAAGTTGGTACTTGCCAGCTGCCTCTACAAAGACTTACATCATGACCATTGCAAGCTGCTGACCTTCAACACCCCCTGAAAGAAGTTCAGGGTGAAAATCAGGAATGAGGCACTCTGTGCTCTGAAAAAAAAAAAAAACTGGCAGAACAGACCTTCAGATAGTTAGATCTTTTCAGAAAAAGGTTTTATTAGTTCCAATTCTTGCATCTTCTCATACCTAGAAAAACAGACATCATTAATGGTGAAATCTGCTTTGGCTATTAAAAAAATTTATTTTTTTTTTAACAATTAAAAGTCAAAATAGAGTAGCTATGGTTCAGACATCCTGGGAAATAACTATTTCCCAGATATCCTGAAAAATTATATTATGGGTGTGATTTCAGATAAGACGCTATGACCTAATGTAGAACTTAATGCTCCTGTAATGCATTTTTGCTTCTGTACTTTGCTTGCTGCTTATAAAACCAAAGTTACTCCATTTTAAGATAAGGTTGTTTTTAATTAAAAAACAAATAAATAAATTATACACTTAAGATGTTTTAATCAAGATGCTCCTGTACTTCTCTTTGCTCCCTAATATAGTTCTTGGAGAATCTTGAAAGTATATCCTGTTAAGGAATATTTTTAGAAGGAATAGAAAATAGAGTGAAAACTCTAAAAAACAGAATTCAGCCAGTTTTGTTTTTTCAGTCCTAAGTAGAATGTATCAAGTAGACGTGGTAAGAATATTTGAGATAAAGATTTCAGAAGTGATAAAACTCCAAGCTAAGGTGGTGGAAGTGAAGTGGAGTACCTCTTTGGCAGTGAGGAACAGAGTGACTGAGAAGCTGGTAGCGTTTGAGTCGTATATTCATGTGTCTGTCCTCTCCAGGTAGCATCTTGGACAAAATATTGGGCAGCTTTGTGTGGGACGCAGCTTTTCTACTATGCTGCCAAATCTCTAAAGGCTACAGAAAGAAAACATGTAAGTATTCCAGTTCCAAGTCATTAGCGTAGTTTCACGCCCTCTATATGGTTGTAAGGAAAGTAGTCCTAATGGGATGCGAGGGTTTGGGGTTTTTTCCCCACTTTCTAACCCAGAAGTTTTTAGACTTTCTTTGTATGAGTATTGTAATGGAATTATTTTTGTTTAGTAATGCCATCCCAAGAAAGGTCTTGGAATAACTTCCATATTCTGAAGTTCCTTTTTTGAATACTGTTTTTCCTTTGCAAATGTCAAAACTGCACCCTGCCGTTATCTTATCTTCATGTCCAAGCCTCCCAAACCTGGGAGTTTTTGTTCAGAAAAATGGTTGAAAACCGTTGCCTTGGAGTGTCATTTCCTGATTTGTAAAGTATGAAAAATTAGGACCAGCATCTGCAGTTCTTTCCACCTCAGTCTCTGATTGAGTGATTTTTCCAACAGTGAAGAGGAATAATAGTTGCTAAGGTTACTATGGTCACCTTCTTGTGCTTGAAAGAAGCCTCAAAAAGCTCTTTTCTTGTAGAATCTTGCTATAAATCTTCTTTTGCATACTGTTCTGTTTTTGTATGCCAGTGACACACTATTTGAAAGGAAAATAATTTTCTGTTTTGCATTATCTCTTGGAGAGGAATTTATTTCTAAATTGTGTATTTTGAGGGTGGGGGGAATTAAGTGGTTTACCATATTGAGGAAAGGTAAGTAAGCCACTGAGAAAAAAAATTAAGTTCTTTTACTATTTATAAATTACCTAGTGATACTGGGTAGTTCAGAAATGCCCCTTTATTTTTCTTTTTGGCAATTATCACTTATGTTTGTTTTTTTTTCCAACAATGGCTGGCTTTTAAAAACAGCAACACATATATATTGCGTGTATACATTTTAATATCAGGTATTACTTCACCAAATACTTTGACTAAATTTACTAGGATTTGGTGTTTTATTGTTGTTTTGTTTTTTCCTTTTAGTAAGAAAATCCCTAGTTTGAAGTTTGGTTGGATGAAGCCTGTTATAAGTTCAACTTCAAACGTTATCATTATACAGAGAAGCTTTTTTTTTCCATTTCATTTTATTTTTTTAATTAATTTATTTATTTTAATTGGAGGCTAATTACTTTACATTATTGTATTGGTTTTGCCATACATTGACATGAGTCTGTCCCGGGTGTACATGTGTTCCCCATCTTGAACCCACCTCCCTCCCCATCTTTTCTTTATTCTCACAGTTTTAGCACTTTAATCAAATGAGAGATAGAGAAGAATGCAGTTTTGGTTTAACATAAATGTGGGAAGTGCTGTAATAAGATAGCATCACCTGCCTTTGTTTATCAGCTGTACCCATACCCTATTACTGTCCTGAATTTATGTTAATCATTGCCTTGCTTTTCTTTAGAGTTTGCCACTTAGGTTTCCTTAAATGATACATTGCATCATTTTTTAATTGTATCTGGATTGTACCTAAAAGGTGCCAGCCTTTTTGTTCAATATTGTAAATATCTATATCTAGTCACATTGAGGTGAAGGACTGTTTTTTTATATTCTAGTCAAATAGACTAGACCACATACCTGACAAAGCTACAGTTTAGTTTCACTAGAATGTTTTGCAAAGTAATCGCCTCTGGTTAGTATTGCTATACTCAAAGAAGGGGAAAAAAGAATTATAATAACCAAGCAGTATAGAGACAAGTCCATGTTTATATTTATCCAATTTTAGGATAGAAAAAGGGCACAGAACTGAAAGCAGTGGAGAAAAAGATTTTTAATCATTTTCAAACAAAAGTTAAAATGCAAATTGAAAGAAAATATTGGCTATATATAAGCAGTAGATATGGGATTAAAATATATAAACACAGCGTCACCTGTGTGGTTTTCTTGTCAAAAATTTAATCATGAGGAAGCAATCAAATCCACATCATGGAACACTGTGTAAGACCAGAGTCTTGATAACTAAATGCAGTGTATGTACCTTGGTCTAATCTTGGAGGTAATTTTTTTAAGCTATAAAGTTCATAATTAGGACAATCAAAGAAATTATAATAATGGACTTTATGTGATTATGTCCATTAAATTTCTTAAATATGAATCATTGTGATTATATACTAATATCAGTATATTCTTAGAAGATACATGTTGAAATATTTAGGGTTGAATATTATGTCTGACGCTTACATTTAAATGTTCAAAGAGATCAAGCAAATGCAAAATGTAGATATATGGGTAATCCTTGTAGCATTCTTTCAACTTCTCTGTAGTTTGAACTTTTTCAAAATTAAAAGCTGTAGGAGGAAAAAAGTCACTAATAAAAATATATCTGTTCCTATATGTAAATAAATGCAGGAGGAAGAAATCTGGAAGCCTACACCTGTTTTATTGCTTTCTAAAGTATGAATTTTTTTTTTCCATATGAGGAAAAGAGCAGACTTGGGAATAGACAAGAGAGGGGTATGACTTCTTAGTGTTTTAAAATGAAAGTATTCACTGTAAAAATATTATTAATGAAAGTATATTCATTATAACTTTTAAAAGTTTGCAGATATCTTTGTACCTCTCTGCATAGTAATGAGTGAATAAATACTGTTCAGTTCAGTTCAATAAATACTGTTAGATAAGTTAAAAACCGAGTCTACACCTGAAAAAGAAGTCTAACATATATAAAGACCTTCCACAGCTCAGTAAGAATAAAATAACAGTTGAAAGATGAAATAGGGAGATGATAAGAAAGTAAATGTAAATGGTAATGAAAAGGTGATGAACCTCACTAGTTATCAAAAAGGCAGATTAAAGAATATGGTATTTTTTTTGACCATTAGGCAGAAATTTTAAAGATTGATAATGTAGCATTGGCCATGATGTAGGGAAACAGACTATGAACCACAGTTGGCAGAAATTTAAATTAGTATTTTTTGTAGTAGACAGTCCTACTCAGCATTTAATTTAATAATAACCAGTGATTCTTTATCTGAAAATCTGTTCTATGAAAATCATTAAGCTAGTGCACAAAGATAACTGTATATTAGAAGAATATTCCTGTTTTATTTATAGTATCAGCAGTCTGCAAACACTGAAAATACTTATTATTAAGGAAATACTGATAGGTGAAAACCACAAGTCAGAATATATGTATACCCCCATTTGTATATGAAAACCAACAACAACAAGAAAGTGTTTGATGTAATGCTGAGAGAAAGGTCCAGAGGACTACACCCCAAAGGATGGTAAATTCTGGGAGCAGGATGAGGTTCAGCTGGTGGACAAGGGCATTTGCACTCTGTGAATGGGCTTATATTGCTTGAGTTTTTATTATTATTACTGAAAAAAGCAATTGGTGCAGAGGTTTTTGGGTCTAAGAAAAGATATTAGAAAATCACGCTGTATGCTTTGACATAAACTATAAACTGTCAGATCAGCTATGTATTGCCAGTTTGATTCTTCATAGTATTGTTGTCACTAAATCATTTCCAACTCTTTTGCAACCCCATAGACTATAGCCCTCCAGGCTCCTCTGTCTATGGGATTTCCCAGGCAAGAATCCTGGAGTGAGTTGCCATTCCTTCTCCAAGGGATCTTCCCGACCCAAGGATCGAACCTGTGTCTCCTGCATTGGCAGGCGGATTCTTTACTGCTGAGCCACCAGGGAAGCCCTCTTCATCATATTAAAGCTTCCTAATTCCTTTAGCTTTCATTTTTGCTGTAACCATGTCGTTAAAAATAATATGATATGTTTCTCCTTTTACCCATTTCTTTAAAATTGTGAAATATATACATGCAGAAGAAGATATATTGTATACGTGTATATTTTAAAGAATAGTAAATTAAATAAACACGTATATAACTCCACCCGGCATAAGAAGACAGAGCATTGTCAGAACCATTCAAGTCTTCCCAGATAGCATCTTCTTCCTTCCTTATCAGCCACGATAAGGATCTTAGTCCCCTGACCAAGAATCAGACCCATGACCCCTGCATTGCAAATGAAGAATCTTAACCACTGGATCACCAGGGAAGTCCATACCTTGTGATTTTGATGTATATACCCTGGAATATTAATGTTTGAAATGAATTTTTTCATGTTTACTAGCTATTTGTGTTTCTTCTATAAAATGCCCGGATAATTATTTTGCTTATTGAATAATTTGTTTTCTTACTAATTGGTAAAACTTTCCTTGTATATTCTGGATACTTATTAGCAGTCATGTATTACTAATATCTTCTTCCAATTTTTTCAGTTTTTTTTTCACTCTCTTTGTGATCTTTTAGTGAATGGTTCTTAGTTTTAAAGTAATAAAATTTATCTTTTATGCTTAATATTTCCTGAGTCGTATTTTTTAAATCCTTCTCTTATGTGAGATCATCAAAATGTTCTATATTTTCTACTAGTAAAGTTTTAACAGTTTGCTTTAAAATCATTGACCCACTTGAAGTCAGAGGAGGGTGTATGTGAGATGTGTTGTGAAATAGACATTCATTTTTGTTTATCTGCCTGGAGAAGTTATTTTCCTGGCACCACGTGTTGAACAGTCCATTCTTTCTTTGCTGATCTGCAGAGCCCATTCTTGTCGTTTGAGTTTGCATCCGTATTCACAGATTGCTTTCTAGACTTCCATTGTCCTGTCAGTCTATCCTTGTCCTAGTAACTCACAGACTCAGTTACTATAGATTTGGAAGTCTTATTGTGTAGCAAGGCAAGTCCTGCCTAATTCTTGCGGAGCATCTTGGCTGCTTCTGATCCTTTGTCTTACACACAAATTTTAGAATCAGCTTCTCAAGTTCCACATAAAACCCTACTGAAATTTTTATTGAAATGATACTGAATCTGTAGATCAATTAAGGGTGAATTGACATCTTTACAACACTGAACCTTTTTCTTCATCTCATGGTATTTCTCTGTTGATTTAGGTCTTCTTGAATGTCTTTTGACTGTTATACTTTTCTGTATGTCTTTTGTTACATATATTCCTGGGTACCTTTCTTAGAAGTGACTTTTATAGTTCTAGTGTAGAAAATTGCAGATGATTTTTATAGTGTTCGTTTCCAAGCATCCTTGCTCATTTTTCTTATTAATTTGGTGGATTTTCTGAATGGGTAATACTATCTGCAAGTAATGGCAGTTTTATTTCTTCCTCATCCTTACACCTTTTACTTCTTTTTTTGTTATCTTATTATGCTGACTAGGTCTTCCAATTCAGTATTGGATGGAAGTAGCAATGGTGGGCATCCTTGTCTTGAAACTGATTTTGAAATGTTTTTAGCATTTTACCCTTGAGCGTGTATTGCAGAATTTTAGTTTGGGTTTTATTTTATTTTGTGTTTTTCTTTCCTGTATACTTTGTTCAGGTTTTGTTGTTTTTTTTTTTTAGTCAGCGAGGGGAGGGGAGGGGAGTGTCATTTGATTTTTTTTGTTTGTTTGGTAGGTACTGTTGAATTCCTTGGAAGGGAATTTCCTAATTCAATAACAGTACCTACCAAACAAACAAAAAAATAAATTCCATTCCAAGTCTACCACAAATATGCATTATATTTTAACAAATGCTCTTATTTTACATCAACTGAGTTGATCATATTTGAGCTGTGGTTCCCGGGCTCCAGAGTACAGGCTCAATAGTTGTAGCACACGGGCTTAGTTGCTCCATGGCATGTGGCATCTTCCTGAATCAGGGATCAAACCTGTGTCTCCTGCATTGACGGGTGGCTTCTTTACCACTGAGCCACCAGGGAAGCCCGTCAGTTAAACTTTTGATAAAGAGTTGAAGCTGGGAAAGATCTGGAAAGTAGGAGACTGTTTGAAGAGGGCATGCCTACATGGAATTTAGTAGTAAGAGGCCAGGAGCAAAGCTAACCAGCATGAAATCTTGTCTCTCCCTAGGAGAAACTGAAAATACACTTTTAAACAGTAAGTTTTTACTTAGGATAAGCCATAAATTTTGTTTTTTGTTGTTTTTTTTTTTTTTTTTTGTCTCTCAGTTTAAATCAACATCAAATAAGAACGTGTCTGTAGTAGGATGGATGGTGATGATGGCTGATGACCCAGAACATCCGGATCTCTTCTTGCTGACTGACTCTGAGAAAGGTGAATCATTGAAATAACTAGGGGTTACTATGCAACTTTAGATAAACCAAATTTTAGTTTAACTGGAATACTCAACTGGGGGCATTGCTTATATTGTTTCACCTCTTGGGAAATATTTCTGTCATGTGATGTATACTAATTATGCTAATATTTTTAGATATCGGTATCTATTAATTGCTTCTTTAATAAGCTTCTTTGCTACATGGGCATAAGCTTGAAGAGCTAATAATCAAGAAAGGAAGGAGGGAGTTTGAGACTCTGTAAACCACTGTTACTTTAAAATCTCAGATTTACAATATGCAATACCCCTTCATTTATATCTTGAAATAAATTGTTACTGTTAAGTTCTGAATGTGGCAAAAGTTTTCCTTTAAGTGGTTTGTGTTCCATTATTTTTAATTAAATTAATTGGTTATTTGACTCAAACCACTTTCCAGATAAGTATAATTTTAATTATAATGCTTTGCTTATAATATGTAGTGGAGAAGGAAATAGCAACCCACTCCAGTATTCTTGCTTAGAGAATCCTGTGGACAGAGGAGCCTGGTGGGCTGCTGTCCATAGGGTCACATAGAGTCGGACACGACTGAAGTGACTTAGCACACATGACGTGTTGGAGAGGGAACTGGCAACCCACTCCAGTATTCTTGCCTGGAGAATCCCAGGGACAGAGGAGCCTCGTGGGCTGCCGTCTGTGGGGTCGCACAGAGTCGGACATGACTGAAGTGACTTAGCTGTATAATATGTAGAGACATTTATGAGTAACATTATTGGCTGTTAACCACAGGAGTTTTTAGAATGGATGAGAGAGGTTGGAGGGTGGGCGCTGTAAAATCAGGTCATGTGTCTCCTTACCCTGATTGTGTGTGTCGTGGGTACCTCAGTGGTCATCAGAAGAGATCCTCACATGATTGTAGCTCTTGCTTTATAACATCTGCCAGCCATTGATGAGCACCACAGAAGAAGCCAGAAAGGAAATCGTTTCGCATCTGCCCAGAACCTTCCACTTCAGCAACTCACTACTAAAATGATATTATATTACCTTTTATTGACTATAAAGTTATATTCTTGACTTCTGTTTCTTTAGAATGTATATCAACAGATATTCTGCTTTTAGGATATTGTGGTATTTGGAGTAAAAATTTAGGAAAACATCCAGAAAAAGTAATAGCAAGATGTCACATTTTGAGGTGAAATAGACTGATTTACAAAGTAATGAGTTTCTGCTCAACATTCTGAATTCAGCCTCCACCCTGCCAATCCCAAAGACATTCATTATTTATAAAAGTACATTTTAAAAGGAAATAATTTTCATAGGATTTAGTTAACAAATTCTTTGTTTTCCTTTGATTCCTTATGTGTAGTACTCAGTCATGTCCAACTCTCTGCAACCCCGTAGACTATAGCTTGCCAGGATCCTCTGTCCGTGGAATTCTCCAGCAAGAATAGTGGAGGAGGTAGCCATTTCCTTCTCCAGGGGAATCGTTGATTCCTTAGTGTACTTGATAGAACTACTTCTGAGTACAAGGTTTTTATGAAATCTATACTGACAGCCTTTTTCAGGAAGAAGAGTAGATAAATGGCTGCTGTGGCCAGTTTGTCAGATAACGCCTGCTATTTAGGTTGGTCTGATGTTTGATCTGGGTTCAACAAGCAAAAAATGTTATTTGAATAATTAAACATATGGTGAAGAGAACTTTTGCTTCTGAAAATGAGTAAGTCTTTGATTGTTCAAATCTCAAAGAAGGGCTGAATGAAGCCTGCATATAGATCAGATAAGGCTCTTGAATCACTGGATGCAGTTATAAAGGAAAGAGTAGAAGTCAGTAAGAACTGGGAAATAAGAAGAACTCAGGTAAGTGAGAAGGAGAACTAAGCCCAACTTAGGGCAGCCTATACTACGTGAATCCCTTCTTTTCTCAGTTTATTACCTTAATACATATAAATGTATAAAAATACTCTTACTGTGTGTCAGTTTTTGATTAGTCAACATAAGGTCTAAACGGTCTTTCCTAGTAACTCAGATGATAAAGAATCTGCCTACCAATGCAGGAGACCTAGGTTTGATCCCTGGACCAGGAAGATCCCCTGGAGAAAGGGAATAGCAACCCACTCCAGTATTCTTGCCTGGAGAATTCCATGGACAGAGTAGCCTGGCGGGCTACAGTCCATGGGGTCGCAGAGGCGTATGAAACTGAATGACTAGCACTTTCCCTTTCAGGGTCTAAATACATACATCACAAATGAAACAAGTGAATTTCTAATTTTCAAAAAGGTGCTTTCTCAGATTTTTCACATAAGCCCTTACTAGACCTAGGAACTTCTCTAATAATTTTGACAATTATAAGTAAAAACTAAAAGCATAGGTTATATTGATGTTAGCTGATTAATCCTGAATCACATTAAATAGCTAATGTTTAAGTGTTAAACATGTTAGAACATTTTGGCCTATAAAAATTTAGTCTTAGCATCTACCAGTATTTAGATCATCTAAATAGTGCTGAGAACTGATGTTCTGTGCTCTCATCCATGCATACAAATTTAGAGAAGCCAAACAATTGTTTTATTTAGGTATACTTTAAAGATCATGTAAGAAAACAAAATACTTCTCTTCCAAGTCATGAATAGCAAAGCAGTGACTTTCTGAATAAATTATAGCTTGTGAATGTATCATATGGAACTCTATTGGGAAATCAGGTGATAGAGAAGTAAACTGAGACTGAAACTGAGAACTCTCATCAATTTTTGTTGTTTTCCCCTTGTTTTTAATAATTTTAGGAAATTCGTACAAGTTTCAAGCAGGCAGTAGGATGAATGCAATGCTGTGGTTTAAGCATTTGAGTGCAGCCTGCCAAAGCAACAAACAACAGGTAAGCATTTCTCTTCATCCTCAGAAGAGTCCATAAACTGGGAATGTATTTAAAAGAGCTGGAAAGAGAAGTACGTGGACTAATTTTTGAAATGAAGTAGGAGAACTGTATTGTTTTTGTTCTTTCTTTGTTGACCACAGTCAGCAAGACGTGAGGTCCACATTTTAGTGAGGGAGATGGGCAATAAACAAGTGAACAAATAACAGCATTTCATAAAGTAAAAACTCCATGAAGGCAGCAAAATAGAATTAGGTGATATGGAATGATGGGAGTAGAGTCAACTTTAAATAAATTAAGAGCAAACAGCAGAGGTCTCCCTAAGGAGATGACAGTGACGTGGATGACAGGAAGGAAGGGCCGTGTGAAGAAAAGGGGGAACAGAGTTCTGGTGAAAGGAAGGGAAGTGCAAAGACCCTGAAGGTGAAACAAACTTTAAGGTGTTCAAAATAGGGGGGTGTAACCTGTGTCGGAAGAATGAGAGTGAGAGGCAAGGGAACGTAGCTTTAGAGGTTAAAAATTTGATGGTGCCTTGCCAAAAATTATTCTGATGCATCTCTATTTGTTCTGTTGACAATTTTATGTGGGTTCCTATACTTGCAGTGAAACCCAAAATGATTTGGACTTTTTCCTTTTTTTTTATTTTACTGAAACAAAGATGGTCTAACTCAAAGAGGTCTATGATGGTCTAACTCGGCTGCAAAGAAGAATGAATCCATAGTGGTGTTTTCCCAAATTCTGCTGCCGATTTAAAGTTGAACAATGAATTGGTAGGGCAGACATAAATATAACTGGAGTTAAAAGTTTCTACACTCTTTTTGGCCAGTTTTTAGTTAAGAAGTTTATTGCCTGTAGGTACTGAAATACAGAAGTATATGGTAAATATTATCAGTAGCTGATTTTGAATTATATAATACATTGCAGAAGTTTATAAAGCTTATAAATGTGTTTTTTACCACGTGCTATCAGGACCTAAGTTATAAACCGCTTTTTTGGTATAGGAAGAAACTAAGGCTCAAAAATGCTAATAAATTACCTCGACTGGGTCAAACAAATAAAAAAAGTAAAACAAACAAAATTTTAAAATGGTGGACCTAAGACACAAAGTCTGTCTTCATTCTGTAGATACATTCTTCTTAAACATTGTTGGAATGGGCTTTGTTCTCTTATAATTTTTGTTTTAAAAATAATAAAGCAAAAAGTTACATCCTTGCCCTTGTCAGATTAGTTCTGGGACAGAATGAAGGAAACTAAACCAAGTTTTTCAGGATTCAGTTGCATGCATACATTTTCTTTAAATGTGGCCTTAAAGTATTGTATTGTTTTTTTTATCTCAGACTTCAAGATTAATATAGAGAGTGTATGCATACCAGCATAGATTCAGTTTCTTTTACTGTATTAGTGGATCTTCCTGCTGAAAAAGTTAACCAGATGTATATAAATGGTTTTGTTTTGTTTTTTAAGTTTGTTTGTTTCTATACTTAGAAGAATGAGAGAAGTAGCAAATTTATAAATTGAAGCCGTGAAATTTGAAAACTTTTAGTAGAAGACTGTAACTCAAATACAACATCTTAAACCATTGTCAGGCAACTTAGGAGAAAATGAAAATTTTGCCTTATTTAAATATGGATTTCTTATAACCAGACCCGAGACTTTATACTCTAAGTACTCGTCTGTTCATACTGTATTTTATTTATAATTCACTTATGATTACATTGTCAAATAATTTTTCATTCAGAAGCTAAGCTGACATGTGTAAGAGATTAATATTTTTTTAGTGTCCTAGGTTTTCAGGAAAAGGTTGTTAAAGAACTGTTAAGCTCTTTTTAACTTCTCTGGTGGGCCAGTGGTTAAGACTCCATGTTCCCAGTGCAGGGGACCCGGGTTCGAACCCTAGTCAGGGAACCAGATCCCATATGCCTCAGCTGAGAGTCTGCATGCCACAACTAAAAAGAGAGAGAATTGTTGAACTCTTTTAAAGGACACAAAAATGACTACTGATACGTGTCTACCAGCACAGCTTTGGAAAACTGGTAGTAAAAGTTAAGAGCATTTTTTTTAACATGGCAAAACCCTCTTTAGTCCTTAACTAGACAACCCTTCAACTAATTTTTAGAAACAAAATATATATTTATATTTCTAAGAATTATTGTTGAATTTTAGACTTAAATTTGATCCAGTCTATTAGCAGCCAACTGTTATATAACCTATAGATTTTTTTAGAGTCACAAAGTGTCAGGTTAGAATTTATCTAGCAATGAGTTTTATTCTTTTATACTCATTTCATGATGATTTCACAAAGAAATTCTTAGTAATGTCTGTTATAAAATTATGCTGATTTTAAAATTTGCATGTAGGAGTTTATGGTAATACATATAATGAGAAGATAAGTGACGACAGGTGTGTCTGGAATCTCACACTTACCAGGGCCATCCTCATTCATTCATTTAGGCACTCAGCGAACATCTACTGAACTCCCCTGTGTTAGCAAGAAAGGTACTACCTCTGCCCATTTTGCCATCCAGATTTCAATTTACTGGAAAGGGTATTAACATCTCTCAAATGTGGTTTTTCTCTCAAAAATGTTTAGTGTATTTTATCCATTATTCATAAACAATTAGAGTACCTTCTATCAAATTCCTTTGGGCTTACTTAAAATGATAAGGGGAGATAAGAAATAGTACTTTGAAGAACACCCTTCAAATACTATCAGCTTGTAATGCTTATATTTTTTAGGTTCCTACAAACTTGATGACTTTTGAGTAAAAACGTGATAAAGAACAAGGTGAACTGTTACCCTAAGTGAAAGCGAGGACCTGATGGAAGAGTGCCAGCTATAAACCAATCCTGTGCCAGGCAGAGCCCAGAGGTTCCGTCTTAGCCTCTGGAGTCCTGAACCAAAAAAGCACTAATTTCAGGGAACGAAGTGAGATATTCCCAGGGAACACATCAGAGCTGTAAAACAAACTGCCATGGACCATGCTTCCTATCTCTGAACTGACCTGTGGAAACCACTGCCTTAATAGAATGAAAGGAAAACCACCATGAAACACCAAATAGTGCGTGTGAATCTCCTGGCGGTGCTGTGCTTGGAATAGATCGTAGCTAATTTGCATTTCTTTTAACTTTGTACTAATTTTAGAGGGGGGAATCGCCTTTTTTTAGATACACTTTTAAAGGAAAAACATATTTCTTATGGGTGACACCAGGAGCTGGTTTTGAACTGAAGTGTGAAGATGTTTCAGCTTAGTAGGGTTCTACCAGCCACCTCGCCAAAAGGTTTGCTTAAGCCTCCATGAGTCAGCGGCCTCAACGCCCTTTCTCACAGCAAGAGCGTAGGAATTAGAAATGTTAATAATGTGAGTTGTTGGGGTTTGTTTGGGACTGGGGGGGGAGGGGTTGTTTTGTTTAGGATAGGGGAGTTTTTTTTTTTTTTAAACTCTAAACTTCTAAAATTTAGTACTGTATGGGGTACATTATTCCCTGCTGGAGGTATAAAGACTGAGTGTTCACATGCCAGACACTTTTTTCAAGGGGGCTCCAGAAAACATGGTTGTTTTTAACTGGGTTTAAAGTTTGACCTTCTATGTGAATTCATTGTTGGACCACAGATCTGCTTAGTAGAGAACTGTAATCCCAACCTAAACTTTTCTAAGAAGATTTTACAGTAACTACAGTTTTCAAGTTTAAGTGGATTATCCCTTCTGTCACTCACAGGTGATTTTATCATCAAGGGTGATATATCAATATTTTACTAGGATGTTTTCTTTTACAGTGTTTAATGTGCACAATGCCAGTTATTTTTGTATTATTTTCATTATTTTTGTTCAATATGAGATTCAGGATCACATTTGTTTAAAAGAGAATCTACATGTGTTTGTATGCATGTATGTATTTTATTATAAGGGGTACAGAATAATTTTCAAAGGGAAAAAGGTGAGAGATTGAGAGGCTGGAAATTTTGAGTATCAAAACTTTCCTTCCTACTTAACTTTCCTTTATCATAAACATTTTTCTCAAAATTTACTGTAGGTCCTTACCATGAAACCATATTTTGTTAGTAGTTGATCAAGAGAGTTTTGTGAGAGCTCTTTTATGCAATAATGCATTTAACTTCCAAAATAAATGTTGAGTTTAAAAAAAGGAGGAAAAAAAAGTTTGAAGGTGAAATGCCTTAGAGTTTTAACCAAAAAAAAAAAAAGGCACTTGAACAAAGGCTGTGTGTTGGATGTTATAAACTCATGAGGCAACATGAATTTCGCCTGTGGCCCAGAGTAAGAAGTGTTTTTTGACTGATAACTAATAGATTTCTATTACTTTGGGCCACACATAAAAATTTTCAGATTGTATTCTAGGGGAATTTTATCCTTTTCCTTTTTAATCATAAGTATTTCATCCTTGAATCCATGAAACTTACATAGAAAATATTACTTGTTAGAATAATTAACTAAAAGTATATCCATTTGGAAAGTAGAAGAGCTTTCTCAGATTGCTAAATTTTTCAGTTTTGTTTTCTGTTTGAAAAGGATATTAAGAGTTCAAATATTTTTCTCACATAGTACAGTTAGAAATACCATTATTTCTGGTTTTGTGGAAAACAACATGAGCTGGAAAGAGGGCAAGAATGTGGCTGAGACCTCCCAGCATAGCCCACACTGGTCATGGAGAAGACCCCCTCTGCATAACCAGCATAGCAGTATTACTCTGAGACCTTGCACATCTGACTTTTGTTTTAATTTTCTTAACTTGTTTATTTCTCTTCAGAAATAAGTGTTTTTAACAGTGTATGTGCTTTTTAAAACACATTGTGGATGAGAACCCTGTGGATTTTTTTATTACCTTGTCTGTTTGTCATAAATAAGCTAAAGTAGATTAAGTGGTAGGCTAACCGTATTGCTGAAGATGGGCAGCTGGAAGTCAGAGCCTGACAGCACACAGTTTTGCCAAAGAGAGAGCTCAACTGGAAGACGTGTTTGATATTTTCAGCGCTGAACACAGGGCTGCTTATGCAGAGTGAAAACAGTGTTCAGATTTAGTGACTAGACCACACATAGATTTGTGGCCTCTGACTGACTAAAACTCTGAACTGTGCAGTGGAAGTCACCATTGTTTTCTTGTTTTCAGATTTGTCCATTCAAAAGCTCGCTCATTGCTTTTTAAGGCTACTTTAGCATTTGAAGCAAAGAGAAGACCAGTGGGAGAAGTGAATTAAAATAGTGTGGGTGAATTTTTGATCTTACAATTCACCAAATAAGACCTAATAATAATTCAGGCAAAAATAAATACTACAATATTAAATATTCAGGTACTGTGTTAGTGAGAAAATGAAATTTTTCTCCTCTTATTAGGCCTACCGTTAATCTGTAAACTAGCGCCTCACAAGCTTGAAATTTTCACCAATATTAAGCCCATTTTTTTCTCTCTGAGTCAAGAAAAACTCATTGGAAATTCCATTACAATTTAAATTTAAGCTAGTTTTTGATAAGCATAATGATTGGTATATTATCCAGCCTGGTGCAGCAGTATAATACCAACCAAAATACAATTTGAGGCACATCTCATTTAACTGTTTGAACATGGAAGCTTATTTTTCATGCAAAAGTAACCTCTAACAGTTTTTAAAATGCAGCTATAAAAATAACTGTATGATGACCTTGAAGAGCTCTGATTTTGGTCTCATGCTCCCTCTGTGTGTGAGTTCTGCTTATTTTTTTCAGAGACATTATTTTTACCATAACCTCCAAACTGTAAAAATTAAAAGAACCAATCAAACACACCTTCCTATTACATTTTCTTCACTGTGTAAATATTATTTGTGTAAACATTACAGAAAGGGATCCAAACAATTTGAGTCTATTTTTTTTCCTCCCCAGGCATATGCTTCAATGATAAATGTTTTCCGGTACGGAAAATGCCATATGACTGTTGTGCTACCTTCTGTATGGACTGTTTTGGTATTGTATCTTTCTGTATGTCAAGAACTTAGGGTGTTTGTAGCTGCAGAGTTTCTGTAAGTGGCTTTATTCCTCTTCTAGAAGGTTTATAAAGGAGCCCAATGTGCACTGTTACAGAAGGGAAAAATGTTTACAGTCTCCAGTGTATACACCTTGTATGTTAGTTGAAACCAGGGACCGCCAAGAGCAGCCTGGCCTATTGCTCTCTTAGGATTACTAGAATTCACTTGGCCAAATGATTTGAGCAGAAGTCTTTTTTTTTTTTAGGTTAAATCTGTAGTTATAGATGACTTTACTGCTAAAAACAAAACTACAGGACTTGGTATTAGTTTAAAAATCAATAATAGTAGATTTAACCCATTAGCTATCCACTCTTGATTTCCTTCCTATTTTCTGAGACACGGTCCTTTTCAATGTTCTTTTAAACCACCATATTATCTTTTTTTGAAACAAGAGGTACCAGTATTGTTAACAGAGGATAATATCAGTTTTTAAAAAAATTTGCCTCAAAGTCTTTTGAAATAATTGGATCCCTTTTTGAAAATGAGAATGAATTTGACTGTGTCCTGGTGGAACGATAGTACTGCTGGTGCATGAATAGGTGATACAAAGCAAGTGGTGAGGTTTGTCTGACTTCTTCAGTGTCTTTTAGGGTTTGCTTTTATTTTCTGTCTCTCTTCTTTTGTATTATTTCTTTCAAGCATAGTAAATTTGTAATTTTACAGCCAGAGTAGTATTCTGTTTTCTTATAAGAAACATTGTTATTTAACACATTGATGATAATAATTTTCTGTGTGAAGTCAACCTTTTTAGGTTTTGCTTCCTTAAAAATGGCTTGTGTCTAAGGTGACTGTTTTTTTTCCCCCTATTTAGAGGATTCTAACAAAAGAGATATGTGTGAGAAACTTTTAAGCTTTTTGAAAGCTATTACACTGGTATCTCAAGTTGTAATGCGGGGAAATTTTGCTCAGTGCCTTATCAATTTGAAGAGCAACTTTAGGGCATCGAGTGTGACAATAATCATTTGTCCTCTTGCTCCTCTTATTTCAGGAGTGTGTGCTATTCCTCTCTCCACCAGCTTACTCTTGCTCACAGCAAGTCTAGGAAAATGCGTGCAGATCACTCTAGGTTATTGTCGCATTCCTCCTTGGCTTTGAGTCTTTTCAGACAAGCTCCTTCCCTACTCCTCTCCTTCCAGGGTAGAAGATTAAAAATAAACCCTCCAAATCAGCCTTTAGATGAACACGCCTAAGAGCAATTTTGAAGAACATCCATCCAGCTGAGTTTATTTTTATTTTGTGCTGTTGAAATTGTTGTTTTGAGCATAGATTTAATTATAAATCCTTTCAGAAAATCCTTAAAAGCATACAGTACAGCCAGAAAGATTTGTTGGGGTTCTATAAAAGCTACTAAAATCCTGAAATGAGAGTTCCTTTGCCCAGAAGTGAGATTTAGTTCAGTACATTCTTACAGTTAAACAGGACTCAGAACAGCAAGCAGCCGCTTCACCTACCGGTTGTTGTTTACTTGAAGATACTATGTCAGGAGAGTGGAAACAACTGCAAGGTATAAATTAAAGAGAAGTTAAGAGACTAAGCTAGCTTTCTCAGTAAAAACAAAGTGTGGAAACATTTTGCTTCTCTGAGATTTTTGCAAGATCTGGAGATACTGTTGTTCAACTGAGTCAAAATGCTATCTTCACCTTTTGTAAAAAGCTAGTGTGTTCTAGAGGAGGCAAGTAAATTTAGTCTTTAAAGCCAAATGAAGGGATAACTGGTCCTTGACGGTTATTAGTAGGATTTAAAATTTGATTCTAGTCATTTGGACTGCAAAGTGGTGATGGGATTAAACGAATACATAATTAAAGGAATGCTTTGGGATTGAAAAGGAATGCTTTGGGATTGAGCTTTTTTTTTTTAAATAGACGAGTAGAAAGTTTCATAATTAGCTGTGCTTTAGATACCAGGTAACAAATATCAATTTTCCCATGAAGATATCACCTACTAAAACTACTCACAGAAGATAGTCCAGTAGTTATTAATTTACTAAATCTGACAGAGTAACTAATAATAAATCACCAGACTCAAGAGTTTCTGTACCTTGATTATTGACAGATCCATTGTTTTACAGCTGACCGAAGTATGTATGGTGTGGGGAGGGGGTGGGGAACTCATTCACAGTGTAATCTAAAGGAGATAAAGGCAACTGTGGGGATGAATATCCAATAATGATAATATACAGGAACACACAAGCCATTTTTCCTCTCCTTCATCCCGGTTGACTTGAGGTACTAAAGATGAAGTGCGCGCTTGCACTGTGACCTCCTGGAGCGACGTGCAGCTTGGTTCCTCCCTCACTTCTGATTTCTGTTTAATATGCAAATGTGAGTGTGAGATCTTAAGTGTGTTTGCATAAGCTAACCTAAAATGAACTTAAGTACAGTTTTCTGAAATATTTCTATTGGAATAAATTACTTAAAAATATAGGTTGTGTGGGGATAATTTGTTTCCATAGTTACATTTTTATCATTAACTTTTAAAGGAATGCTTTAAGTTGATTTTTTTTTTTCCCCACTCTTCCTAGAATAGTTGACTAGGATTTTGTTGGTACAGGGAAGCCTCTGTCTGGGTAAACTTCAGTTGCTCTTCTCTATCCCGGAGCAAGGATGTGCAGCATGCTGACAAATGGGGCCTTGGGGAAAAGAGGTCAAGGGTATAATATTTCCAACATATCTCCCCACTCCAAGTAAGTTATATGAGCAGTCTCCATAGTCTCCTTTAGTCTCTTTGCTAATACTGTGTTTCATAAATTCCAAACCATGACACTTTGACTTCTCACCATTTCTGAGAACAAAATCCGCCATCCAACCTAGAGAGCCTTAAATTGGAAGAAGTACCAAAATACATGTTGAGTCTCCTGTAAGTTATCGGCTGGGGTGTTTGCTCTGCCCTTTCTTAGAATTCCCTGAGTTTGCTTCTAAGAAGCTTGGGAAACCTCCAGACGGGACTGAATGCCCAATATTTGGGCAAACCTTAACCCAATTTTCAACTATTTTCTCACTTTTTTGATGGCTTTTGAAATTTTTCACTGACACTGCTAGAACCAAAAGAGAGTGACTATTCTCCTATGGGGTCAGCCTGTCCTTACCTCACACAGCACCTCGTTCTCCATGTATGCATGCTAAGTTTCTGGGTTCCCTCCTCTGTTTCGTTAGTGTTTGGTCCCTGAGCCAGTACCACATTGTCTTCATTCCTGGATAGCTGTGTAAGTCTTGATGTCTGGTGAGGTAATTGCATTGTTCTTCAAATTTGCGTTAGCTCTTCGTGACTTTTTCATCCTCCCTATGGATTCTATAACCAGTGTGTCAGGTTCAGTGAAAACACTGTTAATATTTTTATTGGACTTGCTTTGAATTTGTAGATTAATTTGAGAATTAACAGTTTGAAAAGCTTACTTATCTCATCTATGAATATGAACAGTCTGTTTTATTTAGGGTTTTTAATGTCCCTCAATAAAGTTTCATAGTTTTCTCCCTCCTAGTTTCATACATCTTTTATTAGTTTATTCCTAGGTAAACTAGTTTTTGTTTCTGCTATGAGTTATTTGTCTGTAGGAATGCTATTTTTATGTTGACACTTAACATCCAGCAACCTTATTGAAATCCCTTATCTAATTCTAATAGTTTGCCCAGTATGATTCCATTGTCATATTAGCTGCAAATAAGGCAATAGATTGTGAGAAAATATTTGGAGTTTATAAAACAAAGGATTCATATCAAGAATATACATGGATTGGATTTTTTGCAAATTAATAAGAAAATGTATTCAGTAGAGAAATGTGCTAAAGGGTATGAATAAACAGTTTATAGAAGGAGGCCTATGTAGCTAATCTATGAAAAGATGTTCATGCTCAGTTAGTAGAGAATTTCAGAGTAAATCATGGAAGAGCTGTCTCATTAAACCTATCAAACTGGTAAGGCAGTGCCAGAAAGCATCTGGGCAGTATTACATAGATTGTGTACAGATACAGAGCATAAGAATTCAGAATTCCGGCACTGGATCGCTTACTAGCTGCGTGATTTTGAGAAAGTGACTTCACCTTCTTCCTCAGTTTCCTCTTCTGTAAAATGATCACAGTGGCAAGCCCACCTCAGAGAGTTGTGCGGCTCAGCTTAGCTCATGTCTCTAAAGCCCCATGAGAAGAGCCAGCACTGGGAAGAACTGTCAGTGTTTGGGAGAGCTGGAATCAGTTACGGAGAGTGGGATCAGAGGTGAAGGGGAGAATAAGGAAGAAGTATTTGCCTAGTTAAGTCATGGTGAACTGAGAAGTATCTTATAAACCACAGTAAACTAAATGAAGAAGTAAACCAGGTATAAGGGGACGACAGAATGAGATGGCTGGATGGCATCACCGACTCTGTGGACATGAGTTTGAGTGAACTCCGGGAGTTGGTGATGGACAGGGAGGCCTGGCGTGCTGTGATTCATGGGGTCGTGGAGAGTCGGACACGACTGAGCGACTGAACTGATTCATTACAGACAAACTGGCAAGTAGAGAAAAACCTGAAGGAAAGCCACCTAAAAAAAGAACCCTCCTTTATTATTGTTGGTTATTAAGATCCGTATTTCACCCACCTGTTGCTTGTTTAATGATGACTTCTGAACAACACCCCTAAGCTCCCTAAATCAGACTATGAGGACAGTGCCTGGTGCACACTAAACTTTGAATTCATTTTGGTCTGATTTGCCCATAGCCCAGGCTCAAGTGAAAATAACAGTTATTGAATTTGCTTTGTTATTGCCTAACTGTCAAAACCAAGTTGTTCATACAGTTAAGGTTTGGAAACTGTTAGCATCTATATTGAGCTGTTGCAGAAGAAAGACAAGTTGCTGTTTTTATTGACAGAAACTATTCTGAGATTTTAACATAAAAATGGAATCCTTTTCCATTAGGCATGGAAGAAAAACCCAGGGATTCACCATGAGTTTCTTACTTCTTAAGCAATTATCAGTAAGTACAAACAATAAGTACAATCAGTGAACCTCTATTGACCACTGAGTTCTACAGTAGCCATGTTTTATGACCTTGTGCAACCTCAATGTTTTGTTAGCAAATCTTAACCACACAAATACAGGATTTGGATTTCTATGTTGAAAGAGATTAAATGACTATACTTTGGGGTGTGGTCATATCCACCTGGATCTTTGGGATAGACAGCCTACAAAAAAGTTGAGAGAGTATGACCTAATGCAGTTTGAATTGAAACCTTTGATTCTAGCCTAACTTGCTATGACATAACTAATTACGTTCTATGTCTCATTCTAAATCAAGATAATTCATGAATTTACTTGGGTGACAAATTTTCTGTGATTCCTTAGTTTTACTAAATTAAAATTCCCAGAATCTTAAAGGAAGACTCATTTCTGGTCCCATGTTTCTCCTTTAAGAAGAGGCTTGTATTCGTGTTTCCTCTTTGGTTAAAATCATATCGATGCCTCTTGTCCTTTGAGCTTACTTCGAGCAGGAGTGCCTTCTGCTCTAAAGGGCCTCTCACAGAGGGCCGTCCAACATCTGATGATAACTTGACGTTTTCTGTTGGCAGTTCAAGCTGAAGTACCTGCCATCCAAACTGTGAAAAAGGAAAAGGACAGTGACAGAATGTATTAAATGATGGAAGTGTCTTATAGTGAGCTGTGTGTTTTGAAGCAGTAAAGAGAACTTTTCATGTAACACCTACAGAAGTTAGAAACCCATCAGTATATACTCATTCCCAGAAGAGGTAATAAACTTTTCAACCTAATTTAAACCATAGGAATGGGTTATCTGTCATAGTGTCTAAAACAGATCATCTCTTTTTTTATACTTCTCAGTTTAGTCGCTCAGTCATGTCCAACTCTTTGCAACTCATGGACTGCAGCATGCCAGGCTTCCCTGTCCATCACCAAATCCCAGAGTTTACTCAAACTCATGTCCATTGAGTTGGTGATGCCATCCAACCATTTCATCCTCTGTTATCCCCTTTTTCTCCTGCCTTCAATCTTTCCCAGCATCAGGATCTTTTCAAATGAGTCAGCTCTTCGCATCAGGTGGCCAAAGTATTGGAGTTTCAGCTTCAACATCAGTCCTTTCAATGAACACTCAGAACTGATCTCCTTTAGGATGAACTGGTTGGACCTCCTTGCAGTCCAAGGGACTCTCAAGAGCCTTCTCCAACACCACAGTTCAAAAGCATCAATTCTTCAGCACTCAGCTTTCTTTATAGTCCCAACACTCACATTCATACATGACTATTGGAAAAGCCATAACCTTGACTAGACGGACCTTTGTTGGCACAGTAATGTCTCTGCTTTTTAATTTGCTGTCTAGGTTGGTCATAACTTTCCTTCCAAGGAGTAAGCGTCTTTTAATTTCATGGCTGCAGTCCCCATCTGCAGTGATTTTGGAGCCCAAAAAAATAAAGTCAGCCACTGTTTCCCATCTATTTGCCATGAAGTGATGGGACCAGATGCCATGATCTTTGTTTTCTGAATGTTGAGCTTTAAGCCAACTTTCACTCTCCTCTTTCACTTTCATCAAGAGACTCTTTAGTTCTTCTTCACTTTCTGCCATAGGTTGGGGTCATTTGCATACCTGAGGCTATTGATATTTCTCCCAGCAATCTTGATTCCAGCTTGTGCTTCTTCCAGCCTAGCGCTTCTCATTATGTACTCTGCATATAAGTTAAATAAGCAGAGTAGCAATATACAGCGTTGACATACTCCTTTTCCTATTTGGAACCGGTCTGTTGTTCCATGTCCAGTTCTAACTGTTGCTTCCTGACCTGCAAACCGATTTCTCAAGAGGCAGGTCAGGTGGTCTGGTATTCCCATCTCAGTATTTTCCACAGTTTATTGTGATCCACACAGTCAAAAGCTTTGTCATAGTCAATAAAGCAGAAATAGATGTTTTTCTGGAACTCTCTTGCTTTTTCCATGATCCAGCGGATGTTGGCAATTTGATCTCTGGTGCCTCTGCCTTTTCTAAAACCAGCTTGAACATCTGGAAGTTCACAGTTCACGTATTGCTGAAGCCTGGCTTGGAGAATTTTGAGCATTACTTTACTAGCGGGTGAGATGAGTGCAATTGTGCAGTAATTTGAGCATTCTTCGGCATTGCCTTTCTTTGGGTCTGGAATGACAGTTTAACCTCTCATATTAACCTTTTTCCCCCCTTACATATTTTGTCAGTGTGTCTCACTTTTGGATGTTTACTCATTTACAGTATGGTTGTCTCCCTTCATATTTTTTTAGATCAGTGATTCTCAACCTTGGCTGCAATTCAGAATCATCCAAGGAACTTTTAAAAATTTCAAAGCCTGGGCTACACACCAGACCAGTCCCATATGCATGGGAGCAGTCGGGGCGGGGGGCAGTAAGCCTCTCAGATGACACGAATGTGTAGCCAGGGTTAAAAACCAACGTTTAGGTTGTTGGTCTCTAAACACTTGCAGAGGCTTTAGGACAGTGGCTTTCAAACATCCAAAGGCATAAGAATCCCCTGGAGGGCTGGTTAAGACTTAAATTGCTGGGACCCATCCCCCAGAGTTTCTCATTTAGCAGTTTTGGGGTGGGACCTAAAAATGTACATTTCTTACAAGGTCCCAGCTGCTGCTGATGCTGCTGGTTTGCAGGCCATACGTTGAAAACCACTGGAAATTAGAAACGATTAGGAGGGGAGGATGAAAGGATCCGTCTTGGATGCACACTAGGCTGTGAGTGTGCAACTTCGTGCTGTGTATGTGGTGGACAGGGTGCTGTCCAGAGTGTGAGCATGTGTGCCGGGTGGTAAGAGGGCACGAAAGGAGACAACACCCCAAAACTCCAAGGGAGCTCGGGATGAGAGGGAGGAGGCCAGGCTTGTGGCTGGGCAGCCACAGGGTTCCCAGCAGCTGTGGCCTGGCAGAGGCAAGGACTGAGGAAGCTTCACGCATATTTGACCTCTGGCCCATCTCCTGCTCTCCCTGCAGCTCAGTGCTGACCTCTGCAGAACTGGAGCAATAGCAATGTTTTGACTGCTTGCAATAATATATTTACTCAGAGAGCGGTTTCTTCAGAACATCCACGAAACCTTTTCCTCCCTCTAACAATAAAGTATTTTGAAGCAACAGGAAGAAAATTGTTCTGTATTCGAAAGTCTTCGGCAAGGTCATTTGCTCCAGTGCGCTATAGTCCCTACCATTCCCGATAGTCTTTTTTTTTTTTTAATATGTATTTCTTGGATGTGCTGGGTTTTTGTTGCTGTGTGTGGGCTTTCTCTTGTTACTGTGAGCAGAGGCTGCTCTTCGTGGCTGTGTGAGGGCTTCACATGGCAGTGACTTCTCTTTTCTCAGAGCTTGGGCTCTAGGGTGCACGGGTTTCAGTAGTTGTGGTTCAGGGGCTTTAGTTGCCCCTCAGCATGTGTAATCTTTCTGGACCAGGGATCAAACCCGTGTCCCTGCATTAGCAGGTGGATTCTTAACCACTGGACCACTAGGGAAGTATCCCTGTACTCTCTTGACCTATTTTCTCCACTCATCTCTTTAGCAGCCTAAAACAGAAGGTCCCATTTTATGACAGAGAAGGAAGCTGGCCTGGAAGTAAAGTTGTCTCCAAGAACAGAGGGAAAGATGGAAAGACCCCAGGTCCTTAGTGATTTCCTTGTGCTGCTGAATTAACCCAATCCTGGCAGAGTCCAATTTCTGAACTCCTTACAGATCGTGATCATCTTTTATTTTTAAGAGAAGAAAAGAGGGGAAAGAGAGGAGAAAAGAAAGAAGACACAATAGAGAAAAGGGAGGGAAGAGAGAAAAGAAAGACGGGGTGGAAACAAAAAATGAGGAGGGAGAAGGGGAAAAGGCAGGCCACGTTTTAAGACTTCTGTGCACTGGTAAGGAATGATGAAGCTGCAAAAACGTCATAGATTTCTTGCAAGATTTCTGCTTATGCCCCCACAATTTATTAATTTTTAGAAGTACAACCAGGAGGTATTAACAGTCTCAAGGGAGAGAAGCACCTCTTCCTTATGTGGTGGTATTATTATTAAAGGGAGGATACAGGTGTTGACACTGGGTGCCCTGGTGGGCAGTGGAACCCCATCAGCCTCTGCTCTTGCCCACGGCTAGAGTGCCCTGAGCCACCTCTGCTGGAGCCAGGTCAGCCGCTGTTCTGCTTAACAGGGAACGCTCCATTCCTCTACTTGGGTAAACCAGACACAGGCCCCTGCTGCTGCTTCAATCAACAGGGAGGCCGGCCGACCAAGCAGCTGCCTCCTCGCAGGGTCAGTCCAGTGTCGGCAACAGGCCCTCTGCTCCCTCGGGGCCCTGCTCTCCCTCTGCTGACAGCACCAGCTTCATCAGAGATGCTGAATTCTCATCAACTGTGAGAGCCAGATTGTTTCCCTCCTTGCTTTTGTTTTGATGTGTTTTAAAATGATTAGGCTTTTACCCTCAAATATTTCCGTTCACTCTTACTGGCTAACTAACGAGGCACCTCACACACCACAGCAGGACAAGGCGCGCTACTATGGTATCCAGTAAACAGTGGCTAAACAAAGTCAAAAGTCTTGCTCAAATCAAGTTCTCTTTTGTACTTGTTGTTCTTCCATCTGCCCTGAGCTACGTAATGGCTGTCCAAAAATGTAACCCACTGCACCTCTGCGAGGAGTTCAAGAAAAGCGGCTTCCTGGACCTTTGCCAATGATCTTCTTGCATCGTCTTAATTATCCATTTGCTAGTTAACAAGTCAGTCTAGGAAGAAGTCTTCTTTTATTCTTGGAAAGTATGTACTTGGGAATGTCCAATAAAAGCCAGTAAGTGCTGAATGCCTGCTCTCTGGCAGGTTCTGGACAATGGGAGGCTGTCTCTGAGGGGAGGCCACTCAGGAGTGACCAAGGGCCTGATCAGTGATCACCTACGTGAGACAGGCAGAGTCTCTCACTCTACAGCTGAGGTCGGACAAGGGCGGCCTCTGGGAAGAAGGGGCGCATTTCCCTGTCTGGGGGCAGCCGCCTCCCCATCGCCCGGTTCCCGCACCTGGACCCCGGAGCCACTCTGGGCAAAGACGACTAAGTGCCTGATCTCAGTCCACCCAACTCTAGTCGTGCCCGTGTCTCCTCACTGTGTCCCTACAGACACCACTCCCAAGTTCCCAACATATTTCATGGACACTCGTCCATTTGATTCATCACACAACCTCTGATGGCTTCGTTGTAATCTTACTCATGTTATACACAATCTCTCAATAGTCCTTGTAACAACTGTAGGAGAAAAGGATACTTCTTCCCAGATAACAACAGGAAGAGTCAAAGAGGTTAAGGAATTCGATGAAGTCACCCAGTAAGGGGCGGAGCCAAGACTCACTCTGATGGGTCTCATTCTCAACCCTGTAGACCCTGGCTTTCAGAGCCATAACCTAGCAATTTCCGTGCCCAGAGCTAGCAGCACGAAAGCTCAGCAAATAATGTTGTGATTTATTATGTGACTCAAAGAAAGAACAACCAGCAGCTTCCTGTTTTAGTTATTCTTGCTTATGACAATTTCTAGCTAAAGAAATTCATGTGCTGTCAACATGCAAATGTAATCTTTTTTTTTTTTCCAATGTCTGTGCCAGGCCAGAGCCTCCCTATGGGCCTTGCACGCACTGTGCTAAATCTGGTCCCTTGAGTTCTACAACCTCACCACAAATACAAAACACTAAAACAATTATCACGAACAACCCCGAATTGCTTAAATGTCACGGGTACATGTTACATCAGGGAAGTTCTGCCCAATCAGAAGGAAAAGCACCATGCTGTGGCCTAGAGAGCTTGCAAAGCCTGGATGGAAGAGATGAGATTTTTGTGTGGATAGGATTTAGGGCCAGAGAACTGAAAGCAAGAACTGGAAGTGTTAACCGAGCTGGGTTCTTGGTCTCATTATTCAGTTGCTCAGGGGTGTCCAGACAAGGACTTCAGGCAAGGCTTTATTGGGACTCGATTACAGCAGGAGAGCGTGAGAACTAGAAACAGTTTCCCTTGCTTGCTCCCTGATGAGGGGTGGCGGGGGGGTGAGCATAGGAGCCCATCGGTGGTTCAGGCTTCAGGGCTGGCTTAGGTGGTCTGTCCATCCGCTTGATGGTGCAGTGTGCAGGGTGCATGCTCAGTCCCCTGCTTTTGCTCCCTGAACCTCAAGAGTGGCAGTTGGGTTTTGGCCTTTTCTTCTCAGGTCCCAGCCTGTCTCAGAAGTACACAGTTGAGGCTGGGAAGAGGTCACACTGACAAGAAGCAGGGCATCAAGTGGAAAAAGTAGGTCAAGACTTTGCCAGGATGAGGAATTGAGGACTGAAGCTGGGAGAACAGGCGGGGAGTAGTTAACACTCCACGGGAGAAAGGACGAGGGCCTGACCAAAGTAGAATCATGGGAGGGACCAGACTGAAGGAAGTTTGCTCCACTGCCCCAGGCACCCAGATACCCTGCTCTCTGGTAACCAGTACTAACTGGAATAGTGATTAATTGCTCAGTGGAGGACTATGTTGGTCCCCACTGGCAATACGATACCCTTTCTAGAAAAAAGTAGAACCTCCCGGCACCCTCCATGTTCAGCTGCCAATTTGACTCACCTCCTCCTGTCAATTGCACTTAACCTTCCCAGCCTATTTCCTCATCTATAACATCAGCATGAAATGGTTCGTCCTTCCTGGGGTTGTTAATGAGGTTAAATGAGATAATGCATGCAAAGTGCAAGGCCAGGCACTAGGCTCATAACTGCTAGTGAAGAGCCACCAGTTTGACAATCTGCTACCTTGGTCAGCTAGAGCCTCCTGAGCCATGAGCGTGCTTTATGAGGACTTACTGCCATGGAAAGTGGCTATTATGCCCCCCCCCTTCTCTGGAAAGCATTCAGTTCAGTCGCTCAGTCGTGTCCGACTCTTTGCGACCCCATGAATCACAGCACGCCAGACCTCCCTGTCCATCACCAACTCCTGGAGTTCACTCAGACTCATGTCCATCAAGTCGATGATGCCATCCAGCCATCTCATTCTCTGTCGTCCCCTTCTCCTCCTGCCCCCAATCCCTTCCAGCATCAGGGTCTTTTCCAATGAGTCAACTCTTCACATGAGGTGGCCAAAGTAGTGGAGTTTCAACTTTAGCATCAGTCCTTCCAATGAACACCCAGGACTGATCTCCTTTAGAATGGACTGGTTGGATCTCCTTGCAGTCCAAGGGACTCTCAAGAGTCTTCTCCAGCACCACAGTTCAAAAGCATCAATTCTTCGGCGATCAGCTTTCTTCACAGTCCAACTCTCACATCCATACATGACCACTGGAAAAACTATAGCCTTGGCCATAGACACTGGCAAATAGCTGAAGGTGCAATCAAGCAAATTTATATTGTGATATCTCTCATTTCCCGTAAGTTAATTTGGACACAGGTAGGTTTCTAACAAGAAGTTCAGAATTGTTCCATTTAGACAGTCAACCGTCCTGTTCCTTATTTTATACTATTGTTGTCCATACAGGCTCCTCTTCTCCCTTCGTGTTTACACTGGAGTGTACCTGAGCTAAACTAATGGAGCTCTGGGTGGAAATCTGGGATGCTTTAGACCCACCCATAGAGGTCAAAACCTGAGAATACTAGATGGGCTCTTCAATAAGACTTCACTCATTTATCCTCCAGGGCACTGTGCCATACATTTGGCATATGTCATGTTATGTAATCCTTACACCAGTCTCGTGACTGGTGTTATAAATGAGGAAATAGAGTCTTGGTTGAAGGGTCTTACACCAATACACACATCTAGCCAGCACTGCAACAGAAATCCTCTCTCTTGTATGTCTGGCTGAAGCCCCTTCTTTCCTGCACATGTTCCTCCCCCAGGTTGTCACTCCAGGCCTCATGGTAAGCCTGGTACAGTTGTTACTATGATTTTAAGTTTAGCACTTTTTGTTGTTATAGGATGCTTAAGAGGTTTATAGTTCCATAATGGTGATTTGCTATAATACTTCTAACATGTATATTGTTTTTTAGTAAGTCATGTCTGACTCTTTGTGACCCCATGAACTGTAACCCACCTGGCTTCTCTGTCCATGTGATTTCCCAGGCAAGAATACTAGGGCAGGTTGTCATTTCCTTCTCCAGGGGATCTTCCCAACCCAGGGATTGAACCTGCATATCCTGCATTGGCAGGAGGATTCTTTACCACACAGTTACCTGGGAAGCCCTCTAATTTATATATTTGGGGATAAATGTAAACACTGAAAGCTCTAATCAGCCCCAAATAGCATGTTATTTCATGACAAATAACTTGCTGAACGAAAACAAAAGCCATAGGACAGAGTGTGGAAAGCCATGGTAAATGGAATTTCTTGCTCATCACTAAAGAAAATAGGCTGACATGGAGAGTCAGTTCAGACAGAAACTAAAGACCAAACAGAGCATTTTAGCTTATGCTTTTTATAGCTGAATTCCAAGGAAAATAAATTCTGTTGGAACTTATCTTTTCAAATATCTT
Organism: Moschus berezovskii; assembly: GCF_049115385.1. Taxonomy (NCBI): domain Eukaryota; kingdom Metazoa; phylum Chordata; class Mammalia; order Artiodactyla; family Moschidae; genus Moschus; species Moschus berezovskii. The sequence continues at coordinate 31,903,168 of NC_142476.1, read as the reverse complement.
GCTAATAAAGTCAGTCGATTTACTGAGTGTCAGACAAGAAATTTAAAACATGTATTATATTTATGTATGACTTAGGACATGTAATCTTATATATATGTCAGATTAATATGGTAAGGGCACTGATGGATAAAATAGCATGCAAGAACAGATAGACAGTGTAAGCAGAGAGATGGAAATCCTGAGAGAGAACTCAAAAGAAATTCTAGAAATGAAAAAAACACGGAAATGAAGAATGCCTTTGATGGGCTTATTAGTAGACTGGACACAGCTGAGAAAAGAATCTTTGAGCTTGAGGCTATCTCAATGGAAATCTCCAAAACTGAAAAGCAAGGAGAAGAAAAATTGAAGGAAAAAAAACCCAGAACAGAATATCTGAGGTCTCTGGACAGCTACAAAAGGTATAAATGAGTAACACAAATGCCAGAAGGAGAAGAGAAAAAGGAACAGAAGAAATATCTGAAACAATACCTGAGAATTCCCCCCAAATGCCAGATATCAAGTCACAGATCCAGGAAGCTCAGAGAACACCAAGCAAGATAAATGTCTCAGAAAAACTACACCTAAGCATGTATTTTCAAATTATTGAAAAGCAAAGGTAAAGAAAAAATACTGAAAGAAATAGAGAAGAAAAACACCTTACCTAAGGAGGATCAGAGACAAGAATCAATCTCACTTCTTCACAGAAACCATGCAAGCAAGAAGAGAGTGGAGTTAAAAGTTTTGAGAGGAAAAAACTACCAACCTAGAATTCTGTACTCCGAAGAATTATCCTTCATAAATAACTGAGAAATAATACTTTCTTAGACAAACAAAACTGAGGGAATGTGTTGCCTGCAGACCTGCCTTGGAAGAAAAGTTAAAAGTTCTTTGAAAAGAAGAAAATTGACATAGGTCAGAAACTCAGCTCTACATAAAAAAAGAAATAGCATCGAAGAAGGAATAGTGATAAAACTTTTTATAAACATTTTTTATTTTTCTTAAATGATCTAATAGCTTGTTCAAAATAATAATAGAAACAAATTTGATTATGAATGTTTATGTATCTATCATATATATATCTTATATATATGTATATACATACATACACATATACCTATGTGTGTGGGTATATATGTAATATGCTTATATAATAAGTGAAATGAGTGACATCAGTGATACAAGGGAAAGGGAGGAATTAGGATTATTTCCTTATTACTAGAAATTCACATGATCCAAGAAATTGTATAGTGTTATTTGAAAATGAGCTTGTATTAGTTGTAAATGTGTATTCTGACTGTAGTACAACCACTAAAAAAGGGAAAGAAAGAAAAGTATAACTGATATCCCAAGAAAGGAGAGAAAATGGATTCATAGAAAATGCTCAGTTGAAATTGCAAAAGGCAGAAAAAGTGGAAGACATATAATCTCAAGGAACATGGGCAACAAATTGAGAACAGTATCAAATAAAATAGATATTAATCCAACCATATCAATAATCCCTTTTGAATGTCAGTAGTCTATGAAGACCTACAAGACCTTTTAGAACTAACACCCAAAAAAAGATGTCCTTTTCATTATAGGGGACTGGAATGCAAAAGTAGGAAGTCAAGAAACACCTGGAGTAACAGGCAAATTTGGCCTTGGAGCACGGAATGAAGCAGGGCAAAGGCTAATAGAGTTTTGCCAAGAGAACGCACTGGTCATAGCAAACACCCTCTTCCAACAACACAAGAGAAGACTCTACACATGGACATCACCAGATGGTCAACACCGAAATCAGATTGATTATATTCTTTGCAGCCAAATATGGAGAAGCTGTATACAGTTAGCAAAAACAGGACCAGGAGCTGACTGTGGCTCAGATCATGAACTCCTTATTGCCAAATGCAGACTGAAATTGAAGAAAGTAGGGAAAACCACTAGACCATTCAGATAAACCTAAATCAAATCCCTTATGATTATACAGTGGAAGTGAGGAATAGATTTAAGGGACTAGATCTGATAGATAGAGTGCCTGATGTACTCTGGACGGAGGTTCATGACATTGTACAGGAGACAGGGACCAAGACCATCCCCATGGAAAAGAAATGCAAAAAAGCAAAATGGCTGTCTGAGGAGGCCTTACAAATAGCTGTGAAAAGAAGAGAAGCGAAAAGCAAAGGAGAAAAGGAAAGATATAAGCATCTGAATGCAGAGTTCCAAAGAATAGCAAGGAGAGATAAGAAAGCCTTCCTCAGTGATCAATGCAAAGAAATAGAGGAAAACAACGGAATAGGAAAAACAAGAGATCTCTTCAAGAAAGTTAGAGATTCCAAGGGAACATTTCATGCAAAGATGGGCTCGATAAAGGACAGAAATGGTATGGACCTAACAGAAGCAGAAGATATTAAAAAGAGGTGGCAAGAATACACAGAAGAACTGTACAGAAAAGATCTTCACGACCAAGATAGTCACGATAACGTGATCACTGACCTAGAACCAGACATCTTGGAATGTGAAGTCAAGTGGGCCTTAGAAAGCATCACTACGAACAAAGCTAGTGGAGGTGATGGAATTCCAGTTGAGCTATTTCAAGTCTTGAAAGATGATGCTGTGAAAGTGCTGCACTCAATATGCCAGCAAATTTGGAAAATTCAGCAGTGGCCACAGGACTGGAAAAGGTCAGTCTTCATCCTAATCCCAAAGAAAGGGAATGCCAAAGAATGCTCAAACTACTGCACAATTGCACTCATCTCACACGCTAGTAAAGTCATGCTCAAAATTCTCCAAGCTAGGCTTCAGCAATATGTGAACCGTGAACTCCCAGATGTTCAAGCAGGTTTTAGAAAAGGCAGAGGCACCAGAGATCAAATTGCCAACATCCGCTGGATCATGGAGAAAGCAAGAAAGTTCCAGAAAAACATCTATTTCTGCTTCATTGACTATGCCAAAGCCTTTCACTGTGTGGATCACAATAAACTGTGGAACATTCTGAAAGAGATGGGAATCCCAGACCACCTGACATGCCTCTTGAGAAACCTGAATGCAGGTCAGGAAGCAAGAGTCAGAACTGTACATGGAACAACAGACTGGTTCCAAATAGGAAAAGGAGTGCGTCAAGGCTGTATATTGTCACCTTGCTTATTTAACTTATATGCAGAGTATATCATGAGGAACTCTGGGCTGGAATAAGCACAAGCTGGAATCAAGATTGCTGGGAGAAATATCAATAATCTCAGATATGCAGATGACACTACCCTTATGGCAGAAAATGAAGAGGAACTCAAAAGCCTCTTGATGAAAGTGAAAGAGGAGAGTGAAAAGGTTGGCTTGAAGCTCAACATTTAGAAAACAAAGATCATGGCATCTGGTCCCATCACTTCATGGGAAATAGATGGAAAAACAGTGGAAACAGTGTCAGACTTTATTTTTGGGGGCTCCAAAATCACTGCAGATGCTGATTGCTGCCATGAAATTAAAAGACGCTTAATCCTTGGAAGGAAGGTTATGACCAACCTTGATAATATATTGAAAAGCAGAGACATTACTTTGCCAACCAAGGTCCGTCTAGTCAAGGCTATGGTTTTTCCCTGGTCATGTATGGATGTGAGAGTTGGACTGTGAAGAAAGCTGATCGCCGAAGAATTGATGCTTTTGAACTGTGGTGCTGGAGAAGACTCTTGAGAGTCCCTTGTACCACAAGGAGATCCAACCAGTCCATTCTAAGGGAGATCGATCCTGGGTGTTCATTGGAAGGACTGATGCTAAAGCTGAAACTGCAATACTTTGGCCACCTCATGCGACGAGTTGACTCACTGGAAAAGACTCTGATGCTGGGAAAGGTTGGGGGCGGGAGGAGAAGGGGACAACCGAGAATGAGATGGCTGGATGGCATCACCGACTCTGTGGACATGAGTTTGAGTGAACTTCGGGAGTTGGTGATGGACAGGGAGGCCTGGCGTGCTGTGATTCATGGGGTCGCGGAGAGTCGGACACGACTGAGCGACTGAACTGAACTGAGTCTACCTGCACTAATTAAAAGACAAAGATTGCCAAAGTAGATAAAAAGACAAGAAACAAGTGGTTGACTACAAGAAATGCATTAAGTATAAAGACACATGTAGATTAAAAATATATGAACAGAGAAAATTATAACATTGCTATGATTTTTCCAGTGGTCATGTATGGATGTGAGAGTTGGACTGTGAAGAAAACTGATCGCCGAAGAATTGATGCTTTTGAACTGTGGTGTTGGAGAAGACTCTTGAGAGTCCCTTGGACTGCAAGGAGATCCAACCAGTCCATTCTAAATGAGATCAGTCCTGGGTGTTCATTGGAAGGACTGATGCTAAAGCTGAAACTCCAATACTTTGGCCACCTCTTGCAAAGCATTGACTCACTGGAAAAGACTCTGATGCTGGGAGGGATTGGGGAGGAGGTGAAGGGAATGACAGAGAATGAGATGGCTGGATGGCATCACCGAATCAATGGAGGTGAGTTTGTGAACTCTGGGAGTTGGTGATGGACAGGGAGGCCTGGCATGCAGTGATTCATGGGGTCGCAAAGAGTCGGATGCAACTGAGCGACTGAACTGAACACCAATCAAAAGAAGTGACTCTATAATTTTCATCAGAGCAGATTTCAAAGCAAGAAAGTTATCAGGGATAAAGAAGGACACAATATAGTGAACAAAGGGTCACTACTCCAAGAAGACCTAACAATCCTAATGTATACACATCTAACAGCATCAAACTATATGAAAAGTACTTGTTAAGCAGAAATCAGGGAAAAGGTGTTAAGGGGTATGTGTCTCAGATTCTGGAAGAGTTTGGAATGCCCTCTCTACCATTCTTTCAGCACTCCTGGATAAATACCAATGTGATTATTCTTTAACCCCCTTTTTCTAGGCTCAGTACAGGGCTATTCATGTCTACCCATTTAATTCTCTTCAAATAACATGGCCTTATTACAATCTAGTTTGTCATTTCTTTATATAATTCAGTTCTGCAATAAATTTTGAGTTATCTAACTCACTGGAAAAGACTCTGATACTGGGAGGGATTGGGGGCAGGAGGAGAAGGGGACAACAGAGAATGAGATGGCTGGATGGCATCACCACCTCGATGGACATGAGTTTGAGTGAACTCTGGGAGTTGGTGATGGACAGGGAGGCCTGGCGTGCTGTGATTCATGGGGTCACAAAGAGTCGGACACGACTGAGCAACTGAACTGAACCTTAATATAGCAAACCATCCGTTCCGTTCTGTTCAGTCACTCAGTCGTGTCTGACTCTGCGACCCCATGAATCACAGCTCTCCAGGCCTCCCTGTCCATCACCAATTCCCAGAGTTCACTCAAACTCATGTCCATCGAGGCGGTGATGCCATCCAGCCATCTCATTCTCTGTCGTCCCCTTCTCCTCCTGCCCCCAATCCCTCCCAGCAACAGAGTCTTTTCCAATGAGTCAACTCGTCGCATGAGGTGGCCAAAGTATTGGAGTTTCAGCTTTAGCATCAGTCCTTCCAATGAACACCCAGGACTGGTCTCCTTTAGAATGGACTGGTTGGATCTCCTTGCAGTCCAAGGGAATCTCAAGAGTCTTCTCCAGCACCACAGTTCAAAAGCATCAATTCTTCGGTTATCGGCTTTCTTCACAGTCCAACTCTCACATCCATACATGACCACGGGAAAAACCATAGCCTTGACTAGACGGACCTTTGTTGGCAAAGTAATGTCTCTGCTTTTTAATATGTTATCTAGGTTGGTCATAACCTTCCTTCCAAGGAGTAAGCGTCTTTTAATTTCATGGCTGCAGTCAGCATCCGCAGTGCCTTGAAATCCTCAACAATACATATGCAAAGCCTACCTGAAACAAATCACATCTGCAAGTGGTTAATCTCAGGTGTATTATGAGGGTTCTAGTAGCATTCTTCTTCAATTCCTGACTCCTTCTATGTCCCCAAATTCTGGAGGTGCTCTCTACTGCCCACAAAGATAGCAAATGTGTGTTAGAATCTGAAAGTGCTAGAAGACTCTGGAGGAAAAGAGGAACCAAACTTATACTGTCCATAGAGAGGCTGTCTCACATGGTTCTTTTATGTCTGATGCAGCTCAAGTATACAGATAGCTGATCCCGTGGAGTTTGTGGCAACAGAGCTCCTAACAGCTTGACTGGTTTAAATAGCAGTCATTTATTTCTTATAGTTCTTGAGGCTAAGAAGTCCAAGATTAAGGTGCCTACAGATTCTATTTCTAGTGAGAACTTTCCTCCTGGCTGGCAGAGAGTGGGCTGCTTCTTGGAGAGAGAGGTGTGAGCTCTAGTCTCTTCCCATTCTTAAAAAAGTCACTAATCCCATCACAGGGGCCCCTCCCTCATGACCTCATCTAAACCTGATTATGTCCCTAAAGCTGCTCCTCCAACTACCATCATATTAGTAAGTAAAATTTCAAACTATGAATTTGGGGAGGACACATACATCCAGTCCATAGCAAATACCACTGGGTTCTTTTGTACCAGCTATTTTCTATTAAATGGGGAAATGGTAGACGGGTTTTGGGACACATACAACTGTTTTGGTACAGAGCCCAAATGAATTCTAGGACAGAGAGGTTTGTTTCTAACCAGCTTCTTAAATGAGCTTTAAGTAAAAGATGAAGGAAATTAATGTACCTAGAGATATTGTACCATGATTTTGCCAAAGATTGTCCAGGGTCTTTTAAGGCCACAATTAGAGACAAGACTAGACCTTTCCATTCTTCCTCTGCTCTTCTGGACGCCAAAGCACTGCCTTTCTCCAAAAAGAAAAATTAAAAACACAAATTCTCAAGTGGTTTGATAGTAATTCAGACCAACAAATTTTAGTTTCCATTAAAAGTCACCAGCTGTCATGTGCTTAGCTTTAAATGGGAATAACTTGCTCTCAAAGAACATTTTTCAGTTGATGTCACTTGTGAGTTTTATTTTCTCCTAATGAAAAATGGATTTGCATTAGTGTGGCTTTGGTGACAGGAAACCCCTGCTTGGAGGCCTGACTTGGTGATCTGCCCATGCCCTGAGGAAAGCTAATTGTTCTACCAGCCAACTCAGAGGACTAACACTGTGGTCAGGAAGGGCCTTTGAGAGGACAGAGGAGAGGGGTGGTGATAATGTTCCAGCTTCTTGCAGGGAGGGTCTCATGGGGCTTCTTCCCTTAAAAAACAAACAAAAAAGGCATTAAAAAGATGCTTTTAGAACAGAGTGTTGGGAGCAAGGGCTTTCCTGATAGCTCAGTTGGTAAAGAATCTGCCTGCAATGCAGGAGACCCCAGTTCGTTTCCTTGGTTGGGAAGATCCACTGGAGAAGGGACAGGCTACCCACTCCAGTATTCTTGGGCTTCCCTTGTGGCTCAGCTGGTAAAGAATCAGCCTGCAATGCCAGAGACCTGGGTTAGGAAGATTCCCTGGAGAAGGGAAAGGTTACCCACTCCAGTATTGTGGCCTCGAGAATTCAAAAGCAGGGGACTGTGCACGCCCCCTGCACTCAACATCACCAAAGCAGTGAGCAAAACACATAAGCCACCCCACCCCTCCAGCCTGACCCCTGGACACACCCCTATCTTCACCCCATATAAGGAACAGGCTCGCCCCACCCCCAGTGAGCAAGCAAGCAAGGGAACCTGTTGTTTGTTCTCACTCACCCCTGCTGCAGCAGGGACCCCAATAAAGCATTGCCTAGGGGGGTGGGCGGAGAAGGCAATGGCAAGCCACTCCAGTACTCTTGCCTAGAAAATCCCATGGATGGAGGAGCCTGGTAGCCTGCAGTCCGTGTGGTCGCTAAGGGTCGGACACGACTGAGCGACTTCACTTTCACTTTTCACTTTCACACATTGGAGAAGGAAATGGCAACCCACTCCAGTGTTCTTGCCTGGAGAATCCCAGGGACGGGGGAGCCTGGTAGGCTTCCGTCTATGGGGTCACACAGAGTCGGACACGACTGAAGTGACTTAGCAGCAGTAGCAGCAGCAGGGGGGTGGGGGGTAGTGCTTTTAGGTATTGAGGATTGGAGAGAGGAGTGACTCATTTTAACCTGATTCCCAGTTCGAGGGACACTGGGACCAGATCTCTGCCACAGCTCTTCTCGGAGAAGTGTCACTGTGGACCCGCCACTCTGTGCAAGGGCCTAGACATTTCTTGTCTGTTGGCCACTGGAAGAATCTCGTCACAAGTCTCAAGAACAAAGCAAACCAAATCAAAAAGAGTCTCTGCACTGAAGCTCCTGAAGCCTGAACCCTGTCAAGTGCAGCCACAACCCTGTAGACACTCAGGAGCTGCCCGCTGCGGGGCCCTGTGACGACCATCTGCTCGGCAGGCAGGAGGGTGAAACCGAGGAGCCTGACTCTACTTATGGGCAGGCTCTGCTAGAGTCATCCCAACAAGGTCCCAACCCACTGAGAATGACCTGAGGGGACCAGAGAGTCATGAATCGGTGAGGGGAGCTGGCTAAACTGATGAAACTAGGAAACAGGGACGGGGAGACACAGACAAGCCTGGCAGAGAGCAGCCCGCGCACCTGAGGGCTGGAGGCACTTTTGACCTAGGTCCTCAGAAGGGCTCGGCGGGCTCTCTCGCCTCACCGGCCCCCGACGTGCACACGCACACACACGAGCATCACACACAGCAACTGTGGGCAAACTCCCTGAGGAAACAGCAACATCCGAACCTGGGCTGTGACAAGGGCCCCCCAGAGGAGGAAAAGCTCTCCCCACCCGTCCGCCTCGTCTCAATGCTCACAGTGAGGACTCAGGGAGTGTCCGAGGGCTCCTGAATACTGTTCTTGACAGACACCAAAGCGCTCTCCTCCTCCAAGCCTGGAGCTCTGGGGCTGCCCCCAGGGAAGATGCCTCTGGCAGCGCCCGGCCCTCCGAGCCACTGGGGCCAGCTCCAGGAACACTGAATTCTGGTCACACTTGCAGCCAAGCCTGGTTACTTTAGATTCCCTCTCCTCCCTGCCTGCCTTTTCAAGCTGGAGCCAGCCAAGGTATTCGTCATATTTCCAAGCTACCCTGCTGCTTGATTTATGCTCTGACAGGGCAGAAGGGAAGACTCCAGAGTGGGGCAGGGGGGTGAAGGCAGGGTCTTGTGTCTGGGGTGGCAGGGGACTGAGGGGTACTGAAGGGTCCTGTCACCCTAGGTAGGGGTCACTGAGGGTGTCGCCAGTTGTAGGATCGACTCTGTTCACTTCAGTTAGTGCTGAGGAGCACACAGGCTCTGTCTCAGGGAAACAGAGATGATGTTCCCTCTCTCCCTCTCTGTCATGTTGAGATACGGCCATAAAAGGAGTGAAGCTTCATATGCCCTCTCACTGGGCTTCACCTAAAAGGGCTTTCAGAAAAATTTCCAGCCTTCTCCTGCGGGACATTGGATGCGGTCTCGATGGCCAAAGAGAAAACGAGTAACAGATGAAGCTCATACGGATGAAGAGGCCAAAACCGAAATGTTAATCACCTCAAAATATGCGCTGCTCCCTCCAAAACCACTCTTGGCTCGCCTCAGAGGATCTCTGATTGGAGACTTTTCTCCCATGGGGTGGAGGGTCTGCTGCTGATATTCGGGGTTACATTTGAGGGTCCAAGCTGCCAGAAGGTAAAGAATTGTCATTCAGGGCACTTAACGCGCAGGTTGTGGTGATTTGAAATGGCTGGAGTATTGACTGGCCCCTCTTGGTTAAACAAATCCCACTAGGACGCTCCCATAAAAGCTCAAGATGCTGTCATCCAAGATGAATAAAAATGCCTCTTTTGATTCCACTGCATATGAAAACATGAGATCATTGGAATATATTTAGAGTGAGATTTGGCAGTGTATTCATGTTTACAATTCTTGGACTCGAAACTCTAATGTGAACCGGAGGCTCTTTTCCCTCTTCACCTTCTTTTCTTTCTCTAAGAGGGTGAAGGCCTGTTCCAAGAGTTCAGAATCCCTTTCCTTATTAGATTCTGAAGTTAACGTTGCTCAGTGATTGATGACATCCTCACTGCCACTGACCAGCTTTAGAGGCCCCATCTTGAGGTGTTAATGTATTAATCGGACCACTGAAGTGACTCCACACCAGGGCAAAGTATCCATTGGATTTGAGCAGAATATCTAAAAATACAGGCTTTTCCTCAGTTCTTTGAATCATGACTTGGTCTGATTGCATGAGGGAGAAGTCTGTGATACCTTATGGTCACTGACTCCTGTTAGTACATAGATTCGGGATTCTTTATGGAGCCTTTAGGAGCAGCATGTAATCAATAAGAAGCTGCCTGTGCTCTGCTGTCTTGTACTATCTCATCTTTAAGGGCTCTTGTTCTCAATACTGGCTACTTGTTAGAATCATCAGGAAGCCTTAAAAATCACTGATGCCTAGTCCCCAACCCACAGTGACTCTGATTGTATTGATCTAGGGTACAGCTGGGCATCAAAAGTTTATTTCAAATTTAAAAAAATAATCATTTATCACAGTGGTAAAGAATCTACCTGCCAATACAGGAGACACAACAGACTCAGGTTCAACCCCTGAGTCGGGAAGATTTCCTGGAGTAGGAAATGACAACCCAAGCAATGGCAAGCTACTCCAGTACTCTTGCCTAGAAAATCCCATGGATGGAGGAGCCTGGTAGGCTGCAGTCCGTGGGGTCGCTAAGAGTCGGACACGACTGAGCTACTTCACTTTCACTTTTCACTTTCACACATTGGAAAAGGAAATGGCAACCCATTCCAGTGTTCTTGCCTGGAGAATCCCAGGGAGGGGGAGCCTGGTGGGCTTCCATCTATGGGGTCACACAGAGTCAGACACGACTGAAGTGACTTAGCAGCAGCAGCAGCAGAGTATTCTTGCCTGGAGAACCCCCTGGACAGAGGAACCTGGCAGGCTACAGTCCATGGGGTTGCAAAGAGTCAAACAAGACTAAATGACTAAACAATAAAAATAAAAATATCAGAAAAAATTGGAAAAATATTCGCCAATATGTTGATTATCTCCGAGTGGTAGAATCCAGAAGAAATTTTATTCACTTATATACTTTTCTATATGACCTGAGTTTTTATTGCAACAAAGCAAAATGCAATGAAACAAATTACTGGTATAAAGAAGGGAAAAGCTATTTCTCACTTAAAAGGAAAAAAGCTCAAGATACTCAGAACTCTTCATCTTCCACCACAACCCAATTCCCTCCTGCATCCCCAGTTCTGAAAGCGGCACTGGATCCGCACCACTGCCCTTACTCAGTGGTCCTCCCCGCCTCCTATCTTCCCTGGCTCCACGCACTTGATCTTCACGCAGCATCCTCAATACTTCTGATGTTTCTCTGCCTCTGACCACACAGGCCCCCCATCCTCTGCTGCCTTGATGTGGGGCTCTCCAGATCTCGCTTCCACGCTGATGGCACTGGCTCCTCAGCAGGCTCTGTCCTGGAGGCTGCAGGGTGGCAGTCCTCCAGGGCATGCTGCAGCCACCCCATACCTGGTCCCAGCACTCACCTGCTTCAAGCCTTCAATGACATCCTCTATTTCCAGAGCACGCTGCAGTTCCTCACATGGCTTACGAGGCCCTCTGTGACCTGAACTGCCCCCTCTCAGAGCCCTTGGCCCTGCACCCTTCCCCCCAACCATGTACACTGGAGACCTCCAAACATCACCTGTGCGTGTACTTACTTACTTCTGTGCTTGGAAGGCCCTTCCCTCTCACACTAACCATTTTCCCCTAGTAAACTCCTACCCCTCAACATTCTGCTAGGGCCACCTTCTCCAAGGAGTCTTTGCTTTACTGGATCTCAACACCCAATCACTTTCACATCTGCCTATACCTGTGTCTTTGTCTAGTGTTGGTTATTTGTGTGTGTGTCCATCTGTCCATCTCCCACACTACTCTCTGATCTCCTTGAGGATTAGGACCTCTCACCTTTGTGCCCCAGCACCGCTCACATTGCCTGACAGGTCCCAGGTATTCAATGTATGAGGTAAGGAGCAGATAGATAATATCGATCCCTTACATTTATACAGCTCTCTGACTTTTCAAAGCATTTCTGTATCTATTTGGGGGTGGACATTGTGACCTCAAATTGTGTTCAGAAGTACCACCTGCATCCTCTGCACTCTAATTTATCCTCCAGGCAAGTTTGAAAGAGAGGAACCATTTATTCTTCCTCCTTTTTCTGGTAGTGAAAGTGACATACGTGATAGTGGGGGGGGGGGCTGGTGGGGGAGCTGCTGCCCAAGGCCATATGGCTGGCACGTTGAAGACCCAGGAGACAGACTCTCTGCCTGGGTTCTTCGCCCTCACTGCCTAATTTCTTCAGCACGTTGGCTCCACTGGCCTGGCTCCCGAGTCTGCCCTGGGCAATTGTCCACAGAGAAATGGAGATTGTCAATCATTAAAAAAAATCCTGCCTCCTCCATTTTCCAGTCATGCTTTCAGAAAGGAAGGGAGGGGAAACCAGGAGATACGAAGTAGAAACTGAAGCTCTGCTGAATTTAAGATGAGCTACTCAAGGGTCTGCAGTCTACCACTATCCACCTTCTCTGGAGAGAAAGCAAACTCAGTATGTGCGGATTTCTCCTCAGGAAGAAATAACACACTCACTAACCCCTTCCACTTTAACCAGGCCTGGGCTGCCAGGCGCTCCTTTCCAGAGGGTCATCAGCGGGAGAAAGAGCAGAGCAACCTGTCTTCTGACTCAGTGGCACGTCCTAAGACTGGACACAGTGACCAAAACCATGACTCATGGCTTTGCCCATCAAGCCAGGTTTGGGAAATAAAGCCAGGTTTGGGAGAATAACATTAGGAGGGCTTGTCTCTGGCACGCTTGGAGTCATTCTCACTTGATCTTTGCATTAAGTCTGATCCAGAGAAGGCTTCTGGGCCCCTATCTACTCAAGCAGGCAGTGGAGGAGGTCATCAGGAAGATGTGGGAATCGAAGACTCCTCATCCTTCCCCTGGTCCCTGCACTAGGAGCTGCACAAGGACACAGCCTTGAAATAGTGAGCTGTTGTTGAGACCATCTGGACAGTATATGTGACAGAACCCAACTAAGCCCTCTGTATAAACTTTTAAGATTCTGGCAGGGAGTGTGCAAAGATCTACTCTCTTTGCAGTTGCCCAAGACAAGCCTTACATGTCAGTCCCCTCATTTATCAAATCTGCCACCTACCAGTTTAATCTGCAGTGGTCCGCCTCTTTCCTAGTCTTTCCCTGCCCTCTGAGTACTGGGGGTCTGTTTCTGATAACATTCAGGGAAGCATCCAAGGTTTTGAATTAACAGCAGGGCCAAAAGTGCATCTTCACCAGGCCCTTCCCAGGAGAGCACTGAGGTGGGAGTGGGGGTGGGGAGGTTGTGAAGGTCAGGAGTGGGCGGGTGGGGCCGGGAGGAGTGCTGCCCCCACCTCAGATTCTCCTATAAGCTATAGGATGGAGCCCTGGTACAGGCATGTCCCTCAAAGGAGAAGGAAGTCACATAGTGGAGCTCCACCAACTCTTTACAGGCACCTAGTGTGCCCACTCCAGTGTTCTTGCCTGGAGAATCCCAGGGATGGGGGAGCCTGGTGGGCTTCTGTCTCTGGAGTCACACAGAGTCGGACACGACTGAAGTGACTTAGCAGCAGCAGCAGCAGCAGTGTGCTATATACTATGGCAGGAGCCAGGTGAAAGTGGAAGTGAAAGTCACTCAGTTGTGTCTGACTCTTTGCGACCCCATGGACTATACAGTCGATGGAATTCTCCAGGCCAGAATACTGGAGTGGGCAGCCTTCCCCTTCTCCAGGGGAGCCAGTTAGGTAGGGCTAAATTAGACATAATCAGAAATCAATCTGATTTCGGTGTTGACCATCTGGTGATGTCCATGTGTAGAGTCTTCTCTTGTGTTGTTGGAAGAGGGTGTTTGCTATGACCAGTGCGTTCTCTTGGCAAAACTATATTAGCCTTTGCCCTGCTCCATTCCATGCTCCAAGGCCAAATTTGCCTGTTACTCCAGGTGTTTCTTGACATCCTACTTTTGCATTCCAGTCCCCTATAATGAAAAGGACATCTTTTTTGGGTGTTAGTTCTAAAAGGTCTTGTAGGTCTTCATAGAACCGTTCAACTTCAGCTTCTTCAGCATTACTGGTTGGGGCATAGACTTGGATTACTCTAATATTGAATGGTTTGCCTTGGAAACGAACAGAAATCATTCTGTCGTTTTTAAGATTGGATCCAAGTACTGCATTTTGGACTCTTCTGTTGACCATGATGGCAACTCCATCTCTTCTAAGGGATTCCTGCCCACAGTAGTAGATATAATGGTCATCTGAGTTAAATTCACCCATTCCAGTCCATTTTAGTTCACTGATTCCTAGAATGTCTATGTTCACTCTTGTCATCTCCTGTTTGACCACTTCCAATTTGCCTTGATTCATGAACCTAACATTCCAGGTTCCCATGCAATATTGTTCTTTACAGCATCGGACCTTGCTTCTATCACCAGTCACATCCACAACTGGGTATTTGTTTTGCTTTGGCTCCATCCCTTCGTTCTTTCTGGAGTTATTTCTCCACTGATCTCCAGTAGTGTACTGGGCACCTACCGACCTGGGGAATTCCTCATTCAGTATCCTATCATTTTGCCTTTTGATACTGTTCATGGGGTTCTCAAGGCAAGTATACTGAAGTGGTTTGCCATTCCCTTCTCCAGTGGACCACATTCTGTCAGACCTCTCCACCATGACCTGTCCATCTTGGGTGGCCCCACACGGCATGGCTTAGTTTCATTGAGTTAGACAGGGCTGTGGTCCATATGATCAGATCAGAAATCAGACTGATTATATTCTTTGCAGCCAAAGATGGAGAAGCTCTATAAAGTTAGCAAAAACAAGACCAGGAGCCGACTGTGGCTCAGATCATGAACTCCTTATTGCCAAATTCAGACTTAAATTGAAGAAAGTAGGGCAAACCACTAGACCATTCAAATATGACCTAAATCAAATCCCTTATGATTATACAGTGGAAGTGAGAAATAGATTTAAGGGACTAGATCTGATTGATAGAGTGCCTGATGAACTCTGAACAGAAGTTCGTGACATTTTACAGGAGACAGGGACCAAGACCATCCCCATGGAAAATAAATGCAAAAAAGCAAAATGGCTATCTGAGGAGGCCTTACAAATAGCTGTGAAAAGAAGAGAAGCGAAAAGCAAACGAGAAAAGGAAAGATATAAGCATCTGAATGCAGAGTTCCAAAGAATAGCAAGGAGAGATAAGAAAGCCTTCCTCAGTGATCAATGCAAAGAAATAGAGGAAAACAACAGAATAGAGATGCGGGAGACGCCCGGCTCCGGCGGCGCAGGCACGGGAGACGCCCGGCTCCGGCGGCGCAGACGCGGGAGACGCCCGGCGCCGGCGCAACCGACCACGTGCAGAATCGTGGCTGAGATGAGCTACCCCGCGCCCAGGGTTAGGGCAGTGGCTGAGAGGAGCTGTACCACGTTCAGGAGGCGGTGGCTGCTTGGGCACCGGAGGGCCGAGAGGAGCTGATCTACATTCAAAGCAGGAGGCGCGGCCTTGAGGAGATACCCCTCGTCCAAGGTAAGGTACAGCGGCTGCACCTTGCTGGAGCAGCTGGGAAGAGATACTCCACGACCAAGTGGAATATAAGAATCCAGTGTTCTGGGGAGGAAGAAACAAGATGGCGGAGGGATAAGATGGCAAGACCACTTTCTCCCCAACAAATTCATCAAAAGAACATTTGAATGCGGAGTAAAGTCCACAAAACAACTTCTGAATACTGGCAGAGGACATCAGGCTCCCAGAAAAGCAGCCCATTGTCTTCTAAAGGAGAGAGAAGAAATCCAGCTCCACCCACCAGAACACCGACACATGCTTCCCTAACCAGGGAACCCGGACAAGTCACCCGTCCAACCCCACACACAGCGAAGAAACTACGTAATAAAGAGAACTCCACAAACTGCAAGAAGAGGGAAAGGCCACCCCAAGCAAAGCAATATAAGCAAGATGAAGAGGCAGAGAAATACCCAGCAAGTAAAGGAACAAGATAATTGCCCACCAACACAAACAAAAGAAGAAGATATAGGGAATTTACCTGATAAAGAATTTCAAATTTTAATGGTGAAAATGATTCAAAATCTTGAAAGCAAAATGGAGTTACAGATAAATAACCTGGAGAAAAGGATTGAGAAGATGGAAGAAAGATTTAATAAGGACTTAGAAGAAATAAAAAAGAGTCAATATACAATGAATAATGCAATAGATGAGATCAGAAACACTCTGGAGGGAACAAACAGTAGAATAACAGAGGCAGAAGACAGGATAAGCGAACTAGAAGATAGAATTGTAGAAATAAATGAAACAGAGAGGAAAAAAGAAAAACGAATTAAAAGAAATGAGGACAATATTAGAGACCTCTGGGACAATGTTAAATGCTCCAACATTCGAATCATAGGAGTCCCAGAAGAAGAAGACAAAAAGAAAGACCATGAGAGAATACTTGAGGAGATAATAGTTGAAAACTTCCCTAAAATGGGGAAAGAAATAATCACCCAAGTCCAAGAAACCCAGAGAGTCCCCAACAGGATAAACCCAAGGTGAAATACTCCAAGACACATATTAATCAAATTAACAAAGATCAAACAAAAAGAACAAATATTAAAAGCAGCAAGGGAAAAGCAGCAAATAACACATAAGGGGATTCCCATAAGGATAACAGCTGATCTTTCAACAGAAACTCTTCAGGCCAGAAGGGAGTGGCAAGACATACTTAAAGTGATGAAAGAAAATACCCTACAGCCCAGATTACTATACCCAGCAAGGATCTCATTCAAATATGAAGGAGAAATCAAAAGCTTTACAGACAAGCAAAAGCTGAGGGAATTCAGCATCACCAAACCAGCTCTCCAACAAATGCTAAAGGATCTTCTATAGACAGGAAACACAGAAAGAGTGTATAAACTTGAACCCAAAGCAATAAAGAAAATGGCTACGGGATCATACTTATCAATAATTACCTTAAACGTAAATGGGTTGAAATTTTCAAAAAGGCTAGGAAACAATTCTCATAGCCATCAATAAATAGTTCAGTGTTGAGTTCATGAATAGTTTTTAAAGTTTGGGACAAACTGTAGTATTTGCTATTTGAAGTACTATTTGTAATTGGCATATTACGATGTAACATTGGTCTTCATTTCCATCTTAAAACGCCTAAAAATGCCTAACAGGTTTTTAGATTTGTGAATTTTAGTTGAAATGTATTTTACGATGTTACTAAACCTGCAGAAATATTTCAGAGAACTTATTCACTGTACATTTAATTTATTTTATTTATAAAAGTTATGAATTGTAGAAAGTTTTACTTGTTGGGTCAAATGCTTGTTGCTTCAAATGCTTGTTGCATTTGAAGTGCTAGTTACAAGAAAATCAAATACCTTCAATGTATAAATGCTATTAAGTTTTTAAAGGACTCTGGAGTATAAGTAAGTTTGTTTAAAGAAATTTAGTCTGTTCAACTTGAAAAAAATAAATAAATAAAATTGGAAAAAAAATAATAAAAAAATAAATAAATAAAATAAAATAAAATTCATCCAAAAATAAAAAATAAAAAAAAAATAAAACAAGCTGCAAATGCTTGGTTATTTCTTACAATAATGAAAACTGGCCTGCATAAATGAATAGATGCATAGTTAAAAGTATAGGGTTGTATGAGAGCACAGAAAAAATATGGATAATATGTAATTCACTGTTAATGACAATTCATTGAGAGCCTGCTGAGGAAGTATGAAAAGGATGCGGAGAATCCAACTGAAACAACGTAAGAAAGACAAACTGATATAAAAACAAAAAAAAATATTCACCTTAATATGCTTACATAAAAGTGTGGGTTAATTTATTAAGAGAAATAAGATTAAACGGTTTAAACATATTATAGTATTGAAAGTGAGATGTGAACTGCAAAAAATAGAATATCAAACTCTATGTGAATCTGATTCTACTGGGGAAAATGTTTAGAATAAAATAACTGCAAATTAAAAAAAAAAAAAAGCAGAATAGGAAAGACAAGAGATCTCTTCAAGAAAATTAGAGATATCAAGGGAACATTTCATGCAAAGATGGGCTCGATAAAGGACAGAAATGGTATGGACCTAACAGAAGCAGAAGATATTAAAAAGAGGTGGCAAGAATACACAGAAGAACTGTACAAAAAAGATCTTCACGACGAAGATAATCACGATGGCTTGATCACTCACCTGGAACCAGACATCTTGGAATGTGAAGTCAAGTGGGCCTTAGAGAGCATCATTACGAACAAAACGAGTGGAGGTGATGGAATTCCAATTGAGCTATTTCAAATCCTGAAAGATGAGGCTGTGAAAGTGCTGCACTGAATATGCCAGCAAATTTGGAAAACTCAGCAATGGCCACAGGACTGGAAAAGGTCAGTCTTCATTCCAATCCCAAAGAAAGGCAATGCCAAAGAATGCTCAAACTACCGCACAATTGCACTCATCTCACACGCTAGTAAAGTCATGCTCAAAATTCTCCAAGCCAGGCTTCAGCAATATGTGAACCGTGAACTCCCAGATGTTCAAGCAGGTTTTAGAAAAGGCAGAGGCACCAGAGATCAAATTGCCAACATCCGCTGGATCATGGAGAAAGCAAGAGAGTTCCAGAAAAACATCTATTTCTGCTTCATTGACTATGCCAAAAAGCCTTTGACTGTGTGGATCACAATAAACTGTGGAACATTCTGAAAGAGATGGGAATCCCAGACCACCTGACCTGCCTCTTGAGAAACCTGTATGCAGGTCAGGAAGCAACAGTTTGAACTGGACATGGAACAACAGACTGGTTCCAAATAGGAAAAAGAGTACGTCAAGGCTGTATATTGTCACCCTGCTTATTTAACTTATATGCAGAGTACATCATGAGGAACGCTGGGCTGGAAGAAGCACAAGCTGGAATCAAGATTGCCGGGAGAAATATCAATAACCTCAGATATGCAGATGACACCACTCTTATGGCAGACAGTGAGGAGGAACTCAAAAGCTTCTTGATGAAAGTGAAAGAGGAGAGTGAAAAGGCTGGCTTGAAGCTCAACATTCAGAAAACAAAGATCATGGCATCTGGTCCCATCACTTCATGGGAAATAGATGGAAAAACAGTGGAAACAGTGTCAGACTTTATTTTTTTGGGCTCCCAAATCACTGCAGATGCTGATTGTAGCCAGGAAATTAAAAGACGCTTACTCCTTGGAAGGAAAGTTATGACCAACCTAGATAGCATATTAAAAAGCAGAGACGTTACTTTGCCAACCAAGGTCCGTCTAGTCAAGGCTATGGTTTTTCCCGTGGTCATGTATGGATAAGAGTTGGACTGTGAAGAAAGCTGAGCACCGAAGAATTGATGCTTTTGAACTATGGTGCTGGAGAAGACT
Organism: Moschus berezovskii; assembly: GCF_049115385.1. Classification (NCBI taxonomy): domain Eukaryota; kingdom Metazoa; phylum Chordata; class Mammalia; order Artiodactyla; family Moschidae; genus Moschus; species Moschus berezovskii. Next base: position 31,883,776 of record NC_142476.1, on the reverse strand, counting down.
CTTGAGAGTCCCTTGGACTGCAAGGAGATCCAACCAGTCCATTCTGAAGGAGATCAGTCCTGGGTTTTCATTGGAAGGGCTGATGCTAAAGCTGAAACTCCAATACTTTGGCCACCTCATGCGACGAGTTGACTCACTGGAAAAGACTCTGATGTTGGGAGGGGTTGGGGGCAGGAAGAGATGGGGACAACAGAGAATGAGATGGCTGGATGGCATCACCAACTCTGTGGACATGAGTCTGAGTGAACTCCGGGAACTGGTGACAGACAGGGAGGCCTGGCGTGCTGTGATTCATGGGGTCGCAAAGAGTCGGACACGACTGAGCGACTGAACTGAACTGAACTGAAATTAGACATGGCTCCACACCAGAAAAAAAGACATGTACACACATAGGCAAATAACCATGATGCCTGGAAAATGGTGACAAGAAACGCAAACAAGGTGCTTTGCGAGTTTAGGAAAGAAGATTTCCGGATGGGAATTCAGCAAAGACTTCCTGAGGGAGATAGCATTATTTAAGCTGAAACTTGAAGTGAGAGTAAAATTTGGACAAGAAATATTGTTGACTTCGAGAGAGATGGAGTAGTAAAGATAATAAAGGCTTTTCAAGTTGCAATGTCTATGACTGGGTTAAATCACATGAAATTGCTATTTTACTGCTTTACTTACAATAACATTGATTTCAGATGGCTCAACATAATACTTCCCATGTGAGTAGAGACAGGAAAACACAGGTTGTAGAAAGGAAACAAGGCAGCAGTTCAGCATCTGTCAGTAGCTGGTAAACATGCACTTAGTTTCACCTTTTGTCAATGTGTTGATAGAAATATCCTTGGGATGGCATTTTTTTTTTTACTTTCTCCAAAGGACACTGATACTTCGAGCTTTGTCTATTGTCCAAAGACTTGAACTTTAGAATCAGACTGAACTAATGAGTTGCTGGAAAGCAGTGTTGTATCCCCAAGTCTGAAAGATTTGAGTTTAAATCCTGGCTCTACAACTTGTGAGCTACGCTGCCAGTTTCATAACTTTCTGACTCATACTTTTCTCACCTGAAAAATGGTGATAATAATAATATAGTAGTAACAGTATAGTATTATAGTAAAAGTAATAGCATTTCCCATAACATCTTAAAGGAAAATCCAAATGAAATTTTTGCCAACCCAATACTTCCCTTCTAGGACTTCCCAGGTTATCCAGTGGCTGAGACTCCTCAATCCCAATGCTGGCAGCCCAGGTTTGATCCCTGGTCAGGGAACTAGATCCCACATGCCACAACTAAGGCCTGCTGCTGCTGCTGCTGCTGCTAAGTCGCTTCAGTCGTGTCCGACTCTGTGCGACCCCATAGACGGCAGCCCACCAGGCTCCCCCGTCCCTGGGATTCTCCAGGCAAGAACACTGGAGTGGGTTGCCATTTCCTTCTCCAATACATGAAAGTGAAAAGTGAAAGTGAAGTTGCTCAGTCGTGTCCGACTCTTCGAGACCCCATGGACTGCAGCCTACGAGGCTCCTAGTCCATGGGATTCTCCAGGCAAGAGTACTGGAGTGGGGTGCCATCACCTTCTCTGACAATTAAGACCTAGTACAGCCAAATAAATAAATTGAAAAAAAAAAAAGACTTCCCTTCCTCATAAGATCATGGAGTTGAATACACGAGTTGGTGCCTGCATGGCTTAGCATAATAGCTAGCCCTCAGAAAGTGCCCAGCAGCTGTTTGACTGTAACCTATGTCAAGAGGCACCGAGAAGGACACTGTGTCCACAAGTCATAAAGGGAATTCCATCCTCAGTCCTTTGGCTTGCTTCAGTGGAGACGGCGACCTATTTTGGTGCCCACTTTAGTCACAGGAGAAGAGGGAAGGAAGACACGAGGAAACATACAATACTTGGGTTTCTCAGGCCAAAATAACAAGGGCTTGACGCGATACTATAAAGCCATTCAGTCGCTTTCAGCCCTCAAGCAAACCTGCTAAGGAATTTCATGTTCCCAGGTCTCCCCTGGCAGGCACCCCTGGCACAGAGATGGGTTCTTTTGAGCAACAGGGTTTCTGCAAGCTACCAAGTCAACCCCCCGGGAGCAGTTCCCAGGAGAGAGCAGTGATGTCAGAACAGCAGGCTGGCTTGGGCACCAGAGGTGCAGGAAAAACAGATGCTGGGCTTTCCAGGGAAATAATTCTTGGCCACTCAGGGAAATATAAAACCAGAGAGGTGAGGCGGTGAAGGACACATCCTAACCAGAAAGCGCAGGGTCGGGACAGGCCCCTAGGTAGGACTTCTGGCCCAGCAGGGTGTGGGGTGACTTACGCGGGTTGGTTCCCAGCCTTTCACTGCATTCTAAGCCGTCTCCTGCTGGGCATGGGGACAAAGTCCCATCACCACCAGAAGACTGGCTTGTGTATTTTATAATAATCATCAATAAGAATTTCAAAATGAAATTTGAGGTTCTAAAGTAAAGAGTGTTTGTGATGGGGCACTGCTTTGAGAGTAAGAAACTGGAGTGTCAGGGAACAGTCTCTGCCAGCCCACCTGACCCTCCTGCCTGCCCTTCGCCCACATCACTGCTGTCCTCGGTGAACCAGCCTCATCCTGGGGCCAGCAGCCCGGTTTCCTGTTTCTGCAGGTTCCTCAGGCCGGGCTCAGCAGGCATCTTCCTGCTTTTCTGTTGGTCTTTTACCACCCTTTCCCCCAGAACAGAATTGATGGAGCTGGGGGCAGGAGTGGCTTGTGAACACCCTGAGACAAGGGTCATCTTCGGAGACTAGAGACCCCTGTAAAAGCCCTGAGGGCAGCACTTCTCTCTGCAGCCCTAAACAGTTTCCTCGCGGTTTAAAATTTTCATTCAAGTCACTATTTCCAGTCCTGCTGACAAGTCTTTGGGGTCAGAAAGTGGCTCCGGCTGGGAGCAGCAGCTGGGGGAGCAGGCGGCCAGGCCTGGCCTGGGCGTCGACAGCTGGGAGCCTTCCCAGAGGCCAGGCGACCATTTCATGCTGAGAGATTGGTTCCTCCCGCCCCCACTGAGAGGGACCACAGGCCAGCGCCCTCCTGCCACGCAGAAGGAAGCTCCAGGCCTCCGTGCTCAGGAAGGCGGCTTCTCGATCATTCTCTGCACCATCAGCAGCCCCTGCTCGAGCTGCCCTTCACCTCACCCCCTCCAGGGAGCTCCGGAGAATTTCCCCTCTAATTTCAAAGACAGCATCTCCTTCCACTCAGTCCCACCGTGACTCAGCAGCTGCAGAGAGGAGTCTTTTCCCCAGGAAGTGACGCTAGACTTGAATCTTGATAAATGAAGTCAAGCCAGAGTAAGGGGGCAGCATTCGAAGAAAGCCAGGGACAGGAATAGTGGTCCCATTCAGCACTTCCGGTGTGTGAGTTGAGCCTGGAGAGAGACCCGGAGCCAGACCGGAAGCGGCCATCTGAGTAAATGTTTAAAAACAGCTGGGGGAAGAGCTGGACAAATTGCTGATGTGTAATGTCTGTGCCAATTTCTGTGGTGTAAATACTTCCCTCCATGGCAGATTTCAATCTACCAGTGGTGTGACAACCAACTCACAAGAATTCCTGAAATTTTAACAATCAGTTTGCCAGCTGATAAAGGCTAGCTCCAACACCCTAGTTTATCACAAGTTGCTTATAAACGCTACTGTCCCAAACACGCTGGCTGCCACAAAATCCCTACGAAGTCCTCAGGTAGAGGGGCAGCATTAGGTAACTCAGCCTCCCTCACCTTCCTGCTGATGGTTGTTCCTTCTCCCTACCCAATGGACACAGGCATTGAGCACAGTCACTTTTCCTGGCGTTCCACAAAAAAAAAAAAAAATGCTCACGCACATAATATAGCCAATTTGTGGAAATGGAGAAGGTCTACACAGAGATGCTAATTACATCCAAAGAAATATTAAACTGTCCATTCTTAAACTTTTCCTTAGCCAATTCCAACATCCCCGGTTTGGTCTCCTTCTGTAATTCTTTGTCCCTCTGTCTCCAGCCTTGACTGACTCTGTCTGCCCTTAACACCACACCACCCACCTCCCCCATCAAATCCTATCACAGAGAGCAATTTGGTCCTTTTAGGCCACCCCTCACCCAGGCCTGCAATGTTCAGTACATATTCAGTCTATCAGTGGCTATTTCAACTCCGAAGGGCCTCTGGGAGGAACACTGACTACTCTTTACACCCAACTTAATGCCTATTGATTAATCTTATGAAAGTGTAACCATCATCATTCCTCAAACTATCAGAAGTCCTTTGAATATTCACACACTACTAACACCGGTAATAAATTATAAATTCATTGCAAACAATAAGATACCACTGCACATCAATCTGAATGGCCAAAATCCAGCATGATGACAGCCCTGAATGCTTGAAGGGTGTGGACCAACGGGGTCTCTCATTCATTGCTGTGGAAGTGTAAAACGGTTCAGCCACTTCAGAAAACGGTTTGACACTTTCTTACAAAACTAAACATAGTTTTACCACATGATCGAGCAACTGTACTCCTTGGTATTTACCCAAATGAGTTGAAGCTAAACAAAACCTTAACAAAAACCTGCACATGAAAATTTATAGCAGTTTTATTCATAATTGCCAAAACTTGGAAGCAACCAGGATGTCCTTTGTAGGTAAATGGATAAATAAGTTGTGGTGCACTCAGATGATGGAATATTCAGTTCAGTTCAGTTCAGTTCAGTCGCTCAGTCGTGTCCGACTCTGCGACCCCATAAATCACAGCACGCCAGGCCTCCCTGTCCATCACCAACTCCCGGAGTTCACTCAAACTCATGTCCATAGAGTCGGTGATGCCATCCAGCCATCTCATTCTCGGTCGTCCCCTTCTCCTCCCGCCCCTAATTCCTCCCAGCATCAGAGTCTTTTCCAGTGAGTCAACTCATCGCATGAGGTGGCCAAAGTATTGGAGTTTCAGCTTTAGCATCAGTCCTTCCAATGAACACCCAGGGTTGATCTCCTTTAGAATGGACTGGTTGGATCTCCTTGCAGTATAAGGGACTCTCAAGAGTCTTCTCCAACACCACAGTTCAAAAGCATCAATTCTTTGGCAATCAGCTTTCTTCACAGTCCAACTCTCACATCCATACATGACCACGGGAAGAACCGTAGCCTTGACTAGACGGACCTTGGTTGGCAAAGTTATGTCTCTGCTTTTTAATATGCTATCTAGGTTGGTCATAACTTTCCTTCCAAGGAGTAAGCATCTTTTAATTTCATGGCTGCAATCAGCATCCGCAGTGATTTTGGAGCCCCAAAAAATAAAGTCTGACACTGTTTCCACTGTTTCCCCATCTATTTCCCATGAAGTGATGGGGCCAGATGCCATGATCTTTGTTTTCTGAATGTTGAGCTTCAAGCCAGCCTTTTCACTCTCCTCTTTCACTTTCATCAAGAAGCTTTTGAGTTCCTCCTCACTTTCTGCCATAAGGGTGGTGTCATCTGCATATCTGAGGTTACTGATATTTCTCCCAGCAATCTTGATTCCAGCTTGTGCTTATTCCAGCCCAGCGTTCCTCATGATGTACTCTACATATTAGTTAAATAAGCAGGGTGACAATATACAGCCTTGACGTACTCTTTTTCCTATTTGGAACCAGTCTGTTGTTCCATGTACAGTTCTGACTCTTGCTTCCTGACCTGCATACAGGTTTCTCAAGAGGCAGGTCAGGTGGTCTGGGATTCCCATCTCTTTCAGAATGTTCCACAGTTTATTGTGATCCACACAGTCAAAGGCTTTGGCATAGTCAGTGAAGCAGAAATAGATGTTTTTCTGGAACTTTCTTGCTTTCTCCATGATCCAGCGGATGTTGGCAATTTGATCTCTGGTGCCTCTGCCTTTTCTAAAACCTGCTTGAACATCTGGGATATTATTCAGCACTAAAAGAAAAATAATGAGCTATCAAGGTATGAAAAGACACGGTGGTGGTTTACTCTCTAAGTTGTGTCCGACTCTTATGACCCCATGGACAGTAGCCTGCCAGGCTTCTCTGTCCATGGGATTCTCCAGGCAAGAATGCTGGAGTGGGTTGCCATTTCCTTCTCCAGGAGATCTTCCCAACTCAGGAATCAAACCCGGGCCTCCTGCATTGTAGGCAGATTCTTACCAACTGAGCTACAAGGCTTAAATGCATGTTACTAAGTGAGAGAAGCCCAGCTGTAAAGGCTACATACTGTATGATTTCAACTATATGACATTCAGGAAAAGGCAAAATTATAGAGGCAGTGAAAGGGTCAGTGGTTGCCAAGGGCCGGCACGGCGGGGAGAGATGAATAGACAGAGCACAGAGGTATTTTAGGGCATCAAAGCTATTCTGTGTGGTGACACAATGGTGATACATATATTTATACATTCGTCCAAACCCATAGAGCACAATCCACCAAGAGTGAACCCTGATGTAAACAATGGGCTGTGGGTGATGACGCTGTGTCAGTGTGGTTACCGTACCTCTACCTACTGCTCTGGTGGGGGACGTGGACTGTGTGGGAGTCTGCATCTGCTTGGGGTACAGGGGCAAATGGGAATTCTCTGCTTCCTACAGTTTTGCTGTGGACCTGAAACTGTTATGAAATTAAATTCTTTTTTAAAAAAGTTAATTTAGGACTTCCTTGGAGGTCCATTGGTTAGGAATCCGCCTGCCAATGCAGGGGACATAGGTTCTATTCCTCGTCGGGGAGAATTGCACGTCCCTCAGGGCAACCAAGTCCATGCACCACAACTACTGAAGCCCATGTGCCCTAGAACCCACGCCCTGCAACAAGGGGAGCCACCACAATGAGAAGCCCAAGCACTGCCACTGGAGAGCAGCCCCCGCTTGCCTAAACTAGAGAAAGCCCGCACAGCAATGAAGACCCAGGGAAGCCAAAAGTAAAATAAATAAATAAAAATTTCACTAATTTAGCACATTGGATTTTCACAAACATTTAACACTGATTGCAAACTTAAAGTAATACCTCCAAACATTTAATTAAATTCACAAATTTAACATAGCAAATCCTCTTTAAAGCTCTCAATGTATTAAATACGTAAAATATTACAATTTCAAAGCTGTTTAATACCCTTACATCAAAACCTGTTATAAAAGTACTAATATTGTGGATTTCACTTTGTTTCTTCTCCTGAATTCTGCACCTTCCTGGGGTGCCAGTTTTGACACTTTCCTAGGATTTCAGTGATTTTTACCAAGTACTATTTTTAGCTTTCTAAGGACTTTAACAATTTTACCAGACCACAAGAAAAAGAAAAAGCACCACCTCAAACTGCTGGAGTTGCAAAATCTGGGTGGTTGAACAATTCATTCTAAGTCAGGATGTCAGGCTAGGGGTTGCAAAGGAGACGAAATCAGGTCAGGAAACTTCCTTTTCATAACTGTTCTTTGTTTCTTCAATAAGACTTTTTAAGTCCACACCTTTTGGGAAGGTTTCCTGTTTGACGGCATTGAATTTTCCCCCTCAAATGAGATGAATTCTCATCTTGCTTGGCCAGCATTGACCTAACCCGTTTTCCTGTCATCATGATGAATTGACCTGATCTGTTAGCATTGTTACAAATGCACATCTTCTTGCTGGTGCTGTGTTACAATTTATAGAGACCATCTCCAGGGTTCATTCCCTAAGGGAGCAGGCACTGGGGCTGTAGTTTCAGCTCCTCTCTAGGACCCCATGGAACATGGGGTGGCCACCTTTACTCAGCTGTCCTGTATCACCCCAACGCGGAGAAACTGCAGCCTGAACAGTGCCTACTTTTTCTTATACAAGTTGGCTAACTTAGTGTTCCCTGCATTTATTCTTTCCTGCTTTCACAGATAGAAACAAAAACATATCTATCCTTGGTAAACAGATACATAATTAATAGAAGAAAGAAAAGACCTGTTTACATGAAATGCCCCACTTACTAAAGTCAATACAAAGCAACATATGCCATTACAGCCACTGCCCTTTTGTTTTCCAACCACTACTCCATATGCTTAGAGAGTCTTGAGAATTATCTTGAACACATTCTTTCTTTGGCTTGACTTGTTTTAATTAATGCCCTAATGATTGTGCTGTGATTCATGGGGTCGCGGAGAGTCGGACACGACTGAGCGACTGAACTGAACTGAACTGAGTGATCAAAGCTTGGCCACAAAGCCCCTCTGTTTGGCTCCTTTGTCCTTGCAGCACTGCCCTTGACATTCTTGAATGCATTCTTGATTCCTGGCAACAACAAGATGTTCCAGACCCATCCTAATTTTTTTCCAGCCTCGATACCTGGAATCAGCTGCATCCGTGGAATCCTCATTCCTGTGAGTGATATCAGAGATCACAACCTGGGAGCTTGAGGTGCATGTGAGACCTGGGGGGATTGAGGGACGGGGACAAGAGTGCCACCCTCGTGGTAACAAACAGAAAAATATTTATTTTTAAGGTGATGTGTTTATATTACTTTTTCTGACTTAACACAACGCACCTTGTAGCTTCTACCTACTTTTCTTACAGCAGGAGTCATCAGTGACCACTGAGCCTTTTTCTGCAGCTCTCAGCTACTCTCCCCATCCCTTCCTGCAAGAGAAAGGGAGGTGGACAGAGATTTACTTCCCCACTGATAAAACCGATGCCCCTGCCTCCCTCACCCTTAGGAGGATGCTGCCCTGCAATGATTTGGTTTTCAACTATTTTCTCCATTGTGCATTCCAAGGGAGTGGGGTGGGGCACAAGACTGACTTTGTGTTTTGGATGAATTCCCCTTGTTTTGAGAGTGGACAGGATAGAGGTAGGAAGGTCATTGAAGAGTCAGTTGTGGCAGATCAGAAAGAGAGCCTTGAACCAAGGGAGCAGCAGGAGAAGTAGGGAGGAGGACAGGGAGTTGGGGGTTATTTGGTGTCTGGATAACAGAAGAGAATTCAACCCGTGCGTCTGGTTCTAGCCTCTGAGAGGATGGTGGTTCCGGTCACTGAGAGAGAGAGATTGAACACCAGGGGTCTGGGGAGAGTTTGACTTTAACCCGTTGAGTCCGAGATGTTTCCATTAAGATGGAAACCTCCAACAGTCAGTTTCAGCTGGACATGTGGGTCAGAATTTCTAACATGAACCACAAGCAGAGAAAGCCTCCCAAGCTAAAAGCAGGTGGTTTGGGGCTGTCTGTTGCCAAAGAGTGTTCTCCAGGGGCCATCCACAGCTTGGGCTGTTTTCTTGGGAAGACTTGGAGACTTGTCTGTTTTTCTAATTTTCGTTTTGTCTGAGTCCTTGCCAGGAATCCCTGATGTTTTTACTTAACACCAGAGTTCCAAAACCAAAATAAGCAAACAGCCCAAGAGGCTGGGACCCAGTAGAAGGGGCCAGCCACCTCTCCCCATTGCTAACCCTAGAGAAAAGGTAAGGGTGATGGAGACCTGGAACCAAGGCGACAGAGGCTTCTGGAGCAAACCCTGGCCATTCCAGAAGTTGATCTTCCTATGTTTGTCTAGTAGGTTCTGGAGTCTCTGGAGGAACCACAGAAGTGAGGAATAGAGGGGGATTTGCAGAGAAAGACCTTCTCCCATCGTCTGAGCACCCACTGTGGTGGTGCTTGGAGCATATGTGACCTGAGCATCATCTGCCCCCAAGAGTCCGCCTTGGCTGAGACAAGATACTACAGCTTCTTTCCTGACTCTCTGCAGGACTGTGCTCATCTGAGAGTGTTGTTTGAGTTGAGACAGGCATTAGGCAGCCTGTTCTCACTCAGGCTCTGGACACGCAACTTGACTCTCAGCTGTTTGCCTAATCGAGTGTTAGGTTATATTTTCCCCTCTCCTGATTATAAGAAATTGCCATATGTAATCAACACTCTCATCCTCATCACTGTTCTCTACTCTGAGCCAGAGAAAGTCAGACCTGGAGAAGGATCACTCCCCAGGCCAACAGCTAGTACAGGGGCCCCGTCTCCAGCCTCATTTCTCACCTTTCCCCAACACAAACCCAAGAGTGAGTTCTGTCTCCTCACTGGCCCCCCACTCACTCCACACACATTGCCTTCTCATGCCCATCTTCCTGCCTGAGTTTCTACCATCTCCTTGAGCAAGTTAACTTTCCCCTTTCTTTATACCAGCTGGGGTCTCACCCACCCTTTGGAGCTGAACTTGGCCTCCACTGCATCCAGCCTACTGTGATGGGGACCTCATCACTTCTTCAGACCAAAGTAGAGTACAGTCCTTCCTACAGCTTCTTGCACAGTTGGAGGTACAACATCAACTTTAAAAATGACAACCATGGGAATTCCCTGGTAGCCAAGTGGTTAGGATTCAGGCCTTTACTGCCGGGGAACCAGGTTCAATTCCTCATTAGAGAACTAAGATCCCATAAGCCATGCAGTGCAGCCAAAAGAAATAAATAAAATAAAAATAAAATGACTACTACAGTTGGGAGGAGTAAGAAATTTCTCTCAGGTGTTTAGAGGAAAACCCCAAGTACACTTAGCCCTTTGTCTTCTTTTTTTTAAGAAAGCTTTTTAAAAAATATTATTTTTTTAAATGTATTTGTCTGTGCCAGATCTTAGTTGCAGCCTGCAGGATCTTTCGTTGCAGCATGTGGTGTCTAGCTTCCCAACCTTTTTACAAACATAGGCAAGGAAGAGGGCCGAGTTTTCAGAGCCAGAGACACTGCAGAAATCTCGAGATGCCTGTGACCTAGGGAAGATGGCTTCCCTGGTGGCTCACTTGGTAAAGAATTCACCTGCATTGCTGGAGACTAGGGTTTGATCCCCGGGTTGGGAAGATCTCCTAGAGAAGGAAATGGAAACCCACTCCAGTATTATTGCCTGGGAAATCCCATGGACAGAGGAGCCTTGTGGGCTATAGTCTATGGGGCCACAAAGAGTCAGACACGATTTAGTGACAAAACCACCACCACTGTGATCTAATTGCCTATATGATGGTGACTGGGAAGCCAGCTTTGTGAGCTGGGCTGGTGCAGACAAAACTGAGGCAAAAGTTGACCTTCCCCATTCCACCCACCCCTTCATATCCCGCTGCCACACAACAGTGCTGGCCTCTCCGCCCTTCCGAAAGAAATGTATGGACAAAGATGTCCATCATACGATTATTCATAAAAATGAACGTTAATCTTCAACTACTGGGGAACAAATTGAAGACTACAGATGTTAGAATGGATCAGCATGAAGATGAGAGTATGGAAAGATGTCTGTAGGCTACTTCTAAGCAAAATAAGCAGAACACAAAATTGTAAACTCTGTGATTAGAACTAAGTAAAAAAAAATGTGTATTTCTCTAGCTGAAGGTTAAAAGAGCCATAGACGAACGGCGTAAGAGGAGTAGGTAGGATTATGCCTTGGACTGTTGTCTCTTTAAATTCCTTCAATGTTACTCTAGTGTTGTGTTAATAATAAAAATGTCATATAAAGTGCCAGTCCACTGTCCCATTCCAAGCAAGTTCATGACAAGCTGATCATGGCCTGTGTTTACCTTCCCCTAGTTATGAATTTGGATTAGAAAGAAGCCTCTTGGGAAGGAGGGGAGTCTCCTGACTTGAAGACGAGACACTGGGAAGTGAGGTTTTGGATGGGGCAGAGTGCAGCAAGGTCTCTGCTGCCCTAGCACCTGGTATGTCTCCTCACAGGGCTGGAGAATTCTGGGGCTCTGCTGGTCATAGAAACCCCTGCACTTTTCTGGGCTCCTCCCATGGGCAGGGCACCCTGGGGTCAAGAGCCTCTATAGCCGCCATGGAGGCTACAGACAGACCAGGCTCAATCCAGGCTATGGTACAGGCTACAAAGGCAGGAAGAGGGTCCCTGCAGTCCCAGAAGCTGAGGAGGATTTTGACAGATGAAGAAGAGCTCAGATTTGGCTGCACTGAAATAGATGAGGTCCGTGCTGGGAGGCAGGTTCTCCAAGAAAGCTGGCATGGACTCTGCAGACTGAGTTTAAATCCCAGCGCCATCGTTTGCTACTCAGATGATCTGGAGCAAGCTATTAACCTCCCCAAGCCTTAGTTTTCTTATCTGTAAAATGGGCATTAATGATCCATACAGGATTAATTCTCCTGAGTACTGAGAGAGGCCAAAGAACATGAAAGTACAGTGCCTGCTCATGGGAGGCACTCAATAATATTGGTTTCCCATATACACTACCACATGTAAAATAGATAGCCAATGGGAATTTGCTGCATGACTCAGGGAACTCAAACCTGGTGCTCTGTGACAGCCTAGAGGGGTGGGATAGGGTAGGAGGGAGATTCAAAAGGGAGGGGAATATGTATACCTATGACTGATTCATGTTGATGTTTGGCAGAAACTAACACAACATTGTAAAGCAATTATCCTTCAATTAAAAATAAATAATTTTTTAAAAATAATATTGGTCTCCAACTTCTATTATTGTTACAGCTGGAGGGGAACCCAGGGCAGTCTGTCTCCAAACCCATGATGCTCCCACAGAACCACTTGATGGGAAGGACAGAAAGAGTGTGAATCAGGGCAAAAGGCATAGAAATGCCAGGCGGTTTCCAGAAGAGTGCAAGGTGATAGCAGCCCTGATAATCCCTCTGGGTAGGGTTCTTTCTTCTAGATGTTTACCCCACACACTTGTTTGTGTTTTATCACCACCATCTGTGTCAGTCTGAGCATCACAAAATCTGTTTCCACTGAGTTGGGTGCTCTTTCCAAAGCATTTTGCCCTCAGGTCTGACAAAGTTCAGGGAGAGGAGTGGTGGTCCCACACAAGCTCTCTGATCAAAGTCAAGAATGACCTTGCAATGTCTTGACCAGCTGTGCCAACCCAGTGCCTAAACTGTGAAATGAATACCAGAGGAAGTCTTCATGAGTGCCAACTGCCCTGTGTAATAGGAAGGGCGTTGGATTAGGATTCAGGACCCTGTAGCAGCGTTCATAGCCTGATCCCACCCCCACCGTTTATTACATGTCCTCAGGCAAGTACCTTGCCCTTTCCGATTCTGATGAGCTAAATGAGGGCTTTGGGCATCATCAGAGGTTCTCAGTCCCCTGCACATTACTACCACCTGGAGACCTATCAAACCCAACCCAGGCCAGGGACTTCCCTGATGGTCCAGTGGTTAAGACTTCCCACTTCCACCGTGCTTCCCTGGCTCAGACGGTAAAGAATCCTCCTGCCAAAGCAGGAGGCCCAGTTTTGATCCCTGGGTCAGGAAGAGCCTCTGGAGGAGGAAATGGCAACCCACTCCAGTATTCTTGCCTGGAAAATCCCATGGACAGAGGAGCCTGGTGGACTACAGTCCACAGGGTCGCAAAGAGTTGGACACAGCTGAGCAAGTAATATACACACTTCCACCACCGGGGCACAGGTTCGGTCCCTGGTTGGGGGACTAGGAGCCCACAGGCAGCACAGCCCGGCTGAAATAAAATAAATAAAAATTCTTATTCTTCAAAAATTTAAGACATTTAAAACAAAAACAAACCAACACCCAACCAAGTCCTAGGACTCCCAGGCCCCCGGAGAGAGTCTATTTCATTGGTCTGGGGCGGTCTGGGGCATGGAGATGTTTTTTAAAGTTCCCTAGCCTTTTTTTCAAACTTGGCCACACCTGAGAGTCCGCTGGGGCATTATTTGTTTGTTTGTTCTTTATTGACATAGAGTTGATTTACAATATTGAGAAAGTTTCAGGTATGCAGCATAGTGATTCTGTGTTTTAGCTGATTAGATTCCATTATAGATTATTATGATGAGTATAATTAATTCCCTGTGCTATACCTTATATCCTTGTTGCTTATCTATTTTAAATATGGTTTCTTTAAATAGGGTTTCTGCAAACTATTATATAGCTTATATCTGTTAATCCCATCCCTCTGCACTTCCCTCTCCTTTTCGGTAACCACAAGTTTTGTTTCCTATGTCTCTGAGTCTGTTTCTGTTTGGTATATACATATGTTTTATTTTTTAAAATTCCACATACCACTGATATTATCATATAGTATTTGTCTTTCTCTTTTTCTTTGACTAATTTCACTAAACATGATGCTCTCTTGGTCCATCCACATTTCTGGGGCATTCTAAGTACTGACTCTTGGGTCCCACCTCCAGCAATTCTTCTATGGGATGAAGCCAGGCATTGCAGTTTCCGAGGCTCCCCCAAGTGATTTGAATGTGCAGCAAAACACATCTCACCTGGTGACCTCTCCACAGGAGGCTGGCATCACACCGGCTGGTGATACTTTCTGGGCTTTGTCAGATTTTCATTCCTCGTGAGTCCAGGAGGAAACAGAACCAGGAGTGACCAGCGAGACCCAGTCCAGTGGCAGAGCTGAGATCTCTGTGACTGGCAGAGGGGCCCTGGCTGAGAGAAGGTACCGGTTGCCTTCTGCCTGCCTGCCCCAGGCAAGGTGAGTGCTGGCTGGACACAGGTATCATGGGGCCATGTGTCTGTGGCCACCATCCCTCCAGCAGCAATTGCAGAAACCCAGGAGAAGGGCATGAGTACCACATGCAGCTGATGCTGGAGACTTGGGTCTCCGAATGGGTCATGGTTTGAATATCGGGGGATCCCAGGTGAGTCCCCTACTCTTTCCACTCATTCATTTTCTCATGCACGTTTTTGGCCATTTACCAAGCACTCTGCTGGGCCCAGCGAAAACAGGTGAATTGGTGTAAGTGATCGCCAGGCTGGAAAGGCAGGGAAGGAGAAAGTTCAGGCACAGGTGCAGACCAGGCAGAGGCCAGGGACTGTAAGTGGTGAGATAAGGATGGTTCGAGGGAGGAAAAGGCAGGGGCCCAATCAAGCCTCGGGCGCCATGCCAAGGAGCTCAGGCTTTATCCTGGTGAGTCCCACTTTCCAGGCACAGGAGCCTCACACCAAATAGTGTCAGGGTCACAGGACAAACCATGCTATCCTCTCTGCCTCCAGTTGCTCTCACGAGATGCCTGCTTCAAGGAACCTTAATGCTGGGAGTCCCTGAGTCTGTCTCCAGGCCTACCAAGACAGCACTGAGGTGTCTGTCCCACCCCAAGGGTGCCCCTCTCCCAGCCCTTGTGAAAACATCCTCTATCTAGCGCTCCCCAAAGCCCAAGAAGGGTTCCCTGGGCACCTGCGGGTGGCTGCCGAGGCTTCTCCAAGCAGGACCTCGCCACGTGGGCCTCAGCTGCGTGCAGGCTTCTCCTCCCAGGCTGAGAGAGCACTTGGGGAAATCACAGCATCCCTTGTGCCTGTTGACCTTCTTCCTGGGATTCTCCAGAAGTACTCAAAGCCCCACCTCCCCTGCAGACAGCCACCCCAAGCCCTGCCTCTACCCTCCCATCCCTCAGGATGAGCTCTCCCCTGAGGGGGATCCACAGCCTGTGCTAGCAGTGGGCTAGCAGACCCCCCAGCACTCTGAATCCTGGGACCCCCCCACCATGCACTGCTGGCCACTGGGAGCACTCAAGACAGGAAGGCAAGCCAGAGAGTGACTTGTGTTTTCCTTCGTAAAAAAAAAAAAAAAAAAATATATATATATATATATATATATGTATATGTATATATATGGGAAATTGAAGATGCTGTTACAATGTTATAAATTACAAGTTGCAATTTTTTTAAATGAAAAAGAGAAATAGACTTCAGCAAGTGAGATAAGGTATATCAGCACCACAGCATCCACCTTCAGCTGTTAGCCCTTTGCAGCTTGAAAGTGAGTCTGCTGGCCTTTTATCATGAGATTCACAACTAGCCTATGAGACAGGAGTCAAGATTTTCCCCATTTCACAAGTGAGTAAATGGAGGCTCAGAGAGGCTGGGTGATTTGCCCAGGGTTGCACAGCTAGGACAAAGAATGGGAATCTGAACATTTTGGCTCCAGCATACTGGCTATATCAAGCTGCTGACAGCCTTTTTAAAACTATGAAGTGTGACCCAAATGTCAGGCATTAATAATTATTATCACTTCCACCGTGTGGAGCTTGGCTGGAAGCCCCTGCGCAGCCCACACTTCAGCTCTGCCGCGCTGCAAATGCTGCTTCCACTCGCCTGTCCCCAGCTGGCCCTCGATGAAAACGCGCCATCAGGAGTGGGTAGAGCTATCTTGAGATTCTCCTGGCCAAGGCTCCAGGCTCCCAACAAAATGTGAATCCCCGTCTGGTTTTACATAAGTTGCTGTACTGTCTGGCTTTGTACTGTCCTGACTCCGAGTGTGTCCAGAAACACTGAGGTCTCGCAGGGTGCCTCCACTGTTCCAAAGGCAATACTCATGGAGTGTGACATGCAGAATGGATGGGGGCAGCCTGTGTGATGCGGCGGGAGGCTTGGAGGTGACGGACCCTGGAGGATGCTCCTGTAGGCATCTCGATGGCTCAGAGCCATTCCAGCTTCTCAGCACAGAGCCTTAATGCTTCCCCCATGGTTAGCTTTTGCTGGAACCTGAATTCCCTCTTCTAAAGTGTTGGGAGAGATGCATTAATGTAGAAGACAGGGAGAAGCAAGTGGGGGAAGGTTGTGGGGATTGGGGAAGTCAAATACTCCCTCAGAAACATTTCAGTGTATAAAGGCCGAGAAACATATGGATTGAATTTTCCCAAAGAATACACAAAGAATTTAAAAATTAAAGGGCTAGGGTGGAGGTTGGATTTTTTTTTTTTTTTAGATGATTGGCTGTTTTTCCCCCAGAACATATTTTGGGGAATTTTATTGGCAGCCAAACCACTTACAGCATCCTGAGATATTAACCAGACATGGAGTCATCCAAGTGACCTATCACCCAGCTCGGCAGTTTAGCAAGCTGTCTGTCCTCCCTGTTTCTGAGCCCACATTCCTGCTGGCTCCACACCCAGAGGCTGAAGAGATACAAGGAGATGATGACTCCAGGTATTCCCACTGCCAACTGGTACCCTTTGACTGTGGTCTGCAGGGGCCAGGGGTCACCCAATGTGAGCTCCAGAATATTGGCTAATAAAAGTCAGGCGGTGACGGTGAATCTGGTCTGAACCTCTCCATGATTCAGTTTCGTCATCTGACAAATGGGAATAATAAAAGCGCTTATCTCATATTTAATTACTAAGAATTAAATGGACATGTAAAATGCTTAGTTCTGTGCCTCGCAAACTTTGTTTGGCACTCAAAAAAAAACTGTAATAAAAATAATAGCAATTATTATTATTACTATATGATATGTACATATATATTAATACGCAGAGTGGAGTTCTTCAGGACATTATGAAAGCAACCAAAGGATTCATTGACTATTCATTAAATATTTATGGAAGGCCTAATGTATCCGTCAAGGTCAGCTAGGTTATTTTGCAATAACAAACATCCCCATCATCTCAGTGACTCACAACCACAAGGTGTCTTTCTTGCCAGCATTACTGTGTTCCTCAGGTTGCAGGGGCTCTGCTCCACCCAGTCCTAAGGGGTGTGGGCAGACACAGGAGGAAGGGGGCAAGTCGCACATTGACTCTGAAACGTCCCCTTTGGAGGCAGCACGTGTCACCTTTAATTCACAATTCAGGAGCCGAAACAGATCCAGGGGAGTGGGGAGAGTGTGGTTCTACTCTGAGCCAGAAGGAAGAGGCAGCAGAGACAACAAAGGAATCTTATCGACCAGCTGCTCCTCCTGGTGCTTGGGATATATCGGGGAACAAAACCCTGCCCTCAGAGAGAGTCCAGTGAAGGGAGAAAAAGAATAGACAGTAAACTGAGGGCGGCAGTTTGTTTCAGTTTCTTTATTTTTATTTACTGGAGCATAGTTGAGTCACAATGTTGAGTTAATTTCAGGTGTACAGTATAGTACACCCTTACAGATTCAGCTATGCATGCATGCTAAATTGCTTCAGTCATGTCCGACTCTTGCGACCCTATGGACTGTAGCCTGCCAGGCCTCTCTGTCCACGGGATTCTGCAGGCACAAATGCTGGAGTGGGTTGCCATTTCCTTCCCGAGGGGATCTTCCCGACCCAAGGACCAAACTTGGGTCTCCTGTGTCTCCTGCATTGCAGGTGGATTCTTTACCACTGAGTCACCAGGGAAGCCCTATATGTATACATATATTCATTCTTTTTCAGATACTTTTCCAATACAGGTTATTACAGAATATTGAGTAGAGCTTCCTGTGCTATATAGTAGGTCTTTGTTGGCTATTTATTTTCTACATAATGGTGTGTATGTTAATCCAGTTTCCTAATTATTCCTCCCCACTTCCTGCCCCATTTTTCCCCTTTTGTAACCATAAGTTTGTTTTCAAAAACTGTGAGTCTGCTTTTGTTTTGTAAATAAGTTCATTTATATCATTTTAAAATTAAATTCCACATCTGAATAATATCATGATATTTGTTTTTCTCTGTCTGACTTAGCATGATCTCTAGGTTCATTCATGCTGCCACAAATGGCATTATTTCATTATTTTTAATGGCTAAGTAATATAAAAATATCTCAAGCTAGGCTTCAGCAGTATGTGAACTGAGAACTTCCAGCTGTACAAGCTGGGTTTTGAAGAGGCAGAAGAACCAGAGATCAAATTCCCAACATTAGTTGGATCATGGAAAAAGCAAAGGCATTCCAGAAAAACATCTACATCTTCTTCATTGACTACGCATTAAGCACCAACTATGTACCAAGAAGCATGCTAGCTCACGTCAAGAACTTCTGCTGAATCAGCTACAAACCCATCTATATTAGTCAATCTGTTGTTCAGTCATTAAGTCACGTCTGACTCTTTGTGACCCCACGGATTGAAGCACACCAGGCTTCCTGTCCTTAGTCAACCTAGGCTGCCATAACAAAAGGCCATGGTCTGAGTGGCTGAAACAATGGAAATTTTATTTTCTTACAGTTTCTGTAGACTGGAAGTCCAAGATTGGAGTGCCATCAGAGTCAGATTCTGGTGAGGTTCCTCCTTCCGGCTTGCTGATGGCCACCTTCTCACTGTGTCCTCATGCAGTGAAGAGGAAGAGAAAGAGAGTGCTCTGGTGTCTCATCTTTTAAGGGCACTAATCCCATCAAGAGGGCCCCATCCTCATGACCTCACCTAAATCTAATCATCTCCCAAATTAGATAAATCTAATTATCTCTCTTCTGGCACATAGGCTCAGAAGTTGCATCTTGCAAGTTGCAGAGCAAGGGCTTGTTAGTTGTGGCACAGGGCTTCAGTTGCCCTGGAGCATGTGGGATCCTCCCAGACAAGGGATCAAACTGGTACGCCTTGTATTACAAGGTGGACTCTCAACCACTGGACCACCAGGAAAGCCTGGTTTTCTCTGTTGTAATGCCACATGTGGGGTGTGGAAATCATTGATGAGATGGGGCACCCTTGTACTTGTGCCCTAGCCTCTCCAAGGGTACCATAGAGTCAGTGAGCTACCATCACATTGGTGGTTACAACTTCAACCTATGAATTTGGCAGGGGGACACACACATTCAGTCCATAACACCATCTAGCCAGGTCATCATCTGCAAGATCATTTTTAATGAGAGTCCTTATTAA
Source organism: Moschus berezovskii (assembly GCF_049115385.1). NCBI lineage: Eukaryota > Metazoa > Chordata > Mammalia > Artiodactyla > Moschidae > Moschus > Moschus berezovskii. The sequence goes on along the minus strand of NC_142476.1, from coordinate 31,864,374 downwards.
GGTCCATGCTTCAATTCAGAGTGTATTATTTCACAGATCCTCCAGTCTGGTGACCACACTTCTAAAGAACTGAGACCATTTCTTTGCTGAAGGCTTACAAATTGTGTATTTAATAATCTTCTCAAAAGGTTTTGCCAAGTTTCAGGTAGGTTGGCATTGGAATCTACCTCTTGTCCCAGTTTTTAAAAACTGGTTTAAAATCTACCCATCTCCTGGCATCTCTTGCCTTTTCCAAGACTCCTTGAAGAGGACCAATCAGAGTTTGGGGATATACTTTACAGATTCTGTCCACGCTCTGGGTGTATATGAACTAGGTTAAAGATGCCAGGAACTCCCTTCTTTGTGTAACTGGATACTTTCTTAATAATTTCTCCTTTAAATGTCCTGATCCCAAGATTGGTGAAGGTAGCTGCATCCTTATGTGTTCCTTTCTATGGGAGTTTTGTAAAGTGAGGTCAACAATAGAAGTACTTACTTGGCTGTCTAGTCCAGAATTGGTTTGAGAGATTATGATAAATACTTTTAATCACAATTGGAAGAGTTGGGGACAGAATTCCTTGAGGCACAAAAAAGAATCATCAATCAAGGTGCAAGGTAGCAGGACTGAGCAGTGAGAAGGAAGTGATAAGTCCTGGGTGGTTGGCTGCATGGTACCCTTGGAGAGGCTAGGTACAAATACAAGGTGCCCCATTTCATCAATGAATCCACACCCTACATGTAGCATTCAGTTCAGTTTAGTCGCTCAGTCGTGTCCGACTCTCCGCGACCCCACGAATCACAGCACGCCAGCCCTCCCTGTCCATCACCAACTCCCGGAGTTCACTCAAACTCATGTCCACAGAGTTGGTGATGCCATCCAGCCATCTCATTCTCCGTCGTCCCCTTCTCGTCCCGCCCCCAATCCCTCCCAGCATCAGAGTCTTTTCCAGTGAGTCAACTCTTCACATGAGGTGGCCAAAGTATTGCAGTTTCAGCTTTAGCATCAGTCCTTCCAATGAAAACCCAGGGTTGATCTCCTTTAGAATGGACTGGTTGGATCTCCTTGCAGTCCAAGGGACTCTCAAGAGTCTTCTCCAGCACCACAGTTCAAAAGCATCAATTCTTCTGCGATCAGCTTTCTTCACAGTCCAACTCTCACATCCATACATGACCACGGGAAAAACCATAGCCTTGACTAGATGGACCTTTGTTGGCAAAGTAATGTCTCTGCTTTTTAACATACTATCTAGGTTGGTCATAACTTTCCTTCCAAGGAGCAAACGTCCTTTAATTTCATGGCTGCAATCAGCATCTGCAGTGATTTTGGAGCCCCCCAAAATAAAGTCTGACACTGTTTTCACTGTTTTCCATCTATTTCCCATGAAGTGATGGGACCAGATGCCATGATCTTTGTTCATGTAGCATTACAATAGAGAAAACCAGGCTTCCCTGGTGGTCCAGTGGTTGAGAGTCCACCTTGCAGTGCAAGGGGCACAAACTTGATCCCTTGTCCAGGAGGATCCCAGATGTTCCAGGGCAGCAGAACCCCTGTACCACACTAACAAGCCTTCGCTCTACAACCTGCAATGTGCAGCTTCTGAGCCCATGTGCCACAACTACCAAAGCCCATGCATCCTAGAGCCTGTGCTCTGCAACTAGAAAGTAGTCCCACTTGCTGCAACTAGAAAAAAGCAATGAAGACCCAGCACAGCCAGAAATAAAGAAATAACTGTTAAAAGAAACAACAACAGAAAACCTTCAAGGGATCACTCTGAGTTCAGACAAGGAGGATATCAGCCATAACCATAATGGCCTAGAGTTGTGTGACTTTGAACAAGTTCCTACACCTCTCTAGGTCTCAGTTTCTTCATCTGTGAAATGGAGGTGTTAGTATTATTTGTCTCAGGTTTTGTTATGAGGATTAAATGAGTTCCTATGTGCAAATACTTAGAGCAGTGCCTGGTGTCTCCCCCAGACTGCCAGCCATGAGACTGAGCCCCAACCAAGCCCCATATGACTGCAGACCCAGTAGATATCACATGGAGAGAAAGTACCTCTCAGGCAGGCCCAGTGAGCCCACAGAATCATGAGATAATACAATGGGCTTTGGTGGTGGGTTTTTTTTTGTTTGAGGAGTGGAGGTTAGTATATTAACTTTTTTTCAGTTCAGTTCAGTCGCTCAGTCGTGTCCGACTCTCTGCAACCCCATGAATCACAGCACGCCAGGCCTCCCTGTCCATCACCACCTCCCGGAGTTCACTCAAACTCATGTCCATAGAGTCGGTGATGCCATCCAGTCAAAATATATACTGGGCTGCCCTGGCAGCTGGGTGGTAGAGAATCTGCCTACAAGTGCAGGAGATGAAGGTTCCATTCCTGGATCTGGAAGATCCCCTGGAGAAAGAATGGCAACCCCACTCCAGTATTCTTGCCTGGAGAATCCCATGGACAGAGGAACCTGGTGGGCCACAATCAATGGGGTCACAAAAGAGTCAGACATGACTTAGCGACTAAGCAACAACAAAACATACATTCACAACAGCAAAAATATACATTACATACAATTTATCATAACCTTTTTAAGTGTACGGGTCAGTGGCGTTAACTGCATTCACCTGCTACCATCACCACCATCCAGCCACAGAATTCTTCTCATCTTCCTAAACTAAAACTCTGTCCTCATTAAACAGCAACTCTCTGTTGCCCCAGCCCTTGGCACCCACCATTTGACTTTGTGTCTATGAATTCTACTACTCTAAGTACCTCATTCAAGTAGAATCATAGAGTATTTGTCCCTTCATGACTAGATTATTTCACCAAGCATAATGTCTTTAAGTATCATCCATGGTATAGCATGCGTCAGAATTTCCTTCCCTTTTAAAGCTAAATAATATTCTCTTGTATGTATGCATATACCACATTTCATTTATCCATTCATCCATTGATGGACACTTGGATTGTTTCCACCTGTAGGATATTGCTTTAGAATAATACTGCCAGGAACATGTGTGTACAAATATCTTTTCAAGTTTTCAGAGTTGCAGAGTAGAAACCCAGAAGCAGGATTGCTGAATCATATAGTATACTAATTCTATTTTTAACTTTTTGAGAAACTGCCATACTGTTTACCATAGCAGCAGTGCCATTTTACATTTCCACCAACTGTGTACAAGTGTTTCAATTTCTCCATGTCCTCACCAACATATACTGTTTTCTGGTTTTCAGGTTTTTGTTAATTTTGATAGTAGGCATCTCAGTGGCTGTGAGGTGTTGGGTTGGTTTGTTACGCAGCAATAGATAATCAAGACATTGCATTTGCAGTCCTGGTGATTCCCTAGCTGTCTAGTTACCGTGAGCTCTAACGTGGCACACTGAGCTCCCCACACAGTCTGCCATCTATTCTTTCCAATTTTTCTTGCTGCCTGAGAAGTCTAGAGTAGGTGGTCCCTGAAGAGACCATTGGAGAAGCATATTGAGAATTTCCCCCAACACTTTTTTCTGAAGAATTAGACACCCTGCCTCCCTGGACTTACTGTAACATTTGGGCATCGGCTTGCATAGGAAATTCTGAACTTCAAGGTAGAACTGGGTTTAAGGCCATGGCTGCTGCTGCTGCTGCTGCGTCACTTCAGTCGTGTCCGACTCTGTGTGACCCCATAGACGGAAGCCCACCAGGCTCCCCCTTCCCTGGGATTCTCCAGGCAAGAACACTGGAGTGGGTTGCCATTTCCTTCTCCAAGGCCATGGCTAGCCACCCTCTTTTACCACTGTAAACACAGATCTCATACCCCTGAAGTCTTGTATATTTCTTCACGTGTTCACATATAAATCTAACTTTTCACTGACTCCCACATTCACATGTTCAGATACAAGGTCAGACCCTTATGACACAAATACAGTGAAGTTCAGCCAAGGTCAATCTGTCTAACTGCCCTGGAGCCCTCAGCAGACCTGCAGGCTGGAAGAGATGCCAGCCCGGTGGAAATAGAAGGGAAGGTCCTGGGTGCTGGGATCTCTTGAACAGCTTTCATAAAGCTCTATGTTCAGGCCTCTTCCCTGCTGATTAAACCAGAATCTCTGAATGTGGGACCCAGGAATCCGTATTGACTGGTGACTCCTACATATACCAGCCAAGTTTGAAAACCAAAAACATCTTCATCCATCATCAAACATGGACCTTGAGCAGAGATTTTTTTTAAACTGGGGCAAAATTCACATGACATAAAATTAACCATTTTAAAGTGTACAGTACAGTGGCATTTACTACATTCACCATGTTGTGCAACTACCACATCTATCCAGCTCATTTTCATCACCTCAAAAGGAAAGCCTGTACACATCAAGCTAGCATTCCCTGCACATGTTTACCAGGTGATTTTGAAGATCAGTCAAAGTGCCCAGTCTTCAGAGTGGAATGAATCACTCCCTCATCTGATTTCCCATGAAACCTTGTGCACACATTCTGCTATTTGTCTTATTTATCGGGGCTTCTACGTGGGTTCGTCTTTTCACATTCACACTGGAAATTCCCTTACAGAAGAGTCAGATCTGCACCAGAAATAGTAATAATAACAGAGGCACCACTAAAAATATTTGCCAGCCATCACAGACTTAGAGAACGAACTTATGGTTGCCAGTGGGGAAGGATTGGGGGTGGGGAGAAGAGTTAGAAAGTTTGGGATTGACATGTACATACTGATATATTTAAAATAGATAATCAACAAGATCCTACTGTATAACAAAGGGGAAAAATTATTTACCAACCAAAAAAAAAAATCTATTTCTGTGGAAACTAATCTGGATATTTTCATATAAATGGAACCATTTGATGTGACCTTTTGTTTTCAATTTTTTTCACTTGGCATATGTTTATCATGTTGTAAAATGTATTAGAACTTCATTCCTTCTTATCAGTTCAGTTCAGTTCAGTCGCTCAGTCCTGTCCGACTCTCCACGACCCCATGAATCACAGCACGCCAGGCCTCCCTGTCCATCACCAACTCCCGGAGTTCACTCAAACTCATGTCCACAGAGTAGGTGATGCCATCCAGCCATCTCATTCTCCGTCGTCCCCTTCTCCTCCTGCCCCCAACCTTTCCCAGCATCAGAGTCTTTTCCAGTGAGTCAACTCGTCGCATGAGGTGGCCAAAGTATTGGAGTTTTAGCTTTAGCATCAGTCCCTCCAATGAACACCCAGGATTGATCTCCTGTAGAATGGACTGGTTGGATCTCCTTGCAGTATAAGGGACTCTCAAGAGTCTTCTCCAACACCACAGTTCAAAAGCATCGATTCTTCGGCAATCAGCTTTCTTCACAGTCCAACTCTCACATCCATACATGACCACGGGAAAAACCATTGCCTTGACTAGACGGACCTTGGTTGGCAAAGTAATGTCTCTGCTTTTCAATATATCATCAAGGTTGGTCATAACTTTCCTTCCAAGGAACAAGCGTCTTTTAATTTCATGGCTGCAATCAGCATCTGCAGTGATTTTGGAGCCCAAAAAAATAAAGTCTGACACTGTTTCCACTGTTTTTCCATCTATTTCCCATGAAGTGATGGGACCAGATGCCATGATCTTTGTTTTCTGAATGTTGAGCTTCAAGCCAACCTTTTCACTCTCCTCTTTATTCCTTCTTATAGCTGAATAATATTCCTTTGGGTAGATAGATGACATTTTGTTTATTCACTCATCAGTGGAAGGATATTTGGGTTGTTTCTACCTTTTAGCTACTAGGAATAATGTGTCTATGAACATTCATGCACAAGTTTTTGAGTATCTGTTTTTTATTACTTGGGGGTCTATATCTAAGAGTGGAATTCCTGGATCATATGGTAATTCTGTTTAACTTTTTGATGATCCGCTAAACCATCTTCCACAGCAGCTGCGCTATTTTATATTCCCACTAACAACCTATGAGGTTTCCAATTTCTTCACATCCTCGTCAACACTTGTTATTTTTCATTTTTCTTTTTTTTATTATTATTATAGCAACTCTAGTAGGTGTGGAGTGGTATCTCACTGTGGCTTTAATTTTCATTTCCCTAATGACTAATGATATTGAGCCTCTTTTCACGTGTTTGTTGACCATTTGTATATCTTTGGAGAAAGGTTTATTCAAGACCCAAATATTTCATATTCCCCAGTCCTCACAACTGAAAGAAAAGGATTATGCATGCTTTTAATAGATAAAGAAAAAGAGACTAAGAGAGGTTGCTGCCGCTGCTGCTGCTAAGTCACTTCAGTCGTGTTCGACTCTGTGTGACCCCATAGATGGAAGCCTACCACGGTCCCCCGTCCCTGGGATTCTCCAAGCAAGAACACTGGAGTGGGTTGCCATTTCCTTCTCCAATGTGTGAAAGTGAAGTCGCTCAGTCATGTCCGACCCTTAGCGACCCCACGGACTGCAGCCTACCAGGCTCCTCCATCCATGGGATTTCCCAGGCAAGAGTACTGGAGTAGCTTGCCATTGTGGTTGCCCCAAATCCAACTGGTGATGGAAAGGGAGGTCTACCTGACCCTGGAATCCACACCACACACATGCCCCAAACATCCGAGTGTGCAGATGCTAGTGCCAAGTGAGAAGCTGCAGGGTGTGGAGGAGGGGTGAGCACGCAGCACTGGAGCCCCCACGGAGGTCCTCAGGTGGGAAGTGGGGAGAGGGTTCCACATAGCTTTGCAGTGGCAGAGAAAGACATAGTGTAAGGGGCAGGGCACACTGAAGGGGACCCCTGTGGCCAGGTCTGTGTCTGCAGCAAAGAAAGACACAGCTGATGCGTACCACTGTGAGCTACTTGAGTTTCATGCTCCCGGCTCCCTTGGGTCCCAGCAATTCTTCAAGCTTGGCCCTACTCTGCTCCAGTTCCGGATTCTGGGGTGGACTCAGACAGACCCAGCCAATTCCAGGGTCACACAATTGGAAGCAGTAAGTCAGAGCCCTGCACAAGCCACCATTGCAGCTGCAGGAAGCCTAGAGGTGTGAGCCGACATTTCTGTTAAACTTCCAGCTTCATCAGAAACCAGTGCCAGAAAATGGCTTTGCAGCCGTGTATGTGTGTGTGTGTGTGTACACCGACTCCAACATGGACCCTTTAAGAATCCAACCTCTAAGAGGTGCAAATTGAAATTGGGATAAGGGTCCATGAGGTGCGAGGAGTTCTGACAATCTGAGGCTGAGGAGAAATAAGGACCAGAACTGCCCTCAGGCCCTGGCAGGCAGCCTTCAACTCTGGAAATGATGCTGAAATATTTAAGCCTCTCTCTCTTGGGGCTTCCTGTTTCCTATTTGGCCTCTGGTTTCCAAGCAACACATGAATACCCTGCCCCAACTCCTAAAAAGTTCAGGTCTCCAAGTGTCCCTCTTAACGCTGAAGTGCACATCTGTAATGAGTTTCCGATCTGCGGGGTCTCCCATCCATTCTGCTCTCTCCGGAGGACAATAGCAAGCAAAGATGCCTTGTGGTTTGAGTGTGTGTGTGTGTGTTTCCCCCTTTGTAAGTTCCTTCAGTTTAATAAATCCTGCAAAGTCAGTTTGGCTGGATCTGGTGTGGGGGTGAGGCAGGAGATTTAGGGTTTGATTTAGTAAAGAATCGAGTCTTGGCAGGAGCCCAGCAGTACAGGGAGAAGGTGAGGGAATAGTAAGCAGAGTCGACCAGCCACTGCGCTGTTGGCTGGAAGGAGAAAGGAGCTGCTTTTGCTTTGGGTGACTCTGATGGGCTTCAGGGGACGTGAAGCCCTTTTTCAGACGCATGGAGAACCCGGTTTCTGAGTCCAGAGCGGCTGACGGGGTTGCAGTATAAAAGTAAGGGTGGTAGAAATTTGGGGAATTGCCTTAGTTTTTGTGTTGAGCACGAGAATACAAGATACATAGTTTTCAAAGCTGAACAGCACCTCGGGGCTTATCACAAAAAACGAGCAAGAGTCCTGAGCCACTTCTATCCCCTTCTAAGCCCCTAACCCCAGGGACAGCCACCTTTATTTCCTATAGCTATTTTTAAAAGACCCTCCATATTGAAAAGGTTATCTCTTAATTTATTTTTCATTTTAGACATCCTTTATTGACTTCTACCAGAAAAGGTAAGGATTTATCTCTCTACACACCCGCTCCACACACGTACACACACTTCTACTCTGTCACCTTACAGTAAGTTTTGGTTTTTTGGTTTATTTGTTTTTTTAATGTTTACAACGTTGTGATAGTTTCTGCCATACAACCACACGAATCAGCCATAATTACACAGTAAGTTTTATGGCAATATTTGAAAATCAATATTCAATGTTTGTATTATTCCTAGGTAAATACTGTTCCCAGCTGAGGCTCCTGGCCCCAGGTTATACTTTCCCATATATACGGCTTCCTCACATCTGCCCCACCCCTACATTAACAAGTGCCTTTTTTGTTTGCTTTCTTCTCTACTTACCTATCATTAATTTTTCTCCAAAATGCATTGTGAGAAGACCTCGGACAATGGGCCACTTTTGTGTTTTCTCTGAGACACCAGCCTTGACTCTGACCTGGGCCTGAAGGAACACGAGGGGCTGTCATCCAGGGCTTGGCTTCAACCTTACCCTGGAGGTCCCTGTCACCCCCCTCCCAAGATTCTTGTACACCCAATGTTTCCTTTCTTGGTTTCCTCCTTCATTTTGCTGGAACTCCTGCTCCAGTAGCTTCCTGAGACCAGGGTGCCTGGGAGGTACATCGTCTTAAAGCCTACAGGTTTGAAATGCCTTTAGTCTGTCCTTCCGAGATCAAGAGTTTGGCTGGAAATAGAAGCTGTGACCGGAAGGCATTTCTCCCATTATTTTGAATATATCACTTTCTTGTCTGCTGGTTCTCAGTGCTGCTGGTGAGAAACCTCATCCCTTTCTCACTGTTGATCTTTGCTGTGAGTTTATTCCTCGACTTCACAAGCTGATAGGATCATCTCTTTATTCTGAATGTTCTGATGATTCAGAATTAAGTACCTCGGGTTAGCTCTATTTTCATTCTTCTTGCTGGTGCCCTGGGAACCTTTCAAGCTGGTGATTTGTGGCCTCAGATGCTGAAAATGTTTCTTGTATTAGTTTATTGATAACATCCTCCTCAATCTCCCCTGGTCTCTCCCACTGAAACTTCTCTAGTATATGATGTTTAACCACCCTGTTTCCCATCTCTGTCTTTTTGTTCTACTTTCTGAGAGATGTCCATGAATTTACATTCTATCCCTTCTACCGAGTTTATTTTGACTATCTTATTTCCAGAAACTATTTCTTAGTCTCTGGGTGTACATGTTGTCCCCTCTTCTGTGGACCCTGATCTTTCTGAGGATCATCATAATCATTTAAGTTTTCTTCTGCGCCTTATACTATCTTTGTTTCCTTCCTTTCCTGAATTTCTGTCTGTTTTTGTTTGCTTGTTTTGTCTCCATCTTTAAACATTGGGGGTTGTCTGGTATGGATAAAAATACACAAGCGAAAAAAGCAAAACATAAATAAGCCACCCTTTAGAAGCAAAATATAATAAAAAATATATATATTTTTTAATATATTTCCTCCCCTCTTAAGGAAAAAAATTAGGTTTTCTTTCAATAAAATGCTTTGCTAGGTAAACTCACTAGTGTAAAATTTTAAATCCAAATCAGATTGCATTTTTCTGTACACTCTATTTTCTGTTCTTAGAAAGTCCTGACACTCAAGGAACAAAAAATAAGAAACCTTGTGTTAAAACTTTGTTTTCTATTTAAGAAACACATAGAAAACCCCTCTTATTCTTGAATTAGTTATCAGATTTGTGAAACCTTATTTTGATAATTACGTTATCATAAATTTATGACCACCTGAATACTATTAGTGGCTCAAAATTCATGTCAGCCTTTTTTTCATAAAAAGCATGGTTTTCAAAACTCAGTGTAAATTCCTAACAGATAAGGATAATTCTACTTGCTCTCTTACTTCTGCAATAAAGCAATAGTTATTTTAAATATACACAGGCATGCCTCACTTTATGGCACTTTGTAGATACTGAGGTTTTCACAAATTGAAGATTTGTGGCAACTCTACATTTTTCAGTGATAAAGTATTTTTTAATTAAGGTGTGTACATTTTTTTAGACATTATGCTATTGCACACCGGATAAACTACAATGTAGTATAACCATAACTATTACATGCACCAGGAAACCAAAAAATTGGTTTTTTGTACCAGGTGACTTGCTTTATTGTAATATTTGCTTTATTGTGGTGGTCTGGAAATTCCCTATCTCTGAGGTATGCCTGGATAGTGTTTTCCAAGCATTTTTCCTAAAATGTGAACTTAAGGCAAAGTTTGTGTTTGTCGGTTCCCTAATGATTTTCTCCCACTCTGGTGACCCTGGGCTGCCTGGGGGTGATTGAGTGGGTCTTCTCTGAGTATTGGGACAGGGTATAGGGCCTGCAGGAGCTCTCCACAGAGTGACCAGGTTGACATCTGCTTATTTTGTTGGGAGGACCCAAATTTCAGTAGCTGTAGGTCTTTTCTCTCAGGCTCATCAGTTTTTCCAGAGAAGAACCCTCCAGTTGCTGGCCTGGAAGTACCTTCAGTTGCTGGACTGCTCAAATCAGCGTGGAAAAAGGGCCCTGGTGCCTCAGAGAATAGTGTGGGGCCTTGCAGTCAATTGTCTTGACTTCGGTGGGTGCCTTTCTCCCAGTCTGCTGGGCCTTGTCATGTGGAAAGTAGTGTGCTGGTCTTTTTCTGTCATGAATAAACTTCTCATCACCCATGGGGGTGAGGACAGGAGAGGTGGGTTCCGACTCTGTGTGCTCTGCTGCAGTTAGTCTCCTTTTTAAAGTTGTTGACATCTCTTATCTTTGTCTTTGGGAGTTTACACATTTTTTTCTTTCTTTCTTTCTTTTTTTTGGTGGCCACACCATGGGCATGCCGGATCTTAGTTCACTGACCAGGGATTAGACCCACGCCCTCTGCAGTGGAAGCTCTGAGTCTTAACCACTGGACCACCAGGGAAGCCCCAGTATTCCTTGATGAAAGTTCTTAAATAGAGATTGAGGAGGGAAGAGAGATATACATATGTTTTCAATCCATCTTGTTTAACCCAAAGTTCTCATTTTTCTTTGGGGATGACCAGAGATTGTGCCTATCAGACTCCAGCTCCCTCATGAGTGCCTTCTCAACTACTCACTTATTCCCTTATCTATTCATTTATTTAACCACTATTTTTTCAGTGCCCCCGCTTCGGAGCCTAGTGAAACACTCATGTAAACAGACAGTTAGAAGCCACTGTGACAAGGCTCATACTTCACAGATATAGGACTCAAATCTGGGTTTTTGAATCAGACCCAGAGCTCTTGCCATATGAGAATCCAAGTTAAAGAGTCATATATACAGTGGGCTCTCCGTACTCACATGTTCCCCATTTGCAGATTCAACCAATCGCGGATAAAAAGTTATGCTTTTTTTTAATTTCCAGAAAGTTCCAAAAAGTGAAACTTGAATTTGCAGTGTCCTGGCAACTCTCTGCATAGCATTTACATTGTATTAACAACTAATATACCTAGCATTTACACTGTATTAGGTATGATAACTAATCCAGAGATGATTTTAAGTACATAGGAGGGGCTTCCCTGGTGGTCTAGTGGTTAAGAATCCGTCTGCTAATGCAGGGTACATGGGTTCGATCTCTGGTCTGGGAAGATCTCATACGCCACAAAGCAACCAGCCCTGTGTGCCACAGCTACTGAGCCTGCACACCCTAGAGACTGCGTGCTCCATGACAAGAGAAGCCACTGCAGTGAGAAGCCCATGCACCACAGCTAGAGAGCAGCCCCTGCTCACCACAGCAAGAGAAAGCCCATGCACAGCAGCAAAGATCCACAGGGCCTAAATAAATATATAAGTAAATCTTTAAATAAAGTACATAGGATGTGCATAGTTTATATGCAAACATTACACCACTTTATATGAGGGACTTGATCAAGGGATTTGGGGATCCTGGGGGTCATGGAACCAATCCCCGGTAGATACTGAGGAGTGGAGGTGATTGTACTGCCTTCCAAAGCCCTGAGCTGGGCACACAAAAGAAGCTTTCTTCCCTCTGGAGAAGGTGAGCACTCCGCTCTGCAGGGCGGGAGGCAGTGGGGAGCTTGGGGGTCATGAGTAAGGAAACAGTGTTTGTAGGTTCATCTGTCGTGGGTGCTCTACCAGTGCCAGGTCATTAGACAACCCCCTAGACCCCTTCCAATTCTCAATTCCTTACTTCAGGGCAACCCAACGACCCAAACTTGAATCATGTGCCCTGAGCTGAGATTTCCGCTTGGAATGACGTCTACCGGGAGACACTAGCTGACCCTAGCAACTCCCCCAGCAGTGTCCTAGCCCATAAAACTTGATTCTCTCAGTCCCCTGACTTGAAACTGGATTCTCACTGAGGCTGGAATACTGTTTCCAAATTCTTTATAGGTATTTAACTTCAGCATTCAGGAAGAAGAAATTGAATTCCTGGGAATTCTTGGAAATTTGCCAAATCATGTTATTCTCGAAATACTTTCAACATTCTTCATGCTGTTGTTCAGTCACTCAGTCGTGTCTGACTCTTTGCGATCCCATGGACCGCAGCATGCCAGGCTTCCCTGTCCTTCGTTTTCTATGCTCTTTACTTATTACCATGCATACCTAAAATTTTTTGTTTGATATATAAGAAGTGTTAAGTTCAATGGTATTCACGAAGAATCACTGCCTATATAGTGAATATTCAAATACAGGAAAATGAGCACATGTTCTGGGCTGTGCTGAATTTGGATAATGTAACATTCAGATCTAGCAAAGTGAACAATGCTACAAAAAACTGTGTTAAAATTGCCAATTTAGTGGACTTATTTTTGCTTTCAAAACTTGTTATTTCTTGGAATACTATTCATAGGATTTGAAAAAGGTGTACAAACTATATATACCTATTTATTTATTTTGTTTGCAATAATAACTCAAGCGCTAGACAGAGCCACAAACACACACTCATACCATAACAGTTTTAAGCAAGACAAACTATATTGTGACCACATCTCTCCTATAGGTTCCCATCCCTGTTTCCCAAAACATCCACCTTTACCATCAACTCAGCGTTATCAGCAATTTCTACTTCTGATTTCGCTAGATGTCAGTGGAATCCTTCACACCAGTCACGTCTCTGTGTTGGTTATTAAGCTTCAGTTCTCATAGGAGAAATGTGATACTTTTTCCTGTTTTCCGGATTGATTTTTCTCAGGATTCAGGATTTGGAAAAGCATACTAATTTCCCAAGAAACGCCTAGAAGAAATGTCTGCATAGAAACAGTAGGCTGCAGTTGGTTTTTGCCTGATTTCTAAAGGAAGCACCTTGTTAAACATAATAATGTCAGATGAGAAATGCAAGGGAAAGGAAGGTGTCAGGTTTGGCCCCGGTTACCCGGTCGCTGCCTGTTAGGGGCAGTCCCCTGGGTGCATGGCCACTCAGGCACAAGCAGCCTCTGTTATTCCCTCAAGGGCTTCTTGGGAGCAGTCAGATCCCGACTCCATTCTACTCTTCAGATTCAGCATTCATGGGTCAACAACTATGTACTGAGAAGCATACTAGGTACAGTGGACATGTAGATTAGTAAAACACCACTTCTGTCCTCAGGAGATCTGGTCTCCTCTAAGGACATCTCACAGTAGGGTCTGCTGGGGCCAAGGGGGGCCGTGGCAGTGACCCCAACCTCTATCTTGTCCTGTCCTCTGCACGCTTCACCTCTCACTCCGGGGAGATCCCAGATATGTTTTCCCCTGGACACAGCTGAAGTTGCAGCATCAATACCTGTCTGTGCTTTTGTCTCTCTGGGGCACCCAAGTGGAAAGAAGGTAAAGGTAAGTTGAAAGGATCTGTTTTATTCCCTGTGTCTATTGTCTCTACTTGTCAAATCAGTGGAAAGTTTAGAAGGGCCATATGTTTACTGGAAGGAAGAGCAAGGCCCCAGAGAGGCTGGGGACCCAGGTGTGCTCTGGCTTCCATCTGGGAGGGGAAGAAATTCCTCCACCAGAAGCAACACAAGTTGGGTGGTAGAGAGTGAAGAAAGCAAGCCAGTTATTCCTGGAAGAAGGAGGAAGCAGGGAGAAAATGAGAGGTTCCAGGCAAGGGTGGATTTAGCATGAAGCCAATAAAGCACAAGCTTCAGGACACCTCACTGGCAAGAACACGGGAGAGCCTTTAGCAATTGCTTAAAATGTATAAAACTTGAAAAAAGGAGGTATATTAACCATTATCAATTAAGATTATCATCTTAGATCATTGATGTGTATACACTGGGGAAAGTTTCCCTCTTTAATTAAAACATCCATCACCTAAAAAAATAAAAACTATAGTCTTTTCCCACTTTGACATCTCTTGATAACACTTGGTTTCATGGTGGATGGTGGGCTATGGGCTGGCTTTGGAATGCTATGGGCATTTTTAGTATCCAAGGGAAAATGGAGCCAAGAGTGCATTGTATATACGTGATGTGCAGTGACTTCCTAATAGTTAAATAATTTTTAGCACCCTTTCCTAGTGTAGGAATGGCTTGTAGGCATGTTCCTACTGTCTACGCATGACAAATGACCAAAGGCCGTATTACAATATGAATATGACCTCAGTACCTAGTACCGGAAATAGGTGGGAAGTGTGAGAGAAACTAGGTTCAAAATGTACAGAAATCAGAAGCTAGTTTGTGGAAAAATCCCTCCAGTCATCATAATCTATAAGACAGAGTTTGATTGTTAGTAATGCAGTTCGATCCCTGGGTTGGGAAGATCCCCTGGAGGAGGAAATGGCAACACACCCCAGTATCCTTGCCTGGGAAATCCCATGGACAGAGGAGCCTGGTGGGCTGCAGTCCATGGGATCACAAAGAGTCAGACACAACAGGGCAACTGAGCACACACACACAATATCCAGTCAAAGTTTTCTTCTGTCAGGAGATTCTCTCTTGTCAAGAATATACTCAATAATGTAGCATATCACAACTTTAAGCACACCACATGTTTTTCATCTTTGTTGGGACTGACAAAATAGAATGTATGAATTCCTGAGTTTGTAAGCATAAACCGGTAGCAATATTACATAAACTGCTGATGAACTGTAGTAAAGACTGAATTATCTTTCTGTTCTCTCTATAGAAAATGATATTACAAATTGCCGGCAAATGAAGTGCTTGTCAAAGAGTAAGCAGCCAAAACACCTGGAAAAATACTCTAGAGGTGTGGTGGGTGATTAACAAAAAGGTTATTTTTCTGGATTTTGTGATACTTGTGCCATTTATTGGCTTTTTAAAATTTATAATTTGATGTCATCTGTTTTCTCATCCCAAGTAAATATTTATTTCTCATTCTAAGGAAAATATCTCATTCTAAGTAAATATTTATAAAATTGGGTTTACAAATATGATTTTGTGTTTGTAATTTTATATTATTTTTCTTAGAATGAGCCCCGAACGGTAAAAGCTTCAGACCCACAAAGTCTAGATCTGGGCCTGAGTGTGGGTTTGAGGGTCAGTCTTGGCCTTCAGGGTTCCCTGGGATCTTTAGCTCACTCCTCCCCCAAGATCTCCATCACAACCTTCATCTCCTAGGCCAAGAGAAGTGAAAAAAAGTGGAAGTCAGTCAGTCATGTCTGATTCTTTGTGCCCCCATGGACTATTGAGTCCATGGAATTCTTCAGGCCAGAATACTGGAGTGGGTAGCCTTTCCCTTCTCCAGTGGATCTTCCCAATCCAGGGATCAAACCCAGGTCTCCGACACTGCAAGCAGATTCTTTACCAGCTGAGCCACAGGGGAAGCCCAAGAATACTGGAGTGGGTAGCCTATCACTTCTCCAGTGGATCTTCTCAACCCAGGAATCAAACCGGGGTCCCCTGCATTGCAGGTGGATTCTTTACTAACAATTTGAGGCCGAGGAACCCCTTATCCTCCGGGAGCAGAAAGGTCTGCCAGCCAGTGAGACCTGTCTTTGCCATATTAGGACGGCCTCCGGGGACTTTCCTTCAGAAAGCCCCTCTGGCAGGTTGGTTGGCCGTCGTGTAAGCACATGCCATCCCCCTGGGGTAGAGTGAGCCCCACCCCCAGGCCTCATGGCCTGGCCAGAGGCCCCTACCACCAGCACGACCTGAGACCAGGAGTCCTGCAGTTGAGACAGGGCCAGCAGAAGTGGGCTGGCTGCCGCTGACCAGAACCCCCATGTTCCTAAGGGAGATGACACTCCATCTTCCTAAACTTGCATACTTCAGGCTTTTCCCATTTTCTGGTATGTTTTCCTGCCCACCCCATGATGCCCGAGTGAGTGCCCACTGTTTTTAAATTAGTCAGAGATCATGGAGCCAGCCTGCCCTGGGCATCTGGGCGGAGCCCTGTGGCTCCTGCCAGTGTAACACCCGGACCATCGGGTACCCCCCCCCCCACCCGGCTACACTGCTCCAAGGCGTAGGGGAGTTTTCTGTTTTTCACAATTAGCCAGAACTCGCTGCAGAAAGATGCAACAGATTGCTGCAGGGTCCAGGGCGGTCCCCACCCAGCTGTGCCGATCCAGGCGTGAAAGGACACTGACCCCGTGTGGCCACGTGTGGACGCGCAGCACCAGGAGGGAAAGGAAAGGCAGCGAGGCACGTGTGAGGTCTTTCAGTCCTTTGACCTCAGGCAAATGACCCTTCCAGGCCCTCCCACATCAGCTGAGCTTGGCCCCTACTCCTGGCACAGGACCCCCGCTCAGCCAGCTGTTCATCCCTGATGATACGTCCCCATCCCACACTCAACTCTGTGTGAATATTGGGCTGTAGCTTCACAGGCCATTTGAGCTCAGTGTGGGCCAGAGAGGTGCCATAGAGGGGTGGGCATGGGCCACTCAAAAGGGGTTTGACAGATGGAGGGGAAGAGAGTTCTGTACCCCACCCTCAGGTCCCCAAAGCCCAGACCACAATGACCAAAGCATAGTGGCTTACTTAGGAATCTGCAGACGCCCGCACACCTGCACTCCAGGTGAGGGAACTGGCCTGAGCCCAGGCAGGCAGGTGGGGATCAGGCATAGAGGGCTGGCCACGGGGCTGCCTCTCAGCAAAGGTTCCAGGATAGGTGGGGCACTGAACTGACTTCTCTAGAAGTTGAGTCTCCAGCCCCAGTTCTGTGCTCTTTCCCTGACCATAGGGCTCTCTGAAAGCGAAAAGGCCTGAGTGCCACCATCTGGGCTAAGGGAGGAGTGGGTGTAGAGCTAGACAGTTGTAGCATTCTGATGCTATTTGAATTCTGAACATATCAAAATCAGGCTCTGCTTCTAAATATTCACTCTTCGTTTGATGCTGTGATCAAAGTCCTGTGAAAAGAAAGTGCCATGCTTGGGAGAGATGAGGAAAGAGGCTCAGAAAAGTCAAATAACTGTGTCTCGAGTCAAGACCACTCCGTAAGAAGCCAAGCAGGGGGTTGAACAATATAATGAAAACACAACATAGGCGGAGCTGTTGGGCTCCAGAATCCACGCCCAGCTGCTGCCCCTTGTAGCTTCTAAGGAACAAAAGCCTGACTGGTTTTCGGAGCTCCCTCTTCCCCAACCTCAATCCACCCTCCCCTTGCAGTAGAGTTACCAACTCAGTCAAATCTGATCACCTTGCTCCCAGCTCAACACTGTCAGCAGTTCTTTGGTGTCAGGGTGAAAGCTCCAGCCTTTGCCTTAACTTCAGAGGCCTTCCTGACCTCTTGCTCCAACCACAGAGTTCCCCTCTAATTTCCAGCTGCACTGAGCCTTAGGCAGTCCCCTAACCCACTACCTCTCAGACCTGATGTGCAGATGAATCCCCTGGGGACTTTGATAAAATGCAGATTCTGGTTCCCCAGACTTGGGGTGGGGCTCTGGATTCTAAACTTCTAACAAACTTCCAGGTGATGCCAATTCTGCTGGTCCACAGACCACAGGTGAGTGTCAAAGTGGTAAACTTGTCATATTCCCCTGGACTTTGACCCCTGCACAAACTATTCCTTTGGTCTGAAACATTTTCCCCTTCCTGTCTTCTTCCTCCTGCCCTATCACTTTTGCTGTTGTTTGTTCTTGTTCTGTCGTTAAGAGACCCCCATGGACTGCAGCGGGCCAGGCTTCTCTGTCCTCAACTGTCTCCTGGAGTTTGCTCAAATTCATGTCCGTTGAGTGTGTTTTCTAACCATGGGATCCTTTGCCGCGCACTTCTCTTTTTGCCTTCGGTCTTTCCCAGCATCAGGGTCTTTCCAGTGAAATGGCTCTTCGCACCAGGTGGCCAAAGTATTGGAGCTTCAGCTTCAGCATTCAGTCCTTCCAATGAATATTCAGGGTTGCTTTCCTTTAGGATTGACTGGTTTGATTTCCTGCTAATCCTACTCCTCCATACATCAGGTTAGATGCCACTGTCTCTAGGAAGCTTTCCTGCCCACTTTGAGACTAGTTAGGGCATGCCTCGGAGAAGGCAGTGGCAAGCCACTCCAATACTCTTGCCTGGAGAATCCCAGGGACGGGGGAGCCTGGTGGGCTGCCATCTATGGGGTCGCAAAGAGTCGGACACGACTGAAGTGACTTAGCAGCAGCAGCAGCAGGGTATGCCTCATCTGTTAGAGCTGCAAACAGATGACTGAAATGGGATCTGGGGTTGGTTTTTAAAAATACTCAAGAAAAAAAGTGGGATCAGGAGATAGATGAAATAAGGATGACAGAATATTGATCTCTGTTGAAGCTCGGTGATGGATACTTGAGGGTTCATTGTGCTCTCAACATTTGCACATGTTTGGAAGTTTCCCCCCAAAAAAAAACTGATTAAAAAAAACCAAAGTCTAGGTTAGGAGCCTCTCCCATGTGCTTCCTTAATTTGTGCCCCTGCCTGTCCCCAACCCCACTCTAGCATTGAACCCACTGCACTGTGAGTTGCAAATTTTTTAAGGGCCAAGATTATAAAAGTTAGTTATTGCACAGTTACTTTCCTTTAGTGAACTACAGGATCTATCAGGCAGATTACCTAACTAATGCTGATTAGGCCTCCTTGACTGGTTTATGATTCCATTTCCAGGAAAACCAAAACCATAATAATGTCTCAGTTTGGTGACATAGGCTTAGAATAAGGAACGCCATTTTGGGCCTGTTGTCTTGTTTTTAACAGAAGCTTGTGTTTGTTGGCCAAATGAAAGAGGCAGAAGGGTTTCTTTGGCATAGGGAGGGGTATTGTTTCTGTTTGTGAAGGGGAACCTAAAGAGAAGGAAGAGTGACTGGGACAGAGAT
This sequence comes from Moschus berezovskii, assembly GCF_049115385.1. Lineage (NCBI taxonomy): Eukaryota > Metazoa > Chordata > Mammalia > Artiodactyla > Moschidae > Moschus > Moschus berezovskii. Next base: position 31,845,156 of record NC_142476.1, on the reverse strand, counting down.
GGAATGATGAGGTCTCTGGGTCCCATCCCAGAGAAACTAAAAAGAGTAAGTTAGGGCTAGAGGTTAAAGAGTAGTCTTTGGAGAACCCTAGGCATCAACGCAAGCCAATAAATCATTCTACACTCCATTTCCTACACCCATCTGCTTGAACCCAGATTTTACTCTCAGATTGCATGGTAGCCAGGAGCACTGGGGGTGGGGAGAGAGAGCATCATCTCAGTTTTCTGTCTTGAAGAATGAGGTGACTGGTGATGCCTTTCAAAGGCATGAGAAATATGGTGGGAAGAGCAAGACTGAAGGAAACGCAGTGAGTTCACAGGTGGAGACTCTTCACTAGGGGATCCCCTTTAATGTGTGAGAGAGAGGCTTGTGCAAACCAAAAGAAGGGGCCACCTGGTTCCCCCAACTGGAAACAAGCTTCCAGGACTCATTTCCCCATGAGGCAGAGTCAGAGGCTGGAGTTACAGACAGAATCACAAAAGACATGTGGAGCCAAGGGTCAGGAGAGCACTTAGGGGAACTGCCACGCATCTCGGCAAGTTCAGACCTTTGAGGTTAACTATAGGAAAGGCAATGGGGTTCTTTTTATTTTATTTCGGTATTATTTATTTTTGGCTGCACTGTGTGTCTTCCGTGCTGCAGGTGGGCTTTCTCTAGTTGCAGCAAGTGGGGGCTACTCTCCAGCTGTAGCGTGCAGGCTTTTCATTGCAGTGGATTCTCTTGTGGCAGAGCATGGGCTCTAGGGTGGGCAGGCTTCAATAGTTGTTGCGCAAGGGCTTAATTGCTCCCCAGGATGTGGAATCTTCCCAGACCAGGGATTGAACCCTTGTGCCCTGCGTTGGCAGGTGGGATTCTTAGCCACTGGACCACTAGAAAAGACCCACGATGGAGTCCTTTGACAGTGGCAGAACTTGGGCATGTATAGACTCATGTGCAGAGGTTGGCTGACTTCCACTAAATCATACAGTCTGGGGACAGACCCAACATCTTGTTCATTTCTATACCACTAGCCCTAGAACAATGTCTAATTCAAGGTAGGTGCTGAACCAATGTTTAAAAAAATCAATGAACTAAATGAATGTTCTTGGAACGGTGTTGACTTTGCTCTGCCCCCAGGCTGAAACGATTAATCTAGCTCACTCACACTCCATTTTGTTATTCTTATCTCAGCCACTGTGTTTACACAGCATTTTATAACTCCCCTGTCCTCCCAACTTCAGGGAAATTGAAGCTTCGATAATGAGGGAAATTTTCACTTAATTGCTTTCTGTGGGTAGTCAACCTCAGCTAATATCTGGTGGCCTCTACGACATCCTCATGCTGAAGGGATTTTCTATTTTCCTCCAGCCTGCTGGATCCAGACCTTAGAGAAACAAACCTCCCTGTCTTTCCATTAAGAGGAAGTTTAGTCTCATCTAGACTCTGTCTGCTTAGGGCCTGATTTTAGATGAGCAGAGCAGACTTTAGCAAAATAAGCAGAGCAGAGAGAGAGTTCTGATGTTTGGGTTAGGGTATTTTCTTTTTTTTTTTTTTAAGGAAATAAGTCTTTATATAGGTATATAAATTTTATTTACTTATTTATTGACTCCGCTGGGTCTTCGTTGCTATGTGGGCTTTGCTCCAGTTGCAGCGGGCACGTGTTACTCTCTAATTGCAGTGTGCAGGCTTCACTGTGGTGGCATCTCTTATGGCTGAGCATAGGCTCTAGACTCACAGACTTCAGCAGTACAGCACCCAGGCTCTTGAGCACAGGTTCAGTAGTTGTGGTGTGTGGGCATAGCTGGGCTTCCCAGGTGGCTTAGTGGTAAAGACTTTGTCTGCCAACCCAGAGATGAGGGTTCGATTCCTGGGTCGGGAAGATCCCCTGGAGAAGGAAATGGCAACCCACTCCAGTATTCTTGCCTGGGAAATCCTTTGGACAGAGGAGCCTGGCGGGTTACAGTCTGTGGGGTCTCAAAGAGGCAGACACGACTTAGCAACTAAACGACTACACAGTAGTTACCTTCAAGAAAGACAAACAAGGCAGCTATTGGGAGAGGGTAGGTAGGGCTCTTGGGATGCTAGAAATATTCTATTTCTTGACCTAGGTGGCTGAATTAGATGGGTGTTCACTTCATGATGATTTATCTGTTAGCTTATGATTTTTAAATTTTAATATAAACTTCAATTAAAAAAATCATTTTACTGATTAGATTATACCCAAAAGAAGAGTGATACAGATATAACTTACACAGTCAGATCTGGCCACTCAACCCAGGGGTGTGGGCAGTGAAGCCCTCCTTCTGTCCTGTATGCCCCCTAGGACACACTGCCAGGGGACCCAGGTGACACCTCCCTCGGGGTGTCTCCCTGTGGTAGAGGAGCACTGCCCAGCACCCTGTGTCACTCTACCTCCCAGGAAGGTCCTCACTCCATCAAGGCCCAGCTGGTTGTGCAGAGCAGTCAACACTGTGATCCAGCAGGGAAGGCCAACCCTTCCCCAGACCTCCCAGTATTTACCAAAGGGGCTTGTGAGAAAGACCAGGCATGGGATAGGGGCTTTCAAGATCTTTTGAGGTCAGTGGGCCAACTACACAGAACCGCCCCAGGCTGTGCAAGAGCTCAGAGGAGACAGCTCACCTCTTCCCTCTTCCAACTTACAGCACAAGAAGCATCTTTTGTCCCAGGGCCGATGTCAGTTCTCTCTCTGATTTGATCACTCACTAAGTCTAGATACTATCCACAACCTCCATTCTCTTGCAAAAAAAGAGCAACAAGATAACTCAGTCCTAAAAATGGACAAGGGACTTATCTGGTGGTCCACTGTTGAAGACTTCAAGCTTCCAATGCAAGGGGCACTGGTTTGATCCCTGGTCAGGGAGCCAAGATCCCACATGCCTCAAGACGTGGCCCAAAAAATATCTTTTAAAAAAAGGTCAAAACATTTAAACAGGCTTCTTACATAAGAGAATATACAAATGGCCAAGAAACATATAAAATGATGCTCAATATCATTAGTCATTGGAGAAATGAGAATTAAAACCACAATGAGATAAGACTGTACTTACATCAGAATTGTTACAATGAAAAGACCTGATAATACTATGTCAGGGAACAGGGCGAGTGTCTATCTACCTTGCTGCTGGGACTGTAAACTGGCATCCCTCTTGGAAAACTGTTCAGCACTTTCTACTAATGCTAAATGAACCCAGTAATTCTCTCCTGGGTGTGTACCCAACAGAAATGAGGGCTTGTCGCCACCCCAAACATACAGAAACACACAAGAATCTTCAGAGCAGCTTTGTCCCTAACAGCCACGGAACTGGATCCAACCCAAATATTTGTCACGGGAGAGTGAATGTTGGGATTTTCCTGGCAGACCACTGGTTGGGACGCCACGCTTCTACTGCAGGGGGCACAGGTTGGATCTCTAGTGGAGGAACTGGGATTCCCAAATGCCAAAAGGAAGAGCCAAAAAAAAATTATTTTTAAAATGAGGAGAGTGAATATTGAGGCATTTACCACAACACTACTCAGCAAATGCAAAAAAGACCAAAATGCTGCTGGATGGACTTCACATGACACTGAGCAAAAAGAAGACAGATACAAGATTACATACTGTATGACTCCATATAAATGCAGCTCTAAAACAAGCAACACTAATCTACGGTGCTAGAACTCAGGATAGCAATTCCACTGCTGGATTGTGGGGTATTTACTGGGACCACCCAAGTCTTGGTACAGGTGGTAGTTACATGGGAATATATACAAACAAAAGTCCATCTAGTGTTATACATTCTTCTATTCAGATGACATATAAGCTCTACTTCAATAAAAATTTAAAAGAAAGATGAAACAAAGAAAGGAAGGGAAAAATACAAGAAAGAGCAACACTCTCTCATAGGCAAAATGGTATGGTCACCCTGGAAAATGGGCAGTTTCTTAAAAAGTTAAACTTTCACCTCCCTGGGAGCCAACAATCCACTTTTGGGTATTTATCCTAGAGAAATGAAAATGTATTTCACACAAAAACCTGTATATAAATGTTTATACCAGCATTATTGATAACAGCCTCAAACTGGAAATAAACCAATGCCTTTCAACAGCCAGTGGATAAACTGTCACACATATGCATGGAAAACTACTGGGCAATGAAAATGAAAAGATTATGACGTTTGTATCAGCATAGATGGATCTCAGACACATTGTGCTAAGTAAAAACTCAATCTCAAGAAGGTACATACTGTATGATTCTATGACAGTCTGGACAAGACAAAAATATAAGAACAGAGAACAAAGCAGCAGTAGCTAGAATTTAGAGATGGTCTGAATACAAAAGAGGCAGCACAAGAGAAATCTTTGGGATGTGGGAATTGTTCGATATCCTATCTGAGATCACAAGAATCTATAGGTGTGTAAAAATGCATACATTATATACTCAAAAAGTGACTTTTACTCTATGCAAATTAAAAATAATTTAGTAAAAACAAGAAACCATACAGTGTCGATCATTTCACATGCTAGCAAGTTTATGCTCAAAATCCTTCAAGCAAGGCTTCAGCAGTGCATGAACCAAGAACTTTCAGACGTACAAGCTAATTTGCAAGAGGCACAGGAACCAGAGAACAAACTGTCAACATTCATTGGATTATGGAGAAAGCAAGGAAATTCCAGAAAAACATCTACTTCTGCCTCACTGACTATGCCAAAGTCTTGATTGTGTGGATCACAAAAAACTAGAAAATTCTTAAAGAGATGGGAGTACAAGACCACCTTACCTGTCTCCTGAGAAACCTTTATTTGGGCCAAGAAGTAACAGTTAGAACTAGACATGGAACAGCAGACTGGTTCCAAATTGAGAAAGGAGTATGACAAGGCTATATATCATCACCCTGCTTATTTAACTTACATACAGAGTTCAGTTCAGTTCAGTCGCTCAGTCGTGTCCGACTCTTTGCGACCCCGTGAATCGCAGCACTCCAGGCCTCCCTGCCCATCACCAACTCCCGGAGTTTACCCAAACTCATGTCCATCAAGTCGGTGATGCCATCCAGCCATCTCATCCTCTGTCGTCCCCTTCTCCTCCTGTCCCCAATCCCTCCCAGCATCAGGGTCTTTTCCAGTGAGTCAACTCTTCGCATGAGGTGGCCAAAGTATTGGAGTTTCAGCTACAGCATCAGTCCTTCCAGTGAACACCCAGGACTGATCTCCTTTAGGATGGACTGGTTGGACCTCCTTGCAGTCCAAGGGACTCTCAAGAGTCTTCTCCAACACCACGGTTCAAAAGCATCAATTCTTCGGCAATCAGGCTTCTTCACAGTCCAACTCTCACATCCATACATGACCACGGGAAAATCCAGCCTGGCATTTCATATAATGTACATACAGAGTACATACAGAGTACATTATATGAAATGCCAGGCTGGATGAATCACACTTTGGAATCAAGATTTCCAGGAGAAATATCAAAAACCTCAGATATGCAGATTATACCACTCAATGAGGGAGACCCGGGTTCGATCCCTGGGTCGGGAAGATCCCCTGGAGAAGGAAACGGTAACCCACTCCAGTATTCTTGCCTGGAGAATCCCATGGACGGAGAAGCCTGGTAGGCTACAGTCCACGGGGTCGCAAAGAGTCGGACACGACTGAGCGACAGAACGGAACGGAACGGAATGCAGAAAGTAAAGAGGAACTAAAGAGGCTTTTGATGAGGGTGAAAAAGAAGAGTGAAAAAGCTAGCTTAAAACTCAATATTAAAAATCTAACAGCATGGCATGGTTCCATCACTTCATGGCAAATAGAAGGGGGAAAAGTGGAAGCAGCAACAGATTTTATCTTCCTGGGCTCCAAAATAACTGTGGATGTGACTATAGCCGTGAAATTAAAAGATGCTTGCTGCTAGGAAGGAAAGCGTTGACAAATCTAGACAGCACATTAAAAAGCAGAGACATCACTTTGCCGACAAAGGTCCATCCAGTCAAAGCTGTGGTTTTTCCAGTTATCATGTATGAATGTGAGAGTTGGACCAAAGAGATGGCTGAGCACGTGAGAACTGATGCTTCTGAATTGTGATGCTGGAGAACCCTTGGACTGCAAGATCATATCAGTGAATTCTAAAGGAAATCAACCCTGAATATTCATTGGAAGGATTGATGCTGAAGCTGAAGCTCCAGTACTTTGGCCACCTAATGCGAAGAGCTGACTCATTGAAAAAAAGACCCTGATGCTGGGAAAGATTGAAGACAAAAAGAAAAGGGGTCCACAGAGGATGAAATGGTTAGATAGGATCATGGACTCAATGGACATGAATCTGAGCAAACTCCAGGAGATAGTGGAGGACGGAGGAGCCTGGTATGCTGCAGTCCATGACATTGCAAAGAGGGACATGACTTGCAACTGAACAACAATAAAAGCAAAAGACAACAAGGGAGTTCCCTGGTGGCCTAGTGGTTAATATTCTATACGTCCATTGCTTTGGCTCGGGTTCAGTCCCTTGTCAGGGAACTGAGATCCTGCAAGCCATGTGGAGTGGCCAAAATATAAATAAGTAAATAACATTTTTTTAATAATAAAAAAAGGATAAAGTTATATCTAAAAAAAAAAAAAAAAACGGGGGGCTTCCCTGGTGGCTCAGTGGTAAAGAATCAGCCTGCTATTAAGGAGACAGGGGTGTGATCCCTGATTGAGGAGAATCCCACATGCCACAGAGCAACGAAGTCTGTGAGCCACAACTACTAAGCCTGTGTTCTAGAGCCTGGGAGCTGCAACTACTGAAGCCCTCGAGCCCATACTCCACAAGAGAGGCCACCACAACGAGAAGCTCACACACTGCAATTAGACAGTAGCTGCCACTCACTGCAACTAGAGAAACCCATGTGCAGCGATAAAGACCTGACATAGCCATAAGTAAATAAATAAATTATAAAAAATAAAACAAAGATCCAAAATAAAACTCTACCCTCTCTTCACCGATCCTGGCCTTCGCTCCTCTGAGCCCAAGCTGTAGGGGCAGATGGCAGAGACCTCAAGGACTAGGAGAGGGCCTGGCTCAGAGCAGAAATTCATGAGCTTAATGTCCTATCCAGCCGCTCACATGGCTTTGGCATCATCACCGTCCTGTGAAATGCCATCAGCTCACTGTCCATCTCTGTGTGTTTGCTTTTTAATCCTCAGAACTCACCACTCAGAGACAGCTGAGCAGCCCACATGACTCCCCAAGGAAGAATTTGTTCCCTGAGGTCATAGCCAATGCAGAGTCCCTTTGGGGGCACAGAGCGAAACTTATCACCCAATAGACCCATCTTACCCATAACTCGGGACTCCTCCCAGCTGGTGGGTCCGGGGTGCGGAGAGACCTGCAGGTCAGGTGGCCTTGGTTACAGAGAGTGCCTTCAGACCCACTGACCCGGACCCTTGTGAGGATGAACTGGCCTCCAGGCCACCACCTCTGCTTTGACCTCAGACTGCTCCAATTCTCCCTTAAACCTTAAAACCTCCGTTGGTTCCCCTCCGTGGGGTGGGCACATGAGAACCTGCCTGGCTAGACCCCTGCCACTTTTTCCACTCCCACCTCCTTCCCAGACACATCCCCTATAAGCCCAGAAGATCTGGCCACCTTCTCTCCTGCTCCTTTCCATCCCTGCTCACCTTGGTCCCCCTCCCTGGAATGTCCTTCCTACTCCTCTATTTAGTAAAGACCTACTCCAGTGCCACTTCCCCTGGGCACCATGACTTCTGTCCACCTCACCAGGCACACTCATCCATTCAACAAGTATTTCCTGAACACCTACTTGCTGGAAATCAGAACGGTGAGTAGGACGGTTGAGGACACTGCCCCGGGGGAGCTCCCACTGGCCTGGGCGAGCCAATGACAGCCGAGCCCACGTGCACTGTAATTTCAGTCTCAAAGGTGCAGGGCCGGTCCCAGTGGCCTCGCTGAGGATGTGCCACATAGGTGGCAACGTGAAAGAAACCCTCCCTCTGCGTTTCTGAGCACTTTGCCTTCTTTATGGAGTCTCCTATCTGCTGCCTGACTTAGAGATTAGAATATTGTGTGAAACACACTTCCGCTAAAAAATTGTGCATTGTTTCTCTGAAATTCCAGTGTAGCTGGTTGTCCTGTGTTGAATCAGACAAGCCTACTCCTAGGGTCTCCCTGCCCTGTGAGATCGGGGAACGGGAACCCTCGTACCTTCAGGCCCCAGCACTGTGGCTGGCTTGTATTAATAGCAGACACTCAATAAACAGTGAAAGAACCAGCAGCAGCACTCATGACCCTCAAAGGCCTGTTTTACTTGCATAGAGAGTCTCCTGGACACGATAACCTCCTCCGTGGTGGGGGCGATGCTGGGTACTGTCCCCTATGCCTGGTGCAGGGCCTGGCTAGACGCAGCCCAAGGGACCTGGGGGCCTTTAGCTGCCCTCCTCCCGTCTCCACCCATGGCTCCTTCCCTCTCCTTGCATAATAACAAAGTAAGAAAAACATTTTAAAACGTGGTGAAATATGTAGTGTGGAAAACCGACATTTTCTCAATCTTATGTTCATGAGTAAAAGCACCTTTGTAACACATATATGTGGCATCAAGAAAAGAGGTACTGATGAACCTATTTGCAGGGGAGGAATAAAGATGCAGATGTAGAGAATGAACATGTGGACACAGGGAGGAGGCAAGGAGAGCACTTATATATACACACTGCTGTGTGTGAAATAGCTAGCTAGTGGGAAGCTGCTGTGTAACAGGGACCCCGGCCCGGTGCTCTGTGATGACCTAGAGAGGTGGGAATGGGGAGTGGGAGGGGGCCCAAGAGGGAGTGGATATATGTATACAAATAGCTGGTTCATCTTGTTGTACAGCAGAAACTCACACAACAATGTAAAGCAATTACACACCAATAAGTAAGGAGAAGCATGTTTGGAAAACTTTGCCATATATATGGGGCTTCCCATATGTATTGATGTACAGTGTAGAATCTAAGAAGAAACTGTTCAGTTCAGTTCCCTTACTACCCGCCTCCAACCAGACAGGCTCCCTTAGCCTCTCTTCTATTGAAACTGTGGAGCTGGCCCATATAGCTGGCGGGTAGGAGTTTGTTATACGAGCAAGGGGCGTGAAAAGGCATTCTTGTGATTCTGGCTGTACATGTCTGTCTCCCCAACGGACTGGCACTCTATATTGTTCCCAGGGCCCTGCACGTGGATGAAGCTCAGGAAACGCCGGTTGGAAGGAAGCCTGACTGTAGACAGCAACGATCGGACCTGAAAGTAAAGCCCTTCCCTACCTCAGCCAGCTTCCGAAGCGAAGTGCAAAGACAAGAGCAGAGCAGGCTGCTTCAGAAGCAGACTCCATGTCGCCCCCTGGAGGTCAGCGATGCCATCAAGGCTCAGCCTACACCACTGAACGGTTCACAAGCAGCAGCCCGGGGAAGACTGTGGTCTGACTGCCCAGCAAGTTCTATGAATAAGCCCAGTCTTCACTCACAGTTCATGAAAGGAACACTGTCCCAGAGCAGCCTCAGCCCCTGTGGGTTTCAGCTCAGAAGGAGAATGTTGTTGCTTGAGCTTCTTTCGAGTTTTAAAAAGGACAAGGAAAGGCACTGTGTACAGTGTTTTACTTCGGGCCTTTTTTTTTTCATTACTCCAAACTGTTGGATGTTGAAAACCTTGCATTTACTTGTGAATTGCCTGTCTGTGTTTATGTAGGGAGGAGGGTAAAGACTTGAAGAGTCAAAATTACTTTTATTTTCCTTGTAAGTTTCTCCACAACTTAGCTTTTCATCGAGCATCCCATATTTTTTCTGTGTAATTATGTCATTATTTGGTGCATTTTATAACCAGAGATGCTAAAAATTGTTCTATCCCACCCTTCCGTGCTGAAGTCAGATGAGCCACAGTGGCGGCACAGAATCCAGACCCACCCAGCAGTTAGATGGGACCTCACTTATTCAAGGAAAATAGTCCTGGATGAGCACATCAATTTATCCAGGAGAATAAGCACAGAAACACTGTAGGTAATAGGATCAAATATTAACTCAAAAACAAATTTAATTAGGACCACATTGTTTACCTGTATGTAAGGGAAGCCAATAGCAGATGTTTCATATATCAAAGGGAAATTAGGAGTTAAATGGGAGAAGGAAAAACTGAAGACAAGATGGAAATAAAGAACAGCTTGTCATGTTCTTGCCCTTTTCTTGGTCAAGCTGTTGATTAGCAGGCAGCTAGCTAAGAGGGTCACTTCGTGGCAAATAGATGGGGAAAAAATGGAAACAGTGACAGACTTTATTTTCTTGGGCTCCAAGAAATCACTGCAGATGGTGACTGCAGCCATAAATTAAAAGATGCTTGCTCCTTAGAAGAAAAGCTATGACCAACCTAGACAACATATTAAAAAGCAGAGACATTACTTGGCCAACAAAGGTCCATCTAGTCAAAGCTATGACTTTTCCAGTAGGCATGTATGGATGTGAGAATTGGACCATAAAGAAAGTTGAGCGCCAAAGAACTGATGCTTTTGAACTGTGGTGTTGGAGAAGACTCTTGACCCTTGGACAGCAAGATCAAACCAGTCAATCCTAAAGGAAATCAGTCCCCTGAATATTCATTGAAAGGACTGATGCTGAAGCTGAAGCTTCAATACTTTGGCCACCTAATGAGAAGAACTGACTCACTGGAAAAGACCCTGATGCTGGGAAAGAATGAAGGCACAAGGAGAAGGGGATGACAGAGGATAAAATGGTTGGATGGCATCACCAACTCAATGGACATGAGTTTGAGCAAGCTCCGGGAGTTGGTGGTAGACAGGGAAGCCTGGTGTGCTGCAGTCCATGGGGTTGCAAAGACATGACTGAGCAACTGGATTGAACTGAGCTAAGAGGGTGGCTCAGCAGTAAAAAATCCGCCTGCAAAGCAGGAGATGCGGTTTCAGTCCCTGAGTTAGGAAAATCCCCTAGAGAAGGAAATAAAAATAGCAACTCACTCCAGTATTCTTGCCTGGGAAATCCCATGGACAGAAGAGCCTGGCGGGATAGAGTCCATGAGGTCACAAAAGAGTCAGACACAACCTAGCGACTAAACAATAAGAACAAGCTAAGAGGGTGGTCCAGATGTTCTGCCCTTGGCAGTGGGATGGGTGATCAAAGAAGACAATTCCAGTCGTTTATGAGTTCTCCAGAGCCCTTGGTAATATAATGGTGCTGTGAACATGACAACCTGTCTCTGGGTTAGGACTGCCGGGGTACTGGGCAGGTCTGTACCACAACCCTTGTACAAATTTCTCAGGAGCAAACAAATGCAAACAACCTAAATGTCCGTCTCAGGGAAACCTGATAAATAAATTATAGCACACCATCAGCAGAGGATACAAAAGATATTTTTTAATGTTTTAGTAATTTAAGAAAATTTAATCAAGGAATATATAATAGTGTGAAAAGTTGTTCATGATATACTGTTAAGTTAAAAATAAGAGGTGGATTTCAAAGGAGTATATACAGGGGATTCTGGGTAAAGATGGCAGAATAAACACACATTGATTGGAGAAGGAAATGGCAACCCACTTCAGTGTTCTTGACTGCAGAATCCCAGGGACAGTGGGGCCTGGTGGGCTGCTGTCTATGGGGTCGCAGAGTCAGACACGACTGAAGCGACTTAGCAGCAGCAGCAGCATGCTCTTTTGGCTCCTCTCCAAACCCTGCTAAAACAACAATAAAAGGCTTTTTTTTCCTAAACGAAGTAAGCTCTTTACTAGAAACTTAGCAATAACATTAATAAGTACAAAATCTCTAGAAAGAATAACACATAAATGAAAATTGGCTTTAAAGTAAGACTAACCTGGCTCAGTAACTGGGACCCCAAAGGGTTATTTTAAAAGGCATACACTTGCAAAGACAGGGAAGAAAAAAGAAACTGACAAAATTTGGAAGAACGTGGATGAGTGAGCCCCCCCTTGGGAGTCCAGGGAGATTCCCAAGCTGATGTGGAAGGAGACCAAGTAAAAAGTCTGTGTAGGAGTGAATCAGAAGGCTCCAAGGAAAGACTGCTTAAAGATGGTGAAATTGTCGAAATAACGAATATGTTTGTGCTTACAGAGAGGAGATATAGGCAACTAGCAGAGGTTTTTGGACTGAAATAATAATAAAGACAACTAAGCAAAAAATAAAAAGTCATTAACCTTAAAAATTGGGGAGGGGGTAATCAGAAAAGCACAATATCCATCAGAGTCCAGTCAGGAAATAGAAACACACAGTAATTTGAAAGGCTAATTAACTATAGAAGTGGGTTGGACTAAAGGAAAGACCAGCTAGTAGAAAGTGAAGAGAACTCTGTAAAATGCAAAAATAGCAGACAGGAGGCAGCCACTACCCTCTCCGGCTGAGATAAAGAACCAAGGAAACAGGGACTTGCTTGAACGCCACCCCGACTCCCACCACTCCCCTGCCAGGGTGCTAGAAGAAAGACATTTATGGAAAAGGGTTTCACTGGAGACTCCAGAAGGGGTACTTGGGGAAGCCCCTGGTGCACTGCAGGAGCCTGGCCATCTGCCAGGGGCACATTAGAACAGAGAAGGAAAGCCCCCTCCTCCTTGCAGTGTCTCTCTGGCGCCCTCTACTGACAGGGCTTAACATGGTGCCGCCGCCCATTAAAGGAAAAATATTTAAAAGGTGAAATATGATTATCAGAGCAGGCAGTGAAGGGTAGGTTGGAGCTGAGGAGCCATAAATTGATTACTGGCTTAAAGGTCTTTTTTAAGATTATTGTAAAAACAAAAATGAGATAATATCTGGGATGCCCTTAGTACGGGGCTTGGCGGACAAATGAGCTCTCAGTAAGGGCAGTTATTCTATTGGGTGATTAGTTGGCTGTTAGCAAAGAATCCTTTCCTTGTATTGTTGAATAGCTAAGTGGATTATCAAAAAAAAAAAAAAACAATTACAGTTGTTTTTAGACTATCCAAGAGACCTCAGGAGGTTTATGTGGCAATATATGAGGATACACTGGAGTAGGGAGATACTCAGATGAGAGAATCCATTAGCAGAGTATCGCAATAGTCTAGGAAAGAAAGAAGGAGGGTCTGGGTGGGTGGTGTCACTCCCTAAAGAAACAATAAGGCCCTGCTCCAACTGGCCTCAGCCAGGGCAGACGGTGACCCACCAGGTCAGAAAGTGGTTGGCCTTTAAGGAAAGATGCCTTTCAGAGCAAAGCACAGGATCTCTACCCTTGTAGAGTGCCTTAGTTGGAAAGTTCTTGGCTGCATATAACAGAGCGTCTGACTAGTCACTGCTTAGACACTCTTAGTTGGAAGCAGACAGTTCAGGTCAGGTCAATTCAGTGGCTCAGAAAGGTTCCAGGTGGCAAAAATGTCCGGCTATTGCCATTCATGCACTGCTGGTGTGCGTTTAAATTGACACCACCCGTTTGGAAAACCGGCACTGAGTCTGACATAAGCATACCTGCTATCCCAGTGGGTCCACTCCTGGGTAACCCAAGCGTCCTTCTTGACAGAAGAATGCTGATGGCAGCGTTACTTATAACAGTCAAAAGCTGGAAACCATGTCTACCAAGAGTAAAAATGGATAAATAAACTTTAACATATTCTCCCAATGGAATTCTATTCAGCAGTGAGAGGGAATGATCTATAACCACACACAACATGGATGAATCTCACAAACTATTAAATTAAATACACCAGACACGGAAAAATACACGCATTCAAAAAAGGACTTATCTGGGGAAAGAAATGGTGACCCACTCCAATATTCTTGCCTGAGAAATCCCATGGACAGAGGTACCTGGCAGGATACAGTCCATGGGGTCGCAAAAAGTCTGACACAACTGAGCGACTAAGCATGTTCCAGTGTCATATCCTGGAATGGAATACAACCAGGGCTTTGGGTTTCCAAGAGACAAAGTCATATTAGCTTAAGGGAAGAACTTATCCCAGAGAAAGTATATAGCATACCAGTTCATAGAATTTAAGAAGGTAGAGGTTGCTAATTCTGATGCCCTGAAACATTTCAGACTTCATGGCTGGTTCTGTGAGTGGCTTAATTGCTTTAATATTTTGACTGCATCTGGTGGATTTCTGATGAGTTAGAAATCCAAACCACACCATTTTATATAAACATTAAATCCAGAGCAGCCAAAAAAGGACGTATCAGTCAGGATCCAAACAGGTTCCATCTACACAAGGCACAAAAGTAGGTAAACTTGTCTATGATGTTAGCAATCAGGATAGTGTCTAACTTTGTGGGAGGTAGAGATTAGAAGATGCTGGTTAAACAGATATGTTCAGTGTGTGAAATTTCATGGAGCTATTTGCCTATAATCTTCTACATATATGATATCTTTAGGACTTTAAAAATAGGGGAGAAAAGCATCTGGCACTTTCTCTGCTTCCTTTCTGCCTTCTTCAGATGGTTGGCCCTGTTTTTAGGCTTCTACCCTCATGGTTATAAAGTTGCTGCCAGGTTGCATACTAACTTCTTCAGAGAGACACATCCCAAGGTAGGAAGTTAGGCATTTCTCCTTGTCATTCTCCTTTTAGTAAGGAGGATGATCTCTAGGAACCCTCCAGGTAATTTCTCTTCGGGTCCCATCAGTTGGGATTGGTCATATGTCCCTGTTCTAGCAGTATGGGAAGCTGGGAAAAAACTTTGGGCTTGTCCAGCCCCTACCAGAGACTGAAAGCAGAGCGAAGCATGAAAGAATGACTATAGAATGGGAAGCCAGTAGTGTCCACCCCGTATAGTAAGAGTCACACATGTAGGTGAAAGACATAACTAGCCAGATCCAGCGAGCTATAGCTCCTTTCTGATAGGGAGGACCAGGCAAAGTGAGAAGATGGTCCTAGTTAATCAGACAGCTCCATCCATTGGGTACCAGGAGGGAGAACGGTGTTGAAATCCAATCTCTAGTTCCGATTCAACTCTAACCAGTTGTGTTACTGTGGGCAACTTACCGCAACTCCAGACCTGTTTCTACATCAGTAACATGAGGAGACTGGACTAAATCCAAAGTCAGTACATCCTTGCGCGAAACTTCATTACTTCGAGGTCCCTGGAAGGACATTGAACTGCTCTATTGCTGACATTAGATAATGTTGCCCAACTGTTATTATGAAAGGTTTTCCCTTTTGAGGTTGGTTTGCTTCCTTCTGTAAGCACTTTTTTGAAGCAACACTCTCAAAGCGGTTCTCCATCCTTCTGACATCCTCTTTCCTCCCTTCTTCTTCCTCTTCTTCCCTCTGCTTCCCTCTCTCTCTCCCTCTCCTCCCCTCCCACCTGTCTGACCTAACCAGGGAGTAATCCATCTGCACTACCCTCCCAACACAGAATGAGTACCAAGCAGATACTAAGAAGGGCCACCCACAATCAAATTTTTTATATACTTTCCTAGAGCTTCCCTCGTGGCTCATACAGTAAAGAATCTGCATGCAGTGCAGAAGACCTGGGTTTGACTCCAGGGTTAGGAAGGTCCCCTGGAGAAGGAAATGGCAACCCACTCCAGTATTCATGCCTGGAGAATCCCATGGACAGAGGAACCTGGCTGACTACAATCCATGGGGTTGCAAAGAGCTGGACATGACTGAGTGACTAACACGCAAGGAAATGCACTACTCCTAGAGCTAAACGAATGGAACTGCCTGAGAATAACTTAATAATAACTGACTTTCCTAAACATGTATACAAACACAACTAATGACAATGTGAGTTTAGTTCAACCTATGCATCCTTATTCAGTGATCTTGTGAAAGTTCTATAGTCTCAGTTCACATATTCATTGCTCCATTCACTTTATTTTCAGTCAACATGTATTTATTGAGCAACTACTGTGTACCAGACACTCTAACACAGCTTCTAGGTATACAAATAGAGTAAGACATAGCCCATACCCTCAAGGAGCTTTCAGTCAGTGTGAGAAATAGATGATTTCAATATAAGAAGAAGAAAGTAATGATTATAAAAATGTACTGATCGACACACAATGCATAAAGATTTAGCTTATATAACAAAAGAGAACAGAGGAAAGGAGAAGCTATATAGATGCAAAGCTTCATGTACTATATCAAAGTTGGCATTAATTTGAATTACACTGTTATAAATTAAGATAGTAATTGTAATCACCAGGGAAATCACAAAGAAAATGACTCAAAAATATATAGGAAAAGAAACAAGGGAATTAAAAAATGGTATGCTTGAAAAATACTGATTCAACACAAAAGAAGGCATTAATGGATGCGTAAAGGAAGAAAAAAAGTCACAAGACATAAAGATAACAAATATCAAAATAGCAAGCAAATCCTACCTTGTTTGTACCTTACATTAATTGGATTAAATATTCCAGTTAAAAGGCAAATACTGACAGAATGGATTAAAAAAAAAGAGAAAGGATGGTAAAAGATATTCCATGAAAAGAGTAATCAAAAAGAGTTTGGGTAGCTACACTAATATCAGACAAAACAGACGTAAAAAAAAAATGTTGCTAGAGACAAGGAAGGACATTTTAGAAAGAAAAAGGGTCAAGTCATCCAGAAAATATAACTATTAAAACCACATATGCACCTAATAATGGTGCTGCAAAATACATGAAGCAAAACCTGACAGAATTGAAAGAAAAACTGGCAATTCAACCATAGTGACTTTAATACATGTGTGCACGTGTGCTCAGTTGCATTAGTTGTGTTCGATTCCTAGAGACCACAGGGACCATAGTCTGTCAGGCTACTCTGTCCATGGGCTTCTCCAGGCAAGAATACAGGGTGGATTGCCATGCCCTCCTCTAGGGGATCTTCCCGACCCAGAGATCAAAGCTGCATCTCCTGCATCGTAGGTGGATCCTTTATTGCTGAGCCACTGGGGAAGCCACAACTTTACTACATACCTATTTTCAATAATGGATAAAACAACTGTGCAGAATATCAACAAGAAAATAGAAAACTTGAACAATACTAAAAACCAACTAGAAGCAGAGACCTACAGAACACACCACCCAACAAAAAGCAGAACATGCATTCTCTTCAAGTGTAATAGAAGCATTCCAGGACTGCTCATGTGTTAGGCTATAATACAGGCCTCAGAGATTTAAAAAAACTAAAGTCACACAAAGTATGTTTTATAACCACGATGGAATGAAATTAGAAATCAATAGCAAAAGGAAATTTGGGAAATTCACAAACGTGGAAATTAAACAACGCACTTCTGAAAAACCAGTGGATCAAAGAAGTAATCACAAGGGGAATAAGAAAATGAAAACAAAATGCAAGATACCAAAATTTACAGGATGTATCCAAAGTTCAGAGGGAAATGTACAGTAAATCCCTATATTTTAAACAGAAGAAAGATCTTCAGTCACTGTAATATAGAGGGGTGTGAAGAAGCCTAGGGGAGCTGAGTGATGGAGTACTTAGCTTTTCCTTAAGGATGACATTTTATGGATGAGTAAGGCTAGAGAAGGCAATGGCACCCCATTCCAGTACTCTTGCCTGGAAAATCCCATGGATGGAGGAGCCTGGTAGACTGCAGTCCATGGGGTCTCGAAGGGTCGGACACGACTGAGCAACTTCACTTTCACTTTTCACTTTCACGTATTGGAGAAGGAAATGGCAACCCACTCCAGTGTTCCTGCCTGGAGAATCCCAGGCACAGGGGAGCCTGGTGGGCTACCATCTATGGGGTCGCACAGAGTCGGACACAACTGAAGCGACTTAGCAGCAAGTCTGGAGGAAGGTAGGAAGGGAATTCCAGACGGAGAACAATTTGAACAAAAGCACATAGGCATGAACTAGCAGGGGGTATGCAGGAGAGCTTACACAATTCCGCATTTCTAGAACATAAAATGTGTGGCCAAGAAGGCTGATGAGTCTGTGCAAGAAGGCTGTGACTCCCAGGCCTGAGGTTCTGTACGCTCTGCTGAGAACCTTGGGCTTTTGTCTTCAGGTCACTGAAAGTTTATAAGCAGGTAGGTTTATAATGTGGTTCAGATTTCCTTTTGCTTTAAAATATTTATTTGGCTGCGTAGGTCTCGGATGTAGCACATGGGATTTTTGCTCTTAGTTGCAACACATGGGATCTAGTTCCCTGACCAGGGATCGAACCCAGGACCCCCAGCACTGGAAGCGTGGAGTCTTAGCCACTGGACCACCAGGGAAGTCCCCAGATCTCTTTTTGGAAAGATCTTTCCAGATGGAGTTTTCTATATGGATATTCTGGAACAGATAGCAAGGGGTTAAGGTGGAAAGATTAGAGACAGAGAGGCTGGAAAAGGGGTCACGGCCATAATGCAGCGGGGAGAAAATGGAGCCGGAACAGGAGCTGCAGGGGTGAGGCTGGAGGGAAGGAGCTGGCTTTGAGGAGTCTTCAGGAAACCAGGGTTGGCAAAACTTAGTACTGACTGGAGGTGGGGGAGGATAATGCTTCTAGGAGAGTGGATACTTCAGGCTAGGGTGAGTGGTCGCCACAGTGAACAAAGACCAGAATGCCAAAGGAGAAGCAGGTCAGAGAGTGTCTGAAACTGTTTTTCCTACCCCTCTTTTCTTGTGCATGGCCATAGAAGAAATGCTATCCTGGTAGTACCGCATCTGCCAGCAATTTGCTAACCACCCTGAGAATGCTTGCACAGTCCTCTCAAGGGTCCCCTGTACTCCCTCCCCCAAGGGGTCCCCTGTGCCAACATGTCTTGCCTCTCCATTTCTCCTACAGGGTCCCGTGGGGCACGCCAGGCACAGCAGTGAGCTGTTGGCTGCTTTCTCCCTGGGATCCTAGGCCCGCTGCATCGAGTATCTTGTCCTCCCCTGTCCTGGGCCACCTCCCTCTTCCATGAACATCTACCTTCTAGGACAGGGTCACAAAAACTGCAGGCCTGAGCACCGGACTTCCCCCATCCATGTGTTTTATTTGGCCTGCCCGGTATTGAAAATATACATTTTTGGACTTCCCTGGTGGTACAATGGACTAAGAATCCACCTGCCAATGCAGGTGACACAAGTTCAATCCCTGGTCCGGGAAGGTTCCACATGCCATGGAGCATTGAGTCTACACTCTAGAGCCCACGAGCTGCAGCTAACGAACCTGTGGGACCTAGAGCCTGTGCTCTGCAATAAGAGATGTCAACGCAATGAGAAGCCATTGCACCGCAACGAAGAGTGGCCCCTGCTCGCTGCAACTAGAGAAAGCCCAGGCATAGCAACTGAGATCCAGTGCAACCAAAAACAAATAAATTTTTTAAATTACAAAAAAGTAAAAAATACATATTCTTAAATATAAATGACTTTCAAGGAGGGACAAAGTCTTTCTCTCACGTTCCCTGGAAACCTCTGGTTGTCTCATCCTCAGACTGCTGCTGCTGCTAAGTCACTTCAGTCGTGTCCGACTCTGTGCGACCCCAGACATCAGCCCACCAGGCTCCTCCGTCCCTGGGATTCTCCAGGCAAGAATACTGGAGTGGGCTGCCATTTCCTTCTCCAATGCATGAAAGTGAAAAGAGAAAGTGAAGTCGCTCAGTCGTGTCCGACCCTCAGCGACCCCATGGACCGCAGCCTACCAGGCTCCTCCGTCCATGGGATTTTCCAGGCAAGAGTACTGGAGTGGGGTGCCATTGCCTTCTCTATCCTCAGACTACTTTGCTCATTTCCCTTCATGCCTGGCAGCCCCAGGCTTCTGAAAGACTTCGCTTCATTGGAAGAGGATATGCAGGGGGTCTGGTCCATCGGGAGCAGCATCTTGACAGAACAGGGTCATTGGCTTCCCTGCCACACCTTTCTTACCTTCAGGTTGGGGGTCTGGAGAAAAGACTGGTTTTCTGTGAATGCCTTTGGAAGGACAGTCCTACCTCCCTATCGAAAACAAAAATCTGTCACGTATATATATATATATTAGACTAAATTGTATGAAATTGCTGATATTGAGCTGGTTTTGCCGCCCTGAAGATGGCAATTTCACACAGTTCAGTTGATTCACAGGATCCTGGCTTAGTTACTAGTAGAACAGTGCTTCTCATACTGGGTTGCAAATTAAAGTAAGCCAGGAGCTTTTTAAAACTACCCTTGCTAGGACCTCCTCCTAAGATAATTAAATTCAAATCTTTGAGGATGGGGGCAGGCACAGGGATATTTTCAAAATTCATGTGGCCAGATTAAGGACTACAGCTTTAGGACATCCCTGAGTCAGTCCTGAGACAGGCTCAAAGAGTCTCAGCTTAACTCCTTAGCACATTACCTGTGGGTGATGGGAGCTGAGTTTGAGGAGCTCAGAGCTTCCACGTGGCTGCAATTACCTCATGAAGTAATTAATGCAATTACTTCATGCATTAAATTGAGTTAATAAAAATGAAAGAGCTTCCATCACAGCCACAAAAGAGAGGAAGGGGTGTTAAATATTCCTGTGCATGTGGCAGCATCCTAAGCACACTACAAAACGCCTGACTTGTGGGAATTAGCCATTTGGAATCTGCAATGTTATCTCTGCCAAAACCACTGGAGTGCCCACTGGCATTAGAGAAAGGCCCAAAGAACTGGAAAACATTCAAAAACATGGCCCTGGCCATGCACTCAAGAGCACACACCACAACAAATTATGCATTTTGGCCTGGATAACTCAGTGATTTTAGCCATGCTGTTCTCTTGTCACTGCTGCTGCTGCTGCTAAGTCGCTTCAGTCGTGTCCAACTCTGTGCGACCCCATAGATGGCAGCCCACTAGGCTCCCCCGTCCCTGGGATTCTCCAGGCAAGAACACTGGAGTGGGTTGCCATTTCCTTCTCCAATGCATGAAAGTGAAAAGTGAAAGTGAAGTCGTTCAGTCACGTCCGACTCTTAGCAACCCCATGGACTGCAGCCTACCAGGCTCCTCCGTCCACCGGACCCTCCAGGCAAGAGCACTGGAGTGGGGTGCCACTGCCTTCTCCTAAGTCGTATCTATTTCGAGGCCCTGTGGACTGTAGCCCACTAGGCTCCTCTGTCCGTGGGATTTCCCAGGCAAGAATACTGGGGTGGGTTTCCATTTGCTTCTCCAGAGGATCTTCCCGACCCAGGGATCAAACTCGCACCTCTTGCATCGGTAGATTCTTTACCACTGAGCCACCAGGGAAGCCTGGTTTCAGCCATACACGGTGGTTAAGTGAAATACTCTTTGTGAGCTATAACCCCTTTGAATTCTCAATAATTCTAGGAATTTCACTTTGTCCATAATGTTTCTTTCCTTTTTGCTTTTAATGAGCAGATTAAAATACCAAAATGAAGTATATTTTTAGTTTAAATAAATATTTGTATTTAGATAAATATATCTTTAGAATAAAAGAGAAAATAGCACATATTAGTTTCAAAGTGATGAAAATATTCTGTAATTAGATTATATAATGGTTGCTCAACTCTGTAACTGTAACAAAAACCATTTCATGCTTTGTACAGGAGAGTTTTATGGTATGTAACCTACAGCTCAATAAAGCTGCTCTATAATAAAAACTGTAATACTAGTGTGGAAAGAAAATAACCAAAAACAGTTAATATGCATTCTGAATTTCTAGACAATGAAGGTGTGTGTGTGTGTGTGTGTGTGAGATACTGTCCCTGGGACTTGAGTGGATCTGGGCACTGACACAGGTGCCACAGGACGGGTTAAATGAGCAGTCCTGATGCTGTAAGCAAAGGGTGGGCTAGGAATAGTACTGCAAAGCTGGTGGCAAAATGAGACTCAGTAGTTTGTACCTCTCTTGTGGTATGGTTGCACTGATGTCTTTGCCCACTTGGGAAAGAAATGCAGAAGCAGCGTCCACAGAGAGCCCTATGCAGGGAACAAACCTACCCTGGAGGCAGCAAGGCAGAATATGCGTGCTCCTTCACTCACTCACCCTTCCACCACCTCCTCCCAGGCTGCCAGCACTTTGGACCAGCGTGAGCTCTCTCCGACTGCTCCCTTCAAATTTCTTGGTACAGAATTGACTTAATAAGTTTCAGTAGGATCCATCACGGTGGGTGTATGCTTTGAAAAGAAGGAGTGTGTGTGCTGTGTTCATGTGTACAGGAGCCTTGAGACAGTATTCCCCTTATACCCTGGGATTGCTGGATGGTTATTGGAGTCCTCAGTTCAGTTCAGTCGCTCAGTCGTGTCCGACTCTCCGCGACCCCATGAATCACAGCACGCCAAGCCTCCCTGTCCATCACCAACTCCCGGAGTTCACTCAAGCTCATGTCCACAGAGTCGGCGATGCCATCCAGCCATCTCATTCTCTGTCATCCCCTTCTCCTCCCGCCCCCAACCTTTCCTAGCATCAGAGTCTTTTCCAGTGAGTCAACTCGTCGCATGAGGTGGCCAAAGTATTGGAGTTTCAACTTTAGCATCAGTCCTTCCAATGAAAACCCAGGATTGATCTCCTTTAGAATGGACTGGTTGGATCTCCTTGCAGTCCAAGGGACTCTCAAGAGTCTTCTCCAGCACCACAGTTCAAAAGCATCAATTCTTCGGCGATCAGCTTTCTTCACAGTCCAACTCTCACATCCATACATGACCACGGGAAAAACCATAGCCTTGACTAGACGGACCTTTAGGGCTTGACAAATTGTCAGTGACTTGAAAATTCTAAAAGACTTGAAGGGAAACGCTTACAATGATGAAGGAGCCAAGAAAGAAACCTCCAGTGCTCCCAGTCCACCACGTCTGCAGAACTTGTTCTCCTAAAACTCTTTCAAATGTTGAGGAGCTACCATGCGTCATGTACTATGGGAGATACAGATGTGAATAAAACAGTCTTCAGCTTCAAAGGTTTACCTGTCAGGGGAAGAGGTCAGATATATCCCCCAAAGACATCAATAATACAAACCATACCACAGGAGAGGTACAAAGGACTGAGACTCAGAAGCCCAGGAAAGCATGCACAGTTAGAAAAATCATGAAAGTCTTCCTGAGTAAGCAGCATCTGAGAAATAAGTAACATTTTCAGGGATGAACATGGGGGTGGGGCATGCATCCTGCAGGAAGTGCACTACCCTAGGCTGGAGGGGTACAGCCCCACCCCTGCTCTGATTTCAATCCAATCTTACTTCAACACATCAGTGCAGAAACGCTACCCTGTGTGAGGCTGAGCCACAGATGGAAATAAAGATGAAATAAAGACAGTCAGTGTCTTAAAAGCCTTGCAGTTCAAGGACAGGGAAGAGAGAGGCAAAGGGGGTGATTAGACAAAGATACCTAGAACCACAAGATACCACGTGAGTTGTGAAAGAAGCATCATAGAAGCCTTGGCAAAGCGTTCAGACCTAACTAACGGGGGCTCCGCCTGCCCTTCCATTCTGTTTCTTTGTACTGGACTGTATTCTCAAGGATGAGGACCTGGACTTCTTGGTCCTTGCACGGCCTGGGTCTAGTTCAGTGTCTGGCACTTGGTAGACATTTGTTGAAGGAGGGAGGAAGGAAGAAAAGGAGGCGGGGAAAGGATGTAGGAGGAAAGGAAGGGAAGAAGGAACAAACAATTCTCCCAATGGTGAATCATCTCCTAAGGATGTCTGTCTTTAAATTCACATAGCACTGCCTAACTTTGGTTCTTATTGTCCCTTTCTTCTCCCACTTGTATTTTGCTCACCTCAATCCTCCTTCCCTGACAATACCAGCCCACACTATCTTCCTGGGCCTTGATTATTGCAGTGATCACAGAGCCTGTGCTGCATAATTTAAGTACTCCGCATGCCTTGCAGCTGCTTCCTGTGTTCTAGTTGTGTAAACTCTTTGAAGGCAGAGTCCCCTTCTTGAATGACTGCATCCCTCACAGTACTAGAACATATTGACTGTTGATTGGCTGGGCAATAAGGCCCATTACAGGAGGAGGGGAGAAACACAAACTGGGGTGCTAGTGCTATACATACATGCACAAAGAGCCTGGATAACAGGGCCTCGTAGAGAGAAAACTGGGGGACAGAAGAGTTTTTACCTTTAACACAGAGGCCCCAAACCCAGGACAGAAGAGGAGAAAGTGTGTGTGTCCTACAGCACAGCAGGGTTTGATAGACGTGAAACTAAGCCCTGGAGTGGGTTACCTGGAGAAGTCACAAACCCTTCTCTCTGAATGTCCCTAAAGACACTAGGGAACTAAGACTGCTGGATGCACCGAGCTTCTCCCGAGTACCAGTTGGACAGTCCATCCTTGCTGTCTTTATCAGCATTACAGGTAAGAAAGAGTCCTTTGAGGACAAAGTTTCTTAGAGGAAATGTTGATTTGCCCTTTGCTTTATGATCTCCTGAACTGAACTGATATAATGAACAAGGTTCAGGAGGATTAGCTAACTGCAGGCAGACCAATGTTCCTGTGTAGAGAAATCAGGTAGACTCTCATTACCACCCAGCTCATTCCTATGGTCAGAAAACAACCTCCAAACATTTTCAAATACATACAGTACAAGGCTGGTACAACTCCTCCAGCATTTGACCACGTACTCCTTCTTGCACTGATTTCATGCTTTCTGCAAAGGGGCTTTCTCTGTAACTAGATTGTCTGTGACAGGTATAAAGACCAATTTTTCCTCTAAGATCTCCCAGTACTAAGTGCTTAATAAATATACATATGAATAATAACATTACACAATAATCTGCAAGTCCTCTCCCCACACATTTCTTTATGAAGTTCTCACAACAGCCCTGTGAGGTAGGTCCCATGATTAACTCCTATTTTCCAGATAAAGAAATTGATATTCTGAAAGATCAAGTGGCATGATCAATATCACACAGCCAGTAAGGAGTTCTTTCCCTTGCTTAAATGAACTCTAAAGCCGGAAGAAGAAAAGTTATGACCAACCTAGACAGCATATTAAAAAGCAGAGATGTTACTTTGCCAACAAAAGTCCATCTAGTCAAAGCTATGGTTTTTCCAATAGTCATGTATGGATGTGAGAGTTGGACTATAAAGAAAGCTGAGCACTGAAGAATTGATGCTTTTGAACTGTGGTGTTGGAGAAGACTCTTGAGAGTCCCTTGGACTGCAAGGAGATCCAACCAGTCCATCTTAGAGGAAATCAGTCCTGAATTTTCATTAGAAGGACTGATGCTGAAGCTGAAACTCCCATACTTCAACCACCTGATGCGAAGAGCTGACTCATTTGAAAAGACCCTGATGCTGGGAAAGACTGAAGGCAGGAGAAGGGGACGACAGAGGATGAAGTGGTTGGATGGCATCACCGACTCGATGGACATGAGTTTGATTTGGTGATGGACAGGGTTTGGTGATGGACAGGATTTGGTGATGGACAGGGAAGCCTGGTGTGCTACAGTCCGTGGGGTAGCAAAGAGTCGGACACGCCTGAGCAACTGAACTGAACCGAAAACCGGAAGAGTCAGCCCCGTCTCGCCCATCACACACATTTTCACATGGATCAATATGCACTACAGTATCTCAGGGATGGGAACACTGAAGTCCAAGCTTAGTATATGATGAATAAAGAATAGATACATTATACAGTGGATGCACTGTATGGAGTCAGTGGAAAGGAGACAATTTAAGAAAAGGAAGAATCTTTAGTTCAGACTATTTACAAGGAGGGAGTTCCTTGACAGTCCAGTGGTTAAGACTTGGTGCTTTCAATCTCACAAGCTAAGCAGCAAGGTCAAAACATAACAAAATTATATACAGGGAGTGTCAGGCATTGGAAAACCAGGCACAACTGCCCTGCCCTCATGGGCCTTACAGTCCTTTGTAAAAGACAGACGTTCAGAAACTATTACAGCAAACTAGTCACACTTTTTGTTAAATGCTGCAAAATGTTAGCGGGGAGCTCTGATCTGATCCAAAGGAAGAACTCTTATGATGGGAAGATTGGCCTCTTTTGAGCAAGAGGTTACTTTTGCACAGGCAGAAGTAGTGAAGTGGAGGCAAATTGGGTAAAAGGAGGAGGGAAACTGTTTCTCACAAATAGAATTTAGGGGCCGCGGCTTTCAGTCCCGCTGCCTGGCTGCCTATCTGCTTTACGAAAACCAGGAAAGAGAAAGCGAAGGCTAGTGAGAGGTCAATTTATGTAAGCGGGGTGGGGCGGCAGCGAGAAGCAGGAAAGGCGTGAGTCGGCGTCAAGAGTTAATCTGGGCCGGCCCGGGAAGCAAAGGGTTACGCAGGGCGGTCCGGAGGGGGGCCAGTAGGCCCGCCCACCGGGGCGGGGCCTCGCGGAAGAAGCCCTTGGATTGGCCGCAGGGAAGGCGTTAGGCTAGGACGGTACCAACAGTCGCGAGCCGCGGAGGCGGGGGGTGGGTGTGGGGCCGCCGGCTCAGCGCCGGGAGAGGTGGCCGGGGAATGGCCGGGCCGGGGGTGGGCGGGAGCCGCAGCAGCGGCGGCCGGGGGCGGTGAGCGCGGCGTGGGGCTGCCCCTCCCCGGAGGCGGCGGGGGCGGCCGGGGCCGCGCCGCACCGCACCGCGCGGGCGGCCATGGAGCGAGCCTAGGGCCCTGCAGGTGAGCGGCGCGGGCGCGGGCGGGGGCGCGCGACCCCCGCCCCTGGCGAGGCGCGGCGAGGCGGGAAAGTGCGGGCCGGCCCGCGGGCGGGGCGCGGTGCGTGGCGCGCGCCGGGCCGGGGCCGTCTGAGGGCGGGGCGCCTCCCTGAGGGGCTGGGCACCGGTGCCCTGAGCCGTCCCCGAGCGGTGGCTGCCTCAGGGACCGGCCCGGGCCGGGCGCCCGCCTCGCTGGCCCTGAGCGGGCTCCCGCCGGTCGTAAAAGCGACTGAAGGGACGCGGCCGAGACCGCCGCCGCCTCGGCCCGCCCGAGGCGCGGGCCTTACCTGGGGGCGCCTCGGGCAGCCGGCGGTCTGTCGAGTTGACACACCCTTGCGCCCGGACGCCGGCCCCAGAGCCGACTGGCCCCGGTGCCGCCCTCGTGTCCCGCCGAGCGCCCGTTGCGGCGGCCCGGGGTGGGGAGATCGCGTGCCCGCGGGCCCACCTCGTGGCCGTGAGGCGCGAGTGACCTCCAGGCCCGAGGCGGCAGGCAGGGTAACCGTGCCTAGGGATCCGCGGTCCCCTCGGGGTCGTGCACTGCGCGCTCGCAGTAGGGCACAACTTAAGGAAATGATACGGTTGTGCAAAGTGGGCTGCGCTTGAGATTTCATTTCCGGGTGCTGTGGCCCCCCTCAATTAAAAGAGAACCGAAACGTTGCCGTTGATCAGCGTGAGCAGTTGTCAAGTCGCGTCCTTGATTATGGGAATCTGATGAGAGTTTCATTCTAAGCAGTCTTCTGTTACCTGCAGGTCTCCCGGATAGGACGAGAAACGGTAGAGAATGTTGGAGGGAAAGTCGAGGGGACAAGACATGATCGGTCATTAAGAGTTTATTAGCCCTTGAAATGGCCATATCGTCGGTTGGAGGAGTGAGGATTTATAATTCTGGGAAATGAGAAATGCTTGATACAGCGACTTGAGTCTAGGGCCAAGAATCAGTATCATCCCCACCCAGCCAAGGTTTGATTTCTCACCTTGAAAAGGAATAGGAATGTGGGATCTTTTAGCTTTCAAATGGCAGGACTTTATGTAAAACTGTAACTATGATTACTGTTTACTAACAATTGCTATCCTCCTTGTGTTGTAAATTAATGCGTAAATTTCATTGCGGTTATTTTAAATTGGGCTGGAGACCTCAGTGTAGTACAGTCCTTGAATTTATGCAGCACTCTTGAGCCAAGCCTTAAAGCACTTCTGCATATATTGTTATTTATCATCAAAAAGTATCCTTGAGAATCTGAGATACAGATGTTCAAGATGCTAAATTATTTGCCTAGCCTTAGAGCCAGTCTGAGGTCGATTTATGTTAAATTAATAACTTGAAGTTTGTGAAGATGATGGTCTTTGGCCCCTAGAACCATTCAGTGCAGTCAGTCAACTGGAGGGCCTTCCACCTTTTAAAGTGCTTGTCAAAAGAGAATTAAGAGGCACAAGCAAGCAATTCAGCGTCTCTGCCTCACATTAAAGTGCAATGATAGAAATGAATGGCGGTAAAAGATTATCAGGAAATCTTGGAGCTCACCGCTTTTCTTCAGTTTGACTGGTAAAAATGTGACATTGGTTTGTCCTATTTCTCTGGAACTAGTTAGGAAAGTAGTCATAATTTAGTTAAAGAGTGAAAATTGGAAAACATGCCTAGGGTACTTTGAAATAGGGAACAAACAGATCACTCTTTCTATCATGTATTCCTTTATGTCATAGAGTTACTTTATGCTGAGTTGATAATTTCTTGACTTTTAGTCCATTCTCTTGATTTCTATTTGTAGACTCCAGTTCTTTCACACAGCGTTAAATCTTCTGCTTTTTATCTTTTCTGAATTTTGGATTTCTAAATGAAATTTTCTGTTTCTTCTACTCACAGGGCAGTCTTCAGCTTCCTTCACTTTGTATGACCATCATTTTAATGGCATAAACCCTGAAGCCAGATGCTTCAACTCTTGAATTGATAACTTTTAAAAATAGTCACAGTGGTTGTCTCTTGGCGATTGCTACAATCTCTTTATAGAATTAAGAGGCTGCTCTTTGTATTCTCTGGCCACAGTTGGAAACAGTAAAAAGGAGACTGTCTTTTGAAGCTGATGTCAGGCCATTCTGGGACTAAGTGCCAGGTAGTTTGGGGCTGAGAAGCACAGTTACAATGTGTTTAGTTGCTAAGTCATGTCTTACTCTTCTGCAACTCCTTGGACTGTAGCTTGCCAGGCTCCTCTGTCCATGGGATTTTCCACGCAAAAGTACTGGAGTGAGTTGCTGTTCCTTCTCCAGGGAATCTTCCCGACCCAGGGATTGAACCTTTGTCTCCTGCTTTGGTGGGTGGATTCTTTACCAGTGAGCCACCTGGGTGTAAGCACAGTTATAATGAGGAACTACAATTTCAGTTCAGTTCAGTCACTCAGTCGTGTCTGACTCTGCGACCCCATGAATCACAGCACACCAGGCCTCCCTGTCCATCACCAACTCCCGGAGTTCACTCAAACTCATGTCCATCAAGTCGGTGATGCCATCCAGCCATCTCATTCTCTGTCGTCCCCGTCTCCTCCTGCCCCCAATCCTTCCCAGCATCAGAGTCTTTTCCAGTGAGTCAGCTCATCGCATGAGGTGGCCAAAGTATTGGAGTTTCAGCTTTAGCATCAGTCCCTCCAGTGAACACCCAGGATTGATCTCCTTTAGAATGGACTGGTTGGATCTCCTTGCAGTCCAAGGGACTCTCAAGAATCTTCTCCAGCACCACAGTTCAAAAGCATACAGTTTAGTGTTGTGATAATGATTGATGTGCTTTGTTTTTTGTCTGTAGTAGGTGTGGAGTAAATATTTGGTGGTTGAATGAATGGCTGGAAAACAGTATGAGGGAGGAGGACACATCCTTGTGCAGATATTAAATTGTTTATTCCTCTTTACAAGGAAAAAAAAAAAGTCAAGGAAATTGTTTCAGATTCATGTTGAAAATAGTTCAGTTGAGATGGGTATCTGTAAAGGGTGTTACTTGCTGGAGCTGCCCTGAGATCTGATTGTGTGATTGGGGGTGGTCTCGCCATCAGCAGCCTGGATGCAGCTTCATAGACTTGCTCCTGCAGCCTGCTCTGACTCAGCTCACTAGCGGTTGGTCTGGTAGACACTATTTTTGCACTAGTAGAAGAACTCGAGCTCTTGGTGTTGACCATGCCAGTATCACTGACCCTGACTGTCCATCTTCTGGTCCTTCGTACTGCGGATGGGAGAGGGGATTTATCCTTCCCTGAAGTGCGTGTCATCCCACACCTGTAAATCTCTCCCTCTTTTCCTTCCTTGAACTGCGTCTGTAACCCTCAAGGACTGAGGAATTCATTGGCACAGACCTCGGGTACTAAACAGAAGACCTTACTTTGCAACTGAAACCAGCTTTTGACCAACTTGTAACGTCAACATGACTCCCAGAGCCATCTAGGAGAGAATGTAATACAAAGCTCTCACTTGTGATTTTGTTCATATCCAGAATCAGGAGAGGGAAGGCCCAGCTCTGGACATGATCAGTCAGAGGGGTGTATCTGTCATACTAGTACGAGATATGAAATGAGGGCTGATGCAGAAGAGAGACACTGAGCTTTAGCGTGTGTGTTTGGAGTCTGCTTTCTGGCAAGGTAACTACTCTGTGGAGGGGATGGTGTTAATTTGGGTACATTTTGAAAGGAATATGAAATTATGCATGTGGAACAGAACCAAGTACAGGGTGAGGCAGTGAAGTTTATCATTTCATCATCCTTTGCTCTTAAATGCTGACTCTCTGCTTTATGTATCAATACCAGTGTGGGAATATGATACTACCAGCGTGGAAATAAGATATTGTGTGCAAAAATCCTTTTTTGGCTATACTTTTTGTGCAGAAGTTTTTACAATGTATTTTATGTTTCATTTGCTTTTTAAACAATGTAGTTTAACTTTTGTTGATTTGAGATTATGGTTACAGACAGTAATCCTGCAGGGCTTGGAGGTGATTGACATATGTAGGTTATTTGCCCCTTCCGCTTTTTGAATTCTTGAATTTGCTTTCAGTAGTCAGTCTGTCTCTTCTTTCAGAGGTGATAAGGTGATAAAGCTATGCTTTTGCTACTGTTAGTGTCCCTGCTGCCCTTTTTAAAATTTTTTGCAGCTTCTAATCTTCTGTGGAGGAGCAACCCAGATAACTCTGCTTCCTGAAATTGAATGTAAAACAGCTAAATAAGCTTAGTGAGGGTCTGCCTGGCTTTTCTTTATTAGTAGATGAACTTTGTGACCATTATTTTGGCTGCCCAAATACCTTTTGTTCTCTTGTTTCTTATCGTTGGTTTAGATAGTGAATTTGTACTCTATATAGGTGCGTGTATGTCCCTGTAGTTCTTTCTATATAAAAAAGAAAGTGATATGGAAATATCAGTGTTGGTTCTCATTTCAGAAAGTATTGCCAATAACACTTGAAAGCTTGGTTCCAGCCCTGTCATGTATCATTCTTGGACAATGTCTTGGACCATCTCCAATCTGCCTCTTAGCATTTCCAAATCATCTTTACTCCCAGTCCCAACCAACACCAGGCACCAGCTTGGCAATATCAATGGCCGTGAAAGGTGGAAGCAAGGTATATAGAAGGCAGCAGTTTAAAATTGAATGTATAAAATTGGTATTAATATTTGATATTTCAACATATTTACTGTATGTATATTTGAATTCATTACAGGACTTAGTTTCCCTATATTGGTTAAAAAAAGAGGTCACCTTTAAACCAAAGAGCTGAAGAAATGCTTAAAACCATAAAGGTCTCTGCCTTACTCTTCACTCCTTTTATTCAGTAAGTGTTTATCTCATGTGTCCTGAACTGTACTAGCTTACTTCTGACTACAAAGAAAGTAAAATATCCCCTGTCCTTGAGGAACTCACAGTAGGGTAGAGGAGACAGGCTGCCAAAAAATATATGTGTATGTATGTGTGCACGTGTATTTATATTCGTTTATAGCAGGGGATCATGCCGGGAGCCACTCAGCCATAATTCAGCACAGACCTGCTTGGGGTTCCTATTTCTAAAGTGATCTGTAGCCTGTCAGCTTGACTGACCCTAGAACATAAAGTTAAAAGTGTGAGGTGTTACTGTTGAATTAAGTTTACATACTTTTTCATACATTTAACTTTTTACTGTTGAATGAAGTTTACATACCTTTTCAAGAACAAAAAGATAGAAAACATGAAATTTGAAGTAAATTTTTTTATTATTGAAATTCCGTATTTTTACAGTATATAGTAATCACATTCTGTGTAGCCTTAAATGATTGTTCGATTTGATAATTGAGCAATGAAATACCTAGAACTTAGGAAAGTTCATTATACCTGTCTCATTTGAAACAATGCAAATTCTTAGGCATTTCCAGAGTTTCTAGATCAATGAACACTGCTTGTGTTGGTTTTTTTAGAACAAATCTCACTAGTGGTATGAGCTGAAAATTTTTTCTTTTCACTTTTCAAGAAAAATCATTAGAGGATTCCCCTGAATCAAGATTTAAATGGGACAGGTTGCAGGAATTGAATTTTTTTCAATGAGGGAGGAAACACTCTGTTGCCTGTTTCATTTTTACTCTCACACCCAGGAAGAAAGGCTACCTTATACTTCGTTAATGTCTGGTGATCATTTTAGTTCTTGCCTTCACAGGGAACTGTTAGAGGTTTTCACATACCACAAGTTTATATATGTGAATAAATGTTTAAGTGGAAGTGAAAACACTTGAACCGACTTGGACTGTGTAGAAGTTCAATTTTCTATACCCATAACTTAAGTTACTCCAGGGCTTATCTTAAAAGCTTTATTGTTCAGTCTCTCAGTCATGTCCGACTTTTTGTAACTCCATGGACTGCAGCACGCCAGGCTTCCCTGTCTATCACCAACTCCCAGAACTTGCTCAAACTCCTGTCCATTGAGTTGGTGATGCTATCTAACCATCTCAACCTCTTCCACCCTCGTCTATTGCCTTCAGTCTTTCCCAGCCTCAGGGTCTTTTCCAGTGAGTCAGTTCTTCGCATCAGGTGGTCAAAGTATTGGAGCTTCAGCATCAGTCCTTCCAATGAATGTTTAGGGGTGATTTTCTTTAGGATTGACTGGTTTGTTCTTGCTGTCCAAGGGACTCTCAAGAGTCTTTTCCAGCACCACAGTTCCAAAGGATCAATTCTTCACTGCCCAGCCTTCTTTATGGTCCAACTCTCACAGCCATACATGACTAGAAAAACCATAGCTTTGACTGTACAGACCTTTGTCAGCAAAGTGATATGTACTGTCTAGGTTTGTTGTAGCTTTCCTTCCAAGGAGCAGGTGTCTTTTAATTTCATGGCTGCTCTAGGACATGCAAAGCTGTCACCTTTAAAACACAGATTTAATCTTCCAAACTGAAGAACATTGTGAAGGGCATTCTATTCAGCCATTTTCATGAAATAGAAAAAGTTCATGCTTCCCACCTGTTTCACTTACGTTGAATGTGGTAGAATTGAACTTTGCAGACGAGAAAAACATTGGCCTAAGGTTGGCCAGATTAATGACATAACCTCCTAGTCTTCTGTTTCACCTGGCATCCACTCTGACGATACCTACTTGCTTACAGTCTTATCTACTCCTCAAATTTAGGGAAGTCTTTGGTTCAGTAATATAAGGTTACTAGAACTCTTGGTAATGTAACATATGCATTCAGCCCTGACTGTGTAAACCCAGAAGACAGCATAAACAATGAGGGTTTTTTCCTTTGCCATTCTTTCTTCTCAGGAAGTCATCTTTGGGTTTTTGATGTGGTAATAATGACCAACAAGCAACTACTACAGGTTGTCCAAGCACTAGTTTTAGCACAATACACCTGGTAGTACCATTCATTTTTAACAGTTCTGTGAGTCAGGTAATAGTGTTTGTATTTCAGTTTTCATATGAGGAAATGGAGGCTCAGGGAGGTTAGCAGAAAGAAGGTGAATTAAGAACCTATTTGAGTGAAAAGGAAAACTATATGTAGATACTGATTAGTGATATTATTTGTTGCTAGGTTTAGTTTCAATTGAAGACTCCCAATTGAAGATGAAAAAGAATAATATTATACTGCTGTAGGCAGTGGTGGCAGAGAAGGCAATGGCAACCCACTCCAGTACTTTTGCCTGGAAAACCCCATGGACAGAGGAGCCTGGTAGGCTGCAGTCCATGAGGTCGCTAAGAGTCGGGCATGACTGAGCGACTTCACTTTCTCTTTTCACTCTCATACATTGGAGAAGGAAATGGCAACCCACTCCAGTATTCTTGCCTGGAGAATCCCAGGGGCAGAGGAGCCTAGTGGGCTGCTGTCTATGGGGTCCCACAGAGTTGGACACGACTGAAGCGACTTAGCAGCAGCAGCAGCAGCACAGCAGCAGCAGCAGGTGGTGGTGTCAGCACAGGAGTGGGCTGGTTTTCTGAGGATATAGAGATTTATTTATGTAGTGAACACTTGGTACCACTTAGTATTGGAGGTTTTGACTTCTTAAGCTAGAGGCTCACAATGCTAAGCAGAAAGATTTCTGAATGCCCTTTATTTTACTTATAAGAATTGTCACTAACCATCAGGATAGACTGCATTTATTTCTAGGAGGCAGCTAATAATAATGTAGTGAAGTGCTCTAAGGTCACTACCAATTGAAAAAAACAAAAAGGCAGTATATCAGACTTGCCCCAAGGTGAAAATATGCATTTTTATTTTATTTTGGTACTAAAGGGTTATAATTTTTGCTATTATTTATGCTTTGACTGAAGTTTAAAGGTTAGAATTTATAACCTGGGTGTGTATAGTTCTGTGAGTGTGTGGGGTTAGCCTTAATTGCTCTAAAGTTATAAATGGACTTTAGTAAATGATCCATTTGAGATGCTATTTTTTCTTTTGTTACCTTTAAAAGACTTCATTTATTAATCCAATTTTTATTTGTACTTAAATGGTTAATTAATATATCCCAGATAGTTGATATGGACAGAATAGACATGAAAATGTTAGGTTTACAAATTACCCCCAAATATTGTGGCTTAAGACTAAATGATTTATTTCTCATACTTAGGCAGATGAACTGGGCCCAACTGATTGGTTCTTTTGCACACATGATGTTGGCTGGAGTCACATGGGTGGCTGTATTTAGCTGAGACCTCAGCTGGAGCTGGAATGCCCTAAATGGCTTCACTTATGTATCTCGCTCTCAGCTGGGGTGGCCAGAATAATTAAGAGCTGACCAGGCCTCTCATCACACAGTAGTCTAGCCTGAGCCGCTTTACATGGTAGCTTGGTCCCAAATGGAAGCTGCCAGGTCTCTTAAGACACCTAGCACTCGGCCACTTCCACAGCGTTCTGTGATCAAAACAAGTTACAAAGCCAGTTCATATTCTAGGGAAGGAAAAATAGATTCCACTTCTTGATGGGAAGAATTGTTGGTTTCTGTCTTTGTAGACAGTCACCCGAAAACTCATAATTAAATTCAGGTCTTACCTCTATGCTTACCAAAACTTCAGAGGTTTGTTGAAACCAGCAATGACCAAAGAAGAAGTTCGTGAAATTGTCCTTGTGATTTCCACTCAGGATGAAGGGCAAGGAGATTGTGTGAGTAAAACTGATAATATGCTAGTTATATAATAAATCCTACGCCCTTCACCATCTTCTTTGTTAATCTCCCTCTGTGTGAAATTTTCATATTGAATGTTTTCCTTCTGGTACCTAACACTCAAAAAATGTCTTGCATTCCCTTCATGTGGTAAGAACTTGATTTGACCATTGAATTGAAAACAAAAAACAAGTATTACTGAAGCCTTTGTTTTTAGTTGCTTTGAACAGAAGTTGGGATTTCTTCTCTGTGACTTCAGGTGAAATATTGTGAGGTCTCTTGATCAGAGGGAGATTCAAGGTGGCACAGCTACTAATGAGGTTTGGAACCTTGATGGTGGCTTGTGGGAGCACCTGGTAAGGTAGTAAGTGTTGGGGCCAGGTCTTTTCACGTTCCTCAGCAGTCACAGACATTGAATTTTATCACACAGTGGCTTACAGATCTTTGCACCAGTGCGTATATCTGTATATGTTCCTCCAGACATCAGTCAGATTCTTGAACAGAGGAATCTAGTCTTTATACTATGACTTCACTTTTTTCTGTAAAACTTCTCTTTCCTCTCCCAAAATAATTTACAATGTAGTCATAAGTTTATCCTTATAAAACACTTACCGTATGTGTAGGAGTTGTGTGTGTGCCTGTGTGTAAGAGAAAGAGAAAAGAATGACATATCAGCTTCGATGTCAAGCCTCATTTCGCTGATAGAGCCAAGAGTGAAACCAGGGTTCAATGTGAAGATTTCTTCTAAACGTCTCTCTTCCACAACTCCAATCTGGGAATTTATGCCACCTTTTAGTGTGAGTACCACCATTAGCCCTGCCTTTTTTATATTGAACATTTTTTGTATTATATTATTACCTTGAGTCTATTTGTTCTTTGAGGTAGGCTCTGTTCCGCATAACAGAAACATTTTAATAAATGACGATAATATAACTGGACAGCGTTACACTGTTGGAGGCATTTATATGAGGCAGTGCAGGCATAAAATAGAGCAGGCAGGCTCCTGAGAATGCAAGAGAAGTTTTCATGAATAATTTGGAATATACCCAGTCATCTTGCTTTCCTTAGTATCTGAAATGGGGGATCCTCTTAGAAACCCAGTATGCAGAGTGTATAGTATGCTGCCGTTTTAAAGAAGAAAATACTGCATGGAAGCTCTATTGTGGGTACCCTCCCCTCTCAAGGATACAGGAGAGGAAGGGATCACTGTAAAGAGTAAAGATGAAAAAGAATAATAATAATAATTCCTCTTTCATTGGAGGAAGGACTCATTCTATATTGTGTATCTAATACATTTTCCTGGAAAGGAGTCTTGCAGACTTACAGGCTTTTGTAGAAATTACACTAAAAACTCTATATTGTCAATTTCTTGAATATATTTGTGCTTGCCCTGTAGTCTGAAGGAATAGCAGCTTTCCTACTAAAGGAAAACCTCTTTCTGAGCTGTCAATATTTACTCAGAAAAAGACTATCCTCTGAAACTACCAACTAAATTGAATAGTGTCAGTAGAAAAGTATATTGCCTAAAAATGGGTAGCTGATTAAAGATAGCCAAGTTAAGGTGCCAGGTGATAGACACTCATTTGATACCGAATACAGTACCAAAGGAAATGAACAGCAGAGTCTCGAGATACTTGCAAAGCCTCATTTGCAGTAGTTTATTCGGTTTAAGGGAAAAAAGGCATCTGCCCTTACTATGCTACGTACTGTTCAGTTCAGTTCAGTCGCTCAGTCGTGTCCGACTCTCCGTGACCCCATGAATCACAGCACGCCAGGCCTCCCTGTCTGTCACCAGTTCCCGGAGTTCACTCAGACTCATGTCCATCGAGTCGGTGATGCCATCCAGCCATCTCACTCTCGGTCGTCCCCTTCTTCTCCCGCCTCCAACCTTTCCCAGCATCAGAGTCTTTTCCAGTGAGTCAACTCGTCGCATGAGGTGGCCAAAGTATTGCAGTTTCAGCTTTACCATCAGTCCCTCCAATGAACACCCAGGATCGATCTCCCTTAGAATGGACTGGTTGGATCTCCTTGCGGTACAAGGGACTCTCAAGAGTCTTCTCCAACACCACAGTTCAAAAGCATCAATTCTTCGGCGATCAGCTTTCTTCACAGTCCAACTCTCACATCCATACATGTAGGGAGTGCAAAAGTAGCTCAGATGAGTAAGGAGTCAGAATTCTGAGAGGGGAATTAAGAACAATCTACAAGAAGACACTGGATATGGCAGAATGTAGTTAAGTACTGGCCCAAAGACGAGAGAGTTTACTATAGTAAGGAGGGACCAGAAATGGCTTTGAAGATGGCCCTTGAAAGCTAGATTAGGCTTTAAACAGGAGAAGATGGGAAGAAAAGATAAGAGCAAGAGGAATTTTGAGAGCACTCCAGTGAGCAATGACACATGGGGACCGTGTTCATATTCTGTTTTGGCGGAAGCTGACAAGTGAGGAGTGAGAGTGGCGCCTAGCAACATAGATTGGCTGACGCCATCATTGCTTTGCTAAGGGATTTATGGAACCCACAGATGGAGTGTGATTAGGAAAATGACTTTGCTGCAATATCTGTTCCGGATTGGAAGACCTTCAGGGGTTCAGTGAAAGGCGCTCTCACTAAATGCAGACAGTGGCTGTGGACATGCTGGGCAGCTGTTGAGAGCAGGGCCAGGTTGCAGGCTCGCTTGTTCTGCCAGGATGTGGTGACTAATCACAAACGCGAAAATCTGTTCAGCCCCTTCTTCAAACCTACCCTCACAACTAATCTGCAGAGGTAAATAGTGAAGTGAGGCAACACTTGAACCCTTCAGTCACTTAATAGGAATTTCTTAGTTGAGTTGATGAAATATTTGCAGCCCTGAACTGATGAGTGCGTTCTTCTGTGGCCCATCAAAAGGTAATGAGATTTAAAAGCACACAGGCTCAGTTTGTTTTGTCTGAATTTTGGAGCTACTCAAATTTCTCATTGCATTGGTGATTTAAAAAACAAAACAAAACCCCTCACTGTCCCCAACCTTTGTGCTAAATGTTTAGATATGATATGTTTATATAGCACAAGGGAGGAATTTCTTCATTCTAAATGAAATGAGCAGCATCATTAGAATCTTGGGTTAACCAGACTTTAGTCCTGACGAGGGTTTTGTAGGACATGAAAGGCTGTTCAGCTGACCCTTTATGCCGGAATAGCACCTCAGCTGGAGGGGCTGAGGAAAAGATTGCCGACACAGTGAGATTTCCACCTTACATTTTACCACTGCAGCCAGAGATCTGTACTGTTGAACAAATAGCTGAAGAATTTGTGTGGTTTGGGTCATGTTCAGTTCAGTTCAGTTCAGTCGCTCAGTCGTGTCCGACTCTCCGCGACCCCATGAATCACAGCACGCCAGGCCTCCCTGTCCATCACCAACTCCCGGAGTACACTCAAACTCATGTCCGCAGAGTTGGTGATGCCATCCAGCCATCTCATTCTCCGTCGTCCCCTTCTCCTCCCGCCCCCAACCTTTCCCAGCAT
Organism: Moschus berezovskii; assembly: GCF_049115385.1. Taxonomy (NCBI): domain Eukaryota; kingdom Metazoa; phylum Chordata; class Mammalia; order Artiodactyla; family Moschidae; genus Moschus; species Moschus berezovskii. The sequence goes on along the minus strand of NC_142476.1, from coordinate 31,806,649 downwards.
CAGAGTCTTTTCCAGTGAGTCAACTCGTCTCATGAGGTGGCCAAAGTATTGGAGTTTCAGCTTTAGCATCAGTCCCTCCAATGAACATCCAGGATTGATCTCCTTTAGAATGGACTGGTTGGATCTCCTTGCAGTATAAGGGACTCTCAAGAGTCTTCTCCAACACCACAGTTCAAAAGCATCGATTCTTCGGCGATCAGCTTTCTTCACAGTCCAACTCTCACATCCATACATGACCACGGGAAAAACCATTGCCTTGACTAGACGGACCTTGGTCGGCAAAGTAATGTCTCTGCTTTTTAATATACTATCAAGGTTGGTCATAACTTTCCTTCCAAGGAGCAAGCGTCTTTTAATTTCATGGCTGCAATCAGCATCTGCAGTGATTTTGTTAGGCCTAGCAAAAATCTCTGAAACCTGTTCTACTAGCATCGCTGTTACCAGTAATCATAGGCAACTATTTTACTGAGTTTTACAACAAATTTGATACCATCACAATTACATTTTGGATACACTTGAATTGCCTGTGTTTCAGCTAATAGTGTTATGTACTCCCTGGGAGATGATGATGCAACGGAACAGGTGGCTGGAGATAATTAGAATTTGAATTTGACTCTCACTTTGCCATCTTCCTGAAAATGAAATGGGAGTGGTTAATCACCAAGAATAAACTGCATGTCAGCAAGCTCTCAGCAAGGCGCTGCCCTTACACACTGCTCTAGTAGACTGTTTTGGGATGTGTTTCCAGCTGTTAATAGGGGAGCAGTCTCTGGTTTGGCTGGGAGTGGCTCAGCCTGAATCATTTGCTCCATCTTTTGTATTGGTTTTATTTCTTCAATTAATAGTTTGAGTTGTTAAATGAATTGGAGAGTGAAGCAACACCCTGTTATCTTCTTGTCATCTTTGGCTTAGCCCAGCACAGTGCTGCCTGTAGGCATATAGCAGAGCAAGCTTGTGCATGTTTTTAAAGGGCCCTCTGGAGTGGAAAGCAGCCTGTCAGCATGCAAATGAGATTGAATTTTATGTTCTTGACACCTTGGCAAAAAATCTTGTATTTGGAATCTTTCAGCTTGAGAACTGACCAGTGTGGTGGGCCCCACACAGGAAGCACTTCTTTAGGTCTGTAGCATAAGTATCTTTGTTACGTGCCTGACCAGTCCAGATTTAGTCATGTTGCTGTAGTACCAGGTTTCATTAATTTTCATTAATGTTCTTCTAATAGCCAGATGGTATAGGGATATATTTTTCCTTTGCTTAATTTATCCAGATTTGATTATCCATATATTACAGGGTTTTTAATTTTGAAAAATAATTAGTAGAAGACTGATAAGTAGAGATACATGTTTTGGTGTTGTATTTCAGTATGTGAGCAGCAGATACGACATGTTTAGGCTTGCTGGGTATTTGAATTCAGAGAGGGAGTTATTACTGTCCTCTGTACCCTCTTTGGTGGAGAAGGAAATGGCAACCCACTCCAGTATTCTTGCCTGGAGAATCCCAGAGACAGAGGAGCCTGGTGGGCTGCTGTCTATGGGGTCACACAGAGTCGGACACGACTGAAGCAACTTAGCAGCAGCAGTAACAGTACTCTCTTTGGCATTTTTTAAGAGTTCTTGTCTTATAATATGTTGTAATACTTGTATTTGGAGACAGTAACTGGAAAGTTACTAAATACTGGTGGTTTGGGATAATCAAAAGTCATTTATGGGTTTTGAAAGGTAAAATGAAAGTTAAGGAGTTATGCATATCTTAGCGTTTAACTTTTTTGTGGTTTTCCTCATTGTTTTGGTTTCTGAGAATTGTTGGCCATCCAAATGGCTCCGGAATGGCTCTGCACCCTATTAAAACAGGAGTATTTGCTTTTAAATTTTCAGTGTATCTAGTTCTTAACTGTTACATCCTTCCTTGGACCAGTTCATTCTAAATTATTGGGTCTTCTCAGACATAGGATTAGTCCAGCTAAAATGGTGAGCAATCTATTTGAGGCTTGCAAAAGATTCAGGGGTGGAAGGACAAAATTTCTGAATGAATTGTGCTTTATACTTGGGCTTGCAGGAATTGTGGGAGGCACCTCAGTGAAGAGATGGACCAGTGTGTATAATCATGGAGTCTCCTTGCTGACCATCACCACCTGCTCTCCTTGATAAGTGAGAGTGGTCGGGGAGAAGGAAAAGAGGTCAACATGAAGCTAAAGCAGCGAGTCGTGCTGTTAGCAATTCTCCTTGTCATCTTTATCTTCACCAAAGTTTTCCTGATTGACAACTTAGATACATCAGCTGCCAACCGGGAGGACCAGAGGGCCTTTCACCGAATGATGGCGGGCTTGCGGGTGGAGCTGGTGCCCAAGCTGGACCACACCTTGCAGTCTCCCTGGGAGATTGCAGCCCAGTGGGTGGTTCCCCGGGAAGTGTACCCTGAAGAGACACCAGAGCTGGGAGCAATCTTGCATGCCATGGCCACCAAGAAAATCATTAAAGCTGATGTGGGTTATAAAGGGACACAACTGAAAGCCTTACTGATACTTGAAGGAGGACAGAAAGTTGTCTTCAAACCTAAGCGGTAAGTCTTCATCTTGGAAGTTATCTGTGCTGTTTGGTTCTAACCTGGAATTTGTTTGAGTGCTCCTCTCCCTCTCCTACTGTTTTCTTCAGTAAAATGGGAGGGAGAGACTCAAAGGTCTCTGAAGTCTTTTCTAGCTCTTAATGTTCCATGATTCTTTGAGTAAGGGAAACTTGGAGGAACGTGTTTTGGTACCATATTAGATTGAACACTTTACAGTGAGAGCTCTCCTTGATTTCTAAATTTATCAAGTACTATGTGCCAGATGTTAGAGATACAAAATGAATTGGTTAGGAAATAAAACAACTTGTCACCATAAGTGTACAGTTAAAGACCAGATAACCACATGTCAGAAATGCTGTGGAGTAGGAGTTACCCAGAGTTGGAGTGAGTTTTGGATGGGTAACTTAAGTCCTTTTTAGTGCTAAAGCTATGATTCTTTCACTTGAGCTTTGGTTTTGTTTTAATTAATAGACTTTATTTTAGTAATTTTAGGTTTGCAGAAAAATTGAGGGGGAGTATAGAGCATTCCTATGTATTCCCTTCCTCCTCTTCCGCAGTCTCTTCTATAATTAACGTCTTCCATCAAGTTAGTACCTTTGTTCCAGATGATGAGCCAATATTAATTTATTAACTAAAGTCCATAGTTTATGTTAAAGTTCGCTTTTTGTGCTGTATATTCTGTGAGTTCTAATAAACTTATAATGACAAGTGTTCACCGTTACACCATCATAAAGGACAGCTTCCCTGACCTCAGAGTCCCCTGTGTTCTATCTATTCATTCTTCCCGTCCTCCCCCTGAATCCCTGGCAACCATATCTGTAGTGTCTCCGTGGTTTTGCCTTTTCCAGAATGTCATATAGCTGGAGTGGTACCTTTCGTAACCTTTACAGATTTGCTTCTCTTCATGTTTTTTAAGGTTCCTCTGTGTCTTTTTGTGGCTTGACGGCTCTTTTTTTTTTTTCCCTGAATAATATTCCATTGTGTAGATGTACCACAGTTTGTTTATTCATTCACCTACTGAAAGCTATCTTGGTTGCTTCCAAGTTTTGGCAGTTGTGAATAAAGCTTCTGTAAACATTCATGTGCAGGTTTTTGTGTAGATGTAAGTTTTTAGCTCATTTGGGTAAATCCCAAGGCGCATAGTTGCTGGACTATATGGTGAGAGTATGTTTAATTTTGTAATAAACTACCAATCTGTCTTCCAAAGTGGCTGTTTCATTTTACATTCCCATCAGCTATGAGTGAGAGTTCTCATTATTCCACATCCTCACTAACATTTGGTGTTGTCTGTGTTTTGGATTTTGGTCATTCTAATGTGTGTGTAGTAATACCTCGTTTCTTTTGCCTGTTTTAAGCAGAGAACTAAGCCATTTTAGTTGCCTCAGCCCAAATTTGAACTGGAGAAAGAGCTAGTTCATATACTATTAGTGATCTCTTTGGACTTCTCTGAGGATCTACAGAGAGAATTTGTGTGGCAATTCTATAGAATAATTACTTGTTAAGTTTTCTGTGTGTATATGAATTTGAAATAGGTTAACATGATGGTAATCTATATTCTTTTGACAGGAATTAGTTACCAGTGTATTTTCTCAAACTTTGTAAGGTCAGAAATTATCTGTGGACTAAACATTGTTTTCGTTCCTCAGTGGAGCTTTGGAGAGGATTATAACGCATAACTTGGGGTCTCTTGCTGGAGTGGGAGAACAAACATGGGGTGACGATGTGCAGAAACGTACTGTGACCGGAGTAGTTGGCTCAGCTCTCCTCATGACCCAGATTATCAGTAGACAGTAGGCAGCCGGGGAGCTAGTATACTGGGATTCCAGAAATGGGTGGGATCTGCATTTGCCCAGAACTGGGAGGTATGGTGTGTGGAAGATGTGGAAATTAGGTAATGTGGGAAAAGCATGGTTATGTGGACCTTGAATCTAATTTCTGTTGCATGCACACTGTTTGCCAGGTGTTACACTAAGTACTTTTGTATGTTAATGCTTTTAACCTTCATCACAACCATGGACAGTTACGGTGCTTATTTCCAGAACCAGAAACTGAGACGTGGAAAAAGTAGCTTGACAGGGTCACCCTGCAATAACTAATGGAGCTGGCATTTGGATCTGTCAGAGTGTGAGCAGCTGGTGTTCTGCCACACACATGCGAGCCTCTCACATTTGTTTGTCTTCCTGTAAGAGAGAGGACATGGATCTTCCATTTTCAAAAATTTGCTAGTTTCCTTTTGAAATGTGACCTCTTGATTTGTAGCCTGAGCGATCAGCAGCATAAGCAGACTGATGGAAAGAAAGCAAACTAGAAACAAGAATTAATAAGTTCGTGTAAAAAGACATGAATTGCAGGCAGTTTGTGTTTAAATAAAAGGATACCCTCTTCACACCCACTGTTTATACACTGGGGAATTAAAGGTGAGATGGGGCAGCAGGAAGTGTTAGAAGGCAGATATTACTGATAGTGTGCAACGTTAGTGTTAGTTCGGGTGCTTTGCAGATAGGTGTGCAGTGTTCAGACAAGATATAATATAAATGGAGGGTGGAAGAGGCCAAACTGGTGACAAGGGGAAGTGGCAGCAGATAAATGCATAAGCTAACATTAGTCATTGATGCTTCATCTCGTATCTCTTACTATCACTGTAGCCTTCCCATTACTTTCCCCTTCCGGGCCATCCTGAAAACTACTTTCATTCTTCTCCCGAATACCCATATCATCACTGTGCTCCCCAGGTTTAAAACATCCAGGGATTCCCATTACTCACCAGACAAAACCCAGCCTCCACAGCCTAATGGCCAGGCCTTTTACAGCCTGGTCCTCCTCTCTACACCCAGCTCTTTATTCTTGTCAAGGCAGCCCCTTCATCCCCTATCATCTCCCAAATAGCCCTTGTCTATTCCTGGGTCCAGGGATGTTCCTCCCCCTCCCCCTGCAAGCTGTCGAGGCCCCTACAGTGGGTGGTAGCACCCTAGTCACTGCACACACTGAACCAGGCTGATTATACCTGGCACTCTCGCAGGCTGGGGAAAGTGGGTGCACATTTAAGCACTTGTAGAAATTGACTCCAGTCCGAAAACACCCAGCAAATTGCTATTCTGACCCCAGGGGCCTCTGAGACTATTTAGTCCTAGTGTAAGTGCGAATTAATATCCTTGGTCACATTCTGATGTCCTTCACCAGGAGGATAGGAGTGATTTATCGGCAGTTACTGTATGAATTTCGTTGTTCTGTCAGTGACTTAAGATGTATTGCTCTGTTGAGAGGAGGCTCTAAGTCCTTCCTGCTGAGTTGAGACATGCACCTTTCTTTAACAGCCACTTGTGGTTCAGTATTTCTGGAGCCTGGCTGTCCGTGTCCTCCTGTCAGAGATGGAAGATTTGTATAGTGCATGAAATATACAGGAATACAGTCATGCCTTTATTTGGACATTTTGCCTTACCTTATTAGAAAAGTAATTTAGTTTTTTAATTTAGCTGTATCTTTTCTGGAAGCACATTGATTTTCGTAGGCAAAAACTGCAGTTATGATGGGAAAAGAACAAGCTGGCAAGGGCCCAGAGCTTGGGAAGTGAAGGATCATAGGAAGTGCTGAAAGGGACTTTGGTGATCAACAAGTCTAACTACTCATTTTACTTCTGGAGAAAGTGAGATCCAGGGTTCTGACGTGCATGTTTCACAAAAACCGAAACATGAACTAAGGATTCAGACCTTTGGACTCCAGTGCAGTTCTTTCATTTTGATTCCTCTTCCTTTCCCATTTCCTTCCCTTCCTGATTCTCCAGCTCACTCCCAAAGTTTCTGAATTTTTCTAGGGTTTTACATTTCACTCTGTGCAGTCTTTCCATGTTCTGGAAAGTTCTCTAACGTTTCACTGAAAGGAGTGGACTGTGTATCACCACAATCTTCTGTGGCTCCGCCGGAGTCCTGAGAAATAAAGTATTCCAGGCCTGTCACCTGCAGCTGTAGTGGGGAGAGAAATGCTTGACTAGTGTCAGCTTTCACTGCAGTCCTATTTAAAAACTGAGACTTTTAATTTGGAGGTAGCAGGTGTAATCCTAGGCAGCCTAAATGATGCTTTGACACCAGAAACAAAAAAATACATATGAGTATATTGACCAGGCTAAGAAGAAACTAGTGTCCAACCAGGTGTTGAGGCATGTCTGTCTCCTAACATAAATGTTTCATCGCTTTGACTTGAAAATGTGTTTTATGAACATGGTTTCACTTTATATTCTGTGGTCATTTATGTTGAAGGTCAGTGCCTTGCATAGTACTGTTTCCCACTTCCCCATGGCCTTTTCATCAATGGAGATCAAGTGACCTTAGTGGAGTGGCTCCTTTTCACATCATTCTCAACTTATTTCTGTCTTGTAAAGCCTATTAGGTCTCCTTTTGATTCAGGAAATGCAGGTGAACAGTAGAAGTCATAGATGAATTGTGTTCAGTTCTTCCCATTAACAAGTTTAAGTCGTATCTCTTTATATAATTAGTAGAAAGAAATATGCCAGTTTTCATTTTCCTTCATTTATGTCGTGCATGTGATGTAAAATCATCAGAATGGAGTTTGAGATGAAACACATTTTCATTGTTGTTGTTTAGTCGCTAAATTGTGGCTGACTCTTTGCAACCCCATGGACTGCAGTGCACCAGGCTCCCCTGTTCTTCACTCCTGGAATTTACTCAAATTCATGTCCATTGAGTCGGTGATGGTATCCAACCATCTTATTCTCTATCGCCCTGCTTCTCCTCCTGCCCTTAATCTTTCCCAGCATCAGGGTCTTTTCCAATGAGTCAGCTCTTTGCAAAGACATCTTCCGTTCCGTTCCGTCGCTCAGTCGTGTCCGACTCTATGTGATCCCGTGGACTGTAGCCTACCAGGCTTCTCCGTCCATGGGATTCTCCAGGCAAGAATACTGGAGTGGGTTACCGTTTCCTTCTCCAGGGGATCTTCCCGACCCGGGGATCGAACCCGGGTCTCCTGCATTGGAGGCAGACGCTTTAACCTCTGAGCCACCTTTGGTCCAGCCCCTAATATTATTGATAAGAAATCTAAGACCCAGAGAAAAGAAGGGTTTTACTCAAGGTTACCCAGGCAGGTAATGACAGAGCTTTACCTAACTCTCACTGTAGTCCAGTATTCCTTCCACTGCATCATCATAAACTTAGAACAGTTATTCAGATAGCTTTTTAAAATTTTTCCTTTTCCTACTTACTTAACAAAACCTGAAGCATATCAGGACCATTGTTTTCCCCAAGAAATTTAAACTTCTCTAATAAGCCTTATCATAGCCATTTTGGTAAGCAAACCTTTTAATTACATATTTGTCTTCATTATTTCAGTTTAGTCTAGTAGACAATTCAGTAGACATTTATTAAGCACCAACTATGGACTTAGCACTGGGCTGAAGATACAAAGAGTTCAGAAAAGTACCTTATAGTTTTACTTAAGCTACGTTGAAAGTCTTTAGGAGGGGTAGAAATAACATCTGTGTTTTACTCATAGAATGATTGCAGAGGTAGATGTATAATTCTAGTTTTCTTCTCCACTTCATCTTCACATCGTCTACTAGTGATCCATGCTAACCCATGACTGTTCTCAGGGTTGACAGAGAAGGTTACTAGAGCGAAATCAGGCTTGCAGAGTTTCTATTCTGCCTCTTATACTGTCACCTCTGGTACTGATGTAATTCATGTCTGCATCTGTGCTTCCCGTTCACTCTGCAGGTATAACCGGGACTATGTGGTAGAAGGGGAACCATATGCTGGTTATGATAGACACAATGCAGAGGTAGCAGCCTTTCATTTGGACAGGTATGTGTAATCACAGTGGGTTACATTCGTTTTATTGCCTTTTAAAAATACCTTGGAGAGGATTTGTGGACTCCTTTCAGAGGAGTGTAATTTTTAAAAAAAGTGTAATAACTTTAACTCATTAACTTACTTTAGATAACTGATTGCTTTTACTAAATTTGTATGAGTGCCTCATTATTTGGGTAAATAAAATGGCAAGAAGAAAACCAAAGTTTGACTTCAAATCCCTAAATTGAACTGGTCATTAATTGGGCCTGCCAGTCCTGGTTTTTGTTTTGATTTTGTTTTTAAGTAATACTCATATGCTGGAAACATAACATGACATATATGTAAATATTATTTTCCTTCATACAAAATATACACAACTTCAATAACCAGGATAAATGTGAATTCTAAATGTGTAAGTTAATGATGAAAACTAATACTTTTTAAGCCAGTTATTAGTCAGGATTCTTGTAACTGAATTGTCTAGTGTCCCAGTTGCTCCTTTTGATCAACTCTTTAATCAGGGCATGTTGATAGACTTTAAAAGAAATTATTCACTATATTTTTTTAATGAATCTATAAGGAAACTAGAAGAAAATAAAGATTAAGTTTTGTCTTTTTTCAGGATTAGGAAGGATTTTCTAGGTATAAAAGCAGTAATTTAAAAATCACAAAGAGGACTTTCCTCATGGTCCAGTGGTTGACTCTGCTTCCATTGCAGGAGGGCATGGGTTTGATCCCTGTTCAGGGAACTAGGATCCCGCATACTGCAGCCAATAAATAAATTAAAAAAAAACTCAGATTCAACTAAAAAAAAAATTAACTCATATGTCAAAAAATGTAAAAATTTAAAAGCAAACTAACTTGGGAGGAAAATACCTGAATCTAATATATAATCTAAGCATTAATAGCCTTAATATATAAGTTTATAAAATCTTATACATACTCTAAAACACTAGTAGAAAATGGTCTAAGAACACAGTTGGCTGAATAGAAATTATTGATTGCTAATAAATACGACAGAGGAAGTTCATCTTCACCAGTAATAAAAAAAAAAAATCCAGATAATTCCCTGGTTGTCCATCAGTTAGGACGCCACTCTTTTGGAAGGCTCAGGTTCAGTCCCTGGTTGGGAAACTAAGATTCCACAAGCCACACAGTGCAACCAAAAAAAAAAAATCCAGTGAAATAATGGGATACTGTTTTCTCCTACTGAAAGTGACAAATATTAGAAAAAAGATAGTACTTTATTGGCAGGAATAGATTGGCATCTATATGCTGCTTATGTCATTGTTAATTGGTTCTGTCTTTAAGAAATCTAGCACCATGTATCCAGAATCTTCATGTTCATACCCTTTGAATTAATAGCTACCTTTTTATGCAAACATCTAAGACATTTCTCAGAAGATATTTCTAAAAAGTACCCCAGAGAATCAGAAATTCAAAGATACATATAGCAAGATCTTAGCTAGTAGCGTTTTCAGTACTGAAAATCTGAAAACACCCTAAACATCTAATGACAGGGAAAATTAAATGAATGTTCATTCATAATACCATGAATTTTCACTGCCCCTATTAAGACCTAGTGGGAAAGAGTTGCATAAATCGTACTCATCACTTAATTGCACATTAGAATCAGTCTTTGCAAGACCTTATTTGTTTCCTTATTTTCTTCATCCCTAATCCCTTTCCTGTTTCTCTGTTGATGGACACCAGCAGTGCCTGAAGATCTTTTTCCTATAACCATACCAATATTTCATATTATCCAATATAGTAATTTTTGTTAATCTGATATATGTAAGGTGGTATCTCATTGTTCCTTTATAGTTCCCCAATTATTGGCAGAGATACCTCCTCATCTTTTCACAGCACAGCACCTATTTGTTAACTTGGAGTGAAGTAGTCTTTGTACCGAAATTATTACTTAGGATATTAATTAAATAACTAATGTTTCAATTTATGACCTGTGCTTTGGGGTCTTGTATTTAAAAGCCTTTCCCTCCCTCAAAGTCTGAATGCTATTCTCTGACCAGCCCCGTATCCCTTTTGTTAACTGCCCCAGCCAGGCTCAAGTGCCACTGAATATGGCTTCCCAGCACTAAATGGATGCTCCTTTGGTCTGACAGTGGTCAGTGGGGAGAAAAGATACTTTCTTTCCCACCCCGTGCTCCTTAAACTTTTCTGCTCTGAGTTGCTATTTCTCCATTACATTAGGATTTAACCCCCTCCTCTGGCCTCAGAAGGTTTTCTCACTTTTTATGTTATTTCGATCGATCTTTTGATCTCCTTGCTTTTGTGGCATTTTTAAGAATGAGTTTAGGATAGAGAGTCAGTCAGCAGCCCTGATCAATGGATTATTTATTGCACAGTCATTTGTAATTGTAGAAACCTTTAGGCAACTTTTTAAGAGAGTCAGAAAAGGCTCATGATGCAATGATGAATGAAAAGCAGGAGGCAAAATTACATATAGTATAATTTCAATTATGTATATACACACAAGAGTGAGTATATGTCTATATATACATGTCTGAAAAATATGGTCGAATGCCAGTTTGTCACTAGTTATTTCTGGATTGTGGAATTATGGATGATTTTAATTTTCTTCCATAAATTTTCTGTGTATTCTGAATTCTGCCCCTCCAACATTTCTTCAGGGAGTGTGTATATTTTTTAGCAAGAAAATTTCCTTTTTTAAAAAAATGATGGTGCTCAACCATAAGGCTGCACTTTGAGACCATTAGAAGTATCTTAAAATGTATCTGTATTTAAGTTGTCCTATGAGTTTATCCTTTTAGGTTAATTTGTATAGTTTTCTATCAGTATTCTGTTTTATGCAAAGATTTGAAACCGTGTGTGGGTTTAGGCCCAATCTTTTTTTTAATGCTTTGTTAAGTTTATTTTAAAATCTTATTATGAAAAATTTCTAACAAATGTAGAGAGAACATTATAATGAACCCATAGACCCACTCCCTAGGTTTAACAGTTGCTCACATTTTGCCAGATTTATCTTCAATAAATTACATCTTGATATTAAATTCATAAATATACGTACCTCTGAAAAATATTTGCCAGCAATCAACAATACCTTTTGGAGGAGGGCATGGCAACCCGCTCTAGTATTCTTGCCTGGAGAATCCCCATGGATAGAGGAGCCTGACGGGCTACAGTCCATGGGGTCGCAAAGAGTCGGACATGACTGAGCAACTAACACACACAACAGTACCTTTACACACCTAATAACATGATTAACTGTGATTTTTAAGATTTCTGTTTAGGGAATTCCCTAGTCAGGGAACTTAGATCCTGTAAGCTGCTCAACTTGGCCAAAAAAAAAACCCTTCTGTTTAAATACATCACCATAGATACACAACAAGCAACAAAGATTTACTGTATAGCACAGGGAACTATAGTCAGTATCTTGTAATAACCTATAATGGAAAATAATATGAAAAATAATGTATGTGTTTTCTGGTTTAGTTGCTAAGTAGTGTCTGATTCTTGCAACCCCGTGGACTGCCAGGCCCCTCTGTCCATGGGATTTCCCAGGCAAGAATTCTAGAGTGCGTTGCCATTTCCATCTCCAAATATATGCATATATGTATAACTAAATCACCTTGCTGTGCATCTAAAACTTTGTATGTCAAATATACTTCAATAAAATATATATATTAAACATTTTTTTAATAAATAAAAATAAAATATATCCCCAAAGATTTTTCTCTTCTGTTCAACCTTCCAAACCAGGATTCTAGGTTTCCGCCGAGCTCCCTTGGTGGTTGGCAGATTTGTTAATCTGCGGACAGAGATCAAGCCTGTTGCCACGGAGCAGCTCTTGAGCACCTTCCTAACCGTAGGTAAGAAGGTTATAGAGGATGTTTAGATAAGGCAATAGTTAATAAATTAAATGGGGCATCATAGAGCAAGCTTGTTCATGACTTTTAGGAATTGAAGAACTCAAGGGAATGCAAAAGCAAATCAGGCAACTTGTTCTCAGGTTACTGGGGGAAATAGATCTAAAGGTAGATGGCAGGAAATTGAAAGTTTTCCCTAATGTGCACTTTGTGTATGAAGTTGGAAGTGAGATCATTTATGCTAGTGCGGTTAGGGAATAATTTTATTTTCTTCTGCTTGATCTTAAATCTCAAACTCAAATTTTGGCCTAAATCAATTATTGTCTGTGTATCATTGCCTTGATGGTTTCTTTCATGCCCCTGTACTTTCCTGGAAACTGTGTCCTGTTTCCTGAAAATTGAGCAGACCTTAGGGCAGCTCTGTAAGAGGGTCAGAAATTCCCTTGTAGGGTTGTACTTGGGCCTGGAAGATCACCACTGCCTCCTCCTACTCTGTGAAGGTCAGCCTGTAACTCATTGTGTGTGGAACTGACTGCCACCCTTCTGGCCTCTGTTCTCCACTGTCATGCTCTGAGTTGAGGGGTCTGCGTAGAACTCTCACTCCTGTTCTCCTTGCAGACACAGTGAGGATAGGAGGAAGTCAAAGGTGCTGTGGTCTCCTGTCTGAGCCTCCTCACAGTGACATTTTCAATAACACAGTGCTCTGCATTGATATGACTGTTGAAATAGACATTGCAAGATGAACTTCACCTTGCTTTGCTAGAGTGAATGTATTTACATTTATAATGAGATGAAACTGAATATTAAAAGCACTTGTGACAGATTCATCATTCAGAATTTACACTTACAGGCTACGGCTCTGCTGTTCTTACAAATAACCAGAAGCATACAGTGTCACTGATTTGTTTCATATATTTTCTAATCATTTCTGCTTGTCCAATTTTATGCTCACGCTAACATGCATTCCTTATGGATGAGAGGAGGTCAAGAATAGGCACGTTATCTAGAGACTAATGGAGGTTAACTCTCATATACTGATTGTGCAAGGTGTGGGGAGAAGGGAGAGGCCCGAAAAAGGAGTGTAGAGGAGGTTATTTACACTTTGACTGAGTACTGAAGAATCTGTATATGCTACCCAGGCAGTGGAGAGGGATGGGCATTGGGCAAAATAGCAAAAGTAAATAGACAAGGGCACACAGACCTAAAGTACACAGAACTGCTGGATACACCCTGAAGCACAGGGCAGTGTCTTAGTGTGGCTGCTGTAATAAGATATCATGGACTGTGTGGCTTAAAGAATAGGGATTTATTGTTTTCACAGTTCTGGATGTTGGAAGTCCAAGACCAGGGTGCCCATAAGGTTGGGGTCTGGTGAGAGCCCTCTTTGTGATTCACAGGCAGCAATCTTCTTTTTGTATCCTTACATGAAAGAGATAGAATGAAAGAGAAATAAGCTCTCTCATGTCTCTTCTTATTGAATATTAAAGGCACTAATCCCATCATGAGGCCCTCTCCCAAAAATTCCAGCTCCCAGTACCACCATACTGGGGCTTCACTGTGTGATTTCTAGGATGGACATTAGCTTTCACTCCATAGCAGGCGATTCGAGGGATTCGCTGGAGACAGGTTTTTAAATAATAATGACCTTAGCACAGTGTAACTAAATTTGGGGTAGCCTTTGCAGCTTGACAAAGCACTTTCACACAGTTACCTTATTTAATCCTCTTGACAAAGAGTGCAATAAATAGGAGAGATTTATCCACATTTCATTCATGAAAAAGAAGTTTAAAAAAATTAAAAGACTTTCTCCAAGTCACACATCTACTAATTGTTAGCCAGGATTCAGACCCAGATTTTAAGACTCTAAAATATTTGATCTGCTTATATTTTTATATTCATTCATTTATTCATTGAACAAAATTTGGTTTCACTTTTGTGTGGCAGACTCCAAACCAGGTGTTGAATATACAAAAATGAACAACACCTTCCTGCGTTCAAGGAGCTTTGTCTAAAGGAGGAGGAGCCAGACATTTACAGAGAGCCTGTGGGACTGTGGAAGGGAAGAGGAGAGGGTCTAGAAGTTAGGGCCAGGATGATAGCTTTAACCAAGTGAATGAGAGAACAGCAGTCCTGCAGGAAGATACAGTGGAAAAGAACACTGCAGGTTTGGAAAAGAACTCGTATTAAAAAGGTTTTTGTGCAAGTGATTCCTTTGGCAGCCTGAAGAAGCTTTTCTATCCTTTCTTAAATATATAAAATACATAGATTTATACGTAAAACCAACAATATTAAAGTATATATTTTTGACTTAAAATTCCAAAAGCAATTTTGTGATAGAGTAACATGTGCTTTGTTATTTTACACATTAAATAACAAGATTTAGAGTGACCTAGTAACTACCATGATTTCAGACCATAAATATAATTGATAGTTTGCAGTATCTGCAGCAATGCTAATATGATATGAAAATCTGTGATTACTTCTGGTGAAAAAAAATCACAGCTAATGCTAATACTATGGTTTGCTCCCTACCATCATAATTGAAGGAAATGCTAAGTTTTAGAAGTTAATGAAAAAAAAATGTAATTTTGTTTCCATCCAGTTCACAGGCTCTCTGAGTTAACCTTGTTGCAGGTGGAAGGCAGAGCAGACAACAGTGACAAGAAATGAAAGAGGAACATTGAAAGCTCAGGAAACTGCATAGTTTAGCTGAAGTAAAGCCTTTCTCCTTAGGTACTGGGAGGCCACTGAAAGAGTCTGAATATGGAAAGATGAGATTTGAGTTTTAGAAAACTACTTGTAGCCACACTGTGGTGGATGAGTTGGGAAGAGGCAAGATGAGATGAGAGCCTTTGGGGGCTGTTATAGTAGATTCACATGAACTGAGTCAGAACTAAAACAAGGACCAGGTGTGGAATGATTTAGGAGATACTCAAGAATTAGTAATTGGAGAAGGAAATGGCAACCCACTCCAGTGTTCTTGCCTGGAGAATCCCAGGGACGGGGGAGCCTGGTGGGCTTCCGTCTATGGGGTCACACAGAGTCGGACACGACTGAAGTGACTTAGCAGCAGCAGCAGCAGCAGCAAGAATTAGTATCTGGGCTTCCCTGGTAGCTCAGCTGGTAAGGAATCCCCCTGCAATGCAGGAGAGACTGTGTCAATTCCTGGGTCGGGAAGATACCCTCGAAAAGGGATAGGCTACCAACTCCAGTATACTTAGGCTTCCCTGGTGGCTCAACTGGTAAAGAATCCGCCTGCAATGCGGGAGACCTGGGTTCTATCCCTGGGTTGGGAAAATCCCCTGAGAAGGGAACGGCTACCCACTCCAATATTCTTGCCTAAAGAATTCCATGGACAGAGGAGCCTGGCAGGCTACAGTCCATGGGCTCGCAAAGAGTTGGACACGACTGAGCAACTTTCACTTCACTTTAAGAATTAGAATGGAAAGAATTTGGTAAGCGTTTGAGCTAAGTGCGACAAGTGAGAGAAGAAAAAATTCTAAGAATGACTAAAATTTTTGGGTTGGATGACTAGATAATGAAGCTGTTACAGAAAGGAACAGACTTAGGGAGGTAGAGCAAAGGAAGATAATGAATGTAATTTAGGGGATTTTGTTTCCTTGTATAAAATAATAAGAAATAGATACACTGGCTTCTGTCCCAAGTTCCTGATATATGGCTCCTGAAACCCTTATTAATTCCTACCTAAGGACACTAGGAGCATACCTTATTCTATTGAGATGATTCTGGGTGGGTCCTCGATGCCTCCTGGATGGAAGCTGTGAACGATCAGGCCATAATTCGAAGCTTGGCGTTTTCAGGACTGTACCCTTGCACTTCTCCAGAGAGGGGGGCGAAGGGCTGGTAATAACTGATCATGGCTGGAGTTAGTAATTGATCATATCTAGGTAAGGAAGTCTCAATAAAAATCCAGTAGTACAGGGTTTGGGGTATTTTACTGGTTGGTGAACCAGAAGTTTCCATGTGCCCTTATGCCAGGCCCCAAACAAGGACAGAAGCTTCTTTGTTCAGGACTTCCCCCTGTATATCTCTTCGTCTGGCTGCTGATTGCTCTGCATTGTAATAAGCCAGTAATCTAGGGAGTAAACTGGTTTCTTGAGACCTAGGAGCTGTCCTAGCAAAAACTTTTTTAATTGAGGCATAATTAACATACAACATTGTGTTAGTTTCAGATGTACAGCATAATTATTCAGTATTTGTATATATTGTGAAATGATTGCCACAAGTCTAGTTAAAAAACGTCACCATATATAGGTACAGAATTTTTTGTGAGGAGAATTTTCTTGTGAGGAGAACTTTTGAGATCTGCTCACTTAGCAACTTTCAAATATGCAATACAGTATTATTTATATAATCACCATGCTGTATATTACATCCTGATGACTTATTTATTTTATAACTGGAAGTTTGTACCTTTTGATGTCCTTCACTCACTTCTCCCACCCCCCACCCCCAGCCTCTGGCAGCCATCCATCTGTTCTCACTATCCATGAGCTTGTTTTTTTTTTGTTTGTTTTATTTTGTTTTAGATTGTGTAAGTGAGATCATACAGGATTTATTTTTCTCTGACTTATTTCACTTGGTATAATGCCCTCAAGGGCCATCATTGTTGTTGCAAATAGCAAGATTTTATTCTTTTTTATGGCTTAATAATATTCCACACAGACAGACAGACAGACACACACACACACACCACGTTTCTCTTGTTTATCTGTTCATGTTGATGAGTACTCAGGCTGTTTCCATATCTTGGTGGTGGTGGTGGATTAGTTGCTAAGTCATGTCTGACTCTTGTGAACCCATGAACTGTGTAGCCCACCCGGTTCCTCTGTCCATGGGATTCTCCAGGCAAGAATACTGGAGTGGGTTGCCATTTCCTTCTCCAGGGTTTCCATATCTTCAGTTCAGTTCAGTCGCTCAGTCGTGTTCGATTCTTTGTGACCCCATGAATCGCAGCCAGGCCTCCCTGTCCATCACCAACTCCCGGAATTCACTCAAACTCATGTCCATCGAGTCGGTGATGCCATCCAGCCATCTCATCCTCTGTCGTCCCCTTCTCCTCCTGCCCTCAATCCCTCCCAGCATCAGGGTCTTTTCCAATGAGTCAACTCTTCGCATTAGGTGGCCAAAGTATTGGAGCTTCAGCTTCAGCATCAGTCCTTCCAGTGAACACCCAGGACTGATCTCCTTCAGAATGGACTGGTTGGATCTTCTTGCAGTCCAAGGGACTCTCAAGAGTCTTCTCCAGCACCACAGTTCAAAAGCATCAATTATTCGGCCCTCAGCTTTCTTCACAGTCCAACTCTCACATCCATACATGACCACTGGAAAAACCGTAGCCTTGACTAGACGGACCTTTGTTGACAAAGCAATGTCTCTGCTTTTTAATATGCTATCTAGGTTGGTCATAACTTTCCTTCCAAGGAGTAAGCGTCTTTTAATTTCATGGCTGCAATCAGCATCTGCAGTGATTTTGGAGCCCACAAAAGTCTGACACTGTTTCCACTGTTTCCCCATCTATTTCCCATGAAGTGATGGGACCGGATGCCATGATCTTTGTTTTCTGAATGTTGAGCTTTAAGCCAACCTTTTCACTCTCCTCTTTCACTTTCATCAAGAGGCTTTTGAGTTCCTCTTCACTTTCTGCCATAAGGGTAGTGTCATCTGCATATCTGAGGTTATTGATATTTCTCCTGGCAATCTTGATCCCAGCTTGTGCTTCTTCCAGCCCAGTGTTTCTCATGATGTACTCTGCATAGAAGTTAAATAAGCAGGGTGACAATATACAGCCTTGATGTACTCCTTTTCCTACTTGGAACCAGTCTGTTGTTCCATGTCCAGTTCTTCCTGACCTGTTTATAGGTTTCTCAGGAGGCAGGTCAGGAGGTCTGGTATTCCCATCTCTTTCAGAATTTTCCACAGTTTATTGTGATCCACACAGTCAAAGGCTTTGGCATAGTCAATGAAGCAGAAATAGATGTTTTTCTGGAACTCTCTTGCTTTTTCCGTATCTTAGGTATTGTAAATAATGCTGCCGATAGTTCTTTGAATGAGTGTTGTTGTTCTCTTCCGATGCTAAGTACCTAGAAGCAGAATTGCCGGGTCATATGGTAGTTCTGTTAATTGGTAAGTTTTGGGGGAACCTCCATGCTCTTTTCCATAGTAGTTGTACCAGTTTACATCCCCACCAGTGATGCACAAAGGTTGTCCCTGCAGCCTTACCAACACTGGGTATTTCTGGTCTCTTTAGTGATAGCCATTCTAACAGGTATGAGTTGTTATCTCATTGTGGTTTTTGTTTTCACTTCCCTCGTGATTAGTAATGTTGAGCGTCTTTTCATGTCTCTGTTGGCCACTTGTTTGTCTCCTTTGGAAAAAATGTCTATTCAGAGCTTCTGCTCCTTTTTTCGTTGGATTATTTTTGCTATTGAGTTATAACCCCTAGTCAGATACATGATTTGCAAATATTTTCTCCCATTCAGTAGGTTGCCTGTTTGTTTTGTTGATGGTTTCCTTTGCTGTGCAGAAGCTTTTTGGTTTGATGTAGTCCACCTGTTTATTTTTACTTTCATTGCTTTTGCTTTTGGTGTGAAATCAAAAAAAAAATTGCCAAGACCAGTGTCAAGGAGCTTACTGCTTATGTTTTCTTCTAGGAATTTTCTGGTTTCAGGTCTTAAGTTCAAGTCTTTAATCCATTTGGAGTTAATTTTTGTGTATGTTATAAAATAGTTGTCCAGTTTCATTCTTTTGCATTTGGCTTTCCAGTTTTCCCAACACCATTTATTGAAGAGACTGTCTTCTTCCCATTATATATTCTTCACCCTAGCAAATTAAACCCTAACGGGCTAATAGGAACCCCTGATTTATAGCCAGTTGGTAAGAAGCACAGGTGACAACCTAGACATGTGATTGTCATCTGAAGTGGAAGGCTTATGGGACTGAGCCCTTAACCTGTGGAGTCTGATGCTACCTCTGAGTAGATAATGTTAAAATTAATTTGTGGGACACCTCACCAGTGTCCAGGAATTGCTTGGTGGTGGGGGAAAACCCACACTCACTGAAATTGGGTGCAGAATCTTACCTTGACAGAAACATCCAGCAGTAAATGTTAACTAATCATTTAGAAGCTAAAGTCTGCAGCTTAGGAAAGAAGTGTGGCTGGAAGTACAGATTTTACCATCATAAGTGGTTGTTCATCCCAGGAGAGCATGGAGATTAAGGTCATCAGAAAACTAGTTTTTTTAAATTGGTTTATCCAGGAATAATGAAAGATTGAGAACCTCAGGTTCATGGCCATAAAACCAGAATATGGAAATCTGAAAGATATTGTTTATAATAAATAGCTGGCATTGACTGGTCTCTGACTGTGTCAGGCACTGTGCTGAGCACTACTGGAGATTATCTCATTCACTTCAACCCAGTGGTGGGTTGAAGAACTGTTATCTCCATTTTATGGAGAAAGGTCAGAGAAGTCAAATTACATGCATAATGTCTTGCAGTCTAATGACTGTTTATATTTTGAACCTGCAAACCTGACCTTAGATCACACTCTTAGCCTGTACACCTGACTCCATTCAGTTATAAAGGGTCTTACTTACCAAGCTCAGGAGTTTGGATTTTATCACATAGATAGCAAGTTTCCTACACCAAGCAATGTTTTGTTTTATTTTGTATGTTTTTTTATCAATAATATATTCCCACAACTCACAATTTTTTAAAAATACCAAAGGAGTACAATGAGAAAACTTTCATCTAACCATTCCTTCTCCCTACTCCCAGTGGCAATCTCTATTAGTAATTTGTTTTTATGTCCTTTTTATATGAAATACAAATATATATTTTTATCTAACTCTGCCATTTTATACAGCATGTGTCACACTGTACATGCTCCTGCATCTTATTCTTTTATGTAATACATCTTGGAAATCTTTCTATTATCTCATATAAAGAGCCTTTTCATTCTTTTTTGTTGTACCAGTTACAGTGTGCTCCATTGCATGGATGTACCATAGTTCATTTAACCAGTCCCTTGTTGGACCTAGAAGTTACAATATTTCGTTTTTACAACCAGTGTTGCCCAGAATTACCTTGTACATATTTCATGCATGATCAGCTATATCCGGAAGCGGAAGTGCTGGGTCAAAGGCACATGTATTTTTATATAGATATTTAACCAGTTTACCTTCTCAGCAGTGACACGTGAAAATGCCTCTCCCCTAGCTTCACCAACAACTTATTACCAAACTGCAGGTTTTGTTTGTTTCACATGTAGCATCTTTTTCTTTGTTTAAGAGCCATTTGTATTTCCTTTATCTTTGCATATCCTCAGTCATTTTTAACTCTGTCATTGGTCCTCCTGACTTACAGGAGTTGATACTTAGGAAGGATAATAGCTCTTTGTGATATGAGATGTGAACATTTTCCCCAATTCTTTAATTTCTTTTGACTTTGCTTAGTTTTTTCTTTTTTCTTTTGATTTATAGAATTTTTTAAATTTATTTTTTAATTGAAGGATAATTGCTTTACAGATGCTTTATAGAAAATTTTTGTTTTTAGTGTATCAATCCATCTTTTCTGATAGATTTTCTGATTTTGAATCATAGTTATGCCTTGCTCACTCCAACATTATGGAAAAATTCTTTTTTTTTTTGTACTTCTGTAGTTTTATTTTGCACATTAAGGTTTTGATATTGTTGGAGCTATAATGAAGTATGACTCCACTGTTGTTATTTTTTCCCCTAGATGGCTATCAGTTGCCCCAGTAGCATTTATTAAAGAGTTTCTTGTTTTTCCCCTGTAATACATTTCCTTCAGCTTATTTAGCTTTAGTTTCTAGACTTTCTGTTCTGTTCCATCGGACATTATATCTGTTCATCAGCTGGCCTATGTTTTAATTATGAGGCATAATACTATGTTTTGATATCTGATAAATCTAGTCCCTTCTCTTTGCAGTTATTTTAACAGTTTTCTGATAGTTCTTATTTTTATTTTTTCTTGTGACCTTTAAAATTGTCTTATCTAGTTACCCCCTAAAAGACCCATTGGTATTTTTGATGGATCAAATTAAACTTTTAAGTTTATATGTTTATAATTATAAACATTATAAGGATGGTGTATCTTTCAATTAGTGTTCAAATCTCGTTTTATCTGGAAAAGTTTGGGAAGTAGTAGAGAGTGATAGAGTCAACTTTAGGGGAGGGGTGTGTACAGTGGATTAGTTTCTATCTAGTGTGTACTAGGCAGAGGATGGAAATACTAGTAAGTTTGTCTCTTCAAGGACCCCTGTACATGTTTATGTTTTAACAGCGTAAACAGTTGTTAAAACAGTATGTGAAGTTTTATAGGTATAGGAAATTAGCTCATTTGATGGTTATATTTCATAGAGGTGGAGGGCAAACAAAACATTACCTACCTTAAGTTTTTATTTTGAAATAATTTTATGTTTACATAAAAGTTGCAGAAAATGATCTGGAGTCCGCCCCCAGATTCCTCAATTGTTAATACTTCTGAATCAGTTGAGAACAGGTTGCAGGCATGAATATCCATTACTGCATCATATGCTCCCTTAAAACTTGAGTGAGTGTATCACAACTTCCAGGGCAATCTTGTACACAACATCATTCAACCATCAAAATCAAGAGATTAACACTGATCCAATATTACTAATCACATAGACCCTATTCAGATTTTGCCATGTGTCTGTGTAATGGCCTGTGTACATCCAGGATTTAATCTAGGATATTATATTCAGTTGCATTCACTTATCATGTCTTTTTAGCCTCCATCAGGCTGAAACAGTTTCTCACTCTTGTTTTTCAAGACCTTGACGTTTTTGAAGAGTGCAGGCTGGTTACTTTCTGGAACATCTCTGATGTTCATGTTTCATTATGATTTAAAGACTTTAGTGAAAATGCCAACAAAGTGCTGTTGTTCACTTCTCAGTGCATAGTATCAGGAGGCACATGATGTTGGTCCATTGCTTGTGATGTTAACTCATCACTTGCTTAAGGTGGTGAGTGTCTACAAGGTTTCTCCAGTGTTTTATACTTACTAATAAGTAATTACTGAGTACTTTGTAGGGAGAATCTCAAAACTGTATAACATTATATTCTCACCAGACTTTTGCCCGGCAGTTTTAGCCTACATTGATCATTCTTGCCCACATCAGTCACTACTGTGATGGTTGTCAAGTGGTGATTTGCTCATTCTTCTAGACTTACTGGTTCCCGTTGTGTTGACGAGTAGACCTCCCCTCACCCTGCCCCACTTTTACTTATTTATTTATAAAACTGTGAGCATGCAGGCTCTTAATATACTCAGTAACAATGTTACTGTTATTATTTTGATACTCAAACTGTCACAGATTTGGCAAGGGGGAATCCCTACAAACTGTCTCGTGTCATTTGGAATGTTCCCATCATTCTCTGAGTGCTTCCTTATGGCTGACATAGCAATATGACCCAGACTCATCTTGTACTTTCTCTGCTCTTGCCCTTGGGTCATCTGTTTCTCCAGGGAACCCTGGTTACTTTTAATATAGCACTAAAACAATATTTAGAAACTAATATGTGAGTGCTGGGTGCATTCATTACTACCTGAGTGTCACTGTTTCTAGATTTTCTAGAGGGGCAGAGGTAGAAAACCTATGTGATATATATACGTGTGTGTATATATATGCATAGATGTACACACACAAACATTTGTATTTTGTCTTCTTCTATATCTCTGTGTATTAAACCATCTATTCAAACTAGTATCCCCAGTTGCAATTCAACAGCAAAGGATTTACTCTGGCCTTCTCCCTTTGTATGTGTTAAACTCCCTTATCTATCTAGTAGAAAACTGGTTCCCATTATCCTCAGTCTGTTTACTCATTTGCTGAAGACCCCACTCCCCATCCAGTATGTAAACAAAGTCCTGGGCCATTGTGCCCTCCCTCCCTCCCCTGGGCATTCTGGCCAAAATTCAGTCCTGTCAAAGGAGAAGAGGACATTAATTAAAGTGAGTTCAAAAAGATACTTGTGACAGTAGTTGACTTCTGGGAGGGGATTGGGTAGACAGGGCAGAGAGGGAAAAGGAGAGTTACCTTTTCATATATATCCTTTTGAATTCTTTTTACACCATGTGCTTTTTATTTCCTATACAGAAAACAAAGATTTTAAAATGAATTCAGGATCTTTGTTTTCACATAGAGCTGCTCTCTTCTGCATTGTTTGGGGAGAATTTGGAGTCATCCTTTTTCTCTAAAAGTATTTGGTTCCATTCTCTCCTTTAGGAAATAATACTTGTTTCTATGGGAAGTGTTATTACTGCCGAGAAACAGAGCCAGCCTGTGCTGATGGAGACACGATGGAGGGGTCTGTCACGCTTTGGCTTCCAGATGTATGGCCTCTACAGAAACACCGACACCCATGGGGCAGGACTTACCGAGAGGGCAAATTGGCCAGGTAAATGCTCCTGTGAGCCATTACTTTATTTTCTCCCGTACCTAGTCAGGTGCTGACCCTGTGTAGGAGCCAGGGGTTCTGTCCACAAATAAAAAGGACTATGGAGGCTTCCCTGGTGGCTCAGAGGTTAAAGCGTCTGCCTCCAATGCGGGAGACCCGGGTTCAATCCCTGGGTCGGGAAGATCCCCTGGAGAAGGAAATGGTAACCCACTCCAGTATTCTTGCCTGGAGAATCCCATGGACGGAGAAGCCTGGTAGGCTACAGTCCACGGGGTCGCATCGAGTCGGACATGACTGAGCGACGGAACGGAACGGAACGGAATGGAGGGTTTGGGGGAAACCTGCTAGTCTGGGACTTTCTCTTCTCTGTATCTTCAACAATGCTACATGCGGTGCTGACACTCAATAAACAGCCCCCTTGCTGCTCACCTCCAGGTGGGAGTATGATGAGAGCTACTGCGATGCTGTGAAGAAAACGTCTCCTTATGACTCTGGCCCACGCCTCTTGGACATCATTGATACAGCTGTGTTTGATTACCTGATTGGCAATGCTGACCGCCATCACTATGAGAGTTTCCAAGACGATGAAGGCGCTAGTATGCTCATCCTTCTCGATAATGCCAAAAGGTAGGACCAGCAGGACTCTCCCTCTCCGTTAGGGGTCTTGTATATACAAGAAGGATGCTGTCTAGGATGTCCTGGGAAACAGACTCGACAGAGGGTGTCCTTCCTGTTTCCACTCAGGGTCTTTGCGATGGGCACCCATCCTTCCAGCTTGTTCAGAGCTTATACTCCTTTCACCCTCAGGGATCTAAGACTTTAATAAAAATGGAAAAGTCATTTTTTCCAAGGAGTCAAAGATTTTCTTCACAGAAAATTGGAAACCAAAATCTTGTATTTATTGCTACTTATGTCATTCTTTCTTGACTAGAATGTTTAGAATCTTGAGAAATAACATAGTTAACAGAACATGAAATTTAGTTACTGTTAAATATATAATATCCAAAGGTTCATGCAGTTTAAAAAATTAATTTACTTGATAGGGTGTTTTTGCTATTTTTATAGCAGTCTAGGCCCAGATTTTTTCTATTATGAGTAGGAGAGCAGTTGCTTAGTGATTATAAAGACAAGTCACTATCTTGAATAAGATAATTTTATTAATTTTGAATAAATGAAATGTCCTTATTTAGATCTGAGCTATTTGAAGAGCACATTGTATTTTCAGTTTGCACTCTATATTCCCCATGGTACCCAGTTAAGTGCCCACTTTTAGTTACACTTAATAAATGTTTGCTAAATAGAATACTTCCTTGGAGCAAGAATTTTCCAGACTCTAGATCACTAACTGTTAACATCGGTTGCTGAAAATAAGCTGAGCCGTTTATCCTCAGCAGAGAATGCTTGGGCAGCATTTGCTAAGCAGGCCACCACCTCATACTGAGCACCAGGCCCCCCTCATGTTCCATGGAAGGTGGTGACAGTTACAGAGAGTGCGAGGCCAGCAGGAAGTGGCCAGTGCCATGTGATTCATTTTCATTTATACTATATTTTCAGTTCCTGAATATCTTTATCCTTACTTGTAAAAGTGATCATGTGTGCTGTGGAAATACACATGGAAATAATGGCTTTTGCCATTTTTTATTCGAGGGCCTGCACTGTGCTGAGGGCTACGAGACCCTCTAGCTATTAAGGTGAGCTTCTAGGAAAAAGAGTGGAAGGTTGACAGTTATTCCAGAATCAATTCTTTTCTAACTCTGAATTACTGCTTAAAGCATTTTTATATCTGCTTCCAATCACCATTTTCTCAGCCTCTGTGAGCAGTTTTTTCCAGTTTAAATCTGACCATATTCTTTGTTGTAGGGAATAGGATAATCTATTTCTTACTGGTAATTTTGGAGTAGAACAAGTATAACTTCTTTTTACAGGAAATGACTTTCTACTTGTTTGTGAGAACCTAATATGAATAGCCTTTATTTCTCTGTGCACCCATAAAACTTTCTCCAGTTTGGGGGTCTTCAGAGTCTCCCTCTGCCTGTGGACTTCACACTTTGTCACAGTGGCCATGCTTCAGCACCTTGCCATGTCCCAGCAGGAGAAAGGACCCTTGTAAAGGAGTGTATCTGTTGTTTGACGCTGCAGTGCAGGCTGTTAGGAATCCTGTGTCTAATTAGTCATACCCTGTTTATTTCTAATTTAAGTGATTTGAGCTGTGGGAGCATGAAATTATCCAGTATCACATTCGGGTTTCTTATAGACTTTGTTCTTACACTTTGATACTAAGAAGGGAACTGGTGCTTTCATCCAAATTACTAAGTTTTCATTTAATTTTCAGCTTTGGGAACCCCTCGCTGGATGAGAGAAGCATTCTTGCCCCTCTGTATCAGTGTTGCATGTAAGTTACTTGATCAAATGCATTTGCCTGCAGTGCTTTTCGTACTTTTCTAACCCAGAACCCCCTAGAGATCCTGGTATGTAGAGGATCAGGGAAGGATTTCTACACCTAGGCTTAGACAGCACTTTAAGTTTTATATGAATAGAAAGTATCAGTTTCTTTAATAATGTCTGTCAGTTTAATACCAGAATATAGCCCCTCTCCCCTACAGAGTCTAGTGCAGTCCATGCCCCTGGTTGCTCCACTTTGTGTGCCGTCCTCTCACCGCCACAGCCCGCCTGTGCTTTGCTTATCTCAGTCAGAAGCTGTGTAAACCAAAAATAGCTATCTCCCTATCTCCCTAGGTATTTAGTAATTGATTTTTTGAAAGTCTGTGTTAGAGAACAAAGAAATTAAAAAGTAAATCAAGAAAATGAGGTAAAGACTGGGCTCTAAGGAGCTCCTTTTCAGATCATCATTGCCAGTATGACTTTAAAGCATGAACACTAAGAATCAGCTTGGATCCACATTGCTTGGATACTACTGGTCAACTCCGAGAGAGACACTGATCGCATAAGACTGCCCCTTCTGGCAGCTGGTCTATTTTACTTTTCTTTTTTCTCTTTTTCTTAAATAACAACAGGATTCTGCAGAAAGTGTTACCTAGCCTACCCTATATTATCTTCATTAATACTGGGAAGCAGTGATGCATCCAGTCAAAACCTGCATCTGTGAAGGAAGATGTCTCTGTTTTAATCAGTACTATCAGTCTGGTCCAGTCAGAAGATAGAAAAGGCATGGTGGGTTCAATGGGAAGGTTTAATATAAAGGAGGATTAAACTCTTTGATACACAAGTAGGGCCTAAGGAGAGTAACCAGTTTGGAAGAGACCCCCCCTGCACCAAAGCTGGGTTTGGTCCTCAGTAGAGAAGCTGTAGTTCAGCCCACCTGATAGCAGAGAAGTGCACTACTTTGCAGATGCTGGGCGTGCAGGAAGCAACCCTCCAGAGTGCAGGCAAGGTACAGGCAATCCGCAGGTCGTGGCCTGTATAGAGAGAGCCATGATTCAGTAGAAACCCTCCAGGCTACAGGCAAAGCTTATTTGTGGGCCTGCAGAGGGAATAAGGGTACCAGCATGGGTGGGTGGTCTTGGGGCTCTGGTTTCCATGTCAAGAGGGCCTTAGAAAAGTTACCACCAAGCCAAGCCGAAGCTGCAGTGTCATGGAGGACCTGCCTGCTCTGGGAATGTGGCCAGGGAAGAGCTTCATTTGATGACCTTCCCCGAACACTCCTGCCCTGTAGAGCAGCCAGAAGCATCTCCCTCCAGCATCCTCTACTGAGAAAGCCTAAGAGAAGAGATGATTAGAGGACCTCTGTCCGTGAGAGCAGAGCATACACGAGTGAATTTGGAGCTGAGAGGAAGTCAAGTGATACTTTTATGATGCAGGAGAAATTCTGATGCTCTAGGCACTCATATTTTTCAGAATTGGAAAAACACACTGCCTCTGTGCTTGTCCATCCCTTCCATGCTTTAGCCAAAGATCCTTACTTTCTTACTGTTCAGATGGTTGCAGAACAGGTTGCCGGCCTCATGCAGAGTCAGACCTTAATGTGTACCTAGTGGTTCCCTCATTACCTACAGGGAGGTTCGTACTTTTCTTCTAAAATAAACAAAAGATCCTCTTTAGGCAAAAAATAATTAAGAAAAATAGATAACCTTAAAATAAATTTTTTCTGTTTGTAAGATTAATGCTAGAATTTTTAATTCAGAAACATAAGAAGGAAATTTAAATTACTTGCTAAAATGTAAGGATACCTTCTGTTAACACTCTAGTGACTTCATTCTAACCATGTATATATGTTTGTGTGTGTGCTTATACATACATTTTCTTTCCCCACAGATTTGGAGTAAAAGTCTTTCCCTCCAACTTTCCCCCCGATTCAATATTATATGGGCATTTCCTCATGCCACTGAATTTTCATAACTGCTTTAAATGGCTGCATGGTTTTTCATTGAATGGATGAACCATAGTTTATTTAACTATTTCTCAGTTGTTGGACATTCAGATTCATATTTTTCCTGTTAAAAAGAGCACTGCAGTGAACATGTGTAAATATTGTGTGTAGCTCTTATTAGTTACTAAGAAGGAAATATCAAAATGTGGTAATGTCACTCATAATGTAGAGCTGCTTCTAAAACAGAAATGGCTTTTCTAGTTGAGATATTTTACATAATTATTTCTTTGCATTTGTCTGCCAAGCAGGCTTCAGTCTCCATTTGACAGTGAGAGGCTTTATGTAACCTGTTCTAAAACTTATTTCTCCCAGCATTCGTGTTTCCACCTGGAACAGACTGAACTCCTTGAAGAATGGTGTGCTGAAGTCTGCCTTAAAATCCGCCATGGCCCACGACCCCATCTCCCCAGTGCTCTCTGAGCCTCACCTGGACGCTGTGGACCAGCGGCTGCTGAGTGTCCTGGCCACTGTCAAGCAGTGCACTGACCAGTTTGGGATGGACACTGTGTTGGTGGAAGACAGGATGCCTCTCTCGCACTTGTAATTCTCCACAAAATAAGTGAAACTGCTTTTTACAAAGATAGAGAAACAGCACAATCAATTCCAGATGGTATGAGATGGATTGGAAATGGCCAGCAGCGCGTTCTGGTAATAGGGGATAGGGTGGCCTTGGATTTCTTTGGTGTTTGCTATAGTAGAAGCTAAAGCGAAGACTTACAAGCTTCAGACCACGGAACCGTACCTGCTGAATCACCTTCAGACTTCCTTGGCGTTTGCCCACTCTTGGCGGTGGGCGGCACAGTTGGTCAGTCTTAATTTCTCATGCCAAAGGATGAAGAGCGGTGTGACGTTCAACTAGGTTAATGCTGGGTTTGGTTCTGGAGTATGTATTTGAAGTTCATCCTTATAGTCCTTTCTCCACACTTGTGGATCTTCCAGAAACACTTCACAATCTCTCGAGTCCCTTTTTTCCAGGATTAGTCAAATTGGGGGTTTTACTGCTTCCTGGGGAGTGGCAACAAGGAACCCGGCATTCTGTTGAGCCAAAGTAGTATGCTCTGTTGGAGGGACTATGCTTTTAAGGTAGAATTAGAGGGAAGGACAAAAGCAGGAAGGATGTTTGGGCTTTTAAGTGAGAAGGTGGTAGCGCTTTTGATGATTCTTAAAGGAGGGAAGAAAAGAGAGAGACCTACCTGCTTGGTAGAACCAGAATCAAGGAGGTGATAGAATTAGTGAAAAACAGGTTCCCCTGTATTTAAGTGCTTAACATATAAAAGCAAGCATGACTTGTACCTAAGTAAGATTTGCATTCTCATGGTTATGTCCAAATTAATCCAAAAAAATTGTCTGTAGAACCTACTGTTACAGCCCAAGCACAATTCTGTTATGGAGGCTTACTTTCTTTTTTCCCCAAACAGGCAGATCCTTTGCAGATTAACAAAACAAACTGAAAATAACACCTTGAGTAAGAGTTAGGTTGCCTGTGATCTCTGCCATCCTGATTTCCAAAATGAACTTTCACTTCTGTCTTCAAGGTTTTTAGTTGTTAAAACTGTTGTTCCTGAGAGACTGGCGATCCTTATTTGTGCCTTTCTTAGGGGAAAAGCCAGCTCACTCCTGTAGCTAATAGTTCACATACTGCTGGTGGCTCGACCTGTCTAGTGATTTGGGCAGAAGGCTAGAAACAAAGATTTTAAGCCTTCTGAGCCTTAAAATTAAGGTGGTTACCGGGAAGAGCCTTAAGATTTTGATTTATGTCATACCCTGTTTTCATCATTTAATCTTGTTCTGAACCCATGAGGTACTATTGTTCTTCTGTCTTCTGTTAGCACTTTCAAATATCAGGTTGCTAAAACAGGCTTAGTTGTGTGTTCTGGCCAAGTGATTTTGACGTGTAACCAGTTGCATTAAAATATAGGGCGAGGAGAGCTGGCCTGGTGAGTCCACTTGTGCGTCCTCAGAGCTGGAAGCTTCTCTCCTGCATTTTGTCTGGGGACTCTTCTGGTTTTGACTTCTGTGAAGCAAAGACTAATTTTTAAACAGTGTGGTTGAACAAATTTACTGCCAGCCACTGGAGACCAATTTTAGGTAACCACCCTTTCAAAAACGGTTTAGAATTTATGCTCCAGTTTTCTCAAATTGAAAGTCAACTGAGTACCCAGTAACTACTTTAAAGTAACATGAAATTAGGATACTTTTGTGCTTAGTTTGTACATTTGGAGATGTACACAGAATGGGCTGAGTTATTTTTTAAAAGGTTTTGGATTTATGAAGACATCAGCACAAAACACTGAGCTCGTGCTAACAGGAGGAGGCACTGACTCCAGTTTTAAAGTCATGTACTGTGTGCAGCCAGGGAAGTACACATTTGAGCTTGAGAATACCTTGGATGGTGCTCACCTCAAAGCATCAGGGAGCCAATAAGAAGGTAGTCAGTGCTGCTTTGCTTGATAAATGTTAGTTGAACTAATTCTTTCAAACACGTGATGTTGTTCTTTGGTATGCCCCAGTGGAATTAAGAACTGTTCTCAAACTCGGGAACTTTATTCATAATGCTGAAGGCAGAAGATTCTGTTGAGGAAAAATACAGGAGGGAAGGCTGCTTTGAAAACGTCTCATTCTTTTTTCCAAACACTGCTTCATTCTCCTTCCCTATTTTAATATGATCTTAAAAGGTGTTCAGATATATAGTGGTTAAAGTTAGAATTTTGCTAAGAGAGTGGTGTGAACTGATGCTTAGAATATTAATTTATGTTCTAAGTCAATTTTAGATTAAGCTGAGAAAGCGTGTTTAGATAAATCTCGGAGAAAACCAACCATAAGCTCTTAGTCCTAAAATTCATAAACACTATATTCTGATTCAAAAAAGAGGTAGATATTGTTTTTTAAAGTTTTGTAACACTGTCCTTTTGATGGTTTATCTTTTAAAATTGAAGGTTGTTATAATCAGACAGGTCATTGGAAGGGTTTTTGGTTAGTCTTAAGTTGGATATGCCAGCTAACATCTAAAGATAAAAATGGATACATTTCAATATTCTAAAACGAAGAAAATCAGAACTGAGTAGCATTTCTGCACTCCTTCTACTTTTTAAATATATTTATTCCAGAGTTTTGGGGAATATGGGTATAGAGGCTTCATTCTAAAATTGTTCTTTAATATGAAGGTGTATTATTAGTTTGGGGTAAATAATTTTTTGTGCAAAACAAATTAATAGACAGGATCTGACTTGCTCAGAGTATTGCTTAATAATATATTAATTAGGCATTTCTCTCTATTTGCTCTCAGGATTTATATGTCAAATGAAATGTAATAAGGAAATGGGAGAATTCAGGTACATCCATTATGTACTGTTTGGGGCAAGATAAATCTTCTATATGGCAAAATTTCAGCGTCACCTGAAAGCCACATGTTCTTCCAAAGAAATCCATCTTTTCTTAAAAAAAAAAACAGGCTTTCGGCCTTCCCCTCCTATCCACCATGTTCCTTCACCCTCTCTTCTCCACGGCTTCCATATTCTCATTTGACCAGTCCATGACCACACCTCAAATGATGGTAAACAGCATCTGTCGTTTTGTGAGCTTGGGCTTCAGGAAACATGAGTCAAGGTATATGTATGTATATAGTCATATATGTATTCTAACAAGAAAAAAATATTTATTTTCACACAGGGAAACACTGACTTATGTTGCTGAAGAACCTGAAGCTAATAAAAGGTTCTCAGTCTCTGAACGTGAACCTAAGTGACATAAAGACCAGCTATTCAGGAAACAATACCATGCTAGCCAGGGCCGGTGCCCGAGGCAGACAAACCAGCCTCATAAGACTGCTGCTGTACAGCAGGGAAGGGCCAGTTTTCCTCCCTTCCACTCCTCAAGTCTGGGTTGAAAAGGTGGGGCTGGATACTGTACTGCCACAGGTTTTTAAGGAACTAAGGTATTGCTCAAAAATACAGAATGTTTAGGGGGGGAGTCTGGGAATAATTTACCGGGAAATAATTTATTTGCTTAAGAGAGAGGTGTAAAAACCACGACCCTCGGTTCTGATCTGCCAAGGATTTCCTCTCAGAGCTTTTGCACAAATAGAGGTTGTGCTTGGTAAGACATCAAACAAGACAGATATGCACCTAAATTTCTAATGTGTTCTATGGGTTTCAATTCTGAAAAAAAAAAGACAATGAATAAAGATTTTAATAAGTACCAACGTATCATCTTTTCCTCTTATTATCCCCCCACCCCGCCTGCTGGTTCAGGGTATTGTTTTCAATTCAAGTTTCCATTTTTGTTAGGGGACAGAAGATTACATCTTCTGCATCTGCATAAACTTCCACAGGGGTTGTTTCACAGAAACAACGACAGATAAGACCTTTACACTTCTCATTACACTTTGCTGCTTCTCTTTACACTTCTCAGTTGCCTATTAGGTTGTGACAGAACCAAGATTTTCAGTAGGATAACTCTTAGGTGCTTTTTATTTAATACTTAACTCCATTCTTGCAGCTTCTTCAAAGAATTGTGAATCCCAAAGAATTTGTCAGCACATTACCATAGAGGCCTGGAAGACAAGACCAGGTCCTGATAATGATTCTTGGGACACCCAGACTTTTAAATTTTGTAATAGAAATGCGACATCATAAACCTCAACAAGACAACTGAGTAGAGTTCTCAAGATTTTGACTTGATTTGTAGCATTTTTGTTTGTGCCAGTTTTACTCACTTGTGCTTGAATACAAAAGGGAGGCTGAAGCCTCAAACATGTTCCTTACTGATTCACCTTATACAGTCCTTTTATAGGTGAGATTTCAGGCTTAGTTTTCTTCTCAGACATTCCATAAAGTCCACTATTGAAGCCTAGAAAGGCATCTGGGAGTAGCAAGGGAGTGGTTCTATTAATATTATGGGCTTATTTTTACCCAGTGTATTTCTTATAAAAATGATTTTTAGCAGCTCTCATTTTATAAAATAGAGACAAGTATGGTCATAACCACTGATTTAGCATGGGTGAGTTTTGTAAGATAATCTGCTTTATAAATTCCAGGAAATAAGAGAATGAAGTTAACAGTTGTAAAGATTGTTTTCAAGGCAGGTATTGCTCTTGATGGCCTGCAGCAGGTGGGGAGGTTGTCTATTGCAAAGCTAGGTTCCATCCAGATGACCTCAGTAAAGGTGCTATGTGTCCATTTGCTCTTTGAAAGTCTGTGCTAAAATGCATATTCTGATTGAGTAGGTTTGGGACCTGAGTTTGCATTTCTAACAAGCTTCAGGGCAGTGCCAAAGCCAATGGTTCTTGGGCTATTCTAGAGTAAGATTGAGTTTGCTTGCTTAGGAAACACAGCTGCCTGTAGTTCTCATAAGAGCCACTAGATGTCTCCATCATCCATGAGATCTTGCTCCTAGTTTTACATCCAGGGGTCTCCAAGCACTGAGAATGAAATAGCAAATTTACTGAAAGTAGAGGCTTATCTCGGAGAAGGCAATGGCAAGCCACTCCAGTACTCTTGCCTAGAAAATCGCATGGACAGAGGAGCCTGGTGGGCTGCAGTCCATGGGGTCGCTACTAGTCGAACACGACTGAGCGACTTCACTTTCACTTTTCACTTTCATGCATTGGAGAAGGAAATGGCAATCCACTCCTGTGTTCTTGCCTGGAGAATCCCAGGGACGGCAGAGCCTGGTCGGCTGCCGTCTATGGGGTCGCACAGAGTCGGACACGATTGAAGCGATGTAGCAGCAGCAGAGGCTTATCTACGAACTGGTGTTTGGATTCATTGTTTCTACCTGAGACTGACTTTGGCTGAAAAAAAAAAAAAGTTGAGTCTTTTAGGAAAAAGATGTCTTGAAATCAAATTGTCCAAGAACTTCCAAGCGACCTGCTTTATTTATACTGTGAAATGTAAACTCAAAATCCAGTCTCAACTATTATCAGTTAATCCTCCATGAAAGTTACCAGTAGAGAATTATTTCCACAGTCTTAAAACTTGATTTTTTTTTTTTAAGAAACCAGGGTAAATACTAATTATTTTATCAGCATGAATTCACCAGTTTCTTCCTAGAACAAGATGGCTCTTAGGTCAGTGGCTTCAGTAACTCAGGTGATCTTTGAAAAAAAATGCAGTAAGTACTTGGGAAATCTAGCAAGTTTGGCGTTATGGAGAAGAGAGGCCCAGGAAAGAGGCCCAGAGGTCTTCTGCCAGTGGTGTCTTGAGAAGCTGTTCAGTCGTAAGCATTTCAAAGTTGCAAATTTAAGCCTAGAAAGTGCATTCAGTACTCAGCCTAGCTTGTTTTCAACAGGCTGTGATTACATTCACATGAGACCGTGATTTTTCCATGACTCTCGGGGAGTTTCCAAAATCGAAATATCTCCAGTTTGGAGCCCATTAACTTCCCCAGCTGGGGAAACCTGCTGATTGCTTGCTGCTCTGTTTCATTTCCCTCTGTAGCTCCCGGCTCCCCGTGAGACGGTTGCCTGGTTTCATCTAACAGGTTGGCAGGAAGTTGATCTGCAGACACGGGACAGGGCACCAGTGGGCGCCCGTATTTCGTAGTCCTCAGATGGGCCACCGGAGCCGAACGAAAGTAACTGGGTGATTGACAGTGACCATTTCAAGGCCTGACTTCAACTTCTTTGCAGCCATGATCACCCAGAATAGACTGGTGCCTGGCAGCGAGGCCCCAGTCGATTGGGCGTCGCCTGCAAGTGGCCTCGGGTTGCAGTCTCAAGAACCACTCGGTTTCGGTTCCGGCAGGAACGGTCTCGCCCTGGGTCACCTGGGAGACGAGCTCGGCCCGCCTGCAGTTCCCATGGCAACGCCAATCCCCGGCCAATCCGGGCCTCGGAAGTACGGGGGCCCGCCCTCAGGCCGGGACCCTGAAAGGGCCGGGAAGGCCCAGCGGTGGAGGGACCTGCTGCCGGCCTGGTCATGCTTGGGGGTACAGAGCGTGTGCTCTGGCTCCTGCTTCTGTCGCTGCTGCTGCCGCCCCCGAATGCGTGGGGACACGGCGGCCAGGCGAGGCCGAGGGAGGGGACCGAGGAGGCGGGCTCGGCCGGGGATTTTCTGGCCTTCCAGGGCCTGCGGGAGCGACTGAGGGCTGCCGGCGCGCTCTCCAGACGCTACTGGGCTCTCTTCAGCTGCCGCGTGTGGCCTGAGGGCTGTGGGGAGGATGAGGAGGCGTCTGCGCGGCCCCCGGGTAAGGCCCTCGGGCTCAGGAGGGCGGGAGCGGGCGGGCGGGCGGGATGCGCGAGGCCCGCTGGGATCCGGCCGCGGCGTTCAGAGCCTCGCGCCTGTCCTGGGCCGTCGCGATCGGGGTCACCAGACGAGAGCCTTAGCCGCCAGCTCTGCTGTTCCGCCCAGCCTTTAGGCCGGGCTAAGAGCAGGGCAGCCTCTGCGGAACCAGGAACCCTCATCACTGCCGCCGCCGCTGCCCCCAGCTCTGGCCCTGCGTCCTTATGCAGACGAGCCAGGGGATCCTGGCTGCACTCCCCGCCCGTTCCTGGCTCTTCCAGACACGGCTTACACTTCCCTGCTGTCTTCGAACCTGCCCTGCCATTATTCCAAGGAGCTGCTCTTGTCCACATTCTTGATGACTTTAAGGAAAATCCCCAGTTGGGCACTCCCCTCAAGTACCTTGTCCTCCTCCTCTGCTGCTTGCAGAAGCCGAAGCTGGGCTACGAGTCCCCCAGACCAGAGTTCTGAAGCCGAAGCTGGGCTACGAGTCACCCAGACCTGAGTTCTGATTTATTCTCTTGTCACTGATAAACTGTGAGGCAGGGTTGTCACATCAATGTCCTGGCCCTGGTGGTCTCTGAGACTCCTTGCAGTGGATGTCGTTAACTCTAGGTTCTGTAATGGTAATCCTGCAGTTGTGCTAGAAACATCTTTCATTAAAATTAAAATAAAAGTTCTTTTTTGGGGGGGTGGGGAGGGGAGCAGGGCCTCCAGACATGAGGGATCTTAGTTCCCCAACCAGGGATCCAACCTATGCTCCCTGCATTGGACGTACAGATTCTTAACCACTGCACTACCAGGGAAGTCCCTAAATCAAAAGTTCTAAATTCCAGTGAATGGTTTTTGTTTCATTTTTGCCAATGCTCAGTATATTCAAATTGACATCTGATAGAAGAATGGAGCCTAGCTGGCTACTGTCCATGGGGTCACAACTTAGCGACTGAACAGCAGCAAAAGAATTGAGACACTTGGGGTTGGCCGTGATCAGATGATTCTGTAATCATCTGTAATCCAGCATGACAATCACCAGTTACTGTTTGTCTCCCTCGGAGACCGCAAACTCCTTGCAGTCAGGGCCTGGGTAACTTACACTTTGGCACAAAATAAGATTTATTGTTGAGTAAATTGAGCTTTTGCTGCAACTAGAGCTGCATCTATAGCAAGGCCATCTACTTCCTCATACTGGAGATGCCCACCTGAGCCCATTCCCAGGTGCAGTGAGAGGAAGGCCCAGGGCAGAGCGGTGCGGAGTGGTTCTGGAGAGAGGACGGAAGAACAGCTCTGGTGGTTTGAAGGGAGACAGTGGTGAGCCCACCCTGGGCCCTGGGCTCCATTCCTGTCTCACAGCTCCTCCTTTTCCAGGCTGGAACCTTGCCCTGCTGGGCCAGCAGTACCTGGATATCTTGAGCACGTGGTCCTGCAGCTTCTGGGACTGCTGCGACAGAGGGGACTGCAGGATCATCAACAACTTCACAGGTTAGACCTCCTGTGTCACTCAGGGCCAGGAATCTGTTGGGGGAGGAGGGGCAGGCGGGGAGGCAATCTCAGCCTGCCCATAGCTGGCAGCGTGGTGGAGACCCTCCCTGTCTCCACCATGCCTCCCATACCCTGCACCCTCATGGCTGAAAGGAAGGCAGGCCTTGGCAGAGGGCTTTGCCCACATTAGCTGTTTCAGTAGGTGTTGGCTGAATTGAATTGAAATGAATAAAACAAGGGGTCCCCATATTTAGGGGGCCCTGAAGCTTCCATGCAGGAGCAACTTCATGGTAGTGGGGGGCTGGGTTCCTCCTCCAGACAGGACTCTGCCAACCCTGCTAGGGGGTGTCTTCAGAACCTTCAGAAATGGTGAAATCAATGTGGATTTCTCAAACTCTTCAGAAAATAGCACTGAATCTCTTCCACTGCAAGGTCTGCCCAGTGGTCATGAGGTCCGCAGACAGGATGGCTCCTACCTCAGAGATGCTCAGTGGTGCTCAGTCTCTCAGCCATCACCAAGTCTGGGGGGATGTACCTTTGTGCCCCTGCTCAGCGTGGCCTCTTTCCCATCCCTAGGCCTCGAGGCGGACCTGCGCGTGCGCCTGCACGGCCAGCACCTGGCCCAGGAGCTGGTCCTGACAGCGGTGAGGGGCTACTTAGAGATGCCCCAGCCAGACAAGGCCCTGGCTCTCTCATTCCATGGCTGGTCTGGCACAGGCAAGAACTTCGTGGCGCGGATGCTGGCAGAAAACCTGTACCAGGATGGGCTGACAAGCGACTGTGTCAAGGTGTTCATCTCCACGTTGCACTTCCCTCACCCCAAGAATGTGGACCTGTACGAGGTGAGGCCGGCCGTGCTGAGGAGCTAGGGTGAGGGCTTGGGCCCAGCAGAGGCCTGGGCAGCTGAGACACAGGCCTGTGTGCTGGGAGGGAGGCTGAAGCCAGCCCTCGGTGTGGGGGTTGGAGGACAGCGGGGTGGGGGGGACGATGCAGTGAAACCTGTTACCCACAGAGACAGCTACTCAACAGGTGAGGCCCAGGAGGGCACTGAGCTTAACCGGAGAATCCATGTGTTTAATTTGTCAACAGAAGTAGTGGAAGTGCCTGAGGAAGTGTGAAATAGCAAGCAAGAGCTTTATTGTAATCTCCCCACACGGACACAACCAGTTAGCATTTTGGTGTACTTCCTTGAAGCTGTTCCCCTCTGCTCTTTAATGTCTTTATAACTTATATTGGACAGAAAGTTGCATGTTCCACAATTTTTTTTAAAGAGGCTTCTCAAAAGTGGTTTTTCCACAGCTTCCCAAAAGTATTCATTTCGTGCCAAAAGGTGG
This sequence comes from Moschus berezovskii, assembly GCF_049115385.1. Lineage (NCBI taxonomy): Eukaryota > Metazoa > Chordata > Mammalia > Artiodactyla > Moschidae > Moschus > Moschus berezovskii. Next base: position 31,768,553 of record NC_142476.1, on the reverse strand, counting down.
ACTCATCACATACAAAAAGTTTCTGCTGCTCTGCTATTTTGGGTTTTGTTCATTCAGACATGTTAGCCATGCAATGACCAAACCCCTCTGCAGCCTGACAGAGGTGACTGTGTCTATCTTTGGCTTTTAGTTTCAGTATTTGGAGTGTGTTAACCTGGGAAGATTATGTAACTTTGAGGACAGATTGCCCAAGTCAACTAGCAGTTTCAGTGTGGCCTGGCAGGGCAGGCTGCTGGTCAGGCCTCCCAAGAAAGAGCTAGCTGGTTTTGCAGTAAAACACCTGTGACTCTCAGCTTCCCCACTGTGGAAATCGACACGTTCATACTCTCACACCCACACACTGGGGAGATGGGGCTGGTACATGGAGACTGTGGGCTCTCCTCAAACACCTCTCCCTTGGGGAGGGAAGTGGGAGGGATGTTCAAGAGAGGACGCGGGTAAACCTATGGCTAATTCATGTTTGGTAGAAACCAACACAATACTCTAAATCAATTATCCTTCAATTAAAAATTAATTAAAAATAAACACCTCTCCCTGGGGCAGGAGCTGGCCCTGTTCTCCTGGGGAACCCTGCAGAGCAGCATCTTTTCAGTCCAGGGCTTACTATCCTGCCTGCGGTGGGGAATCCCAGTTTTGAGTTGGGTCCCTCGGGCACCAGGCTAGACTGAGATCTCAGGGAAGAAGCTGGTGGGTGCTCTGCTCCTGGGAGTTCAAGACAGGGCTGCCTCTGGGCACCCGAGCCTGTCTCTACCTGTCATCCCTGTGTGACAGCCTGACTGCTACCCCTGGGGAGGGTGAGTTAGCAGTTAGTTCTGGGATGGAACCTCATCCTGGAGGGGAAGAAGCAGGGCTGGAGCCATTTCCCAAGGTCCTTTCCCCAGGCTGGCTCCACTAGTTGGCTTTTAAATCCCAGGGTGCAGGAGAATCACCTGGGAGGCTTGTTAGAGGATGCCCTAGCTCCATCCCCAGAGGTTTAGATTGGTGGTTCTGTGGTGGAAACCAGCTTCAGGTGATCCATTGTAGACGCCCTGGGGAAACCAGCGCCTCACTAGGGCCCTCAGGGCCGGGAGGTGCCTCCCACTGCTCCCCAGCAGCTCCCCGTGTTCTGTGCAGGAGGAGCTGACGGACCAGATCAGGAAGACGCAGGAGCACTGTCGCCAGACCCTGTTCATTTTAGACGAGGCTGAGAAGCTGCACCCAGGACTGCTGGAGGCCCTCAGGCCACACCTGGAACGCCGGGCCCCCAGCAACCACAGAGCCGAGTCCAAGAGAACCATCTTTCTTTTTCTCAGGTGAGGCCTGAGAAACAAAAGTCAGAAGGATTGAGTGAGGGGAGGAAGAACCCTGTCCGGGCAGTGTGTGTGCCAAGCTTGGGAGCTGCGGGGGTGGGGGTAGGGGTGTTTCCATGCTCTCCTAGGCTGCCTACCCTTTTCCGCAAGGGAAACCAACACAAACTCCAGGAGAGAAAACAAGCCCAGCTGCTTGGGTGGCAGCAAGGGTGGGGAGCCTTAGGTCTCCTGCCTTGATTCTACCAAACACTTCTGAAGGATTCTGACCCCACCCCCACCACCAGCACAGGCCAACTAACTACCGGGACCAGCCTGGGGAAGACCCAGCCGTCCCTTATCTGGCCTCCTCCCTGTTTTTCAGGATGGGGAAGCTCCCTCAGACTCCCCAGTTAGTACATGGCCTCTTGAGGGAGGGATACTGGGAGTCCCCTCTTAGATGGACATTAAGTGGTTTTTTTAAATTGAAGTATAATTGACATATTAGTTTCAGGTGTATAATTAATTTGCTATTTGTTTATACTGTGAGCTGAGCACAATAAGTTTAGTTAACATCTGCACCATACATAGTTATAAAACCTTTTTGTTCCTGTGATGAGAACTTTCAAGGTGTACTCTTCCCAGCAACTTCCAAATATGCAATGCAGTATTATTTACTAAAGCCACCATGCTGTACATTACATCCCCATGAGTTACTACTTGAAGTTTGTACAGTATTCATCTTATTTTTTTTTCTCTTTCTGACCTATTTCACTCAGCATAATACCTTCCCAACATGGGTCCACCCATGTTGTTGCAAATAGCAAGATTTCCTTCTTTTTAATGGCTGAATAATAATCTATTATATATGCATTTTTTTCCTTTATCCATTCATCAGAACCCCAGGGACGGGAGAGCCTGATGGGCTGCTGTCTCTGGGGTCACAGAGTCGGACACAACTGAAGTGACTTAGCAGCAGCAGCATCCATTCATCTGTTGATGGACACATGTCATTTCTTGGCCATCGTAAATAATGCTACAGTGAACATGGGGGTGCAGATATCTCCTTGAGTATTTTCATTCTCTTCAGGTAAATATCTAGAAGTAGAATTGCTGGATCATGTGGTAGTCCTGTTTTTAATTTCTTGAGGAACTTCCATACTGTTTTCCATAGTGGTTGCACCCGTTTACATTCCCACCAGTGATGCACAGAGGGTCCCTTTTCTCCACAGCCTTACCAACACTGGTTATTTCTGATCTCTTTGATGATAGGCCTTCTAACAGGTATGAGGTGGTATCTCATTGTAGTTTTTGATTTGCATTTCCCTCGTGATTACTGATGTTGAGTACCTTTTCATGTCTCTGTTGACCACTTATATGTCTTCTTTGGGAAGATGTCTATTCAGAGCTTTGTTCATTTTTTCATTAAATTATTTTTTTGCTGTTGAGTCATATGAAGTCTTTATAGATTTTGAATACTAACCTGTTATCAGGTATATGATTTGCAAGTATTTTCTCCCATTTGGTAGGTTTCCTTTTTGTTTTGTTGATGGTTTCCTTTGCTATGCAAAAGCTTTTGGTTTGATGTAGTCCAGTTGTTTATATTTTTGCTTTTGTCGCCTTTTGCTTTTAGTGTGAAATCCAAAAAATAATTGCCAAGATCACTGTCAAGGAAATTACCACTTGTGCTTTCTTCTAGGAGTTTTATGGTTTCAGGTTTTAAGTTCAAGTCTTTAATCCATTTTTTTTCTTCATTTTATTTTATATTGGAGTATAATTGATTAACAATGTGTTAGTTTCAGGTGTTCAGCAAAGTAATTCAGTTATACATGTATCCTTTTTCAAATTCTTTTCCCATTTAGGCTATCAGAGTATTGAGCATAGTACCAACAATAAGTCCTTGTTGGTTATCTATTTTAAATATAGTAGTGTGTACATGTCAGAGAAGGCGATGGCACCCCACTCCAGTACTCCTGCCTGGAAAATCCCATGGACGGAGGAGCCTGGTAGGCTGCAGTCCATGGAGTTGCTAAGAGTTCGACAGGACTGAGCAACTTCACTTTCACTTTTCACTTTCATGCATTGGAGAAGGAAATGGCAACCCACTCCAATGCTCTTGCCTGGAGAATCCCAGGGACGGGGGAGCCTGGTGGGCTGCTGTCTATGGGGTCGCACAGGGTTGGACACAGCTGAAGCGACTTAGCAGCAGCAGCAGCAGTGTGTACGTATATATCTCAAACTTCTAATTTATTCAGCCCCCCAACCACGTTTCCCCATAGTAACCTTAAGTTTGTTTTCTAAGTCCGTGAGTCTGTTTCTGTTTTGTAATAAATTCATTTGTATCATTTTTTAATTCCACATATAAGCAATATCATATGATATTTGTCTTCATCTGACTAATCTCTGGATCCATCCAAGTTGCTGCAAATGGCATTATTTCATTATGTAATGGATGAGTAATATTCCATTGTATATATGTATCAGTCTTCTTTATCCATTCTTCTGTCAATGGACATTTACATGCATGGATTTATTTCTGGGGTATCAATCCTCTTTCATTGATCTATATTTCTGTTTTTGTGCCAGTACCATACTGTCTTGATTACTGTAGCTTTGTAGTATAGTCTGAAGGCAGAGAGCCTAATTCCTCCAGCTGTTTTTCTTTTTCAAGATTGTTTTGGCTATCTGGAGTCTTTTGTTGTGTCTCCATACAAATTTTTAAAATTTTAGTTCTATTTTTGTGAAAAATATCATTGGTAATTGATATGGATTGCATTGAATCTGTAGCTTGCCTTGAGTAGTACAGTTATTTTGACAGTATTGATTCTTCCAATATAAAAACATGATATATCTCCCATCTGTGTCATCTTTACTTTCTTTCATCAGTGTCTTATAATTTTTGGAGTACAGGTCTTTTACCTCCTTCAGTTCAGTTCAGTCGCTCAGTCGTGTCCGACTCTTTGCAACCCCATGAATCACAGCATGCCAGGCCTCCCTGTCCATCACCAACTCCCTGAGTTCACTCAAACTCATGTCCACAGAGTCGGTGATGCCATCCAGCCATCTCATTCTCTGTCGTCCCCTTCTCCTCCTGCCCCCAATCCCTCCCAGCATCAGAGCCTTTTCCAGTGAGTCAACTCTTCGAATGAGGTGGCCAAAGTATTGAAGTTTCAGCTTCAGCATCAGTCCTTCCAATGAAAACCCAGGATTGATCTCCTTCAGAATGGACTGGTTGGATCTCCTTGCAGTCCAAGGGACTCTCAAGAGTCTTCTCCAGCACCACAGTTCAAAAGCATCAATTCTTCGGCCATCAGCTTTCTTCACAGTCCAACTCTCACATCCATATATGACCACAGGAAAAACCATAGCCTTGACAAGACGGACCTTGGTTGGCAAAGTAATGTCTCTGCTTTTTAATATGCTATCTAGGTTGGTCATAACTTTCCTTCCAAGGAGTAAGCGTCTTTTAATTTCATGGCTGTAATCAGCATCCACAGTGATTTTGGAGCTCAAAAAAATAAAGTCTGACACTGTTTCCCCATCTATTTCCCATGAAGCGATGGGACCAGATGCCATGATCTTCGTTTTCTGAATGTTGAGCTTCAAGCCAACCTTTTCACTCTCCTCTTTCACTTTCATCAAGAGGCTTTTGAGTTCCTCTTCACTTTCTGCCATAAGGGTGGTGTCATCTGCATATCTGAGGTTATTGATATTTCTCCTGCAATCTTGATTCCAGCTTGTGCTTCTTCCAGCCCAGCGTTCCTCATGATGTACTCTGCATATTAGTTAAATAAGCAGGGTGACAATATACAACTTAGATAGGTTTATTCCTAGGTATTTTATTATTTCTAATGTTAAATGGCGTTGTTTAATTTCCCTTTCTGATCTTTGTTAGTATATAGAAATGCAACAGATTTCTGTGTGTTAATTTTGTATCCTGCTACTTTACTGAATTCATTAATGAACTCTAGTCATTTTCCGGTAGGATCTTTAGGTATGTATGTATAGTATGTCATCTGCACACAGTGACAGTTTTACTTCTTTTCCAATTTTAATTCCTTTTATTTCTTTTTCTATCTTTTTCTTCTCTGATTACCATGGGTAGGACTTCCAAAATTATGTTGAATAAAAGTGGCAAGAGAGGACATCCTAGTCTTGCTCCTCATCTCACAGGAAATGCTTTCAGCTTTTCATCATCGAGTATATTACCTGTAACTTTGTCATATATGGCCTTATTATTATGTTGAGGTATGTTCCCTCTTTGCCTACTTTCTGGAGAGTTTTTATCATAAATGAGTGTTGAATTTTGTCAGAAACATTTTCTGCAACTATTAAGATGATCATATGGTTTTTATTCTTCAGTTTGTTCATGTGGTATATCACACTGATTTGCAGATATTAAAAAATCCTTGCATCGCTGGGATAAATACCCCTTCATCATATTCACGTACTGTTGGCTTTCATTTGCTAGTGTTTTGTTGAGGATTTTTGTGACTGTGTTCATCAGTGATATTGACCTCTAATTCTTTTTTTGTGGTATCTTTGTCTGATGAGCTTCATAATGATGGAGCTTCATAATGAGTTTGGGAGTGTTCTTTTCTCTGCGATTTGGAATAATTTTAGAAACTATTTTCTAAATGTTTGATAGAATTTGCCTGTGCACCATCTGATCCTGGACTTTGGTTTCTTGGGAGTTTTCAATCACAGTTTCAATTTCAGTACTTGTGATTGGTTCCTATTTTCTGTTTCTTCCTGAGTCAGTCTTGGGAGATTGTACCTTTCTAAGAATTTCTCCATTTCTTCTAGGTTGTCCATTTTTTTAGCATATAGTTATTTGTAGTAATCTCTTATTTTATTTCTGCTCTGATCTTTATGATTTATTTCCTTCTACTAACTTTGGATTTTGTTCTTCTTTCTCTAGCTTTAGGTGTAAGGTTAGGTTGTTTATGATTTTTCTTATTTCCTGAGGTAAGATTGTATTGCTATAAACTTTTTTTTTTTTTTTGCTGCTTTTGCTACATCCTCTAGGTTTTGGATTATAGTGCTTTCATTTTCATTTCTGTCTAGGTATTTTTTCATTTCCTCTTTGATTTCTTCAGTGATTCATTGGTTCTTTAGTAGCATATATTGTTTAGCCTCCAGGTGTTTGTGGGGTTTTTTTTTTTAACAGGTTTTTTTCTTATAGTTGATTTCTAATCTCATAGCATTGTTTAGAAAAGAGGCTTCATATGGTTTCAGTTTTTTTAAATTTACTGGGGGTCACTTTGTAGCCCAGCATGTGATCAGTTCTAGAGAATGTTCTATCTGCACTTGAGAAGAATGCTGCTTTTATATGGAATGCTCGATGAATATCAATTAAATCCAACTGGCCCAATGTATCTTCTTCTTCTGTCAGGTCCATACCATTTCTGTCCTTTATCGAGCCCATCTTTGCATGAAATGTTCCCTTGATATCTCTAATTTTCTTGAAGAGATCTCGTTTTTCCTATTCTATTGTTTTCCTCTATTTCTTTGCATTGATCGCTGAGGAAGGCTTTCTTATCTCTCCTTGCTATTCTTTGGAACTCTGCATTCAGATGCTTATATCTTTCCTTTTCTCCTTTGCTTTTCGCTTCTCGTCTTTTCACAGATATTTGTAAGGCCTCCTCAGACAGCCATTTTGCTTTTTTGCATTTCTTTTCCATGGGGATGGTCTTGGTCCCTGTCTCCTGTACAATGTCACGAACCTCCGTCCAGAGTTCATCAGGCACTCTATGTATCAGATCGAGTCCTTTAAATCTATTTCTCACTTCCACTGTATAATCATAAGGGATTTGATTTAGGTCTTATCTGAATGGTCTAGTAGTTTTCCCTACTTTCTTCAATTTAAGTCTGAATTTGGTAATGAGGAGTTCATGATCTGAGCCACAGTCAGCTCCTGGTCTTGTTTTTGCTAACTGTATAGAGCTTCTCCATCTTTGGCTGCAAAGAATATAATCAGTCTGATTTCAGTGTTGACCATCTGGTGATGTCCATGTGTAGAGTCTTCTCTTGTGTTGTTGGAAGAGGGTGTTTGCTATGACCAGTGCGTTCTCTTGGCAAAACTCTATTAGCCTTTGCCCTGCTTCATTTCGTGCTCCAAGGCCAAATTTGCCTGTTACTCCAGGTGTTTCGCGACTTCCTACTTTTGCATTCCAGTCCCCTATAATGAAAAGGACATCTTTTTTGGGTGTTAGTTCTAAAAGGTCTTGTAGGTCTTCATAGAGCTGTTCAACTTCGGCTTCTTCAGCATTACTGGTTGGGGCATAGACTCGGATTACTGTAATATTGAATGGTTTGCCTTGGAAATGAACAGAAATCATTCTGTCGTTTTTAAGATTGCATCCAAGTACTGCATTTAGTACTCTTTTGTTGACCATGATGGCTATTCCATTTCTTCTAAGGGATTCCTGCCCACAGTAATAGATACAATGGTCATCTGAGTTAAATTCACCCATTCCAGTGCATTTTAGTTCAGTGATTCCTAGAATGTCTACGTTCACTCTTGTCATCTCCTGTTTGACCACTTCCAATTTGCCTTGATTCATGGGCCTAACATTCCAGGTTCCTATGCAATAATGCTCTTCACAGCATCGGACCTTGCTTCTATCACCAGTCACATCCACAACTGGGTATTTGTTTTGCTTTGGTTCCATCCCTTCATTCTTTCTGGAGTTATTTCCCCACTGATCTCCAGTAGCATACTGGGCACCCACCCACCTGGGGAATTCCTCATTCAGTATCCTATCATTTTGCCTTTTGATACTGTTCATGGGGTTCTCAAGGCAAGTATACTGAAGTGGTTTGCCATTCCTTCTCCAGTGGACCACATGCTGTCAGACCTCTCCACCATGACCCGTCCGTCTTGGGTGGCCCCACATGGCATGGCTTAGTTTCACTGAGGTAGACAGGGCTGTGGTCCACGTGATCAGATCAACTAGTTTTCTGTGATTATGATTTCAGTGTGTCTGCGCTCTGATGCCCCGTCGCAATACCTACCATCTTATTTGGGTTTTTCTTACCTTGGTCGTGGAATATCTCTTCACAGCTGCTCCAGAAAAGCGCAGCCGCTGTACCTTATCTGGGACGTGGGGTAGCCCCTCTCGGCCACGCTTCAGTGCGTGTTCGGTTGCGCCAGCCACTGGAGCCGGCGTCTCTCGCGTCTGTGCCGCCAGGGCGGCATCTCTCGCGCCTGCGTCGCGGCATCTGTTTCTGCTTCATTGACTATGCAAAGCCTTTGACTGTGTGAATCACAATAAACTGTGGAAAATTCTGAAAGGAATGGGAATACCAGACCACCTGACCTGCCTCTTGAGAAACCTGTATGCAGGTCAGGAAGCAACAGTTAGAACTGGACATGGAACAACAGACTGGTTCCAAATAGGAAAAGGAGTACGTCAAGGTTATATATTGTCACCCTGCTTATTTAGCTTATATGCAGAGTACATCATGAGGAACGCTGGGCTGGAAGAAGCACAAGCTGGAATCAAGATTGCTGGGAGAAATATCAATAATCTCAGATATGCAGATGACACCACTCTTATGGCAGAAAGTGAAGAGGAACTCAAAAGTCTCTTGAGGAAAGTGAAAGAGGAGAGTGAAAAGGTTGGGTTGAAGCTCAACATTCAGAAGACAAAGATCATGGCATTTGGTCCCATTACTTCATGGGAAATAGATGGGGAAACAGTGTCAGACTTTATTTTTTTGGGCTCCAAAATCACTGCAGATGCTGATTGCAGCCATGAAATTAAAAGACACTTACTCCTTAGAAGGAAAGTTATGACCAACCTAGATAGTATATTAAAAAGCAGAGACATTACTTTGCCAACAAAGGTCCATCTAGTCAAGGCTATGGTTTTTCCAGTGGTCATGTATAGATGTGAGAGTTGGACTGTGAAGAAAGCTGATCGCCAAAGAATTGATGCTTTTGAACTGTGGTGCTGGAGAAGACTCTTGAGAGTCCCTTGGACTGCAAGGAGATCCAACCAGTCCATTCTGAAGGAGATCAATCCTGGGTGTTCATTGGAAGGACTGACGCTAAAGCTGAAACTCCAATACTTTGGCCACCTCATGAGACGCGTTGACTCACTGGAAGACTCTGATGCTAGGAGGGATTGGGGGCAGGAGGAGAAGGGGATGACAGAGAATGAGATGGCTGGATGGCATCACCAACTCGATGGATATGAGTTTGAGTGAACTCCAGGAGTTGGTGATGGACAGGGAGGCCTGGCGTGCTGTGGTTCATGGGGTCGCAAAGAGTCAGACACGACTGAGCGACTGAACTGAACTGAATGTATGTTTCCATATTACCCGCTCCATACATCCTACCCTCTCCTTCCTCCCCTGCCAGCCGTGTCCATAAGTCTGTTCTGTCTCCATTGCTGCTCCTCTGATAGGTTCATCAGCACCATCTTTCTAGATTCTGTATATATGCATTAGTATATATTTGTTTTTCTGACTTACTCCACTCTGTATAATAGGCTTTATGTTCACCCACCTCATTAGGACTGACTCAAATGTGTTCCTTTTTATGGCTTATATTCCATTGTATGTATGTGCCACATTTCTTTATCCATTTATCTGTCAATGGACATCTAAGGTGCTTCCATGTCCTAGCTATTGTAAATAGAGCTGCAGTGAACATTGGGGTACATGTGTCTTTTTCAATTTTGGTTTCCTCAGGGTGTAAGCCTAGTAGTGGGATTGCTGGGTTATATGATGGTTTTAATTCTAGTTCTTTAAGGAATCTCCACACTGTTCTCCATAGTGGATGTACTAGTTTGCATTCCCAGCAACAGTGTAGGAGGGTTGGTTCCATTTTCTCCACACCCTCTCCAGCATTTATTGCATGTAGACTTTTGGATAGCAGCCATTCTGACAGGCGTGAGATGGTACCTCATTGTTGTTTTGATTTGCATCTCTCTGATAATGAGTGATGTTGAGCATCTTTTCATGTGTTTGTTAGCCATCTGTATATCTTCTTTGGAGAAATGTCTGTTTAGGTCTTTTGCCAACTTTTTGGTTTTTGTTTTTCTGGTATTGAGTTGTATGAACTGCTTGTATATTTTGGAAATCAATCCTTTGTCAGTTGTTTCATTTGCTATTATTTTCTCCCATTCTGAGGGTTGTCTTTTCACCTTGTTTAAAGTTTCCTTTGCTGCACAAAAGCTTTTAAGTTTAATTCAATCCCACTTATTTTTATTTCCGTTACTCTAGAAGGTAGGTCATAGAGGATCTTGCTGTGATTTATGTCATAGTGTGTTTCTGGTCTTACATTTAGATCTTTAATCCACTTTATCTTTGAGTATGGTGTTAGGCAATGTTCTAATTTCTTTTATGCATAGCTGTCCAGTTTTCCCAGAAACACTTATTGAAGACACTTTCTTTGCCCCATTGTATATTCTTGCCTCCTTTGTCAAAAAAAGGTATTCATAGGTGCATGGGTTTGGGCTTTCTATCTTGTTTCATTGGTCTAGTGGAACATATGAATTGTGAGATTTTTTTGTTCTAGTTCTATAAAAAAAAAAAAAGCCATTGGTAATTTGATAGGGATTGCATTTAATCTGTAGATTACATTTGGTAGTATAGTCATTTTCACAGTATCGATTCTTCCAACCCAGGAACATGGAATCTCTCTCCATCTGTTTACGTCATATTTTCTTTCTTTCAGCAGTGGCTTATAGTTTTGTCTCCTTAGGTAGGTTTATTCCTAGGTATTTTATTCTTTTTGTTGCAATGGTAAAAGGGATTGATTCTTTAGTTTCCCTTTCTGATTTTTCATATAGGAATGCAAGTGATTTCTGTGTATTGATTTTGTATCACTGATTAGCTCTAGTAATTTTCTGATGGTATCTTTAGGGTTTTCTATGTACAGTATCATGTCGTCTGCAAACAGTGAGAGTTTTACTTCTTTTCCAATCTGGATTCCGTTTTTCTTCTCTGATTGCCACAGCTAGGAACTTCCAAAACTATGTTGAATAACAGCGGTGAGAGTAGGCACCCTTGTCCCTGATCTCATAGGGAATGCTTTCAGTTTTTCACCATTGAGAATAATGTTTGCTCTGGGTTTATCATACATGGCCTTTATTAAGTTGAGGTAGGTTCTTTCTATGCCCATTTTTAAAATTTTTTATCATAAACAAGTGTTTAATTTTTTCAAAAGCTTTTTCTGCATCTATTGAGATGATCATATGGTTTTTATCTTTCAATGTTAGTATGGTATATCACACTGATTTGTATATATTGAAGAACCCTTGCATCCCTGGGATACACTTGACTTGATCATGGTTTTTGATTTTTTAATGTGTTGAATTGTGTTTGCTAGAATTTTGTTGGGGATTTTTGCATACGTTATCAGTGATCAGTTTTATTTTCCTTTTTTGTGTTGTCTTTGTCTGGTTTTGGTGTCCGGGTGACGGTGGCCCCATAGAATGAGTCTGAAAGTGTTCCTTCCTGTGCAATTTTTTGGAAGAGTTTTAGAAGGATAGGCATTAGCTCTTGTCTAAATATTCACCTGTGAAGCTATCTGGCCCTGGGCTTTTGTTTTGGGGGAAAATTTTGATCACAGTGTTGGTTTCAGTGCCACAAGCAGCGTCTTGCATTCACTGGAAGCCAAACCACTCCTCCCTGCCATCACCCTCCCCCCGCAGGCCAGTACATGCTCACTTGGGGATTTCCCCCAGCTTTAGAGTACCAGTCTGGTGACTCAGCTGGTAAAGAATCTGCCTGCAATGTTGGAGACCTGTGTTTGATATCTGGGTTGGGAAGATCCCCTGCAGAAAGGACCAGGTACCCACTCCAGTATTCTGGCCTGGAGAATTCCATGGACTGTACAGTCCATGGGGTCACAAAGAGTCAGACACAACTGAGTGACTTTCACTGTGAAGAGAATTAAGGGGCCTGGTTTTCCCTCGAGGCTTGGCAAATGTGAAGGAGTAAGCTGGGATTTTGGTCTGTAAGTAAGGCTGACAGACACTGCAGTGCATTGTGAAGGAGGGCGGAGGAGCCTCCAAGGTTATTTTACGAGGAAAGCAGGGAAAGATTTTCTGCTGATTTGAGTGGTTCAGAATTAGGAGGCAAGGACAGTAAATTCTTTGAATTAGCTCTCCTCCTCAGTTGTGTATTACTCACCCGCTTTTGAGGCAGCCCGGAAGTATGGATCTCTTCCTGTTGTGGTGAATTAGGTGGGGGCTCCAAAATGCAGGGTCAGGTAAGGAGTCATCTTGGTTCCCCACGGCTTCTCCCCCAAAGCCCTGACAGGGGTGGGGACCCAGAACCACTGTTGAAGTCCTTCCTTAAGAACGGAAGGAAGCCTGGAGCCCGGCCACCTTGGGTGCCCTTTCCTATTGCAGGGATCCTTTGCCTCTGTGCATGGCTTCTTCCCTTTCTGCTGCCTGGTTCCTTCCTCCTCCTTGGCCAAGCCCACTCCTGCCTCCTGGCAATGGCTGTGGCCAACCTTTCCCCAACTTGGCCCAAGGTGCCCAGACACTGACTTTCCCACCAGTTCTCGGCATAGAAATCCTCACCCTCACTGGTGGCAGGATTTCCTAATGTGGCCCAGGTGACCCTGCTATCTCTAGGCAGACGTTGTAGTATTTTAGTCATTGACCTGCCAGCACTGCCCTCATCTAACCCACCACCTGCCCTTCCCCCCATTACCACGGCCTCTGTGCCCTGTCCAAGGCCAGAGGGTCCCAATGAGCGGACAGATGGCAGTGTGTGGGCAGGGTCTGGGGAGAAGCTGCCCCCCACTGAGCCTACTCTGGCAGGGGATGCAGAAACCCTGCTGGCCCTGAAGGAGCCTCTGAGTCCCTTGAGTAGGAGAATGCACACTGGTGACAGGAGGTGAGGACACGGCCTCCAGTTCCATTGACTCTGATGTGGGCCCAGCCTATGAGAGCCAGTGGTGCCCAACAGGCCTGGGTGGACCATCAGGACCCTGAGGACCAGCCAGACTGACCCTGTGGGGCTCAGCACCTCGCTGCCCCAGGTGGCCTCAAAGCAGCACCTCTAGACCCCATCGGGTGTTCTAGTGATGGGCGGGGGAAGACGGGGTCTCTGGACTTGATTTCTACAGTGACCTTACCTATGTGGTGAGGACTCTTACGTTTGAAAGGAAAGCACTGATGGTGTAAACAAATCACTGGTGTAAGGCCGGCAGTTTAACCCTGAAACAAATCCTGAACGTGCCGTTTGAAGTAAAGTGCTAGTGGCTTTGTTGGCCCCTCTGCAGCGTGGTAGAAAGGGGGTGGCAGTTGAACCAGGGAGTGGAGTTGGGGGTGCAGCTAGAGTCACCCCAACCCTCAGAACCAGTCCTGCCTCTGGGCCTGAGGAAATCAGGGCCCTTGGCTGGATACCAGAAAACTAACATTGACTACTTTTGCCCATTTCTACCAAGTATAGAAGCTCTGGGAATGGTGTCACAGGGCTGGATGGGCACACGGAACTCTGGAGATCAGAGCCACGGTCCTCCCATTGAACCTGTAAAGTGAAGAGAGAATTAATACCTGTTCTCTCTGGGCTGTTGTCAGGACAAGAATGGATAGAAAGGGCTTTAAAAATTAAAAGAACTATACAAGTGTAAATTGTTCATGGGATCAAAGGCCTTGTACCCCAGCACACAGAAGTACTTGTGGAAATGTCTATTTGTTGACTGACTATCGAACCTAAGGTGACCTAAGGAGGGCTTCTTAAATCGTCTGCTTCAGGTCTGTCATTTTACAAATTAGGAAACGAAGGCTCAGGGAGATGACGCTAGAGTCGAGTTTATGGCTGCACTTTGGGGAAGACTTAGTGGTCCAGGCTGGGGTTGGCGAGCACAGTTCTGGAGAATCCTATGAGTCCCAGTCCTCTGTGGTCTTAGGACTGGTAAGACCACATGCTGTCCCCTCCCAGAGCCAGGACAGAGGGCGCATCACTAGGGGGGCCTTCCGTCCCTCGTCCCTTCAGACCGCCCAGTCTGCAGGTGATCTGGGAGGATGTGCAAGGGAACTGAAGCACTCTGCAAGGGCAAGCTCTGTTAAAAAGTATAATGTTGGGGTTGGATTGGAATAGAAAAAGGGCCCTGGTTATGTACTGGTGGGTGAGATAAAGCCTGAAACATGAAGGAAGAAGAGAGACCCTTGGCTGGGGACTAGAGGAGAAAAGTCAGAAGGGAGGTGGAGATCTCAGACGTCACGTCAGGTGGCCTTCTGGGTACAAATGGGGACGGCACTGGAGTCTGTGCCCCTGGCACTGAGTGAGTGAATCTTGGTCCTCTCCCCTTCACCCTGGATGCCTGCCCTGCAGCCTGCGCATGTGCAAACCTGCCTTTACCTCCCGTGAGTTATGCAGGATGGGCAGGTCTCGCCTCAGCTGACGCAGTTGTGGTCTGGCGTGTACACAGATGACCTGCCCAGTAGGCCTTCCTACAGGAAGAGGAGGACCACAGCTTCAGGAAGTAGAAGAGAGTTGATGTAAGCAGCTTTCCCACCTGCAGAGATCAGAGGAAGTCTGGCTGAGCAGGGGACAAGGGGTGGGGACTCCCCTCATCCATGCCAGGCCCTGCAGCTGGGGGCTCATGGCCTCGGGAGTGAAATAGAGCTGTGAGGGGCACACTGGCCCCTGCAGGAAGGAAGACTGCATCCCTTGGCAGGAAAGGATGCCTGCCCCAGAAGGTGTCCTCCTTGTCTATCCGTGGAGGCAGGCAGGCAGAGAACCACCCAGCTCCTCCTCTGTGTCCCAAACCCAGCCCCCAGGACACACTCAAACACTGAATGAGCAGACAGATGAGCTAACGTACCTGAGTGTCAGCCACTCAGAGCTTGATGAGGACAGAATGGAAATATTGGCTCTTTGCTCCTTCCCTTGCCTTCTGCTTCCGTCACTCATACTCCCTCACTGTACTGGGCTGGGGGAAAAAACAGGGCAGAGCTCGGTTTGTTTAAGGAGCTAGCAGAAGGCCTGGAAGGGGACGTGAGTACTGTGAGGCAGACAGGAGGACGCCAGGAGCGGGGAGCATGACCTGCCGCCAGCTCCTGGCTCCACTTCCTCCTTCCCAGCTTCCCCCCTCATCACTCTAACTCAGTCCTCTTTCCTGTGTTTTAGACCCACAATTCCAGTGAAATTACAACCCCTGGTGAGGTCACAGGCAAGGGCACAACATTCAACCGTGTGCAAATCCAAGCTGGCGTCTCCACCCTTCTCTGAAACCACACTTCCGCTGAGCGGGCTGCGGGCCACTCCAGGCAGACACTTGTTTCTCTCTGGTGACCTCCTTGGTCTTACTTCTCACGTCCATCAGTTACAGGGTCCTCTCAGTTGTGCCTCCTACACTAACTTTAAACCCTTCTCCATTGCCTTTATCATCTCTAAACATGCACTGTGGCACAAAGCTCCCTGACTAGGTTTCTCTTCAATCCAACCACTGTGGCCCAAGAACAATCTTATTAGAAAGTAAAGCCGATCAGACCGCCTTACTTCCCTGTACTCCCAAATTCACAACCCTTCAACCGGTCTCTGTGGCCTGTAAGCTAAAATCCACGTGAATGGCTGACAAAGGCCTCGTGCCAGCCTCAGCCTGCCTTCCATGCCTCTGCTCCACAAGCCTCTCCAAGCAGCTTGCAGCTCCTGACCCCCACAAGCCCTGTGACTATCCATGCCTGGACATGTGCCCTCCCTGCCTCATGTCTGATGAGCACTATGGGATCTGCATGTGCCCAGAATCCTCCTCTTCCCTCTGAAGTCTTATCGCCAGGCCCCAGCTGCCCTGGAATCATACACATAAACTACCGGACAATTGCACTCATCTCACACGCTAGTAAAGTCATGCTCAAAATTCTCCAAGCCAGGCTTCAGCAATATGTGAACCGTGAACTTCCAGATGTTCAAGCTGGTTTTAGAAAAGGTAGAGGAACCAGAGATCAAATTGCCAACATCCGCTGGATCATGGAGAGAGCAAGAGAGTTCCAGAAAAACATCTATTTCTGCTTCATTGACTATGCCAAAGCCTTTGACTATGTGGATCACAAAAAACTGTGGAAAATTCTGAAAGAGATGGGAATACCAGACCACCTGACCTGCCTCTTGAGAAACCCATATGCAGGTCAGGAAGCAACAGTTAGAACTGGACATGGAACAACAGACTGGTTCCAAATAGGAAAAGGAGTACGTCAAGGTTGAATACTGTCACCCTGCTTATTTAACTTATATGCAGAGTACATCATGAGGAACGCTGGGCTGGAAGAAGCACAAGCTGGAATCAAGACTGCCAGGAGAAATATCAATAACCTCAGATATGCAGATGACACCACCCTTATGGCAGAAAGTGAAGAGGAACTAAAAAGCCTCTTGATGAAAATGAAAGAGGAGAGGAAAAAGTTGGCTTAAAGCTCAACATTCAGAAAACTAAGATCATGGCATCTGGTTCCATCACTTTCATGGCAAATAGATGGGGAAATAGTGGCTGACTTTATTTTGGGGGGCTCCAAAATCACTGCAGATGCTGATTGCAGCCATGAAATTAAAAGACACTTACTGCCTGGAAGGAAAGTTAAGACCAACCTAGATAGCATATTAAAAAGCAGAGACATTACTTTGCCAACAAAGGTCCGTCTAGGCAAGGCTATGGTTTTTCCAATGGTCATGTATGGATGTGAGAGTTGGACTGTGAAGAAAGCTGATGGCCGAAGAATTGATGCTTTTGAACTGTGGTGTTGGAGAAGACTCTTGAGAGTCCCTTGGACTGCAAGGAGATCCAACCAGTCCATTCTAAAGGAGATCAATCCTGGGTATTCATTGGAAGGACTGATGCTAAAGCTGAAACTGCAAGACTTTGGCCACCTCATGCGAAGAGTTGACTCATTGGAAAAAACTCTGATGCTGGGAGGGATTGGGGGCAGCAGGAGAAGAGGACAACAGAGAATGAGATGGCTGGATGGCATCACCGACTCGATGGACATGAGTTTGAGTGAACTCCAGGAGTTGGTGATGGACAGGGAGGCCTGGCGTGCTGTGATTCATGGGGTCGTAAAGAGTCAGACACAACTGAGCAACTGAACTGAATTCCTTCCATACAGAAGTCAAGGCAAAGACCGACAGCCTACCATCTTTGTGCACTCTGCATATAGTACAGTCTCAGTGCTGGTCAAAAGAGAGCAAGGCAGGGAGAATGGATGACAAAGCAGGACAGTGCCTTTTCTGTACACACTTGTGTTGTGACGAGATTTCCTGGAGGACAGGAGGCCCAGGCCCCTCAACCTCCTTTCTTCCAGTCACCAATGGCTCCAGTGGTCAGACTGTGCATTTGGAAGCCAAATATAATGAAATCTAAGACATGAGACTATTGAAACTCCTTGAGGAGAACATAGGCAAAACATTTTCTAACATAAATTGTGGCAATATATTCTTGGATTAGTCTCCCAAAGCAAAAGAACTAAAAGCAAAAGTAAACAAATGGGACCTAATCAAAGTTAAAAGCTTTTGCACAGCAAAGGAACCCATCAACAAAATGAAAAGACAACCTGCTATAGAAAAGAAGAAAATAATTTGTAAACAATGTAACAAGGGATTAATTTCCAAAATATATGAACAGTTCATACAACTCAATAACTTTCCCCAAAAAACTGGCATGTGTGCATGCTTAGTTGTGTCCAATTCTTTGCAACCCCATGGACTATAGTCCGCCAGGCTCCTCTGTCCATGGGATTTCCCAGGCAAGAATACTGGAGTGGGTTGTCAAGTCCTCCTCCAGGGGATCTTCCCGACCTAGGGATCAAATCTGCATCTCCTGCATTCCAGGGGAGTTCTTTGTCACTGAGCCTTCTGGGAAGCCCCCCAAAATGGGCAGAATACCTAAACTGACCTTTCTCCAAAGACATACAGATGGCCAACAAACACATGAAAAGATGCTCAACATCACTAATTATTCAGTTCAGTTCAGTCGCTCAGTCGTGTCCGACTCTTTGAGACCCCATGAATCACAGCACGCCAGGCCTCCCTGTCCATCACCAACTCCCGGAGTTGACTCAAACTCATGTCCATCGAGTCGGTGATGCCATCCAGCCATCTCATTCTCTGTCGTCCCCTTCTCCTCCGGCCCCCAATCCTTCCCAGCATCAGAGTCTTTTCCAGTGGGTCAACTCGTCACATGAGGTGGCCAAAGTCTTGCAGTTTCAGCTTTAGCATCAGTCCTTCCAATGAACACCCAGGATTGATCTCCTTTAGAATGGACTGGTTGGATCTCCTTGCAGTCCAAGGGACTCTCAAGAGTCTTCTCCAGCACCACAGTTCAAAAGCATCAATTCTTCGGCCATCAGCTTTCTTCACAGTCCAACTCTCACATCCATACATGAGAAATGCAAATCAAAACCACAATGAGATATCACCTCATACCAGCCAGAATGGCTAGCATTAAAAAGTCTACAAACAAATGCAGGAGAGGGTATGGAAAAAAACGAAACTTCCTACACTGTTGGTAGGAATGTAAATTGGTGCAGTCACTATGGAAAAGTCTGGAGGTTCCTTATAAAATTAAAAATAGAGCTACCATCTGATCCAGCAGTCCCACTCCTAGGCACATATCCAGAAATGATGAAAATTCTAATTCAAAAAGACACATGCACCCCAGTGCTCATAGCAGCAGTCTTTGCAAAAGCCAAGATAGGGAAACAACCCAAATGCCCATCAACAGATGACTGTTTTAAGAAGATGTGAGAAACACACACACACAATGGAACATTACTCACCCAAAATGAAGAAATATTGCCATTTGCTGGATAGACCTAGAGAATATCACACTAAGTGAAGTCAGTCAGAGAAAAACAAATATTATATCACATATATGTGGAATCTAAAAGAATTATTCAAATTATTCTATATACAAAACAAATAGATCCTAGATGCAGAAAACAAAGACGTGGCTACCAAAGGGGAAACGGGAGGTAGGGAAAAAATTAGGAGTATAGGATTCACAGATACACACTAGTATATATAAAATAGTTAAGCAACAAGGATTTACTGTATAACACAAGGGTCATTCAATATCTTTTAATAACCAGAATATACAGTAATCTGAAAAAATATATATATATAACTGAATCACTTTGTCATTCAAAGTGATTAGTTTGAATCACTTAGTTTCTCCTGAAACTAACCCAACATTATTTATCAACTCCAATTTTAAAAGAACCAACACCATCTATTAATAGGACCTGTCTCTTTCAGTAACCTTGGGGGCAATATCATCAACGAGGTGGTCCTGAACCTGCTTAAGGCTGGGCAGTCCCGGGAAGAAATCAGGATGGAACACTTGGAGTCCCGCCTCCAAGCTGAGATTGTGGCATCCACAGGTAAGTGATTCCCAGCCTTGCAGAACATAAGCCTCTGGTGACAGGGGAGGTAGGAAAAACGTGGATGTGCTGCAAGTTGTGCTCATGAGATAAGACAGGGGACTCAGGACCACAGAGGAGGCGCCATATCATACTCTTGTGGTCAGCTTGAGGTAGGCATGAGAAAAGCCCTTTTCTGAAAACTGTTCCTTAAAAAGGGAATAGTTGGCCTTGGCCATACAGACCCTCACTATGTGAATCTCAGTGGCTCAGCCTCCAGTCGTAGGTAGGGTCGCTGCACCTCTGCCTTCTGCCATCAAATGAAACCATAACCTGCAGGCATGTGCACTGTCCCTCCCTCACACGTCTGGTTCCTCTCAGCCCTCTTTCCCTAAAGGCAGACACAGGTGCATAGTTCTTAACACAAACTTAAGACAGCCTTCCCGGAGTCGGCATGAGATCAAAACTCACCCAGGCCTTAGGGTGGGGGGAACACCTCGACTCCAGCTGGGCTCAGCCCCAGGTCAGACCCCATGTAACCCTGCTCTTGATTTCAGACAGTGGCTTTGGGCACAGCCGTCTTGTGAAGGAAAACCTGATCGACCTCTTCATCCCCTTCCTGCCACTGGAGTTCTGTCACGTGAGGCTGTGCGCACGCGACGCTTTCCTGAGCCAGGACCTCCTGTATACAGAAGAGGCCCTCAACGAAATTGCTAGGATGATGGTGTACGTCCCCAAGGAGGAACAGCTCTTCTCATCTCAGGGATGCAAATCTATTTCCCAGAGAATTAGCTATGTCCTGCCTGAGGGCTAGATGAAAACTTCCCGAAGCTGCCTTCCTCCCACTAGTGGACCCTGGGCTGTCGTGGCAGCATAGTGTCCAGGACGTAAGGGCAGGCTAGCAACCAGCAGTCACGAGCACGCAGGCGCTGTGTGGAGGGGAGGCCTTAGATCAGAGACAGAGCCAATGCGCAAAACCACTGGTACCTTAAGGAGCCACATTCCCGAATGTGAGCCAGCTGGTTGCGGGGGTCAAGCGGGAGAGACATCCCAAGGAGTTATTAGCATCTGCCCGCAGATGCCTGGCCTTGGTGTTGGGCCTGAGGCTGCAGTACGCTCGGTGACAGAGAAGGGAAAGACGAACTTCTGCTTACCAGTGGCATGGACTGACCCCACATTTGTAGGCTGGGTGGGTAAGCTTTCAAGTTATTCCCAGAGGGAGGCTGAGCAGCTTCTGTGAGCTCAGGCAAGAGCTTCAGGCTAAAGGGCACAGAGGATGTTAGTTTTTAATCAGTATAGATGAAGACTTCTTCTGCTCCGCAGATTTTTAAAATTTAAATTAGTGACCTTAACATATGTAAAGATTAAAATTTTGTATTTTTTTCTAAAACCCTCGGCTTACTTACCTTCTTACTGAGCCCTAGTAATCATGCTCCCACAGCAAAATTGCACGCACCAGGTGGTATGGATGGGGACTGGTGGAGATGGGGTGTGTGCTGGCACCCAGAGCTGACAAGGGGTCACCTGCTCTGCCAACTTACCTCCGTTTGCTTCGGGACCACATCAACTGAGCCGGGCTATCTCCGCCTCTTAATGAAGAGGCCGTCACAGCATCTTGCCCTTATATATGAAAATAGCACTCCTGTGCTCCCAGCTTTAGTTGTCCTTGAGGACTGAATGGCCACGTGTAGATGTGGGCATTGTGCCTGTAGATACACAGGGGGTGCTCACCGTTTTGCCCCTTCCCATGGTTCTCCCCTTCTGCCTCAATCCTGGAATCACACATGGCTCTGCTTTCTGTCACCACCTCGGGTGGCCCTTTTATTTACAGTCCCCCCGCCCCTCCCCCGTAGAGCCAGTGAAAGGAAAGCGCTCCTGCGTCTCTCCCTTTAACAATCACATTCATTTACTCCACAGCTGCCCCGAGGTTAAGAGCAGCTAGCCCGAGCCACATTAGACACCCAACCAATACGCAAACAAACAAAAGGAGCTTGGTTTCTCACCACCCATGGGACGGAAGTAAACCTGGCCTAACTGCACAGTGAGATGGGGGTCAATCTTAGCTGCCTGCCTCAGTCTAGAGCACCTCGGGAACAGTCTGCAGCCCTCCAATCCTGTA
The DNA here is from genome assembly GCF_049115385.1 of Moschus berezovskii. Classification (NCBI taxonomy): domain Eukaryota; kingdom Metazoa; phylum Chordata; class Mammalia; order Artiodactyla; family Moschidae; genus Moschus; species Moschus berezovskii. The sequence continues at coordinate 31,746,846 of NC_142476.1, read as the reverse complement.
ACATACCTGCATCTAAACTCGGTAGAGACACATTTTAAAAGGCACGTTGTACAGCTTTAGGTCTCAGAGCCACCGAACAGCTGACCTGCTTTCAGCACAGGTCAGTCATATCTGATGTCATAAATACTGGGTCTGAACCTCATACCTCAAGACCAGAATGAGCAGCAGACTACAGTAATTCCACACACTTCTCTGGAGCCAGAAACGGCTCAGCCCACTGGTGAGACCACAGGAAAACTCTTGATAACTTCAGTTTAACCTTGGTGATGACTGTGCTTACCTCATAGGGCTGTGAGAATTAAATGAGTTAGTATTTATCAAGTACTCAGGACACAGAACTTTGGCACCATACTCAAAGCCCAGAAAGGGCCTTTCCCTCCATTCTCTCAGACCCCTGGTTTGTTTCAGGTAACTTAACGTTTGCAGACATGTCATGTGCCATATGTGCTGCCTAACCTCATGTAATTCTTAACACTGAGGATTAAACTACCTCATGTAATCCTTAACATTATGACTTAGGGATCAATGTAATCATTTAATAACTGAGAAAATTGGGGCTCTGAGAGATTTAATTATCTTTACAGAGCTCATCAGTGGAGAAATGGGATTCAACTCAGGCAGTCCAACTCCAACACTTTAATGACTTGTTTCTAAAATGATTTTTTTTTTTTTTTTGTGAATGCCATAGCCTCGGGTTTGGAAAGTATTGCAAGCAATACAAAGAGGGAGAAGATAACAATGGGAAGTTCTCCTCAGAAAATTCTGAAACAAGAATTCCTAAACTAAAAATGTGTGGGAGAAAAGGATTGACAGTGGAGGGTACAGAGGCGTATAAACTGATGCTTAACAGGGTTGAGGAGGAAAATTTTTCCTCTTTCCCTTTCTAGAGTCTTTGGCTGGCCTAGTAATTAAGTTGACATAAGATTAAGGGGAGAAAAATAAAAGTTTAATAAAATGTATACATGGGGGAGACACAGGAAAACTAACTTCAAAATAGCAGGTTATCACCTTAAATACTATTTTCAGCTAAAGACAAAAGCAGATATTGGGTCCGGCGGGGCAGGGAGGTGTGGGCTGGTGGTCAGTTAAGGACGGTTACCAGGAAGAGCACAGTAAACCAATGTGAGGTTGTTCTGCAGATCTGCTGACAAGTCACCACCTTCTCTATTGTTAAATTTCTAGAGATTTGATCCTCCTCTTCCAGGAATAGCAAGGGAGATACCCTAACAAGTGGAGAGCTCCCTCACAAATGTAAATCTCTTACAAAATGATAACTTTTACTCAGTTTTCAGAGCTTCTCCTGTGTCTGCAATTTCTTATAGATAACCAATTTAAAATAATCCTTATGCTAAAGAAGCGCATTTTGGAATGGCAAATTCTGCTCCAACAGCCATTCTAATTGAACCTTATGCACGCATTGCTTGAGTATATGCTACTCATCCTTCAGCAAAATGTCACTTCTATCAGAAATGAGCATTCTATTCATACTAAGTCAAATAGTGGAATCAAAATGTCATAAATTTCTTAGCTAGGCAGAAACTCCTAAGTTTTCTAAAATGTATTATACATACTATTTACAAGTACAAAAATTTTTCTACTATACTTTATAAAGGCTTGAGAATATCAAAAAGAAAAGGAGAAATTGAAAAACAAGTGAAACAGAAAAAGTAAAACAAACTAGATAAAAGTGCTAGATTTCTAATTTAAAAACACAGATATGTAACAAGCAACAAAGGTTTACTGCACAGCACAGGAAACTATAGTTAATATAATAACTCATTATGGAAAATAATCAAAAAATAGTTTATGTGTATACATAACTGAATCTATATATACACATATATTGAATTGGGGCTTCCCCAGGGCTCAGAGGTAAAGAATCTGTTTGCAATGCAGTAGCCACAGAAGATGCGGGTTTGATCCCTCAATCAGGAAGATCCCCTGGAGGAGGGCATGGCGACCCACTCCAGTATTCTTGCCTAGAGAATCCCATGATGAGAGGAGCATGGTGGGCTACAGTCCACGGGGTCCCAAAAAGTGGGACATGACTGAGCACACATGCACACATAACTGAACCACCCTGCTGTGCACCTGAAACATTGTAAGTCAACTACACTTCAATAAACTATATATATTAAACATTCAAAACCAGAGGGATGGGACGGGCAGGGATGTGGGAGGGGGGTTTGGGCTGAAGGGACACATGTACACCCATGGATGATTCAGGTCAATGTATGGCAAAAACCATCACAGTACTGTAAAGTAATTAGCCTCCAATTAAATTAATAAAATTCAAACGTTACTTTTTAAGAAGCAATGAAATCACTCATTTCTTAAAAACTGAAGACCAAGTCAAAGAAGACTAGAATGTTTCCTGTGAGGTTCTGAACTTACTCCATTAATGCTGCTTTGGCTCCAAACATTTTTAGAACTTATTTGGAGCTGTCCTCAGAATGAACTTTGAGAGAATGAAGTTTCATTTTACAGTCAGCTCATGTTGAATGAATGAATGGACAGACTCACACACATCACTCACCTTGTGTATCAGCTGGGCTCCAGATGATCCTTTGGCCATTTCCAAAACTAATCCATCAGAGGATGAGTAGCCACACTCATAAAGGACCACTCAAAAGAATGTTCCAGGGGATGCTTGCTAAAATCAGCTTCTTTACCTTAGAGATACCATTTTATATATATATAAAGAGAGAAATTATGCTTACATTACCCATCAGTTAAAATTATGGGAGAAACACTCCAATCACAAGCCTATATTGACAATAAAATATTGCAACCTTTATTTAAAATAAAACACAAGTTGGCAAGCCTTGTGAGACAACAGGCAGACAGCATTCCCCTTTCAAGGGTCTCATTATTTACATCAAGTTTAACACTGTTAGCAGTTCACAGTCAGACAACAGGGTGAAAGTATTAAATTAGAAAAACAAAACACCTGAAAATATATTACAATAACAAGAACAAATACCTGACAACACTGGTAGTGTGACCCATGACTGATGTGTTTTCGGTTAAACCCCATACTGTCTCACTGTGTCCCCTTAGCAACGCACCCAGGGGTGGGCCCTCCAGACTTGCTCCTCTGCGCACCCATCACACACACACCTGCAGAGCGTGACCTTTGGTATAAACATTTAACAAGTTTTAAAGAATCTGAATCATATGGTTTAAGGACAAAGTTCTATCAACCACCACGAAATGTTCAAACTTATTTTTGCCAAGCGAGCACAACACTGGAGTTTCTCCACTGATAGTCACTACAGAATTAAGATTGCAAAGAAAGAAAAGTGTGGGTCTACCCAGGGGACAGGGCTCTGAGCATGCACAGACAGCTCAGTCAGCCTGTTCACAGCACACACACTAACCAGGGCACAGCTTCCAGTCACCACAGGGAAATCTGAGTAGCTCCTCCCACTCCCCTCCTTCTTAGCACAACAACAGTGTATGTACATAACGTGGAATCGCATGTACCCTCTGCGCAGATCTGAGATATGGGGGTGTCCAAACATACGCCCTAAAGAACGGTAAGAGGAGTACCTCATGGGTCCTTCCAGCTGCTGAATACTAATTTCTCTGAAGGACAGTATCATGAAGGTGACTTCTCAAAGTCTCAGCAAATGTCCTTCACGATGGGAGTTCTAAGAGTGGTCACAGTGAAAACCGGTTTGTCAAACAGAGGAAGGCTGGTTACCTGGCCCTCATCTATTGGGAACACCTGTCTGGCAGCATTCCCGCCACCCCTAACACACAGCACACTACTTCTGAACTGTATAGAACAGTATTTGGATTCTCCACCAATAACTTCTGAATCGAGAATAAATTTGTTTGGCCTACCTATGTTATTACTGTGTTAGAAATGCTGAAAATTATCTTTTGATGTGAAAACTTTACTAGCCAGAAGTCCCATTCTCCAATTAAGAGTTTATAGTGCTTAATTACATGACTCAAAATGCCTATCCTGAGGCTTAGAGGCAAATCTAAGCAAGCTCCGATCAGACAAACTACGCATTTCCTTCCTAAAAGCCTGCTGGCATTTCACAGTCCACCTCCCCCATGTCCTGAAGAGTTAGCGAGAATTCACCGAGACCTCAAGTCCTGTGTGTGTAATAGCTCAGCAGCTTGAATGACATGAAGAATCCGGAAACTTGCTGCTTTGAGTACAATGATGAACAGAGAATCTCACAGAACAGACACACAGTGTGTGTTTGGGGTTGGGGGGCGAGGGGCACGCCACAGCCATTCAACTTAAAAGGAGACATCCTTTCCCACAGATGGGCTGCAGGTTTGAAGATCTGTGCACACGTCACCGGTGACCGCGGGCTGAGGTCACAGGCCCTGCTGCTGTGTTCAGGTCACAGAGCAATGGGGAAGGGAAAGGATGTGAATTTTCTAGGAGAGGTCAACTGTTTCAAATCTGTGATGGTGCACCTGGAGGGTGGAAAGGGTCCAGGTGAGAGCGTCTCCCCCTGCTCACCAAGCAGGTGGAGAAACACGCAGCGTCTCCCGAGCCAGCAGTCCGCGTGCAGGGAACGGCCACCGACTGTGGCTCCGAGCCGCCACCAGGAAGTTCCTTTCCCCCGGTTTCAGTTCAACAACCATGCAACACCAACTGAGCCGACAAATCCTTTCCTCTGCAGAACACACGAAACCCATCTCTGAAGGCACAGTTCTCCAGGAATGATCTCTGCCACTCCGAGTCAGCCCACAATCAAGAGGCCCCACGCTGGCCTCCTCACCCAGAGAGAAACACTGATGATCACCTGGGTGATCACAGGGCGGAGTCTTTCCTAACTTCTGAGGGAGAGGTGGGTCTAGGATGTGGAGTCAGAAGTGAAGGAAATCTCTGGCACCCTTGTTATCTCAAGACAGAACACACACAGCTCAGGCGGGTGGTGTGAAAAGCAGCAGCCCCAGGGCAGAGACTTGCCTTCTGGGACTCTGCAGTAAACTTGACAGAAGACAGGCTGGGGCCACTGGGGCTCAGAAGACAGTCACTGGGGCAGACGCTCGGGAGCAGGGTGCCACCCATTCAACAGCCCTGAGATCCTCCCCACCCCCTCCCCCAAGTCACACGGGAGGGCAGAGGATGGCAGTGAACTTCTGGCTGTCACGGAGCTGCAACAAAGCAGGTAACAGTAATTGTCACTCCAGGCAACAATGCTGGTTTGCCAAAGAAAAGCCAGCCTTTACTTTTAAAAGTCTGGCAGCTGGAAAAACTAGAACTCCCTCCAAAGAATATAAATTCCCCACTGTTAAAGAGTGGGACAAGTTTCAGAACCAGCCCAAGGCCTCTCCTTTCTGACTGGTGAGGCTCTGGCTAGTAGAGATGTCCCTGGGCGGTCATGTGGAAGGTACGGACAACCCCAGGGCTGCCTTTCCCTATTCCTCGCCTGTTCCCATATGTCCCCGACTGAAGCGGGAGGGTACCAAAGAACTGAGCTACTGGCTTGACAGAAGCTGAGACAGAGATACAGACAGCTGAAGTCTATTAATATATAAGAAGAAATTTATGTCCAGAGACACTTACCTAAAGATGACTGGTCATAACAGATGCTTGGGACACAGAGATGGCCTCCAAATCCAGGTAGAATGAGTTAATGCAAGCAAGATGATGAAACCCCAAAATCATCAAGAATAAAAATGTAGACAACTCTGTCAGCTCAACGCGAATGCCTTGGGGCGTGAGGGGCTGAATGCAGAGCCTGATGGTAACAGACATCAGTAGCAAAAATGGAAGGAAGCAGGAGAGGCCCAAAAGCAGTGAGCTACAACTCGGAAGCGGCCACCAACGCAACTTCCTCTTGAGTATCTTTATAATTGAAGAGGTGAGCTACGTTCCGCTACTCCTCTTATGAGATAAAAAAAAAAAACATGGATGATAAATGTCAAGCTCATCTATAATTGGTAGGAAATCCTAGAAAAGTAATTCCCAAAGTGCACTGGTTCTACAGCCATCCCCCCGCCCCTCAAAAAACAAAACTATACAGGACATAGGTTAAAAAAGACACTGTCAACGTGAACAGCTAGCGAGTCTGCTCCTACCATCTATACTGAGGACACAAAATGGCTGAGCATGTGCTGGACAAATGTTCAGGGGTGAGAGCGCCTCACTCTTCTTGAGTCAAGGTCCCCAGAAGAGCTTCTTTGTTCTGGAGTGAGTACATGTTACTGAAGTTTTATAATTAAACCAGAAAGTTGGTCCCTAGTTTTGGGAAGTCATTCGGCACTGAGTTACCAGTTTAGCAAAACAGTTACTATACCTGCACATACTCATTTAGCAGTTTCATACTTATAAATGTGATAAATCACAGAGCTGATTGTATTTTCAGGTCCCTTGCATGCAAAAGCTTATAAGTCAATCATCATCTAAATAGACGTTAATTTAGATGTCTAAATTATAGACATCTATATAGACATTACAGATGTCTATGTCTAAATAGACATTAATAATACTTTATATTACTTTTTCTCAAAGTGCTTTCATACATTATCTCAATTATTAAAATGATACGAAACAATAAGGTTTTTTGTTTTTGTTTAAGAAAAAGGAATGTAGGACTAGGTTTTTTTTTTAAGTTGCTACTTCTTCATTACAAAGTGCAGATTGCTGTGTCACTAAGGTCTGTCCAAAAGAATGACCCCATATAATTTTTTTTTTAATTACTGAGTTCTACTGAATGCCTGCTTCGCTAGTGTAGCCATTACTTAACATTCAAGTCCCTTAAGGTCAGAGAGTGCCAGGAACATGTGCTTTCGAAACTGTGCAGCACCATGCAGACAGATTGTCTATCTGAGTCACTTTTTTTGCAGTGTCTCACAAGGCAACAGGAAAGGTGGCAAGACCCCACAACGAGAAAGTGAATTAAGAACCACACTCTAGCCTTGGCTCTGCCACTAATTAACTGCTCTGAGCTCATGGGCAAGTAACTTCAACATCTTCTCTTCCCATTTCTTAAGCTGTGAAGAAAAAAGCTGGAGTGTTGCTACTGCTCACAGTGCTGGAGAGATTTTTGGAAAACACCGGTTGAGACCCAGCCCCACAGGGAATTCCACAGGGTGAGGCCAATGAATCAGGATTTTTGTTGGTGTTTTTTTTTTTTTAAAAAAAAAAACCCAGAAAATTTTGTTGCACATCCTTGGTAAAAACTCATTGGATTAAGTGTTAATAACAGTAGTAGTTAACATTTATGGAGTACTCATTACATGCCAGACACTCAAGCTAAGTATCTTACGCACATTATCTCATTTAATCCTTACAACAACCCTGAGGTAGTTACTATTATTATCCCTGTTTTCCAATGAAGAAACTAAGGCCGAGGAAGGTTAAATGTGACTTGCCTTCTAGACTGGCTTTAGAGTCTGAACTCTTAATCACTTATCTAAACTGTATCCTTAAAGCCTGACTTTGTTAAATAAATATGGGTGGTGCCTTAGCAAAGTCAGCATTTTATTAACTGGGCACTATTTTACCAGTCAACTTTCAGCTGAAGTGTACAAAAATTCTAACTTAAACCCCATAATTCAGCTAAAAAAGGGTCTGTTGCTGCTGCTGCTGCTAAGTCACTTCAGTCGTGTCCAACTCTGTGCAACCCCATAGACAGCAGCCCACCAGGCTCCCCTGTCCCTGGGATTCTCCAGGCAAGAACACTGGAGTGGGTTGCCATTTCCTTCTCCAATGCATGAAAGTGAAAAGTGAAAGTGAAGTCGTTCAGTCGTGTCTGACTCTTAGCAACCCGATGGACTGCAGCCCACCAGGCTCCCCCGTCCCTGGGATTCTCCAGGCAAGAACACTGGAGTGGGTTGCCATTTCCTTCTCCAGCCACTGGGTCTAGTGGAAACCTAATAAACTCAATGTATACAGGTCACCTGGAAAAACACTGAATAAATTTCTCAGGCCAATTTTCTTTAAGGCTATATATCTGAAAGTCACAATGGAGATCTGTAGGAAAATATACACATTTTAATTATACACAAAGCCTTTTAAGAAAATACTCCATGTAAAGCACAAACAAGATGTATTTTACACAACACTGCATTGTAAGGTAGAACATCTAAACTGAAATCTTATTATCTGTACATGAGAAGATTCAGTCCGTGGTAACCCCAAAGGGATGCATACACATAACCACTTCAGAAAGTTTTCAACACCTTGTAGAAGGGCTTTTGCTCCTGCTGTCTGCTTTGTTTTTAAACTAGACAAAATTAAACTACATTTTTAGTTTCTAAAAGTAGTTTTCTCTGCTTTGAATTCAAATGTTTAAATTTATATATGGTTAGTTTTTTTAAAAATCTGGTCCCTTTCAAGTAGAAAAAGGAAAAAAACCTAAGTTACATTTTTATAGTAAGTTGACAGTGTCTCTTTAACCTGAACCCTGAGCCCTCAACTCCTGAAGTTACAGTTAAAGCATCATGTGGATGGAGTGTGCTGCAACAGTCAATGCTACTCTTGACAGTGTTCAGGAAAAAAAATCCACTCATGGACGTACTGAGCACCTACGACGACTGAGACAGCTGGGTGCCACCCTGAGTGAGACCAGCCCTCACCCTCAAAGACTGCTATCCGGCGCACAAACCAGGGAGCTTAAATACACTCAGCAGTGCTCCCCCAAGGCTTATTTTCAGAGCTCTCAGGAAAAGACCCCTTGCTTTAAAAAAAAAAAAAAAAGAAAGAAAATCCCCTGAAAAACTATTCTAATCCCTCAACCTGCATCCACAATGACAGGAATAAACTTAAAAAGCAGCATAATAATATTCTAAAGTTTTAGCTTTCCCTGCCCCACCCTTAAAAGGCTAATTGCTAAAACAATTTCAAGTTTATGGAAGTATATGACGAAGGAGAGTGGCAAAGAAGAATGTGGCCGGAGGATTGTTGGTTTTCAAATCCAAATTAAAGGGAACTCTTCCAAACATTACAAAGACATTAGCCAGATCTCTGGTTGCCCGTGTTCCACCAACAAGTAACAGTCAGAGGGATCACCCAACCCCTGAAAGGAATGCCCAATACTGTTTCCTCCCTGCTTTTTCTTCTCTTTGCCTGGGACTCCTCTGGAACACCCATAGAATTCCTTTCTTTCTAATGAAAACTAAAATTTCTCCTTGGTCAAAGATACCAAACTCTGTCCAAAACCATTTTTCCCCTTAGCCTGATTAGTATAATCTCAGCAGTTTTAAATTTCATTATCTGCTACCAAGCAAAGATGATGAAAAAGGAGAATGAAAAACGTGTATTCATACATAACAATACTGCACTAAAGAGCTTTCCGGAGAGGCTCTCAAAGGGATAACTATACCCTTATTTGCAGAACACCCTTGAGAACATGTATTATTACCTCCATTTAACAGATTAAGAGAAGGGGCTATGGGGCTGACAGTGGATCAATGACAGAGCCAGGAAGAAAACTCACTGCCCATCAGTGCTGAATTCCTATCTTCCTAAGTTAATGTTCCTTTGGGAGAAAAAAATAATGAGTTTTTTTAAAAATAGTGCATTCTCTTTGGAGGAAGGAATGGAGGGGGCATAAAGTTTTAAAAAGAGAAGTGGTCACTGGACTTAGACCTGGTATCGAAAGTATTAATAACATCTAACCAGTTAGATTTGGTTCTAGATTCAGAAGCGACACTAATTAACTTCTGTAACAATGACTGAATAGGGAAGGAAAAGGAACCATCAGATTTCCAGGATCTAATCGGCGTCCCCCGAAAACGACCTGCTCCTTCAATTATGCATTCTAAACAGAGGTGAAATGAAAAAATAAATATCAAAGAATATTTCCAACATGATGTTTACAAACAAGCACAACAACTGTCAGGAGGAGTCAGTGAAAGAAGAAAAGCGCGTGACAGTGACTCAGGGTGATTCATCTGAAATCCGCAGAGCGAAAGAGCGCTTCTCGCCACTCTACCTGGATTGGGTCGAAGGTGATAAGGGAGAGGAAAGGTACAGAGAAAGAGGCATTAGGACCAAGCCAGCTTTTCCCCTCAGTCACAGGCTCTTGGGCTGAATGCCAGATTTCAAGAAGACACCCTTTCCCTGGCACTTAGTTGATAAAGAAACAGACATAGCTGCTCAAGTCCTTGGCCAGTACGTCAGTATGTAGGGACTCCCTGAGAGCCCTGTCCAGGACCATTATTTTCAATAGTGTTCAAAGCTGGTTAATGCCCTGAATGCCACCAGGAACAGAGGAAGACAGCCTGCCCAGCAAGGGGCAGAGGAAAACCACCAGAAACCCCCTATGCCTATGGATCACAGATAGGCACCAATGAGCACAAAGCCCATCCCCATCCATTACGAAATCATACACTAGCCTGGGAGAAGTGGCTTCTGCTAGGCAGTATACAATGTAGGAGCAGTTTCAATCTCCCTGAACACACATCCTAGCGTTCTTACCTCCAGCACCAACACACACACCAACAGACAACAGGACAGGTGTGTACAGACAGGGCCACGTGTCCCAGTTTTGCATCTAGCCATCTGATCCGCAGCTCTTACTGCAGCCGTGACCTTGTGGGAGCCAGGCTGACAGCAGCTTCCAACAGCCTTGAACAAAACCTCTTGGCACGTCCCCACCCGCTCACTGAGATCAGTACCACTAGTACCTACTGGAGCCCCTAGTCAATTCCCTTCCATGTGGTGCAAAGTGAGAGCCACAGCCACCCCGATATCTGGGCAAAGGCCCTGCGGCCTCGCTGGATGGCCCTGTTTGGCCAGCTCACATCACTCCAGGTAAGGACGGGCTGGACGCGGTCCTTCGCAGCTCGACAGGCACATGTCCCTGATGCTTCAGTGCAGCTTCTGATTTGGCCACGACTGCCCTGACCCCCATCTATTTTCCCTCTCTCCTATGGATTTTGCTTTTTGTTATTTTTGAGATGAACCTGTAAACGTGAGAACTCAGAGATCTGAGGTACTTCACAGAAACACACTCAAGTATCAGTCTTCCATTTTCTGAAACGAGAAACAAGTAAAACAAGTCCCTTTCCCTCTCCCCTCAGAAATGTGTGCATCTTCCCACTTGGCTACCAGTGGCTACCTCTGCACCACATCACTGATTTCCTGTACACATGACAGTAAGTTGTTAAGGACAGGGTTTGCCCCGGGCACGCCAGCGGCTGCGGAAGACACCTGCAGCTCCTGCAGGCTGAGTTCCAGTTTGCTCACAGCCTCTCGGAAGGCAAATTTGTTGCGAGTTTGGGGGATGCAGTCCACATAGCCTGAGCAGTAGTCGAGCAGCTGGTGGCCAGTGTCCACCAGCTGGCTGTTGGGCACAGGTTCCGTGATTGCACTGGACAGTAGGTCAGCACATTCTAGCAGGGCCTCCTTGCTGATTTTGTCGGCTGAGATTTTCTCGGCCGCCTGTTTGGTTTTTCTCAGAGCCACTTTAGTACCTGCTGTGCCATTAGCCATTTTGGCTGGCGAGATGGAGGATGTGGGCAGAGGCACTTGAGGTGGAGGCATCACAGGCCTCCCAGTTTTCCCACTGAGGGGCACCGCCCCTGGAGCCGCCTTTTTCCCTCCCTCCTGTGTTTCTGACTTGGGCTGGACTGCAGTCGGGGCGACTGGCTCTTCCGTGGAGTCTGAGCACACGGACGGATGCTGCAGTAGTCTCACCACTGGTGGTGGGGGTGGGGCGCACTTTGGTTTCACCCGGCGGGGTCGGTCCTTGTCTCCAGAGGAAGTGACCTGATGCTCTGATAAGAGCTTGAATTTATTCCCCTGAGAGTCTGTGCCAATGAGCTGCACGTCAGCTGGAGTGTGCTTCAGAGTGGGTGAGATAAGGACGGGCACTTTGTGGTTATGAGTGGTTGGGAGGACCGTGGCAGTCTTGGCTGGAGAAGCCCAGCCGGTCTGCTCGCCATCCTCTGGGACTCCAGCCATGCCAAGTCGTGCCCCACCATTCCTCTCCTTGCTCTTGGGGGCAGCTGCCACTCCAGTCACCCCCAACCCTGGAGAATCCTTCTCTGTAGTGGCTGGATCCCCAGAGGGGGTTCTGAGAGGAAGAGCGGTGCCTCCTCTGGGCAAAAGTTTGGCTTTTGGTCTCTCCCTGGTCGGAGCGGCACCTTCCTCTGATTTTTTTGGAAGCGTGTCATTGGCCCTGTCCACATTCTCTTCTGGCTGAGAAGAGGTGGACACTGTCCTTTCCAGCTGGAGTTTGGACCTCTGGCAGTTCCTGGGAAGGGTCATTGCCATCCTATCCTGCTCTGGAAGCCCTGAGGACATGGAAGATGTAGAGTTTGACCTTGGAAAAGGCTTGGAAGTGTCATCACTGGCTGTGGGTTTACCTGCTCGTAAGCCCAGTGTCTTTTTGATTAAGCGCGGTGTAAAGAAGCCTGTGATGCCAGACCACCCGCCCCCAGCAGCGCCACTGCCCCCACCCCCACCACCGTCGTCATTACAGAGGTTCCTCTGTGCAAAGCTACCCCCATAGCACTTGGGTGGCACCAGACTCGCTTCTTGCTGGGCGGGAGTGAGAGAGAACCCTTCAGCATGCTGCAGAGAAGCAACAGATGAGAAGTTACCCGTCAGTTCGTATTTCTTGTGGGGCTGGTTCTCCATTTCTCGGAAGGAGCTACTGCGTTTGGGGGGTGTGGGAGCATTTCTCTTTTTCATAAAGGAGCTGAAGAAGCCTCCCTTCCTATCTCTGGTGAAGCATGTCTCTTTGGCATCTTCCAAGAGGCTGCTGGGTGACTTGTCTCTCTGCTTTCGAGGCAGTGCTGGGGACCCACTGGGGGCCTGTGCACTTCTAATGAACCCTGATTTAAAAAAAAAAAAAAAACAGCCAATCAGTATTGTGAAAAGTAAGTGACTTGCCTGAGTTACTAAGGCTGGATTGTGAAGAGTGTTGTTGGCATCTATTAAAAGTCAAGTGTTAGCAGGACTCAGAGGAAACCAATAAATACATTATCATGTCACACTGCTGTTCCAAATGTTTTGTGAGATACAAATGGAAAGAAATAAACCTGCTGGCTTTTACTTCAGCATCCATCTTTCCTCCAGCAACTACAGCACAACCTGGCTTCACCTATCACACTCAGTGGAGAAAGTTTTGCCAGAACCATAAGGACTGCAACTGCTTGAGAATCAGTTTAGGAAATGGAGTGGGAGGCAGAGCTGTGTGCTGAATGGACAGATCCCGACTACTAACACCGGCAATGCAGAGCCGTGGACCAGAGTGGTAAATAAAACAGATGCCTGCCACACTTCTCCCTGAGGAAGACGGGCAAGAAAGTGGAACTAGAAGCTTCCAACCCCATGGCTCTTTAAACAAGGCAGTCTGCCTCTCCTTCTGCAGGGACTCGTACCTGGTGCCGAGCTGGAAGCAGAAGTTTCTGTGGCATCGTGTGCCCCCTCAATGTTCTCCTTGCTCTCCCCCTGCTTCTTCAGCGTCCGGGTCTTGGAAGGAAGGAGAGGCAATCGGGGCAGATACGGAACCACAGACGAGGCGGCGGCGGCCCTCCCCAGCTCCTCAGCAACCTCTGTGTGAGGACAGGGCGATGATAAAAAGAACAATTTCAGGACAAAAAAGAAAAAAGGGAGTTCTCTCTTTTCAGAAAAGGCAGACAACTGAGAGCACCTGAAGAATGGAGTACTAAAACATGTGTAAGTGGAGTCACAAAGTATGTACCCTTTGAACCTGGGCTTACTTTTGCTCAGCGGTCTAGCTCTGTAGATTCATCCGTGTTACTGAATGTGCCAACGGGTTTTCTTGTTGCTGTGTATTTTTCAAATATGTGAATCCACCAAAATTCATCCATTCTCCTCTTGATGAATATTTGTTGTCTCCAGTTTGGGGCTATTATGAATATACTGCTAGAAACATCCTACTATGGGTCTTTGATTGCAACAATGGTGAATGCATGTCTGCTAGATACAGGAGCAGGACCGGTGGGTCACAGGGTCAAACTGCCTTCCCAAACTGGCTGTCCCAATCTCCATCCCCACTAACTTATAGGGAAGTTCTGGTTACTACGCATGCTTGCCAAAGTTTGATGTTTGTTTGTCTGATTTTAATTTTAGCATTTCTGAGGTAGATGTGTAATAGCCATTCATTGTTTTTTATTTTGCACTTCTATGATGATGGGTGATTTCATATGCTCACCAGTCAATTGGATATCCTTATTTACTAAATGCTTATTCAGAGGTTGAACAAAGCAAACAGCTATCTGCAGATATTTTTATTTTCAGGTTGTGCCTTGCAAAAAAAAGGAGGCTAGATACATTTCATGCTGATGAAGCAGATGAGGCTCCTGAAAATATGTTCACCCTATTAGTGAGCCTCAGCTGATTAAAAGTGGCCATGGGATATGTGGCTTTTAATAATAAGGCAACGATTCACTTTGCTATTCATTCCTGAACAAAAATGAAGTATGGATCAGTCAAACTTTGGAATTTTGTAATTTACAACATTTTTGGTAATTATTTTTCAAAACTGATCCCCCACAAGTGTGGGTACATAGAACATAATTCAAGCCATGGCAACGAGATTCCAATAATATTCAGGATTTGACTCCACATGAACTAATGGGTACAGAGAAGAGTGCTGTGATAGGGAGCTGCTTAATTTGGCCCGGAGGGTGAGCTGTGCCCTCCCCAACCTGTAGAAGTTCCATATATAGAAGGACAAGGATGGAAATACTTGTCATTAAACTCTGGTGGTGTACTTTTTCCTTTCTTCTTAGCAAAACATGATAAATCACTAAAGGAAGCAGAAAAGAAATCAACTTGCCTAATTTCTTCTTCAAACATTTTTTATCTTGAACTTAAGTAGTGAGTGCTCTGTTCAATTATGAAGAAAAAGAAAAATGTGAAAAAATATGTATACAACTCTGGAACTATACCAAAATGTCTAATAGGCAAGTATAACTCAGAATTCTGTGTTTTTAGCTCTCAAGGAATAGCCTATCTTTTTAATTTTATTTATTCAAGTATTTGTTCAGTTTTGGCTGCGCTGGGTCTTTGCTGCCTCTCTCAGGCATTCTCTAATTGCGGTGAGTGTCAGCTACTCTCTAGCTGCAGTGTGTGGGCTTCTCACTGTGGTGGTGTCTCTTGTCGCAGAGTATGGGCTCCAGAGCACACAGGCTTCAGTAGTTATGGCGTGTAGGCTCAGCTGCCCCGCAACATGTGGAATCTTCCCAGACTAGGGATCGAACTCATGTCCTCTGCATTGGCAGGCAGATTCTCAACCACTGGACCACATGGGAAGTCCAGTCTCTCTCTTCCTAAGAAGTAAGTTTATTTATTTTCTGACTGGGCATTTAATCTGTTCAGTATTTATTTTTACTTAGCCTCTCTGATCTTCAGTGAGATATGTGGGATCTTAAATTACAGTATGCAAATTCTTAGGTGTGGCACAACGGATCTAGTTTCCTGACCAGGGATCCAACCTGGGTCCCCTGCATTGGGAGCTCACAGTCTTAGCCACTGGACCAGCAGGGAAGTCCCAACAAGTACGTTTACTGTTTGACTTTTGCATATAATTTTAAAGAGACATTATACACAAAAGTAGGAAACTTCCTGTATGTGTCCATATACTTTTTTTTTACATAAGAAAAAGATTCTCACTGTTCATAGCTTAGCTTATTTAACATTCTCATTCTAAACTCCTTTCTGTGTCAATATATTTAAGAATATCATTTTAACTACTCAATTATAGGGATGTAATAATTAACATACTGGATACTTAAATGTTCTTAATTTTTCAGTATTATAAACTACATTCTGATGTAACACCCTTACAGCTAAATCTTTGTTTATACTCTTAAAATATTTCAATATTAAAAATATGAGCTAGAGAGACAAAGATACATCTTAAAACAGCAAAAAAAAAAAAAAGAAAAACAATAATAAAGGCCAAAAATTAATTCAATATCCTAAAATGGAGTCCCAAATTATAAGACACTATCATTTTTGGAATGTTATCATCCCCAGCACCCAGAACTAGCCCCCACCAACAGTAAATCACCAGGTTCTCACCTTCAGAAATGCTAGAGTCGTGGAACATGGTTTCAAAAGCTTGATGTGTTTCTGCAAAAGAGGGCCTGTCGGCAGGGCTCCACTTCCAGCCTATGTAACCAAAAAAGAACAGTAGTAAAAGCTTCTTGGCAGAAATTAAATATTCAGGGCACACCTGAGGGTGAGTTCCATGCACTGGGACATGTGCTAGCTAAAGCACAGATACAGCAAGTCAGCAGTGACAGTGAGGCAGCTATTTCCTAGTCCCAGCCCCAGAGGTGTGACGAACCCATTTCCTAGGGCCAATCCTTCTATGCAGTCTCAGCTCCTGTTCCCTCCACTAGAGGGATGCAGAGGAGGTGGGGAGATGGTTTAGAAAAGTTTTCTTCCATTGGAAAAATGAAAAGTGTAAAACCTGTCTTCAAACTCACTCACTCACAATTAGTTGTACACATTCCAAAACGTAACAGTATATCAGAAAAGGGGAGTTTGGAATTCACGTTTGACGAGAGCAGTAGGCAATCAATGCTCAATGAGAAAATAATGAGACTCAAATACACTGCAGTTTAATTCACTACTTACCTACCTCCTTTTTCATCTTTAAGAAGTCAGATGCTCTTGTTTACACTCACCGAAGTCACTTTCATGCATTCTCCAGTCTTCAAAACACTCATTTCGTGTAGCTGAGAGCAACCCTCCCCAACCTAATCTCCAAATCCATTTTTTATTACCTTATTATACATGCAGATGTTTTGGGAAACTGAGCATTTGGGCCATGGACAATGATTCTTAGGATTCTAATATGACTCAGTAGTAGAGCATACGGTATCCCAACTGTTGATCAGTGACCAATTCTATGTCATGAGGCTGAATACAATCTTGCAACATTGATAGGAAAAATGTTTTCAATTTTATTAATCACCCTGAATTAAACTACTTCAAAATTAATATATGCAGGAATACTCACATGCTCTCATCAGTTCATACACCTTAGGGGGACACCCTTCAGGCTGTTCCATTCGGTACCCTTTTTCCAGCAGATCATAGACCTGAGACAGGTCAATACCTGGGTATGGTGACATTCCATATGTTGCAATTTCCCATAAGAGCACCCCAAACGCTGCAGAAGGGATTTTAAAAAAAGAGCTTTTATGTTTTTTCTGATTTATTATTTATTTTATACCATTAGGTAACTTCTCTTTCAAATTTTCACAATGTTACATTATTAATTCTTAAAACCTAACTTATTCTTCTAAGATATTTTCCACAGGAAAAGTTTAGGTATAATCGAAAGACAGTTTTCTTTAAATTTCCCAATTTTGGGGACTTCCCTGGAGGTCCAGCAGTTAAGACTCCATGTTTTCACAGCAGGGGGTGCAGGTTCAATCCCTAGTCAGGGAACTAAGGGCCACACAAGATGCGACCAAAATAAATACATAAATAAGTCCCAATTTTTATTTGGATTTCCTTTACAATGAGGGAGAATAAACTAGGACCATATAAGAAGTCTGAGGCATAACCAAAACTATCCTTAAAGCAACTTACAATCTATTTAATGAGTTGCACAATTTTTAAGTCACTAATACTAAAGGAAGAATATAAAAATGGACACATTTGAAATCAAATAAAATTCACATATGAAGAAAGAATTTGCTTGATTATGTCACAGGTTACTCTTGAGTTTGAGATTGCTGGTAAAACATGATGTAGAATTCTCAACTATTTCTACTGCCCAAAATCCAAACATCCAGACTCGTTCTGTCCCAAGTCTCTACTAAATAATATTCCTTTTCAGGGCAGTAGAAACAAGATCATTTACAAGGACAAATTCTAGATAAAACTTCACCACGCCTTCCTTGAAAAGAGGTTACCACTGTGTCATAGTGCTCTAGATACAAGCAATAAAGTCTAATGTGGAAACAGGAAGTTTTATAGAGAGGATCGTAGGAACTTCAGGGCAATATAGTATCTAGACTGTGAGTGCTCCCAAGGCAGGGACTTTTTTTTCTAACTTTATTCTTTACAGTTTCTTTCTACAGTAAGTACCCTGCAAATGCCCAGCAGATAGTATTTATTAATAATAAATGCTTGCTGAATATCTTAAGAAGGATGGGTGTAAAGGTAGAGGATACTGATCATATACCAAAAAAAGCAGCTCTAAAGAATTAAGCATTTATGTATAAAGAAAATGACGATACGCAGAAAAACGTCCCTTCCAACCTTACCCCAGACGTCAGATTTAATTGAGAAGGTATTGTAGGCAAGACTCTCTGGTGCTGTCCATTTAATAGGGAATTTGGCTCCAGCATGAGCAGTGTAGGTGTCTCCAGTCATCAATCTACTTAAGCCAAAGTCAGCCACTTTCACCACATGGTTTTCTCCCACCAGGCAGTTACGAGCTGCAAGATCCCTGTGGGAAAGAAACCCTACTGTGATTCTATTCAGATGGTTCTGGAAAATGGTCACGAATGCTCTATTATCAGTTCTTCGTGCTACAAGCAGAGTTTGATAAGTAAGTGCTGACAGCTTTGGTAGTATTTCATGAAAATTGCTAACATGGTAGAAAGCCACTAATTATACGTCTCTTGTAGAATACTCACCAAGAGGCAGTTACGTGATGCCACAATAAAGCAGGCTTCAGAAAACCAGTTCCCATTTCTAAGTACATTGGGATAGGTTTCAGAGGTGGGTAACAAGAGGTTTTAAGTTTCTTTACTAAGACAGAAAACTATTTTTAAAATCAAGCCACTAGATGGAGCAAAATGATCTTGGACTTAGTCCTGGGCAAAATAAAGAGCCTTCTGTTCTGAGAACAGCAAAAGCCCTGCATTAGTACTTCAATCAGAGGACACGGTAAGTTTCTAAGTTGGAAATGACATTACAATGGTCCTTGTGAAAGAGAAAACTACTTTCCTAAGTTATCTGATATGCCTGTCAGCTTCCTGGTTAGTCACAGGTGATAATCGGGTTTTACACACCTATGGATGAAATTCTTCTTCTCTAAATACTCCATTGCCGAAGAGATCTGAGTGGCCATGTAAAGCAGTACAACTGCAGTCACCTCTTCTCGGTTGCATTCTCGGAGATAATCAAGCAAGTTCCCATAAGGCATGTATTCAGTCACAATGTAAAATGGTGGCTCCAAGGTACACACACCTGATAGTTCAAAGAGAGCTTGTTTTATTATATATTTAAACACTCCAACCACTTTGGCAAGAATAACTGACTTTTAAAAAATCTAGTCCAGCAGTAATCTTTTTCTTTCCTGCCATTTCCTTCTCTGAAAAGAACACAGCAACGTTAAGAAGCTGGATGATAGTGAGTTTCTACTTCCAATGATACCATGCTCTGGAAATTCACATGGATTTTGAGAATGTGCCCGTTTGAACAAAGGTAGAGTTACTTGTATTAACTCCAAACGGGGTCAGGACCACCAGTACCTCTAGAGTTCTGTATGTGCCCATGATTTCACATCCTCAACTGCCTCCTGCTGACAATGTTTATCTAAAAGTAACAGCAATTGCACACACGGTAAACACTATATGAGCCCAGACAGAAGGATTTCATTACTACATAGTAGACTCCCAGTAAAAATCCAAAAGAAGCGATTTCCTTTGGGATAGTTTGGCTCAATGAACACCCAAAGAAACTGGCCCTATTTTTAAAGGGGTAATTGTTTCAAAGATTTCTCTGTGACCTGAATAGGTGAGAAACCTATTCAGCCAAGTGCAAAGCACTTGGGTGGTCACAATTGTTAATCTGTTTCAATAGTCCTTTGCTTAATGTCTATTTTGTACAAAATATTTTGGGATAGTCTGTGGTTTAGTATCATTTTGAATGATTCTGAACTTTGGATCTGGGGCAATAAGCACAAGCTGGGCAGTTTCATATATTGCAATCAATCCAGGTCACTGTTTCTTGGGTAATTTTAAAACACAGAGACTGCTGATTAAAATAACAACCATTTATTGAAACAGATTTAAACTGAGAGCTGCTGCCATGGTGATACAAAAGGGGGATTGGGGGACAACATGGGGTTAGGGGACAAGCATCTTTGAGGCAACCTATGGTTCAGACAAGCTCCCTCACCTAATAGCTGTACCAGGTTAGGATGCTTGATTTCCTTCATCACTGCAGCTTCCTTGAGAAATTCCTCCACCTCCATAGTATCTTCCTGGAAAGGGGGGAAGATAAGAAAGAAAAAGAGGAGAGGGACAAGCCCCCATCTTAATCATTTGAGTCAACTCACACTCCTAAAACTTCAGTTTTAAAAGCGGGTATCTTTTGGATATTTTAGCACTTACTTCAAGAAATTTTATCGCTGCATAGTGTGCTCTGTATAAGTCCAATTAAGAAAGAAAAATGTCTCCTTTAATTTACTCAGTATTTGAAACTGAAGTAAAATTTAGTAGGGTGAGTAAAATTCAGCAACAGTGTCCTAGCACAACTGAAACACAAAAGACCTGGATAGACAATTCAATTCTCTGAAAGTTTCTTTCCAGATATCTCAAGCCTTTTGAAAGAGGAGCCAGAACAATTAGCTGTTTACATATTTGTCATCCTGACAAATTCCTTAAGGAGCAAGAAATGTCTGCAAGGCTGTGCATACTGGTTCACACTCAGAACAAGCACTTAATAAATGCTTGGCAAAAGAACTGACTACTACTCAGAGGTGAAGAGCAGTCCTTAGGAGTCCTCCAGAGTTACTGAGGCACATGAGAAAATCTTCAGAGAATGGGATGCGTGACAAAACTTGTAATTCTCTACCAGGAAGCTTAAAGGAGAGAGACAGGCTGGCATCAGGAAGAAGATTTCTGTGAATATGAAGAATACGGTGATCTAATCTCAGGGAGATGGAAGAAGCAAGCAACAGGGAAACATAGGACAGAACAAGAGAGTGATTCTCCAACAATGCATGGAGAATTCTGCCCAGCAGGGGTTGTTCTGAGGAAGGAAAACAGCTTGCTTTGCTTTTACAAGTTATAATTTGCTTCCAACCTCCCACCAAGATCTGTATCAACAGCCTCCAGAGACAAACCTTCCCCACATGTGGGTTTCACTGCGTTGCGGTGAATAATCTGCCCCTGCATTGTCAGCAATGGCACCCGGGTTAATCATCACAATTTGCTGATGTGCTTGGCACCAGTGGGTGGAACGTGTTCCAAAGTTAAAGAAGGGGCACGCTGGTATTTCCAAGTGATTCAGCACAAAAGAAAAAGATGCCTGAAAACTGTAATTCTCAGCAACCCACCTTCAATGTTTTCACAGCAACTGTAAGGCTGTATTTCTTCCAGACGCCAACGTAAACCTCTCCATACTGACCACCCCCAAGTTTGTGCTTCATGGTAATATCTGTCCGTTCCATTTCCCACTTGTCATGGATGGGGGACACACCGTAGACTGTAGGCTTGTTACACTTGGGCGCCGGATAGTGCAGGGTTGTCACCAGCCCATCGGCCACCGTGGAGTGATGGTGAACAAGCTCGGCCAAGGTGCTGAAGCGGCTCTCGGCAGTCACATACACCTGGAGAGGACACGGGGAGAGAGACGCCAACTGAGAGGGGCCGTGAGCTTGCCGGTCTCAAGACACCCAAGTAAGCAGCACTAGTCACAGTAGCCCCAACGTGGAAACAGCCTAATGTCCATCGACGGACGAATGGATAAAGACGACGTGATGTGTGCACGTATGGCAACGGAATATTACTCAGCCATTAAAAAGAACAAAATAATGCCATTCACAGTGCCATGAATGCAACTGGAGATTACCATACTAAGTGACGTCAGTCAGAAAGAGAAAGACAAACACCATATGATATCACTTATATGTGGAATCTAAAATACAACACAAATGAACTTACCTATGAAACAGAAAATCACAGAGAGAACAGACTGGTGGTTGCCAAGAGGGAGGGGGTTGGGGAAGGGATAGAATGGGTGCTGGGGACAGCAGATGCAAACTATTATATACAGAATAGATAAACAACAAGGTCCTACTTAAAGCACTGAGAACAATATTCAACATTCCATGATAAATCATAATAGAAAATAATATAAAAAGAATGTAGATATACATATAACTGAATCACTGTGCTGTATAGCACACATTAACACAACATTGTAAACCAACTACACTTCAATTTTAAAAACACGATTTAAAAAAAGATGAAAATAAGGCATTATCTTACTGAGATAAATGGAAGCATTATGGAAGAATTTAACCATGATGTTGGGGAGGGGGGGCAACAGGGCAGAGAACTTCAGTTTAATCTCATTTAAACCACTCTTCTTATGACTCCTAAAGTAGCTCGAGTCTTGAGGGGGAAAGCTTCTATCTCTCTGGATCATCAAGATCACCTGTCTTCAAATATTTTTAAGCTAAACGACTAAGGAACCCAAATACAGAAGATAAAGGAAGAGAAATGCTGATTAAAGTAGGTAAGAGGGGACTGGCTTCCTGTAAGTTTATGAACTCCCACCTCAGAATCTTACACAGAACATAATTTGAAAACCACTGATTTTAATTTTTTTGGTAGAGAGAGGGTATTCAAATATCTTATGATTTTTATTTCATTAAGAGGCACTTTTGAGTGTCCAAGAAATTTCTTAAAAAGAGTCACAATTTTATTTCAGAAAGTAAACAAAACAGTAGTTAATTTGTGATAAGCAAGAAGGAGGATAAAGTAGGATAGCAGTCTCTGAGCCTTATCTTCCAAGGGAGCTTGTTTATTTTTTAAAAAGAGATTTCTAGTATATATAGAAGAGCATACAATTAATAAATGGAGAACTGATGAGTTCTATAACGTGAACTCACCCATGATAAGCTTCTCCCACACAGGAGAATTATAGTATTACCAGCACCCGGCAGCCTCCTTCCTTCCCTCCCAGCTATTGACACCTGCAAAGGTAACCACTCTAACTGACTTCTAACACCTTAGATTAGCTTAGATTGTGAACTGTACCTATGCAAATGGAATCACACAATAAGTATTGTTTTGTGCCTGTTTTCTTTCGCCCAACTTTTTTTACTATGATATAATTCGTATATTTCACCACAAAATTCACAATTTCAATTGTGCAATACAGTGATTTTTAATAAATGCATTGATTGTCCAACCATTACCACTATCTAATTTCGGAACATTTTCATCACCCTACAAAGAAACCCCAGACCCATTAGAGGTCATTCCCACTCCCCTCATCCCTTTTCTCAGTAATCACTAATCCCTTCTACGCAACTTTATGTGTAAGAGATTCATCTATGACTGTTCGAAAGGGCCGGATAGTAAATGTTTTAGGTTTGTGGCCACGGCATTTCTGTCATTACTCAAGTCTGCCATAATATTGAGAAAGAAGCCATAGACAATACATAAACAAATGGGTGTATCTGTATTCCAATACAATTTTATTTACAAAAGTAGGCAGCTAGTGGGTCACAGTTTTTCCTAGTAATGTGTGTAGCAGTACTGTGTTCACTTTGTATGAGATTGCATTTTACAAATATACCACAATTTATTCAGTCTACTGCTGTCAGACAGTTGAGTGTTTCCAGTTTCTGGCTACTACACATAACACTGCTATGAACACTCCTGTTCTTGTCTGCTGAACACACATGCACGCTCTTCTGTTGGGAAGACAACCAGAAGTAGATCTGCTGAGTGGCCCTTATATCATCACTTATCTGATTCTATTTGGTTTCATGAAGAAAAAATATGTCTTACAAAGTGATGCAAAAAAATTAATAATTTACTGTTTCCTACCTTTTACCACCCATTATCTTTTATGGAAATTATCTCACCAAATGCTTCCAATAAAATGGGATGGGAAACTGAGGCCTAAGCAAGGTCACAACGTGAATAAATGATGGAGTTACCCAGCAAACCAAATTTGCTTGCTCTAAAGCCTATGCTTTTCCCCTTCTATGCATACTACAAAGAGAGAAAGAGTGGAAGAAACAATTCAACCTAAATTTATTGTTCAAGGACTTCTTTGGTGGTCCAACACTTAAGAATCTACCTTGCAATGCACGCAATGCGGGTTCAATCCCTGGTCGGGGAACTAAGATCCCACAGGCCACAGAGCAACTTAGCCTGCACGTCATAACTATACATTTACTGTTCAATAGAAGAACTGACATAAACCTACGCTTTACCATTTATAAAGTAAGACAGTT
The DNA here is from genome assembly GCF_049115385.1 of Moschus berezovskii. Lineage (NCBI taxonomy): Eukaryota > Metazoa > Chordata > Mammalia > Artiodactyla > Moschidae > Moschus > Moschus berezovskii. Next base: position 31,722,712 of record NC_142476.1, on the reverse strand, counting down.
CCATTCTAACATAGCCATTCTTATCCGGTTGGTCTTTCTAACCTGCAAAGTGCTAAATGACTGATTGACCTATTTACATTAATTATACATTAATTATCAACATCAGTCTCAGAAGCCTAAAGTTTTACTCTTTAAACTTTCTGGAAGAGATTATTAAAATTTTCACAGATACAAGGTTTAATTTATAAAATTCCACACAATGTATTGAATGTATATGTGCACAGCTGTATACTGATAACAGTTAACTTATACAGCTGTTTCCTTCATTTTTTACCTTCAAATCTAACTCATCTTTAAACTCTTAACATAATGCTGTCTTTAATTTCCATTATTGTATTGTTTTGAAAAGAGTAAGCTCTCCCTCATGTGCCAAACAGCTCAAACTCATATCAGTGATTAGTTTCTTTCATGTCAGACATAAAAATTGTATTCTTTTGTCATTCTGAATATTGTTTCTGAAGAGCAGGCCCATTCCCAGCGAGAGGTGGTTGCCAGCCAGTCTTACCTTGCCATCTGTGGTGGTATTGATCCTGTAGTGATACACACGCCCCTCGTACCTGAGCGAGATTGACAGCTGCCCGGGGCTGCTCTCACTCTCTCGCACCAGGAAGCTGCCATTGATTAGACTGCTGAGTAGGTACTCTGCTGCACTGCGAGACACAGGTCCATGGTACCAGGAATGTTTTTCCAGGCTGTTCACAGGGGTGATGTAGTTGCTTGGCACCCAGCCTTGGCCATTCTTAGAGCGAACTTCGCTCCACTCACCATTCTGGTTGTAACCAAGGACTCGGAGCTTTTCACCTGGCCAGGAGATCATCACAGAGGGAAAGAAAAGATTTAAGACTTTATCTCAAACAGAAGCAGTCTACTGTCAAGCTTGAAATTCACTGAAAAAATGAATCAAGAACTTTTAAACCAACACAACTTTTTTAAAGATAATGAAAATGAACTTTGCTATCATCATAGCCTGATTGATATTTTTAGCTTGTAGCTTAAACAAAAGAAGCATACTTAGAAATGTTTTGCTGGCATTATCAATAGTGTTTCAAAAGCTTTTATACTACGGGAAACTCCATATACGTAACTAAGGTAGCACGAAAAGATTAAAAGGTCACTCAAATGTCTGGAATAGGACATGGTCTCACTCCTCAAAAAAAAAAAAGAAATTAATTTTTTCCTCAAAAGAGTCTGTCACAGAACATATATATGGTTCAATGCTAACAGCAATCAAGGATTAGGGATTAGACACAAAGTTACTTCTAAATTTCAGTTAGCAACAAGGCTACAAAAACCATCAATGCAAAAACAAAAAACAAAAAAACACAGACCACAGAGCTATCAGCAATATTTCAGAAAGAAAAATGAGGAGGTAGGGGTCGGCAGTCAGGACCTCGAAAGCACAATCTTTTCCAGGACTCAAGTTTTAAAATAATTTCCCTCCCATTCCCCATAACGAATGAATCCCCCATTTGCTCCTCTCAAATTAGTGTGTGGCAAAGAGAAATTGAGTCTGAAGTTGGAGCCTAAGACTCAAGTTACTCAGAGTATCTTTGCTATCAATTTCAATGTCCTTGATTTCTTTAATAAAGTTGTGCGCATCAACTTCAGACTCCCTAAACATGCATCCTTCCCCTGTACCTGCAGCACAGGCAAAATAGGAAAGGTGAGAGAGGTCATTATCAGTAAATGACAGTTTAAGGAATCCTGGGACTTCCCTGGCAGTCCAGTGGTTAAGACTCCATGCTCCCAGTACATGGGGGCACGGATTTGATCCCTGATCTAAGATCCCACATGCTGCACGGCAAGGTCATAAAAAAATATAAATCCTTATAAGGCCTTACACCCCCATGTCTGAGAGATGCAAGCCTTCCTGTAGAGTTCACATACACCTCTCAGTGTCAGAGAACAGAAGAAAGCCGCAGCAATCAAAAGCACGTGGCCCAGTACTTATCAAGCAGACTGTTGGGGGGAAACTCAAAATTATTATTCTGCCAGTCATCTTTTTTCAGTGGTCTTCAGAAATGTTTGCGATAGTATGACTCTCTACTTGCCCCTACTATCTCACTCACGACCCTGGGTTGTGAGACATTCAGTGAGAAAAAACACGGGTATGTGCACGTGCGCGCGCACACACACAGAAAATATACACATGTACAGGTAGATACTGTGTGTACATGCGGCGGTGGAAATGCACAAGTGCGCTGATAAATACTCCCCAATCACATCTGCAGGGAAAACAAATCTTAGTGCTATCAGAAAAGCTATATAAGACTTGTCAGTCTGCAGCGTTTCTCTAATACTCTTAAGAAAATGAGAAGACTAAGTTGTTTACCAAGGACATTATTCTTCTTTACAAAGAACTGATAATGACAGGTCATCATAATCAGGATATAGTCGAACACTCTAGGTTTTGGTCTATTTGTTTTTCTCTTTTTTGGCAGTTAGGAGGAGAATTTTCCACTCTGGAAGTTTTGAGTACCATGAAGATTAACAATGGAATAAACATCGAGCCTACTGCCAGAGGAAACCTAATTTTTTAATTCAAGCAAAATATTGCCTTCAAAGAAAGAACTAAAATAAATATTGTTATTTAATTTTTAAAAAAATATTTTGCCTTTTAAAATTAAAAAAATCAGCTTTAGTATGACAACATTTTATATTAAATTAAGAACCTGGATAAAAACCTGGCATTTCATAGGTTTTGGACTATACAGTCCATGGAATTCTCCTGGCCAGAATACTGGAGCAGGTAGTCATTCCCTTCTCCAGGGGATCTTCCCAACTCAGGGATCGAATCCAGGTCTACTGCATTGCAGGCAGAATCTTTATCAGCTCAGCCACCAGGGAAACCCTTAAAAGAAATCACTGTTGACTACAAGATAAACGAAATCCCACTTTTTGAGATGCATACTAGTAGTTGCCATAACTGGTAACTGATGAATCAAAATGCTTTCTTTATCAATGTATCCCTGGTGACTGAGCAATCTTGGAAAATACTGACATGAAAATTGTATCTAGGAAAGAATGTTCTGAGTCACCTTCAAGAACTTTCCCACTGAAGCACCTTAAAGTAAAAGACTGTGTTGTAGCCCAAAGAGACTACCTACCACACAAAGTATAAAATATTTCTGAAGTCCTGTATCCTAAAACTGTGTAAAATTTTCTTACCATCATAAAACACAGTTCCATACACATACAAATACCATCAAAAGCACGTATACATACCATCATCCCCACTCTGTGACATACATATACCCCAGAAACTCAGCTTTAAGGATTTCTGCTTTTGATGAATCTAGTTGGATTTTAAAAATTGATGTATAAAAAATGTATTATTTCAGGGAAACATTCCTTGAGTGGAGACCTGTTTTCTTAATTTGGTGATCCACTCTCATTTACTATCTCATTTCAAACCTTACAAATAAGAAAAGTATTGTTTGACAAAGAATCATTTAATTTACACTTTCACGTAGCTAAAAATTATCCAGAATCTTATTTTTTCCTAGTAGGAAGCTTTCATAAATTCAAAAGACAAGAAAAATATAAGCAGATTATCAATCCAACTCATGTATACAATGACAATACCCTACACTACTATTTCTTTCTCATAAAAATTCCACATTTTCTGTCCTTGTTCAGAAAACCAGTAATGGATGGTTTTTACATGATTATGTTCTTGGTGTTCTCTTTATTAAGAATTTATACTGAAAATAGTACTACTACCCTGTTGTGAGTGTTATTGCAATAGAAACCCTTCCTACTAGTCCTTTCATTAACGCATATAAACACAAATGAGAGTTAAGTTGTCTAGGCCAGTGCTACCCAAAGAAGGTCCACAACAAGATAAGATCCTTGTGCCAGAGTGTGAATCACTGGACCACTTTCTTCAGTTTTGTTAGAAAAAAAAGAAATGTCAGCTGAACTAAATAATGAGTGTACTTAGCAATGTAGTTGTTTTACATTTTGAGTACAAGTTCTTAGTCTCAGTGTAGACTGGTAATCAATGGTTCTCACAGGAAGTCAGCCCATGAACAACACTCAAGAGTAGCACTGGGGTCTGGAAACCTGACTCCTCTTAGTGAGCCACAGTTCACTGAAAAGAGGTGTACCGTAAACCTTACCTTTGTGGCAGACAGATGCTGGCATATTACCTACAGAACAGAATTTTGAGGAGTCGAGTTTATGTATATATTGTGTGGTGTTTTTTTCCTAAAGTACTTTGTCTCGTTTTAGCCTTAATAAAAACCCTATGATGTAGATAAGGTGGCATTATCCCCTATAAAGGTTTCAAAAAGAGAATGAACCAGAAGTATCTGGGCCCAAATTACCTACCTAATCCCAGTCACAGGCAGAATCCAGAATGGATCCCATTATTTCTTAACCACTAACAAAAGCTGAAAAGTGAGAGGACATCACATGGAGGCTCACCTTTAGTGATGCTGAGTGTGTTATCACCACTTGCTACAAAATCATAAAGTGCAACAAAGAGATTAGGGTCACTCTCGGTGGCTCCGAGCAGGTTCTCCTTGGAGCTCCACCTGATGGCTTCGTTCAGGGCCTGGGGTTCAACATCACAACCGTACGGGCGGTGCAAGGCTTCTGAAAGACATAAAGAGAAAGGAGTTTACACTAAGTCCAACAGTTGGAAATTCATTTGAATTCAGTACATAGACAGTATTTTAGCTGTTGGCATTATACTGATGGCTCCTGCAAGGAACAAAACTGTACACGTGGTTGTGAGTCATGAAGAATGAGCAGATGGCATGTCTCCTAAGCAGGAGAGAAATCTACTTGTTGAGAACATAACAAGATAGAGAAAAGAACACAAAATGAACATTTAGCTGTGATGTTTATGCATGAAGCAAATTCAGAGGTAAATGAATAGGAAACACAGTTTCCTCAAAATGAAAGAAAAAAAAAAAACCTCAAAAAGAAATGGCAGTTCATTTTATAAAACACACAAGATATTTTGTCCAGATGATGGTGGTTTTAAGAAGGAATAGTTATGTTTCATAAGTGAAGCTAAGTCCTCCCAAAGTACCTTTCTCCCCTTACTATCTCCATATAAAACAAATTGCAGAAAAGATAACAGGGATTTTAAGAAATATATATAAATTGTATTAATCCAGGCCCTCCATTTACATATAGAAAATTATAGAAACAGTGCTTTCAGAAAAAAAAACCTAAAATTATCTACTAAACAGAAAAGTATTTTGGTTTAATACAAAATATTCTTGGCATCCCAAAATACCTTTGTACTACTATGTACAGTCTATAACGTAATAGCTTTCCACTGTTAGTTGTTTTAATGAAAAAACAATTTTTCCTTATTTTCTTTTCATACATTTTTAATAAAATACTGTAACTTAATTAGGGCTCTAGAAAACACTGCCAGCAATGGACATGATTTATTGAATTTCTAATCACCTATAACGGTTGAAGCCTTGTAAGACCTGGTTTCTTCTTCAAGGCTTTGTGATCCTTATACCATGTTAGTTAAAGATCACCTGCTTCTCACAGTTCAGGATAATCATACCAAAAATACACTGTTCTTTCAGCAGCAATTTTCTTAGTCACTAAAAATGGGTTTTAGTGGCACTCTGCCACTATGCAACTGCCTCTGTCATATAACAATTCCTTTCTAGTATGTCTCCCTCTCTTCCACTCATTTTAATTTAAACTTGGTTTTATCATATATGAAAAAGAAAAACCCTTGAATCTGTGGTTTTATTTTCCAATCCACTCCCTCCTCTCCGCCAATGTCTTAGTTCAAATTCCCAACATCTCTCACCTGGACTACTGCCTCCAGTCTTGTCTCCCTCAAATCCATCCTCCAAACAGCTGGCAAAGTGATCTATTTAAAACAAAAATTTGACCATGTCACTCTTCTTAAGATACTTCAATAGTTCACCATCAAGCTAAAAATCTCTTTTAACAAGGCCTTCAAGGTCTCTTATAATCAGATCTCCACCTATTAATACTTCTCCAGCTTCACTTCACTTCATTCCACGCCTTAAATTTTAAATTTGAACAAACACCATGATGCTTCTTACCTTTCTGCCTTTGTTCACATAGTCCTATCTTCCCAGAATGTGAACTTGTCCCTCTTTTTTCTTTTTTGTGACAGGCTGACTTCTATTCATTTTAAAAACACAACTTCAGTGTAACCTCCCCTTGGAAGTCTCACATACATTACACTTGCTACAGTTAATACCTCTTATTTTTATCCTCAATTTATGTTCATTTCCCCAACTTTACAACATGCTTCTTGGCATAAGAACTTTATCTTTTTTTCTAGCAAGAGTCACATAATATGTGTTCAGTAATTTTGACTGAATAACTAAGTTTCATAAAAATATAAGTGACAGGAAACAATGAGGTTTTAAAACAGCATTAACCATGTTTTTTAAACAGCTTCATAGCGGTCTATATCCTATAGACAGAAATTCCTCTTGTAGGTCAGATGCTTTCCTAACAGTTTATTTCACTTCTTCACATTCCTTCTTCCTCTTAAAAAGAATGTTTTTTAATTTTCACAGCTAATTAAATAATTTTACATTAAGAAAGTTACAACAAACCTGAAGATATGTCCAAATGTCCTGAAAAGATAATTTGAAACAGGTATCTTGCTTCTTGTTTAAGCACATAATCATAGTGAATAGGAACAGCTGTATTATATACACTGAAATAAACTAGGATGACCAAACTTGAAACTCTGACGGCTCCCTATCTTAGAATAAAAGCTAAAGTCCTTACGAGGGCCTTTGCCCAATTCATCTTCCTACTCTTCCTTCCCTACTTTACTTCATTCTGACTACTGGCCTCCCTGCTGTTACCTGAACAAGACAGGCACACTCCTACCTCAGGACCTTTGTACTGGCTTTTCCATCTGCCCAATACATTCTTCCCTAAGCTACTGACAGGAAGGACACTTCACTCAAATGTTTCCCTCTTGGTATGGCATTCTCTAACCATCCTATTTTAAAATGCATCTGTTCCTGACAACACTTCCACATCCCCTATGTCTCTTTTACTAATTTCTCTCCATTGATCTTATCAGCCCCCAAAATGCAATTTACATGTCTATCATCATATTCATGTGAGCTATTATCCCACCCCACTAGAATATTAGTTTTATGGGGACAGGTAATTTTTATCTGCTTTGTACACTGATAAATTCCAAGCACCCAGAACAGTTACTGCACATAAGAGGCTCTCAAAAACAATTTACTGAATAAATGAATCACACATTCTGCTATACTTACAGAGTATACACTGAGAGGACAGAAGACAAAACTCTGCAGTCAGAAAAGTTTCAGAGAAAAGAAAGCATTTAAATTGGATGAGCACATTTAAACTGGATTTTGCACTGATGACAGTAGAATGACAGACTGTCAAAATGCAAGGATATGTCTATGACATGTGATTCATCTGTACTGGAGAAGAACTCCATCAAACTCAAAGGAGGATTTTTAAAGGCAAGTCAGCCTCTTAAAGCCGTGTTAAGTGACAAAAGGAAAAAAAGAGAATGAGACCTTCAGCACTATCTTATGAAAACTTAAACATATACACATGTCGAACAATACTGTACATTTCTCAAATATACAAAATAATAAATACAGAAAGACAATCATTTTGGAGGCCAAAGTACAAAAAGAACCACAACTTGGAAAACAATCGTTTTTATTCTCCAATCCCCTTCTTCCCATCTCTGGTTTTTACAGTCCCTTTGGTCAAGTCAAAAGATCTTATTTCCTTCCTTTCTTCTTTCTTCCCACTCACTCTTTTGTTGTCACAGAACTAAGGGTCAGTTTCCTGTACAATCTGCCTGCACAGGATACCCACTTAAACACCATCCTACCCACTAGCACCAAACAAAAGAGGGAATTTTCCAAAGACAAGAAACATCCTAACATTTTCTTGAGAATAAACATGTTTTAAATCATAAGGAGTTAAAGAGCTAAATGGAGGCAAAAAAGCTAAGGAATGAAGACAAAAAGGGGAAGGGAGCCTATAGAAAGTAAATGCCACAGTGTTATCCAGTAGATCCAGCCTATGCTCCTTTCCTTGTCAGCTTAAGACAGACAAACCTGGATGATTCAAATGTATTGCATCCGTCCAAATATAAGTGTGCAGGCTGGGAATGTTTTATTTTTGAACAATGTTAAGTGACTACTATATATAAGGTACCCTAGATAAAGAGTTATCCTTCATTAATCACTATTATGGAGGCACACCATGGACTCACGATGAGGCAACAGAAGACGCTAATTTTTACTTATGGAAAATGGAACCCAGAAATAGGTCCCAGCAGAAATACATTTTGACTATTAAGAAAAGGTCATTTTTTTCTACTGATATGCCTGTAGGATACAATAAAAATAAGATAAAACTAGAACGAGCAGCTTGTACAGAAAATTATCAGGATTAAACAAGACTCAAACTCAAATTCACAGATAATTCCTAAATTTAATGTTCAATTTTATTAAAAACACTTTCACCAATTAGTCATTCAATAAATTTTATCAGTTTAAGTAGAAATTTTTCAGTTATTAATTGGAGAAATTAATTTAAAAATTTCAGTTTAGCAGGCATTTCCAGGCATTTTTATGAACACTTACCTTGCCAGAATTCTACTGTCTGACTGCATATTCTTAAAATCTAATACCTTTTTTTTTTTTTTGCCATGCCACGTGGCTTGAAGGATCTTAGTTCCCCAAGCAAGAGTTAAACCCAGATGGGCCCAAGAAAGTGAAAAGTGTGGAGTCTAACCACTAAACCACCAGACAAATCCCTAAGGAAGCTGATACTTTTAAATACTTCTTTTAAAAACTATGTACGGTGGTTGGATAAATCATTCCATTGTTCTCAGTATCAAGCCAATGTATCTGAAAACTAAAAGATACTACACATTATTCGTTTCTTCATTTATTCTTTCATTACTAAGGCCCTACCAGGGAAAAAACACATGAAGCTTCACTGGCCAAGAATAAAGATGTTAACAACAATAGCAGCACAAATCTTTTGGAATCTCATTCATGCTTGATTACTATGGTTATCTACCCTCCCCCAAATGATAACCCCTGTTATCATACCTGCCAAGCTGGGGAGAGCCGTTTCTGAGGTCTCAGTGCATAGACAGCAAAGCAATGCGTCCTGATCTCTGCCATAACAATGAGGTGGAAGCAGAACTGTCCCAAAGACCATTCCTCTGCCCAGAAGCACGGAAGTTTAACTGTTCCAGGTACAGAGGAAGTCTTGGAATTCTACTCTCTGACAAGTAATACCACATGCATGTGGCACTTACTCACGCACTCAGTGGCCAGAGGGAACCAACGGCAGGGTAACGTTTACAAGTCCAAAGTGGGTGGAGAGTGACCTAAAGGGAAATGTCTAGTAATCAGCAAAACACTGAGTCAGAATGGAGTTGCTTCAAAAACTCTGGAACATTTTGAAAAACTAAATAAGTAAAAACCAACACACATGAGTAACAAATGATAAAATATACAAAGTGCATGTAGATGGGATTTCATTCCTAGGTGATGATAAAGTGAGATAGTACAGAAGTTTCCTTGGAGAAAACGTGTTTACAATAAAACACCAAATACACTATTAAAAGAGAGGAAACGCCTAACAAGAGTCATCTTTTGCATCACTTAAAGTAGTTCAAGAAACCACAAATCCAAAGTTAAAGAAATAGTTACAATCTGATTCATAAGCACAGAAGCCAGGAAATGACGGCCTTCAGTAAAATTTTGGTTCTATTGCTTAATAAAGGTTAAAAACATGGCATGATAGTACTGAAAACTTTAAAGGTTTGAAAGTAAAAGCCTAATCTTTGTTAATATATAGGAACAAAGTTAAATAAAACTCAAGAGCCTTATAAGAATGAAACTAGCGAAATCTACCAATGATGGATGACTTTAGGGATATAACTTACAAAAATAATTCTAGAATGTCTGTTATTATACAAATATTTGTTAAGAGCTGTTATGTCAGAGAAGGCAATGGCAACCCACTCCAGTACTCTTGCCTGGAAAATCCCATGGACGGAGGAGCCTGGTAGGCTGCAGTCCATGGGGTAACGAAGAGTCGGACACGACTGAGCAACTTCACTTTCAATTTTCACTTTCATGCATTGGAGAAGGACATGGCAACCCACTCCAGTGTTCTTGCCTGGAGAATCCCAGGGATGGGAGAGCCTGGTGGGCTGCCGTCTATGGGGTCGCACAGAGTTGGACACAACTGAAGCAACTTAGCAGCAGCACCCGTTATGTACCAGCCACTATGCTAGGTTCCAGGTCAACAAAAGTAACAGGGTTAAATTATTGATAGTAAAACTGATACAGCCTTCAATAAAGATGTCACAAAAGTTATAATGCAAGCTTAAAGAAAGAATGACTCTGGTGTAGGTAATAATTAACAGTTTTATAAAAAGCAAAGCTTATGCACTCAAAGAAATTAACCTTTTATGAAGCCAGTACTGTTAACATAATGAGGAAATTAAAGAGCTAAATGACTAACGGGTTACCTCAAATTAATGACTCAGAATTTCAAATACCAGGTTGAATTTCTCCTTCCCTGAATTACAAAAAATAAAAGGGAAAGATGCTCCATAATTCATGTTCTATAGATATCTATATTCTATACCATATGATTTACTATTTAATCAGTAAATCTGCTATTTAAATTATCAATAGTGAATAGTTACATTTTTTAATCCTCCTATATTGTAACCAGGAGTCCAGCGGATGAACAAATAAACAAAATATGGTACACACAGTGGAATTTATTCAACCATGAAAAGGAATAAAATTTTTATATATGCTACAATATAGATGGGCCTTGAAAATATTATGTTAAGTGAAATAAGTCAGACACAGAAGGACAAATATTGTACAATCTCACTTATATGAAATATGTAGAAGCTATTCTAGCTCTGGAAATCTAGTTCTGCACTTCGGTGGCTATGTAACACTGTGAATGTACTTAAGACTACTAAACTGTATACCTTAAAATAGTATAAAAGGTAAATTTTATGCTATGCATATTTTCTAATTAAAGTTTTTAAAGTAAAAAAATAAATATTTGACTTCCCTCATGGTACAGTGGCCAAGAATCCACCTGCCAATGCAGGGACATGGGTTCGACACCTGTGTAGGAAGATCCCACGTCGAGGAGCAACTAAGCCCATGAGCCATAATCACTGATGCCTGCATACCCTAGGGCCTGTGTTCTGCCACAGAAGCAGCCATCACAATGAGAAGCCCAAGCACCACAACTAGAGAGTAGCTCCCGCTTGCCGCAACTAGAGAAAAGTCCATGAGCAGCAAGGCAGAGCCTGTGCACTGCAAAGACCCAGCACAGCTACAATTAAATATTTCTTTAAAACTTATATAAAAAATTAGTATTGACTCTCCAAAGACCTTTGTTATGTAGGTTGTATCTATCATTATCTACCATATTTGAAATTAAAACTGAGAAATTGTAATATTAATTTCAAAATAATAAATTCATGTTAACATTTTATTAAAAATAACTACTCTTGAAAATAATTAAGAGGTAATAGTAACAATGTCATTTTTTGCAAATATCTTTAATATCTGTCTTAAAACAAGACGGATAAACCTTCATTCTGCATTCGACCCACTGTGATGTTATTTATGTTGAAGTATATGAAAATCTAACTGTGCACAGATATGGAGACATAAAAGGAAAAGATATTTTAACAATCTTTCAGATAATGATAGATATTCTTCTCTGATACTATACTAAAACTCAACAAATAGTAGTTCTTTAAAGGCTAACTGTATACTGAAATCTGAAACCAAATAGATAAAATTTTTATAATCTGTCAAACTAAAATTTATTGTTTTATCTTGTACTTGAAATAAGTCTACCTTGTACTCTGCATTTTCTAACATCATGTGTTGGGCATCTGGTCCCATCACTTCATGGGAAATAGATGGGGAAACAGGTCAGGCTTTATTTTGGGGGGCTCCAAAATCACTGCAGATGGTGATTGCAGCCATGAAATTAAAAGACGCTTACTCCCTGGAAGGAAAGTTATGACCAACCTAGATAGCATATTAAAAAGCAGAGACATTACTTTGCCGACAAAGGTCCGTCTAGTCAAGGCTATGGTTTTTCCAGTGGTCATGTATGGATGTAAGAGTTGGACTGTGAAGAAAGCTGATGGCCGAAGAATTGATGCTTTTGAACTGTGGTGTTGGAGAAGACTCTTGAGAGTCCCTTGGACTGCAAGGAGATCCAACCAGTCCATCCTAAAGGAGATCAGTCCTCAGTGTTCACTGAAGGGACTGATGCTGAAGCTGAAACTCCAATACTTTGGCCACCTCATGCAAAGAGTTGACTCATTGGAAAAGACCCTGATGCTGGGAGGGATTGGGGGCAGGAGGAGAAGGGGACAACAGAGAATGAGATGGCTGGATGGCATCACCGACTCAATGGACATGAGTTTGGGTAAACTCCGGGAGTTGGTGATGGACAGGGAGGCCTGGCATGCTGCGATTCATGCCGGACACGACTGAGCAACTGAACTGAACTGATTGATCATCTGGAAATATATCCATAAATGTTGACATATTCCATTATGTAACTTTGATACATCCTGTTCATTACTATCACCATCAATCTCACCACAAAAGTTTTGAGTACCAGGTAAGTTCTCACAATCACAATGGTTGTTACTAATTTTATAAAATTCTAATTATTGTTTAAGAGCCCAAATTCTACGATTTCCAACAATTCCTATCTGTTTTCTTTGAAACAGCAAATTTACTTCATTCGAGAAAACGTCTACCAAATCCCAGTTCTGAATGGTTTGTCATTCAATCTTTTAAGTGAAAACAGTGTTCCCAGAAAAAAGCAGGCAGTTCAGTTAGAAACACAGCACAACTGGACATGGGTCTCTCTAAAAACAGCCACAGCATTCTGGTAAGCAACAGAAGTGCTTTCTGTATACTTTCCATTTTGTCACATAGAATACTAAAAAGACATGTAGCTGAGAATCAAGATTTTTTATAAACATAATCATTTTTACTGATTCATCAAGGAAATTTTTAGTGAGAGTGTGGCGGTGACAATGCAATGATGGCTAGGTACAGTTTAATGTCACTACCTTGATTTCCATTAAGGACTAAGCAGTTTTATCAACAGTGCTTTGGCACCATCAATGCAAATGTCAACAGAGGGATTTGTTGAACACAATCAAATTTTGAGAACTGCTGCTACAAGGATATCCACATGAGTTAATCTGCTTCATTTTATTTTCAATTTTTCAGTTCTGCTTTATACATTTTATTTCATTACATAAAATATTTGCACAGTTCCCAAACTGAATCTACAGAATGAGGAACCCTTCCCTTTATCCTAGTCACTCCTTCCTTAGAGGAAACCTAAATTTATATGCTTTATTCTTACACTGTTTTAATGTAAATGGATACATGCTCACATCCCCACCCTTCTTCTTAAACAGTAGGATATTTCAGTCTTTCTCCACTCTGCTCTTCTCACTTAACTGTAAGATCACTCCACAGTAGCACATAGAAATAGTTCTTTTCCTATGTACAGATGCATAATATTTCATGCCAAATGCCACACTCTTAAATGAGGACAACTGAGAATAAATAGTATGTTTTTAAATTCTGGATCATGAACATGAAAAAAAATGTCAATTAAGTGGTTCATTCGTGAAGTTGTAAAATAAATAATCAGTGCCATTTATGTTGTTGAGTTCCTAATTAGCAACCAGACATCTCCATTTATGTTATAAACTTATGCACACAAATACAAATCAACAAATATATTTTGCTAAAGCATGTCAACCCCCCTCTAAATTGCACTATACAGCACTGAATAAGGGACCCCTAAAAAAAATTCTCAATAATTCAACACTTTTCTACAAAAGCAACTATTGTTCAGACAATAATTTCTATTTATTATTTGTGGGTAACAAAAGAATAGCTACAATGATAGGACATTCAGGAGCTTACATTAACCCTTACATTAAATATTGCTTGTCTGTAGTCACACATCTCAAAGAAAAAAGGAAAAGGAAAAAGCCTACACAACTCCCACAGTAAAAATTAGGCAAGGTTCATCAGGTCATTAAGGGCACTGAAAGGATATGCAAACAGCTCTGTGGGGAATGAATTTAAATGACAACAGCCATCTAAGTTAGAAAACTATAAAAATTAACAAAAGACGCTCTAAAATATTTTTTTTAAAACTTCTTTCATTCTATGCTGTTTTTAATAACCTAAGCCATCTAATACCACCTTTAACATTTTAGAGAACAAATAAAATGAAAGTGTGCATGAAAAAATAATCACCAAAAAATGATAAATGAAAGCCAAGACTAAACGCAACAAAGTTATTAGTATGATGTGTTCTTTCTAAATTGTTTTCAGTTTATAAAAGTGATATATACTCACTGGAAATCTGAGAACTATATATAAACAAACAATAACACACTACCCACTCTACATCCACACTTATTATTAAAATATTAGTTCTTTTAATTTATATCATGTTTCACTTCATGGGAAATAGATGGAAAAACAGTGGAAACAGTGTCAGACTTTATTTTTTTGGGCTCCAAAATCACTGCAGATGCTGATTGCAGCCATGAAATTAAAAGACGCTTGCTCCTTGGAAGGAAAGTTATGACCAACCTTGATAGTATATTAAAAAGCAGAGACATTACTTTGCCAACCAAGGTCCGTCTAGTCAAGGCTATGGATTTTCCCGTGGTCATGTATGGATGTGAGAGTTGGACTGTGAAGAAAGCTGATCACCGAAGAATCGATGCTTTTGAACTGTGGTGTTGGAGAATACTCTTGAGAGTCCCTTGGACTGCAAGGAGATCCAACCAGTCCATTCTAGAGGAGATCAATCCTGGATGTTCATTGGAGGGACTGATGCTAAAGCTGAAACTGCAATACTTTGGCCACCTCAGGCGACGAGCTGACTCACTGGAAAAGACTCTGATGCTGGGAAAGGTTGGGGGCGGGAGGAGAAGGGGACGATGGAGAATGAGATGGCTGGATGGCATCACCGACTCTGTGGACATGAGTTTGAGTGTACTCCGGGAGTTGGTGATGGACAGGGAGGCCTGGCGTGCTGTGATTCATGGGGTCGCGGAGAGTCGGACACGACTGAGCGACTGAACTGAACTGAACTTCATTCATCCAGTTAATTATTTATTGAGTGGCTATGATGTACAAAGTATCTACTAGGTAGGATACATCAGGTGCTAGGCCAGAAGTAAAGTCCGGTAAGAGACAAATGCAAGAGGTAAGGTGGGGAGTTTCACTACCTCACTGCAGGATCACACTTACAAGAGAACTGGAATACTGACAACTTTGAATTTAAAACCCTGAAGGCTAAAAAGAAATGAAAAAACATTATCTCAAGTGCTGAGAGAAGAAAGCTGTCACCCCAAAATTCCATAATCACAGATAATATTCAGAAATTAAGATGAAATAAAGACTTAGTTGAAGGGAAGAACTCGTGACCAGCAGACATCCTCTAAAAGAACTGTTAAAGGAAGCTCTTCAAACAGAACGGAAATACCAGAAGGAAACTATTCATTAGGAATAAATAAAGAGAAACGAAAATAGTGAACAGTATATAGACTACTCTTCTTGAGTTCTTTAAAATATGCTTGATGATTAGAAGCAAAAAATGTTAACACCACTGCAGGGACTTTTCAATGCATGTAAATATAACAGCTGTAACATAAAGAGGGAAGAGAAAACTGTGTGACTTCCACATTTTAATGGCTTCCATATTTTACTTGAGGTGGTAAAATGATGAATCTGAGTGTGAAAAGTCCAGTATGTATACTGAAATCCATACAGCAACCACTAGAAAACCTATACAAAGAGATATAGCCAAAAACACAACAGATCAAAACTAAAAAAAAAGTGTTAATAATCCAAGAGGGCAAGAAAAGGGAAACAGAGGAACAAACAGAAAAAAATAAAAACGGCAGACCTAAATCCACATATTAATAATTACATTATATGACAACAGCCTAAACACAGATATATGATCCAGCTACAGGCAACTCATTTCAAATATAATCATGTAAGTAGGTTAAATGAGCTTTGGCATCAGTCCTTTCAGTGAATATTCAGGGTTGATTTCCTTTACGATTGACTGGCTTGATCTCCGTGCTGTCCAACGGACTCTCAAGAGTCTTCTCCAGCATCATAATTCAAAAACATCAATTCTTCAGCACTCGGCCTTCTTTATGATCCAATTCTCAATTTCATCCATACATGAAAACTGGAAAAATCATAGCTTTGACTAGCTGGACCTTTGTTGGTAAAGTGATGTCTCTGCTTTTTAATACACTGTCTCGGTTTGTCATAGCTTGCCTTTCAAGGAACAAGCATCTTTTAAATTTCATGGCACCATCCATAGCGATTTTGGAGCCCAAGAAAATAAAATCTCACTGCTTCCACTTTTTCCCCTTTTAAGACAGGGGTACTTTCACTAATTTCAGGATCTAATGGCAGTCCTTAAAATACGTTCAATTCCATTATTATTGAGATAAGGAAACAAAGCTACATAAAAACTAGATGATCTCTAAAGTGGCCATATCGTGCCTATTATTAACCCTCAAACTCCCAACAGAGCCGCTAACTAGTATTCTAAGAAGAAAAAGCATCAATTTCACACTATACTACTTTACTCTCAGCACTCCCATCTTTACCTTTCCTTTTGTGATGTCAAGTCTTTAGGAATAAATATTGGTCTCTGATTACAAGAAGACTACAATCCCTAATGTTAACAAGCTTTGTGTTTTTTAAACCCAAGACTTCAGACTCTGTATTAAGAAACCTTGTGCTCTGCCAGTTAAAAAGTGAGGTGTCCTTCATTAAGTTAAATACCTTACAAATTTCACTTGTAAAACAGGAAAATAATGGCAAGTACTCTACAGCATCCTTAAATGAGATTCAATTCAGTTCAGCTCAGTCGTGTCCGACTCTTTGCGACCCCATGAATCACAGCATGCCAGGCCTCCCTGTCCATCACCAACTCCCGGAGTACACTCAAACTCATGTCCACAGAGTCGGTGATGCCATCCAGCCATCTCATTCTCTGTCGTCCCCGTCTTCTTCCGCCCCCAACCTTTCGTAGCATAAGAGTCTTTTCCAGTGAGTCAACTCGTCGCATGAGGTGGCCAAAGTATTGCAGTTTCAGCTTTAGCATCAGTCCTTCCAATGAACACCCAGGATTGATCTCCTTCAGAATGGACTGGCTGGATCTCCTTGCAGTACAAGGAACTCTCAAGAGTATTCTCCAACACCACAGTTCAAAAGCATCAATTCTTCGGCGATCAGTTTTCTTCACAGTCCAACTCTCACATCCATACATGACCACGGGAAAAACCATAGCCTTGACTAGATGGACCTTGGTTGGCAAAGTAATGTCTCTGCTTTTTAATATACTATCAAGGTTGGTCATAACTTTCCTTCCAAGGAGTAAGCGTCTTTTAATTTCATGGCTGCAATCAGCATCTGCAGTGATTTTGGAGCCCAAAAAAATAAAGTCTGACACTGTTTCCACTGTTTTTCCATCTATTTCCCATGAAGTGATGGGACCAGATGCCATGATCTTTGTTTTCTGAATGTTGAGCTTCAAGCCAACCTTTTCACTCTCCTCTTTCACTTTCATCAAGAGGCTTTTGAGTTCCTCTTCACTTTCTGCCTTAAGGGTAGTGTCATCTGCATGCTGCTGCTGCTGCTGCTAAGTCACTTCAGTCGTGTCCGACTCTGTGTGACCCCATAGACGGAAGCCCACCAGGCTCCTGCGTCCCTGGGATTCTCCAGACAAGAACACTGGAGTGGGTTGCCATTTCCTTCTCCAATGTGTGAAAGTGAAAAATGAAAGTGAAGTTGCTCAGTCATGTCTGACTCGTAGCGACCCCATGGACTGCAGCCTACCAGGCTCCTCCGTCTATGGGATTTTCTAGGCAAGAGTACTGGAGTGGCTTGCCATTGATCTGAGGTTATTGATATTTCTCCCGACAATCTTGATTCCAGCTTTACTGCATTACAATTACATGGGTTTTTATAATTGGTATTATTTTTTAATGAATGAGGCAATTTGTAACCCAGCATCATTGTTTCTAATGCTTCTTCTTGGCAGATGCTGCCTGTCTGGTGATTTTGTCCCAATTTCTCTCTCACTGAAGTGTCAGTTTGCAGCCTCCATCTTGGTCCTTTTTTGCCATTTTCAGCCCCTCCAGGACTTGGAGAATGCAATGGGCCATGCTCCTAAAGCTTCCGCTGAAGTGGCTTGGCTGGGCATGATACCGTATCTGACGGTCCCCCCTTGCCCTCAGATCTTGGTCACTGAGCCACCCCACCTCCACTCCAGAGGTACAGGTGCCAAGCTGTGGAAGCAGCTCATGTGCAGAAACCAGTTCTCATTGTAGGGAGTGACCTCTTTATGTTTGGCCAGTGTGATGGTGTCCACCCATTCAAGGACTTTCAGCTTCCCAGACCTCTTAAGGAAGGCCACCAGACCTCTGATAAAACACTGCTGGTTCATATCTTTTACAGTAACTCCAGGCATCCTGCGTCCTCTATATTACCAGCTAGGAGAAAGCCATCACTGATACTGTTATCTGAGAGGCAGGAAAAATTGTACGACAC
Source organism: Moschus berezovskii (assembly GCF_049115385.1). Classification (NCBI taxonomy): domain Eukaryota; kingdom Metazoa; phylum Chordata; class Mammalia; order Artiodactyla; family Moschidae; genus Moschus; species Moschus berezovskii. The sequence continues at coordinate 31,704,020 of NC_142476.1, read as the reverse complement.
AGAAAAATACAAAGTACTACTCCCTGTATGTCTGACTCCAGTCCCTTTTTATATGTCTGACTCATAACCATTTTCCTCGAATATATATTTAATACCTGCTGACATACCATTTTTCCCTAATTACAGAAGCAATACTTGCCTATTTTCTAGAATCCAAAATGCATAGTAAGGAAGACAATTAAAAGCAATCAGGATCTGATCACACAGAAATAACTGATAATATTCTTCATACATTTATATCCAGTTTCTTATCTTGTTCTTACACATGTTCTCTAACACATACTCGTATCCATTTTTAGCCTTGACATTAAAATTATTATACAACCTACCAATTCCTATAACTTAAGATTTGGAACTTGACAATAGAAAGAATTCAGTTTGTAGATTTGTTTATTAGGTTGTGTACAAATTTGATCTGTATCATTTAGATTTTTCTTCTATGTATTCAGATTCCTAAGATTCAAGATTTATAAAAACTACATGCCTTATTAATTGATTTCTCTATGCCAGGTCTCTACTTGTTGCATGTGGGATCAAGCTCCTTAATCTGGGATCGAACCTGGGACCCCTGCATTGGAAGGCTGGAGTCTTAGCCTACTGGACCACCAGCAAAGTCCCATGATATGCTTTTTAGAAAGAAACTCAAAGCAACTTTATCAATAGGTAAGTAATTTTTATACCTTTATAAAGCATAAACAATTTCAATTTTCAAGGATGAACAAAATTTAAAATGAAACACGTTATAATCCATTCTTAAAGCATTTTACTCATTTTGTGGGCAAAACATCAACTACCCAAAAGTAAAAATAGCCATCATATGTTCTTAAAATCAAATAGCAAAGTTTTCAAACTCTATTTCAGAAATTAATGAGCTTATAATTTTATTTTTAAATATCACACTTATGCACTGGTCTCTGTGAAAGAGATGTTGAGGTCTCCTCTCTCCCTTCACAGATCTTCATTTTTCTCACAACACAGAATTCAAATCTTGACTATCAACTTCACCTTCAAGGAAATGGAGAACTTGCTATCAGTTCAGTTGCTCAATCGTGTCTGACTCTTTGCGATCCCATGGACTGCAGCACGCCAGGCTTCCCTGTCCATAACCAACTCCCGGAGCTTGCTCAAACTCAGGTCCATCCAGTCGGTGATGCCATCCAACCATCTCATCCCCTATGTACTGTGTTTTTCTCCTGTTTTTTCTTAGAAGGTATGGTCTTTTCATGCAACTATGGAAGTATGATCTACAGTTTGGTCCTAGCTAACTATTTCTTCAATGGGCTTGAGGGCAAAACTCTTTCTAATAACAGAAAGTGTATCTTGCCTTGCTTAATTAGTACCACATGCAGATGTCATTCTTGAAAGAGAATTCTTTCAAGAGTTTAAAGGAATGATATAAGTGGAACTCAGGGATTGTGCTGTCTCTAAGAGAACTCTTTAATATCTCCCTAATAAGAGAACTCTTTAATATCTCCCTAATATCTCCCTTCTCAATATTTCTCACTTTATCATTTGTCCTTTTTTTGAAGGTATTGTTGTTGTGAAATAGTATTAAGGTATTTGCATTTGGGAAAGAGTCACCCAGCCATTTGCAGATAAGATTCTTTAAACAGATACCTGTTTGCATTCAACAATATGATCACTAATGTTTCTCTGTACTAATAACTGCACCGTACACATAGCAGGCACTCAAGTATTTTTTAATTAATGTTTACAAAACTCCCACCAGCATGTTTTCCATGCAAATTTAAAATGACTCAAAGCAATTCTAGCTCTCTCTATAGTATGATTACAATAATAGCTACCATTTATGGAACACACATTATAAACTAGGCACTTTTACACACCTTAATTGATATTTTACAATTTATATTAACTATAGCCCGGAAGGACAGGTTTTTGTTATCACCAATGTACAAATGCTCAGAAATGCTAAGTATCTTATTCAAGCTCCAAAGTAAACTGGTGAAGCCAGAATTCTAAAGTGTAGGCCTTATGTAACTCCAAAGTCCATGCTCCTTTTAATATTCGAGGCTGCCTCAATAGAGAGTAGTATAAAAACTACTGAGAAATGTTTTTTTACTTACCTTCTGGAGAATAATTTTAAGACAGCCAGACTCCGCAAGTGGAATTGACCTCAATTCATCTATCTATACATAGAATGACATTTAAAGTCAAACCTAAGAGACAAATCAGAATGACAAACATGTGCTCACCAACCAGTCTACTTCAACAAAAGAAACTGGAAATTTCTGGAATTTACTTCCAGCAGCAGAGCGATTACAAATTTTTCCACAGTCAAGGCACAATAACTCAGAAAAGAGTTTTAAAAATTTGTATAAGTCATGCCAGAACTCAAAATGCATTAAAAAAATATAACCCTTTCTCTAATTAACTAAGAACTTTCATTTCTTCTTTGAAGAATCTTACATTTAGACCAAAACAGACGGTGTCTTTACTTCTGATTTGTCCTCAAACATGAAAGAGTTGAACAAAAGTTTTCCCTTAACATACGGCTCATCTCACAAACATCCCAAACAACAACAACCAAAAAAACTGTATATGTGGGTATCATCAGGAAATATTTCTTCGAGCTCTAAAAGTCCTCTCACCTTACCCTTCAGGACACTTGTCAATGCCCTGAAGATAACCTGGTATGTTATCCTTTCATGTGATGTTAAAAATCAAAAAAGCTGACTTCTCTTTCAGACTGGTGGAGCTAGTTTTCCAATGTCTATGAAGAGGCGTGTGTATGTGCATATACCACACTCCCTATACTTGAGTCCTGGCTGCAAGCTATTTCCTGCTGGCTGAACTTGTATTTCCAACAGCCTTAACTAAAAGAAACAACGACCTTATTCATTATCCTTATTTCAACAGCACTGGCTGTCCAAACCAATAGAACTCTCCCTAAAGCATTAATGATTAGAGGTAAGAAGGGAAAAAAAATACTTCAAGTTACAAATTTCTTTTGGTTTAGGACTCATATTAATAAATAAATACATATATATATATTTGTTCAAATAATCTATAAAAACATACTCAGAATTCAATCTCTATGATTTCATTGCTAAACTCTCCAACTTAAAACAAGGTATCAATAAAATTACAAAATCATTGAAAAATTTTAATGATAATCTTAGTTAATAAAGCTCTCTATTAAAGCTATTTTTAATAGAAGATATGTCTGAAAATACACAGTACTATAAGTACAACATTAATACTATGTATCACATGACTGTCTACTATGACTCAAACTTCATTTTTTTTTTCAAACTTCATTCTTATCACTAGCTTAATTTACAACATGGTGTAGCAAACAATTCTGCTTTAACACCACCACCACCACTACCAATAAGGTCCTTCCAGGTTACAAGATCAAAGATCAGGTGAGAGCTGTAGGGGAAAAGGGAAGAAAGAGGAGCAGGAAAAAGGAAAGAGGGGAGGAAGAGCAGAAAGGAAGGAAAAAGAATACTTCAGAGGTACCCAAAAGATAAAAACATGTAATTCTTACAAGCAGGAGTTGGCAGCATTTCTTCACCAAAACACCAGGTCCAGGTCAAGAGTAATGGCTTTGTGTATTCAAATTAACCCGAAAGTATGACTAATATCAATTTCCCTGATCAGTTTTGCTAGGTTTCCACTAATTCTATCTTGATGGTAGAAGGACAGAATATCGTGTTCACTAATAACATTTATGGGCCTCCCTGGTAGTTCAGTAGTAAAGAATTCACCTGACAATGCAGGATTGATCCCTAGATGGGAAAGATTCTCTGGAGAAGGAAATGGCATACTCCAGTATTTTTACCTGGAGAATCCAATGGACAGAGGAGCCTGGCAGGTTCCATACAGTCCATAGGATCACGAAGGGTCAGACACGACTTAGCGCCTGAACAACAACATTTATAGGATAGATTGAGGAAAAATACAAATCAGATATCAAAACATTTTCTAAATGCTGAGCCAGAGTGTGAGAAAAAGAAATAAAGGACAGGAAAGAATAAGAGGCTGAAAAAAGCAATGTTATATATCAAACCAACAGAAACAAGACTTAAATTCTGGACTTTTGAGCACCACACCATTTAGGAGCAATTTAGAAAATAGGGAATAGGAGAAAATTAACATCTAACAGTTGATGAATACTTGCTTATCTAAGCCAACCACTTACATCTATTACCACTAATCCTCATCTTACCTCTGATAGAAATATTCAGTTTCTCAGATAAACAGACCACGTAAATGCAAACTATATACATTTTTAATTTTAATGTATGACTATACTCAAAGAGACAATTTTGGAGTGAGATTGAAATTCTACCTCTGGCACTCATGAGCCTGGAAACCGAACAATTAATAACTCTGAAAACAGATAAAGCCACCCTATTTACAGCAACAACAAGAAGCAACACTTAGAACTGGACATGGAACAACAGACTGGTTCCAAATAGAAAAGGAGTACGTCAAGACTGTATATTGTCACCATTTAACTTATATGCAGAGTACACCATGAGAAATGCCGGGCTGGATGAAGCACAAGCTAGAATCAAGATTTCCGGGAGAAATATCAATAACCTCAGATACACAGATGACACCACCCTTATGGAAGAAAGTGAAGAGGAACTGAAGAGCCTCTTGATGAAAGTGAAAGAGGAGAGTGAAAAAGTTGGCTTAAAGCTCAACATTCAGAAAACTAAGATTATGGCATACAGTCCCATCACTTCATGGCATCCGGTCCCATCACTTCATGGCAAATAGATGGGCTGCTGCTGCTGCTGCTGCTAAGTCACTTCAGTCGTGTCCGACTCTGTGTGACCCCATAGACGGAAGCCCACCAGGCTCCCCCATCCCTGGGACTCTCCAGGCAAGAACACTGGAGTGGGTTGCCATTTCCTTCTCCAATGTGTGAAAGTGAAAAGTGAAAGTGAAGTCGCTCAGTCGTGTCCGACCCTTAGCGACCCCACGGACTGCAGCCTACCAGGCTCCTCCATCCATGGGATTTTCTAGGCAAGAGTACTGGAGTGGCTTGCCATAATGGAAATAGTGACAGACTTTATTTTCTTGGGCTCCAAAATCACTGCAGATGATGACTGTAGCCATGAAATTAAAAGACGCTTGCTCCTTAGAAGAAAAGCTTTAACCAACCTAGACAGCATATTAAAAAGCAAAGACATTACTTTACCAACAAAGGTCCATCTAGTCAAAGCTACGGTTTTCCTAGTAGTTGTGTATGGATGTGAGAGATGGACCATAAAGAAAGCTGAGTGCCAAAGAATTGATGCTTTTGAATTGTGGTGTTGGAGAAGACTCTTGAGAGGCCCTTGGACTGCAAGGAGATCAAACCAGTCAATCCTTAAGGAGATCAGTCCTGAACATTCATTGGAAGGTCTTATGCTGAAGCTCCAACACTTTGGCCACTTGATGCAAAGTGACTCATTGGATAAAACCCTGATGCTGGGAAAAGACTGAAGGCAGCAGGAGAAGGGGCCGACAGAGGATGAGATGGTTGTATGGCATCACCAACTTGATGGATACGAGTCTGAGCAGGCTCCAGGAGTTGGTGATGGACAGGAAAGCCTGGTGTGCTGCAGTCCATGGGGTCGCAAAGAGTCAGACACGACTGAATGAACTGACAGAGCACAGTAAAGAGCACAGACTCTCAAGCCAGACTATCTGTGTCTGAATACTAGCTCTACACTTAACTGTGTGACCTTCGTCAAGCTAACATTTCTATGCCTCAATTTCCGCATCCAAAAAGAAGAGCATGATAGTACCTACTCTTATAGAAGTGGCAGAAGAATTAAATGTTATTGTATGTCAAGTTGCTAAAACAGTGTCTGATACAAAATAAGAGCTATATAAAAAGTTAGTTATTTGGTTGATGAAGATGGAAATGTTGATTAGAAGGAATGTATACCAAGCCTTATTTTCAGACCTTAGCAATGAAGTTTCTGCCTTTTCTATCAGACTATACTGGATGACCAACCTAGATAGTATATTAAAAAGCAGAGACATTACTTTGCCAACAAAGGTCCATCTAGTCAAGGCTATGGTTTTTCCCGTGGTCATGTATGGATGTGAGAGTTGGACTGTGAAGAAAGCTGAGCGCCGAAGAATTGATGCTTTTGAACTGTGGTGTTGAGAAGACTCTTGAGAGTCCCTTGGACTGCAAGGAGATCCAACCAGTCCATTCTAAAGGAGATCAATCCTGGGTGTTCATTGGAAGGACTGATGCTAAAGCTGAAACTCCAATACTTTGGCCACCTCATGCAACGAGTTGACTCATTGGAAAAGACTCTGATGCTGGGAGGGACTGGGAGCAGGAAGAGAAGGGGACGACAGAGGATGAGATGGCTGGATGGCATCACCAACTCGATGGACATGAGTCTGAGTGAACTCCGGGAACTGGTGACGGACAGGGAGGCCTGGCGTGCTGTGATTCATGGGGTCGCAAAGAGTTGCACACAACTGAGCGACTGAACTGAACTGAACTGGTACTGGATGCTCCAATGAAATCTGGTTTAATCCAGTTTAATGTGGTTAAAATGCAAACTCTAAGGACAGATAATCTCTTTTTAGCTGTGATCCTTGGAATCTGATGTCCAAAACCAATTAATATTCCAATACACAGAGAGGGTCTCTCAACAACAACTTCTTTTCTTCTCACAACTAAAGTAAAGGATGGTGTAAGAGCACATGAAGATTATCACATCCTGCTCGTGAAGGAGTGGTAAGTAGTCCTAGACAAGATAGTGACTCAAATGCACTAACAGACTGTTTCATAAATTATCAGCAACAGCTGTTTATAATGGGATTTCTGATTCAGATGATTTCTTGATCTTCTCCCTATGAGTGTAAGAGATCAGTCTGTTTAAGAAAGAGGCTAGACATCCCACTAAAATCTAGAAGAAAAGGATGTCCACTCTCACCACTTCTATTCGACATAGTATTGGAAGTCCTAGCCACAGTAATCAGTCAAGAAAAAGAAATAAAATGTATCCAAATTGGAAGGTAAGAGGTAAGATTGTCATTTTATGCAGATGACATACTATATATAGAAAACCCTAAAGACTTCATACAAAAACTAATAAACTAACTCAGCAAGGTAGCAGAATACAAGATTAACATACAGAAAATGGCTGTATTTCTTTACATTAACAATGAAATATCAGAAAGAAAAACTAAAAACATAATCCCTTTTACAATCAAATCAAAAAAATTACATATCCAGGAACCAACTTGACCAAAGTGGTGAAAGACTTATATGCTATATAAAACACTGATAAAAGAAAATGAAGATGAGTCAAGAAATGGAAAGGCATCCATGCTCTGAGATTGGAAGAATATTGTTAAAATGGCAATACTATTCAAAGCAATCTATAGATTTAATGTGATCCCTATCAAATTGTCCGTGATATTTTTCACAGAACTAGGACAAATAATACTAAAATTTATATGGCACTACAAATGACCCAAAACTGCCAAAGTAATCCAGAGGAAAAAGAACAAAGCTGGAGGCACAACCCTCCCAGACTTCAGACAATACTACAAAGCTACAATAGTCAAAACAGCATGATATTGGCACAAAAACAGACATATAGATCAATGGAACTTAACAGAGACCCTGGAAATAAATTCACACACCTAATATCAACCTTCAATAAAAGAGGCAAGAATATACAATGATGAAAAGATGGTCTCTTTGGCAAGTGGAGTTGGGAAAGCTAAACGGACGTATGTAAATCAACGAAGATGGAACACTCCCTCATACCATATACAAGAATAAACTCAAAATGGCTTAAGAATAAACTCAAAATGGCTTATGGAAAATAATCTGAAAATATATATGAATACATATACACACACACATATATATTGATATATACATACACAAAGAGAATCACTTTGCTATACATCAGGAATTAACACAACACTTTAAATAATCTATATTTCAAAAATATGGTGGGAACTCTGCCTATCCCTTCAAAATCTGCCATTTCAGATTGTTTTTATAACTGAGCATCATTACCTTGTAGTCTTCCTGGAATTACATTTGCTCCAACCTAATATTTAAAGGTCAACTGCATAATGATAGAGAACAGACCAGTGGTTGCCAGGGTACAAGACTGGAAGAAAGATGTGACTACAGAGAGATTGCACAAGAAAGTTTTTTGAAATGATGTAACTGTTCTGATTATTGGATTACACAAATCTGCAGAGGTTAAAATCACAGAACTATAAAAGAAACAAACAAAAAAGCAACTTTACTATGTGATCATTTTAAAAATAAAGAGAAAAAAGGAAAAAAATGGAGCTGAAGCATACACGTTTTCACACCAGTTATGAAAATAAAAAGTCATGCCATATCACAGAACACTAAATTTTAGAAATACCTACAAATGAGAATTTGCAGCTTAACTTGAGAATCTAAAATTTCCACACTTACTTTATATATAAACAAATACCTTTCTGTTAAGAATTGTGATAAAAGTTTAGAGGAAAGTAATAACCTGCCTAAACACACCGAATTGTGGAATTCAGCATTCTAAGATCTTTGCATGTTAACAGAAATGCATCACTACCAACGTTATTTAAGCAGAAGATAATGAAATATCTGAGGGATGAAAGGAATGTGCCAATCCTCTTTCCCTCATGGAATTCTCAAAGTCAGTGTAACTAACACCTGGTACAATGACTTGAATGTAAGCTCAGAGCTAACATTCCTAGGGAGAGACTCACAAACAAACCAAGATCATTCCTAAAGATCTACAATACAATCCTCTGTAATCCAAGGAGTCAGCTGTTTCACTGAGACTAGGGAAGCATGCAACAACTGCTTACATACACTCACATACACACACACACACACACACATTTCTGCATGGAATGTATATGATGTCTGTGCCCATATAAACAAGATAATTCAATCCACAGGAGATTCTAAAATGCTTAACTCTCAATATTAATTCATCAATGTATTATTCAAATATTTATCAAACATCCACTTTGCACCAAGCACAATAAAAAGCACCTGAGATATATCTGCAAACTGGAAAAATGAAATCTGGGCCTCATCTGTTACCTCCAGTTTAAAGACACAAGTCATTTTTCTATCAACCATCTCAAGTAAAGTGAATGAGGATGAAGGCATTAAAAATAAAGGAATTAATGACCACAAACTGCATTATCACATGATGGAAACTGAAAAACAAATTAGTGTGACCCCAGGGTTTCCACTTGTTCTTTGTGCAGAGGAGGGTATACATGCATGAAATGAAGTGCTAAGAAAACACAAGTAGGAAAGGTAAGCAAGGACCAAATCTTGGAGAACACTTAATGCCATACCAAGAATTTCAGATTTATCTTGTTGGCAATTAGAAGCCATTAATAGCAGTAACAATTTCAAGAATTTTTCTTCCAGACAAATAATTTCATTCATTTATTTTTTGGCTGTGCTGGGTCTTTGCTGCTGCACAGGCTTTTCTCTAGTTGTGGCAAGTGGGGGCTACTCTCTAGTTTCGATGCAGGGGCTTCTCACTGCAGTGGCTTCTCTTGTTGCTAAGTACAGGCTCTAGGGCATGCAGGCTTTGGTAGTTGCAGCTCCCAGACGTTTGAGCACTGGCTCAATAGTTGTAGCACACAGGCTTAGCTGCTCTGTGGCATGTGGGATCTTCCCAGATGAGGGATCAAACCTGTGTCTACTTCACTGGCATGAAGATTCTCAACCACTGAGCCACCAGAGAAGCCCCCAACTATGTATTCTGAATATCCTGAATTATGGAGGAAGGAACGGTTAAACCAAGGAAATAAGATAATATACACTAGGTCACTGAACAAACAGCTAAATGAGACTCTAGCTTCAATAAGACATATCATTTATTAACTCTTTTTCCCAAGGGATTCAAAAAACATCCTTTACTATTTACTCACTGGGAAAACCCTGATGCTGGGAAAGATTGAAGGCAAGAGGTGAAGGGAGCGACAGGGGATGAGATGGTTGGATGGCATCACTGACTCAATGGACATGAGTTTGAGCAAACTCAGAGAGATAGTGAAGGACAGGGAAGCTTGGCATGCTACAGTTCATGGGGTCAGAGAGAGTCAGACATAACTTGGTGACTGAACAACAAAAAAATTTAGTAAATAGTAAAATCCTTTTTAACACGCATTGTTGGGCTTCCCAGGTGGCACCACTGGTAAAGAACCTGCCTGCAATGCCAGAGACTTAGGAGACACAGGTTTGATCCCTGGGACAGGAAGATCCCCATGAGGAGGGCATGGCAACCCATTATAGTATTCATGCCTGGAGAATCCCATGGTCAGAGGAGCCTGGTGGGCTACAGTCCGTAGGATCACAGAGAGTCATACAGGACTGAAGCAACTTAGCATGCATGCAAGCAGGCTAGCATTCATACCGTTTTAGAAAATTAAAGATTGAGGACTGACATTAACTGAAAAACTGCCCTTATTCTAACATTCAAATTACGTATGAGAGAATAACCAATGCACTCCCTAGATAAAAATACTTTAATTCTCTGTGGCTCAACATCATCTCTTTCAGGCTCAAATTCCACAACCTTAGTTTCAGTTCAGTTCAGTCACTCAGTAGTGTCCGACTCTTTGCGACCCCATGAATCACAGCACGCCAGGCCTCCCTGTTCATCACCAACTCCCGGAGTTCACTCAAACTCACCTCCATCGAGTCGGTGATGCCATCCAGCCATCTCATTCTCTGTCGTCCCCTTCTCCTCCCACCCCCAATCCCTCCCAGCATCAGAGTCTTTTCCAGTGAGGCAACTCGTCACATGAGGTGGCCAAAGTATTGGAGTTTCAGCTTTAGCATCAGTCCTTCCAATGAATACCCAGGATTGATCTCCTTCAGAATGGACTGGTTGGATCTCCCTGCAGTCAAGGGACCCTCAAGAGCCTTCTCCAGCACCACAGTTCAAAAGCATCAATTCTTCGGCACTCAGCTTTCTTCACAGTCCAACTCTCACATCCATACATGACCAGGGGAAAAACCATAGCCTTGACTAAACGGACCTTGGTTGGCAAAGTAATGTCTCTGCTTTTTAATAAGCTATCTAGGTTGGTCATAACTTTCCTTCCAAGAAGTAAGCGTCTTTTAATTTCATGGCTGCAATCAGCATCCGCAATGATTTTGGAGCCCAAAAAAATAAAGTCTGACACTGTTTCCACTGCTTCCCATCTATTTCCCATGAAGTGATGGGACCAGATGTCATGATCTTCGTTTTCTGAATGTTGAGCTTCAAGCCAACCTTTTCACTCTCCTCTTTCACTTTCATTTAGGCCACCTTAATTCTTGACCTAGGTTTTTCCCACGGTCTCTCTAACGTCTATCTAAAATGCACAAATAGACAAAGATGATTTTTTCTTCCAGAGCACAGGAAAATCTGATCACATAACCACTCTGCTTAGAACCTTCCAATGATTTCCCCACACTGCATTCAAGTTAAAGTCTAACCTCCCTCACATGGCATAAAAGGTTCTTCTGTGGGGACCTGGGCCTTATTCTACTACCCTTTTTTTTTTTTGGTAAATAGCCGGCCTCTTATCTTATGCATGTGGCATACCCAACTCTCTAATTCCCCAAACCCTATTTTGTCAAATATTATTCCCTCACCCCCTAATACTGTGGCCCACTGCCTCTACCCAGATTTTGCCTGGCTAACTTCTACAGGTTCCTATCTCAATTGAGATATCTCAAATTCTAGTAAATAAAATCCATGGACACGAGAGAAAGTATCTCATTAAAAGATGCACAAAATAGGGCTTCCCTGGTGGCTCAGTGGAAAAGAATCTGCCTGCCAATGCAGAAGACACAGATTCGATCCACATGCCATGGAGTAACTACATCCGTGTGCCACAACTATTAAGCCTGTGCTCTACAGCCTGGGAACTGCAACTACTGAAGCCTGTGCGCTCTAGAGCCCATGCTCTGCAACAAGAGAAGCCACTGCAAAAATAGTGCACGTTCCACAACTAGAGTAGTCCCCACTCTCCACTACTAGAGAAAAGCCCGTGCAGCAACAAATACCCAGCACAGCCAAAAATAAATAAAATTAGCTGTTTTTAATGCACAAAATAGGTTGGACTATTATTCCCAATATTTCAGTTCCTCCCTGTTACAAAAATATACATCCAAATCTTTGGCCCAAAGACTTGGCAGTTATCTACCACTAGAATGTTGTTGCTGTTCAGTCACTCAGTCGTGTCCAACGCTTTGTGACCCCATGGATTGCAGCATGCCAGGCTTCCCTGTCCTCCACCACCTCCCAGAGCTTGCTCAAACTCATGTCCACTGAGTCAGTGATGCCATCCAACCATTGCACCCTCTGTCGTCCCCTTTTCCTCCCGCTTTCAATCTTTCCCAGCATCAGGGATTTTCCCAATGAGTCAGTTCTTCACATCAGGTGGCCAAAGTACTGGAGCTTCAGCCTCAGCATCGGTCCTTCCAATAAATATTCAGGACTGACTTCCTTTAGGATTGACTGGTTTGATCTCCTTGCAGTCCAAGGGACTCTCAAGAGTCTTCTCCAACACCACAGTTCAAAAGCATCAATTCTTCGGCACTCAGCTTTCTTTATGGTCCAACGCTCACATCCATACGTGACTACTGGAAAAATCATAGCTTTGACTAGACAGACATTTGTCGGCAAAGTAATGTCTCTGCTTTTAAATATGCTGTCTAGGTTTGTCACAGCTTTTCTTCCACTAGAATAGAGAAAGAATATTTCCCTGTCCCAGTGAGGCTGGGCTTGGTCATACGACTTTCTTGGCTCAACTGTGTGGGCAGTACGCCAACTGTGAATTAGGAGCCTTAACAGCCTTCATGTGTGTTTCTCACCCCTCTGGTGTTTTCACTATCCTCACGAGAAGACTGAGACATGCAGAGCAGACCTAGGAGTTTGGAGCCAAATCCAACTGAACCGAGTAAAACTCAGCTGAGATCAACCAAAGCCCAGCTAGCCCAGAGACTCATGAGAGAAAAAGAAATGCTGTTTTAAACCACTGAAAATTTCAGATTATTTGCTACACAGCATTTTTGCAGCAATAGCTGATATAATGTATTTCCAATAAAATCTTACTTTTAAATATCAAAAATGTATATTGTTTTGATTATGTACTAACAGGCTTCCCCCATGGTTCAGTGGTAAAGAATCTGCCTGCAATGCAGGAGACCTGGGTTCGATCCCTGGGTCAGGAAGATCACCTGGAGAAGAGAATAGCAACTCACTCCAGTATTCTTGCCTGGAGAATTCCACGGACAAAGAAGCCTGGCGGACTACTGTCCATGGGGTCGCAAAGAGTTGGACATGACTGAGTAACTAACACACTTATGTACTAACAGGTTAGAATCCTAAATCAAGCATACAATTTTTTAAACACAGAGAAACTAAAAGACATTCAATTTCAATTTATATACCTATTTTAGATGCAGAGAACTATGATATGATTTTGGATGGTCAATAAAATGCAACATTAGGATAAAATTCAATGAGAGATGTATGACAGAAACACAAATCCAAAGAAAAAAAGAATAACCAACACCTTTCAGCTGTTAGATGGTAATGGTAAGTGATAAATCACTGTTATAGAGTCTTACTTTTTTTTAATAATGTAAGTTTTATTTTAAAATATCATTATTAATAACACATCAAAAATCATATAATCAGCAACTATTTAAACTTGGGATGAAAAAAGTTTTTTAGATGTCACCCAAAACATGTGCAAGAAAGTACACATCTATTTTCCTTTCTTCTGGGGTACAGTTCTATTAATTTAATACATGTATAGATTCATGTGATCAACACCTGTTTGTATTAGATACATACATCTCCCTCATACTATTCCTTTACAGTTACATTCTCTAACCTAGATTCTCCAAAAGTCCTTTTAGGAAACATGCGAACAAAAAAGTGTGAAAACACTGCTGTATGACACTAATTAGCAGTACTATTGCCTAGAAAATCCCATGGATGGAAGAGCCTGGTAGGCTGCAGTCCATGGGCTCGCTAAGGGTCAGACACGACTGAGCGACTTCACTTTCACTTTTCACTTTCACACATTGGAGAAGGAAATGGCAACCCGCTCCAGTGTTCTTGCCTGGAGAATCCCAGGGACGGGGGAGCCTGGTGGGCTTCCGTCTATGGGGTCACACAGAGTCGAACACGACTGAAGTGACTTAGCAGCAGCAGCAGCAGCAGCATGACTTACCGGAGAAGGCAATGGCACCCCACTCCAGTACTCCTGCCTGGAAAATCCCATGGACGGAGGAGCCCGGTAGGCTGCAGTCCATGGGGTCACTAAGAGTCAAACACGACTGAGCAACTTCACTTTCACTTTTCACTTTCATGCATTGGGAGAAGGAAATGGCAACCCACTCCAGTGTTCTTGCCTGGAGAATCCCGGGGACGGGGAAGCCTGGCGGGCTGCCGTCTATTGGGTCGCACAGAGTCGGACACAACTGAAGCAACTTAGCAGCAGCAGCAGCATGACTTACTCATCCAGTAAAATTTGGCTTCAAATTTTCAGCCAAATGCTAGTTCATTTAGTAATATTAACCATGCCAAAAGTACCCAATAAGTAACAGTAAAAACTACTCCGGAGACGAAATAATCAAAAAGTCAAAACTGAGTTGGTTAATATACTGACTCAGGGTTCACTACAGTTGAGACAAGTTTTTCCACATAGTCACAGAGGATAACACAGACGAACTTAATCTGGAAACTACTCTTATCTTTAAACAGGTTTGCTTGCTTATACTAAGTATTAAAATACCTCCGAGTTATGAAATTTTCTCCTATTTACTGCTTGCCTTAATTTTTCAGAAAATTGAGACTTAGATAAATATCACTCCAAAACAGCAATTTCGTATGAAAATCAAAGTATAATACAAATGAGAATAAACCCTTTGGCACACATATGAAATCTAACCAGTCTCTCAAAACACCAAGCATCTCAGGAGAAGGATCAAAAGCCAAAACCAAGGGACTTTAAACAATTATGAAAAAAATAAGCAGGGAAAAGTCAAACATAGAAAATAAAGCAGTTCCTGTTAAATTACTTAAGAACACTGCTTTCATTCTGTTTAACTCTATAGAAAAATCTGGTAATAAAGTAATTATTTTATTCATTAAGACCAAACATTAAATAGTACCTCTCTTTAAAAAAAATACACAATGCAAATTCCCAACACAGTTGTATTTGAGAACAAAGAATTAAGTGGAAAGTGAAAACTTCAGTAATCTGTTAGCACTGATTAATACATACAGAAATCCTCATTCACTCAAATTTGTGTACTATTCTGTTCAAGGGACTATAACTGATATAACATAACTGCTGACTGGCAATGCGTGCAGAAGCTCATTGATAATTCTACTAACCTCTTCATAACACACATTTTGGACCCATTTACAGCAGGTTTTACCATTGGCAAGATACTAAGGGGTATACAAAGATGAAAGATATAGACTGCTCAAGGAACTTAACATCTAAGCTAGAGATCTGGTTAGAATAGGTTCATTTTACACTGTTAGGAAATAAAGTACATGTACTTAATAGTACTACACCTACAAAGAAATGTGCATAAAATTCAATAAGGAACTCTGTCAAACTTCAACGAATGAGTTTTCATGTACCCAAAAAAAGAACAAAAAAGTCACCCAACTAACAACTCTTGGTCACAAATATTTCTTATTGATGCAAAGAAACTTCCCCACAGTGGGGGAAATCACAACACAGACCACACATAAATACCTTTCTCACTAAAAGTAATCATAGAGCAAAAGCATAAAACAATTCATGACAAAGCAAAAAGCAAATCAACTCAACTTAAAAATAATAAATAATGTTACCAGCATTTTCAAAGAGCAAACAAAGATTGAATTAAAAGTTAGTATACGCTGCACTTCAAGAGAAGGTAACTCCTTAACCAGGTCTTATTCTAAGCAAAGTCATAAAGTAGTCCTTGACTTCCCTTATGAATGTCTCCTTCTTTCCCAAGGACTTTAACCCCTCACAATACTTCTACTATTCTCAGTATGCACACATACATGAATGCACATAGACTGTGCCAGGTCAATCTCTTTCTATCGGAAGGACAGCAGTGTTTTAATCTTTGATTCCAGAGAGTGGTATCAGGGGAAGAGAATGGCCTCCATTTATTTTCACTAAACAATAACTTAAGGGTGTTTACTACCCCAGGCAAAGCCTCTAGAAAAATAAGAATTTAAAGATCATATAATAAGTAACTTCTATTAAGATGGTAATGAACAAATAATGGTACTGAATCCCACCACCTCCCTAAATAGTGACATCTACATCTTAATAGGTTACACAGTTAAAAATGAAAGAAATTCCCCCAAAGAATTTTAGCCATTAATTAGCAGACAGAAAGAGACTGCTGGTGTTTCTAAAATCATGTCATAAAGCCTATTCACCTATCCCTATTAAAAAATATTCGGTACACACGGACTAGCTCCATTTTAACTTTGGCCAAAAAGCAAGCAAATCTCTTCTAAAAATACTAAGTTAAAAGGGTCAGACAAATGTCTACTCAAATTATTATGGAAAACTCTACAATGTAAAATAAGTATATAACAAGCCCCATCTGGACATTTAGCAACTAGTATTAAAAATTATAAATAACTAAAAAAATGATAAATTATAAATAAAATCTTTAGTTAAAAAACTTGCACACCCATTCTTTCAAAACCATCAAGAAATAGTTTGAAGCATATTCTAGAAAACAGCTGTTATAATCAGAGTAACAAAATTTTAAAGCTACAAAAGCCTTCAACGACTTTTTAGAAATAACCTTTTCCTTTGCACAAAATAATATTAAGAATAAAGGCAGAGAACCTATAGACCATGAGAAGATTAAAGATACATAGCAATTACATTAGATATGATATGTTCTAGCAATTATTTAAAATATCCTTGGGATAAATAGGTCTTATCTGGATACTAATTAAAAAAAGAATGACATTTGAACGCAATGGGATATGTGACTGACTATACAGAAGCAAAACAAATGTTTTTTTTAATAGAATAAATTACAATGACACCCAAAAAAACCCTGAAGCATGATACTGCTATTTACAAGGGGATAAAAGATTCAAATATATTAGTAAAATGGAATTTTTATTACCGTTTCCCCTTAGTAATTGTTTGTGTGTGTGCATGTGTGTATTCGTATCAAATTTCAGATAAATAAGAAAAAATTCCCTTTTTTTTTTGTTTAGTTTTGTATTCTGACCTAGGTATATGCCTTAAACACAGCTGTGGAGCACCTCTTCACTGCCAACATGTTCTCTTCCTTTGTTTCTGACTTTCCCTCCCCTCCCCTGCATGCCCTGGGAACATACCTACTCCCCTACTCCCACCTCCTCATCTTGGATCAAGGAATAAGCAACTTAGCTCATCTCTACTACCTGCAGACACCCAAAACCTTTCCAGTGCGATAGTTTTGTTGTTCAGTCACTCAGTCATGTCTGACTCTTTGCGACCCCATGGACTGCAGCACACCAGGCTTCCCTGTATCACTATCTCCCAGAGTTTACTCAAACCCATGTCCATCAAGTCGGTGACGCCATGCAACCATCTCATCCTCTATCGTTCCCTTCTCCTGCCCTCAATCTTTCCCAGCATCAGGGTCTTTTCCAATGAGTCACTTCTTTGCATCAGGTGGCCAAAGTATTGGAGTTTCAGTTTCCGCATCAGTCCTTCCAATGAATATTCAGGACTGATTTCCTTTAGGACTGACTGGTTGGATCTCTCTGCTGTCCAAGGGACTCTCAAGAGTCTTCTCCAGCATCACAGTTCAAAAGCATCAATTCTTTGGTGCTCAGCCTTCTTTATGGTCCAACTCTCACAGAAGTACATGACTGAAAAATTCATAGCTTTGACTAGACAAACCTTTGTCAGTAAAGCGATGTCTCTGCTTTTTTAATACTCTTGTCTAGATTATCATCCTTCCAAGAAGCAACTGTCTTTTAACTTCAAGCCTGCAGTCACCATCTGCAGTGATCTTCGAGCCCGAGAAAATAAAGTCTGTCACTGCTTCCATTTTTTCCCCATCTATTTGCCATGAAGTGATGGGACCGGATGCCATGATCTTAGTTTTCTGTATGTTGCATTTTAAACCAGGTTTTCACTCTCCTCTTTCACCTGCATCAAGAGGCTCTTTAGTACCTCTTCACTTTCTGCCATTAGGATGGTGTCATCTGCATATATGAGGTTATTGATATTTCTATATCAAGTACTATAGTTTGTTACTCTTTGATATTCCCCTCTGAAATCCCTGCTTACGTACACCTGAGAATCAGTTTGAAAAAATTTTAAATATACATAAATATTACACTTTATCCAGTTCAGATATAGTCTTAAAACCTTCTACAATTGTTTTTTTTTTTAATGTCCCTCAACTTTTCTATTGACTCTAAGCAAAAAGGAAACGGCAGAGAAGTAAGAGATTTATCTCTCGACCTTCTCTTAGTGCCTTTCCCCTTGGCTACTCCCTGTGAAATTTCTCAGAGCACTTTTAGAAAATATAAAGGATGGGGGTTCTTGGGGGATGTGTCTGTTTGTGGGTTTTGGCACAAATAGGCAAAGCAGAAAACATGCGTGGCCACAGCAACAACAGGAAGTTAGGGATGTCAAAACCAGAGAGAAAAAGAAGAGGGACAGAATGCTAGGCGAGAATGATATTAGATGTTGAGCCAGCTTCTTTACCCTATTCCCTTTACTCCTTGAAATTAGCCTTCTGTTTCCTGACTAGCCTCAGAAAAGAAAAGCCACTACCAGTCACTTGGAGCTGGTAAAGGCTAGACTTCCATAGCCAAGGATATTTCAGTAGTAAAAGCTTAGCGAATATCTGGTGGCTCATTTAGAACATAAAAACAGACAAATCTGAAGCTACCTAAAAGAAATAAATTAGTTATTTGATGGGAGGGGGGAGGTACCCTCCCTAGATGGATGTCCTTAAGGAATCTAGCTCTTAATTTTAAACTCCTAGCAGACAAACATCCTAGGAAGCTTTACTACTGTCTGGCATGCTCTCCTGTAAGTCTAATAAATGAGAATGTGAGCTCATGCCCTAGCCAGTAAAACATAAAAGCTGATGAAAGAAATGATGAAGCAAATTAATAAAGGAGATTACAGGCTAGAAAAATTCTTACCAGTCTGCACAATCAAAAGAGGTTATAAGAAACAGACTAAACTCAATCATAGCTCCTTTTTAACTATATGCATTAAAGAATTCTTAAAATTCTGAGTCTGTTACTTTGGGAGATGAAGGCAAATATCTGGATAACCAAGTGCTATTCACAAAAACAAAACCCTTATTAGGCTATTATTAAAAGCAGCTCATTTTTAATGTTGCTACATTTTCCTATTCAAAAAAAAAAAAATACAAGTAGTTGATCATTTTTTCAAAGTAAAACTCTAGATTTTGATGAACCAAATTTAGGAGTGAGTATATCAATAGGAAAAAAAATCTGTAACTTAACACCCTAGGGGAAAGGAAGGGACTAGTGAGGTGCAGGTTTACGTTACTATCAAGAAGAACAAGGATTTAGAGAGATTTGAAAACAAACAAATAAAAAGTGGTTGCAGGCTGGACTACTACACTAAGCATCTTGATTATTTCAAAGATGCCCTGAGATCCAACCCAACCCTTTGGCTTCTGCCAAAGCAGCATAGAAACAGCCAAGTCAAGTTCCAAGAATAGTCATGACATACCATCCCCTAACAACTATAATCGTTAGGGGTATCTTGTCCTGGGACTAAAGGCATTATCAGAAGGGCAATGAGCTGTTAACACTGTTTCCTTCTTTATCCACTGAAACCCAAATAAACAGGAAAATAAGGAACCTTAGACTTAATAGCAATTAATTCATTTATTTTTCTTTCTTTTTTTGGCTGCACCATGAGGCTTGGAAGATCTTAGTTTCCCAACCAGGGATCGAATCTGTGCCCTAAGCAATGAAAGTATGGAGTCTTAACCACCAAGCCACCAGGGAATTCCTAATTCATTTAACTGAATAGTAGTTACTTCATGTAATTCACTGGGGGAAGCAAGAATAGACTAAAATTGTTACCTCTCTCACAAATCTTGTTTTTCTAGGGCTACCTTGAAAATGGGTACTAAAAATCAACTTGTAAAATACTTAAGTATACAAGACAGCCCTTTTCCTGCAAAGTTAGAGTAAACTGTATATTAACAGGTTACATAACCACTTTAAAAGTGAGCTATTGGTCAGGGAATAAGAACTACTCAGACTTTTCTCCTGTTCAATCATCAGTAACCAAGGAAAAATTCTTCCTAAAACTTCTTTACCTTAACTCATTATGGCCTATGACAGCGCTATGGCCTTCTAACAGAATGTCCCTCACACAGGATCCAAGACTTCTGGCCTCCCTACTCATTATATGTGTAATACACTCTGGTATGTAACTGCAGTGCTATGTATAAACGTAGTTTTATGTGTCTTAAGTTCAGTTTTCCTTGATGCCTTTCTCCCCTTTATTTCAAGCTTCTATTAGGCATCTAAAGATAATTCAGTTCAGTCGCTCAGTAGTGTCCAACTCTCCGCGACCCCATGAATCACAGCACGCCAGGCCTCCCTGTCCATCACCAACTCCTGGAGTTCACTCAAACTCATGTCCATTGAGTCGGTGATGGCATCCAGCCATCTCATTCTCTGTCGTCCCCTTCTCCTCCCACCCCCAACCTTTCCCAGCATCAGAGTCTTTTCCAGTGAGTCAACTCGTCGCATGAGGTGGCCAAAGTATTGCAGTTTCAGCTTTAGCATCAGTCCTTCCAATCAACACCCAGGACTGATCTCCTTTAGAATGGACTGGTTGGATCTCCTTGATAGTACAAGGGAGTCTCAAGAGTCTTCTCCAACACCACAGTTCAAAAGCATCAATTCTTCGGCGATCAGCTTTCTTCACAGTCCAACTCTCACATCCATACATGACCACGGGAAAAACCATAGCCTTGACTGGACGGACCTTGGTTGGCAAAATAATGTCTCTGCTTTTTAATATACTATCAAGGTTGGTCATAACTTTCCTTCCAAGGAGTAAGCGTCTTTTAATTTCATGGCTGCAATCAGCATCCGCAGTGATTTTGGAGCCCCAAAAAATAAAGTCTGACACTGTTTCCACTGTTTTTCCATCTATTTCCCATGAAGTGATGGGACCAGATGCCATGATCTTTGTTTTCTGAATGTTGAGCTTCAAGCCAACCTTTTCACTCTCCTCTTTCACTTTCATCAAGAGGCTTTTGAGTTCCTCTTCACTTTCTGCCATAAGGGTAGTGTCATCTGCATATCTGAGGTTATTGATATTTCTCCCAGCAATTTTGATTCCAGCTTGTGCTTCTTCCAGCCCAGCATTCCTCATGATGTACTCTGCATATAAGTTAAACAAGCAAGGTGACAATATACAGCCTTGACGTCCTCCTTTTCCTATTTGGAACCAGTCTGTTGTTCCATGTCCAGTTCTGACTGTTGCTTCCTGACCTGCATACAGGTTTCTCAAGACGCAGGATAATTATTTACATGCAAATGATGCTACATTCTTAAAAGTAACCTGCTTTCTTGTCAGTGATAAAAAATACTTATAAAATACTCAATACAGCAAGAAGTATATAAGACCTGGATAGAACCCGGGTCTCCTACACTGGCAGGTGGATTCTCTACAACTGAGCCACCTGAGAATCCCCAGGAGAAATTTTAAAGATTATCTAACTCAAGCACCATTTTTAAGGATGAAGGAACTGAAATACAAACAGAAATTAACAGACTCATCTAAGGTAATATATTACTAGTTAAATGGGATACCCAGGTGGTGCAATGGTAAAGAATATGCCTGCCAGTGCAGGAGACACAAGAGACGTGGGTTCAATCCCTGGGTCAGGAAAATCCCCTGGAGAAGGAAATGACAACCCACTCCAGTATTCTCGCCTGGAAAATCCCATGGAGAGAGAAGTCTGGTGGGCTACAGTCCATGGGGTCACAAAGAGTCAGACATGACAGAGCAGCAGGAATGGCACAGCAAAGGCCTTATAGGTAGAACTATCTCCTAAGAATGAATCCCAGTACACTACAGGAAAAGATATAAAATGGTCAGCTACCAAATAAAACATTTTGGTGGTTCTTCAATAAGCTTAACATTGATTTATCACGTGTCCCAGCAATTCCACTCCCTGTGGAGTGGTTTGCCACGCCCTCCTCCAGGGAATCTTCCTGACCCAGGGATCGAACCCATGTCTTGTATGTATCCTGCATCACCAGGCAGGTTCTTTACCACTAGTGCCACCTGGGAAGCCCTTTTAATAACCCAAATAAATCTAAACAAATTTGGGGTTTCACAGTTGCTATTTATATAATAAATATTTATGGTACCTAGATTCATGCCAAAAATTCCAAGACATTTTTAGTATTCTCATAGTCTCCTTAAATATTGTTTCACCTAATGATTTCACAACTAAATTTAGGAACAGAGTCAAAATTTATGGTAGAATGATTAAGATTCTGGACTCTAAAGAAGGAAGAACATCTAAAGTAAAGCCTTCTTGAAAGAACAAATGATCTGTCACCACTAAGTCTTAAATTCTAAGGAATATCCAGGTGACACAACTTTTGACATCAAGAATAGAAAGGAAAGCAACACTGACAAAAAGAGGGTGGAACTTAAGAAACACAAATGCATTAAAACAGTTACATATTAATTAGGGATAATTTAAAGAGTCACCAATTTAAAATTCACAAACTCAAATGTACTGATCTAGAAGGGTAAGGCTTACATAGTCTTGTTCAATGGTTTAAACAGCTCAAATAATTCTTCCACATGAAGGTGAAGTCTGCAATTCTAACCTTCCTAACATCTCATCTCTAATAAGCAATCATATTATACTAATTGTGACTTAAGACATATACTCACGGGAATACTGATTATTTCACAAGTCAAGTGTTGAAGCAACTTTCACTTTGGGAAGGCAAATTTAAAAGCCAGGAATATGCAATATATAATGCTACAAAACGTAAATATTAGGAAATAAGAGCAACAGCTATCTTAAACAACTTCTGTAACAGAAAGTACTTGTGAAGATTAAGTAAAGAACTAGGGAGTAATACGGAGAAGGCAATGGCAAGCCACTCCAGTACTCTTGCCTGGAAAATCCCATGGATGGAGGAGCCTGGTAGGCTGCAGTCCGTAGGGTCGCTAAGGGTCGGACACGACTGAGCGACTTCACTTTCACTTTTCACTTTCACACATTGGAGAAGGAAATGGCAACCCACTCCAGTGTTCTTGCCTGGAGAATCCCAGGGATGGGGGAGCCTGGTGGGCTTCCGTCTATGGGGTCACACAGAGTCGGACACGACTGAAGTGACTCAGCAGCAGCAGCAGGGAGTAATAAGGTAAATAAGACATGATCCCTGGCCCCCAAGAATCTCACATGTTAGTGGGAGAAATAAAGTAACTCAGTGGCTATATACCGAGATGTGGCCTGAATGTTTTGGTACCACAGAGCAAGAGTGCTGGCTAGTGTAGCCAAAAGCAGAGAAAGCCTCTTAAAAGAGGATTCTTGGCCTGAGTCTTGAAAGCCATGAGTCAGCCCTGGAATAAAAGTTACACATTGGCATGTAAAAAAAAGTACAACTGAGATACATGCACATGTATATATGTACACATACATGTACTTTTTTCCATTCTTTCAAGAAGTATTTTTAGACTACCTACTACTTGCCAGGCATAGACCATGTTTAAAGAACATGTAATTTAGTATGGCCGAAGCCTAGAGAGCATGCATTAAACTTGGCAGGCACGAGATTATGAAAGCCTTGGATGCTCTGCTAAGGAGTTCAGACCTCATCTTGAAGATGGTAAGAAATGAAAGAAAGCTGCTAAGGAATTGACAAGATCAGAGTTCGATACACTCTGATTCAGGTTTTCCTATACAATGTCTCTGAAGAGCTGGCATGAAAGCTTCAAGGGGAAAAAAGGAGCTGATATGATCCACGTTTCAAAGATACCATATGAACATCAGGAGCTAACTAAGGTCTACCTCTTCTCTTGTTCTGTCACCAGACTCCATTCTGATAGGGTAAAAAGTTTCCATACCAGTAGCAGAGGAAAGCGGAGTCCCTCTGGCCAAGGTGCATTAAAAGTCATCCACAGAGAACTATTCATTTTAAACGGAATATCATATTAACAAAATAAAACCAGAGCATATTAAAACATTTGATAAGATGGCAGATTTTACGTTGTATTTTGCCACAATTTAAAACAACTTTTTAAAGAAGAGAAAAAAAAAAAAATCTGCAATTTAGACACCCATTTTTTTCTACTCTGGCAAACATTTTTACAAAAATGTATAAACGTACGAGTTCATATTATACTTAATTCCCTCATTCTTCCTTCAAAGTATAAGAACTCTTCAAAGTCTGGACCCCACCACAAAGCTAAATGTGTAAGACCACAGAGAAAAAAAATATGATATTTACTATCTTACTGCGAAAAAGAAGAGAATCATATTGCAAACCGACCCCATCCAATAGCCCACTATCCTTTCCAAGAGACTTGACTTGGTGCAAACTGCCACCATAAAGAATGCACATGGATTTGGGCAGACACATTCTAACAGCACAGCTGTCTGTCCAGGCATGCTGCTGAAAGAACAGTACATTCCTATTTGTCCTGTCCCCCACCCACCTTAAGCCCCCTTACAAAAGAGAGTTTAAATAAAAACTGTCTTATTTAAGTGTTTAATGTATGTGTGTGGGCTCAGTAATATCAGTTAGGTAATAACAGTAGCAATGAACCCCTCTAACATCACCCTTATGCTTAAGTTAGTCTCTGAAGATTCCTGAAGAGGAAAATAATTTTTTTATGTATATTTCTCAAAAATCTTCACTCAAGACTGCCATTTACCTTCAAAGAGAAAATAACAAGTCACCAACTTTCAGAAAATTGATACAGTATGGCAGAGGAGAGAGTACTGAGTAAGAGTCAGAGTAATAGAGTCTAAGTCCTAGGTAGCCAACTGACTGGCTTTGTGACCTTGGGCAAGTTGTCCAGCCTCTCTGAACTTCAGTTTGTTCGTCTATATAACATGCTTACACTGTCCACATCATAGGGTTGCTGTGAAGATCAAAGAACTAAATGCAACCTTACCTCAGTCACACCCTGCAATGCACCCTTTTCAGCAATCTCAATTTCACGCAACCCCTTCTGAATACAGATTCCATCTTTTCAACTCGTTCCTTCCGGCTGCTGTTCCCTAAGTCACATCCAGCTCTTTGCAATCCCATGGACTGTAGCACGCCAAGCTTCCCTGTCCTTCACTGTCTCCCGGAGTTTGCTCAAACTCATGTCCATTGAGTCGGTGATGCCATCCAACCATCTCATCCTCTGTCTTCCCCTTCTCCTCCTGCCTTCAATCTATGCCAGCATCAGCGTCTCTTCCAATGAGTCGGCTCTTCCCATCAGGTGACCAAAGTACTGGAGAGTTTCAGCTTCAGCATCAGTCCTTCCAATAAATATTCAAGACTGATTTCCTTTAGGATTGTCTGGTTAGATCTCCTTGCTGTCCAAGGGACAATTAAGAGTCTTCTCCAGCAACACATTTCAAAAGCACCAATTCTCTGGCACTCAGCCTTCTTTATGGCCCAACTCCCACATCTGTACATGACAACAGGAAAACCCACAGCTTTTACTAGATGGACCTTTCTTTGCAAAGTGATGTCTCTGCTTTTTAATATGCTGTCTAGGTTTGTCATAACTTTCCTCCCAAGCAGCAGCATATTTTAATTTCATGGCTGCAATCACCATCTGCAGTGATTCTGGAGCCCAAGTCACTGTTCCCACTACACTACACTCAGAATTGAAAAGATAAAACTTACAAACCAAAAAGATATAAATTACATTTAAGTCAGCTTCTTAAATACATTACTATAAGAAAATCACTGCATCCAAAATGCATCAAAATGTTTAAGTAAGGGCCAGGAAAGATGTTTCAAAAGTAAGAAAGTAATAGAATGACTATATTTTTAAACCATTAAAACTGATATTAGTTTAATAATACCACTAATGCTAAATATAACCACTCTGCCATTAAACTGATTTAATGTATAACAAACAATCCTTTTCTTAGTTTCAGAAACTTTTTGACTACATATTTGTTATGTGTTGCTTTTACTGGTAACTACCTACAGGGCAATATTTGACTGTATCTACTAATAATTCCAACTTACTGTTGTAGTGTACTTTCCAGTTAAAATCTTTCAAGTAAAAGGGACAGGCACAGGTGTTTCTCCTACAGTAGTTTTCGAAACTCAAACTGGATACAACTAATCAAGGAACACAATTATATCACATAGAATTTACTGTTGTTGTTTAGTCGCTAAGTCATTTCTGATTCTTTTGCAACTTCATGGACTGTAGCCTGTCAGACTCCCCTATCCACGGGATTTCACAGTCAAGAATACTAGAGTGGGTTGCCATTTTCTTCTCCAGGGGATCTTTCGGACCCAGGGATCAAACCCAAGCCTCCTGCATTGCAGGCAGATTCTTTACCACTGAGCCAACTGGGAAGCCTAATACATACAGCTATTGGTTAAAATTCACAATCAAGGAAAACACTGTGCATCACATTCAAGACTCAGGTGCTGGGTGTTTAAAGAATGAGGTGATCTTTCCTTTGCCACTTAATAGTTGTGACTTGTCCTACCAATCATTAATTTTATAACCACTGTTGAGTATAGCTGGCTATGCAAACATTGCTCAAGAAAGCAATTTCATTCACAACACTTCCACAAAGAGCACATTACAGTTATAACCAGCTTCCATTTTTTCCTCCACTTTGGCTGGAATCATTAGATATACCACTTTACATACCAACAGGTTGCTTTAGGGTTCAATATTTATGCGTATTTTAACAACCTCATTACCTCAAAGTTTTGGAAACTGTAAATATTTTCTTAGGAATTAACAAAGTTTGTTTCTACATATCTACAAATATTTGGCTTGCTAAATAATATCAACAAAATTTTAAGGATAAAGGTATTTAAAATTTCAAATTATGAAGATACATTCTCCATTTAATTTTTTAAACAATTAAGTACATTAAAATGCTACTAAAAACATCCTTAGCTACTTGTCAAATCAAGTGTTTCAATGATTCTTATGAGCCAAACCACTGAATCTACTTGCAGTTATCTATACCTCAAAAAAATAATAATGAATCTCCTAAAATATGCCATAAATCCACCTATAAAGCTAAACTGATCCTTCTTATTAAAATTAGTGAGACCTTCTAAGCTTTTAACAAAAAATTTCTACTTATGCACTGAAAATTTAACTCTTCTAAATAAATTTAGAATGCAATGCAAAATTTAATTCAAATCAAAATCAGTTCAGTTCAGTTCAGTCGCTCAGTCGTGTCCGACTCTCCGCGACCCCATGAATCACAGCACGCCAGGCCTCCCTGTCCATCACCAACTCCCAGAGTTCACTCAAACTCATGTCCACAGAGTCAGTGATGCCATCCAGCCATCTCATTCTCGGTCGTCCCCTTCTGCTCCCGCCCCCAACCTTTCCCAGCATCAGAGTCTTTTCCAGTGAGTCAACTCGTCGCATGAGGTGGCCAAAGTATTGCAGTTTCAGCTTTAGCATCAGTCCCTCCAATGAACATCCAGGAATAAGTAAGGAAGCAATAAACAACCAGAAAGCCGGAAATTAAGATTAAAAGGTTTGGATACTACCTAGAAAGTCCAACTGACTTCCACTTGGAGGAAGATAACTAAGGCTGTTAGCATCTCCATGTAAAGAGAGCACCTTTTTATGTATGCACAAACCACTCAAAATAATCATAAAGCAGCAATTTAACAACAAAAAATAACTCCTTTCTTTATTAATGTACAATTGAAATAGTCAAAAATCATAATGCAAAACAAACAGAAGTAAAACTTACAGAAGAGCACTGAATCAAAAATCAGAAGACCTAAGGTATAATCTTTTCTCCGTAATAGATATGAAAATCTACTGCTTCCATTTCCCCATCTGCAAAATCAAGGCTGGTAAAGGAAGAGATCATCCTAAGGTTATTTTCAGCTCAAACGTTATTAATACCATAAACCAAACTGCAGCTATGTCTTATTTTGTTTTAACTTAAATAGAAATAAAAATAAATTATTACATAATTGGAGTTAAGGGTAGCCTTTTACTATCTGAAAGATAGTAGCTGTTGATAAAGACTATGTCAAAAATAAAAACTCATAAAAACACGTGAGAACTAATAAAAATATATACTACTTTTCTGGATAAAGTTCCTTCTGTAAGTACTTATAAAAAATCTGAAGTTATCTTCTAAAACATCAACTTGAAACTCTCAATAGCTACTTTGTAAGTCTTAGGATCCTATACTGCTAAGTCGCTTCAGTCATATCCAACTCTTTGTGACCCCATGGACTGTAACCAGGCAGGCTGCTCTGTCCATGGGATTCTCCAGGCAAGAATGCTTGAGTGGGTTTCTCCAAAGGAAATCCTATATAAAGAATCCTATATAAGGAGATGAAATTACTATAGGAATTCTACACAAGGAGATGAAATTACTAGAAATTAAGAATAGAAAAACTTATCGATGTCTCTGTAGGCTATAACTACATAATGGAATTCCATCACCTCCGCTAGCTTTGTTGTAGTGATGCTTCCTAAGGCCCACCTGACTTTGCATTCCAGAATGTCTGGCTCTACAGGACTGACCACACTATTGTGGTTATATGGGTCATGAAGATCTTTATTGTATAGTTCTTCTTTGTATTCTTGCCACCTCTTAATATCTTCTGCTTCTGTTAGGTCCATACCACCTCTGCCCTTTATCGTGCCCATCTTTTCATGAAATGTTCCCTTGGTATCTCTAATTTTCTTGAAGAGATCTCTAGTTTTTCCCATTCTGTTGTTTTCCTCTATTTCTTTGCATTGATCACTGAGGAAGGCCTTCTTATCTCTCCTTGCTATTCTCTGGAGCTCTGCATTCCAAATGAGTATATCTTTCCTTTTCTCCTTTGCCTTTAGTTTCTCTTCTTTTCACAGCTATTTGTAAGGCCTCCTCAGACAACTATTTTGCTTTTTTGCCTTTCTTTTTCTTGGGGATGGTCTTGATCCTTGCTTCCTGTACTATGTCACAAAACTCCGTCCATAGTTCATCAGGCACTCTAATCCCTTCAGATCTAATCCCTTCAATCTATTCGTCACTTCCACTGTATAATTTAGGTCATACCTGAATGGTCTAGTGGTTTTCCCCACTTTCTTCGATTTAACTCTGAATTTGGCAATAAGGAGTTCATGATCTGAGCCACAGTCAGCTCCCGGTCTTGCTTTTGCTGACTGTATAGAGCTTCTCCATCTTTGGCTACAAAAAGTATAATCAATCTGATTTCAGTATTGACCATGTGGTAATGTCCATGTGTAGAGTCTTCTCTTATGTTGTTGGAAGAGGGTATTTGCTATGACCAGTGCGTTCGCTTGGCAAAACTCTGTTAACCTTTGCCCTGCTTCATTCTGTACTCCAAGGCAAAATTTGCCTGTTACTCCAGGTAGCTCTTGACTTTCTACTTTTGCATTCCAGTCCCCTATAATGAAAAGGACATCTTTTTTGTGTGTTAGTTCTAGAAGGCCTTATAGGTTTTCATAGAACCGTTCAACTTCAGCCTCACTGGTCGTGGCACAGACTTGGATTACTGTGATACTGAATAGTCTGCCTTGGAAACAGAGATCATTTGGAAAGATAACAGTGAGCTGTCCAGAAGAGAGAGCTTAGTTTCCTGGCCAGGAACTGAACCTGCGGAGCCTGTGAGAACAAAGTTTCAGTTTTATTCCAAATGACAAACATCAGCTATCTAGCCCAGGGGCTCCATCTATCTCATATCTCAATTTCAACGTAGTCCCTAAACTTGACTGGATCCAGCAATTCCTTATTTAAAAGTTTTCATAAACTCTCAATATACTGGCTTTCCCTTTAACTCTCATACTCTATTCCTCTTCTCCTTCCAACATTAACTATTCATGTAGGTTTCACAATGTCTGTTTTGCTTTTGTATTTCCTACATCTTTACCATGTCTGATCTTTACATCTCCCTTATCCATGATTTCATTTCTGATCCAAAGTGCCTTTATTCATCCAGTTAGATATTAAGTGTTCTGAGATCCTCAAATCTCCTTCGATGCAACTCCTTTCCACAGTATCAAACACGGCAGGTTTGACAGCAAATTAAGACATATTTCTCAGTCACTTGAAAGTTTAAATTTTACAAGTTGACATTTTTATACTCCATTTATTTTCACCACCAGCAACCTACTTGCTTAAACTCTAAGAATTTTGACTTTTAAATACTTTTCAGCGTATTGATACACACTGAAGAAACCAAAACAGCTTCAAATTCAAAATATCACCTAGTCAAGTTGGAGTGGAAAAAATGGCACTCAATATTTGGCAAAACTCTGCAACATAGCTTTTTTTGGAAGGCCTTAGAAAAAAACTTACTATATACTGTAATATTACTATAAAAGGTATTGGAGATTCTTTGGGGAATCTTACCATATTTCTTTAAGAGGCCAGTGATGCTTGGGGAGCTATACAAATTTAAATTATTACAGTTTAACTATAATATCTAAAGTTACCATTTAAAAATAACTATTCATTATGAATTCACTTTTATTTTCTTACCCTATTATTCAACCTAGAAGTCAAATCCTAGAGAGAAATGATACCAAACTAAATTTGATAAAGGTCACAGATATTTGTACATATCTAGCCACATATTCTATGGCTATTTCAGACTCATAACTAATCTCTCTGTTTTCACCTCTACCCTCAAGAGTTTATTCTCCACAGCGCAGACTGAACCATTAAAAAAAAATTATTTATTTTTATTTATTTGATTGTGCCAGATCTTAGTTGCAGCATGTGGGATCTAGTTCCCTGATCAGGGATCGAACCTGGGCCTCCTGCATTGGGAGCATGGAGCCTTAGCCACTGGACTACCAGGGAAGTCCCCAGACTGAATCTTTTAAAATCTAACCTCCCTACCCCAATAGATTCCCATCCTACACATAATTTTTACCTCCCTTCTCCCTCTATGTATCTCCTAGCATTCTCCCCCAACAGCAGTCCTCTCTAGCCAGTTTAGCCTCCTCTGCCATCCTTGATGGACAAAAACCTCTGCTTTACAAATATCCTTCAGAACTTTGTCTCCTAAGGTCTTCTTTCTGGAACGCTTCTCCTGAAAGTCCTAAGTCTCAGTCCTTCAGATCATTCAATTCTCTACTGAAATGTCATCTTTAGACAGGCTGGGACCCAGGACCCTTTGCTGCAGTGCTACAAAGCTTGTACCTGGACAAATCAATAACTGCACTCATGCCCAGTGGGGGGCAAACTCTGGACAAAATATGCAAAAAGGCCCCAAATCCTAATGCAACTTCTGAAGAACCAAGAGCTAAAAGAGGATGTTGAGAGCAAAAGCAAGGGACTGAGCATGCCCCCCTGCACTCAACAACAACAGAGGGGTGGGCAAAACACCTAAGTCACCCCTCTGACCCAATCCTTGGACAAATCCCTGCTCTTGCCACCTTCCCACCACTCCCCACCACCACCCACAAGTGAGTAACCAAGCAAGGAAACCTTTTGTTTTCATTCCCCCTTGCTACAACAGAGCCCTCAACAAAGGCTCTGGTCTGGCCTCTCTAGCTGATTTCTATTGATAGGGGAAGGCCAAGAATTCTGGTTGGTATCAACACTACCAGAAGCTTTCTCTGACCACTCCATCCAAACGTGCATCTCCCCTATCACTCTGTCCTTTTTACCCAACTTTATTTTTCTCTCAGAACTCATGATATAGTAAACGATACAGTAAATAAATATTTAGAGCCTGTTTCTACCCACAACAACACAATCTGCAAGAAGGCAGGTAGTTTCACTTGTTCAATGCCGTATTACCAGTACCAAGGTAGTGCAAATATTAAATGCAGTCGGCCCATCATATCCATGGGTTAGACATTGACAAGATTCAAACAACCACGGATAGAAATATTTGGGGTGGGGAGAGGTGAACCATCAGTTCAGTTCAGTCGCTCAGTCGTGTCCGACTCTTTGCGACCCCATGGACTGCAGCACGCCAGGACTCCCTGTCCATCACCAACTCCCAGAACTCAAACTCATGTCCATTGAGTCAGTGATGCCATCTAACCATCTCATCCTCTGCTGTCCCCTTCTCCTCCTGCCTGCAATCTTTCCCAGCATCAGGGTCTTTTCAAATGAAAAGGGTGAACCATACAGTTCCAAAAAAGCAAAATCTGAATCTGCAACATGCCAGCATCTATTTCCATAGCATTTACACTGTATTTACAGGTTCCACCTATTTTCACCATGATACACTTTGTGGCAAGCAGTTTTGCCAAACAACTAATTGGCCATAAGACCATTTTGCATTAAAAGATAAACTGATCAACAGTTCTGGATTTATCACACTAGAAAATGATAACCTATCAGTTCTTCCAAATTTTTTGGTGGGCATAGTCATCCTTTCCACCCAACAAAATCAAAAGTTTACCAAGCTACAGCAAATACAAAAGAAGCAGCTAATAATTCACATCAGTCTTTGAGAGCATTAATTATTGATTCTTCAGCTAATTTAGACACAACAGCTTGTTCTGTAACACCATCTTTACCAATTTTATCACTTGATATTAGAAGCTGGAGACAAAAGAAGATTCAAGTTACTCCTATCCCCCAAAAAAGAAATGGTTACGTGATTCTTGATGAGTGTAAGTTTCTTAAAAATGGTGAAAATTTCTTGTTATTTAATAGTGAACAATGTGATGCAGACAGAATTTTGCTATTTGGCATGGACATGTGATGGAATGGTTAGATATAATCCAGATGAATACTACCAGTTCTATGTTACATGTATTGTAAAGAAATAGCCATCTCCCTTGTCCATTTTACTTCCAGGGAGACCTGAAAAGACTTAACAGCAAATTTTTTTATAGTGTAAAGAACTTACATTCAACATTATATCCTATATCCTTAAAGACTGACTTTGAGAAAAAAGTATTGCTTTCTTCCCAATACATCTGAATACAACTGTAACAATGAATCTTATCTCATTTCATATAATATTCAAGTATTTTTCTATTTTCACATTTCATAATAGGAGTATTACTGCTTTTAAATTTTTGTTTTCAATTTTTCACATTTCATTAGGCCCTTTTTAATGTCTCTTTTCTTTTTTTGCTATTTCATCATTTGAGGCAAAATAATTTTATGGTCAAGTAGTGTGTGGCTTAGCAGCAGCAGCAGTAGCAGTGTGTGGTGAAACTGCAGCAAAACTCTCTGCAGCAAAGATTTTTAGGGTGAAAATATTGTACACAGTATTTACAACTACCTACACAGCATCTACAATATATTATTATAACTAATTAGAAAATAATTTAAAGTATATAGAGGGCATGTGTAGGTTATATGCAAATACCACACCATTTTATAAAAGAAACTTAAGCATCCTCAGATTTTGTCATCTGCAGAGGGTCCTAAAACTCTGCAGATACCGAGGGATAACTGTAAATGAAAAATTTAAACATCTGAGTCTAAAATCCATGCTATCGATTTTAATTATTCATGCATGCCAAAGAAGTCCTTTAAATAATAAATGTTAAAAGTGTATTTAAACTGGGAATATTGATTGCCTCTAGAGAAGAGAATTGGATGGCTGAAGAGAGAGAGATACAGGACGATTAAATGTATATCTCTTAAGTCTTGAACTGTATTAATGTGTTAACAACTATATTAGTGTGTAACTTTTCAATTATATTAATGTATTAATTTCAATCTTGAACTATATTAATATGTTAACTTTCTATTAATTTTAATAACATTTAGAAAGTTGATAGAAATACTAATGCTGGGTAACAGCCTAGAGGGGTGGAAGGTAGAAGGAGATGGAAGGGAGGTTCAAGAGGGAGGGGAACATATGTATACCTATGGCTGATTCATGTTGATGCTTGGCAGAAATTAACATTCTGTAAAGTAATTATCCCTCAGTTAAAAAAGAAATTAACTAAAAATATATATATTAATGCTGGAATAACATAACCTTCCCAGTTCATTCTGCATTTTCAAGATGTGGAACACTAATGGTATAAGTATGACATTCTTCATGTCCTAGGATAGTTTAAGATTCTTCAGGAATTTCTCAGAGCACAACAAGAAGTTTTATGTTCCTTAAGTGTTCCCTTACTCTTGAATCATATTAACTAATTCTCTTACTCTACTATCACTAGCAAGCTGTTAACTACATTCACTAGTTCATTCAGACAGGGTAAAACAGCCATCAAACCAAGTGTGGTAACATCTTTACTAAGTAACTATGAGGTTATTTAGGAGAGTTATGACCAACCTAGATAGCATATTAAAAAGCAGAGACACTACTTTGCCAACCAAGGTCCGTCTAGTCAAGGCTATGGTTTTTCCCGTGGTCATGTATGGATGTAAGAGTCGGACTGTGAAGAAAGCTGAGCGCCGAAGAATTGATGCTTTTGAACTGTGGTGCTGGAGAAGACTCTTGACAGTCCCTTGGACTGCAAGGAGATCCAACCAGTCCATTCTAAAGGAGATCAGTCCTGGGTGTTGATTGGAAGGACTGATGCTAAAGCTGAAACTCCAATGCTTTGGCCACCTCATGCGACGAGTTGACTCACTGGAAAAGACTCTGATGCTGGGAGGGATTGGGGGCAGGAGGAGAAAGGGACGACAGAGAATGAGATGGCTGGATGGCATCACCAACTCGATGGACATAAGTTTGAGTGAACTCCGGGTGCTGATGATGGACAGGGAGGCCTGGTGTACTACGATTCACGGGGTCACAGAGTCGGACATGACTGAGCGACTGAACTGAACTGATGAGGTTATTTGCCAAGGACGCTGTTACCAGAAATTTTGTCACCAGGACAGCAGTAACAAAGAATATTCTAAGATATGCTCCAGTATTGTTATTTAGTTGCTAAGTCATGTCCAACTCTTTTGTGACTCCATGGACTACAGCCCACCAGGCTCCTCTGTCCATGGGATTTCCCAGGCAAGAATACTGGAGTGGGTTACCTCTCCTGGAAATCTTCCCAACCCAGGGATCGTACCTGTGTCTCTTATGTCTCTTGCACTGGCAGGCAGATTCTTTACCACTGAGCCACCAGGGAAACCTAACCAGATGCATAACTAAAAAGCTTGATTATCCCAACGCTCTCTAGCTCTCTCCCCATTTTGCCAGGGGTATAAAGATAAAAGAAAATACAGTACAATCCTTCTATACAACACTGTTATCATCATAATATCCTATCAAATTATCACCCAAGCTCATATTAAAACAAATTCTCAGTAATTCCTATACCGCTTTCAATTTCATTGGAGAAATATATATACTTGCTCTTATTCCAGATTGCCTTTCTATTTTCAAATCATGTTATCACGATTTCACACATTTGTTGTACTTATAAATAGTAGAAATCAGATGAATTGATGAGTTAATCTGACAAGTCACTTTAAAGAATCTATGTTCAGGGACTTCCCTGGTGGTCCAGGTGTTAAGACTTCGCCTTCCAATGCAGGAGGTAGAGGTTCGATCTCTAGTCAGGGAACTAAGATGCCACATGCCTCCAGGATGAAAAAAGCAAAACATAAAACAGAAGCAATATTGTAACAAACCCAATAAAGACTTTAAAAAGGGTCCACATCCAAAAAAAAATCTTTAAAAAAAACTATAAAAAAAGAATCTATGTTCAAGGTACATAGGAATGAATTTCATGCTTTGTAGAAAACTCATACAATCACATCACAATGGCTTAGGAAAAACAATAAATTTTTGGTTAACTGAAGTATTTTCTGAAACACTAAGTGTGATAACCTTTTCCTAATAATCACAGAAGAGTCTAAATTATTTTGAGTCTTTGCTAACTTAAAAATGGAACTCAACTTTTTATACATTTTTCTTTAAGGCAATAAGTAATTGCATCGAGTCTCCTTAAATTACTAAAAAGAAATCAAGGTAAAATTAAACTCTGCCGAATTCCTTTAACAGTAGCATAAATTATCCTCTGCATTATGTGCAACTAAGGTCGTATTTTACACTTGATAAAATGTATGTTATTATAATGATATAATGGAGAAAATTATAACAAATTAAAACCACTCATCAGCTTTTCTGACCTTCTAAGGAAGAACACAACTTACAAAATAAATTAGAACCATTACTTTCCTGTACTAAGGATGAAAAAATAACCAGTTTTTCTAAAGTGCTCGAAGTCTAAGACAACACCATCTGAAAAAGCAGCTGACGAATCATATTATGAATTTCCACACTATAAAAAATGCAGGAAATTCCATAATCTCAATTATACATGGAGTCTAAAATAGTCAAACTCAGAATCAGAGAACAGAATGGTCGTTGTGCAGGCAAGGTGGAGGGAATAGGGAGCTGCTGGTCAAAGAGTACAACATTTCAATTATGCAAGGTGAATAAACTCTGGAGATCTAATGTACAGCATAGGGACTGGAGTTAAAAATGTATTTGTATACTTGAAATCTGCTAGGACAGTAGGTCTGTAGTGTCCTCACCACAAAAAAAAGAAAAGAACCTCGTGAGGTGCTGGATATGTTAATTAGCTCAACTGCAGTGCTTATTTCACAATGTAAAACATCAAAACATCATGCATGTTGTATCATGAACATACACTAAAACATAGCAAACAATTTGATGCCTTAATTAAATATGCACAATTTCCATTTGTCAATTATACTTTATTAAAGCTGAAATGCTGCAAATTCTTCCAAAGATGATTATTACTGTCAAATTAATAACCCAAACCAGTCCTAAAGAATGTATTCTTTTTAAATGTAAGCAAACAGGAAAGTAACAATTTTATTAAGAGATAATTTTCAAACTATCGTAGCAACTCAATTTTCTTCTTAAGTACTGGACTATCCCCTAGTGGACTGGTGAGGAACAGGTTTTCTTTGGTTTATTGAATTTTTACGTATTTGATCATAACAAATTCACTAAGAATCCTACCTGAAAAGCGTATTTTTTCCCACGGTCAAAGCAAAACTTTTTAACTCTTTTTTAAATTTCATAATTGTGAATTCAATGGGGGCCCTGCAAGACAGAATCAAATTTGTTTCTTGATAAAACATTGTTTCCACTATTTCAAGGATAGTTTCCTCCAAGAACTGTTACATAAAATGAGCATCAATTTAGAAATTCAAAATCAAACTCCTTTAACAGTTTTCTAATAAAACAATTTAATGTAAAGGAAGTTTATTAGGAAAATTACTTGGAAGGATATTGCCAAGCCCATGGCCAAGCAGGGTATCTGAAGCCTCAGGCTTTGTGTTCAGCAGTATTCTGCAGTGATTCCATGGGAGTAACCCATGACATAGCTGAAGTGTTCGTGGGGCATTTCAACACACGACAAATATTTCAAGATACCGTAAAAAGGAGAGCAGCCAAAATGGCAGGGTAGAAGGACCCTAAGCTCATCTCCTTTCAGGAGCACACCAAAATCACAACTGCAGAACAACCATTAATGACAAAAACAGTAACTGCCAGAAAAGATCCTCTGTAACTAAAGACATAAGGAAGGAACCACAATAAGACAAGTAGGAGGGATGGGCCTTCAATATAAATAATTCCCATACCCTCCCACCCCTGGGTGGGGAACCCACAAGCTGCAGAATAAAGAGGTTCTCCCACAAAAGTAACAATTCTTAGTCCCGTATCAGACCACTCATCCCAAGGGTTCAGCACCAGGAAAAGGAGCTCCCAGAGCACACAGCTTTGAAGGCCAGCA
The DNA here is from genome assembly GCF_049115385.1 of Moschus berezovskii. Lineage (NCBI taxonomy): Eukaryota > Metazoa > Chordata > Mammalia > Artiodactyla > Moschidae > Moschus > Moschus berezovskii. Next base: position 31,666,094 of record NC_142476.1, on the reverse strand, counting down.
GGGCTTGATTGCAGGAGCTCCACGGAATTAGAGGAAATTAAGATTTCACTCATAAAATATCTCAAGCATGGGAACCAAGGGCAAAAGCAGTAAATTGATAGGAGCCTGGACCAGTCCTACCTGCTGGTCTTGGAGGGTCCCCTGGAGAGGCAGGAGAGCCAGCTGTGGCTCATCCTAGGGACACAGACACTGCAGGGAGAATTCATCTGAGTGAGCTCTCCTGGAGGCTGACACCCTGGCACCAAGACGTGGCCCCACCCAAAAGCCTTTAGGTTCCAGTGCTAGAACACCTCAGGCCAAACAAACTGGGCAGGCACACAGTCTCACCCATCATCAGACAAGCTGCCTAAGACTTCCTAAGCCCACAACTGCCTCTAGACACACTCCTAGACATGGCCCTACCCACCAAAAGGCCAAGACCCAGCTCCACCCACCAGTGGGCAGGCACCAGCCCCTTCTGCCAGGAAACCTGCACAAGACCAGCTTCACTCACCAGGGGGCAGACACTAGAGCCAAGAAAACTACAGTTCAGCAGCCTGCAGACTGAATCCATAAACTTAAGCCAGACAATAGCCTGAAACCAGCTGGTGCCTGGTCCTTGGGTGACAAGAGGGGAGTGCACTGTTAGGGTGCTTAGGACATCTCCCATAGAGGGTCACCTTTCCAAGGTCAAGACACCAATTACACAGGTTACAAGACTATTACACACCTATTACATACATATGTATGTAATAACTAACCTATTACATACATAAAAATACAAACAACAATTTAGACAAAATGAGGCAACAGAGGAATATGTTTCAGATAAAGGAACAAGAGAAAAACCCAAAGAACTAAGGGACAATCTACCAGAGAAAGAGTTCAGAGTAATGCTCATAAAGATGATCAAAGAACTCAGGAGGTTCTGTCAGTGATGCTATCTAACCATCTCATCTTATCCTTTTGCCTTCAATCCTTCCCAGCATCAGGGTCTTTTCCAGTGAGTGAGAGTAATGATTGTAAATGAAGAAACAAAAGACATTTCAAAAAAGATCAACAGGAAAAAAAAAAAAAGAACAACAGAGACGTCCCTGGTGGTCCAGTGGTTAAGAATCCACCTGTCAACGCAGGGGACAGAGGTTCAATACCTGGCCTGGGAAGACCCCAGATGCCTCAGAGCAACTAAGCCCATGCACCACAACTACTGAGCCCACACTCTGCAACAGGAGAAGACACCGCAAAGAAAACTCCACACATCACCATGGAGAGTAGCCCCCACCTGCCACAACTACAGAAAGCCCGTGCACAGCAACTAAGATCCAGTGCAGCCAAAAGTAAGTAAGTAAATTTTTTTAAAAAGGCCAACAATTCAAAAGAAAACATCTGCTTTATGTTTGGGCAAAAGACTTGAATAGACATTTCTCCTCAGAAGATATATAAATGAACAATAAACACATGCAAAGATGCTCAACATCGTTAATCACTAGGTAGGTGCAAACTGAAACCACAATATTAGCACCTCGCATCTATTAGGATGGCTGTGCTGTGCTCAGTCACTTCAGTGGTGCCTGACTCTTTGCAACCCCATGGACTGTAGCTGACCAGGCTCCTCTTTCTATGGGATTCTCCAGGTAAGAATACTAGAGTGGGTTGCCATTTCCTTCTCCAGGGGATCTTCCTAACCCAGCGACTGAACCTGCATCTCCTGAACTGCCAGGTTTCTTTACCACTGAGCCACCAGGGAAGCCCCCATTATCATATTACAGTGAACTAATTCTTAATCTGACGTACCTATCCAAATTACCAGGCAGGGTGTTTTTCCTTGGTTGAGCAGGAACACATTTTTTTCTTTTTAATATTCTATAGGTGATTTTGATACATACTTCTAGTTAAGCAGAGGAAGCAAAGGAGGAAAAGGCAGAAAAGGAAGGAGGCAATACAATAAAACAAATGAGATATAACATTAACAACCTGGGATGGACTTCCCTGGTGGCTCAGTGGTAAAGAATCTGCCTGCCCATGCAGAAGACACAGGTTCGAGCCCTGATCTGGGAAGACCCCACATACCACAGAGCAACCAAGCCCGTGCGCCACAACTGCTGAGCCTGTGCTCTGGAGCCACAAGTGCAGAGCCCATGTGTTGCAACCACTGAAGCCTGTGTGCCCTAGAGCCCGGGCCCCACAACAAGAGAGGTCACCTCAATGAGAGGCCCGAGTACCACAGCTAGAGAGTAGCTCCCACTCTCTGCAACTGGAAAAAGCCTGAGCAGCAGGGAAGATCAGCACATCCAAAAATAATAATTAAAAAAAAAAAAAAACATTAACAACGAGGGAAACAGGGCAAAGAGTAAGAGTTCCTAATTTTTTCTTGTAATTATTCTATAATCATAACTTTCAAAATAAAAAGTTATAAAAAGAACAAAAACACACATATACCAGAATTACACAAAATGGCAACCCACTCCAGTGTTCTTGCATGGAGAATCCCAGGGATGGGGAGCCTGGTGCGCTTCCATCTGCGGGGTCGCACAGAGTCGGACACGACTGAAGCGACTTAGCAGCAGCAGCAGCAAGATGACATTATTTCAAAACACTGATTCTAAAAATTCTAATAGGAAATCATGCCTATAAATTAGTCAAAACTGTCCCATTATCACCAGGGAGTATTCATCATGAGACATTAGCGATTGGATGTGTTTAATCAGTTACTGAAACTTGCTAACACTCAAGCGTCAACTAATTCATGACAATCTCACCACAAAGATACAGAAAAACATTCATCGAGTTGCCATGCCTCCTCTCATCCCTTCTTGACTTTGCACTTAAAATATTCTTAGTTTTTAAACTACAAAAAGTTCCCAAGTGATTTTGAAGATAAATTTAAAATTCCATGTTCTAAAACTTAATGATTCTTCTCTCCTTATTAACCTTCCTACCCAATCTCCCATCAAACCAATAAGAAGAGAAAAACAAGCTTCACCCTTCACTTCACTCTCTCCTTTCTCCCCTTTAAATTTCTCCACTCTCTCTAAATCTTGAAAAGCAGAAAAAGTAGACTAACAATTTTAAAAGTCATTTATGTGCAACACATAGTGGTAGAAGATTTGTATACATTATCTTGTTTAATAATCAAGCCACCCACACAGCCAGTATTATCATCCTCATTTTATAATGAGGAAATAAGCAAGTTCAAACAATTCACACAATTAGTAAACCACAATTCTGACTGAAATCTGTCTAGCTCCAAAATCCCTGTGCTTTTTATATCACAGTGCACTGAGTCATACTTGTCTCATTTTAAGTTCTCCTTTTAGAATAAAATTTCTATGAGGTACAGAACCTTAGCAGATAGCCTGCCATCAAGATCTATTTTCACAATAATAGAACCTTGCACAGAAGTTTCTCAGTCATAGATTAAGAGTTTTTTCCTTCTCCTACAGACCCCCAAATTACTTTTAATTTCACTTATTCTATCTACTACCCTATTAAGACATGTGTGCTCAGCTGTTCAGTCGTGTCCAACTCTTTGTGACCCCACAGGCTTCTCTGTACACGGGATTTTCCAGGTAACAACGCTGGCATGGGTTGCCATTCCCTTCCCCAGGGGATCTTCCTTGACCCAGGGATCAAATCCACATCTCCTGCATTGGCAGGCAGATTCTTTACCACTGAGCCACCAGGGAAGCCCTATTTAGACCGAAAAAAAAAAAAAAAAAAAATGACATTATTGCTCGCTTCCATGTAGAAGCTTTTTTCATGAGCACTATACAATCCAGTTTGAATTTCTCTGATCCACTGCTGTGTTGGAGGGTAGGCAGTGGTACCCAAGGTCACTACCAGGTTCAATGATTCACTAGGATGACTCAGCTCACAGTTATGCTTATAGTAACGATTTATTGAAGTGAATGGATACAGAGCAAAATCAACAAAGGGAAAAAGTCAGATGGAGTGAAGGCTGCAGGAAACCAGGTACAAGTTTCCAAGAGTCTTCTCCCAGGGGAGTCACAAAAGACACATGCTTCCTCCAGTCGTGAGTTTTAACAATATGTGAAAATATTGTCCACAAGTAATAAGCTCCTTAGAGGTTCAGTATCCAAGGTTTTTCTGGTCACGCAGACACCCTCTACCTACTTCGTAGGGCTCCCAGAAGGAAAGTAGGTGTTTAGCATAAACCACATTGTTTGTGCTAACAGTTTAGACAGTGAACTACTCTTCACAGTTCTGGGAATGGTGGAAATAAACCCTCTCAAAATCCAAGTTACCAGACGCCAGTCAAGAGCCAACCTTGTAAGCAGGGGGTTCTAAGGATTATCATCTCAAGTCGGCTATGTTCAGTTTTTTCTGTACCACTTAGATGTTCTCTTTGGAAACAATCTTTTGCTGTTTTGTTTTTGGCGATCCCCGCTTTCTAACCAAAATGTGTCCCCATTTCCTATCATTTTAACTAAAATTTCCTTTCCTGAGATTTATATTTTTTAATAACTTATCAGCTACCTATGCCCAATTTTTAAAATCCTTTTACAAGCTACAATGTTATCATTAAATTCTGTATCTATCCTAAAGGAGACTATTTGTGAGAAAAAAATTCTTTTAAGACTTAAAGACAGTTAAATTAATCGTAGCACATTGGGATAAAATTATTCGATGCAATCTGATATTGTTGATTGTTTATACTGCAACAGACCCAGTAACTGTAATACTTTAAAAAGGAAAAGAAAAAAGGAAGCCTCAGTTCCATTACATTTCTACACATTGCTATGTATAGTAACAAATTAGCTGTTAACCCTGTAGGAGTGCTATTCTTTTATAAATCACCACCTAAAAACTAGACAGTAAACCCACGCTTCCTTCTTCTTGAAAGAAGTTAAACAACTCATGACATTTTAAAGGGAATAGAACATAACCTTGCTGTCCTCCTCCACATTTTTATTTTCGAGCCAGTTCCTCAGACTAAGTATGTGCTATTCAAAGTAAAATTAAGACCACAGGAATATCTTACTTCAGCTTAAAAAGGGGAAAGGTTTTTAAATACACATATAGAAAGTCACACTTTCTAAGTTTTGGTTTACATCAGCAAATTAAGCAACGCTGGACTGTAAGTGATTTAGTGACTGATCTGTATCCTGATCAGTACCCCGAAATAGTCGCTGAAATGCCTTCTGCTTTTTTCTCTAGTCTCTCCCATTAATGTTTCCTGGCCTTAAATATACTTAATATGAGCTCCAAAGAATATAGAAGAGGGCTTCAATGAAGAACTTATCTAAGGAAACAGGAATAACAAAAATCTAAGACAAAAACATGAAAGTTAAATAATGTAATGAGAATAAACAAAACAGAAGTTCTAGAAAGAGAAATTTACAAGTTTTGAAATATATAAAGTGAAAAAAATAATTATCAAAAAAACTTTCATGTATGTTTTATATACAGTTTTTCTGGTGGCTCAGTGGTAAAGAATCTGTGTGCCAATGCAGGAAACCCAGGTTCTATCCCTTGGTTGGGAAGATTCCCTGGAGAAGGAAATGGCAACCCACTCCTATATTCTTGCCTGGGAAATCCCATGGACAGAAAAGCCTGATGGACTACAGTTGATGGGTCACGAAAGAGTCGGACACAACTGAGTGACTAAACACACACGTATTACATACTTTTTAGTTAATAACACAAACTATGAAAACAAAGTTTAAAAGGATATACAGCAGAACAGAAAGGAGGGTTTGGGGTTTGTTTTACTTTTTGCTCATGTTCTTTCTTTTCTATAACGAAATATGCCACTTTTACAGTAAGAAATAAACTTTTTTCCTTTCCCCTTAGACAACTGAAGGAAATGAGTAGTAAATATATGGCTTTTCACCCCCTTTTCTAGTTTAAAGATGAAGCAAGACCTCTGTAATAAATGAACATTTTATAATTGTACAAATAACATAGGGAACTATCTTAGATCATTCTTCACTTTCATTATCTTCCCCTAAATTATCCTCCTCAAAGTAAACTTTTTTCCATTCTGTGTTCATTGCAAATAACAACAAGAACAACAAAACTACATTCGTATTATTGTTAAAAAGTTATAACACCGAAGTCCATGCATTAAAAGAGACAGCTTGGTACACTGGAAAGCACAGTGGGCTAGAATAAGTCTTACATTACAGTGGAGCTCTGGCTGTGTCACTTAAACATTATTTAATTAATGTAAATAGGATGTAAGAGGATTCTTTTGTGGTAGATTGTCTTTAAGATATTTCTCTTTACACAGTATCTACTAACTGTAAAAAATTTTGTCAAATAATATAGACATATATAGAGTTGAAAGTGGAATTTCTTTTTACATCTCCATCCCCACAACCAAAGAGCCTGAGAAGATACTAAGATGCTTTTCTAACAGACCAGCTGATAACATCTGTTTTATTCACAGCTGTCTGGACCAAAGGAAACTCCCCTGAATCTGACTAACAGACTCGAAGATTAACGATTTTGAGCTCAGCATAGTTACTTGATAGAAATTTGGGTCTTCTCTCTAAAGGAAAGGCTTAGTGTGTTGAATTATATTCTTGCCTAGGAAATCGCATGGACAGAGGAGCTTGGCGGGCTACAGACCATGGGGTTGCAAAAGAGTCAGACATGACATAGCAACTAAACAACAAAAAGTGTATTGCATATAACACAAAGAATGACCTAATACTTAGCAACCAACAAGAGCAAACTGAGGTAGTTATTATTGCTCTCCATCCTCCCAGGAACATAGCAAAACTGTACCTTCCTCATCCCCATGGCATGATGTGATGACAAACGACTTGCTCTGATCAATGAAATATAAGAAGAAATGATGTATGCCTCTTCTGGTTTTTAAAGTTTCCACTAGCACTTGATTCAACAATCTCTCCTTCCCTCTGCAATGCAATTGCCAGCATTCTAAAATGATGGTGTAAGACTGTCAGCCTGGGTCTCTGGGTGACAAAAGTGAAGTCGCACAGCCGTGTTCAACTTTTTGCGACCCCATGGACTGTAGCCTATCAGGATCCTCCATCCATGGGACGCATGTTCTGTTCTGGAGTGGGTTGCCATTTCCTTCTCCAGAGGATCTTCCCAACCCAGGGATCAAACCCAGATCTCCTGCATTGCAGGCAGATGCTTTACTCTCTGAGCCATCAGGGAAGCTCCAAACAGGCAGAATCCCTCTCCCACCTCTGCCAAGACCCCCTCCCCCAATACACACAGTGATCTTCACTGAACACGTAGTGTGAATGACAAACTTTTGACGTGTTAATAATCCCCTAAGACTGGGGTGGGGAGAAGCTATTGTTACTAACCCATAACCTATTCTATCCTAACTAGACAAACCAACTGACTCTAAAGTTAATACAAAAAAATAAAATAAGCAAGCAGGAATAGCCAGTAATATTCTGCAAATACAGAGAAATGAACTATACCGACTGGATGGTAGAAACAATAAAGAGCTAATACTTACATAGCACTAATAACATGCCAAACATTATTCCTAAGCACTTTGCTTACATATCGATAAGCACTTTATTAGTTCATTTATTCTTTATAACAACCTTATTAGATGGGTATTATCATCTCCATTTTACAAATAAGGACACTGAATTACAGGGATGTTAAGTAACTTGCCCAAGATCACACAGCTAAGGAAGTAAAGGTTTAAAGCAAGGCAGTTTAGCACAAGTCTATATAACTTAACCATCATACTATAACGCACATTATAAAAACATAATAATTAAAACAGTGTGATACTGACATATAATTAGCAAATCAGAAAGAACAGAAAATCCAGAAACAAAACCAAATGCACACAGAATTTGAGTATACAAAAATGTAAAGACAGTTATTAAGTGGCTATTCTGAAATCCCTATATCCTGTCAGCAATTCCAATTCAAGGCTTTTATTCTACAGCTATTCCTAACCTCGATAGCATTTTAAAAAGCAGACATTACTTTGCCAACCAAGGTCCGTCTAGTCAAAGCTATGGTTTTTCGTGTAGTGATGTATGGATGTGAGAGTTGGACTGTGAAGAAAGCTGATCGTCGAAGAATTGATGCTTTTGAACTGTGGTGTTGGAGAAGACTCTTGAGAGTCCCTTGTTCTGCAAGGAGATCCAACCAGTCCATTCTAAAGATCACCAGTCCTGGGTGTTCACTGGAAGGACTGATGCTAAAGCTGAAACTGCAGTACTTTGGCCACCTCATGCAACGAGCTGACTCACTGGAAAAGACTCTGACGCTGGGAGGGATTGGGGGCGGGAGGATGGCTGGATGGCATCACCGACTCGATGGACATGAGTTTGAGTGAACTCCGGGAGTTGGCGATAGACAGGGAGGCCTGGCGTGCTGTCATTCATTGGGTCACAAAGAGTCGGACACAACTGAGCGACTGAACTGAACTGATTCCTAACATATGTTTAAAATGATACATATTTTTCACTACAGTACTATTTGAAAACAAATAATTCATCCATACAATGAAAAGCCATGCATTAAAAAGGAAAAAAAGCAAGTTATTTATTAACATGGAAGAATCTCTAAGACAAATTAAGTAGCAGGGGTAGGAGTGAGATGCAAAAAAGTCTACACAATATGCTTTCATTGGTCTTAAAGAAAAAAAGGACTGGGGGGATACACATGCATGCATACACATACACACACACACACACATATATACATATACCTCTTAAAGTATACACAAGAAACTGGTGGTATGGATTGCCAAAATCTGACTGGCCAAGGAATACGTGGTCGCAGAAGCACTTCAGCACCATTTGACTTTTGAACTATACAAAGGTACTGAGCATTCAATGAATAAACAAACGACTTAAATTTTACAAGAGAAAAAGACTGAGCCATTTAGCAGCAGGGATAAATGCCAAAAGAATACACGGAGAGCTGTCATGATGAAGAGGCTGAGCAGCCATTACACTCCATATACCACAAGCTGAAACAGAAAAAGCCAGATGGAAAAAAGAAAAACTGAACAGATGTACAGAGCAAAAAAAAAGTTGTCAAAACCTTACAGCCCCTAAAAGAGAAAAATGGAGTGTGCAGTCTTGATTTCTAATGGTTTACTAGCTCCAGTTTCCATTAGGCCCAGATCTACAATGATTCCCATCAATGGAGTGTCATGATCCCCAGAGTACCCATATACAACACATGCTTCCACTGGCGTTCACTCCACTGCTTCACCATTTCTTTTTATTTTCTTAAGGCCCCCTACAACTATTCTATTCATATGAATAAGAAGGCATTTCAGGATACTTCCGAAGTGCCCTCTGTGAGAGAGGAAAGAGACTGTGATCTAACTGAAGAGCTAGAAATAGCCAATCAGAATGTTGATAGCTGTACCAAAATAAAACTATACATTATACTTACCTATATATCCAGAAGCACTGGAATCTGGGAATTACACTTAGACACAGAAGAAACCTAAATACAATATACTGCTTGGTATTAAGGTATCAAAAATATCTCAAGTCTTAACATTACCATAACTGTTAAGTACATTAACCGGCAAACATGTTAGAAAGGCAACTTTAAAACAACATACTATGCTATGCTTAGTTATTCAGTGTGTCCAACTCTTTGTAACTCCATGGACTGCAGCCTGCCAGGCTTCTCAGTCCATGGGGATTCTTTAGGCAAGAATACTGGAGTGGGTTGCCACGCCCTCCTCCAGAGGATCTTCCCAGCCGAGCAATCAAACTCAAGTCTCCTGCATTGCAGGCAGATTCTTTACCATGTGAGCCACCAGGGAAACCCAATTTTTGAGGACTTAATTTATCAGGTACCCTCTGGGCATTTTACATATAATAATTATTTAATTCTCATAACTCTATGAGGCAGGGACTATTACACATGACTATTTTACAGATGAGGAAACAGATACATATAAAAAATTCAGAACCTTAAGAGACCTTAGAAACTATGTACTACCCCAGCAAGCTATTTATTTTCCACTCATGTCAAAATACGGGTATGTTAAATCATAAATTTAATCCAGGATTTAAACATAGTTTAACATCAGCAACCACAATATTAACAGCATGCTTATAAACGGCACTGACTGCTGTTATAATCAAACGTACTCAACTAGAAAATCCAAAAGTTTCAAGAACTACAAAGCGTGAAAACTGTTTATATCAAGATGAAGGAGCAAACAAAAAGTCATTCCTTGTAGGATAAATAATAATCTCTTAAATATGATTTTTTTAAAAACTATTTCACTGTTAACAGTAATTATCTAGCTTTCTTTTATTAGTATTTCTTTTAAACTCAATTCTATAAAATACCTAAGGAGGCACACACAAGTACACAAAGACGAGTCTCAAAATATACAAAATGGTAATATTTATTAATCCTTAATAAAGCAAACTATATACTTTATATTGTATTTTTCCTTCTATTTTATTATCATGAAAGCTCTGTGAAGACAGTGGAGTATCAGTGTAGCGTATTTCCCCCTAGGTGCAGCAGAAACTTGGGAAAACCACAAAAGTTAAGTCAGGCTCTGCTTCCTATCAGTTCAGTTCAGTTCAGTTGCTCAGTCGTGACCAACTCTTTGCGACCCCATGAATCACAGCACGCCAGGCCTCCCTGTCCATCACCAACTCCCGGAGTTCACTCAAACTCATGTCCATTGAGTTGGTGATGCCATCCAGCCATCTCATTCTCTGTCGTCCCCTTCTCCTCCTGCCCCCAATCCTTCCCAGCATCAGAGTCTTTTCCAGTGAGTCAACCCGTCGCATCAGGTTATGTGGCCTTAAGGTAAGTAAGATACTTACTCCCTCTCAGCTAAATGCCTTCATATGTAAAACCAGGAAATATACACAGCTTCCAAGGTTGTGTTGAGGATTAAGTGATATCATAGAATAAAGCATCTGGGACACAAGCACCCAACCCTTTTCCAATGCTATTATGTTACTATTAAAGCACAATGGTTAGAATAACATTAAGAGTTAGACTTGTCTTACTATGAGACCCATTTTCATTATTTGCCAAGGACTAATGAGATAACATCTGAAGCATGGAGTTTGGCACATAAATACTGAATATTATTACATAAATAATACTACCAAAAGCAAAGATTAACTAGAAACTAAACCTAGAAAGATAATAAAAACTAGACTCTAATTTTTTATGCTATTCTACTAAGCTACATTTCCATGATCAACTTGTTTCATGTACCTAAACATTAGTTTATCTACCTGTAAATTAAATATATCAGAATACTGAGAATTTCCGGGCAGTTCAGTGGTTAGAACTCCATGTTTTCACCATCAAGGGCCCAGGTTTCAAGTTTCAATCCCTGATCAGGGAACTAAGATCATGCAAGCCGTTCAGCGTCCCCTCACAAAAGGAAAAAAGTATGTTCTACTTATGCCTGTCTGGCTACCAAATTCATAAATTTTATCTTAAAACAACCAACATCCTCAAATATATATACATTCACCCTCAAGGAAAAGAAACAAATCAGCAGGAGATTGAGAAATTCAGAGATTCAGAGTCATGACCAAAAACAGCAAGTTCTACAGTGCCAGTTTAAGATTTTAGTAAAAAAACGTATTAATATCAAATACTTTAAGTGAGAAAAAACATTTTAAAAAGAAACACCTAAAATAATGGAAAACAGTGTTAAATTTATAGTTGCTACAAAAAACTGGAAATACTTTTCAGACATTTTGAGGACATGTCTAGCTCACAAGGCTCTTCTGAAACATCCTTAGCACACAGTGGTAGGCCCAAAGCAGTCAAATACACTCTAGATTAGAGTTCTCAATCAGGGGTCATTTTACCTTCAAGGGAATTTTGGCAATATGGCCTGGCGTGCTGTGATTCACGGGTAACAAACAGTCGGACACGACTGAGCAACTGAACAGAACTGAGAGATATTTTTTGGTTGTTACAGTTAGATGGTGAGTGCTACTGGCATTTAGGTGATAGGGCCAAAGACACGGCTAAATTCAATGCACAGGACAACTTCCACAAAGGATCATTCAGCCTAAAATGTCAATGTTACAGAGGTGATCTGACCACCAATCACAGTGGTGATTCCAATCCTGAGAATCTGCAACTGAGACTAAGAAGTCTCAGTTTAATATGGACCATCCTTTGGATCAGAAAAGATTACCAAAAAAAAAGGAAATCATGGTATGAATTAAATGTCTAAAAGATAATACAGTGAGAAAACAGAAGACAAAACAAGAGACAGAATAAATAAATACTGCCTGAGATTTTAGCAGCCTTCCACTTCCTGTTTCTGGGCCGGCCTAACTACATTCCTGTCCTTGAGTCTCCACTATCTCCACACAAATTTTCTGTGTATTACATAATCTGCAGTTGGTCTTTCCCACTTGTAACCAAGAGTCCTACTCACACATATCATCCACAGAAAACTGCTAACGGAAAAGAAGTAACTACAGAGAGTATGCAATACCTATAGTTCAACATAAGTAAATCAAAAATAAATTTGATGAAACTCTATAATAGTAAAAAAAAAAAATGGTGAGATATTGAAAAAAGGGCAATAAGAACTAATCTATAAATACAAGGAAAACAGGGAAAATAATGTGTAAACCAGGGAAAAGAGTCTAAATTTCCTAAACTAGAAGGACAACCAAAAACCAAAGACAGGTGGTGCATTACATAAAAACTGAGAAATAATCATTTAAGACAGACTTCTCAAGCATCTATGTACAAAGCTCTTAATCTTTAGGAGGAAGAATTTTATAGAACTCAATAGCATAAAAACAGTTCAATTAAAAGATGGGCAGAGGCATTCCCTGGTGGCACAGAGGATGAGAATCCACCTGCCAATGCAGGGAACACGGGTTCAATCTCTCATCCAGGAAGATTCTACATGCCGCAGAGCAACTAAGCCCCTGTGCCACAACTACTGAGCCTGTGTGCTTAACTAATGACCCAACTACTGAAGCTGGTTTGTGCTCTGAAACAAGACAAGCCACCTCAGTGAGAAGCCCATGCATGGCAACTAGAGGGTGGCACCTGCTCTCTGCAACTAGAGAAAGCCTGCATGCAATAACGTGCATGCAGCGCAACCAAAAAAAACTAAGAAAGTAAAAAAATTGAAAATGGGCAGGGAATTCCCTGGTGGTCCCAGTGGTTAGGACTTTGTGCTTCACTGATGAGAGCATGGGTTCAATCCCTGGAACTAAGATCCCACAAGCTGCACCACGAGGCCAAAAAAAAGAAAGAAAAAATAAATTAATTAAAAATGGGCAGAGAATCTGAATACACACTTTTTCAAAGGAGACATACAAGTGGCCAACAGGTATATGAAAAGGTGCTCAACATCACCGTCACCAGGGAAATGCAAATCAAAACCACAAAGAGCTATCACCCCATTCTGGTTAGAATGTCTATCACTTAACCAAAAAAAAAAAAAGCCACCAAAAAAAGCACAAGAGATATCAAGGACTGGCAAAAATGTGGAGAAAAAGGAGCTGTTCTGCACTGTTAGTGGGAACGTAAACTGGTGCAACCACCACAGAAAACAGTATCAGTTCAGTTCAGTTCAGTCGCTCAGTCGTGTCCGACTCTTTGCGACCCCATGAATCACAGCACGCCAGGCCTCCCTGTCCATCACCAACTCCTGGAGTTCACTCAAACTCACTTTTTCACTTTCACACATTGGAGAAGGAAATGGCAACCCACTCCAGTGTTCTTGCCTGGAGAATCCCAGGGACGGGGGAGCCTGGTGGGCTTCCGTCTGTGGGGTCACACAGAGTCGGACACGACTTAAGTGACTTAGCAACATGTCCATTGAGTCAGTGATGCCATCCAGCCATCTCATTCTCTGTCGTCCCCGTCTCCTCCCACCCCCAATCCCGCCCAGCATCACACTCTTTTCCAGTGATAGAGGTTCCTTAAAAAATTAAAAACAGAAGTACCATATAAGCCAAGGATCCGACTTCTGGGTTTATATCCAAAGGAACTGAAAACAAGATTTTGAAGGTATATCTGCACTCCCAAGTTCACTAAGCATTATTCACAATAGCCAAGACAGAATACAACCTAAGTGTCCATCAAGAGATGAATGGATAAATACATGTGTATATATATTCACACAACAGAATATTTCAGCCATGAGAAAGAAGGAAATCTTGCCATTTGCAACAACATGGACGAATTTTGAGGGCATTACATTAAGTGAAGTAAGTCCAAACAGAAAAAGGCAAATATTGTATGATATCACTTATACGTGGAAATCTAAAAAAGCTGCACTCAGAGAAGCAAGAGAGAAAAGTGATGGTTAGTCAACAGGGTCTAAGAAGTAGGGGAATGAGAAGACATTGGTCAAAGGGTACAAACTTCCAGTTATAAAATTAAAAAGTTTTGAAGATCTAATATACAGCAACATAGTGATTATAACACCATACTATATATTTGAAAACTGCTAAGAGTAGATTTTACATGTTCTCACCACAAAAAAGAAATAGTAACTATGTGACTTGATGGAAGTGTTATTAGATAATGCTATAATGGTAATCACATTACAATACATAAAAGTATCAACAGCTGTATATGTACCTTAAACTTACACAATATTATGTTAATTATATCCCAATGAGCTAGAGGAAAAAAAGAGGAAGAATTTTTAAAAAAGATATTATATGCTAAGAAAAAAGAATAAACAGATAAATATAAAAGGATAACCATGACCCCAGACTTGAGAAAGTAACAGCTTGGTAGAAAATTTAATAGAGCTAAAGCCATCCTGACACATGCCATGGCCAAGATGACTTTTCTCTTTAAAGACAGCTAATAATCTCAAGAAACCGATAACTTGAAATAATTAAAAGAACTTACAAATCCATTAGAATTTTCCCAAACAAGAGGATTAACTTCCTTTGTGGTTCACCTGGGAAAGAATCAGCCTGCAATGTGGGAGACCTGAGTTCGATCCCTGGGTTGGGAAGATTCGCCGGAGGAGGGAAAGACCACCCATTCCAGTACTCCTGCCTGAAGAATTCCATGGACTGTATAGCTCATGGGGTTGCAGAGTCGGACACGACTGAGCGACTTTCACTTCACCTCAAAATAGAGAATTAAAAATACAATGATATAGATAGAATGAAAACATGATGATATCCTAAGACTTGAAAGTGTAGTTAAGCTAAAAATAGGGTAGTAAAAGGAAAAACATATACTGGATAATGAAGCCAAATTCAAAGTAACGTTTATACCAATCAGTAACTGTAGAGAAAACTCAAAGTACCCTAAGTGAACAATGCAAAAAAAAAAACACCTCTCTCTACCTGCTGAATGCATCGACTCATTTAAATTTATCAAGCATCAGCTTTGTGCCTGTCACTGCTCTGGTGGTGGACAAGATCAAGTTCCTGCTCTCATAGAGCTTATCATTTAAAGCAAGACTGTCCAGAAATGGGAGCTACAAATGTAAGCAAAAACATGTCATTTTACATATTATGGCAGCGAAGATAAATTTTTCAATCATTAAATTTTAATAATCTATTTAATCTGGCATATAAAACACTATCATGTCAACATGTAATGAACATAAAACTATTAATGTGATATTTTATATTCCTGTTTACATACTGAGTTTTCAAAATGTAGTGTTATTTTAACACAGCTCTTCTCAATTAGGACAAAGAACATTTGCCGAACAGTCACAGCTAGTAGCTGCCCTACTGGACACTGCCGACCTGTTAGGGATGGTACTGTGTTTTTTTTTTCCCCAAATCTTGTCATATTCTTTGACTATTTATAAACTGTCTGCATATATTTCTCTGATAAAAATAACTAAAAAGAGCTTTCTGGTCAGAGCAAATAGCAACTCCAACCATTTATTTTATGCAAAACTGGAAACAACCTACCATCAATATGAAAACTAAATAATCTGTGGTATACAATGGAATACTGAACTATATTATTTCAACACGGATATATCTCAGAATCACACAGGATAAAAAATAAAGCTGCAAGATGATATGTCTGGCATAGCATTTATGTAAATCTTTCAAACATACAAAGTTACAAACTGGTGTTCACACACACTCTATAGATAATTACAAGTGGAATAAAATCCAACTATGTGGAAGGGAAGGATAAACACCATCAGGGTAGTGTTAACCTCAGGATAAGAAGAGAAGAATATGCTTTGCAGACCTTCTCAAACCCATTCAACTGTTTTAAAGTGACATAACTAACAATTGTTAAATCCGGGTGATGAGTACCTGGACATTCTGTTATGTGAACTTTTCTGTATGTTTGAAATACTTCCTTTTTTAAAAAAATGCTTTCTTCACATTTTATTTCTATTTCTGAATAGACCAGAGTTTACTGGTATCAGAAAGTTAACTTCTGATAAAAATACATATTTATCAAAGAAAATATTCTTTCCTCATACCTCCTTAAAAGTTAAATCTCAGTTTCACAGAATTAAACATAGCACAAGAATCTGGTCTTAGAGTTTACTAAAGTTAAAAATACATATATTGACTCAGAAGCTAAACACAAGCCCCAATGCAATCTGGGAACTCCTCTGTAGTATCCATAGAACACAACTTTTTCACAGTTAAAAGGTTTACATTTACCAAAAATCAATGCTCAGAGGCCTCAACTACTGATGCAGCACTGTGACTATGAATTGTCAACATTAGGAATGTATTTACCAAACTTAAAATCTTCCTTGGTGCATACATATACAATGAATTACACACTTTATTCTAGATGCAAGTCACAAATGACATTTCTTTCTGCAAAATGTGGAGAAATAACAGTGTGAAATAACACCTATATATGCTTTAGATATATGTACTATATATAGGCTTCCCTGATGACTCACTGGTGAAGTATCCAACTGCCAATGCAGGAGACTCGGGGTCAATCCCTGAGTCGGGAAGATCCCCGGAGAAGGAAATGGCAACCCACTCCAGTATCCTTGCCTAGTAAATCCCACAAACAGAAGAGTCTGGCACATTATAGTCCATGGGGTCACAAAGAGCCAGACACAACTAAGCAACTGAACACGCACACGTACCTCTTCACAGATTTTTACACAATTAAAAATGCAAATTTCAAAGTAAAAGAAAGCTACTATAAAAAAAAACCTTCAAGTATCAACCTTTCTTCCCCATAAGAAACAGATGGGTGATAAGAATTCTGTTGGTTAGCACTGTTAGTTTGAGAAAATGTTTTCTTAGTAATTACCTGGAACCACAAGATGCTAAGTGGCACTCTTTAGTCCTAACTCAGTATTATTTTAATTTGCTGGAATAGCATAGAGAAAGGAATATGTTAACAAAATTGTCTGTGTACATACTGTATATTAAGCCAGAACAGAACATTTTCTTTGACTCTGACCACATCAAGTGAAAGGTTTCTAGACCCTCCCTCTCCTTGGAAAGAGTCAGGGAATATAAATTGCCTGGGCCTGCTGGTGAGCTTTGTGTTCTGCTGGATCAAAAGCCAATACTGGCAGAGTTCACTACAGAGGAGCCTGCAATACCACCACCATAGACTCAGCACATTTACACCATGAAGCAGAGAGACAGAAAAGGCTCGATATAGTTTTTTTTTAAGCAACCAAAATTATACTTGGCATGGCATTATATTTAATGGGTATTAATCTGTACATTTTTTTTTTTTGGCCACCTCATGCGACGAGTTGACTCACTGGAAAAGACTCTGATGCTAGGAAAGGTTGAGGGCGGGAGGAGAAGGGGACGACAGAGAATGAGATGGCTGGATGGCATCACCGACTCTGTGGACATGAGTTTGAGTGAACTCCGGGAGTTGGTGATGGACAGGGAGGCCTGGCGTGCTGTGATTCATGGGGTCGCGGAGAGTCGGACACGACTGAGCGACTGAACTGAACTGAATCTGTACCTTTGAGTGAAAGTTCAATTGAAAATAACTGAACTGAGAAATCACTGTAATTACTATAATAATCACAAATTTATAGACTAAAATTATACCCTCAACCCAAAAATGCAGATTAATAACCAAGAGTTATTATACAAAATATGTACTTCTCCACACATAGACAGACACACAAAACAAGGCTAGTTTTTTAACTGTTCCATCAGTATCTAAAACAGCATCACTCTTTGGGACAGCAATTCTGCCTAAATTGTACCTAAAAATTCTCTTTGCAACATTAACACAGACAATTACTATTAACATAGTAATATAGAAATATAGAAAATACTCTGGAATGTTACATTCATTTTTTCAAAAAAATTGTCATGTTACCTAAAAAGGAGAAACATCCTTATCAGTTGCATATTGCAATGATAAACAGATCACTTTAAGTGGCTATAAACATGCCAACACAAAGAGAAAAGGAGAGGTATGGGCTTCCCTGGTGGCTCAGAGGTTAAAGCGTATGCCTCCAATGCGGGAGACCGGGGTTCGATCCCTGGGTCGGGAAGATCCCCTGGAGAAGGAAATGGTAACCCACTCCAGTATTCTTGCCTGCAGAATCCCGTGGACGGAGAAGCCTGGTAGGCTACAGTCCACGGGGTCGCAAAGAGTCAGACACGACTGAGCGACTGAACGGAACGGAACGGATAATCTATCATTGGGGGTGGGGGTGTCAGTCTTTAAATAAGAGATGTTAGTAATACTAAATCTAGAGGTTAAGCCAGTAGTTCAATATTATCATGAGATTTCAAACTGCACTGTGATTGCCTACTGCTCCCTGTGTTAGACCATGATACCTAAGTCTCAATCCATAGTCACAGAGTCAATATACAGATCTAATGCTGGTCTCCTGTGTGCTCAGTCGCTCAGTGGTATCCGGCTCTGCAACCCCATGGACTATAGCCTGCCAGACTCCTCTGTTCCTGGGATTTTCCAGACAAGAATACTGGGATCGGTTGCCATTCCCTTCTCCAGGGGATCCTCCCAACCCAGGAATTGAATCCTTGTCTCCCGAACTGGCAGGTAGATTCTTTACCACTGAGCCACTTGGGAAGCCCAACCCTGGTCTACCATGCTGAAAACCTCATCATTGGTCTCAAGAGAGATGGGGTAAACAGAAAATACGAATAATCTTCCCATACACACACACATATAAATACATATGTACATAAACACAAACCTCAAAAGGAAACTAGGCACCATCATACCATAACTGTAGAATCACAAATAGGTATCCCATCTTTGGTGTCTAATCTTTTTCAATTTGGACAAGCAGGATTTTAGGGAGTTTAAGTGAAAAAAAAACAAAAACCTGATATTAAGTACTTAGAATATGCTTGCCAAACAGCAGCACTCAATAAGTGGCAATTACTTCTTCATGGCTTCTTCCAGGGACTACGGCCCACTCTAGGTCTGTCAGCAGAACCCTAAGTCTCTTCCCTCCTTTTTTCCTGACACAAAATTCTTTCAAAAGTGCATCTCTCAACAGAATTTCAACATATAAACTTTTAGAGATTAAAAAAAAAAAAAAAAAGGTTGAGGTCAAAGCATCTTTTCCTGACACAAAAAGGTGGTATAAGACCAGTGGACACTTGCATGTGGACACTAGACTTGGAACAAATGGATTTATAAACCAATTTTAAGTAGAAGAGTCAATACATTATGCCTTCTGACAACTGACAATCTTTGAGTTGCTTGTGATCCACCACTCCTCTTACTCTCACATTACCAACAGTTCCCAACATGGGGCCCCAACCAGCAGCATCGAGCACCACCCGAAAATTTGTTAGAAATGCAAACTCTCAAATCCCACCTCAGACCTAAATAAGAAACTCTGAGAGTGGGACCCAGCAATCTGGGTCTCCACACAAAAGTTTGAGAACAGCTCTATATAATCAGGTGAAGTACCAACAGTGAAACTTCAAATTTATCTATTGCAGAAGAAATCTGTTAAGATTCATGAGGCTAACATTAAGTAAGGAGACACAAAAAGGTCTTAAAGGATGTTAAATGAAGGAGATTACAATATAAAAAGTCATTATATATTAACTAGCAAATAAATGTGCCAGCTTAAAATGAGGTCTCAATCTAAACTTTACATTTGCCTTGGCTTGTATTTCTGGTTCAACGTCTCTGAAGGAAGAAAAACACCAGTACGAAGAGTGAGAAAGAACCGTAAAACCAATCATCCAAAGAGGATAACCCTTAACCTCGAGGAAGGCAGGCCTAAGGTGATTTCAGAGTCCCAAAATTTCCCTATCTTTCTGCTGCTTTCTTAAAGTCCCTTAATAATTAAGTCACTTGAGAGAAAAACAGACTTAGAGAAAACTGATTTAAAATGCAAATGCTAAGACAATTCTACACTTCAGAACGCTTTACGATAGCGTACAACATTTTCACATGAGACTCATAATTTTCACAATCATTTTGAGGTAAATAGTAGTGCCAACAATAAAACTACTATTTATTACTTACTAGAAGTGACTTAGCAGCAGCCTTACAAAGGAGAAGGCAATGGCAACCCACTCCAGTACTCTTGCCTGGAAAATCCCATGGGTGGAGGAGCCTGGTAGGCTGTAGTCCATGGGGTCGCGAAGAGTCGGACACGACTGAGCGACTTCACTTTCACTTTTCACTTTCATGCATTGGAGAAGGAAATGGGAGCCCACTCCAGTGTTCTTGCCTGGAGAATCCCAGAGACGGCAGAGCCTGGTGGGCTACCATCTATGGGGTCGCACAGAGTCGGACACGACTGAAGTGACTTAGCAGCAGTAGCAGCAGCCTTACAAAATTGTATTATTTAATTCAACTGTTGAGGTTGGAGTTATAACCATTTACTAATGTAAGACACGGGAACATCTGAATCCAATTCTACCTAATTTTAAAACTTATGTTCTTTAAATCTCTACACAATGGCAAGATGTGGAGACAAAGGCTTGAGTTTCAGCACCATAACTTAAAGAGCTGTGTGCTGAAATACTTGGGAAGTCACTCAATTCTCTTTACTCTGCATCTATAAAATGGGAAGATTAGTATCTCTCCTCACCTATCTCAGAGTACAGTTGACCCTTGAACAACTTGGGGGTTGGAGTGCCTACCCTTCAAGAAGTCAAAATCCACTTATAACTTTACAGGTGGGCCCTCCACATCAGGGGCTGGCATCTGTGGATTCAACCTATCACAATAAAACTACAGTACATATTTACTGAAAAAAATCTGCCTACATGTGGGCTCTCGAAGTTCAAACCCATGTAGTTCAAGGGCCAATTATAATTGTAAAGATCAAAATAAGATAAAGGACATAAAAGGTATTCATAAGCTCTTTAAAAAACTACGCAAATATAAATTATCATCATTACTGACCTTGATAGAAAAGAGTGAAGAGAGGAAAGAAAACAATGATACAGTATAGGGATAGGAAGGGGGAAGATACTGGTTTTTCTTTTGTTTGGCTTTTATTTCCTTATTAAAGCAAGTTGAAGACCCTTAAGGAGACACTTCAGATTTCAAAATTTACCTGTGACCTTACTATCAACTGGGCTGTAATAAAAGAATCTGTGCCACAAAATGTTACTTTTCTAAAAATACACACACAAACTATATACTTGTATCTAACACAGATATGGAGGTTAATAAAAATATAACGGCTGACTTACTTTTAAAAGTTTAGTTCTCATAAGAATCACTGACCACTATACTTGGTCACCATAATTAAAATTCCCTTGCAAACAGCCTTCCTATTCTTTTCTACTGTATCATTTTCAACCTGTGGTGCCTAGGTCTTTCATTCTGCAATATTAAAACATGAACTACAGATCCTAAATAAATAAATGAGACCACTTAAAATGATGAGCTTGGTTTAAAAAGGGAAAAATTTTATTATTCAAAACTTCACAACTTAGTTTATTTTTAATAGCATTTACAGCAAATGAGAGAAGAAAGTAAAGTTGAAGTGAAATCACTCAACTGTTATGAGGTGTGTCAGATATTAAAAAGACAAAGAAAGTATTCAACCCTAGATTACCAATCATGAAATGTCAGCTCACCGAAAAGGTTCAGTAACAGTTCAGAAAAGTCACAGCACTCACCTCTTTCATACCAAAAACAGCCCAACTATTTTTATTCCTTCTATATTACATTCACAAAGAGCATTTTCGGCAAAGCAAGTTATTATAACAACTTACATTTTAATAAAAAATTACTATTCTCATTTTCGATGAGAAAATACCAAAAAATCATGGACTCTGATAAAGCATTTCTATAACATACATACCTTTCTGACTACATACAATATTTAATCTATATTTAAACCTACATGTAAGCTCAACAGTCTGTCAGGCCTAGCTTTCATATATGAAATTATGTTCTAATACATCAATACTGAAATTCAAGACAGTGATTTGCATTTTTAGTTGCCAGGTTTTTTGTGTAAATGTCAAACAACACGTCGTCCACTAAGAAGTTGCTGAATCTAACTCAATTTATTCATTCAAACCAGAATTTATCATGTGTTTCTAAGCACTGGTTCTCACCTAGGGGCAATCTTAGAGATGTGTCTAGATTGGAAACATAGTGTCTGGAAACATTTCTGGTTGTTACAACAGGAGAGGGGGGGGATTACCAGAAAGAGGTGCTACTGACATCTAGTTAGTAGAGGCCAAGAATGATGCTAAACACGTTACAAAGCACAGGACAGCTCCCATAACAAAGGATTATCCACCTCAAATTGTCAATACTGCAGAAGTTGAGAAACTCTGAGCTATAGAAGTTTATAAATACCCATCTGTCTAAAAATAGTACTCACTTCTCCTTGGTTTATGTATTATTTGCCAATTCTATTCTTTACATACTAGTCTCTGGCAAAAAACTTACCATGTTCCCATCTTTTCAATCAACTTATAACTTGCAAACTTGTCAATAAAACCAATTTCAAAATCTTTTGTCTTTGATTCATCATTATTTTTAATAATAGGAGGAGGAGTAATGGCCAGACCAAAACATATGCAGCCCTTACTACATGCCAAGCATATTCTAAGTGCCTTGCATACATTAACTCATTAATCTAGGTACTATTATTACCAGGTATTCTTATTAGCCTCATTTTACAAATGAAGAATCCAAGGCACAAAAAGGTTAAGTAACTTGCCCGGGGTTACAGATAATAAGCAGTCAAGTCAGGTTTCAAATCCAGACAGAATGGCTCCAGAGTTCATAACCTTAAGTATTACAGAGTCATCTCTCTTCTTTCATCCTCTACATCAGATCATAAAGTCCTTAAGATCCACAAAGGACAGGGACCTTGTTATGTTCACAGCAGCATCCCCAGAGTCCAGTACATAACAGGTGCTCAAAAAACTGGTTTGTTGAATGAAGTATCTCTCAAACTCACCCCACCTGTTTCCATTTCCTCCACTCAAGGCCAAGTCTCTGAGCACCTCATACTTAGGTTCCTTTACATATCCTATTTACTAACCAATCAAGTGAAAGGATATAAACTCCTCTGCCACATTTTCGATAACTCAGTCCATAACCCAACATAATCAAAGTTTCCTTCTCACTGCTTCTCATTTAGAATCATAATATCTTAGAGTCAGAAGGTACCTTAGCGTTCATCCAATCTAACATTTAACAAGAAACCCAAGACAATAAGTGGCTAAATCACCCAGCCAGATGAAGCCAGGATCAGAACTTGATTCCTGCAATTTTTGTTCAAGGATTCACTCCTGGAAGATTTACTTCATTCATGACAGAAGTCGGCTCATTATTTCATCAACAAAATAAGTCATTTCACACTTAAGTTGTTTCTCCTGCACAGCCTGGCCTTTTTCTTGCTACATAGATCCAAATCCTATCCACCCTTCAAAATCTCTTCCTATTCCCTTCTTCATGACCTCCTCCTCCTCAGAAAATCTTAGGTCTTGAATAGAGACTAAAGAAAGAGGATCACCATTGCCTACCGGGCCAAGTTTAATATATACTAACACCTTCCACAATGCAAAGCTACTTGGATCATTTCTTCCCTGAAAACTATTTACCCATTCTTTCCTCCTGCAATGCAGGAAGTGATTTCAATAAAGACTAACTTATATGGCACCTTCATAAAATGTTCGTATCTCTGGAAGAGAGGCTCACTTGCATCTTTAATAGTAGACATATAACACCAAAGGTCCGTCTAGTCAAGGCTACGGTTTTTCCCGTGGTCATGTATGGATGTGAGAGTTGGACTGTGAAGAAAGCTGATCACTGAAGAATTGATGCTTTTGAACTGTGGTGCTGGAGAAGACTCTTGAGAGTCCCTTGGACTGCAAGGAGATCCAACCCAGTCCATTCTAAAGGAGATCAATCCTGGGTGTTCATTGGAAGGACTGATGCTAAAGCTGAAACTCCAATACTTTGGCCACCTCATGCGTCGAGCTGACTCACTGGAAAAGAGTCTGATGCTAGGAAGGATTGGGGGTGGGAGGAGAAGGGGACAACAGAGAATGAGATGGCTGGATGGCATCACCAACTCGATGGACATGAGTTTGAGTGAAATCCGGGAGTTGGTGATGGACAGGGAGGCCTGGTGTGCTGTGATTTATGGTGTCGAAAAGAGTCGGACACGACTGAGTGACTGAACTGAACTGAACACCTGAATGGCCCAAATCACCTATATCTCTTCCATTAAGATACTCAGTTTGTTCACGAAGTCCAAACCCAGAACTGATACAACTCATCCTCTCTCTGCATAAGACCATTTGTCTTAACTTCCTCCAAAACTCCATTTCTAAGGAAGAGTTCACATTTCCTTCCTCTTCTTCCCTACATTATGCTGAAAAGAACACCCTCTTTTCTCTTTTATTGTTTTCCTTATACCTCTTCATTGAAAGTCCAGTTTGCTGCTGCTTAGCCAATCTCAAGCATCCAGTCCTTTACATAGAAGTCACATCTATTTCTTCAGCCTCCCTCAGATCTTAGGGTATCTCAAGAAACTGTCCATGAAGGTCAGTTTTTTTCCCTTCTTCCTTTAGACAAGTGGCCTCAAAAGGTGTGGGTGCAGCTAAGAGTGCAAAAAAGTCCAGGAAAGAATGGACAGAATATATCAGAACTCTGTTATATTTATTTTTTCACCTCATCCTTTCTTAAATTCTGCTTCTGTGTACATTTGTAAGTTACACATTAGTACAGTGGGACAAGCATATAATATACATAAATTCTTGGAGTACATGATCAAGAGATATTAAAAACTGGAGTTGGAGACAACTTAAAAATACCTTGATATGAGGCCAAAGTAATAGGTTCCAGACCATAGAGAGGATATATGTTTGTATAGATGCACACATGATACACAGAAAAACTCTTGTTCCGACCCAAAGTCCTAACTATGCCCACCAACGTCAAACCCCTGCCAGCCATCTCAGAATTGTGTCCTACTCAAAAAGAGCAGAAAAGAGGATGGTTTGCAAAACCCTTCACTTCCACTTTGGAAAAAAAGAAAAATTCAAATGCTGAGTTACTATCCTTACCTTTCCCATAGAAGGGGATTTCAGAGCAGTGTTCACTATCCTAACACCGCTCATTGCCTGGCTTGTACGTCTACTTCACAGGCCACTACGTCCTGAGATTCAGTTCCTATTTCCCAATCCCTCAAGGCACAATTCACGGTCCCTTCGATAACAACCGATTTATGCTAACACCTGGATTAAGCTCACATCTCTCTTCAGTCTCCTCTCCCCTGAGGATACCATACACCGACCACCCCCCGAGCCGCACAGTCGTGTCCGGTGTAGACGACAGTCCATCCAAGGTCCCTAAGACCACTTCTCTTTCCTCCTCCGCCCCCGGGAGCTGCCAGCCAGGCTGGAGACGGGAGGGGGGAGGGGTGTGACTCGCCTCCCGTGACTGGCCCAGATGGCAGCCGATTCCGCCCCCACTCTCGGGCACCCTCCACCCGCTCGACCCCCGAGGGCTGCCAGTCTGCCTCCCAACCCGCCCCAACTCCACTCCGGCCTCCCGCACGTCCTCACGTCGGCTCCCGGACACACTCACCATGCTGGGTGAAGATATTGAAGCCGGCCTCTGCGGTGCGCCCCGCCAGGTCCCGCCTGCGACCGGAGGGCCTGGCTGCGCTGCTGCCCCGGAGCCCGCGGGGTTGCGACTGCTGAAGCCCCGGAGCCTCCCCGACGCGGCCCACCTGCTGCCCCATCCCTGCGCTCGCTTGCTCCCGCGCCCCCGCCGACCCCTGGTCACATTCCTCCTCGGCTCCGGCCTCGGGGCTCCAGGCGCTGCTCCGGCCTCTCCTTCCCAAGCCAGGCCCCGGCCCTGAGCGGTCCGGCCGCCTGCGGCTCCGCACCCGACTCCTCACAGCAGGCGCCGCGCTGCCTCCCGACGCCTCACAGGTTCTCCTT
This sequence comes from Moschus berezovskii, assembly GCF_049115385.1. NCBI lineage: Eukaryota > Metazoa > Chordata > Mammalia > Artiodactyla > Moschidae > Moschus > Moschus berezovskii. Next base: position 31,639,812 of record NC_142476.1, on the reverse strand, counting down.
TTCCCTTCCCATCCCGCGGCTCCGCGCCCCCAGTGCTGCCGCCGCCGCCGCCGCCGCCATCTTTAAACCACCGAGCACTGGGAGAGCGTGGGACAGAGCGTCTCCTGCCCGCACCCCGACCAGTCATCGCCGCTACTCAGGGGGCGGGCCTCCCGGCGGCCCCGCCCCCCGGCGGCCCCGCCCCGCCCGCGCGCCCCCGCCTCCTCGCAGGGTGGGGCCACCTCCACCGCCGCCCCCGGTACCCACCTCTGTGGCAAGTCTACAGCTGCTTCAGGTCTTTTCCGCCCTTCTGTTTCTTCGCGCCAGCTCGGCCTCCCACGTCCGAGTCCACCTTAGCCGACCCCTCCCAAGTTCGGTTCAGCGCGCTTAACGCCTTTTGGGGGGTCGGTCGGTTTAAAGGTTTCCCTGTCCCACCTCCACCTGTCAAATCGATCAGTTGCGCTGAGTGTCCCAGGTGCACAGTTCTTTAGCCGACTCAGCTGGGACGGAAAAGCACAAGAAGTTTGGTGCTTGCCATCCAGGTGAGGCTGTCTAAAATACCCTGGAGGATTCCTTTAAACACCCGTGTCAGCAGCAGACATACAGCCAAAATTAAATGATATAAAATTTACGTGAAAATAATAAAGTACATTATTTCATTGTAATTTTTTGGAAATTGTTTCATGATGGGAAGTTGCACTCACCTTGGTTGTCTGTACTCTACAGTCTCATTGGGGAAGCAGTTATAACCCGATTCCTCCTATTATATTATCATGAAGTCCTCTTGAACTCCTTTACCATCTAACGACGTATGTGTTTCTGTTACCCTTACGTCGCTTGTCAGTAAAGCTAATCTTCACACCGGCATGCTTTATATACAGTGCACGTGGTCAGGTCTTCTTTTGATGACAAAGGAGAAAAATAAAATTACCTTTGACCCTGTTTCTGAGTCAGAACTTACTGATCTCTTGCCTGAATTGTCTAAAGACAGTGACTCAGGCAGAAAAATGTTTTTAAAGCGCAGGCACGCAGACATATATTTGCATATTCACTTATCCCCCCCTCACTGCACACTCTCGCATCTTAATATTCAGTTTTTTTACATTCTTAAAGAACTTGATAATTATTTTTAGCTATTCAATCAGTTTCCCTATGTCCTTTAGTAAAAGTATCAGTTATTGGAGGTATCTTACTGAAATTTTGCTTGAAAGCAGAGTATAGGAGCCATTGCAAAGACCAACAAAACAACCATTGGGAAGATAAGGTCCAGGGGAAAAGGTGGATGAGCTCTCTTTTGCACATCTTTCATAGAACAGGATGAAAGATGAACCATTAAAATTCACTACAATAAAAGCTCTATGAAATTATTCCATTGCCATCCAGGGTATCACCAGAAATAACTGAAATTGCCCACCAAATGGCAAAAGTGCTTTAGCACTGGATACAATATGAATTTTTCATTTGGATCAAAGTTTTCCTGTGTTTAAATACTTTTTTTCCTTTTAATTCCCAAAGTGTTTGCAAAAAAAAGAGAAAGGGATAAAGGTGATCATAGAGCCAGAATTTGTTGTTTGATTTTTGTTATCTGAGAGAATGTCACTTGGAAAGTGATCTGGGTTCTCTGCTAATTATTTAACACTATGCAATGGATGGGTATAGTACAGTGCAGTGGTTAAGGACAGGCCCTTAAGCCAAACCGCTTGAGTTCAAAACTGAGCTCTGATTACTTGTTAGCTGTTTGTTCTCAGGCAAATATTTAACCTCTTTGTGCATCAGTTCCTCATCTGTGACGTGATGGTGATAGCAATAGTACCCACCTTAAAGGGCTGTTGTGAGAATTAAATTGGTTAATGTAAAATAGGAAAAGGAGTACGTCAAGGCTGTATATTGTCACCTTGCTTATTTAACTTATATGCAGAGTACATCATGAGGAACGCTGGGCTGGAAGAGGCACAAGCTGGAATCAAGATTGCTGGGAGAAATATCAATAACCTCAGATATGCAGATGACACCACCCTTATGGCAGAAAGTGAAGAGGAACTAAAAAGCCTCTTGATGAAAGTGAAAGAGGAGAGTGAAAAGGTTGGCTTGAAGCTCAACATTCAGAAAACTAAGATCATGGCATCTGGTCCCATCACTTCATGGCAAATAGATGGGGAAACAGTGGAAACAGTGTCAGACTTTATTTTGGGGGGCTCCAAAATCACTCTGGATGCTGATTGCAGTCATGAAATTAAAAGACGCTTACTGCTTGGAAGGAAAGTTATGACCAACCTTGATAGTATATTAAAAAGTAGAGACATTACTTTGCCAACAAAGGTCCGTCTAGTCAAGGCTATGGTTTTTCCCGTGGTCATGTATGGATGTGAGAGTTGGACTGTGAAGAAAGCTGATTGCCGAAGAATTGATGCTTTTGAACGGTGGTGTTGGAGAAGACTCTTGAGAGTCCCTTGGACTGCAAGGAGATCCAACCAGTCCATTCTAAAGGAGATCAATCCTGGGTGTTCATTGGAAGGACTGATGCTAAAGCTGAAACTGCAATACTTTGGCCACCTCATGCAATGAGTTGACTCACTGGAAAAGAGTCTGATGCTGGGAAAGGTTGGGGGCAGGAGGAGAAGGGGACGACCGAGAATGAGATGGCTGGATGGCATCACCGACTCTGTGGACATGAGTTTGAGTGAACTCCAGGAGTTGGTGATAGACAAGGAGGCCTGGCGTGCTGTGATTCACGGGGTCGCGGAGAGTCGGACACGACTGAGTGACTGAACTGAACTGAACTGAAACTGAACAGTATTTGGCATATAAAAAGCACTATTAGTACAAAAAAATGTAATGTTTTCAGAAGTTCATCAAATTTCCAGACCTAATTTTTTCAAATGCTATATGCTTAGATCATGGAACAAATTCTACAGTATTTATTCATGTGAGCCACCCACCACCACCACCTGACACCTTGCATTTAACTAAAAACAAAAACACCAATCTACCAATAAAAACACATGGAATCATATATCACTTTATTAGGCATCCCTACCTGCAAGGAGATCCAACCAGTCCATTCTAAAGGAGATCAATCCTGGGTGTTCATTGGAAGGACTGATGCTGAAGCTGAAACTCCAATACTTTGGCCACCTCATGCAACGAGTTGACTCACTGGAAAAGAGTCTGATCCTGGGAGGGATTGGGGGCAGGAGGAGACGGGAACGACAGAGAATGAGATGGCTGGATGGCATCACCGACTCTGTGGACATGAGTTTGAGTGAACTCCGGGAGCTGGTGATGGACAGGGAGGCCTGGCATGCTGTGATTCATGGGGTCGCAAAGAGTCGGACACGACTGAGCGATTGAACTGAACTGAACTGGACCTGGTCATCACTAGTACCTGCACATGTAAACTATTCTATGTGAAATACTACTTTGGTTTAGCATATGAAGATTCCTCTACCATAGATTCTTAAGATCCTGCCTAGACTTAGGCAAGGGCTTCCCAGGTGGCTCAGTGGTCAACATCTGCCTGTCAATGCAGGAGATGCATGAGATTCAGGTTCGATCCTTGGGTTGGGAAATGCCGGTGGAGGAGTGGGCAACCCACTCCAGTATTCTTGCCTGGAGAATCTCATAAACAGAGGAACCTTGCGGGCTATAGTCCAGGGTTGCAAAAAGTCAGACACGATGGAGCACAAAACTAAGGCAAATACAAGAGATATTTTTCAAAGTGAAATGGGGATTTTCAGAATGGGGGTAAGGGGCAATAGACCAGGGAGAAACCTACTTACTTAGGTGTGGGACACTATTTCATCTCAATAAAATAGTGACTCACCTGAGAATTACACACTTGAAACAATTGAAACACTTAAAACAATCCCAAGTAGTACTAGCTCGAGCTGAATCGAGGCCAGTTGTGAACTCCAGGCAGGTACAAAACCCAGATGAAGACCAGGCAGGTATAGAAATCAGATTAAAAAAAAGTAGAGTGCATGTTGCACAGTAGCATAGGGACAGCCTCACCTGAGCAATGGCCAGGGGATGGCACGAAAAATCAAACCCATCATCATCAACAAGGCACATTGAAGACAAAGATACTCATCATCTTTACCTTCCCTGTAATAGAAGTAATACCACAATTTTCAGAAGCAAAGAACGGGTAAGCAGTGCTTCACTGATCCCTGTCTTGACTGATCTGGATTTCCAGGGTATTGCCAGTTTTACATTATCTCCCATATTAGTCCATATTTCTTTCTCTACATTTGTATGGATATCTGGGTCATCTTTCTGCTGGATTCTCCTGCTACTAGCCTTTTCTTTTGAGATTCCTCACCTTTAGCACCAAACAATTCACTAAAACAAAAATACCTCTTCCTGTCATTGCTTTGACTTCATAATGTACAAGGTCTAAAATTTTCACCTGATGTTTCAAAATTATTTCCCAGGATACCCTGGATTATAATCGCCTAATGTTCATCGACTCCTCTTCCTCAAACCCTCACCCCTTCTATGGTAGGCATGTATATTTTATTCAATAAGCCTACTTTAGGATTTCTTCCCTTTTAGCTCTGATTTTTGCAATGCTCAGGGTTTCCCTAATAGCTCAGTTGGTAAAGAATCTGCCTGCCATGCAGGATACCCTAGTTTGATCTCTAGGTTGGGAAGATCCCCTGGAGAAGGGATAGGCTACCCATCTTGTGTTTCCCTTGTGGCTCAGCTGGTAAAGAATCTGCCTGCAAAGCGGAAGACCTGGTTTCAATCCCTGGGTTGAGAAGATCCCCTGGAGAAGGGAAAGGCTCTCCACTCCAGTATTCTGGCCTACATTCCCCATGGAATGTGAAGTCCATGGGGTTACAAAGAGCTGGACGTGACTGAGTGACTTTCACTCCACTTTTGCAATACTCAGATTCTCCCTAATATGGTACTGAAGTGACTCCCTTTACAGTATTCAGGACTTGAATTAACAATTTACAAAATCTACTCAGATCTTACCTCCTTCTTAGAAAAATCTCAGACTTATCCATAGACACACAATAGTTCCCCTGTACTCTACTCAGCCTATACCTAAAACAGCCACAGCTGATAATGATTATTTGCCTGTAAAATTCAGTTACCTTCTTCTACATTCCCCCAAGTGTTTCCCAAGTGGAACTAGTGATAAAGAAACCACCTGTCAGTGCAGGAGATGTGAGAGATGCAGATTGTGAGTTTGATCCCTGGGTGGGGAAGAGCCCCTGGAAGAGGGCGTGGCAACCCACTCCAGTATTCTTGCCTGGAGAATCCCATGCCCAGAGGAGCCTGGCAGGTTACCATCCTTGGGGTTGCACAGAGTCAGACACAACTGAAGTGATTTAGCACACATGCACGCATATCCTCCAAATGTGTTTAATTTTGACACATGGCTCAATGTCATAGGGTTGGAAAGAACCTCAGAGATTATCTAGGATAATCTGGAAGTGAGGGTGCCCATTTATTTCCAAGAATTCAAATTGTCAAAAAGTTCTTCCTAAAGATAAAATGATACATGCCACCCTGAAATTTCCATCTCTTTCACCCCTAGTCCTAGTTCTACCCAGTAACTACACAGATTAAGTTTCACTTTTCTTCTGCATAACAGCCCTTCAAATATTTGGCAGCTGTCATGTTTCTCGAAATCTTTTCTTTTACCTATATAATGCATATACTTGTATAATTATATTAACCTCTATCTATATTATCTACGTGGACTCAAAATGTTTATGTAGATAAATTGGAAGAAAACTGTAATTTCATATGTGGCATTTTTCATTTTTTTCAGCTTTATTGAGATTTAACTGACATACGACATTGTTTAAGGTATATGGTGTGTTGATTTGATAAATGTATATTGCAAAATGATTATCACCATAGAGTTAGCTAATACCTCCAGCGGGTGTATAATTACAATTTCTCTTTTTATATAATATTTATTTATATATTTTTGGTTGTGCTGGGTCTTTGTTGCTGTGTGTGGGCTTTCTCTAGTTGTGGTGAGTGGGGGCTACTCTTTGCTGCGGTGCATGGGCTTCTCTTTGCATGGCTTCTCTTATTGCAGCGCACTGGTTCTAGGCACGCAGGCTTCAGCAGCTGCAACACGCAGACTCAGTAGTTGTGGCTGCCCATTTCTAGAGCACATAGTTGCTCAGTGGCATGTGGAATCTTCCCGAAACAGGGATGGAACCCATGTCCCCCGCATTTGCAGGTGCATTCTTATCCACTGTTCCACCAGAAAAGTCCTACCATTTCTTTTCTAAGAACATTTAAAATCTCTCTTCACAATTTTCAAGTATATAGTACACTATTGTTAGCTATAATAACCATGCTGTACATTCGATCCCAAAACTTATTCACCCTGTAGGTGGAAGTTACTCATGCTTTCTCCTTGCAACAAAAGCTATGACCAACCTAGAGGGCATATTAAAAAGCAGAGACATTACATTGCCAACAAAGGTCCATCTAGTCAAAGCTATGGTTTTTCCAGTAGTCATGTATGGATGTGAGAGTTGGACTATAAAGAAAACTGAGCGCCAAAGAATTGACGCTTTTGAACTGTGGTGTTGGAGAAGACTCTTGAGAATCCCTGGGACTGCAAGAAGGTCAAAGCAGTCCATCCTAAAGGAAATCAGTCCTGAATATTCATTGGAAGGACTGATGCTGAAGCTTAAGCTCCAATACTTTGGCCACCTGATGCAAAGAATTGACTCATTGGAAAAGACCCTGATGCTGGGAAAGACTGAAGGCAGGGGAAGAAGGGGATGACAGAGGATGAGATGGTTGGATGGCATCATCAACTCGATGGACATGAGTTTGAGGAGGCTCTGGGAGTTGGTGATAGACAGGGAAGCCTGGCATGCTGTAGTCCATGGGGTTGCAAAGAGTTGGACACGACTGAGCGACTGAACTGAACTGAAGTAGAAGTTTGTACATTTGACCAATAGCAATCCTCCTCTCCCCTCTACCCCCAGCCCGTGCTAACCACCATTCTAGCCTGTTTTTATGAGTTTGGCTTTTTAAGATTCTACATATAATGATACCATACAGTAATCTTCTTTCTCTGTCTGATTTACTTCCCTTAACACACTTCCCTCAAGGTCAATTCATGTTGTTGCAAATAGCATGATTTTCTCCTTTTTCATAAATAAAATTCCATTATATATACAGGCAAACCTTATTTTACTTCACTTTATTGTGCTTCACAGATACTGCTTTAAAAAAGTAAAATTGAAGGCTTGTGGCAATCCTACATCACACAAGCCGGTTGGCACCATTTCCCAATAGCATTTGCTGACTTTGTGTCTCTGTGTCATACTTTAGTAATTCTGGCGGCATTTCAATTTTTTCATTATTATCATATTTGTTATGGTGATCTGTGATTCAGATCTTTGATGTCACTACTCTGACTTGCTGAGAGCATAAATGATGATTAACATTTTTAATAATAAAGTATTTTTTAATTAAGGTATGTACATTGTGGCATTTTTAAGACATAATGCTATTGCACATTTGGTAGATACCAGCAGAATATAAACATAAATTTTCACATGCATTAGGAAACCAAAAAATTTGTTTGACTCATTTTATTGCAATATTTGCTTTATTGCAGTGGTTGGGAAATGAACCCACAATATACTCAAAGTATGCCTGTGTCTATCACATCTCTTTATTCTGTTCTTTTTAAGCTGTTTATGCATGCAGCACTTTAAGTGTGGTTTGTTTCTGCATCATTATATTAAATCTTTAAAGGCCTAGAGAGTGCCAAATACCATTCCATTTTCAGATCGACATTTTAAAAGTTTTTTTGGATGTCAGTGAGGAGGAGGATTCTTATCTGGCCGGAATAGAATTGTCATTCTCTTTGAAGATAAAGAGATGGAATAAATGACCTCTTGTTCCTTTCAGGCCCAGGGGTCTATAATTCAACATTGCTTTGATTAAAAAACTATAAATTATTAAGAGACTATCTGGAACAATTGGCAAAATGCTGTATAAATTATCACTAGTAGCAATAATGTCTATCCATTTTAAATTAATAAATTAGCACCACTTCTTTTCTATGGTAATAATGAAATAGCTGACTAAACAATCCATTTAAGAGGTAGCCTATTACTAACTCACGCTAGTAAAGTCATGCTCAAAATTCTCCAAGCCAGGCTTCAGCAATATGTGAACCGTGAACTTCCAGATGTTCAAGCAGGTTTTAGAAAAGGCAGAGGAACCAGAGATCAAATTGCCAACATCCACTGGATCATGGAGAAAACAAGAGAGTTCCAGAAAAACATCTATTTCTGCTTCATTGACTATGCCAAAGCCTTTGACTGTGTGGATAACAATAAACTGTGGAACATTCTGAAAGAGATGGGAATACCAGACCACCAGACCTGCCTCTTGAGAAACCTGTATACAGGTCAGGAAGCAACAGTTAGAACTGGACATGGAATAACAGACTGGTTCAAAATAGGAAAAGGAGTACGTCAAGGTTGAATATTGTCATCCTGCTTATTTAACTTACATGCAGAGTACATCATGAGGAACGCTGGGCTGGAAGAAGCACAAGCTGGAATCAAGATTGCTGGGAGAAATATCAATAACCTCAGATATGCAGATGACACCACCCTTATGGCAGAAAGTGAAGAGGAACTCAAGAGCCTCTTGATGAAAGTGAAAGAGGAGAGTGAAAAGGTTGGCTTGAAGCTCAACATTCAGAAAACAAAGATCATGGCATCTGGTCCCATCACTTCATGGGAAATAGATGGGGAAACAGTGGAAACAGTGTCAGACCTTATTTTTTTGGGCTCCAAGATCACTGCAGATGCTGATTTCAGCCATGAAATTAAAAGACACTTACTCCTTGGGAGGAAAGTTATGATCAACCTAGATAACATATTAAAAAGCAGAGACACTACTTTGCCAACCAAGATCCGTCTAGTCAAGGCTATGATTTTTCCCATGGTCATGTATGGATATGAGAGTTGGACTGTGAAGAAATCTGATCGCCGAAGAATTGATGCTTTTGAACTGTGGTGTTGGAGAAGACTCTTGAGAGTCCCTTGTACTGCAAGGAGATCCAACCAGTCCATTCAAAAGGAGATCAGTCCTGGGTATTCATTGGAAGGACTGATGCTAAAGCTGAAACTGCAATACTTTGGCCACCTCATGCGACGAGTTGACTCACTGGAAAAGACTCTGATGCTGGGAGGGATTGGGGGCGGGAGGAGAAGGGGACAACAGAGAATGAGATGGCTGGATGGCATCACCGACTCGATGGACATGAGTTTGAGTGAACTCCGGGAGTTGGTGATGGACAGGGAGGTCTGGCGTGCTGTGATTCATGGGGTTGCAAAGAGTCAGACACGACTGAGCGACTGAACTGAACTGAACTGACTGATCACTAACTAGTGTAGTGGAACTGAGCCCAGTTTAGAATTTATGTGAATTGGGTTTTAACCCAGTGTCTTAAAACAACAGTGATTTTTGACTTCTTGCAATTTGTGTGAATTATCTAGTAGTTCTGCTGATTTCACCTAAGATCACTCACGTAGCAGCATTTGACTAGAGCCTCAGCCGAGCTGCGAAGTTGGCAATGGCCTCATTCACATGTCTGACAGTTGGTGCTACTGTCTCAGTTTTCTTCCATTGGCCTCTTGTTGTGGGCTAAATCACACCTCCCTCCCTATTCATATGTTAAAGCCCTAACCCCCAGGGCCTCACAGAGTGACTGTATTTGAGGATAGGGTCCTTTTTAAATAAACGGGTCAGAACACTTTCTATGTGCTAGGTCTTCATTGCTGTACAGGCTTTTCTCTAGGTGCGGCAGCGGGGGCCACTCTCAAGCTGTGGTGTGCAGGCTTCTCATTGAAATGGTTTCTCTTGTTGTGGAGCATGTGTTCTAAGGCACATGGGCTTCAGTTGTTGGGGTTCCTGGGCTCTGGAGTACAGGCTCAGTAGTTGTAGCACACGGGCTCCACGGCATATGGTATCTTCCTGGATCCGGGATCAAACCCATGTCTCCTGCATTGTCAGGCCTATTCTTTACCACTGAGCCAAAGGTTCAGGATAGGGTCTTTAAAGAGGTAAACAAGCTAAAATGAAGCCCTAAGGGTGGGTCCTAACCCAATATGGCTGATGTCCTTATAAGAGGAAGTTTGAATACAGACACACAAAGGGAAGAGTATGTGAAGACACAGGGAGAAGACAGTGTAGATTTAAAAAAATATTCACAGCACAAAAGAGAGTTATCTTTTATTTGATGGGAATTTTTAGGACTTCAAGCCGGGGAGGCAGCAAGACCAGTAACCCTGAAAGAACTGCTCTAAAGAGGTGAAACTCCAATACTTTGGCCACCTCATGCGATGAGTTGACTCACTGGAAAAGACTCTGATGCTGGGAGGGATTGGGGGCGGGAGAAGATGGGGACGACAGAGAATGAGATGGCTGGATGGCATCACCAGCTCGATGGACGTGAATTTGAGTGAACTCCAGGAGTTGGTGATGGACAGGGAGGCCTGGCGTGCTGTGATTCATGGGGTCGCAAAGAGTCAGACATGACTGAGCGACTGAACTGAAAGAGGTGAGAGGAGAGAGGGGAGCCAGGATATATAGAAGCTTTGCAACAAAGGGCAGGTAGTATGAAAATCAAAAGATTTTTGTAAATTAAAGAAAATTAGATGTCCCAAGTTAGGGAATTTAGTGCTTTTCCATGTATGGGATGATCCAAGAGTCGGGGCTCACTGAAATCATTCCTTTGACATGCACCTTAGCTATCTGGGGCTAATATCCTGTGTTTTCACATCCTGAGTTTCCTCAGGGCTCACCAGAGGGAGTGGCTACAGTCTGATGGCTGATAAATGGCAGGTATTCTTTCCTTCCTGAGTGTCCTCAGGGTTCACTGGCTCACACTGGAGGGCTGCAATTGCTGATGTCTGTGACATCCCTGATTACTGATACGGCAGGAAATATTTAATTTCTTAATAGCCATTCACAAACCAAACAGAGGTCTCAGAAGAAACCAACCCTGGGACTTCTGGTGGTTCAGCAGTTGACACTCCACACTTCCCATGCAGGCAGTATGGGTTTGACCCCTGGTCAGGGAACTGGGATCCCACATGGCACATAGCACAACAACAACAAAATTCTTTTAAAGAATAAGAAAAAACCCCAATCCTACTGACACCTTGATCTCAGACTTCCAGCCTCCAGAAGATTGAGGAAATAAATATCTGTTAACTAACCCATTCTGTGGTACTTTGTTATGGCAAAGTCTTAGCAAACTAATGTAAACAATCTAACCTACTGGAGATTGAGGTTAGGACTGTTGTAGCAAAGTGCCAAAGGATGACTTAACAATATTTTATTTTGTCATGGTTCTTGAGGTTAAAAGTTCAAGATCAAGATGTCAGCAGGGTTGGTTCCTTCTGAAGACTATAAGGGAGAATCTGTTCTCTGCCTCTGTCCTAGCTTCTCGTGATTTCCTAGTAATTTTTGGTGTTCCTTGGCACCTAGCATCATCCCATCTCAGCCTAGGAGTCACTTCCTCCTAGAAGCCTTAACTGACATGCTAGAATAGATGTCCCTTCTCTGAGCCCACATTAACCCTTATCTATGCCCCAGGATTTAGAAGTTACCTGTTTAGAGTTGTTGAGGTTAGTATGAAGGACAAACTGGGCCATGTGTAAACTGAAACCCATTTTTGAAGCAGTACCTGTCAATACATATACTTAGTTTCTAAAAACAGTATACATACTGTGTATACAATTCATATATTCTTTTACCCAGCAATTCCTAAAAATTATACAAAGATACATGTTCATGTATGGTTACAGTATTGTTTTTAATTGTGAAAAATTGAACCCAGAGTAACTGTTCATCAATATAGAAATAGTTAATGTAATGCTAAACTGGTGCTAAACTGGGTGAAAAAAAAAAGAATGAAATAGGTATATAAGGCTTAAAAAGATCTCCAAAGTTTATTGGGGAAAAAAACCCAGCAAGACACAGAATAACATGAAAGTTTCTCTGAATGGGTAATGGGAAGAATTATCAGAAAGGAAATGGTGGGTAGAGGGTACCAGAAGGGCTGCCAGTTTGTTTGGGCTAACTTCAGCATTTGCTATGGTGTATGACTGAGCGACTGAACTGAACTGAATTGAACTGATACCTTCCTTCTGAAGACTCCTCTCTCAGTTTCCTTATCTATAATATGAGGTTAATATTAATGTATAGCTTCATAGGTTGTATGAGGAGTTAATATATGTGAATCTCTCAGAATAACACAAAATTGCTTCACTCTTCACCCCCAGCCAAAATGATTAGTCTAGGGATGGTCAGTTGACCCAAGCGTGGCCAATTACAGTCCTTCCCTGGACATTTCGGAATTAGAATTGAGAGGGGCTAGCCTTTCAATTGATGCTTTTGAACTGTGGTGCTGGAGAAGACTCTTAAGAGTCCCTTGGACTGCAAGGAGATCCAACCAGTCCATTCTGAAGGAGATCAATCCGGGGTGTTCATTGGAAGGACTGATGCTAAAGCTGAAACTCCAATACTTTGGCCACCTCATGCGATGAGTTGACTCACTGGAAAAGAGTCTGATGCTGGGAGGGATTGGGGGTGGGAGGAGACAGGGACGACAGAGAATGAGATGGCTGGATGGCATCACCAACTCGATGGACACGAGTTTGAGTGAACTCCAGGAGTTGGTGATGGACAGGGAGACCTAGCGTGCTGTAATTCATGGGGTCGCAAAGAGTCAGACACGACTGAGCGACTGAACTGAACTGAACTGAACTGAGCCTTTCTTTGAGAACTTGGACTGTGAGATGTAATGTACAAGATGTTTCGGCAGCCATGTTTCCCCTCATTTGGAGCAGAGAAGAACAGGGAATTGATATGCAGAGAAAAAAGCAAGCATTTATATTTATAATCCATTTTTTGCTTAAGCTAGTTTGAGATTTGTTGTTGTTGTTGTAATCCTAGTCAATGCAGCCAATACAAATGCTGTGCTTCAACCTTATTTATTTAATGTGTATCACTCATACATGGGCCTGCCAAGAATCTGGCTGCCAGTGTATGAGACACAAGAGACACGGGCTCTATCCCTGGGTTGGGAAGATCCCCTGGAGGAGGAAATGGCAACCTACTCCAGTATTCTTGCCTGGAAAAATCCCATGGACAGAGTAGCCTCATGGGCTCCAGTCCATTGGATTGCAAAGAATTGGACATGACTGAGAAGAAATGCACACTCATACATAAATGGTAGGTTGGAGAATGATGTCTATAAAGCAGGTAAATTATGATACTCCATTAGAATCTTTCCCAACATGTTAATGTTTTGAAGTAACTGATAATAAACTTTTAGCAATAAATGAAGACTTTTTTTTAAAAAAGCTGACAATTTCATAAAAATTCCATCCTTTATTGTACACACAAGTATCTTCCTTTAGTGAATAAGTGATTATTGACTTCAAAACTACTATATTTTCTCCTGAGCTATCTAGAAAGGCTGGAAGTAGAGATCAAGAAGCTGCAAAGATATTTTCACATGCTTTCCATAAGAGGGCTTGACAGACTTTCCTTAGCTTCCTTGTTTCTTCTCCAGCTTCTTAACTGTATCTCTAGTGTCTCTGCTTTCTGCAAAAGAAGCAAGCTGAGTTTATTTATCAATATTCCCTCTGCCTAAAATGTAGTACTTTTTTCAGGTTGACTGGCTAAGTCCTACTTGTTTCTTAGCCCAAGTCTTCCCCTGGGAAGACTTCCCAACCCCTAATCTAGGTTAGATTATCTCACCTTCAAACTCCTATGCACTTCCAAAGCAATTCATTACCCACTACCAACACTTATCCCCCATTATTGTAATTACTTGTTTAATAGCTGTCTTCCTCATTAGATTCTCAGCTCCATGAGGGCAGAGGTTGGTCTCATTTACCAGTGTATCCCCAGCTTCTAGTACAGTGTCTGGTTTATGCAAAGTGGCCTTTAAGTAAAATAGAACATTAAAAATCTCTACTTTCTATCTTTCCTACAAATAATTTATCAAGTACATTTCTTTTGAAAATGTAAATGGAAAACTACCAGAGTAATAAATTCTCATTTCAAGAGATTAAAAAAATGTAGAAAATGATATAGAAAAAGGCAAAGGTTGTCTATAATACCAAATATTGCCTATAGTACCATGTCTATAACACCAAAAAGATAAATATTTTGATGTTTTTCTTTTCAATTTTTTGTGTATAGATACACACACATACACATATGTTTTTGTTAGTTTTATCTTTAAAATAAATAATAAACAACTTCTTCTGTCCTAAGAATTAGTTATACAGAACATAAATTAAAAACTCAAAGGTGTCCTTTAAGCCTCCCCTCAATTGCTAAAAGTTGGTTCACTTTTTTCTTCCAGCTTTATTGAAATATAATTGACATATAACATTATATAAGGTTAAGGCATGCAACATGATTTGATATATGTATGTACTGTGAAATGATTACCACAATAAAGTTAACACATCCATCACCTCATATTGTTACTTTTTTAAAATTGAAGGATAATTGCTTTACAGTGTTGTATTGGCTTCTGCATACAATATTGAGAATCAGTCATAACTATATATATATATATATATATATATCCCCTCCCTCTGAAGCCTCCCTCCCCTGCCCATCATCCTGCCCCTCTAGACCATCACAGAGTGTCCTAGTGTGGGCACCCTGTGTTACCATGTTGTTGTTTTGTGTGTGTGGGGGGGTGGATTCCATTTTTTTAAAGAAAAATTAGAATCATACTGCATGTATCAGTGGTTTTGAATTTTATTTTACGCTGCTCCACAGTAAAAGCATATATTTTACATTGCAATCAAGTGATACACACACATTAATGGATGTATGTTCACATACTCACACATTGGTATATGACTGAAATTTAAACATTTCAGGAAACAATATATACTCTTATGATACACTCATATTCTCTAGTCTAGTCTATATCCATTTGTTTCTTTGTATAAAAACTGTGCCTCCAGAGGGGCAGCTCAGAATGAGCTGTCAGAGTCCCAGGAGGGTGAAGAAGAATTCATGTTGGGAAGACAGCCAGCCAGTGGGGAGAGGGAGTGTCAGAGTCCAGGTAGGTTGAGCAGGGTGTCTCCATGGAGAAACAGTCTTGCATGAACTGTCAGAACCTGAATATTGTGAGAAGTGCAACCATGTGGAAGGGGGTAACTCAGCCTGGGGTGTCAGAGTCTAAATGCTATGAGGAAAGTATACACATACAGGAGGAAGCAGCAGTCATGGGAGATTAGTTACATACAAGGGGCAAAATCAAATAAGTAAATTTATAATTTATTCAGAATGTCAACCAGGTTTCTCATTACCAGAGGAAGGAGTTACAAATACAGAAAGAGAAAAATTAAAAGGAACCCTATGGTGTTACACTATACTGGAAGATTTTTGTGTATTCAGAGCTGACTACTTAATTTGTAGGGCCCTGTACAAAATGGAGATGGAGGGTTCCTTGTTCAAAATTAAAAATTTCGGCAGACGCGAGAGAGGCCCGGCTCCCGGCGGCGCAGACGCGAGAGAGGCCCGGCTCCCGGCGGCGCAGACGCGAGAGACGCCCGGCTCCCGGCGGCGCAGACGCGAGAGACGCCCGGCTCCCGGCGGCGCAGACGCGAGAGACGCCCGGCTCCCGGCGGCGCAGACGCGAGAGACGCCCGGCTCCCGGCGGCGCAGACGCGAGAGACGCCCGGCTCCCGGCGGCGCAGACGCGAGAGACGCCCGGCTCCCGGCGGCGCAGACGCGAGAGACGCCCGGCTCCCGGCGGCGCAGACGCGAGAGACGCCCGGCTCCCGGCGGCGCAGACGCGAGAGACGCCCGGCTCCCGGCGGCGCAGACGCGAGAGACGCCCGGCTCCCGGCGGCGCAGACGCGAGAGACGCCCGGCTCCCGGCGGCGCAGACGCGAGAGACGCCCGGCTCCCGGCGGCGCAGACGCGAGAGACGCCCGGCTCCCGGCGGCGCAGACGCGAGAGACGCCCGGCTCCCGGCGGCGCAGACGCGAGAGACGCCCGGCTCCCGGCGCAACCGACCACGTGCAGAATCGTGGCTGGGAGGAGCTGCCCCGCGCCCAGGGTTGGGGCGGTGGCCGAGAGGAGCTGTACCACGTCCAGGAGGCGGTGGCTGCTTGGGCACCGGAGGGCCGGGAGGAGCTGATCCACATTCAAAGCAGGAGGGGCGGCCTTGAGGAGATACCCCTCGTCCAAGGTAAGCTGCAGCGGCTGCGCCTTGCTGGAGCAGCTGGGAAGAGATACTCCACGACCAAGTGGAATATAAGAATCCAGTGTTCTGGGGAGGAAGGAACAAGACGGCGAGACCACTTTCTTCCCCACAAATTCATCAGAAGAACATTTGAACGTGGAGTAAAGTCCACAAAACAACTTCTGAATACTGGCAGAGGACATCAGGCTCCCAGAAAAGTAGCCCATTGTCTTCTAAAGGAAAGAGAAGAAATCCAGCTCCACCCACCAGAACACTGACACATGCTTCCCTAACCAGGGAACCCGGACAAGTCACCTGTCCAACCCCACACACAGCGAAGAAACTACATAATAAAGAGAACTCCACAAACTGCAAGAAGAGGGAAAGGACACCCCAAGCAAAGCAATATAAGCAAGATGAAGAGGCAGAGAAATACCCAGCAAGTAAAGGAACAAGATAATTGCCCACCAACACAAACAAAAGAAGAAGATATAGGGAATCTACCTGATAAAGAATTTCGAATTTTGATGGTGAAAATGATTCAAAATCTTGAAAGTAAAATGGAGTTACAGATAAATAACCTGGAGAAAAGGATTGAGATGATGGAAGAAAGATTTAATAAGGACTTAGAGGAAATAAAAAAGAGTCAATATACAATGAATAATGCAATAGATGAGATCAGAAACACTCTGGAGGGAACAAACAGTAGAATAACAGAGGCAGAAGACAGGATAAGCGAACTAGAAGATAGAATTGTAGAAATAAATGAAACAGAGAGGAAAAAAGAAAAACGAATTAAAAGAAATGAGGACAATATTAGAGACCTCTGGGACAATGTTAAACGCTCCAACATTCGAATCATAGGAGTCCCAGAAGAAGAAGACAAAAAGAAAGACCATGAGAGAATACTTGAGGAGATAATAGTTGAAAACTTCCCTAAAATAGGGAAAGAAATAATCACCCAAGTCCAAGAAATCCAGAGAGTCCCCAACAGGATAAATCCAAGGCGAAATACTCCAAGACACATATTAATCAAATTAACAAAGATCAAACACAAAGAACAAATATTAAAAGCAGCAAGGGAAAAGCAGCAAATAACACTCAAGGGGATTCCCATAAGGATAACAGCTGATCTTTCAACAGAGACTCTTCAGGCCAGAAGGGAGTGGCAAGATATACTTAAAGTGATGAAAGAAAATAACCTACAGCCCAGATTACTATACCCAGCAAGGATCTCATTCAAATATGAAGGAGAAATCAAAAGCTTTACAGACAAGCAAAAGCTGAGGGAATTCAGCATCACCAAACCAGCTCTCCAACAAATGCTAAAGGATCTTCTATAGACAGGAATCACAGAAAGAGTGTATAAACTTGAACCCAAAGCAATAAAGAAAATGGCTACGGGATCGTACTTATCAATAATTACCTTAAACGTAAATGGGTTGAATGCCCCAACCAAAAGACAAAGGCTGGCTGAATGGATACAAAAACAAAACCCCCATATATGTTGTCTACAAGAGACCCACCTCAAAACAAGGGACGCATACAGACTGAAAGTGAAGGGCTGGAAAAAGATAGTCCATGCAAATAGAGACCAAAAGAAAGCAGGAGTAGCAATACTCATATCAGATAAAATAGACTTTAAAACAAAGGCTGTGAAACGAGACAAAGAAGGAAACTACATAATGATCAAAGGATCAATCCAAGAAGAAGATATAACAATTATAAATATTTATGCACCTAACATAGGAGCACTGCAATATGTAAGACAATTACTAACAAGTATGAAAGGGGAAATTAACAATAACACAATAATAGTGGGAGATTTTAACACCCCACTTACATCTATGGATAGATCAACTAAACAGAAAATTAACAAGGAAACACAATCTTTAAATGATATAATAGAAGAGTTAGACCTAATAGATATCTATAGGATATTTCACCCCAAAACAATGAATTTCACCTTTTTCTCAAGCGCACACGGAACCTTTTCCAGGATAGATCACATCCTGGGACATAAATCTAGCCTTGGTAAATTCAAAAAAATTGAAATCATTCCAAGCATCTTTTCTGACCACAATGCAGTAAGATTAGATCTCAATTACAGGAGAATAACTGTTAAAAGTGCCAACATATGGAGACTGAACAACACGCTGCTGAATAATGAACTAATCATAGAAGAAATCAAAAGAGACATCAAAATATGCATAGAAATGAATGAAAATGAAAACACAACAACCCAAAACCTCTGGGACACTGTAAAAGCAGTGCTAAGGGGGAAGTTCATAACAATACAGGCATACCTCAAGAAACAAGAAAAAAGTCAACTAAATAACCTAACTCTACATCTAAAGCAACTAGAAAAGGAAGAAATGAAGAACCCCAGGGTCAGTAGAAGGAAAGAAATCATAAAAATTAGGGCAGAGATAAATGCAAAAGAAACAAAAGAGAACATAGCAAAAATCAACAAAGCCAAAAGCTGGTTCTTTGAGAAGGTGAATAAAATTGACAAACCACTAGCCAGACTCATCAAGAAACAAAGGGAGAAGAACCAAATCAATAAAATTAGAAATGAAAATGGAGAGATCACAACTGACAACACAGAAATACAAAGGATTATTAGAGAATACTATCAGCAATTATATGGCAATAAAATGAATAACCTGGAAGAAATGGACAAATTCCTAGAAAAGTACAACTTTCCAAAACTGAACCAGGAAGAAATAGAAAATCTGAACAAACCCATCACAAGCACGGAAATTGAAACTGTAATCAAAAATCTCCCAGCAAACAAAAGCCCAGGTCCAGACGGCTTCACAGCTGAATTCTACCAAAAATTTAGAGAAGAGCTAACACCTATTCTACTCAAACTCTTCCAGAAAATAGCTGAGGAAGGGAAAC
Organism: Moschus berezovskii; assembly: GCF_049115385.1. Lineage (NCBI taxonomy): Eukaryota > Metazoa > Chordata > Mammalia > Artiodactyla > Moschidae > Moschus > Moschus berezovskii. The sequence goes on along the minus strand of NC_142476.1, from coordinate 31,620,683 downwards.
TTCCAAACCCATTCTATGAGGCCACCATCACCCTAATCCCAAAACCTGGTAAAGACCCCACAAAAAAAGAAAACTATAGGCCAATATCACTGATGAACATAGATGCAAAAATCCTTAACAAAATTCTAGCAATCAGAATCCAACAACACATTAAGAAGATCATACATCATGACCAAGTGGGCTTTATCCCAGGAATGCAAGGATTCTTCAATATACGCAAATCAATCAACGTAATACACCACATTGACAAACTGAAAAATAAAAATCATATGATTATCTCAATAGATGCAGAGAAAGCCTTCGACAAAATTCAACATCCATTTTTGATAAAAACTCTCCAGAAAGTGGGAATTGAAGGGACATACCTCAACATAATAAAAGCTATATATGACAAACCCACAGCAAACATTATCCTCAATGGTGAAAAACTGAAAGCATTTCCCCTAAAGTCAGGAACAAGACAAGGGTGCCCACTCTCACCACTACTATTCAACATAGTTCTGGAAGTTTTGGCCACAGCAATCAGAGCAGAAAAAGACATAAAAGGAATACAAATTGGAAAAGAAGAAGTAAAACTTTCACTGTTCGCTGATGACATGATCCTCTACACAGAAAACCCTAAAGACTCTACCAGAAAACTACTAGAGCTAATCAATGATTACAGCAAAGTTGCAGGATATAAAATCAACACACAGAAATCCCTTGCATTCCTATACACTAATAATGAGAAAATAGAAAGAGAAATTAAGGAAACTATTCCATTCACTGTTGCAATGAAAACAATTAAATACTTAGGAATATATCTACCTAAGGAAACAAAAGACTTGTACATAGAAAACTATAAAACACTAGTGAAAGTAATCAAAGAGGACATGAATAGATGGAGAAATATACCGTGTTCATGGATTGGAAGAATAAATATTGTAAAAATGAGTATACTACCCAAAGTAATTTATACATTCAATGCAATCCCTATCAAGCTACCAACAATATTTTTCACAGAACTAGAACAAATAATCTCACAATTTGTATGGAAATACAAAAAACCTCGAATAGCCAAAGCAATCTTGAGGAAGAAGAATGGAACTGGGGGAATTAACCTGCCGGACTTCAGGCTCTATTACAAAGCCACAGTCATCAAGACAGTATGGTACTGGCATAAAGACAGAAATATAGATCAATGGAACAAAATAGAAAGCCCAGAGATAAACCCACGCTCCTATGGACACCTTATCTTCGACAAAGGAGGCAAGAATATAAAATGGAGAAAAGACAGTCTCTTTAACAAGTGGTGCTGGGAAAACTGGTCAGCCACTTGTAAAAGAATGAAACTAGAATACTTCCTAACACCATACACCAAAATAAACTCAAAATGGATTAAAGATCTAAATGTAAGACCAGAAACTATAAAACTCCTAGAGGAGAACGTAGGCAAAACACTCTCCGACATAAATCACAGCAGGATCCTCCAAGACCCACCTCCCAGAATATTGGAAATAAAAGCAAAAATAAACAAATGGGACCTAATTAAAATCAAAAGCTTCTGCACAGCAAAGGAAACTCTAAGCAAGGTGAGAAGACAGCCTTCAGAATGGGAGACAATAATAGCAAATGAAGCAACTGATAAAGGATTAATCTCCAAATTATACAAGCAGCTCCTGCAGCTTAATTCCAGAAAACTAAGTGACCCAATCAAAAACTGGGCCAAAGAACTAAACAGACATTTCTCCAAAGAAGACATAAAGATGGCTAACAAACACATGAAAAAATGCTCAACATCCCTCATCATCAGAGAAATGCAAATCAAAACCACAATGAGATACCATTTCACACCAGTCAGAATGGCTGCTATCCAAAAGTCTACATGCAATAAGTGCTGGAGAGGGTGTGGAGAGAAGGGAACCCTCTTACACTGTTGGTGGGAATGCAAACTAGTACAGCCACTATGGAGAACAGTGTGGAGATTCCTCAGAAAACTGGAAATAGAACTGCCATATGATCCAGCGATCGCACTCCTGGGCATACACACCGAGGAAACCAGAATTGAAAGAGACACATGTACTCCAATGTTCATTGCAGCACTGTTTATAATAGCCAGGACATGGAAGCAACCTAGATGTCCATCTGCAGATGAATGGATAAGAAAGCTTTGGTACATATACACAATGGAGTATTTCTCAGCCATCAAAAAGAATGCATTTGAATCAGTTTTAATGAGGTGGATGAAATTGGAGCCAATTATACAGAGTGAAGTAAGCCAGAAAGAAGAACATCAATACCGTATATTAACGCATATATATGGAATTTAGAAAAATGGTAACCTGAACCCTGTATAAGAGACTGCAAAAGAGACATAGGCATTTAGAACAGTCTTTAGGACTCTGTGGGAGAGGGTGAAGGTGGAATGATTGGAGAGAATGGAATTGTAGCATGTATATTATCATAAGTGACCAGTCCAGGTTCGACGCATGGATTTTCCTCTGTTCATTTCTTTGCATTTGTGCTTTTTTAATAAAATTCTTTTTTAGAAAAAAAAAAAAAATTTCAAGATGGTGAAAGCAGAGTTTTAAGTCAAGTTGCAGCTGTGTTTCCAAGCATGGAGTTCAGTTCAACCACACAGGTCTCATACTCATTATGCCAGCCCTGGGTGTATTCATGGTTTTTCTATCTACATAGATTGATATGTACATCTGTATTTACCAGTAATTATGAAATATGATATATAATTTAAAATATATAATATTCCCTACTCTGACCATTAAAAGATTTCATATCAGAAACACCCCAATAGCAATAGCAGGTCTAGTACCTAGATCTTGGCTTCTAAACACCAGTTGCTACTAAAAAGAACCAGAGCTCCTTAGAAAAATGGTCAGAAACAAGCCTGGGGCAGGAAAATAGATGACTCTAGAGCTACGCCAGAAGGCAATGCTCAGAGAAAGTGAGCCATGTTGAAAGAACACAAGGGTTGGTGTGAATGGGCTCTCATTTACAAACCTAGAAAATTTGAGAATCAAAATAAATAATTATGAAAAAAGTAAATATTTTCAAGATAATGAGAGCCAGGTTGCTCACTATTTGAGAAGGATATTAGAGATAAGGAGAGGGAGAAAACTATTGACTAAAATAAGAAGCCATGAGTCCATATTTACATGAATTAATATATAAATAATTTGAAAGTTTGATGTCACGAGTTACACACATTCTCAAGAACCTCCCTACAAAATACTTATTAATAAGTAATTATTGATAAAGGCACACTACAATGGATAAAATATATACCATCTTAATGAAGTGATCAAAATAAAATAACATCACCATAACTAATCAAAATCCTGCTCCCGCTGATAGGTTACAAGTAGAGAACGTGGCTATTCCTACCAAAAATGAGTTTGACTGAGGGAACATTGAAACTCCAAAATAAGAGACATTCTACATTCTTTAATCTGCAAAAATGCATCATGAAAGTCAAGGGAAGACTATTTCAGAATAAGAGAATAAAGAGGCATCAAATCTAAAGACAACATCATCTTGAATTGCTCTGTTTATTCTAAGGAATATTTGGCAAAACTTGAATAGCTTCTGAAATAGAAGATCCCTATGCACCAGTGTTAATTTTCTGATTTTAATGGTTATGTTTTGATTACATAGGAGAATGTTTATAGGAAATGCACACGAATATACTAAGGAATGGGCTTCCCAGGTGGCGCTAATGGTGAAGAACCAGTCTGCCAATGCAGGAGATGTAGAGATGTGGGTTCCCCTGGAGGAGGGCATGGCAACCCACTCCAGTATTCTTCCCTGGAGAATCTCAGGGAAGTAACAGTAACAGTAATGCCTGGCAGGCTACAGATCATACAGTCTCAAAGAGTCAGACATAACTGAAGCAATTTTGCACACATGCATATATTAGGGAATAACGACACATCTAAGGAAAAATGGCACACTATGGCAAGCCACTCCAGTACTATTGCCTAGAAAATCCCATGGATGGAGGAGCCTGGTAGGCTGCAGTCCGTGGGGTCGCTAAGGGTCGGACACGACTGAGCGACTTCACTTTCACTTTTCACTTTCACACATTGGAGAAGGAAATGGCAACCCACTCCAGTGTTCTTGCCTGGAGAATCCCAGGGACGGGGGAGCCTGGTGGGCTTCCATCTATGGGGTCGCACAGAGTCGCACACGACTGAAGTGACTTAGCAGTAGCAGCAACATCAGCAACTTACTCTCAAATAGTTCGATGGACAGAGAATGTTGCTTACCTTTTCAGTAAACAAAGAGAATATTGTGGCCATAAAGCCATCAGTCACTGCAACCACACCCAAGGTGTACCCTGAGGGGTATTTTGGATGAAGAAATCCAGAAAACTGGCCCTAGATTGTTAAGATGCATATCAAAGGAATAATTTTAACAAGCCAAGACTCTTACATACATAGAAAAATCCTACACTCATTAACCTGAGATATCTGTTTTTCCTATGTGATTAGCAGTAATCTTTTAATGTTTGACTATATTTTTTTCAGCAAAATTTCCTTTATATCTTGGCTCCTCCCTTACCTCTTTGGAAGAGTCATCAAAGCTGTTTGAGAGGCTGATTTCCCAAGTTAGAGTCCTCAATTAATGTCCTCGAGTGAAGCATATTCTCAGTTTTTAGGTTGTGAATTTTTTTCAGTTGAAAGTTTCAGTGCTTTACCAAAAAAAAAACAAACAAAATATATAGGTCTATGAAGTTAACTTAATTGACTAATAACCTTATCGAGAAAAGAAACAGGGGTACTTTATTTTTTCATTTCTTATATTTTAATTTTATTGGAGTATAGTTGATTTACAATGTTGTGTTAGTAACAAAGACGAAAGATCCTGTGTGCTGTAACTAAGACCCCCCAGCACAGCCAAATAAATAAATAAAAATAAATATTTTTAAAATGATAATAAAATAAAATGGACAACAGTATATTATAATTGTAAAAACAATGAAAAATGGCTATCTTCAGAGAATACTGCTTTTTTTGGATGTATGCTGACAAGTTATCAGTTATTTTTGTTTAATCGCTAAGTCATGTCTCTTTTGCCACTCCATGGACTGTAGCCCACCAGGCTTCTCTGCCCATGGGATTTCCCAGGCAACAATACTGGAGTGGGTTGCCATTTCCTACTCCAGCAATCTTCCCAACCCAGGGATCAAACCTGCATGTTCCGCATTGGCAGATGGATTCTTTTCCACTGAGCCAGCAGGGAAGCCCCATCTACTGGTTAGGAATTGTTTATAGTCTCAAAGGAATATATTTCTGAAAATTGAGCATTGCCAATCTCTTATGTCTCTCTTGACATTTTAGGGATTGCTGCCAGTACTAGAGAGATCAACCTTTCTAGTTTGTTGGAGTTGTAGCACTGAAAAATCCCACTAAACGGGACACTCATCCATAGGATAGAAACGGATACTGAAAGCAAGACTGTTTTAGTGTCAAATGGCTTCAACACGAATTACCCCACCTACGTAGTCACTGCAGTCCGTGGGGTCGCTAAGGGTCGGACACAACTGAGCGACTTCACTTTCACTTTTCACTTGCACACATTGGAGAAGGAAATGGCAACCCACTCCAGTGTTCTTGCCTGGAGAATCCCAGGGACGGGGGAGCCTGGTGGGCTTCCATCTATGAGGCCCACAGAGTCGGACATGACTGAAGTGACAGGAGGAGGATGTAGTCACTGATGGCTGTTTTTACTCCTAGGCTGATGTTTGCAACCTTGATTACCAGTTCACAGTAAGGATCATCCATTTTGCCTTGTTGGTGTTCAGTCATTCAGTTGCCCAGTCGTGTCCTACTCTTTGTGACCCCATGGGCTGCATTACACCAGGCCTCCCTGTCCCTCACCATCTCCTGAAGTTTGCCCAAGTCCATGTCCATTGTATCAGTAATGCAATCCATCCATCTCATCCTCTGACACCCTCTTCTCCTTCTGCCCTCAATCTTTCCCAGCATCAAGGACTTTTCCAATGAGTCTGCTGTTCATATTCAGTTCAGTTCAGTTCAGTCGCTCAGTCGTGTCCGACTCTTTGCGACCCCATGAATCACAGCACGCCAGGCCTCCCTGTCCATCACCAACTCCCGGAGTTCACTCAAACTCATGTCCACAGAGTCAGTGATGCCATCCAGCCATCTCATTCTCGGTCGTCCCCTTCTCCTCCCGCCCCCAACCTTTCCCAGCATCAGAGTCTTTTCCAGTGAGTCAACTCGTCGCATGAGGTGGCCAAAGTATTGCAGTTTCAGCTTTAGCATCAGTCCTTCCAGTGAACACCCAGGATCGATCTCCCTTAGAATGGACTGGTTGGATCTCCTTGCGGTACAAGGGACTCTCAAGAGTCTTCTCCAACACCACCGTTCAAAAGCATCAATTCTTCGGCGATCAGCTTTCTTCACAGTCCAACTCTCACATCCATACATGACCACGGGAAATACCATAGCCTTGACTAGACGGACCTTGGTTGGCAAAGTAATGTCTCTGCTTTTTAATATTATCAAGGTTGGTCATAACTTTCTTTCCAAGGAGTAAGCGTCTTTTAATTTCCTGGCTGCAATCAGCATCTGCAGTGATCTTGGAGCCCAAAAAAATAAAGTCTGACACTGTTTCCACTGTTTTTCCATCTATTTCCCATGAAGTGATGGGACCAGATGCCATGATCTTTGTTTTCTGAATGTTGAGCTTCAAGCCAACCTTTTCACTCTCCTCTTTCACTTTCATCAAGAGGCTTTTGAGTTCCTCTTCACTTTCTGCCATAAGGGTGGTGTCATCAGCATACCTGAGATTATTGATATTTCTCCCAGCAATCTTGATTCCAGCTTGTGCTTCTTCCAGCCCAGCGTTCCTCATGATGTACTCTGCATAGAAGTTAAATAAGCAAGGTGACAATATACAGCCTTGACGTACTCCTTTTCCTATTTGGAACCAGTCTGTTGTTCCATGTACAGTTCTGACTGTTGCTTCCTGACCCGCATACAGATTTCTCAAGAGGCAGGTCAGGTGGTCTGGTATTCCCATCTCTTTCAGAATTCTCCATAGTTTACTGTGATCCACACAGTCAAAGGCTTTGGCATAGTCAATGAAGCAGAAATAGATGCTCTTCTGGAACTCTCTTGCTTTCTCCATGATCCAGCGGATGTTGGCAATTTGATCTCTGGTGCCTCTGCCTTTTCTAAAACCTGCTTGAACATCTGGGAGTTCACGGTTCACATATTGCTGAAGCCTGGCTTGGAGAATTTTGAGCATCACTTTGCTAGCGTGTGAGATGAGTGCAATGGTGCGGTAGTTTGAGCATTCTTTGGCATTGCCTTTCTTTGGGATTGGAATGAAGACTGACCTTTTCCAGTCCTGTGGCCACTGCTGAGTTTTCCAAATTTGCTGGCATATTGAGTGCAGCACTTTCACAGCATCAGGATTTGAAATAGCTCAACTGGAATTCCATCACCTCCACTAGCTTTGTTCGTAGTGATGCTTTCTAAGGCCCACTTGACTTCACATTCCAAGATGTCTGGCTCTAGGTCAGTGATCACATTATCGTGACTATCTTGGTCATTAGATGACCAAAATACTGGAGCTTCAGCTTCAGCATTAGTCCTTCCAACGAGTATTCAGGGTTGATTTCCCTTAAGATTGGTTTGATCTTGCTGTGCAAAGGACTTTCAGGAGTCTTCTCCAGCACCACAGTTGGAAGGCATCAATTCCTTGGCATTCTGCCTTCTTTACAGTCCAGGTCTCACAACCATAATGACCACTGGGATGACATAGCCTTGACTATATGGACTTTTGTTGGCAGAGTAATAATGTCTGTGCTTTTCAACACACTGTCTAGGTTTGTCACAGCTTTCCTGCCCAGAAGCATTGTTGCCTTCAGTTCAGTTCAGTTCAGTTCAGTCGCTCAGTCGTGTCCGACTCTTTGCGACCCCATGAATCACAGCACGCCAGGCCTCCCTGTCCATCACCAACTCCCGGAGTTCACTCAAACTCATGTCCACAGAGTCAGTGATGCCATCCAGCCATCTCATTCTCGGTCGTCCCCTTCTCCTCCCAGCATCAGAGTCTTTTCCAGTGAGTCAACTCGTCGCATGAGGTGGCCAAAGTGTTGGAGTTTCAGCTTTAGCATCAGTCCTTCCAATGAACACCCAGGATTGATCTCCTTTAGAATGGACTGGTTGGATCTCCTTGCTCGATGCAATTTAAGTGGCCAATTTAAAAGCCTTGTAACAATCCACTTTTGGCTGTGCCTATTATGCTTCATATCAAGGTAGTACTAGTTTAACTTTCAGTATTGTGTATATTGTGACCATATTTTCTAAGAATTCAGATAATGAGAAAGAGCAATGACAATACCTACACCAGTATGACCTAAACATCACTGAAAAAGAAAGTTAAACAACTGTGATTATTTTAATAAGAGATAGACAAAAGGAGCCATGTAGCAGGACTAAAAAAGTAAATAACAAAAACAGAGCATACTACACAATTTGCAGAAAAGAATTTGAGATTAAACGTGGTGAAGAGGAAGTGAAACCTCTGAGAGTCTCACCAATCAAGATTGAGAAAGGCAAGTACTTCTAAATTCATCAAAAGTTATCTCCTCTCCCCTGAAGACATCAATACTCAGTCTAAAATAGACTGAGCTGAGATAGTTAAGCCATAGTAAACAAGCTAACAGGATTAAAGTGAAAGTGAATTCGCTCAGTCGTGTCCAACGCTTTGCAACCCCATGGGTTAACATGCATTATTTGGGGTGGGAGGGAGGCTTTAGAGGGAGGAGTATAGCTGACTCACTTTGTGGTACAGCAGAAACTGACACAACATTGTAAAGCAATTAAATATTTGTTAAAATACAATATTTTAACATTGTAAAATAATAAATAAATGCATTATTATATATTTTTCTAAACTCTTTTATATAAAATAGACATCTATTTTACAATATTCTATATAAATTAATAAAACACATGTGTATAGTTTACATGCATGCATTCTTTGCGACCCAATAGACCATGGCCCTCCAGGCTCCTCTGTCCATGGGATTTCCCAGGCAACAAAACTGGAGTGGGTTGCCATGCCCTCCTCCAGGGGATCTTCCCAACCCAGGGATCGAACCTGTGTCTCCTGCATTGGTCAGGAGACTTTAGTCAATCACTCTAGCATTGGCCATTCTTTCACTAAATATTTACTAAATTCTTGCTATGTGCCAGATACTGTGTCAGTGTCTAAGTTTGCAGCTGTAAAAAGCCAAACAAATTTCCCTTCACAGGAAAACTATAGTCTAATGGGGTATTAAATTGAGATAACATACACTGTAATATATTGTGTGATGAGTGGTAAGAGAAAGGAAATGAACTAAGAGCACAGAAGCAGAGCAAGGAAGGCGTCCCCTAGAATGGAAATCTGGAAGATGAACATGAATCAGCCAGAGGAAGCTGGGGGTTGGGTAAAGGGCAGAGAGAAGCATCCTCCAGTCCCTAAATAAGGTCAGAGAGAGCACAAGTAGGGAACTATCAAGTTTCCTATCAAATTTTTTTCTAGCATCAGCAAATATCCATATTTGCTGTGTCCCTTATGAAAGATACAAACAGCAGTGGATAATCGTGTGAGTGGTTACAATACAGTGGGAATCTAAGACATAAAAAGTTAAATATTAACACAGGAGAACAAAGCAGCACAAGAGATGTCACAAATTAAGATATAAATTCAGCTAACTTTTTTCCTGGCCTCTTCTTTATTTTTTAAATTTTTATTGGGGTATAGTTGATTTACAGGAAAGATATAAGCATCTGAATGCAGAATTTCAAAGAATAGCAAGGAGAGATAAGAAAGCCTTCCTCAATGATCAATGCAAAGAACTAGAGGAAAACAACAGAATGAGAAAAACAAGAGATCTCTTCAAGAAAATTAGAGATATCAAGGGAATATTTCATGCAAAGATGGGCTCGATAAAGGACAGAAATGGTATAGACCTAACAGAAGCAGAAGAGATTAAGATGAGGTGGCAAGAATACACAGAAGAACTGTACAAAAAAGAATTTCAAGACCAAGATAATCACGATGGCATGATCACTCACCTGGAGCCAGACATCTTGGAATGTGAAGTCAAGTGGGCCTCAGACAGCATCATTATGAACAAAACTAGCGGAGGTGATGGAATTCCAATTGAGCTATTTCAAATCCTGAAAGATGAGGCTGTGAAAGTGCTGCACTCAATATGCCAGCAAATTTGGAAAACTCAGCAGTGGCCACAGGACTGGAAAAGGTCAGTCTTCATTCCAATCCCAAAGAAAGGCAATGCCAAAGAATGCTCAAACTACCGCACCATTGCACTCATCTCACACGCTAGTAAAGTCATGCTCAAAATTCTCCAAGCCAGGCTTCAGCAATATGTGAACCGTGAACTTCCAGATGTTCAAGCAGGTTTTAGAAAAGGCAGAGGCACCAGAGATCAAATTGCCAACATCCGCTGGATCATGGAGAAAGCAAGAGATTTCCAGAAAAATATCTATTTCTGCTTCATTGACTATGCCAAAGCCTTTGACTGTGTGGATCACAATAAACTGGAGAATTCTGAAAGAGATGGGAATCCCAGACCACCTGACCTGCCTTTTGAGAAACCTGTATGCAGGTCAGGAAGCAACAGTTAGAACTGTACATGGAACAACAGACTGGTTCCAAATAGGAAAAGGAGTACGTTAAGGCTGTATATTGTCACCCTGCTTATTTAACTTCTATGCAGAGTACATCATGAGGAACGCTGGGCTGGAAGAAGCACAAGCTGGAATCAAGATTGCTGGGAGAAATATCAATAACCTCAGATATGCAGATGACACTACCCTTATGGCAGAAAGTGAAGAGGAACTAAAGAGCCTCTTGATGAAAGTGAAAGAGGAGAGTGAAAAGGTTGGCTTGAAGCTCAACATTCAGAAAACTAAGATCATGGCATCTGGTCCCATCACTTCATGGGAAATAGATGGGGAAACAGTGGAAACAGTGTCAGACTTTATTTTTTTGGGCTCCAAGATCACTGCAGATGCTTATTGCAGCCATGAAATTAAAAGACGCTTACTCCTTGGAAGGAAAGTTATGACCAACCTAGATAGCATATTAAAAAGCAGAGACATTACTTTGCCAACCAAGGTCCATCTAGTCAAGGCTATGGTTTTTCCCGTGGTCATGTATGGATGTGAGAGTTGGACTGTGAAGAATTGATGCTTTTGAACTGTGGTGCTGGAGAAGACTCCTGAGAGTCCCTTGGACTGCAAGGAGATCCAACCAGTCCATTCTAATGGAGATCAGTCCTGGGTGTTCATTGGAAGGACTGATGGTAAAGCTGAAACTGCAATACTTTGGCCACCTCATGTGAAAAGTTGACTCACTGGAAAAGAGTCTGATGCTGGGAAGGTTTGGGGGCGGGAGGAGACGGGGACAACAGAGAATGAGATGGCTGGATGGCATCACCGACTCTGTGGACATGGGTTTGAGTGAACTCTGGGAGTTGGTGATGGACAGGGAGACCTGGCGTGCTGGGATTCATGGAGTCTCAAAGAGTCGGACACGACTGAGCGACTGAACTGAACTGAACTGAACTGATTTACAAGTTGTGTTAGTTTCAAGTGTACAGCAAAGTGAATATTTTGTATATATGTATCTCCACTCTTTTTTTAAGATCTTCTCCCATATAGGCCATTGCAGAGTGCTGAGTAGTGTTCCCCGTGCTATCAGTAGGTCCTTGTGCATGCATACATGCTAAGTCCATTCAGTCTTCCCTGACTCTTTGCGACCCTATGGACTGTAGCCCACCAGGCTCCTCTGTCCATGGGACTCTCCAGGCAAGGATAATAGAGTGGGTTGCCATGCCCTCCTCCAGGGAATCTTGCTGACACAGGGATAGAGTTTGAGTCTCTTAGGTCTCCTGCAGGCAGGTTCTTTACCACTAGCGCCACCTGAGAAGCCCACAGTAAGTCCTTATTAGTTACCTATTTCACATATAGTAGAGTGTATATGTCAGTCCCAGTCTACCAACTTACCCCTTGTCTCCCTTATCCCCTGGTAACCATAAGTCTATTTTCTACATCCGTAACTCTATTTCTGTTTTGTAAATCAGTTCATTTGTAGCCTTTTTTTTTTTAAATGCCACATGTGATATCATATATTTGTCTTTCTCTATCTGACATTGCTCGCAGTATGACAATCTCTAGGTCTATCCATGTTGCTGCAAAAAGCATTTCATTCTTTCCGTGGCTGAATAATAATCCGTTGTACATATGTACCACATCTTATTTATCCATTCCTCTTTTAAGGGACATTTAGGTTGCTTTCACGTCCTGGCTATTATAAACAATGCTGCAGTGAACATTGGGGTGCATGTATCTTTTCAGGTTGGGATCTTCTTGGTAGATCAGATGGTAAAGAATCTGCCAACAATGCAGCTGACCCAGGTTTGATCCCTGGGTTGGGAAGATCCCCTGGAGAAGGGAATGGCTACTCAGTCCAATAGTCTTGCCCGGAGAATTTCATATACAGAGGAGCCTGGCAGGTTATAGTTCATGGGGTCACAAAAAATCAGATACAACTGAGAGACTAACACTGTCTTTTCAAATTATGGTTTTCTCTGAATATATGCCCAGGAATGAGATTGCTGGATCATATGGTAGCTATAGCTATATATTTTTAGTACTTTAAGGAACCTCCATAGTGGCTGTACTAGTTTACATTGCCACCAGCGGTGTAGGAGCATTCTCTTTTCTCCACATCCTCTCCAGCATTTATTGTTTGTAGATGTTTTATTTATTTAAAACATTTTTCTGGCTGAGCTGGGTCTTCGGTGCTGAGTGAGGGCTTTCTCTAGTTGTGCGGAGTGGGGCCTGCTCTTTGTGGCAGTTCACAGGCTTCTCATTGCAGTGGCTTCTTTTGTTGCAGAGCACAGGGTTTAGGCACACAGGCTTCAGTATTTGCAGCCCACGGGCTCTACAGTGCAGGTAAGTAATTGCAGCATACCTCTGCTTAGTTACTCTGAAGCATGTGGGATTTTCCCAGACCAGGGATCAAACCCACCTTTCCCTGCATTGGCAGGCAAATTCTTAACCACTGGACCACTAGGGAAGTCCCTGTCTGTAGACTTTTTGATCATGGTCATTCTGACTGGTGTGAGATAATAGCTAATTATAGTTTTAATGTGCATTTCTCTAATAGTGTTGTTGAGCATCTTTCCATGTGCTTTTTAACCATCTGCATGTCTTATTTGGAGAAATGTCTATTTGGATCTTCTTCCCACCTTTTGATTGGATTGTTTGTTTTTTTGATATTGAGCTGTTTGTACATTTTGGAAATCAATCCCTTCTCAATTGCTTGGTTTGCAAATCTTTTCTCCCATCCTAAGGGTTGTCTTTTTTTTTTATGGTTTTCTTTGCTTCACAAAAGCTCTTAAGTTTAATTATGTCCCATTTGTTTATTTTTGCTTTAATTTTCATTACTTTAGGAGGTAGATCGAAAAAGATTTTACAGCAATTTATGTCATAGAGTGTTCTGTGTATGTTTTCCCCTAAGAATTTTATTGTATCCAGTCTTATAGTTAAGTCTTTAATCCTTCTGAGTTTATCTTACATGTGATGTCAGGGTGTGTTCTGGTTTTATTTTTTTATATGTAGCTGTTCAGTTTTCCCAGCACCAATTACTGAAGAGACTGTCTTTTCTCCATTGTATATGCTTGCCTCTTTCTCATAGATTAGGTGACCATTAGGTATATGAGTTTATTTCAGCTTTCTATCCTGTTCCATTGATCTATATTTCTGTTTTTGTGCCTACAGTACCAAACTGCTTTGATGACTAGTTTTGTATATAGCTTGGTCAGGGAAACTGATTCCTCCAGCTCTGTTTTTCTTTTTCAAGACTGCTTTGGCTATTCATGGTCTTTTGTGTGTGTCCATACAAATTGTAAAATTTTTTGTTCAAATTCTGTGAAAAATGCCATTAGTAATTTGATAGAGATTGCATTGAGTCTATAGATTTCTTGGGGTAGTATAGTCATTTTCACAATATTGGTTCTTTCAATCCAAGAACATGGTATGTCTCTCCACATATGTTTGTTTCATCTTTTTATTTCTTTCATCAGCATCTTATAGTTTTCTGAGAATATGTCTTTTGCCTCCTTAGGTAGCTTTATTCCTAAATATTTTATTCTTTTTTGAAGTGATGATAAATGGGATTATTTCCATGATTTATCTTTCTAACATTTCATTGTTAGGTATAGGAATGCAAGAGATTTCTGTGTATTAATTTCACATCCTACAGTTACTATTTTAAATGACTTAGCTCAATGCTTCCACATTATAGTTTGAAACTTTTGGGGAAAAATGAATGTGCATAAAAATTGGAAGAACAGTATAATGAAGATCCATATTCCTCCCTACCTAGATTCACCAACTGTTGACATCTTGCTACACCTGCTTAATTTTTCTCCATATGTGTACTCACACTTCCCTTTTGCCAAAACATCTGAAACTAGGTTTCAAGCATTCTACATACCCTTGGAAATGTCAGTCTGAATTGCCTAAGAACTGAAATATTCTCCTACAAGAACACAATGCCTTAACTACACCTAAGAATATCATCATGAACTCAATCACATTTAGTTAACACTCAAATTTTCCCAAGTGTTCACCAAATGTCCTTTATAAGAGTTCTTCTGTACCTTGTAATGTACTTCTACTGTGCCTGGAAAATAAATGTAACTTCTTTTCACCTTTTTCCTCTCCTTAAATATTAGTTATTCATTGTTCTACTTGGACTTACTGGATCTGCAATGAATGATTTATGATTGGATCTGTGAAGAAAACAATTTGGAAAGCATTTCAGGATTGGCAACCACATCACAAAAGTAGCCTCTAGGTGTCCTCCTTGGATAGAAGAAATCTGTAGATGTTTGTTACTGAGGACTTTTCCAGAGCATTCATTTGAAGACATACATTTTTCTTTGGTCAACATAGATCGAAGAGTGTAATAATCCCTCAGAATTCTAAACAGAACATAAATAAAGCTCAGTTTATATGGTTCTACAAACATCTGGCACACATGAACTAGGTTGCATACTAGGAGATGTGAGGATAATAAATAAGTCACAGGGCAAAAATAAGTCAGTGTAAATATCAGACTTGTTTCCCCCACTTCCATCCCTTTAAAAAAATTGTGTATTTATTTATTAGTGTTTGGTTGTGCTGGTCCATCCCTATTTAAAAGGGTATTTTTATTGCTCAATATTGTGCCTTTTTTATAACTCCTCCGTTAAATGGGCAGATGAGGAAATGGAGGCATAGAGAAATGAAATTATTTGCCTAAAGGTCACATATCTAGTAAGTAGAGTTAATGTTCAACTCAGGTAGTTTGGCTTCACAGTCCATGACCTTCTGCTTTTCACAATGCTATCAAGCCATTACAAAGTAATGAGTTCGTCTTCAATTGTTATCATTCTTTCTCTTCACAGATACTTACTACAACAAGGTAATATAAGATTAAAATAGTGCAAGAGATCACTTAATCTTCATGTTCTAGATCAATCCGAACCATTTGAGTGCATTTTAGAATTTCCTTTCCTCAGCTGCTAAAACTCTATGTCACTGTATATGAGTTTGAACATTAAAGTTTTTATTTAAAATGGAATTGGTCCCCAGTCTGAAGTTGGTCCTGGAACCAATCCCTGGCTTTTAATGAATTTGAAGTAAACAGAATATAAGGACCAATCGGCACTTCTGTACAACCTCACTGAAGGGGAGGACTCCAGGCAAATGGGAAAGAAGAGGCTTGGAATGAGGCAGAGTTGATTGAACTGCCATTTATGCATCTGAATTCATTCCCTTATTGATAAAAATATTTGAAAGTCTCAAAATAAAAAATTTGCTGTACTTAAGTCAAAGCAAAATACTTTGTTTAGATCTCCATTTATTTTTTAGAAGAAAAGAGACTAGGTAGTCCAAAGGACTGGATCAACTCCAATTCTTCTCCCCACCCCTTTCCCACACATAGCTCACAGAGCCTATAGTCCTTTCAACTTGTTTCTGGAACGTCCTGAACATGACAGAGATAGAACTATCTTTTTCCTGGAGAAAGGATATCAGTATATATTATTTACAAGGAAGGATATAGTCTTATTACTCCAGTACTCTTGCCCAGAAAATCCCATGGACAGAGGAGCCTGGTAGGCTGCAGTCCATGGGGTCACGAAGAGTGGGACATGACTGAGTGACTTCACTTTCATTTTTCACTTTCATGCACTGGAGAAGGAAATGGCAACCCACTCCAGTGTTCTTGCCTGGAGAATCTCAGGGACGGGGGAGCCTGGTGGGCTGCCGTCTGTGGGGTCGCACAGAGTCGGACACGACTGAAGCGGCTTAGCAGCAGTTGCATACAGTCTTACTGGGCTTCCCAGGTGGAGCTAGTGATAAAGAACCCGCCTGCCAATGCTGGAAACATGGTTTGTGGGTTTAAGTCCCTAGGTCAGAAAGATCCCCTAGCAGGAGAGCATGGCAACCCACTCCAGTATTCTTGTCTGGAGAATCCCACGGACAGAGGAGCCTGGCGGGCTGCAGTCCATAGGGTCTCACAGAGTTGGACACAACTGAAGTAACTTAGCACGCACACATGCATACAGTCTTACAAACATTTTCATCCCACACTCAACACTCCCAATGCTTTGATTCATTCATTCAACAATATTTATTGTTTGATTACTATGTGCCAGGCACTGTTCAAAGCAGCTGGGATATATCAGTAAACAAAAACAAGGATCCCTGCCTTCAAAGACTATATATTGTTTCCTGAACTCCAGTTACATTTCTGAGTCCCTATCATTCAAACAATTTTTGTCTGGCTGTTTACTTGAGGAATATATGGAAAAATGTGTCTTTCTTTACATGTATCTCTAGGACTTCCCTGGTGGTCCAGAATCCACCTTTCAATGCACGGGGCTTGGGTTCAATCCATGGTCAGAGAACTCTGTGTGTGTGCTCAGTCGTGTCCAACTCTTTGCAACTCCATGGACTATAGCCACCAGGCTTCTCTGTCCATGGAATTTTCCAGGCAAATATACTGGAGTGGGTTGCCATTTCCTTCTCAAGGGGATCTTTCTGACTGACCCAGGGATCAAATCCACATCTCCTGCATCTCCTGCATTGGTAGGTGGATTCTTTACCACTGTGCCACCTGGCAACTAAGATCCCACACATCGCCAGGGTATTAAGCTCTTGTGCCACAACTAAGGCCTGACACAGCCAAATAAATAAATAAATATTTTTAAATAAATAAAATGTGTCTCTAATAAAGGGATATTAAATTATACTTGGTTTTATTTTCATCTATGACTTTAATAACCATTTCCAACCTAGTTCTCAGGTAGTGGTTCTGAGTTGGGAGCAATTTTGCCCTCTAGGTAGGGTTGCCAAGTTTAGCAATTAAAAATACAGGCTGTCCAGTTAAATTTGGATGTCAGATAAACAGTGAATTTTTTTTAACGTAAGTATGTCCCATATACGTGTACATGTCCTGCATATTGTAGCTTCTCTGGCAATCCTGCCTCTGGGTTTTGCATTATCTGGAGACATGACTCAGGATGTGGTGGTATGAGAATCTAGCGAGTAGAGGCCAGGGATGCTGCTAAAGATTCTGTAAACACAGGATAGCCTCCTCCCACAAGAAACAATTATCAGGCCTGAAATGTCAGTATTGCTGAGGTTGAGAAATCCTACTCTAAAATGATGATTTCCAAAAGAAAAGAGATAGATAAAAATTACCTAGGAGGTTTAACATAAACTATTAAAATATAGTATAAAATATTTAACATTTTATAATATAAAATCAATTATTTGGCACTCAGCCTTCTTCATGGACCAACTCTCACATCTGTACATGACTCCTGGAAAAACCATAACTTTGACTATGTAGAGTTAGACCAGTGATCAATAGTATTCCTGTGAAACAATAGGAACAGTAGACAGATCCACTTTAAGGACTGCCCACTCAGACGTTTTATTAATACCAGCTTTTTTCTTATATTAGTTAACACTAGCTGTTTTTTTTTTTTTCTGTGCTTAGCACAATTCCTAGCACATAATAAGAGCACAGTCTGTGTCCAGTGACTGAATGAAGGAGTTGGCCTGATACAGTGGTATCCTTAGAGTCAGAGAAATCAGGGTGTACCTTACACCAGCCAGTGACCTGGGCCCTCAGGGAAGCTTTGACAGCAGAAGTCACATCTATGGCTTCTAAAGCGCTCTGAAGGAGGGACAGCTGCTATGGTAGCCAAGGAGAAAATGGGTGAAGCGCAGAATCTAGACAGTAAATATTCTTAGTTTTGTCCACTTAACACTAGCTGTTTCTTTAGTCAATAGTTCTCAAACATAAATGTGCATCAGGGTACTGGAAGGTCTTGCTGGCTCTCACCCCCAGAGTTCTGATTTGGGGTGGAGGCTGAAAATTTAGAGTTCTAATTTTTTTTCTGCACTACTTGTGGGATTTTTAGTTCCCCAACCAGGAAGTGAACCTGGCAATGAGAGCCCAGAGTCCTAACCCCTGGACCACCAGGGAATTCCCTTGGATTTCTAACAAGTTGCCAGGTGATACTGATGCTGCTGGTCTGGAACCATACTTTGGGAGCAATTTAGCCTTAGTCTCAGATGAATCCTCAGAATTTCCGTAGTTTAACATAATCTTTCAGTTATCACATCAATCTCAAAATTCAGGATCTCTGGGTGACACGGTATTTTCCACTGGGTCTGGATATAGGTTCTCATGATCTGAGGATTTTTGAATTAGAAAAACAGGTTTTCTGTAAATCGTCCTTTTCCCTCCCCTGCATTCAGTGATGGAGCTGGGACATTACTATCCTCAGTAAAACAAACAAACCCCCATTCAGGAAAAGGAAGAACAGGAGATGCAGTTGCTGTTTTTTTTGTTTTTTTTTTTTCTGCAATTGTGAAAAACAGCTGGACAGGCATTGTGCAGATATCTATATTGGGGTGGAAAAATTTTCCTTGATTAGACTATGGTCCTGCTCTTTGGGTGGGATCCTGTTACCATTTTTCTCTATAAGTACTGGTTCCATCTTCTGCAAGGCTCTCCCTTTTCCATTATCCTTCACGGTCACATCTGAAGGTGACATTGAAGAATGTGTCATCCTTAGGCGTTTTCACCCTGTGCTCCCTGCCCATGCAAACAAGGAGGTTTGAGGGTTGTTTTAAAATTTTCTGATAGAGAGAAAAACATATGGACACCAAACGGGGAAAGGGGGATAGTGGGATGAACTGGAAGATTGGGATTGACATATACATGCTATTAATGCTTTGTATAAAGTAGATAACTAATGAGAACCATAGCTCATGGAACTCTACTCAGGGCTCTGTGGTGACCTAAATGAGAATAAAATCTAGAAAAGAGGGGATACATGTAAACATATAGCTGATTCACCTTGCTGTACAGTGGAAACGAACACAACTTTATAAAGCAAATATTCTTGTCTGCTCAGTCGCTCAGTCATGTCCGACTCTTTGTGACCTTTTGGGCTGTAGCCTGCCAGCCTCCTCTGTCCATGAGATTTTTCAGGCAAGAATAGTGGGTTGGCAGATCTCCTCCAGGGAATCTTCCCAACCTAGGGATCAAATCTGCATCTCCTGAGTCTCCTACAATGCAGGAAGTTTCTTTACCGCTGAGCCATTGGGGAAGAAAAGCAACTATACTAAAATAGAAATTAATTAAAAAAATTAAACTTCCTGGATAGGCGAAAGCTTTGTAGACTAGGCTTGTGGGTTCTTTATCAATATAATTCCCTCAAAAACTTGGATGTTCTGATATATTGCTTTCAGAAAGACTCAGGTGCCAGTAACTACTTCCAAAGTTTTTACCTGACCTAGGGTTGCCAGATAAAATATTGGGTTTCCAGTGTTTTTATTTGCTAAATTTGGAAACCATGTCTAGATGCAGTTTTCAGGGTCATCTTCTTTGCTTCTTTACTTCATGATTTGCTCTTTCACCTAAAAGATAGTTACCTTAAGGGTTGGCAGAGAAGACAACATCCTTAATTACCTAGTTGCCACACAGCTATCATGTTATTTACTCAACAGTCTCACTGAGCCTTTTTCGCTCAAGGCTTTTACTATCTTATCCTTTGATATTTGGAATCGAGAAGCAGTAGGATTTCCCAGACCGATAAAGTTCATGGTATCTGGGCTTTCCTCATCCTCTTTGACCTCTGTCTGAATTGAGATCAGCTCAGTTCTAACCTACGCCCATCTCTCTCAAGAATAATAACTTGCTCAGAGTCGCCGGTGGCCGAGGAGGGCGGAGAGTTCTGTCGTGAAATAGGGGGAAGTATTCATGTAGGCATCGGAGGGACCCTTACTCTGAACTATAAGGTGGGAAGCTGATACTGGGTACAGCTTACTCCCGGACCCGCTGCGTGAAAGTTGTGATATCATCCTCGAACCATCAGCTTTGAAATTTGAAAACAATGGAGAAGACTCAAGAAACCGTCCAAAGAATTCTTCTAGAAACTTACAAGTACTTACTTCAGTTACCAGTGCACACTTGGGCTTCCCTGGTGGCTCAGTGGTAGAGAATCCACTCGCCAGTGCAGGAGATGTGGGTTCGATCCCTGATCTGGGAAGATAACAGTGCTGCAGAGCGACTGAGCCCATGTACCGGAACTACTGAGCTGTGCTCCGGAGCACTGTAACTGCAGCTCCGGAAGCCCTCGTGCCCTGGAGCCCGTGCTCAGCAACAGGAGGGGTCAACAAAACGAGGAGCCTGCACACCACAACTGGAGAGTAGCCCCCGCTCACCACAGCTGGAGGAAAGGTAAACAAGTGAGAACCAAACTTTCGCAGGCGTTTAATCATTGGCTAAAAGTTCCAGAAGACAAGCTACAGATTATCATTGAAGTGACAGAAATGTTGCATAAGGCCAGTTTACTCATCGATGATACTGAAGACAACTCAAAACTCCGACGTGGCTTTCCAGTGGCACACAGTATCTATGGAATTCCATCTGTCATCAGTTCTGCCAATTATGTATATTTTCTTGGCCTAGAGAAAGTCTGAACCCTCAATCACCCAGATGCAGTAAAGCTCTTTACCCGCCAGCTTTCAGAACTCCATCAGGGACAAGGCCTAGATATCTACTGGAGGGATAATTACACTTGTACCACCGAAGAAGAATATAAAGCAATGGTGCTGCAAAAGACAGGTGGACTATTTGGATTAGCAGTAGGTCTCATGCAATTGTTTTCTGATTACAAAGAAGATTTAAAACCACTACTTGATACACTTGGGCTCTTTTTCCAAATTAGGAATGATTACGCTAATCTTCACTCCAAAGAATACAGTGAAAACAAAAGCTTTTGTGAAGATCTAACAGAGGGAAAGTTCTCATTCCCAACTATTCATGCTATCTGGTCGAGGCCGGAAAGCACCCAGGTGCAGAATATCTTGCGCCAGAGAACCGAAAACATAGATATTAAAAAATACTGTGTACATTACCTTAAGAATGTAGGTTCCTTCGAATACACTTGGAATACTCTTAAAGAGCTTGAATCTAAAGCCTATAAACAAATTGATGCTCGTGGTGGAAACCCTGAGCTAGTAGTTCTAATAAAACACTTAAGTAAAATGTTCAAAGAAGAGAATGAATAAAGTTAAGCCATTCTCGACTAGGCCTGATACTTAGTTGACTTTTTTTTTTTTTGTCTTTTAGCCTATTAACCTTTTTAAAAAAATTGGACCAAGCTGTTAGTCTCCAAAAATTGAGTGATAATAATGATGTGAGTAAGGTTGTTTCAATTTAGAATCCCTGTGTACAGATAATCATCATAGTACAAAGTTGTAGGAATCAAAAGGAGCCACATTTAAATAAGTCTAATTTGAATGTCAGAATGTGCTATGTTGGGACCTTGTGGCCAACTCTGCCTCACATGTTCTGTGGATTCTGTCAATAAAAGAAGACTTCAGCTTCCAGGAAAAAAAAAAAAAAGAATAACTTGCTGAGAGCAGAAAGTTAAAACTCAAAATATACTAGCATTCAAATTCTTTCTAACCACTCTCCCTAGAGCAGGGATTCTTGACCCATGGATTCGTAACTTGGATGGTGTATTAAGTCAAGATCTCTGGAAGCAAACCCTGAAATGAGGATTCATGTGCAAGTGATAAACTACCACACATTGCACTCATCTCACATGCTAGTAAAGTAATGCTCAAAATTCTCCAAGCCAGGCTTTAGCAATATGTGAACTGTGAACTTCCAGATGTTCAAGGTAGTTTTAGAAAAGGCAGAGGAACCAGAGATCAAATTGCCAACATCTGTTGGATCATGGAAAAAGCAAGAAAGTTCCAGAAAAACATCTATTTCGCTTTATTGACCATGCCAAAGCCTTTGACTGTGTGGATCACAATAAACTGTGGAAAATTCTTCAAGAGACAGGAATACCAGACTACCTGACCTGCCTCTTGAGAAACCTATATGCAGGTCAGGAAGCAACAGTTAGAATTGGACATGGAACAACAGACTGGTTCCAAATAGGAAAAGGAGTACGTCAAAGCTGTATATTGTCACCCTGCTTATTTAACTTGCATGCAGAGTACATCATGAGGAATGCTGGGCTGGAAGAAGTACAAGCTGGATCAAGATTGCCGGGAGAAATATCAATAACCTCAGATATGCAGATGACACCACCCTTATGGCAGAAAGCGAAGAGGAACTAAACAGCCTCTTGATGAAAGTGAAAGAGGAGAGTGAAAAAGTTGGCTTGAAGCTCAACATTCAGAAAACTAAGATCATGGCATCTGGTTCCATCACTTCATGAGAAATAGATGGGGAAACAGTGGAAACAGTGTCAGACTTCATTTTTGGGGGCTCCAAAATCACTGTAGATAATGATTGCAGCCATGAAATTAAAAGACGCTTACTCCTTGGAAGGAAAGTTATGACCAATCTAGCTAGCATATTAAAAAGCAGAGACATTACTTTGCCAACAAAGGTCCATCTAGTCAAGGCTATAGTTTTTCCAATAGTCATGTATGGATGTGAGAGTTGGACTGTGAAGAAAGCTGATCACCGAAGAATTGATGCTTTTGAACTGTGGTGTTGGAGAAGACTCTTGAGAGTCCCTTGGACTGCAAGGAGATCCAACCAGTCCATTCTAAAGGAGATCAGTCCTGGGTGTTCGTTGGAAGGACTGATGCTAAAGCTGAAACTCCAATACTTTGGCCACCTCATGCAAAGAGTTGACTCATTTGAAAAGACTCTGATGTTGGGAGGGATTGGGGGCAGGAGGAGAAGGGGACAACAGAGGATGAGATGGCTGGATGGCGTCACCGACTCGATGGACATGAGTTTGAGTGAACTCCGGGGGTTGGTGATGGACAGGTAGGCCTGGAGTGCTGTGATTCATGGGGTTGCAATGAGTCGGACACAACTCAGTGACTGAACTGAACTGAACTGAACCAGGAATGAGGGAAAAGTGGAATAATGATAGAATGAAATTTTAGGCAAAGTTTCAGCCTCAGCTTGATCCCCCTGGAGCATACGTTACATTCCCAAAGCGAAGAAACTGGGCTGTCATACATCCTCACCTGTCAATGACTATGATTGGCCCTTGGGAACTGGAACACACAAGCATTCCCAAATTTCTACATCTGTAGACAAAGGGCTATAGTAGCCCAAGGATAGTGCTCTGAAATAAATCTCAAGTGAAAACTGGTAAAGCAAAGGTAATAGAAACTGTGGAATTAGCAAGATGGAACCCCTAAAAAGGATCTGGGGAGATTGGGCAGAGCACCAAAGTGTCCACCAACATGGGAAACAAATTATATCTTTTTTAAAAGTTTTTATTTTATATTAGAGTATAGCTGATTAACAGTGCTGTGATAGTTTCAAGTAGGACAACAAAGGAACTCAGTCATACATAAACATGTGTCCATTCTCCCCCAGTTCAGTTCAGTTCAGTCGCTCAGTCGTGTCCGACTCTCCGCGACCCCATGAATCACAGCACGCCAGGCCTCCCTGTCCATCACCAACTCCTGGAGTTCACTCAAACTCATGCCCACAGAGTCAGTGATGCCATCCAGCCATCTCATTCTCTGTCGTCCCCTTCTCCTCCCGCCCCCAACCTTTCCCAGCATCAGAGTCTTTTCCAGTGAGTCAACTCGTCGCATGAGGTGGCCAAAGTATTGCAGTTTCATTTTTAGCATCAGTCCTTCCAATGAACATCCAAGATCGATCTCCCTTAGAATGGACTGGTTGGATCTCCTTGCGGTACAAGGGACTCTCAAGAGTCTTCTCCAACACCACAGTTCAAAAGCATCAATTCTTCGACGATCAGCTTTCTTCACAGTCCAACTCTCATATCCATACATAACCACGGGAAATACCATAGCCTTGACTAGACGGACCTTTGTTGGCAAAGTAATGTCTCTGCTTTTTAATATATTATCAAGGTTGGTCATAACTTTCTTTCCAAGGAGCAAGCGTCTTTCAATTTCATGGCTGCAATCAGCATCTGCAGTGATTTTGGAGCCCCCCAAAATAAAGTCTGACACTGTTTCCACTGTTGTTCCATCTATTTCCCATGAAGTGATGGGACCAGATGCCATGATCTTTGTTTTCTGAATGTTGAGCTTCAAGCCAACCTTTTCACTCTCCTCTTTCACTTTCATCAAGAGGCTTTTGAGTTCCTCTTCACTTTCTGCCATAAGGGTAGTGTCATCTGCATATCTGAGGTTATTGATGTTTCTCCCAGCAATCTTGATTCCAGCTTGTGCTTCTTCCAGCCCAGCGTTCCTCATGATGTACTCTGCATATAAGTTAAATAAGCAAGGTGACAATATACAGCCTTGACACACTTCTTTTCCTATTTGGAACCAGTCTGTTGTTCCATGTACAGTTCTGACTGTTGCTTCCTGACCTGCATACAGGTTTCTCAAGAGGCAGGTCAGGTGGTCTGGGATTCCCATTTCTTTCAGAATTTTCCACAGTTTATTGTGATCCACACAGTCAAAGGCTTTGGCATAGTCAATCAAGCAGAAATAGATGCTCTTCTGGAACTCTCTTGCTTTCTCCATGATCCAGCGGATGTTGGCAATTTGATCTCTGGTGCCTCTGCCTTTTCTAAAACCTGCTTGAACATCTGGGAGTTCACGGTTCACATATTGCTGAAGCCTGGCTTGGAGAATTTTGAGCATCACTTTGCTAGCGTGTGAGATGAGTGCAATTGTGCGGTAGTTTGAGCATTCTTTGGCATTGCCTTTCTTTGGGATTGGAATGAAGACTGACCTTTTCCAGTCCTGTGGCCACTGCTGAGTTTTCCAAATTTGCTGGCATATTGAGTGCAGCACTTTCACAGCATCATCTTTCAAGATTTGAAACAGCTCAACTGGAATTCCATCACCACCACTAGCTTTGTTCGTAGTGATGCTTTCTAAGGCCCACTTGACTTCACATTCCAAGATGTCTGGCTCTAGGTCAGTGATCACGTTATCGTGACTATCTTGGTCGTGAAGATCTTTTTTGTACAGTTCTTCTGTGTATTCTTGCCACCTCTTCTTAATCTCTTCTGCTTCTGTTAGGTCCATACCGTTTCTGTCCTTTATCGAGCCCATCTTTGCATGAAATGTTCCCTTGGAATCTCTAATTTTCTTGAAGAGATCTCTTGTTTTTCCTTTTCTGTTGTTTTCCTCTATTTCTTTGCATTGATCACTGAGGAAGGCTTTCTTATCTCTCCTTGCTATTCTTTGGAACTCTGCATTCAGATGCTTATATCTTTGCTTTTCTCCTTTGCTTTTCGCTTCTCTTCTTTTCACAGCTATTTGTAAGGCCTCCTCAGACAGCCATTTTGCTTTTTTGCATTTCTTTTCCATGGGGATGGTCTTGGTACCTGTCTCCTTTACAATGTCACGAACCTCCGTCCAGAGTTCATCAGGCACTCTATCTATCAGATCTAGTCCCTTAAATCTATTCCTCACTTCCACTGTATAATCATAAGGGATTTGATTTAGGTCATATCTGAACGGTCTAGTGGTTTTCCCTACTTTCTTCAATTTCAGTCTGAATTTGGCAATAAGGAGTTCATGATCTGAGCCACAGTCAGCTCCTGGTCTTGTTTTTGCTAACTGTTTAGAGCTTCTCCATCTTTGGCTGCAAAGAATATAATCAGTCTGATTTCGGTGTTGACCATCTGGTGATGTCCATTTGTAGAGTCTTCTCTTGTGTTGTTGGAAGAGGGTGTGTGCTATGGCCAGTGCGTTCTCTTGACAAAATTCTATTAGCCTTTGCCCTGCTTCATTCCGTGCTCCAAGGCCAAATTTGCCTGTTACTCCAGGTGTTTCTTGACTTCCTACTTTTGCATCCAGTCCCCTATAATGAAAAGGACATCTTTTTTGGGTGTTAGTTCTAAAAGGTCTTGTAGGTCTTTATAGAACCGTTCAACTTCGGCTTCTTCAGCATTACTGGTTGGGGCATAGGCCTGGATTACTGTAATATTGAATGGTTTGCCTTGGAAACGAACAGAAATCATTCTGTCGTTTTTCAGATTGCATCCAAGTACTGCATTTCGGACTCTTTTGTTGACCATGATGGCTACTCCATTTCTTCTAAGGGATTCCTGCCCACAGTAGTAGATATAATGGTCATCTGAGTTAAATTCACCCATTCCATTCTCCCCCAAATCCCCTCAAATCCAGGATGCCACATAACATTGAGCAGAGTTCCCTGTGCTATATAGTAGGTCCTTGCTGGTTATCCATTTAAAATATAACAGTGTGTACATGTTAATCCCAAACTCCCTAACTATCCCTTTTCCCCATCCTTCCCCCACCCCCATAAGTTCATTCTAAGTCTGTGAGTTTGTTTCTGCGTTGTAAATAAGTTCATTTGTATTTTTTTTTTTTAGATTCCATATATTAGGGATGTTATACAGTATTTCTCCTTCTCTGACTATTTCACTTGGTACGACAATCTCTAGGCCCATCCGTTTTGCTGCAAATAGTGTTATTGCACCCTTTTTAATGGCTGACTAATGTTCTGTTGAATATATGTACCCATGTCCTTTATCAGTGCCTCTGTCAGTGTACATTTAGGTTGTTTCCGTGTCTTGGATATTGTAAACAGCGCTGCGATGAACATTGGGGTGCATGTATGATTTCGGACCATGTTTTTCTCCTGATTCGTGCCCAGGAGTTGGATTGTATGGTCATACGGTAGCTCTGTTTTTAGTTTTTGAAGAAACCTCCATATTGGTCTCCATAGTGGCTGTATCACTAACCCCCAACTGAAAGTTAGCATTTCCTTTATTCATTATGAATGTAGGCAACAAATCACAGTAGTATTAGCAACACCTGTGACTTATGTGCCAGGTATTTTCATATAACACTTGGTTCATATAATATGGACTGTTTCAAAATTGGGAAAGGAGTATGTCAAGGCTGTATATTGTCACCCTGTTTATTTAACTTATATGCAGAGTACATCATGTGAAATGCCAGACTGGATGAATCACACCTGGAATCCAGATTGCTAGGAGAAATATCAGAAATCTCAGATCTGCAGATGATACCACTGTAATGCAAAAAGTGAAGAGGAACTAGAGTCTCTTGATGAGGGTGAAATAGGAGAGTGAAAAAGCTGGCTAAGAAGACTGAGTGCCAAAGAATTCATCCTTTCGAACTGTGGTGCTAGAGAAGACTTTGAGAGTCCCTTGGACAGCAAGGAGATCAAATCTGTCAATCCTAAAAGGAAATCAACCCTGATTATGAATTGGAAGGACTAATGCTGAAGCTAAAGCTCCAATACTTTGGCCACCTGATGCAAAGAGCCAATTTATTGGAAAAGACCCTGATACTGGGAAAGATTGAGGGCAGGAGAAGAAGATGACAGAGGATGAGATAGTTGGATGGCATCACTGACTCAATATATATGAGTTTGAGCAAACTCCATGAGATAGTGAAGGACGAAGAGTGGGATACAACTTAGCAACTGAACAGCAACAACATTTTCATATAATATTATAGTTGTTGCATACATGTTGTAACATATCTCAAGATATTGTTTATACTCATCACTACTTTGAAATTATGGTAGTCCCAAGAAATGCTGTTGGCAGGATGGAGACACAGGAGAGCTAATGGTATAGTTCTATTCTGCATCTGGAGACTTGAGATCCAGGAGATCCAAGGGTTAAGTTCCAGCCTGAGTCTGAGTCCCAAGACAAAAGACCAATGTCCCAGCGTGAAGACAGTCAGGCAGAGAGTAAATGAATTCTCACTTACTCAGCATTTTTGTGCTGATCAGGCCTCCACCGGATTGGATGAGGCCTACCTACATTGGGAGGTCCATCTGCTTTGCTTGTCTACTGATTCAAATACTAATATCATCCAGAAACACCCTCACAGACACACCCAGAATGTTTGATCAAATATCTGGGCACCTAGATACTTCAGTCGGTAGAGCATCAGAATTTTCATCTGAGGGTCCAGGGTTTAAGTCCTGTTCAGGCGCCTGCTGATGAGCTTCCCTGGTGGCTCAGATGGTAAAGCATCTGCCTGCAATGCAGGAGACCTGGATTCGATCCCTGGGTTGGGAAGATCCTCTGGAGAAGGAAATGGCAACCCACTCCAGTACTCTTGCCTGGAAAATTCCATGGATGGAAGAGCCTGGTAGGCGACGACAGTCGCAAAGAGACATGACTGAGCGACTTTACTTTCTCACTTTCTTTTTCTAGATACTTAATGGATTAAGAAAGATGCGACTATGTTACTGTGTCATATCTTTGTTTTTTGAAAGTATTTTGATAAGCATTTATCAATACACTTGGTATTCTTGTACACATTTTATTTTATACATTTAAAAATATTACTCTGGGGCTTCCCTGGGGGCTCAGTGGTAAACCATTCACCTGCCAAGGCAGGAGACGTGGGTTCAGTCCCTGGTCTGGGAAGATCCCACATGCCATGGAGCAGCTAAGCCCGTGAACCACAATTATTGAGCCTGTGCTCTAGAGCCCAGGAGCTGCAACCACTGAAGCCCACCAGCCTTAGAGCTCGTGCTCTGCAACACGAAAAACCACTGTAATGAGAAGCCCATGCAATGCAACTAGAGAGTAGCCCCCCTCACCACAATTAGAGAAAAGCCCACACATCAGTGAAGATCCGGCACAGCCAAAAAACTAAACAAAATTTTAAGATATTACTCTGAAAAGGGGTCTGTCAGCTTCACCAAACTGCCAAAGGGTTACTTGGTACCAAAAAGAGAAGATGAAGGAAGGATGGAAAGAAGAAAGCCGAAAAAGAGAAAGAGATGAAAAGATTAAAACCCCTCTGCCCCAGAATCATAAATTCATTTAATCACACAGTCATCCTTCTAAGTTATTTCAAGTGACACCCTATCAAATCTTCTGTTAGTACATAATATGCATCTCTATTTTCCTAGGTTTATAATACCTGTTTTCTTACTTCCCACTGCTGATCCACTAAGGTTGTCACAAATTTTAGGGTTTTGTTATGACAGCTATAGAGTGCTAATGAATGGGCTATATGCCCTTTTAAATGAGACCCCAGAGAAATCCCTTCCCCTTTCTATTATGTGAAGACACAGCAAAAAGATGGCCTTCTATGAACTAGGAAGCAGAGCCTTACCAGACACGGAATCTGCCAGCACCCCGATCTCGGACTTCACAGTCTCTGAAGCTGTGAGAAGTAAATCTCTGTTGTTTATAAGCCACTTAGTCTATGGTCCTCTATTACAGCAGCTGAGCAGACGACAATGGTATTTCATCCATTTCAAGATACTAAAGATCTGTATTGGTTAAGGTAAAACTGCTGTAATAAATAAATGTTTGATTTCAGTGGCTTAACAATAAAAACAACAGTTTATGCAGTGTTCAGGATTTATGGCACATGGCTGTCCTTGGTGATTCTCCTGGGCAGCTTCTACCCACATTGTGATAGGTACCCAGATTCCTTCCATACTACTGCTCCATCCTCTTTACCAGATGGATTCCCCAGCCAGCTAGAAAGAAAAAGAGAAACAAGGATTGTGCTTAAGGGGCTTTTATGGCTAGAACTCAGTCACATGACCCCACCTAACTGCAAGGGAAGCTGGGAAATAGAGTAGCACTGTATATCCAGAGAGAAGAAATGGTTATTGTGAGGCTGCCAAATAAAATATAGTTAAGTTTAAATTTCAAATTAACAATATTTATTTTTTAGTATAAGTGTGTCCCGTGCAATATTTGGGCATCTTATATTTTTTACATGCCAAATCTAATAATCCTAGTTTTGATGATCAGCTAACAGTCTTTGTCACAGGAACAGTGTCAGACTGACCTTTTGAACTCCTTAAGGCCTTGAGTTAATTGAAAATTCAGAGGGAGGAGGAAGCCTAAAGAGATAGCAATTCTAGACTTCCTGGTAAGTGGGTTTGGAACTAGTGTAATTTATTTTGGCAGATGAAAAAATAGGGCAATCTTTGGATCACGTGTTCATGGAGACAATAAATTCCATTACCAGCAGCCTTATCCCAGGATATTTATGAATTTCCATTTAGCATATACTTGTACTATGGACCAACTGAAATTCCCCAAGTGGGAAGTACTGAGTGTTTTTTAGACAGTGACTATGATGCTGCAGATAGATTAGAGCACATGGATGGGTGAGATACTTAAAGTCCCTGCTAATATGGTAGATAGAAACTAGAGATTGGATTAGTCTGAGTTTGAGAGGATTCTAAGCTATTTGCCTTCAAATACAGAGTGCTTGGCAGAATATGCAGAAGAGAGGACATGATATTAACTTCTTCTTTGTGATCTCCATCCCCGGAGAGTTTGTGTAATATACAGAAGGTAGTTTCTAAAGTTTCTAACTCAGACCCCTGAGATTTCTAAAAAGTAACAGCACTCTTCTTGAAACATCAGTTCAGTTGAGTCACTCAGTCAAAGTCCAATTCTTTGTGACTCCACGGACTGCAGCACACCTAGCTTCCCTGTCCATCACCATCTCCCAGAGCTTGCTCAAACTCATGTCTATCAACTCAGTGATGCCATCCAACCATTTCATCCTTTGTCATCCCCTTCTCCTCCTGCCTTCAATCTTTCCCAGCATCAGTGTCTTTTCTAATGAGTCAATCCTTTGCATCAGGTGGCCAAAGTATTGGCGCTTCAGCTTCAGCTTCAGTCCTTCCATTAAATATTCAGAACTGATTTCCTTTAGGATGGACTGGTTTGATCTCCTTGCATGGACTGTGGCAAGTCTTGGTATACAAGAAAACTCAAATTAACCTAAGCTTGGACAAGCCATCAGAGATATGCCCATGTTATAATAACCTATAGGAAAGGTCATTTAGCCTGTTATAGAAATAATGATTTCCAGAATTTGAGGGTATTGTCTGGAATGACCTTTCCATTCCCAGGAAAGAAAGAAATAAAATTTTAAACAAACTGCTAAAGTCTTGCAAAAGAAGCAGATATTCAAAATGGACTAGATATCAACACTTTTCACTTTCATGCATTCAAGAAGGAAATGGCAACCCACTCCAGTGTTCTTGCCTGGAGAATCCAGGGACGGGGGAGCCTGGTGGCCTGCCGTCTATGGGGTTGCACAGAGTTGGACACAACTGAAGTGACTTAGCAGCAGCAGCAGATATCAACAAAGTGTTCCAGCAATGGTGCCCTAAATGTTATTGATGACCCCAGGTAGGAAATATCTTTATAAATGTGGTGAAGTGTTTGTAGTTTCTTAAAAGCAGTTGGGCAAAACAGTTTTCTCCATTTAAAAAAATCATAATTATATATGAAAAAACATTCTTTACTAACACTGTACACTAGTACAGTTCTGTGAGTTCTGAGTCATTGAACTACCACCAAAATCAAGATATAGAACATTTCTTCCCATCTCCCAAAAAACTGCCCTATCTTCTTGTAATCGGTCCCTCCCCTGAGCCTTGTCAGTCCCTTGCATCCACTGACATGTTTTCTGTCCCTACTACCTCTGCCTTTTCTAGAATGACGTATAAATGAAATCATCAGTTCAGTTCAGTTCAGTCGCTCAGTCATGTCCGACTCTCCACGACCCCATGAATCACAGCATGCCAGGCCTCCCTGTCCATCACCAACTCCCGGAGTTCACTCAAACCCATGTCCATCGAGTAGGTGATGCCATCCAGACATCTCATCCTCTGTCGGCCCCTTCTCCTCCTGCCCTCAATCTTTCCCAGCATCAGGGTCTCTTCAAATGAGTGAACTCTTCGCATGAGGTGGCCAAAGTAGTGGAGTTTCAGCTTCAACATCAGTCCTGCCAACGAACACCCAGGACTGATCTCCTTTAGAATGGACTGGTTGGATCTCCTTGCAGTCCAAGGGACTTTCAAGAGTCTTCTCCAACACCACAGTTCAAAAGCATCAATTATTCAGCACTCAGCTTTCTTTATAATCCAACTCTCACATCCATACATGACCACTGGGAAAAACCATAGCCTTGACTAGACAGACCTTTGTTGGCAAAGTAATGTCTCTGCTTTTTAATATGCTGTCTAGATTGGTCATAAATTTCCTTCCAAGGAGTAAGAGTCTTTTAATTTTATGGCTGCAATCACCATCTGCAGTGATTTTGGAGCCTAGAAAAATAACGTCAGCCACTGTTTCCACTGTTTCCTCATCTATTTGCCATGAAGTGATCTTTAAGACAAAAAAAATTCTTTTTCAGAATATAGAAACTTGTCAGATCTCTCTGTTCAAAAAGTTTTTAAGACTAGACTCAGAGGAAAGGGAGTCTCCAGATTCAAAATTATTAAGATATCATACACGTTTGGGGGCTTTGCTCCAAAAATTTATCTCCAATGGATGCCATGGGGAAATCAAGTCATCAAAGACACTGCTCTTAGTGAAGGGCAGAGATGTAGGCTAAAGCTATGAAAATTGCCTCCAAGATTTCTAGAATTAAGGGCACTACTTCTGAAAGAGGAAAATAAGAAACAATCCTTTTGAAAGCACCATCAAGACTCACTCTAAGGTGCCTGCAATCAACTGGGAATGTCAGCAGCTCTGAAATTTGTCTGGAAGTAATCATCAAAGACTTTTAAGACCAGAAGGAACTGCCCAGCTATGTCTGTGCTTTTATTCGCTCTGGAAAAGGTGGGTATTTATAGAAGGATGAACCATAAAAGCTAAGGCATTTAAGTTTTCAAGAAACAAAGGTGAGCCCAGAGAAAAGAGTATCCCAACACTGATAGAAGCTCTGTCTCAGAGGACCCAAGATGGAGAAAAGAGGCTGGAAGGCTCATGAAACAGTAGAAAAAATGCAGTCAGGGGGCTCGTCATATCCAAGCTAGACTCTCTCCTACTTGTCTGCCAAAAAGTAGTTGCTGTCCACTCTTTGACTCCTATAGTGGGAACCAAGGAGGGTACGGGGAGGCGAGCCAATAAATATAAATAAAGAGCTATTTCTCCTTTCCTGTGGGGCCCAGAGACTTAGAAGATGGTCATGAGGATGAAGGCTTGGCTGGAATTTCGGGCTAGAAAAACAATGTCTTTTTCTATTTGGAGCTAAATTTAGAAGTAACTTGCCAGGCTTCTAAAGAGGAAAAGAGTAAAATTAGCCAGAGCCTTGGGTCCATAAAGGGGCAAACACTTCAGCACATCCTGATTCTGGGTCAAGGGCCAGATTATGGCCCATAAGGCAGTAGTGCAGGCAGCTAGAGGAGCTTGTTCTGAACAAGCATCCTGCCAATGCCTTGGCAGAAGCCAGAATAGAGGACCCGCCAGCACTCTGTAGAAGCCAGCTGCCATTTACTGTCAGCATTCCATTCATATGACAGCAGCAAGAAATTCTGTGCACTGAGAACCCTGTATTCTCTAAGCATCCTAGACTACTAGGATCCAGTATCCACACTCTGAGGAAAAATGAGGGCACGAGTAAACCCCAAGCTTGGGGACTAGGGAAGTGGAGTCTCTGGTTACGTATATTTTTATAAAGTTAGTCGCTCAGTCATGTCTGACTCTTTGCCACCCCATGAACCACAGCCCGTCAGTCTCCTCTGTCGATGGGATTTCCCAGGCAAGAATACTGGAGCGGGTTGCTACTTCCTTCTCCAGGGGATCTTCTTGACCCAGGGATTGAACCTGGGTCTATAACATTGCAGGCAGATTCTTTACTGTCTGAGTCACCTGTGAAGCCCTATTTTTTTTTTTAAGCATTGTGAGGGGTACAGAGCTGTATATGACATTTTAAAATTTTTTATCAAACCATGTCATATACAGCTCTGTACCCCTCACAATGCTTTTTTTTTTAAAAGCTTCTCATTCAATTAAATCTGTATTCAGTTCAGTTCAGTCGCTCAGTCGTGTCCGACTCTTGGCGACCCCATGGACTGCAGCATGCCAGGCTTCCCTGTCCATCACCAACTCCTGGAGTTTACTCAGTCTCATGTCTATCAAGTTGGTGATGCCATCCAACCATCTCATCCTCTGTCATCCCCTTCTCCTCCTGCCTTCAGTCTTTCCCAGCATCAGGTTCTTTTCCAATGAGTTAGTTCTTCGCATCAGGTGGCCAAAGTATTGGAGCTTCAACTTCAGCATTAGTCCTTCCAGTGAGTGTTCAGGACTGATTTTCTTTAGGACTGACAGATTGGATCTCCTTGCAGTCCAACAGACTCTCAAGAGTCTTCACCAAAACCATAGTTCAGAAGCATCAATTGGGTGCTCATTATTACAAAGCACTGTTGGGGAGAACAAGGTCACATATCAATTCCTTTTACTCTAGTTACTCAAAACACCATTACTATCAGTAACATACTTATGAAGAACTAATCAAAATGATCTATCCACTAAAATGTTCCATAATTTCTTTGAGAAATTATTCCAGGGATTTCCCTGGTGGGCTAAGACTCTGCATTCCCATTCAATCTCTGGTCAGGGATCTAGATTCCATGTCACATGCTGCAACTAAGAGTTTGAATGCTACAACTAATGCCACATGCTGCAAGAAAGACTGAAGATCCAAAGTGCCGCAACAAAGACCCAGCACAACCAAATAAATAAACAAATATTTTAAAAAATAATTCTTCCAAAAAGATTTAATGAGAGTCTATGTACTAAGTGCCAGGCATTGGACTAGGTTCAGGCTCAGAGGACAGAAGAATAAACAGGTAGTTTTCTACCTCAAGGAATGTGGCCTAATGGATATATAAACCATATAACCATTTTATTTACATTTACGTATATGAAATTTGGGGGCTTCCCTGGTGGTTCAGATGGTAAAGAATCCACCTGCAATGTGGTAGACCTGGGTTCGATCCCTGGGCTGGGAAAAGCCCCTGAAGAAGAGAACGGCTACCCACTCCAGTGTCCTGGCCTGGAGAATTCCATGGACTTGTGTAATTCACAGGGTTGCAAAGAGTCGGACACATCTGAGTGACTTTCACTTTCATATGAAATTTAGAGCCTTGATTGTAAACATCATAAACATTGGATTGACTTTATAAAAGGAAGGCTTTATAAAAAGGCTTTGGAAAAGTAAGAATAATGAAATGTGCTCATGCACATTTAATGCCACAAAGCACAGTATCTGACACATAGCAGGTGTTCAGTAAATATTTATTCATTTGCCAAATAATTGTATTTGAAGATATTCTGGTTAAAAATTATCAGAGGTATGTCTGCTAGTTTTTTTTTTAAAAAGGAAAAAGGAAAGCACAGATATCAACATGCTATGGCTCTCACACTGAAGGGATTTATTTTCTACTCTTTCATCTTTGACCTATAAAAAGGCTTTACATATACTATCAGAAAGGGGAATTCTCATTTACCTCTGCATTCATAGGGGAAACTTTTATAGGGCAGTCCAGTAATAGTGGTGTAAGGAATTGGATTGTTAGTCAAAGGTCTGTGCAGTAAAACTTCTTTGAGATCTGCCTGCTCCAAAATACCCTGATTATGAATCTGCCAGTGTCCTTGGAATTATGTCCAGTAGAATCTTGACTTTGGATAGGATACTATTTCAAAAAGTTTCTAGAAGTGTAATTCTACTAGAGAACACATTGATAAGTTCATACTTGCTAAAACAGCAGGGATTAGCTTATCAAATCAATTTATAGGACAGTTAACTATCTCTGAAGGATGAGTTTTGCTATAAATTAAATCTTATTAAAATAGACAAAATTACAACAAAAAGAGATGACATTTGGACTTTTAGAGACATTCAGAAAATTATTAAATAGATTTTCCTGAGCTAGGAAAAGAAAGAGCAATCTTAAAACAATAACAACATTACTGTGGGCTTATCTATTGCTTTTCCTCTGAGAGATGAAGGTATATATTTCTTATTTCTATTATTTTGATTCATCAGCCTCTAAAGTAATCTATTTAAAAACATGTTGTTTAAACATAAACCCTGAAGACAATTTAGGTGGACATCCAGAAGTATTCCAATTAAAATTCCATTGAATGGGGCACTAAAAACAAAGTCCTGCTGGCATAGCATAAATTCACTTATGTTTAAAAAACTCCTCTGAAAAGATATGCTCTTGTTTTCAAAGACATTGAGTCCAAAATTTCGCATTCACCTTTTCAGCGAACTATAGTGAACTCTGTTATTACCCAATGAATTAACCTGCAGGCACAGGCATGTGGATTATACTGTAATGCCAGAATAGCCTGTTCTCTACCGTGAGATTTCAGGGGTTCTAGACAGCTTCTCCAGAGAAGGCAATGGCACGCCACTCCAGTACTCTTGCCTAGAAAATCTCATGGACAGAGGAACCTGGTAGGTTGCAGTCTGTGGGGTCGCTACGAGTCAGACATGACTGAGCGACTTCACTTTCACTTTTCACTTTCACACATTGGAGAAGGAAATGGCAACCCACTCCAGTGTTCTTGCCTGGAGAATCCCAGGGACGGGGGAGCCTGGTGGGCTTCCGTCTATGGGGTCGCACAGAGTCGGACACGACTGAAGTGACTTAGCAGCAGCAGCAGCAGACAGCTTCTCCTGGAGAAGGCAATGGCACCCCACTCCAGTACTCTTGCCTAGAAAATCCCATGGACGGGGGAGCCTGGTGGGCTGCTGTCTCTGGGGTCACATAGAGTCGGACATGACTGAAGCGACTTAGCGGCAGCAGCAGCAGACAGCTTCTCCACAATGCTTTCTTGTTCTCTACCAATGTCAGTGATAGATAAGATTGGAAACCTCACCTTTTTATCACTCTTACTTAGAGTAGCACTGAGGTGGCTGTGATTTATTCGCTGAGTAGTATCTGACTCTTTGTGACCCATGGACTGTAGCCCACTAGGGTCCTCTGTCCATGGGATTCTCCAGGCAAGAATACTGAAGTAGATTACCATTTCCTTCTCCAGGAGATCTTTCCTACCCACTGATCGAACCCATATCTCCTGCACTGCAGATGGATTCTTTACTTGACTGAGCCACCAGGGAAGCCCTGAGGTATAAGATCCAAACTGTCTTAGAAAATGCAATAAGTTGAGCTAAAACTGACATTCGAGTGTGAAAGTTTGATATAATGCATTTAGAGGAGGTGTGGTGACGAATGACTTCTGGGATCTTAATTCACTGATCAGGGATTGAACCTCAGCAGTGCAACTGCAGAGTCCTAACCACTGCACAACCAGAGAAGTTGCTCATAGTGCATTTTTGATAAGGGGGAGGATGGAGCCTAGGAAAGTAATATATTAATTTGTGTCTTTCCTTGTGAGAAATGCCTCTGCTTTACAATCCGCATTGTGAAGTAGAACATACTAACCTTTATTTGTTTAGTTACCTTCCAAAGGCTCTGAGGTGTGTCCTGAACAAATAGACTAAGTTGACAGGTGGAGTAGCCTCAACAGTCAGGTCTCACAAGTGTATCTCATTTGACTCGAACTTCTACTTCGGCTACTTCTACTGCATTTGGCTATCCATGTCCAGACATGGGAAAATGTGTATAGTAGACACAGGAATTTCAGAAGAAAACCAGGCTTATGTTCAGGATAGGAAAGCAGATTTTATTGTTTTATCAAAAGAAGGACTCTTGGTGACATCTGGAATATATTCAGAAAATCAATGGATTTATCTTGGTGTTGATCTTTTATATAATAAATTGCATAGGTCTTCTAGAAATTTCTTTTAAAATAAAGCTCTTTATTTTTTTATTAAACTTTTTTTTTGTATTGAATTTTAGCCAATTAACAATGTTGTGATAGTTTCAGGTAGACAGCAAAGGGACTCAGCCATACATACACATGTATCCATTCTCCCCTTAACTCACCTCCCATCCAACCTGCCACATAACATTGAGCAGAGCTCCCTGTGCTAGACAGAGGTCCTTGTTGGTTATCCAAAAAATGGAACCCTTGACAGAAAGAAAGAAAAATTTTCAAAAAATTGGAAATTTGTCAAAAGTAATTGAACTACTAAGTATAAAATCATTAAGCACAAAGATGCTTCTTTACATTAAAAAAAAACTTATTGAAATTAAAATGTGAAAACTTTCAGGAAAATTTAACCCGGTTTCTCAGACTTTTATACCATATTATAGAACACCCTTGGTTAAAAGTCAAGAGTTGTGACATTCAAGTTCAGACTGTTTCATTAACTACTTGAATGAAGTTGAGAAATCCATTTAAACCTGCTTGTTTTCAGTTTCTTCATCCATAGAATTAAAGAGGCTCAGTGATCTCCAACTCTTTTAAGTGCTATCATTTTATGTTGTCAGTCACCGGTCATAATTTTAGCTCTAAATCCTATCTTGGAATCTTCACTATCTATTAGAAGACATTTCCTATAGTTTCAGCTAGCATGTGCATTTAACAGGCTAACTTCTTGCACTTCACAACTGCATAAGCAAACTGAGAAAAAACAGTGAATCTTCACTGATACATACAGGCGTCATATTGTCTTTCTATGTAAAATTAGGAATAGACTTGCTATTTTTATTAGGATCAGGTTTCCTCAGAATGGCCCAAGGCAAGGCTTTTAAAACTATGGGGTTCATTATAAGTAGCCTCTCACCTCTTTCTTCATCTCCTTCTACTTGCTAATATAGCTTTAAGCATAACCCCAAGTAGTCCGCCTTTCATAATACTCTGCAGGTGCCCAACGCCCACGGCTCTTCCTAACCTCATGTTCCGGCATTATGTTCACCCTTTTATACAGTACCTCATTGCTAACTTCGTTTCTGTGCATGTGTGTGTGCTCAGTTGCTCAGTCACGTCCGACTCTTTGAGACCCCATGGACCCACAGAAATCAACATGGATGTTGATTATTCCTAATTCAATTCATATGATGAGAAAACTATCTGATAAAGAGTTGACATTACATTTTGAATATATCTGCAACTTAGAATAATTGGTGGACTTTTAGCTCACCAGCAACATAAAAGAATTTTAGGGAATCGGGGGAAATTTGGGCAAGGACAAATTTCGGAAAGGGTCTTTCCGTTTAACAGCCTTTGTTACCCAAAGTATGGTACTAGGATAAGCAGCAATGGAATTGACTGGAGGTTTGTTAAAAGTTAAGAATCTCAGGCCCTCCCAACCCCACTAGGCAGAATCTGCCATTTTTACAAGATAGGAGGAGAAGATGGTGGTTTCTTTGCACATTAAAGTGAGAAGCGTTGGTTTACAGTATTTCACATAGGTGGAATTTTTCCTCTCTAGTTTAAAGTAAGCCAACCCTTGCTTGTGAGAATCCGTATTCAAATGAAGACCCATTTTATGCTTCTAAGCAGACTTCCTTCTAATTTTTGACCTCTAATATAGACTCCCTACAATACTGACCTGGAAAAGTCACTTTTAATTCTAATCCCAAAGAAGGGCAGTGCCAAAGAATGTTCAAACTACCATACAATTTCACTCATTTTGCATGCTAGTAAGGCTATGCTCAAAATCCTTCAAGTTAGGCTTCAGCATTACATAAACCAAGAACTTCCAGGCATACAGGTTGGATTTAGAAAAGGCAGAGGAACCAGAGAATAAATTGCCAGCTTTCATTGGATCATGGAGAAAGCAAGAGAATTCCAGAAAAACAATACTTCTGTTTCATTGACTATGCTAAAGCCCTTGACTGTGTGGATCACAACAAGCTGTGGAAAATTCTTAAAGAGATGGGAATACCAGAGTACCTTACTTGTCTGCTGAGAAACCTGTTTATGGGTCAAGAGGTAACAATTAGAACCTTACTTTGAACAGCTGATTGGTTCAAAATTGGAAAATGAGTAAGACAAGGCTGTATATTGTCACCTTGGTTATTTAACTTATATGCAGAGTACATCATATGAAATATTGGGCTGGATGAATCAGAAGCTGGATATAAATATCAACAATCTCAGTTATACAGATGATATCACTCTAATGACAGAAAGTGAAGAGGAACTAAGGAACCTCTTCATGAGAGTAAAAGAAGAGAGTGAAAAAGCTGGCTCAAAGGTCAATCCAAAATCACTGCAGATGCTGATTGCAGCCATGAAATTAAAAGATGCTTACTCCTTGGAAGGAAAGTTATGACCAACCTAGATAGCATATTAAAAAGCAGAGACATTACTTTGCCAATCAAGGTCAGTCTTGTCAAGGCTATGGTTTTTCCCGTGGTCATGTATGGATGTGAGAGTTGGACTGTGAAGAAAGCTGATTGCCGAAGAATTGATGCTTTTGAACTGTGGTGCTGGAGAAGACTCTTGAGAGTCCCTTGGACTGCAAGGAGATCCAACCAGTCCATTCTAAAGGAGATCAATCCTGGGTGTTCATTGGAAGGACTGATGCTAAAGCTAAAACTCCAATACTTTGGCCACCTCATGCGACGAGTTGACTCACTGGAAAAGACTCTGATGCTGGGAGAGATTGGGGGCGGGAAGAGAAAGGTATGACAGAGAATGAGATGTCTGGATGGCATCACCGACTCGATGGACATGAGTTTGAGTGAACTCCGGGAGTTGGTGATGGACAGTGAGGCCTGGCGTGCTGTGATTCATGAGGTCGCAAAGAGTCGGACATGACTGAGCGACTGAACTGAACTGAACTGAACTGAATCATGGCATCCGGTCTCATCACTTCATGGCAAATAGAAGCAGAAAAAGTAGATGCAATGACAGATTTTCTTTCTTGGGCTCCAAAATCACTGCAGTTGGTGACTGCAGCCCTTAAATTTTTTGAAAGGAAAGCTATAACAAACTTAGACAGAGTATTAAAAAGCAGAGACATCACTTTGCCGACAAGTCTGTGTAGTCAAAGCTATGGTTTTTCCAGTAGTCATGTTCGAATGTGAGAGTTGGACCATAAAAAGGCTGAGCACCAAAGAATTGATGCTTTCGTATCATGGTGCTGAAGAAGACCCTTGAGAGTCCCTTGGACAGCAAGGAGGTCAAACCAATCAATCCTATAAGAAATCAGCCCTGAATATTTATTGGAAGGACTGATGCTGAAGCTGAAACTCCAGTACTTTGGCCACCTGATGCAAAGAGCTGACTCACTAGAAAAGACTGATGCTGGGAAAGATTGGAGGCAAAAGGAGAAGGGGGTGGCAGAGGATGAGATGGTTAGATATCATCACCGACTCAATGGACATGAATCTGAGCAAACTCCAGGAGATAGCAAAGGACAGGGGAGTCTGGTGTGCTGCAGTCCATGGAGTTGCAAGGAGTCGAACAAGACTTAGCAAATGAACAAAAACAACAGTACAGACTCCACTGTAATTTAATACATTTGGAGAGGAAGAGGCATTACAAAAGTTCTCTTTTAACACAGTGTTGAAGGGAAGTATAGCAACTGGAAATTAGAAAACTATGGAGGATACACAGGTACAATAATGAAAACAGAAGCCTACAGTTGATAAAAGATTTCAACTCACATGACAATCAAAAGAAAGTACTCAAAAAATGAAATCACTGCGCAGTTGCTCAGACTGCTATCTGTAAAAGTGATGAAGGGAGTTAGTTTATATTTATGTCAAAGGTATTAATGAAGGCAGGTGTTCCAGTCCAACTAACTCTACAGGGATTGCTGCCTCTTGTCCTCTGCAAAGCCTTCTCTGACTCCTCCACAACATTGCCTTTATTAATATAACCAGCTGTCCTGTTTGCCAGGAATATCCTGGATTTCTCTCTGAAAGTTCTGTGTCCCAGGAAGCCCTGCAGTCCTCAGCGAACCAGGATCATTGGTCACCGACCCCTGAGTCCAAGTTGGAAGTATTACTCCCTGCAAGTCCAAGTTGGAAGTATTACTCTCTGCTTTGAACTTTAGCTCTTTGAACCCTCACCATTAATTTGCCACTCCTCTCATCTTGAAATCCAAAATATCTTGAGGTTCCTGCAACTGCCAGAAGGTGAACTTCCTTCCTTCTTTCCTGAAAGGTTCCTGCTGGGAACCTAAGAGTTTCCAAATTCTGGAGGGATGTAATGAGAGAAAAGAGAAATGCCTCAGTTCTCTTTGTTGTGTTAGCCGCTCAGTCCTGTCTGACTCTTGGCGACCCTGTTGACTGTAACCTGCCAGGCTCCTCTGTCCATGGAATTCTACAGGCAAGAATACTGGATGGGTTGCCATTTCCTTCTTCTTCAATTCTCTTAACAAGGATATAATTTACTAAAACGCCGTGTCATAATTAGTTTAAAGAGAAACTTTCCCTAGCATTTGGACAAGAAAGATTAAAAGACAGTAATACTTCAGACAAAAAGTCATAAAAATTATAATCAGGGCTTCTCTGGTGGCTCAGTGGTAAAAATCCACCTGCCAGTGCAGGAGATGCAGGTTTGATCCCTGATCTGGGAGGATCCCATGTGCAGCGGAGCAGCTAAGCCCTAGCGCTACAACCATTGAGCCTGTGCTCTAGAGTCTGGGAGCCACAAATACTGACGCCCTCCCGCCTAGAACCCATGATCCTCAACAAGGGAAGCCACCAGAGTGAGAAGCCCATGCACCACGGCTATAGAGTAGCCCCTACTCACCAAAACTAGAGTTAAGCCCACATGGCAACGAAGACCCAGTGCAGCCAAAAATAAATAAATAAACAATTTAAAAATTCTCATGTTTATCAGTTCATTGAAATCCATGTAATTAAGTTTTGTTCTAGCGATGCTTGAGTTCAGTTTTTCCATTATTTCTGTCCACACTCCCTGATGACTGAGGGTCATTGTATTGCCAGCGATAATTTCAAGAAGTTTCTGAGGTTTTTGTTGAGGCTCATATGAGTTGCCCAGAGAAGTGGGTGCCTTGATCACTGGAGACTGTAGACGTATACCCAATGTGGAAAACACATTTTCTACATCTCTTTGTCATTGTGAGGGCATCAATCTTGCAGCAAGCGGAGGGTTTAACCTTCAAATAAAAAAATGGGGTTTGCCAGGGTGTCAAGAAGAGGCAAGCTATTTGGGTTTTCTGTAGTCCTGACTGTTTAATTCACAGCTATTGTTTACCCATACCCATTTTGATTTCTCTAATTGAGAAGCAGACTTTGCCATGTTATAAGGACATCAGGATGGCAAAATATGACAAGGGGTTAGTGTTTGAAAAAATAGAATGGACTTTATCTACATGTGCGATAATCTTTACAGATTCTGTTGTTGCTAGCTTTGTATGAAAGTCAGCTGAGACATTTCTCTAATACTCAGGTTCAGTTCCTTCAAGGTGAGCCTACATTATGATGACAGATTACATTTTATGCCAAGATGTATAAGATTCCATGAATTTTATATAATTTCCATGAAATTTATATAATTATAATAAATTATGATATTTTTATATAAGCATAACATAAAGAAGTCGTCATGTTACCTTTTAGTTGACAATGCTCCTCATGTAATTTAATATAGGAAATAAGCCTAATTCATTTAATATATCTCTTTGAGATGCTTCAGGACAAAATCACTTTCTTTCCCTTAACAAAATGCATTTCCATTCTTGGTATCTTCTTGTACTGAAAACACACATTTTACTTTCCTTGTATACTGAAACGTTTCCC
This sequence comes from Moschus berezovskii, assembly GCF_049115385.1. NCBI lineage: Eukaryota > Metazoa > Chordata > Mammalia > Artiodactyla > Moschidae > Moschus > Moschus berezovskii. The sequence continues at coordinate 31,576,703 of NC_142476.1, read as the reverse complement.
TTATTGTTTCTAGTAGTTTTAATTACATTTATAATTTTTAACTTTTAAGAAACCTTAACCCTTCGAGAAGCAAGCTATGCAAACTGTCATATCAGCACTTCCTGATTGGCAAATTTGTGAACACATTTTATAACCTCTAGCAATGTACATCTTCTCATAGTATTCTTCCTTCAATGTTGTATAAGACATAGGTCTAATAAATCCAAACATCTTTAGTTTTTCTTTTAATAAGAAGACAAAAGTAGGTAAACTTGCTTAGGAATGAATATTTCAGTATTTTGTCTTAATTGGAAATGATCTGGATATTCAATGAATTCTCATTATTTAATTTAGCTTAGCAAAACTCTTAAGTTTAAAGTAGGGTTTCCCTAGTGGCTCAGTGGTAAAGAATCCACCTGATAATGCAGGAGACACAGGTTCCATCCCTGGATCAGGAAGATCTTCAGGAGAAGGAAATGGTAACCCACTCCAGTATTCTTGCCTGGGAAATCCCATGGACAGAGGAGCTTGGCAGACTACAGTTCATGGGGTCACAAAAAGAGTTGGACACAACTTAGCAACTAAACAACAACAAAGTTTCAAGTTATCAAAAATTGGAGAAACTATTTTTTAGCAGACCATAATATGTAATCATTCTTTTTTTTAATTGAATTATTGTTGATATACACTACATGTCACAGGTGTACAGGAAAGTGATTCACAATTTTTAAAATTTATGCTCCTAGGCCCTCTGTCTAGCATCTATCCCTTAGGTCCTCTCCACCTAGGAAACATACCAGTACTCCTTGAAGACTCCAAGTCTTAAGAAAACAGCCCAAATAAAAGTGTTGGACTGTCACTTAATACAAGAACATATAGGTATCAGGAAAAACTCACAAAAGCACCTGAAGGGTTCTGTGAAGCCAGGGGGTACTCAAGGGCCCATGCTTAGTACCAAGCACTGGTCCAGTGGTGACGCAAGGTAACCTCAGATGGGCTTTCCTGATATCCTGTCAACTACACCAAGTAATGTCAATATAATCTGTGATAGGAATAGAAAAGCAAAGTGTTTCATTTGAGTCAAACTATAAATGCAGATGACACCACCCCTACGGCAGAAAGTGAAGAGGAACTAAAAAGCCTCTTGATGAAAGTGAAAGAGGAGAGTGAAAAAGTTGGCTTGAAGCTCAACATTCAGAAAACTAAGATCATGGCATCTGGTCCCATCACTTCATGGCAAATAGATGGGGAAACAGTGGAAACAGTGTCAGACTTTATTTTGGGGGGCTTCAAAATCACTGCAGATGCTGATTGCAGCCATGAATTTAAAAGACACTTACTGCCTGGAAGGAAAGTTAAGACCAACCTAGATAGCATATTAAAAAGCAGAGACATTACTTTGCCAACAAAGGTCCGTCTAGGCAAGGCTATGGTTTTTCCAATGGTCATGTATAGATGTGAGAGTTGGACTGTGAAGAAAGCTGATCACCGAAGAATTGATGCTTTTGAACTGTGGTGTTGGAGAAGACTCTTGAGAGTCCCTTGGACTGCAAGGAGATCCAACCAGTCCTTTCTAAAGGAGATCAGTCCTGGGTGTTCATTGGAAGGACTGCTGCTAAAGCTAAAACTCCAATACTTTGGCCACCTCATGCGACGAGTTGACTCATTGGAAAAGACTCTGATTCTGGGAGGGATTGGGGGCAGGAGGAGAAGGGGACGACAGAGAATGAGATGGCTGGATGGCATCACCAACTCGATGGACATGAGTTTGAGTGAACTCCAGGAGTTGGTGATGGACAGGGAGGCCTGGTGTGCTGTGATTCATGGGGTCGCAAAGAGTCGGACACAACTGAGTGACTGAACTGAACTGAACTGAACTGAAGGACTATAGCCCAGGTGATAGCCTCTCAGATAACTCTGAGGAACTGCTCCAGAGCAGATGGTTTTCATCAGTTTCCTATCTTGTCAGAACAAAAAACATCAAACAAGGGATACATTCTTTCAAAGTTTTTAAAAGATCACCATATACACAGCCAGTCAGTAGGACCTTGGCATCTAGGGAGGGAGTCTTATCATCAAAGGAATACCAGCACTGGCATCCCAGGAAGGGAGGCATTTGATGTATACTTTTAACATGCACAGTCTTTACTTCTGGTCAATGCACCCTTTCCTATAATAGTTAAAACAGATGTACAATGTATGTTTGATAGGCCATAAACAGGCTGTTTTTGTTAACAAAAAATTCAAGTTAACTCATGGATGAACCAGACTGACTTCCCCATTTTCACCCCATACCCCATGTGAAAATTGCTTTCATCAATAGTTTGAATGAAAGAAGCGATGTGGGAAAAAAAAAAAAAACTCTCAGCTGAAAGTATGCCTGTTATGGAATTTCAACCTATTGTATCAAAAAGTGATAATTTAGAAATCTGAATATTCCTATGTTTACATTTAAGACTGTTTAAATGTGACCCCAATTTAACTTTTCAATCTACTGCTTCCCTGCTCCACTGTGTTCCTGAAACAATGATTGATGTGAGAATGTCCAGAGGGAAAAAGAAGTCACAGAATGAACATGGTACATTTCCCCAGAGACTATTGTTTACTTAAAATACCTTTCTGGGGGAAGTGGGAGTGGAATGGGGAGTGTGAACTTCTCCACAAACATGCTTTGTCAGATTTTTCATTTCAGGCATTATGGAGGATTAGATGTCTAGAAAAATTCTCCTGGTATAGAACACCTAAAAATACCGATATATATATATATATGTATCAATCAAATGTTAGTATTTACTCTGGAGGTATCGGCTACATGGATGGCCTAAAAACTTGAGTTCTAACAGATGCAGTGAGCAGAAGAGAAAACTAAGATTTGTCCCCTTATGGTAAAAGATTAGATAGAAATCCCTATTTAGATCTGAGAATCCTAAGGAGATTCTTTACTTCAGCTTATAAACAAGGGGAAAAAAAATACCACAGAGGATTTATCAGTGACTCTTATCTGTCTCAACGTAAGTTTTTCTGAAGGAAAAACTTGACTTTGGTGAAATTTCTGAACTATGCTAAAGACAAAATAACAAAAGATTCCAAATAAAAGTATAGTTTAAAGTGGACTTGGATTGCTACTTCTCCATCTAGCAAGAGTACCTAGCAGGCATCTAGAATATTAAAAGATGTCCTTGTAATTATTTCCTGATCTCATATTTTAACGATCTTCCTTGTCTAGTCAATAGTTTTAAAAAATAAGTTTCTGCATACAGATAGGAATACATGCTCTATGAAGCCATCTGGTCCTGGACTTTCGTTTGTTGGGAGGTTTTAAATTACAGTTGCCATTCAGCTGTAATTATTGAAACAATGTGTTATTGACAAAAGGATTAACAAATAGGCCAATGGAACTAACAAGAAAGCCCAGAAATAGAACATGCTTTGGGAACTTGATATACAATAGTTTTCAGATGAGAAAAGATGCTTAACTGGACCTATTTAAAAAATTCACCTTATATCAAAAATAAATTCCAAGTGGATGATTAACGACTTAAATGTGAAAAACAAAACTTGTAAAATTTCTAAAATAAATTACAGAAAACCTTCTCTGTGATACCATGGTGAAAGAATTTAGACCTGAAAAAACTGAAACCATAAAAGAAAATACTGCTACTTTCTGTCCATCAAAACACATTTAGGAGCAGTGGAAAATTCAATAAAACACTTAGAAGACTTTGTAATGTATATAACTGACAAAGTATTAGTACTCATACTATTTCTAAATTCTATAATGAAAATCTAATTGAAATACAAGCAAAAGTCTTGATGTTATAAAAGAAGAAACACAAAAGGCCAGTAAATGTATGAAAATGCTCAAAGTCCTTAGCAATCAGAGAAAGTCACTCCAAAATGGTAATCATATTTCATACCATATGTACCATTCAGGCAAAACTGAAAGAGTGATAAAGGTGTCAAATGACAGGTACTTGCATTCACTACCAGCGAAAGTTGATACAATCACTCTGGAAGACAATTTGATATTTTTCTGGTGTTTTGTTGCTTCATACAAGCCACCCCGAATTTAGTGATCTAAATAATAAATTTAAATTCAATGTTAAAATAACATTCCAATACTTTCCCTGGCAGTCCAGTGGTTAAGACTGCATGCTTCCAATGCAAGGGGTACAGGTTTGATCCCTGGTTGGGGAATTAAGATCCCAAATGCTATACCTATGGAATTTAGAAAGTAGGTACCAATGATCCTACATGCAGGGCAGCAAGGGAGACACAGATGTAAAGAACAGACTGTTGGACTCCGTGGGAGAAGGCGAGGGTGGGATGATTTAAGAGAACCGCACTGAAACATGTATATTACCATATATAAAATAGATGGCCAATGCAAATTCAGTGCCTGAAGCAGGGCACCCAAAGCTGGTGCTCTGGGACAACCCAGAGGGACAGGGTGGGAAGGGAGGTGTGAGGGGCGACACGTGTACACCTGTGGCCGATTCAGGTTGATGTATGGCAAAGACCATCACAATATTGTAAAGTAATTATCCTCCAATTAGAATAATTAATTGCGAAAAAAAGATCCCACATGCTGAGTGGTGTGGCCAAAAAAAAGAAAATTCCACAGTTCCTATGGGTCAGAAAATTGGAAAGGGCTTGGTTGGGCGGCTCTGAAATCATTCCTTCAATTACAATTGGTCATCTGGGGGTTGGAGTTAAGGGAACTGTCTGGAATTACTCTCGTTTATTTATTTGTTTTGCGTGGCTTATGGTATCTTAGTTCCTCGACCAGATATTGAACCTGGGCCCATGACAGTGAAAGCAGAGTCCTAACCGGTAGACTGCCAGGGAATTCCCCGCAATCACTCTTCATGTTGTCTCAACACCCTTCCCTGGGTCTCCACTTGGGTGGCTAGATTGAGCTCACAGCATGGTGGCCTCAGGCCTCTGGGTGGTCAGTCCTTATAAAGTAGCTGAAGTCTTTTAAGAGCAAGTATTTGAGCTAACAATTGAGAAGGTGTATGACCCTTTATAAACTAGCTTTGAAAGTCGCACAGAGTAACTTCCGCCATTCTCTATTTGAAAGTCATAAAAGTTCACCCACTATCAAAGAAAGGTGATATAGATTCCACCTCTTGATGGGAGATACGTCAAATTCACATTGTAAAAAGAGCATTTGGATGGAAGATATCTTTGTTGCTATCTTTAGAAAATATTATGTTCCATAGGCACCATTTGCTAATCACTCCAGATATTCGATGTTGCTGTTTTAGTCGCTAAACTGTATTCTTGTGATCCCATGGACTGAATAGCCCATTAGGCTCCTATGTCCATGGGATTTCCCAGGCAAAAATACTGGAGTGGGTTGCCATTTCCTTCTGCAGGGCATCTTTCCACCTCAGAGATCCACCCCATGTCTCCTGTATTGGGAGACAGATTCTCTACTGCTGAGCCGCCTGAGAAGCACTCCCCCCTGGATATTTACCTTAGGAAAATTCCTTCCCACATGCATCTGAAGACACAACACTTGGTAATCACGAAGAAACTGAAAAGAATCAAAATGTCCAGCAATGCTGGAAAGGATAAATATACAAAGATACTCTTTGTAAGTGAAAGTGGATGAATGCCACCCACACAAGTGGAAGAATCACAACTTGAAACTGAAAAGGCAAACATATATCATTTATATCAAGGCCATTTATTTATGCTACTTTATGCTATATTGTTTAGGAACATCTGCATTTGTGGTAAACTAGTAAATTATAGAGAAAAAACAAAGGAATGGGTAACATAAAATTCATGAAGTTTCCTGGAGGGAAAACAAGCAGGAGAATAATCTTGGAGGGGTATACTGGGGCTTTAGGGTTCTGGGCTGTTTTATTTCTTAAGCTGAGTGGTAGTTACTTAGTGTTCAGTTCAGTAACAAACTATTAATACTAAATTTTGAATTGGAATTAGATTTCAAAATAGTTTCATAATAATATTTAAAATATGTATATATATTCACCATACTTCTCACAAAATTTCAAAAAATACGCATTTATATAAAGGGCTTTGCCACCTGTATAAAGAAACTTCTTTTCCAAGAAAGTATATTAGCCAAGTTTAGAAATAGAAAACTTGTTTCTCCTCTGATGATAGATCTTTGAAACATTTTTACAAAACATCATTCACATGATAGACTGGTATGCAGTATTTGCATTCATTTTGAAGATAAAATGTGAAATTTCAAAGACATTGAGAGGAGACATGGGGACAAACGCTGAAATTTTTTGATGAATGGGACATTCAAGTTTATTCTTTCTCTGTAAGGAGATTAATTTGGCCGGAAAGTTTTGAGAAGCTCTGAGTCTCCTGGCCAACTTTATTACACTTCATTTCCTGAGTATATATTGTATCTTCTGACATGTTTTTGCTCCTGCCAAACCTTTCAGTTTGTAAGATTCACTTGGTGAGATGGAGGAGATGACAAGCCAACTTGTTCTTGCCCAGAACCACCAAAATTTTGATTTACATTCTGTGTTCCTACAGAAGGGACGCAATCCTCTAACATTTGTGCAAGTCTGCCTTTGACCTAAAATTTGAAACCTGGATCCATTGTTTATACTGATCCTGCAACTGTACCAACTCAGCCAATAAAAGCGGTTGTTTCCAGTTAATAGCCCTTTGGTGAAATTCATTGTTGCTTAATATTATTTTTGTTATTTAAAATTCATGCAGGGAATTTTAAATTTCCAACAGATGGCTATTTACTATGTTGCTAAAACCATCATAATCATTGCTTGAATTTTTAGTGGTAATTTCTATAGAGTTAGATTCCAGTGGAAATTTAAGGTGGGCTATTGGAACATTGCATAGAGGCTCTTACATAGTTCTGGAGAATGGCTTTTTATCCTTGAGTGTGAAGTTTAATGTCCTCCTACATCTCCTTCTGAAGCAACATACCAGAAGATGAATATCTCATTACCACACCTTTCCCAGTCTAACTCTTTGTCAGTGAAGTTCTCACCTACATAAATTGCTCATCGTGCCAAAGGATGTATGTTAGTTAACACTGAGTTAACTTGCTCTCTGTTATGTTTTAGGTGTCCTGAAGGCAAAAACCTTAACACTTCATACCTATCATTCCTGCTAATTTTTGCATTTCTTAAATCCATGATTTCTTGAGAAATCTCTTGAAGTGCACCTCCAACTTCTTACATATGTGATTTTGTTAAATTCAAAACCTATGTATTGGTACCTACAATCACTGTGATACATACTACATGGCGAATCAAGAATGGGTAAGACCATCTCTGCTCTTCAGGAACAATAGAGGATTTTGTGTGTGTTTGTGTGTATGCTTATGTTTGTGTGTATAAGCAGGAAATTGAAGTAGGTGGTTAAAAAGTATACAGATAACTGTAAACAAGGTAGGTCACACATGCTATATGTAGGCCCACCCATAACAGTTTTTATACTTTCTTTTAAAATTTTTATTTATTTATTCACTTATGGCTGTGCTGAGTCTTCATTGTTGTGCATATTTTTCTCTAGTTGTGTGAGCAGGAGCTACTCTCGAGTTGGTGCATGGGCTTTTCTTTGCTGTGGATTCTCTTGTTGCAGAGCATGGGCTCTAGGGTACATGGGCTCAGTAGTTGTGGCCCACAGGCTTAGCTCATCAGTGTCATGTGGGATCTTTCAGGATCAGAGATCGAACCTGTGTCTCCTGTATTAGCAGGTGGATTCTTTACCACTGAACTACCAGGGAAGCCCTACCAATAACATATGTGGGATTGAGGCTGAAAGAATAAATTGAGGCCCATGTGCCTATGTTTAAGTCTTTAAAAGTTATCAAGTTCATCAGTTCAGTTCAGTTCAGTTCAGTCGCTCAGTCATGTCCGACTCTCCGCGACCCCATGAATCACAGCACGCCAGGACTCCCTGTCCATCACCAACTCCCGGAGTACACTCAAACTCATGTCCACAGAGTCGGTGATGCCATCCAGCCATCTCATTCTCCACTTCTTATTAGTATATCAAACAAATACAACAGTCAAATGGGAAAATATATGTAAATACATTTTAATTATAAAAAATTATAGTTCTTATACGACTGAAAGAGAGGTAAAAGGTCAAATATTACAATTTAAATGCTATTGCATATATCTAGATTTGAAGGACTGATGATCTAATGATATTTGGATGGGGAGTAAAATTAAAACACACGGAATTCATATATCATCATGTATTTATTCATAACTTTCATCTTGCCACCATCAGCAAAAGCATGAATTATGTTGTTATCATTCAGATTTTCATTCTTTAGGTCTTCTCTACAGTAATGGGCCTCCCAGGTGGCGCTAGAGGTAAAGAACCCGCCTGCCAAAGCAAGATATGTAAGAGACACGGGTTTGATCCCTGGGTAGAAAGGATCCCCTGGAATAGGGAAAAACCACCCACTCCTGTATTCTTGCCTGGAAAATTCTGCGGACGGAAGAGCCTGGTAGGCTACAGTCCACAGGGTCTGTAAAGAGTCAGACATGATTGAATGACTAAACACACACACACACATCTACAGTAATGATCCAAAGCATTAGTACACAAAATTTAGTAGAATTTAAAGCACACAAAAATTGAATGTGTTATATGCATGGAGGAGCCTGGTAGGCTGCAGTCCGTGGGGTCGCTAAGGGTCGGACACAACTGAGCGACTTCACTTTCACTTTTCACTTTCACACATTGGAGAAGGAAATGGCAACCCACTCCAGTGTTCTTGCCTGGAGAATCCCAGGGACGGGGGACCCTGGTGGGCTTCTGTCTATGGGGTCACACAGAGTCGGACACGACTGAAGTGACGCAGCAGCAGCAGCAGCAGCAAATATATTTTAATTAAGAAGTACATGTAAAACATGTAAAATAAAAATTATTTTAATTTGTTTTAAAAGTTATTTCATTTATAAAATATTCTATTGAAGCTAAATGGAAAAATAAAATATAGTTAATGAATATCACTATTTTAAATCAAACTATTTAAATAAAGATGATATTTTAAGATGTTTTTCTTTTTGTCTGATATATTACATGTAGTAAAGTTTGCAGTTCTTCAGTATATAGTTTGAAGAACTTTTACATTTGTGTACATTATGTAATCACCACCCAAATCAAGACACTGAACATTCCGAACACACCAGCAGTCTCCCTCATGCCTTCTCTCAACTGACAACTTGGCAAAAGGTAACCACCATTCAGACCTCTATATTAGTTTCTGTTGTTGTTCAATTGCTAAGTCATGTTAGACTCTGTAACTCCATGAACTACGACCTCATAAACATGCCAGGCTTCTCTGTCCATCACTATCTCCCTGAGTTTTCGCAAACTCATGTCCACTGAGTCAGTGACACCATCCAACCAACTCATCCTCTGTTGCCCCCTTTTCCTCTTGCCCTCAATCTTTCCCAGCGTCAGGGTCTTTTCCGGTGAGTCAGCTCTTCGCATCAGGTGTTCAAAGTATCGGAGTTTCAGCTTAAGCATCAGTCCTGCCAATGAATATTCAGGATTAGGTATTAGTTTAACCTGTATTTAAATAACTTTATTTAGATAAAATCTACCCATTTAAAGCATACAATTCAATGTTTTTTAGTGTAGTCACAGAGTTGTGCAACCATCACTACAACCAGTTTCAGAACCCTTTCATCATCCCCAAAAGAAACTCTATATCTCTCAGCAGTGACTCCTAATTTCCATTCAGTTCTCCCAGCTCTGCATAACCCCAGTGTTCTTTTTGTCACTACAGGTTTACCTATCCTGGACATTCCATATGAATGGAATCTTATAGTACGTGCTTTTCTGTGACAGTCCTAGTTCCCCTTAGCATGATATATTCAAGTTTCATCCATGTTGAAACTTATGTTACTACTTAATTTCTTTTTATGGATGAATGATATTTCATTATATGGATATACCATGTTTTATTTATTGATTCACAACTTGATAAACATTTTGGTTGTTTCTACTTTTTGGTTATTATGAATAATGCAGTTATGAACGTTTTTGTACAAGTATTTGTGTGGACATTTCTCTTGGGTATATACCTAGGAGTGGGGGTCACAATGGCAGTAATGCTACTTTTTTGCAAAGTGGTTGCACCCAGTTAAATATTTTTGCTATAAAGTTTATTTTATCCAATATTACTGTCACCACTCCAGCTTTCTTATGATTGCTTTTTGTATGGTATATCTGTTTCCATTCTTTAAATTTCAACCTATGTGTATCTTTGATTCCAAACTGTGCTCCCATAGATAGCATATAAATGGATCTTGCTTATTATTAGTTTGTTCAATCCATTCACATGTTATTATTATTGATATAGTTGAATTTATGTCTGAGATTGAAATTTTTGTTTTCTATGTTTCGTGTCTTTTTTCTTTGTTGTAGAGCCTGGGTTCTAGGCAGGAGGACTTCAGTAGCTGCCCCATGTGGGCTCAGCAGCTGGGCTCGTGGGTTCCAGAGTGCAGGCTCAGTAGTTGTGGCTCACGGGTTTAGATGCCCTGTGGCATGTGAGATCTTCCCAGACTGGGGATCATGTCCTCTGCATTGCAAGGCAGATTCTTAACCACTGGGCCATAAGAATCCCCTTGAGGGTGTTTTCTTACATGTGTACATTGCTTGAACTATTGATAATATTATTCTATTATTTTATGGCAGTGCCTAAAATGTACTGTGCTATTTAGAGCCAGAGGCAATCTATAAAGCTGCAGTCTACTTTACAGGGATAGGCAGTGCTCTCCTTTACATCTAAAGAAATCTGTTAGTAGATAAACAAGTGATGACAGCCTGCAAGACGACTGAATCACTAAGAGAAGGAATGAAGCTGTATCTGACCTTTCTTTAGTTCGGAATCTGCCCACAGTCCTACACTTCAGTTGACTTCTTTAAGTTGACCTCACTAACTCATTCAACATGTTCATCAGGTACTCTTTTACATATTATGCTGGGTACTTCCAGAATACATAAACAAGAGAGGATTCAGCTCTCCAAGACTTTTCAGGGTCGGTAGGTGCCCAGTATGCTACTGGAGATCAGTGGAGAAATAACTCTAGGGATAAAGGGATGGAGCAAAAGCAAAACCAACACCCAGTTGTGGATGTGACCGGTGATAGAAGCAAGGCCCAGTGCTGTAAAGAGCAATATTGCATAGGAACCTGGAATGTTAGGTCCATGAATCAAGGCAAATTGGAAGTGGTCAAACAGGAGATGACAAGATGAACATAGACATTCTAGGAATCAGTGAACTAAAATGGACTGGAATGGGTGAATTTAACTCAGATGACCATTATATTTACTACTGTGGGCAGGAATCCCTTAGAAGAAATGGAGTAGCCATCATGGTCAACAAAAGAGTCCGAAATGCAGTACTTGGATGCAATCTTAAAAACGACAGAATGATTTCTGTTCGTTTCCAAGGCAAACCATTCAATATTACAGTAATCCAGGCCTATGCCCCAACCAGTAACGCTGAAGAAGCCAAAGTTGAACGGTTCTATGAAGACCTACAAGACCTTTTAGAACTAACACCCAAAAAAGATGTCCTTTTCATTATAGGGGACTGGATGCAAAAGTAGGAAGTCAAGAAACACCTGGAGTAACAGGCAAATTTGGCCTTGGAGCACGGAATGAAGCAGGGCAAAGGCTAATAGAATTTTGTCAAGAGAATGCACTGGCCATAGCAAACACCCTCTTCCAACAACACAAGAGAAGACTCTACAAATGGACATCACCAGATGGTCAACACCGAAATCAGATTGATTATATTCTTTGCAGCCAAAGATGGAGAAGCTGTATACAGTTAGCAAAAACAAGACCAGGAGCTGACTGTGGCTCAGATCATGAACTCCTTATTGCCAAATTCAGACTGAAATTGAAGAAAGTAGGGAAAACCACTAGACCATTCAGATATGACCTAAATCAAATCCCTTATGATTATACAGTGGAATGAGAAATAGATTTAAGGGACTAGATCTGATAGAGTGTCTGATGAACTCTGGACGGAGGTTCGTGACATTGTATAGGAGACAGGGACCAAGACCATCCCCATGGAAAAGAAATGCAAAAAAGCAAAATGGCTGTCTGAGAAGGCCTTACAAATAGCTGTGAAAAGAAGAGAAGCAAAAAGCAAAGGAGAAAAGCAAAGATATAAGCATCTGAATGCAGAGTTCCAAAGAATAGCAAGGAGAGATAAGAAAGCCTTCCTCAGTGATCAATGCAAAGAAATAGAGGAAAACAACAGAATAGGAAAAACAAGAGATCTCTTCAAGAAAATTAGAGATTCCAAGGGAACATTTCATGCAAAGTTGGGCTCAATAAAGGACAGAAACGGTATGGACCTAACAGAAGCAGAAGAGATTAAGAAGAGGTGGCAAGAATACACAGAAGAACTGTACAAAAAAGATCTTCATGACCAAGATAGTCACGATAACGTGATCACTGACCTAGAGCCAGACATCTTGGAATGTGAAGTCAAGTGGGCCTTAGAAAGCATCACTACGAACAAAGCTAGTGGTGGTGATGGAATTCCAGTTGAGCTGTTTCAAATCTTGAAAGATGATGCTGTGAAAGTGCTGCACTCAACATGCTAGCAAATTTGGAAAACTCAGCAGTGGCCACAGGACTGGAAAAGGTCAGTCTTCATTCCAATCCCAAAGAAAGTCAATGCCAAAGAATGCTCAAACTACCGCACAATTGCACTCATCTCACATGCTAGTAAAGTCATGCTCAAAATTCTCCAAGCCAGGCTTCAGCAATATGTGAACCGTGAACTTCCAGATGTTCAAGCAGGTTTTAGAAAAGGCAGAGGCACCAGAGATCAAATTGCCAACATCCGCTGGACCATGGAGAAAGCATGAGAGTTCCAGAAAAACATATATTTCTGCTTTATTAACTATGCCAAAGTCTTTGACTGTGTGGATCACAATAAACTGTGGGACATTATGAAAGAAATGGGAATCCCAGACCACCTGACCTGCCTCTTGAGAAACCTGTATGCAGGTCAGGAAGCAACAGTCAGAACTGTACATGGAACAACCGACTGGTTCCAAATAGGAAAAGGAGGACGTCAAGGCTGTATATTGTCACCTTGCTTGTTTAACTTATATGCAGAGTACATCATGAGGAACGCTGGGCTGGAAGAAGCACAAGCTGGAATCAAGATTGCTGGGAGAAATATCAATAACCTCAGATATGCAGATGACACTACCCTTATGGCAGAAAGTGAAGAGGAACTCAAAAGCCTCTTGATGAAAGTGAAAGAGGAGAGTGAAAAGGTTGGCTTGAAGCTCAACATTCAGAAAACAAAGATCATGGCATCTGGTCCCATCACTTCATGGGAAATAGATGGAACAACAGTGGAAACAGTGTCAGACTTTATTTTTTTGGGCTCCAAAATCACTGCAGATGCTGACTGCAGCCATGAAATTAAAAGACGCTTACTCCTTGGAAGGAAAGTTATGACCAACCTTGATAGTATATAAAAAAGCGGAGACATTACTTTGCCAACAAAGGTCTGTCTAGTCAAGGCTATGGTTTTTCCTGTGGTCATGTATGGATGTGAGAGTTGGACTGTGAAGAAAGCTGATCACTGAAGAATTGATGCTTTTGAACTGTGGTGTTGGAGAAGACTCTTGAGAGTCCCTTGGACTGCAAGGAGATCCAACCAGTCCATTCTAAAGGAGATCAATCCTGGGTGTTCATTGGAAGGACTGATGGTAAAGCTGAAACTGCAATACTTTGGCCACCTCATGCGACGAGTTGACTCACTGGAAAAGACTGATGCTGGGAAAGGTTGGGGGTGGGAGGAGAAGGGGACGACAGAGAACGAGATGGCTGGATGGCATCACCGACTCTGTGGACTTGAGTTCGAGTGAACTCCGGAAGTTGGTGATGGACAGGGAGGCCTGGCGTGCTGTGATTCGTGGGGTCGTGGAGAGTCGGACATGACTGAGTGACTGAACTGAACTGAACCAATCAAGGTCATCCTGATTTACACTCTTGCCTCATTGTTCTTACCTTAGTCATGAAACTTTAACTCTGGATGAGTCTATGTTTTTGCTATGCCTGAGTGCCAGTTGAGAAATTACACATGTTTGCAATGGAATAAATATGTACTGCTTGTTTGGTATCATTAAGGGAGATGTGAGCCTTTGAAGAACTGAGATATTTTTGTTTTAAAACTCAGTTTGATTCATGTTTAATTTCCCTTTCTGGCTCCCTGTAGACCTCAATGTCTTCTTGTAATAGGGCTCAGTCCTCAGGCTCAGGTCAATTGTCCTTTGCTTTCCCTGCATGAAAAAGTTTAGCTGCATCCCTGGGTGGTAGGACATTACACATCTTCCTGTACTTTTCTGTATTTGATTTTATTTTCTGCAATATGTATATATTATTGATATAATCAGCAAAAAACATTAAAGTCAGGGAATTCCATAGCAGTCCAGTGGTTAGGACTCTGTGTGTCCAATACAGGGGGCACGAGTTCGATCCCGGATCAGGGAACCAAGGTCCCACATGAGCAGTCAAAAGAGAGAAACTTAAAGCTATTTTATTGTAAAATTAAACAAAACTTGATTACTTCCCATTCAGCTTCTTTAGGTCGCAGTTGGAGGTGAACTAGTCCAGCTTAAATATTAATCTGAGTAAAGCTTATTCTTCCTCCTTCTCCAGGATGCATTTTATTACTTCAGTCAGCATTAACTTCGGCCACCCAGTCTGCTAAGTGGGAAATCCTGAATACATACTGAACCACCACATCTACACACTCCCTAGTTCTGTCAGTTGTCTCTCTAAATACTTCTCAAATATGCCCCTTTTTTTTTCACTGCACTTATTACTGTCCCAGTTTAGGCACCTCTCATCTCTCATCTCTATTACTGAGAGGCCCTTTTAGTTGGTCTCTCCACTTCCAGTTGCATTTCGTCTTGTGTGTGTGTGTGTTCAGTTGCTCAGTCATGTCAGACTCTTTGCAACCCCATGTACTGTAGCCTGCCAGGCTCCTCTGTCCAAGGCAGAGGCAAGGCAAGCAAGGGAGAATACTGGAGTGGGTTGCCATTTCCTTCTCCAAGGGATCTTCCGGACCCAGGGATCGAACCCATGTTTCCTGCATTTGCAGGCGGGTTTTCTTTTTTACCACTGAGCCACTTGGGAAGCCTCATACAGTCTCCTAAATCAGGACTCTTTCCTATTTAATGTCCTTCACTGGCTCCCCGCTGTCTATGGGAGTCTGAGTTCGAATGTCTCAGTATGGTCTACACATTTCTTAAGCTCCGACACCAAATTTATCTCTTGCTTCTTCTTGGTAAGTAGCCTACACTTGAACTATACTCAGCTACTTTCCTGTCTCCTGGATAGTTCTGGCTTGCTCTCATCTTGTTAGCTTTTGATCTTCTTTTCCTTGGAATGTCCCTTCTCCCTTGCTTGCCAACTAAACTCCTTTTTCTTCCTGCTGCTGCTAAGTCACTTCAGTCGTGTCCGACTCTGTGCGACCCCATAGACGGCAGCCTACCCAGCTCCCCTGTCCCTGGGATTCTCCAGGCAAGAACACTGGAGTGGGTTGCCATTTCCTTCTCCAATGTGTGAAAGTGAAAAGTGAAAGTGAAGTCGCTCAGTCATGTCCGACTCATAGCGATCCCATGGACTGCAGCCTACCAGGCTCCTCCATCCATGGGATTTTCTAGGCAAGAGTACTGGAGTGGCTTGCCATTGCCTTCTCCTCCTTTTTCTTCCTACTGGTTCAGAAAGCTAGAGTCAAGTAGGCTTCCTCTATTCAACCTTCCCTCTTCTAAAGTAGCAGACTGTGATCATTCTTTCATCTGTTCCCACTGAATCCAGAAGATAATAACGTCAACAATAATGATAAACTTCAGTATAGACAAGGAAATGGCAACCCACTCCAGTGTTCTTGCCTGGAGAATCCCAGGGACGGGGGAGCCTGGTGGGCTTCCGTCTATGGGGTCACACAGAGTTGGACACGACTGAAGTGACTTAGCAGCAGCAGCAGCAGACAAATATTTAAAAAATTAATATTTATTGAGCATCAGTGCCTGGCACTTTATAGGCATTAACTCATTTTGGTGACTTTTTAAGGGAGTATTACCTCTTTTTATTATAATACATACTTGTCTTATTGTCTTGAAATGACTTAATTATTATCAATTTCCCCAATATATAATTGTTTTTATTTATCTTTATATCCCTAGCAACTAATAGAAGTTCTGTACACTACATGGTTTTTGGAACGTGATGAAGCCAACATTCATATTTAACCAAGGGTTGACCCCAAGGAGTAAGTGATATGAGATTTTCAGGCCAGTGGTGGGAGAGTTTGGGCAGAGGCTTTCAGGTTACCTTTAGTCATATTGGGCTTCCTTGGTGGCTCAGATGGTAAAGAATCCGCCTGCAATGAGGGAGACCTGGGTTTGGTCCCTGGTCTAGGAAGATCCCCTGGAGAAGGCAACGGCTACCCCCTGAAGTATTCTGGCCTGGAGATTTCCATGGAAAGAAGAGCCTGGCAGGCTGCAGTTCATGGGGTCACAAAGAGTCGGACACGACTGAGTGACTTTCACTTCATTTCCGTCATATTAAATGACCTTCTCCCTTGGATTAAGAAAGCCACCTGGGAGTCACCTTATTTACTACATTTCTTCACACCTGTACTTCAGGAAAATAACTTGAGATCCTTTAATTTCTATTTCTATAGCAACAAACCCAATCCAGGTCACCATCATATATCCCATGGACTTGTCCAATAGCTCCCTATCATTCTCTGATTTTCCCTGTTCCATTTCTACCCTTTGCAAGTCAGTCTCTCCAAAACATGTTGACTTAAAAAATAAGACAGGGACTTGCCTGGTGGTCCAGTCATTAAGAATTCACCTGGCAATGTATAGGACACAGGTTCGATCCCTGGTCAGGGAAGATCCCATGTGCTGTGGGGCAGCTAAGCCCACTTGCCGCAACTACTGAAGCCCATGCTCTAGTGCCTATGCTATGCAACAAGAGAAGCCATCTTGGGACTTTCCTGGTAGGCCGGTGGCTAAAGATTCCATGCTCCCAACACAGGGGGCCTGGGTTCAATCCCTGGTCAGGGAACTAGATCCCACATGCCACAGCTAAGAGTTCAAATGTCAGAACTAAGACCCAGGGCAGTCAAATAAATAAATACTCTTTTTTTTTTTTTTTTAAAGAGAACCCATCGCAATGAGAAGCCTGGACATAGAGAGTAAGTCCCTGCTCACCACAACTAGAGAAAGTCTGAAGCAATGAAGACCTAACACAGCCAAAAATAAAATAATAAATGAAATTATTAAAAACAAAGCAAAATAAGACATAATGCCCCACAATACAAACAACATGATTAGGCTTCTGCTTAACTTGACAACCTCAGTCTCATACCCTCCACACAAAGTGTTTCAAGCCTCCTGGTCTTTAGTTCCTCAAATAAGCCAAAGTTGCTCAGCATCTGCATTCCACACCATATCTTCTGTCTAGAATGATTTTCTTCCCCGTACTTGGCATAGCTGGCTCCTTCTCCTCATTTAAGTCTCAGTTCAGATCGTCTCCTCAAAAAGTCCTTTAGTGACTCTTCTGTTTTGTTTTTCTTTTTTTGGCCATACTGCTCAGACTGTGGGATTTTAGTTCTCTGACCAGGGATTGAACCCACGTCCCCAGCAGTGACAGCTTGCAGTTGTATCCACTGGACCACAAACGAACTCTCTGTTTTATTTTCTTCCTAGAACTTATCTTTGCCTTCAATTATCCTATTTACTTTTATAAAAAATTTATATTTTCCACTAGACACGTAAGTGGTGGGTTTCTGTTATATTCACTACTGTATCCCTAGTGCCGACAACAAAATGCAATATTTTTTGAATGAATAAATGAAACAGAGGAAGAAAACGAGTCAAACAAGAGTGTATATCGTGGTGAGCGGAGTCTCAAAGAAAGGAGTCGCTGTGTTCCTACTGCTCTTAAACTGATAGGAGGGGAGAGGGGAAGGACAAACGCTATTGGGATCTACCAGATCCTATTGTCATCCAGTTGACACAATTAGCAACCGCAACTGTAGAAGTGAAACTGTTTGGGAATTGTTTTAGCGGCTCCAAAGAGTTGGTTGGAGCAGGAAATGCCAACTCACTCCAGTATTCTTGCCTAGAAACATTCCACGGGCAGAGGAGCCTGGCAGAATCTAGTCCGTGCAGTTGCAAAGAGCTGGACGTGACGGGGCACAGACACAGCAGAGAGCTCTGGTGCCACAGTCCTTTATGTCTTAGCAAGAATTCCACTCGAGGAAAAAAGACAGATAAACAGTGATTCAGAGAGGTGAAGGACAAAAGTCACAGGGATCTATCAGAGCCTATTGTCATCCAGTTGACACAATTAGCACTGGGCAGGACCGAGTGTGCCAGACTGCGACAGCGCAGGAGCAGCCGAGAGGACAGGAGGGGCGGTGGTGAGGAGATACCCCACGTCCAACGTAAGAGAAACCCAAGTAAGATGGTAGGTGTCGCGAGAGGGCATCAGAGGGCAGACACACAGAAACCATAATCACAGAAAACTAGGCAATCTAATTACAGGGACCACAGCCTTGTCTAACTCAGTGAAACTAAGCCATGCCGTGTGGGGCCACCCAAGATGGATGGGTCATAGTGGAGAGGTCTGACAGAATGTGGTCCACTGGAGAAGGGAATGGCAAACCACTTCAGTATTCTAGCCTTGAGAACCCCATGAACAGTATGAAAAGCAAAATGATAGGATACTGAAAGAGGAACTCCCCAGGTCGGTAAGTGCCCAATATGCTACTGGAGATCAGTGGAGAAATAACTCCAGAAAGAATGAAGGGATGGAGCCAAAACAAAAACAATACCCAGTTGTGGAGGTGACTGGTGATAGAAGCAAGGTCCGATGCTGTAAAGAGCAATATTGCATAGGAACCTGGAATGTTAGGTCCATGAATCAAGGCAAATTGGAAGTGGTCAAACAGGAGATGACAAGAGTGAACGTCGACATTCTGGGAATCAGCAAACTAAAATGGACTAGAATGGGTGAATTTAATTCAGATGACCATTGTATCTACTACTGTGGGCAGGAATACCTTAGAAGAAATGGAGTAGCCATCATGGTCAACAAAAGAGTCCGAAATGCAGTACTTGGATGCAATCTGAAAAATGACAGAATAATCTCTGTTCGTTTCCAAGGCAAAACATTCAACATTACAGTGATCCAAGCCTAAGCCACAACCAGTAATACTGAAGAAGCTGAAGTTAAACGGTTCTATGAAGACCTACAAGACCTTTTAGAACTAACACCCAAAAAAGATGTCCTTTTCATTATAGGGGACTGGAATGCAAAAGTAAGAAGTCAGGAAACACCTGGAGTAACAGGCAAATTTGGCTTTGGAGTACAGAATGAAGCAGGGCAAAGGCTAATAGAGTTTTGCCAAGAGAATGTACTGGCCATAGCAAACACCCTCTTCCAACAACACAAGAGAAGACTCTACACATGGACATCACCAGATGGTCAACACTGAAATCAGATTGATTACATTCTTTGCAGCCAAAGATGGAGAAGCTCTATACAGTCAGCAAAAACAAGACCGGGAGCTGACTGTGGCTCAGATCATGAACTCCTTATTGCCAAATTCAGACTTAAATTGAAGAAAGTAGGGAAAACCGCTAGACCATTCAGATATGACCTAAATCAAATCCCTTATGATTATACAGTGGAAGTGAGAAATAGATTTAAGGGACTAGATCTCATAGACAGAGTGCCTGTTGAGTTCTGGACGGAGGTTCGTGACATTGTACAGGAGACAGGGACCAAGACCATCCCCATGGAAAAGAAATGCAGAAAAGCAAAATGGCTGTCTGAGGAGGCCTTAAAATACCTGTGAAAAGAAGAGAAGTGAAAAGTAAAGGAGAAAAGGAAGGATATAAGCATCTGAATGTAGAGTTCCAAAGAATAGCAAGGAGAGACAAGAAAGCCTTGCTCAGCGATCAATGCAAAGAAATAGACGAAAACAACAGAATGGGAAAGACTAGAGATTTCTTCAAGAAAATTAGAGATACCAAGGGCTCGATAAAGGACAGAAATGCTATGTACCTAATAGAAGCAGACGATATTAAGAAGAGATGACAAGAATACACAGAAGAACTGTACAAAAAAGATCTTCACGACCCAGATAATCACGATGGTGTGATCACTCACCTAGAGCCATACATCCTGGAATGTGAAGTCAAGTGGGCCTTAGAAAGCATCACTACTAACAAAGCTAGTGGAGGTGATGGAATTCCACTTGAGCTATTTCAAATCCTGAAAGATGATGCTGTGAAAGTGCTGCACTCAATATGCCAGCAAATTTGGAAAACTCAGCAGTGGCCACAGGACTGGAAAAGGTCAGTCTTCATCCCAATCCCAAAGAAAGGCAATGCCAAAGAATGCTCATACTACCGCACAATTGCACTCATCTCACACACTAGTAAAGTGATGCTCAAAATTCTCCAAGCCAGGGTTCAGCAATACGTGAACTGTGAACTTCCAGATATTCAAGCTGGTTTTAGAAAAGGCAGAGGAACCAGAGATCAAATTGCCAATATCCATTGGATCATGGAAAAAGCAAGAGAGTTTCAGAAAGACATATATTTCTGCTTTATTGACTATGCCAAAGCCTTTGACTGTGTGGATCACAATAAACTGTGGAAAATTCTGAAAGAGATGGGAATCCCAGACCACCTGACCTGCCTCTTGAGAAACCTGTATGCAGGTCAGGAAGCAACAGTTAAAATTGGACATGGAACTGGTTCCAAATAGGAAAAGGAGTACGTCAAGGCTGTATATTGTCACCCTGCTTATTTAAATTCTATGCATAGTATATCATGAAAAACACTGGGCTGGAAGAAGCACAAGCTGGAATCAAGATTGCTGGGAGAAATATCAATAACCTCAGATATGCAGATGACACCACCCTTAAGGCAGAAAGTGAAGAGGAACTAAAAAGTTTCTTGATGAAAGTGAAAGAGGAGAGTAAATAAGTTGGCTTAAAGCTCAACATTGAGAAAACTAAGATCATGGCATCTGGTCCCATCACTTCATGAGAAATAGATGGGGAAACAGTGGAAACAGTGTCAGACTTTATTTTTTTGGGCTCCAAGATCACTGCAGATGCTGATTGCAGCCATGAAATTAAAAGACGCTTACTCCTTGGAAGGAAAGTTATGACCAACCTAGATAGCATATTAAAAAGCAGAGACATTACTTTGCCAACAAAGGTCCGTCTAGTCAAGGCTATGGTTTTTCCAGTGATCATGTATGGATGTGAGAGTTGGACGGTGAAGAAAGCTAATCGCCAAAGAATTGATGCTTTTGAACTGTGGTGTTGGAGAAGACTCTTGAGAGTCCCTTGGACTGCAAGGAGATCCAACCAGTTCATCCTAAAGGAGATCAGCCCTGGATGTTCATTTGAAGGACTGATGCTAAAGCTGAAACTCCAATACCTTGGCCACCTTATGCGAAGAGTTGATTCATTGGAAAAGACCCTGATGCTGGGAGGGATTTGGGGGAGGAGGAGAAGGGACGACAGAGGATGAAATGGCTGACTCGATGGACACGAGTTTGGGTAAACTCTGGGAGTTGATGATGGACAGGGAAGCATGGCATGCTGCAGTTCATGGGGTTGCAAAGAGTCAGACATGACTGAGCTACTGAACTGAACTGAACTGAGAATGTGTGTCTCGTGCCACCACTCTTTTACTCTTTTGGGGCATAGCTTGTGCTTCTGCTGCATGGTTTTGTTGCTAAGTAAATCTGCTCTCTTGAGTAATCATTAACTTAAAGGGGGTCTCCCATATTTTTCTACTTACTACTTTTAACTACTTTCTAGTTAATCCCTACTGGGATTAACTGTTTAATCCCCTATTTTGTCCTTTTACTCTGTTCCTATCAGAAGAGGTAAACTGGGGGTGTCTGCCAACAACTGGGAGTCATGAATTGATTGAATGCTGAGGCCAGGTTCTGCTTTGGGGTCAACAATGCTGACTGTTCCGGCTGGCCAGGGGAACTATACAAATCTTGTTAAAAGATCCACGGAGAGTAGCCAGTTCGGGTAACCTTGATCCATTTGTTCAGGGCTGCTTGATTAGGTCATGGGCAGCCATCTCAAACCTGCTTGCCCTAAGGGTGGAGTGATTACAGGGGCTGGGTTAGCTTGTTTTAGGCTATCAGTGTGACTCTTTAGTCACTGCTACTCTAATCATTCCCATCTCATCTATCCTCACCCTAAGTTTACCTATACTTCACCACCCTTATGGCAGAAAGTGAAGAACTAAAGAGCCTCTTGATGAAAGTGAAAGAGGAGAGTGAAGAAGTTGGCTTAAAGCTCAACATTCAGAAAACAAGGATCATGGCATCTGGTCCCATCACTTCATGAGAAATAGATGGGGAAACAGGGGAAACAGTGTCAGACTTTATTTTTCTGGGCTCCAAAATCACTGCAGATGGTGATTGCAGCCATGAAATTAAAAGACGCTTACTCCTTGGAAGGAAAGTTATGACCAACCTAGACAGCATATTAAAAAGCAGAGACATTTCTTTGCCAACAAAGGTCCGTCTAGTCAAGGCTATGGGTTTTTCCAGCGGTCATGTATCAGTGTGAGAGTTGGACCAGAAAGAAAGTTGAGCACAGAAGTTGAAAGTTGAACTGTGGTGTTGGAGAAGACTCTTGAGAGTCCCTTGGACTGCAAGGAGATCCAACCAGTCCATTCTAAAGGAGATCAGTCCTAGGTGTTCATTGGCAGTACTGATTTTGAAGCTGAAACTCCAGTACTTTGGCCACGTGATGCAAAGAGCTGACTCATCTGAAAAGACC
Source organism: Moschus berezovskii (assembly GCF_049115385.1). NCBI lineage: Eukaryota > Metazoa > Chordata > Mammalia > Artiodactyla > Moschidae > Moschus > Moschus berezovskii. The sequence continues at coordinate 31,553,839 of NC_142476.1, read as the reverse complement.
CTGATGCTGGGAAAGATTGAGGGCAGGAGGAGAAGGGGACGGCAGAGGATGAGATGGTTGGATGGCTTCACTGACTCGATGAACATGGGTTTGGGTGAACTCTGGGAGTTGGTGATGGACCGGGGGGCCTGGCGTGCTGTGATTCAGGGGGTCGCAAAGAGTCGGACACGACTAAGAGAATGAACTGAACTGAACTGTCTTTAAAACGGCTTCCCTGGTGACTCAGTCTGTAAAATAAGCCGCCTGCAATGCAGAAGACAGGCAGGTTCGATCCCTGGGTCAGGTAGATCCCCTGGAGAAGGGAATGGCTACCCACTCCAGTGTTCTTGCCTGGAGAACTTCACGGACAGAGGAGACTGACGGGCTACAAGGAGTCAGACACCTCTGACCGACTGACATACTTTTAGCTTCCTAAAACCTAAGCGATCTAAATACATACAACCTAACCTATGTCCCAAACCTCTCTGCACCATTTTTTAATTGTGAAGTTCCCTTTTACATTTCTTAATTGCCTCGTTATTTCATTTATCTTACTGCATCCTTATCCAGTTCTCTGAAAGACACAGTTAAGAACTGTTTAAAAAGTATTAAAGCATCCCATGACAAACGCTTCGGGCTAGCGCGTGCGGTGGGGGTGGCGGTGTCGGTTCAAACTGCAATGGTCCACAGATCAGGCGGATTCCGCGAGCCTCTAGAAGAAGCAACCAATCTCGCCAGTCCCGCGCTACCAGGCAAAAGCTGCCTTTTCAGACGGGTCCTAAGTTGGCTCGGTCCCATTTCTGCAGCACATTAGATCCCTGGGGCAGAAGTGGAAAGCAAGCGGCTGTCGTGGGAGTCACAACCGGCTTGCCCGAAGCTAACCCCGTCAACTGGCGAAGGCCAGCCGGGGGTTCTAGCCCTGGGAACCGCGCGCGCCCGGGAAGGGGCGGGGCGGCCGTGGGCGGTGGGCGGAGCCTGGAGGCTGCGGGACCACCAATGAAATCCTCAGCCGGCGCTGGCCGTGCGCGTGACGCTGCGTAGCGGGGCTCCGAGGCCGGAGGCGGCGGGGTCGGGAGCTTTATCTTCGTCTGCGGTTGGGCTGGCTGCGTTGCCGGCCTGGGGCATCAGAAGAGCGAGTGGCCCGGAGCCGACCTGCCTGCCAGCGGGGCTGGGACAGCTTCTCGGCTTTGCCCGCCGTGGTGAGGTTCCCCGGCACATGCTCCCCTGTCCCCCTCCTCACTTCCCGCCTGGGTCCGCCCACCTCTGCCTAAGAGGAAGGGGAGAGACGTGTCGGCCCCGCGGGCCTGGCCTTGCCCCGGGGCTGCGGGGGAGGGGGAGGCTCCGCGGGTTCTGGTCATTTTGGGGGTTGGGGCGGGCGGGAAAGTTACCTTGGGGCGCCGGGGTGGCTGGCAGCCTTTTAAACCTTAGAGGTTTGTTTGGTGTCCACCCTCAAATTCTGTGGCCTTTATCAAGCCAGTGGTAAAGAAAGTTATGAATTAGAACACATTTTATTCCTGAAAAAGCGATACCAAAAACGCACTCAGAGAGTCAGCTTCTGATTGAGTTTGGGGAAGAAGGTGTGATAAATCTGGGTGCCAAAGAGTTTAAACTAGCTCATATTTTATTTTGCCGTAGTGTTCTTGCCTGGAGAATCCCAGGGACGGGGGAGCCTGGTGAGCTTGCCGTCTATGGGGTCACCCAGAGTCGGACACGACTGAAGTGACTTAGCAGCAGCAGTAGCAGAAGGATGTAATTCAGTTTCTGTCATTCTTAAATGTTAATAGGCATGCAGTTTAAGTGATATGTATATTCAGAAATTATTTGTAAGCGAGAAACAACAATACATTATATTTTCCACGTCTGTATATGGATTAAGTGTATTGGTCACTTAATATTAAAGTGGATGCTTAGCTATTTAAGCTACTGTTTTTTCAGCGTCTGTTGAGTAGAATTCAACTTGAAGCATTCCCCCGCCCCTTGTTTTAACTTGGACAGTATCGATGAATGGCTTATTAGGGAAGTTGTGGATTGTCTAGGCATGAGGACGGATTTTGCAAGGAGCTCTAATGCGTAATTATTTTAAAATGCACGTGTCTCAGTGCTGAGAACTCGCAAAGATTTCCCATTCTTAGGATAAAGGTCAAAACACTACTGCCACACTCATCTCCAGTTCAGTTTGAGCCGCTGTTCTCCTGTCTCTCTGGGCTCAAGCCACACCAGCTTTATTTTTGTTCTTAGAAAGTTTTTCTTTATTATCTCCTGGTCTTTAGGGGTTTACTCCACCTCTAATTCTCTAATTTCCTTTAGTGTCAGTCCAAATATCTTCAGGAAACCCACCCTGTCCTGGTTAATCCCTCCCAGCATTCTGTTTTCCTTTGCTTCAGTTCATTATCAGTTGTAACGAGCTGCATTAGTTACTTCAACGCTTGTTTCCTCTATAGCATTTCATGAAGGCTGGATTGGTCCATCTTATTTAGATCTTAATTCTCAAACTCAGCACCTTGCACAGTGAAAGAGCTGGAGGACAGAGGAGGGGACTTTTGAATGAAAAATATTCACTAGAGAAGGTTATCTGTTTCTTTGGAAAAGGTTTTTAGCAAAGGCTCAAAGTTCAGAGTGACCCCATGGACTCTTCACGACCCCATGGACTGTAGCCCGCCAGGCTTCTGTGTCCATGGGATTTTCCAGGCAGGAATACCGGAGTGGGTTGCCATTTCCTTCTCCAGAGGATCTTCCTGACCTAGGGATGGAACCCGGGTCTCCAGCACTGCAGACAGACTTTACCATCTTAGCCACCAGGGAAGCCCCTTAACAAAGGCTAGTTAAAGAAATTTATTTTTGGAATTTACCACAGAGGGTAAGTGCTTATACAGACCCTATAGATCTGAATGAGAATTTGTGTTCTTTAGTTTTGCTGACTGACTTAATGACCTAGTTCTTTGATATGTAAATACAGAGTTGTGCTAGGGCCAGCCTTTAGAAGGAAGGAAGAGTAAGTTTATGTTTTGAATTGTTACATTCATCTGTAAAGTGTTTCTCTTTACCACTACTCTGGGAGTGTTGTAGCAAAGTCTTCACCTAGAGCAGGTGTTCAGTGTTTTATAGATTTACAGGTTCTTTTGAAAGCTTTATTAATAAGAACACTGCAGACAGGCTAATGGAGAACACTTGAACACGACTTTCTAGCACGATACATTTCAGTGGTTCAGTCCAATTTTTTCTGTTTTGCTTGTGTAAGACAAGTTAGATACTACCACACTGAACATACCAAAACCATTGAATTGATTGGATTCTGGTGCTGGAGAAGACTCTTGGGAATCCCTTGGACTGCAAGGAGATCCATCCAGTCCATTCTAAAGGAGATCAGTCCTGGGTGTTCATTGGAAGGACTGATGCTAAAGCTGAAACTCCAATACTTTGGCCACCTCATGTGACGAGTTGACTCACTGGAAAAGACTGATGCTGGGAGGGATTCGGGGTGGGAGGAGAAGGGGACGACAGAGAATGAGATGGCTGGAAGGCATCACCGACTCGATGGACATGAGTTTGAGTGAACTCCGGGAGTTGGTGATGGACAGGGAGGCCTGGCGTGCTGTGTTTCATGGGGTCGCAAAGAGTCGGACACGACTGAGCGACTGAACTAACTAACGAATAATTGTTCAGTGTGTTGTATTTTTAAAATAGCTATTTAGTCAGCTTTATGTCACTTTGGGTGTAAATGTTTCTATTGCCACTTACTGGCATGTGACTTTGAGTTGAGTAGTACTTCCGAATCATTTGCATCTTTTGAAAGGAAATGTTAAGTGAGGTATGACCTGACACTGGCACCCAGCCCTGTAAATGTTACTGGCATAGTAAACGTGAATGCCTGGTTCCTTTCATGCTGGACCTCTGGTGAGTCTAGTCTTATGATCATGATTTTTACTTCCTCATTTTGCAACCCAAGTCAATATATTTCTTTGTCCTTCCTGAAACCAACTGCAAGTAAATAGTAGCTATTAATGTCCCCAGATTGTGAAATAACCTATGCCCCACTCTCTTTTTTCTGTTTGTTTATTTCTCCTCTCTTTTTAAGGTCTTATGTGAATTTTCCTTGATATTGACCGTAGGTTACCTCTTGAATCCTCTAACGTGATTTGGAACATTCCTTGCTTCTAGTTTTCCTCTCATCTTTCCTGGGCCTTTCTTTTATATGGTTCTTACTTGCCTTGGAGTATTGGGAAAATCATAAACCACTCTTTTTTTTTTACAAGTGAGTCAGAATTTATTAGGTAGGAAGTGGGGAAGGTGCAGCACAAACAGAAGTAGGCAACACGCAAAGTGAACCGAACCTGAGATTCGGGGGGGGGGTGCTGCTGCTGCTGAGTCACTTCAGTCGTGTCCGACTCTGTGTGACCCCATAGACGGAAGCCCACCAGGCTCCCCCGTCCCTGGGACTCTCCAGGCAAGAACACTGGAGTGGGTTGCGATTTCCTTCTCCAATGTGTGAAAGTGAATTCGCTCAGTCGTGTCCGACCCATAGCGACCCCATGGACTGCAGCCGACCAGGCTCCTCCATCCATGGGATTTTCTAGGCAAGCATACTGGAGTGGCTTGCCATTGCCTTCTCCGCATAAACCACTTTTAAAGTGGGATAATAGTAGGACGTCCCTTGTGGTCCAGTGGTTAGGACCTTTTCCTTGCCCGTGGCCCAGGTTCAACCCCTGGTTAGGGGGCTGAGATCCCACAAGCTGTGTAGCTCGCCAAGAAAAAAACAACAAAAACAACCTGCTGCATAGATTGTTGTGAGGCTTAAATTAGCCAAAGTTATGGCACATGTTAGCTTTATTATTTTCTAAGTAATCTCTTTTCTTGACTTATGGTTTCTCCTGAGACTTCCTGCCTGTGCTTGGCCTTAGCTTCTGCTTGTATACCAGTGAATCCCGCGTCTGTTTTCAGTCCAGGTTTGTATGTTCATCTGCCTGTCGACCGTCATCACTTGATTGACTCATAGGTGTATCATATGAACTTACCTACTCATTTCTTTTCTCCTGTTGTTACTTAGCTTAATGGCACACCCGGAGGCTTAGTTCAAAAACTCACTTGGGATCTGTATTTCCAACTGCCTTCTGGATGTAGTAGCTTCTCTGTGGCTCAGTGTTAAAGAATCGGCCTGCCAATGCAGGAGATGCGAGATGCAGGTTCTATTCTTGGGTCTGGAAGATCCCCTGGAGAAGGAATGGCAACCCACTCCAGTGTTCTTTCCTGAGAAATCCCATAGACTGAGGAGCCTGGTGGGCTACAGTCCCTGGAGTCACCGAGTCAGATAGAACTTAGTGACTAAGCACACATGCACTCTGGATGTAGGCACTTGGGTGTCTCATAGACGCCTCAGCTTAATGTTTGTAAATTAATCTGATCTCTCTTATCTCTTCTTCATAAAATCATTTGTTCTTTTAAGAAACGCATGTCATTTGAGCCTTACTTTAGGCTTTTATCATTTTGTGAGAGCTCATTGTTCTTCCTGTGGTCCGGGAGGGCAAAATAATCCCCCTTCACCTTTCTTGAATTCTTCCCCCCCCCGCCCACCGTCTAGAATTTGCTTTTTTCATTTTGATAAAATAATACATAACATAAATTAACCTTTTATGAAAACTTTATTTTATATTGGAGTATATAGTTGATTGGAACCCTTCTTGAGTTCTTGATACAAGGTAGATTAACAGGAGAAAAAGAATCTTTAATTTGTGCGCATGGATTTCTCATAGAAACAGGACCTAAGAAGTGAGTGAAGGTGGCAGCTCTTACATATTTTAGACCAACAATCAATTAGGAATTGACTGGACAAAGAAACTTAGGTTTGGATGCTTGATAAGTAAGAATCTTAAGCAAAGTTTGGGCTTGGGTAGTAAATTAGCAGGAGAAGGCAATGGCACCCCACTCCAGTACTCTTTTGGAAAATCCCATGGACAGAGGAGCCTGGAAGGCTGCAGTCCATGGGGTCGCTGAGCGTCAAACACGACTGAGCGACTTCACTTTCACTTTTCACTTTCATGCATTGGAGAAGGAAATGGCAACCCACTCCAGTGTTCTTGCCTGGAGAATCCCAGGGACGGGGGAGCCTGGTGGGCTGCCGTCTGTGGGGTCGCACAGAGTCGGACACGACTGAAATGACTTAGCAGCAGCAGCAGTAAATTAGCAAAGAAGTGCCAGGTGTTTCCTTATATAGGCCTCTGGGCCCTGCATTCCCCATCTCTGGTGATAAGGATGTCTTTCTACTTCCCCATACAGGGAGGGCACCTTTTTTTTTTTTTTTTTTTTACTAATTAAATATTTTATTGAATAAATATAATACCAAACAAAATGCATTCAAATGCTAAAAAAAAATCAATTTTAAAGGCCTTTCTATTCAGGCTAATGACAAACACAATAAAGGCAGATACGCTAGTTTAACATAATTGGCTGATTTTATACAGCACTTATATCTTTTAGTTCACAAGTATATTATTAAATGATAGAGAACATCTAATACAACCATTTCTACAGAACTAGGAAATAAATTTCTAAGAAAGAAAGATTTTACAGACCCCATCTTTTATACCCACCCCAACAGTCTAACTCTAAAGAGGATAAAGCCAATGACTTTCCTCACAAGAGCTCACGACTAATGTCGCTTTGCTATCAAAATCTGTATTTCTGATCCGTTATGAGCATCGAGACAAGATTCAAATATTCCCAAAGAAAGAAGCACAATGCACGTTGTGATCGCCTATTCAGCAACAGCGAGCACTGCATTCAAAACTATCTCATCCCAGGAATTAAATAAGGTCGGCCACATTCATTGGCATTTCCTCCACTGTAGTATTGTAGAAAGTCTCAGTGTCACGAAGAATCCTCTTGTCTTCTTCAGTAACAAAGTTTATAGCCACACCTTTCCTCCCAAATCGACCCCCTCTGCCAATTCGACTCGCTCTTTATTCAAACAGTGTGCTGTTTCGCTTATGATTCCACGTCCTAAATTACGTCAACGCCGTTTCTGAGTGCCATCTCGTCATCAACTGCTGCTATCGACTCCTGTGAATATAGTTTTCACGATTGGTAGGTAGATCATAGTTTATAACCAATGACACTTGTTGCACATCAATTCCACGAGCCAACAAGTCAGTAGTGATCAGAACACGGCTTGACCCTGATCGGAATTCCCTCATGATAACATCTCTTTCTTTCTGGTCCATGTCACCATGCAGGGCAGAAACTGTGAAGTCCCTGGCATGCATTTTCTCTGTGAGCCAGTCCACCTTGCGCCTTGTATTAAGAAAAATAACAGCCTGTGTAATTGTCAGTGTCTCGTACAAGTCACAAAGTGTATCCAACTTCCATTCCTCTCTTTCAACATTAATATAAAACTGTTTGATTCCTTCAAGGGTCAATTCTTCCTTTTTCACCAAAATTCGAATTGGATCTCTCATGAATTTTTTGGTCACTTCCAACACATCCGTTGGCATTGTGGCAGAAAGCAACACCACCTGAATACTAGTATTTAATTTTTGGAAAATCTCATAGATTTGATCCTTAAACCCTCGGCTCAGCATTTCATCTGCTTCATCCAAAACGAACATTTTGATCCATTTTGGAGAAAGATATCTCCTGTTTAACATATCAAACACTCTCCCTGGTGTTCCAACAACAATGTGTGGTGCTTCAGCCTGCAGTTTTTGCATTTCATTTCGAACATTTGTTCCACCAATGCAGGCATGACAAGTTGCTCCCATATAATCTCCAAGTGCCAGAATTACCTTTTGGATCTGTTGAGCCAGTTCTCTGGTGGGGGCCAATACTAGTGCTTGGGTCTCCTTGAACTCAATCTCCAACTGTTGCAGGATGGAAATAGCAAATGTGGCTGTCTTGCCAGTACCTGACTGAGCTTGAGCAATCACTTCATACCCTTTAATACACGGAATAATAGCTCTCTGCTGAATAGCTGATGGCTTCTCAAAACCATAAGCATAGATACCCCGAAGAAGAGACTCCTTTAAGTTCATATCATCAAAGTTATCAACAATCTCATTCCAGTTGCTCTCGATGACACCATCGGGGTCCATTCCCTCTGGGCCGCCATGTTCTCTGTTATAATCCGCGGAGCCACCAGACATGATCCGAAGAGCCACTCAGTGCCGGACTGAAAAAGAGGGAGGGCACCTTTTAAATGGAGATTTTATTTACTGCTTTTAGGAAAGCAGGACTGAGAGGAGAGTCAAAGTCTGTCTTGACAACGGCTCTTTCTTCAATACAGTCAGTGTGCCATTGAGGCATATTTTGGGGCAGCTTGCCCTGGGCCCCAGCACTGCCAAGCTCTCCTCTCTGACACATCCTCCACCTTGCTGCCTGAATTCTTACTGAAAGACGCATACTACCTCAGACAAATATTGAGTCACTCTCTTGTCTAAAAGCCTCTGTCAACTCCTTGTTTGTGTTAAGTTCCAGACTCCTTAGAATCTTAGAATCCTCTGAGGGCCCTTGACTTTTTCTCCTTGGCCTTCCGTTTCCCTTGTGTTCCAGTCTTTTCCTTTTCTTTTAGATCTAACCTAGGTTTTCCCTACTTCAGGAAACCTTTCCTAATTGCCCCTAAACTTTATTGGGCATCAGACTTGTAGTCTCTTCATTATGAACGTACATCTGAATTACTATTCTGTAATACTCCTGTAATTATGTTTTTATGTCTTTCTGCCACTAATTTTTCATTCCTTGAGGGTTCAGACTGTTGGCAGTCATCTTTGAATCTCAGGGCCTGGTGTGTAGTAGACTTCAATAAAATGTTTGTAATAATAGATCTATCACCAAGGTCTGTACTTGTTCATGTTTTCAGATTGCTTTTCATCTGGCTCTGTTTTGATGCCTGGCAAACTTCCGTTTCTTCTTTGAACTCTGGCTCTAATGTCACCTTTATGAGGACTTACCCAACTTCTCCAAGTGGTTGGTTATGCCTTCTCTTGACTGTGTGTGTGTGTGCATGCACACACATAAGTGTGCGAGAGCAGTTAATGGGGTAGACCTCTGTATCATTTACAGTAAATCTCACATCATTGTAGAAAGAGATGCTTAAAATACCTGAATTTTCAGATACTTGACACCTAATGTTTTGTGTCAACAGTTTAAAAAATTGTTTTTCAGTGTATATTAAGATTTTTTTCCTTGCCTTCTATGTTTAAGTGACCATAGCCTTTTAAAAAGTGTGCCAGCGTCATTAAAGCATGAACTTCAGGGGAGTTCTGGTGGCCTAGTGGTTCGAATTCACTGTGGCCAGGGAAGTAGGTCTGCTTTGATGCAGTGCTCTGTTGGGGGACTCATAAGAAATGTAAGCCGTTTAACTCTAGAGGAAAAACCTGTGCTTGTTTTCTCCTTTCTTCCTACTTTTAAAGTTTTCTTTATTGTTGTCTTTAATTTTGCTTCTAGATGTCACTACTTTTTCTTTTTGAAAACGGGGACAGGCTTACCTCCCTCAGGGTTATTGTTAAATTTAAAGGAGGTAATATATACAAAGGTCTTATCAGAAAGTAATGTTTATTTTAATTATTTGAGTTATTTCAGGAGAACAGTCTCTCAAGTTTGAGAGGTTTTCCAGTGAAGTAAAAAAATCATAGCATTTGTTAACAGATTTTTTTCATAGCCAAAGTTTGTTTTTGGGTCCAGAATGGCAGATGTTGATGAAAAATCTTAAGCTTTAGAACAGATCATTTTAAGGTATACCCATACAACTTAAAACCCCAAACTGGTTGTTGTATTTATTTTTTAGTATTAAAAGGTAAAGTTAGAAATGAACATGAGTTTCAGCTCTCATTCTAGCCTCTTGATGATTGTTTCATGAACATGTGAAAGGAAGTTGTTTTATTTCCTTACTGTGTGAAAATGCTTGATAACTATTAACTCATTCAACTAATATGTATTAAGTACTGACTGTTCAAGCAGAGTTCTAGATAGTTGATAAAGTGATGAACAAGACAAAATTCTGCTTTTCATGGAGTTTAGTCTTTTCATGGTGTAGATAGGCAGTTAACACTAAAGTGTATTAGCCCATACATGCTCTGAAGAAAAATAAAGCAGGGGAAGTGATAAGACTAAGGTGCACCCACCTTAGTGGGTGTTTATTTTAGTTGGGGGTAGATAGGGAGTCCCTGGGGAGGGGACATTTGCGAACTTAAACGAAGTAAAGGAGGAATCCTTGAGGGTTCTGAGGGAGATGAGCCAGAGAGAGGCAACAGCAGAGACCTTTAAGTGGGAATGAGGTTGGCTTGACCAAGAAACAGCAAAAGGGCAAAGTGACAGGAGGAGAGCAAGGGAGACCTGTCGTAGAAGGGGGAAGGTAGGGAGATGAAGGTTAGGGAGGTGAATGGCAGATCATGGATGGAGCAGTTACTCGACAGTGGTGAGGACTTGAAACAATTCGGTGCTTAAAGGATTTTGAGGTAGGGCAATGATCTGCTCAGATTTGCCTTTTAAAAAGTTTACTCTGGGCCCTGTGTGACCCAAAAGGGAGAAGATGAAGAGAGACTAGTTAGGCTATTACAGTGAGAAGTGGCGGTGGTTTAGATTGTGCTGAAGGTGGTGGATGGGGTAAAAAGATGTTAGAGTGGGATATATATTTTGAAGGCAGAGTAAAATGGCCCTGCTGTTGGCTTGGTTAAGGGAAAGTAAAGAAGGATAATTTGGGGTTTTTTGTTTTTAATCTGGGCAAAGACTGACTGCTAGTTCCAGTAACTGAATTAGGAAAGATGGAAAAATGGAGTTGGCAGGAACATCGGCAGTTCAGTTTTGGTCCTGTTAAAGTTTGAGATGCCCATAAGACATCTGCCTACATAAAGGGCTCTGGTAGGCCTTTGGATAGGAGTCCAGAGCTCAGGGAATTCTGGGTCTGGTGAGGAGAGAAGGGTATCATAGTGAACTGGTGATGATCAGAGGGTTAGCCACTGGAAATTAGAATTATGGACATGGTGCACTTGTTGGTATCTGTAAGTTCTAGAGGAGGATTTGACTGGACATAAGAACAGCTTTTTGGAGAAAGAAGGAAGTCTAGGAGCTTGGAGACCAGGAGCTTGGATGTAGGAACATGGATGTTGAAGTTAAAAAAGTGTGGAAGAGTTAGTGGAAGGGAGACAGGAGGAGTGAGTGATGTATTCACATTCTCAGTAAAGGAGGGGAGTGATCAGGAAGACAGTACATACAAAGAGAAGTATCAGGTGTGATAATCTGACTGACGTATTTTAAGAAAGGGAAGGAGGAATGAACAGTGACTTGGAAATAACAGGAAATGAGGAGGATAACTTCCTCTCCTGTGTTATTAATAATAGAAGGGCAAGAAAAGACTGTGATCTCACATACAAGGGCAGTGATTCATGCCAGCACTTAGATACCACTTAGAATTAATGACAGTTTGCATTTTTAACTTTGCAGTAGCTGAAGTAGTCTGCCTGTGTCTAGATTGGTAAGAGAGTGGATTCACAGTCCCATCTAAATGAATAGTCAAAAATTCACCTCTCCTTCATCTCACCTGGTTACAAGGCATTTCCCTGCTTACACTCTTGCCCTCCTGTGGTCTGCTTTCCACACAGAGGCTGAAGGGATCCATCTGTGTAGAGAAGGAACAGTTGAACTGAGCGTTACTGTAATTTCCTTCCATTTTCTGCCACAACAGTCATGTACTGTTAATGACATGCATGGCAGGAGGAACTCAATTCAGACATCTTCTCATAATCTTGGATTTGGTCAAAATTGAGGTGAAGCATAGGTAATAGTTTTCCTTCCTAAATTCTGTGTATATGACAGTAACAATTTATTAATGTTTTCTCGGAAGCCATATGATGCTTGAGCTGCATTTGAGAAGGTGTGTAATTTTGGATCTCTGCCCTCATCTAGCACCTATTAAGAGCAAACATGTAGAATTTGAGGGACAATACAACTTTATATTTGTGTCATATAGCATACAGGGGGTTAAGGCAATGGCACCCCACCCCAGTACTCTTGCCTGGAAAATCCCATGGACGGAGGAGCCTGGTAGGCTGCAGTCCATGGGGTCGCTAAGAGTCGGACGTGACTGAGTGACTTCACTTTCACTTTTCACTTTCATGCATTGGAGAAGGAAGTGGCAGCCCATTCCAGGGTTCTTGCCTGGAGAATCCCAGGGACGGGGGAGCCTGGTGGGCTGATGTCTGGGGTCGCACAGAGTCGGACACGACTAAAGCGACTTAGCAGCAGCATATAGGGCATCGATATGTAGGGGTTGCATTCACTTAGTTAATTTTTTAAACTTGGTTGTTAATACACAGCAGAGTGCCAACATTTTATTATCTTTTTGTGTGTGTGAGGTAGTATTTAACTTTCTAGATGAAGGATGCAGGGGTTGGAGGATTTACGTGAAGATGCACTGTAATAGAGCAGAGACACTGACTCCCTCTTGGTATTGACTGCATCTTGAGCTTTCCCTGCTGTCTTCTGGTTCTCTTTTCCTGCTAATGGAGGAAACTGAGGGCAAAGAGACTAGTGTAGACTATGACATACAGGTCTTTGTGAGGAGTTGGTGTTTTCTCCTGTGGCCCACCCTATTGGTCTGTGGCGTGTACTTGTGCAAACTCAGTACTTGTGCTTTAGCTCTTGAAGTTAGGCTTTACCTTCTAGGTTGATGGTTCCCAGTCATCACCAAGCACTCCTTTTAAATTTTTGCCATTCTACAGTGTACTCAGGGTTAGATTTTTTTCCCCGTTTGATCTGTTTAACAGCATTTGTTTGTCAAACTTGGTTTTGTTTTTTTTTTAAACCTCTTTTACTGATTTCTCACTGAGTTGATACAGTCTCAAGCCACAAGCAAAGTGACATAGTTAACCTGTATTGCTTGCTTTATGTGACAAATGTATAGTTGCCTATTTCAGTTCATATTTGAAATACCCAAAGTAGCTTCCCCAGGCCCTTAGTCTAGGGGGCCCCCACCCCCAGTTAAGAACAGTTGTCAATCTTATTGTTCAGTAGAAGGTGTAAAGCTGTTAACAGTGAAGATGGTGCTCATTGGTGTTCTTCCATTGTAGATTTTCCTCTTGATTCTCTTAAATTTAGAGAACTGTATCGTATTACTCAGAATAATTGGTTGTGGTATTAACTGGTACATCACTTTCTGTAATAATATATACCTATCATATTCCAGATACTTCCCACTAGATTTGGGGAGTTCAAAGAGAAAATACCATTTAGTCCCTGTCTTTAAGAAACTTTGCCAGTGGACAATGAAAAACAAAAGATGGGTCACGATTTAAAAACCTAAAAGAGAAAGAATGAAGAGGGAAGACATGAGAAATTAAAGGTCAGTGGGTTACAAGACAATGTTTCTGCTCCTTGTCTAAATGGATAGAATTCATAGACATCCAGCTTCCTGGAGTAGTTGGCACCATTATTGGATTTATCTAGAGAACCAAGAGGAGGTGGAGAGATGGCAACAATTCTATGACTTAGATTCAGGACTTGGAGAATCCATAATAGTGTTATTCAAAATAAGTTGATTTCCTATATTCCCTGATAAATAAGTCACAAGTTTTCTAGGGCTTGCTAACACTGGTGGGAAATGTTGAATACATTCAGGTCTTATGTCAGAAATCTACACTTTTCTGAATCAGTTCCCATAATCATTGTGGCAGCTTAACCCTGTTCAGTCAAGTAGGGTTGGGCATAATCAAACACGTTTCTTTAGGACTGATCTCAAGCCATAGAAATTGATGGAAAGACATTCAGTTTCTTCTTTGAGGGTCATTCTCTCATCTTTCTGACTCCTGCTTTCCCAGATATTTGAGTATTATAGTGGCTGCCACAGAGCTAAATTGCTCTGTAATCATTGGAGGCAGCTCCTCATCCCATGTTCATTCCTTATGTGCTTTTTTCTTCTTAATCTCTAAGAAAGGGTATGGACATAAGTTCACTTTTTGCAAATAACCTATAAAACTATGTGTCTATTCAAGTTATATATACACTGAAAATGCAACTGAAATGTTTAAAAGATGAGTATAAAATAAATGTGACCAATGTAATTATGAAAAAAAAAAAAAAGAAACTTGTGCTTAGCAGAAGAGGCATATCGTATTGCTCACTGAGTATATTAATGACAGGATACACAAGGTGCGTTTGGGCCACAGAGGAAGGTGAGGTGATCAAAGAAACCTTAGCAGAGGAGATGAGTCAAGGCTGCCTGCTGATTAGAGTAGAGGCTAGGGAATCCAGTAGTTCTGGTTTTGAATCCCTATTCTGCAGTTTTGAATCCCTGTATGATTTGGAGTAAATTAAATCACCTCCCTAAACTATACTTTGAGACAGGAAAGAGTATGTAGGAAGACATGGTGACCAAAGTATTTCCAAATACTGTGGGAATAAAATAGTTGTATTTACTTTAAAGATTGTATTGAAATTAAAATAATAATGCATGTAAAAAATGTAAGGACTCAAAAGTAAGAGTCCCTGTTTTTAATTCCACACTGTTAACTCCTGTATAATTCCTTTTTGAAACATCTTGGTTCTTTTTGCATCTTTTCTTTCTCTCTTTGTCCCTGATTTCTTTTCTACTTCTTGTTGTCTTACTAGAGGGCATCCCTCAGAGTTTAGTTGTCAGTTCTTCTCTAATCTTTCACATTGGAGAATTAAATGTTCTTCTGGCTTCTTCTGTCACTGTTACACAAATGATTTTAAATTTACCAGTTACCCTGACCTCTTCCCTGGGTTTCTCTTCGTAATTGGATCTGTTGTTCTCCTAAAATTTCTACTTGATATGTTGTTGTTAGTCTCCAAACTGTAACCATGATCCATTGGACTGTAGCCCACCAGACTCCTCTGTCCATGGGATTTCCCAGGCAAGAATACTGGAGTGGTCGCCATTTCCTTCTCCAGGGGATCTTCCCAACCCAGGGATCGTGTCTCCTCCTTGACAGGTGGATTCTTTACCACTGAGCTACCTGGGACTATTCCATAATTCTGCTTCATTTGTTTGATTTCACACACACACACACACAAAATAGAAGGGAAGTGATCTAAATTTGTCAGATTTTTACTTTGCCAAGCATTGGTATTTAAGACAACAATCAAATTCACCGTGTACTCCATTTTGTATGTAAAGGGCATTTTAACATAACCGTTTTAAAAGACCATAATCTTATGATTTTAAAATAATGTAGTGACTACTTTATTATGTTTTGCTTTAGACTGCCAAAAACTTCTATGTAGTTAAACATTGCTTTGGAGTAAGCATATTATAGTCTTGATATTGATCTGCCTAAAATTTGATTTTGATTATGTTTGTCAGTGCTTAAAATGGCCCACTACTGCCTTAAAAAAGCCCTAATTTGTTAGGTCTTTTCAGTTTGACCCTAGCTCTTTTTTCAAGTCTTTTTCTATTATCAACTTAAGAAAAAAAAATCCAAACAGCAGGTGATGTTTGTAGTTTGGATCTGATCCAGGTTCATATCTGACCATGCCATTAGCTTTGTGGTCTTGGACAAGTTACTGTCATGAGAAGAAGCAAATAGTCCTGGAGCTGCTCTGGTGCAATCAGCTAGGCTTTGGAGTTTCTGTGGGCGGGCCTGGCACTTGACAGCTAGGTCTTCAGGGGATTCTGTTGAACATAAATGGTTTCACCGAACATCAGCTTTAGACAAGACCATTCTGTCAACGTGATGGATCAAGACAGGAATAAGACCTTGTTATCATCATGGTTGCCCAAGTCACAAAGAATCCAACATCTCCCTCCCCAGTCTACTGGGAATGATTGTTGCTGTTTTGCCAGTCACAACTTTAGCCACCCTCTAGTCTGCCTCCTTGTAGAGAAGATTTGTTGGTATACCCAATCATCAAACTGTCCTTGCTTTCTGATAAGCCTCAAGCCAGAGTGAACCCCTGCTTCTTTGGACTCTGCCCAAAATCACTTAGTCAGATCCCAAGCCCTAAGTAAGTCACTTCGAATATTCTCTCCCTGAGATGCCCCACAGTTTCCCATGAAACACATTCCTAATAAACTCGTCTGGCCGTTGGTATGTTCCTGGTATATGCGTGAAAGGCATTAACCATAACTACCTGGAACCTTATTATTTTCTCATGTGAACCAGGAGTAATAATAGGAATTTTTTTTTTTTTTGACAGAATTTTGAAGATTAGACAGAAAACTTAAAGCACCTAGCAGAGTCCTAGTAATTAGTAAAACTCAACAGAAGTTTGTTTCTTGTCCTCTAGCAAAGTAGTCTGATCAGTCATGGGCCCCTAAGCAGGGCTTGCAAGGACCTTGCTTTCACCCTTTCTCACCCATGGAGTGCTCCGTTCTCATCCTTCAAGACTCAGGTCACATACCTTCTTTCCTATGAAACCTTTCCACCTCTTAATGATCTCTTCTGTCTCTGCACTTCAGGTATGTATCATTCTTACCCCTGACTTGACTATTTATCGTGTTCTATCCTGTGGCATCTTTTAACTTACCCTTTACTTAATTCTTAATTTTTTATGTTCTTATGCCTAGTTTGTTCAGTTTTTTTTTTTTTTTAAAGAATGGGGGCTCTGTTTTGAAACCAGCCAATGCGAAGAGTCGGACACGACTGAGCGACTGAACTGAACTGAACTGAATGATTTTATCAAGACTGGTTTCTTCATATTTGTTACAGTATCTTTTACTCAGAAAATGTTTAAACGTGATTAAAAGTATAACAAAAGGAAGAAAATATATCATTTGTCACCTTCCCTTAAATATGGTGATATTATGAAATTTACCTATGCCATATCCTTAGTTTAAAGCTTTTTAATATCTTCTTGCCTAGACAGCATGGTAGTGGGTGAAGAAAAGATGTCTGTACGAAAACGGCTGTTGAAGTCCAGGAACCATGCTGAGCAAGAGGAAGAAGGCCAGAGAGACTGTACAGAGGAGACACAGGAGACACCTAGTAACGGTGAGGCTTTTACTTTTTCTGAGGTGAATTAATGAAATAGGGAGCAAATTCAGTGTTCCCGAACAAGGATTACTGTCGGCTCTTAACTGGCTGTGGTATGAGGCCTGTGGGATCTTAATTCCCCAACTAGGGGTCAAACCTGCATCTCCTGCAGTGGAAGCTTGGAACCTTAACCACCGGACCACCAGGAAAGTCCCTCTTAAGCTCTTAAAAGTGGATATGCTGGTAGGCACTGTAAAGTGCAGAGGAGAGAAAGAAATTAAGAGAATAGAAAGGAATACTTTGGTTTAGTTGCCAGTCAGCGCCACTTTTGATACTGCTTGTGACACTGATGTGTGAATTGCTGCTGCTGCTGCTAAGTCACTTCAGTCGTGTCCGACTCTGTGTGACCCCATAGACGGAAGCCCACCCACCAGGCTCCACCGTCCTTGGGATTCTCCAGGCAAGAACACTGGAGTGGGTTGCCATTGCTGCACCTCTCATAATAGAGGTGAGCTTTACTGCTCAAAGTGGAGTTTGCAGTGTATGATTTAGTTTTATTTATTTGGTAACAGACTAAAAAATAAGCCCTTTTAAAGTGATTCATTGACCATTTTGTGGGTATCTGCTGTGTTTTAGACATCATTCATTCATTTTGTTAATTTCTTCAACTACCTAATTCCTATCAGTATTTACTGGTGTTCTGCTAAGTGTTGTAGCTACAGCAGTGATCGGTACAGATATGTTTGCCCTTGTGGAACTCCAAGTTAAGTGAATGAGAACCCCTCTCCCCGCTTTAACATAATTAGATTATTAGAAATAAATGCTACTAATTAGTCTTTTAATAGTTGTAATTAGCATAGTGAGCATAATTAGCAGGGCACATAACCTAGGTAAAAATCCTGGGGGGAGAGACAGATGAGGGAATTTTGTTAGTTCGCATGTCCAGGTTTGCTTAACATGAATACAAAGAAAACTGACACAGTACTTGTTTGTTAAGGTCAAGGTTTATGCTTAAGACTGATAGACTGGTAAACACAACTTCACTTGTTGTCATCTATTGCATCAGGCTATTTATTTTTGCTGTGATGTTTGTATAGTTTTGATTTCAGTGAGGATTTGAAATTTGAAGCTTGTTTGGTTAACAAATAGGTGTGGAACTTTTTGAGATGGGTTATCTTTGGCATCCTGAAACTTCTTTCCTAAAGAAAAGCTTTTGCTTTTCCTGTTCAAATTTAATTGTAAATTAAATACAGCCACTGGATCAGGAATATAAATGTTGTTGCTTAAGTTTGCATAATGAAGTTTATTGATTATTGGACTCTTAATTAGCTATTTATGAAATACTTATATTAGTACATGAACTAGCTTTAGTGTGATTTTAAAATGTGAAAATTGTGCAGAATGGTAAGCCAACATTGGTTAGAAACCTTCCCCTTCCATAATTTAGGGACTGGGTGCTAATTCACATTGTTTTTATTGAAACTTTCTGCTATTGGATGATTTTCTTTCTGTGTCCTTTTTTATTTTTTAAAACTAACGTGTTTAAACATGTATAACTTCTGCATGTTTTCAGCACTGCTTATTGTCTTAGTTCATTAAGTTTTAATCGGTTCAGATTTTAGTACAGATAATGAAAATTGAATTATTTAGCCTGAAACAAGAAGTCTGAGCTCCTCCTTGTTTTAATGTAAGTAATGCTGATCTGAAAATAGTGTTCCTCCATTTACTTTAACATTGATTCACTTTGGGGGAGTAAGCAGATGGGTAAAATGTGACTTGTCGATAGTGAGGGCTTAAAGGATACCATGCCACACCTGTCATTGTGGCCTGCCAAGCTGGGACCAGGGGCATTTGCATCACCTGGGAGCCTGTTAGAAATCCCCGTTGCACACTTAATTGAATAAAAATTTCATTTTAGTAAGATCCCCAGGTGATTCCTATGCAGGTTAGAGTCTGAGAGACAGCTCTTAGGAGTAGCAGTTCTCAATTGGGATGTGTATTAGTCAGAGTTCTCCAGAGAAGCAGAACCAATAGGATATATAAACAAATACTTCAAGTTATTACGAGAGACTGGCTCAGATGGAGCCTGTGATACCCACCTCTATTTTTAATATTTAGAGGAACTGGCATACTGTTTCCTCTGGCAGCTGCACATTTTACAGTTCCACCAGTGGCAATCAAGGGTTCCAGTTTCATCACATCCACCTGTGCTTACTTTCTCTTGTTTTGTTTTTGGTTGGTTTGTCTGTGCTGGGTCTTCATTGCTGCAAGGGCTTTTCTCCAGTTGCCGCCAGCAGGGCTACTGTCTGGTTGCTTTGTCTGGGCTTCTTTTTGTGGTGGCTTCCGTTGTTGTGGAACATGGGCTCTGGGGTGTGCAGGCTTCAGTACTTGCAGCTCCCGGGCTCTAGAGCACAGACTCAATAGCTGTGGCACACGGGCTTAGTTGCTCCGTGGCATGTGGGATCTTCCAGACCAGGGATCAAACTCATGTCTGCTGCATTGGCCACAGTAGCCCCCAGTAAAGCCCTGGTTTGTCTTTTTAGTAGTAGCCATCCTAATAAGTATAGGATGATACCTCACTGTGGTTTTGATATGCATTTTTCTCATTTAGTAGTGTTGAGCGCTTTTTTATATATCTGTTGGCCATGTGTGGATCTTCCTTGGAGAACTAATCATACCTTTTGGCCATTAAAAAATTGTTTTTAATTTTTCTTTTTTGGCTAAGCTGGGTGTTCATTGCTGTGTGTGAGTTTTCTCTAGTTGCAGCAAGCGGGGACTACTCTTTAATTGCAGTGCATGGGCTTCTCATTGCAGTGGCTTCTAGCTTTAGAGCCCTCTGGCTTGGTAGTTGTGGCACATAGGCTTAGTTGCCACATGGCATGTGGAGTCTTCTCGGACCTACACTGCACTGTAAACTAGTAAATGTGCATTATGTCTTAAAAAAAGACAGGGTACATACATTAATTTAAAAAGCCTTTCTTATTGGACTTTTTTGGTTGTCCGGTGCTGAAGACTTCTCCTTCAATGCAGTGGGTGCATGTTTTATCCCTGGTCAGGGAGCTAGGATCCCACATGCCTGTCGGCCAGAAAACCAAACAGAAGCAGTATTGTAACAAATTCAATAAAGGCTTTAAAAATGGTCCACATCGAATAAAAAAGGAATCTTAAAACTATTTAAAAAAATGCTAACCATCATCTGTTTTTCTCAAGTTTTCTTCTTCCAGTAGTAACATGAAAGATCACTGATCACAGAGCACCATAACAGATACAATAGTGGAACATTTTAAATATTGCAAGAATTGCCAGTATATGACAGAGGCTTGAAGTGAGCAGATGCTGTTGGAAAAAATAGTGTTGATATCTTTGCTCAGTGTACAGTTGCGCAAACCTTCAGTCTATAAAATCAAAACCAAAACCCTGCGGTATCTGCAAAGCATAGTAAAATGAAGTATATTTGTATATGGGTCTTTTTTAGTGTCTTTCAACAATGTTTTATAGTTTTCAGTTTGTAAGTTTTATACTTTTAAGTTATTTCTGAATATTTTGTTCCTTTTGCTGCTATTGTAAGTGGAATTAATTTCATTTTACAATCATTTGTTGCTAATGTAAAAATGCAGCTTGTTTTTGTATATTGATACTGTATCCTTCAACCTTACTGAGCTCCTTTACTAGCTGTGAATTTTTGTGTGTGTGTTTTATGCTATTTTCTATATATAAGATCTGGACGTAAGAGTTAGTTTTATTTCTTAATTTTCAATCTACGTGCCTTTTGTTTCATTTTCTTACCTAAATGCACTTGCTAGAATTTCCAGTAAAATGCTGAATAGACTTGGCAAAGAGTGCACATTTGGGCATTCTTGGGTTGCTTCTGATCTTAGGGAGAAAGCTTTTAGTTTTTCTGATACTTAATGTTAGCTGTGGGTTCCTGTAGGTACCCTTTATCAGGTTGAGAACATTCTCTATCTTTCTATTAATTTATAGATAATACCTACTCTTCATTGCCTTTTATTTTGCTACATTGTTCATTTGATAGGTGATTAATGAGTAAGGGTAATATGATGATAACTGAGGCTTCCAAGGTGGCTCATTGTTAAAGAATCTGCCTGCCAATGCAAGAAATGCCGGTTCAGTCCTTGGGTCTGGAAGATCCCCTGGAGGAGGAAATGGCAGCCCACTCCAGTATTCTTGCCTGGAAAATTCTATGGACAGAGGAGCCTGATAGGCTTCAGTCCATGGAGTCACAAAGAGTTGGACATGACTCAGTGATTTGAGCATACATAATAATAACTACTAGCAGTTTTATCATATACCAGGCACTAGTTTAAGTGTTTAACAAATATTAACTTGGTTAGTAGACTTCTAGTTTTATTTAATTTTAGGGTTCTTTGTGATACATATATAAATGTTTGAACAGAGAGAACAACCTACCTTATGTAAAAATTGAGAGTCCCTTGGCAAAAATATATGAAAAAAAGTGAATATCATTGTTATTGTGTAATTTGGCACCTTTATTCAGTTTATGCATCTAATCATAAAACTGAATGGTGTAGGTAGAGCTTTGATCAACTAAGTAGATTGAGAACACATTTTTCCCCCTTTGGGTAAGACCAAAACATGTTTGTTTAAGAAAGTGCAGATAAACAGAAGTTCAAGTGTCTATGATTTTTTCCTTGGCTGTATTCCTAGAAATTGTTTTTATTTATTTATTTTGGCTGAACTGGCCCCGTCAGGCAGCATGCAGGGTCTTAGTTCCCTGACCAGGGATTGAACCTATGCCCTCTGCAGTGAAAGCACAGAGTCTTAACCACTGCACTGCCAGAGAAGCCCCTAGAAATTGTTTTTAGGTCAGTGGGAATACATATTCATAAGTTTTTTGGGCTGAGTATTGCCAAATCGCCCTCCGGAAATATTGCACTCCCAGTAGCAATATGAGAGTGCTTATTTCTTCAGCCTTTCTTCAGTCATGGATGTTATAACCTTTTGAATAAACTCTATGGCATTTGAGAGATGACAGATTCCACTTTACTTGAAAAAAGGCTTTGTACAATGAGGCATAATTACCAGCAGCAATAAAGTTATTGAATATTAATTAGTACTTTTTATAGCTTTTAAGGTCAAAAGGATGAGTTAACAGTCCTATGTTAAAAAAAGGAATTAAATAAATACAGTGACTAAATGGTATAGGAGACCACCTGCAGTGGGAGTAGAGGGAACATTGCTTTAGAATGGAGGGGAGTATCTCACAGAGGAAGTAGAATTTCGGTTTGATCTTTAAGGAGGAGACTGGGAAGGGGCTTTTAAGAAAGCCAGGTAGAAAGGAATGGGTTTCAAAGGCATAGAGTTAAGACTGTACAGTGTTATGTGTGTGGTGTTTTGTTCACTTTTGGAGAGGATTGTGGGGTGAGAAGGTAGTTCAGAGATGGATTTGTGGTGTTTTTATTTTTCTTTTACGGACGGGAGGACAAAATTGGAAAGGCAGAAGGAAATCAGAGGATAGGGGTTGGAGTCTGACTAACTGTATATGCAGTCATTGACTGCTTACTGGGTTCGTTCGGTTAGTGAATAGGTTGTTCAATAAAGTTCTTGGTGAAAATGAAAAATATGTCTTAGTTTTACTTAAAACCGAACAAACTTCTTGGCCAACCCAGTACCTATGTGGATGACTTACAGCCGTCAGACGTACTTAGATTTTTTTTTTTCCTTAGGCAAAACCAAGGAGAGCAGCTGTTAAAGCATTCTTTCACTAAGTTCAGGAAAGTATTCGTTTATCTTCTTGCTGATGGTGCTGGCAGCTCTTCTGTCGCAGATCCTAAAGTAGATTTAGGAACTCCTTGCTATATAATACATCAGCTGGGAATTTTTTAATTTATATAAAACCTTTAATATTTCTATTAAAAGTTATCTCTGTTGATTTTAAAATAAGATTATATGATATCGTAAAAGTTTAATGGTAATAGGACCAATTCTCTCATTGCATATATGGGCAACCCATACAGTTGATACAGGTGTGGTGACAAAAAATAAACCAAAGTTAGCCCTGGTTGAGTAGTGTAGTTCAGGGTTATTTAAGTTATAGGTTAGAAACCTGTTTATAGCTTAAAAATTATAGACCAGGTGAGATTGGTACATCCATTTATTGCCTTTGCAGTTTACCTATAATATACCTTTAAGATTTCAGTCTGTTGTCCTCATGATTGATTGGGGCTATTTCCTCTTCAATTGTCCTTGTTGAAGAAGTAAAAGACAGTTTGATTTAATTAAACAAATTGCTGAACTGTGCTTATTATTTTAAAATTTGAAGTAATGTATTCTCTTTTTAAAAAAATCAAATATTGTAGAAAGTTATAAAGTAATAATTCTTCCCTTAAGTAATCATGTTTTGCTTTTCTGTTTTTTCCTACTTGTGGGATCATATTTGGGATCTTTTCTGCAATTTGCTTTTTCTAAACTTTTTAATTCAATATATGTAAGTGGAATTTTCTTAAAAGTATCTGTGTAGCATTTCTGTTGCACAGTGAAAATTGCTCAGTCTGACTTTTGGCAGCCCCATGAACTGTGGCCTGCCAGGCTCCTCTGTCCATGGAATTCTCCAGGCAAGAGTACTGGAATGGGTTGCTGTTCCTTTCTCCAGGGGATCTTCCTGACCCAGGGATCAAACTGGATCTCCTGCATTGCTGTCAGGTACTTTACCTTCTGAGCTACCAAAGAACCCTGTTGCACAAATGCTTGTCGTGTCCCTTTTGAGTGCACATCTGGGTTGCTTCCACGAATTTAGATTATAAAAGTGCTGCAGAGAACATCCTTGAAACCATGTCCTTGCTTACTTGTACTTCTAGGATACATTCTTTAAAGTGAAACTGCAGGATCAAAGAGTGTTTTCTTTTAAAATTTAGATATTACTGTCTTTTTTAAAAATGTTATACCAGTTTATACCACCATCTATATTGTTTCCCTGTACTCTTGTTAATATGTCATGCTAATCTTTTTTTAAACTTGCTAATTTGAGGGGTGAAAAACAGTATCATATATAGCATAAATTTGTTCTTATGACTTATGAGGCAGAAAACTTTTTCCACATATTTACTATATTTTTTCTTCAAAAGCCCTGTCCATTATTTTTTGCCCATTTTTGTTCCCTATCAGATGGCTGTTATTTTTCTTTTATTTTTGTGAAGAGTTCTTTCTGTATTAAGGAAGTCACTCCCTTTGACTATCATGTACTATGAATATTTTTAACTGTTTATCTTTTCACTTTGCTGATAGTGTGCATGTTTAGTTTTTATGTATCACATAAGATACATGTATCACATTAACTCTTGTAATGTATCACATATCTCTTGTATTGTTTTTAGATGTCTTGTCATGCTTAGAAATCATCCAAGATTATGAAAAAGGAAAATGGATGATTTTTTTTTTTACCTTTATGGGTTTTTTAAAATTCAAATGTTTGATCCATTTGTAATTTATTTTTAATAATAAGTGAGCTGGGATCTAATTTTACGGTTTTTTGAAATGGCTACCCAATTGTTTCAACATTATTTATTAAATCTCCTTTTCTGTGTAATACTTAGCACCCTCATTTCTAGTTCAGATTCCATTTCTCTGCAGGAGTGTAGTTGTGACTAGTAGAGAATTTTGAAAGGTTTTTTGAGGTCAGTGGAGCAGTAGAGGATTTAGACGGATTATAATTTTTTTTTTTTAATCTCCTCTTTTGCTTCTAAGATTGATAAATGATTGATTCTTTCAAGGACTACTCCTAAACCTATCCATCCTATGGACATAAATGGCTTTCCCATGATGGTTTTAGATTATATATATCTCTGTGGAGAGCAAAGTGAAGTTGGGATGAAGGTCTTCTGTGGTATAGTCAATGAGAATTTTTTAGAAAATAACCAGGATTTTAAAATAAGTTTGAACTTTTCTAGGAAGTAAAAAACCTGCTAGTCTGTGCCTACGCATTAGCTAATTCTGTACTTTGCCACAAGGATACAAAGAAAACACTAGCTAAAAGAAGTGAAACTTGAAAAATGGTTATTAGTCACTACCTTGTACTCCTTAGTCATCTTTAATAATTTAGTCAATATAAGTAGCACTTGATTTTTTAAATTGTAACTAATGAATTTTTAAAAACTTTTTACTTTGTATTGAGGTATAGCCCATCAACAATGTTGTGGTAGTTTGAGGTGAACAGGGAAGGGATTCAACCATATATTACACATATCCATTCTCCCCCAAGCACTCCTGCCATCCAGGCTGCCACATAACATTGAGCCAATACATACAGTGCCATACAGTAGGTCCTTGTTGGTTATCAGTTCTAAGTATAGCAGTGTGTACATCCATTCCAAACTCCCAAACTATCCCTTCCCCTGATTGAAATTTCCCCTGGTAACCGAAAGTTTATTCTCTATAAGTTTGTGAGTCTGTTTCTGTTTTGTAAGTAAGTTCATCTGTATCACATTTTAGATTGTACATACAAATGATAATGTAGGATATTTATCTTTCTGATTTAGTATGGTAAGCTCTAGGTCCAGTCAGGTTGCTGCAAATGGAATAATTTCATTCTTTTTTATAACTGATCAATTTTTTTTCCCCCCTGATCTCTATGGCAAGAGATCAGAAGATGGGTTTTACTTCAGGCTCATTTATTTACTGGCCATGGGACTGTGGGCAAGATGGTTAGTGTCTTTGACTCTGATTTCTTTGTTTTGAAAATAGAAATGACGCCAGCTATCCCTTATTTATTTATTTATTTATTTTTGACTGTGCTGGGTCTTTTTTGCTGCACAGGCTTTTCTCTAGTTGTGAGCAGGGGCTACTCTCCAGTTGCCATGCGTGGGCCTCTCTATACAGTGGCTTGTCTTGTTGCAGCTTCTGGGCTCCAGAGCACAGGCTCGGCAGCCATGGCGCATGGGCTCAGGTGTGTCTCTGCACATGGGATCTTCCCAGATCAAAGATCAAACCATGTCCCCTGCGTTGGTAGCTGGATTCTTTACCACTGAGCCACCAGGGAAGCCCCTAGCTACCTTCTTATCTCACTGGGTTGTTATAAAGAATAAATGTGATGAGGTATGATCAATATTTTGTAAATACTGAAATTTTGCAGCAAGTTTTTTCTTTTGTTGGCCCTATCACGTGACATGCAGGATATCCGTTCCCCAAGCAGGGGTTGAACCCAGGGCTTGTCAGTGAAAGTCCAGAATCCCAACCACTAGGCCTCCAGGGAACTCCTTGGAGCAAGTTTAGCGAGAATGAAGATTTGGAAATTTGGAGACCACAGTGACTCCAGAAAAGGAGGAGTTACGAAAACAAGTTGGGGATGAATTACTAGTGAGAAAGTGAAAAAAGAAAGTATAAATCACTTTTCTAGGACATTTATTGAAAAGAATAGCATGGTTGGGTCACAAAAGATGAGGTTCATTGGAAAGAGCTGCCATTTGTTTCCAAAGGGCATTGTTTCCAAAATTTCAGTTATTTTAAATTTTGCCATTATCTCTGTACTATATTTACTATTATAAAGATCGCTGAAAAGTCCTCCTCCTAAGCAATAAATTCTGTGAAGTCATAGGCTTGTTTCAGTTACATATTTGTTTCTAAAATATTAAGTAAACATGTACTACTTGACAGAAATTCACAGATTTGATTTTGAGTACCACTGATGACATCCATATCATAATTTCAGCAAAATTTTAAAGATTACATTGGCTCTGAGTGTAATGTGGGTGATATAAACTATTCAACGTGTTGAATGATTTGAACAGTTTCTCAAAAGACATATAAAGGATCAAGGCAATAGTTTAAAGGGTTAGTCTTGAAAAAGATGGGCTACCCCTTTCTCTGACACAGAAGTAGTGAAGAAGAAGATTAAAGATAGTGAACATTAAAATACAAGACATTTTAGGAGTTGGAACCTAAAATGATGAATTGAAGGTAAGGCTGCCTGGTAAGGTTGGGACTTGGAAAAAGGTGGAAAATGTTTGGATCTATGCTTGTGATGAATGTTACAGAAATTCATCAAGAGGCAAAGACAGATACTACATTTTTTATTGCAAGCCTGGTTAAGATTTGACAGCATCAGGTTATATAGAGGGCCTATTTTCTATATTATTTCTGCAAGGTGTGGCAATTCAAAATCAGAAAAAGCAGATAGGCGATATCTGTGATTGGGATATGGCTTGGCAGGTCCAAGAAATTGGTGGTGGTGATGAGGAAAGGATGAAAATAATGACAGAGGGTTAGTAACTCTTGACTGGGTAAGAAAACTGGGAAAGCAAGAGAGTAACTTCCATTAGAAGAAAGTCTGTTTCATTATGTTTCTTTTTAGAGCAATAAAATCTTTTCTAGAAATTGTCCAACAGACTTCGCGTGTCTCATTGGCCAGAACTAGGTTATAAATTATGTTGTCTTCCCTTTGCCTTTTTATTCTTTTCTACCCTACTTAGAGTCCATAGCGTCGGCCTCCCAGGGCACAATCCAATGACTCCCGTAGCCTCTTGTTTCTGGTAGGGTTTGGTCATGGTTGGGTTGGACAGCACTGATAGGAGATCCAAGGGCAGAGAGTAAGGAGTGTTTTTGTAATGTCAAGTTTCCTTTGGGCTGGGTCACCATCACTTCTGTTCCGTTCTTTCCAAAATGTTCTCTTTGGCTTTCCTTGGCTTTTCAGGATAGTAACAGCTTTCTGGTTGTGTGTTACTAGCCCTAAAATCTATACCATCTTTTGTTGTTTTTCTTAAATTTGTTGACACATGTATTAAAAAGTTCTTTCTAAACTCTTCTCAGTAACTGTAAGTGGGCCATCTCTAACTAGGTACTCATGCCCATTCTTGAATCGGTCTCTGGCAAGGGGAATGAAACACATGCCCTTGTGAGGGAAGCACCAGCCTTGTTCACCATAGTCACATGAGATTATAAAAAGTAGCTGTGCATGTATGTCAGCCAGACTTGGAGTAAATTTAGCCATCTGGAACAGAAGTTGTCATACACAGCCACTTTCACTCATTTATGCCTATAGTGCTTTTGGACCATATGGCCCCCAAAGCCTAAAGTTCTCTCTGGCCCATTACAGAAAAAAATCGCTGACCCCTGATCAAGGATTGTACTGTTCAGTATGGTCCAGTTGGACACTTGAACTATTGCTAGTCTGAACTGATTTAATATTATAGTTGTAAAATACATACCACGTTTCAAAGACTCACTTGCATCTGTTTTTACTTTTTCTTGGCTCCTGGGAAATTTTAAAGTACATATGTGGTTCATATTTATATATCTGTTGGACAGCTTTCATCTAGAAAGTAACTGGTAACCTGGAAAGTAAGGAATTAAAAGCTGCCCTTTAGCAAAAGCCTCTATTAAGTACAGTAGGGCTTCCTACTGGTGGGCTTCCGTCTGTGAGGTCACACAGAGTCGGACACGACTGAAGTGACTTAGCAGCAGCAGCAGGGCTTCCTAGGTGGTGCTAGTGATAAAGAACCCACCTGCCAATGTGGGAGACGTAAGTACAGTATTGAAAAGCTGAGAGAGCTTGGCACCTGGAGGCATTTGACTCACGGTCAAGTCCCAGAAGACCCCCGTCCTTACAAGTCTTCATTCTGTTTCCATTGCCTGAGATAATCTTTCCTAGTACCTGTTCACCGTGATTTTTCCTTATCATTTGAGACTCAGTTCAAATATCAAATAATTGACTTCCTCTGCAAAAGCTCACTCCACCCTGACGATTCCACAGCCCTTCTGTGTATTGTAATTATCTGTTTGCATATTTCTCCTGAGATCCTAAAGCAGGGGGCAGTTGAAATACATGCTTAGTACCCCGTATGTATTGGGTTCTCAGAGGATTTTTACATCGTGAGTGAATATATAATTGAATGAATAAATGAGTTACTAATTTAATAAGTTTGGTTATTTGTCTTTTCCTTCTGGGTAACACTGGCAATAAATTTGGCCTAGTAGTATAAGTATAGGATTTTACAGGAGTCAGATTTAGTGAAAAGTCGAGAAGAAGCAGCCCAGGTAGAAAAGCATAACTTTCTGGAGCTGTTTATTTCTTCTTAGAAATCAGTAAGTTAGGAAAAGAAAATCAAGAGTAGTGTTCTTTAAGGATTTGTCTTTGGGTCTACTGGTAGGTGTTAGCAGTTAATGATCAGTTAACAGTGACATTAATGATTTAGACAGATATTTCAGACACTGCAAGACAGTCCTTGTTTATCACGACTTCAGAGTCAACATTTTAGAAATTTAGAAACCTTGAATTTACTCAGGTGGTTGGTTGTCTATATATAGGTCTTTAAATCACTGGATATTCGCTTTTATGGCATTATTCTTTTGAGTTTTATGACATTTAAGTTTTGGTGGATAGCAGGAAACTAATTTCTTCTGAATGTTATATGAGGTTAATTTTAAGGTGAAAGAAAATGAATTTTAAATGTATTTTTCTCTGACTTTATATAACTTTACTGTCACTTGGAGTGGGGCCTTCAGAGATTCTATTCTAACTGGGAAAAACTTTCCCAGCTTTCCAGTCTCCGACTCATCAAAACCAATTTGAAATGGTGGTGATGTTATTTATGGATGGACACATTCCTTTTGGAAGTGATGCACAGTAGTGAGAATTAATCTTTGGTGTCTTCTTCCCCATCTCCCTGTGGTCGTTAGTTGAAGGGAAGAAGCTTCTGTATTCATTTATTTACGAATGCATGGTCTGGTCATAGATAGTCAAGAGCTAAATAAAAGTATTTTTTACAACTGATAGAAAAATCAAGTGGATATTTGTTTCACCTTCATATTTCTTACCCAATAAGGTACCAATTTGAGAATATCTTCAAAACATCATCTGTCCACTCCCAGTGCCATTGTTTTGACTTACGGCAGTATTTTTTCTTGTCAGGATTTATTGCATTTCACTTCTGTGATCCTTTCTTTCTCTGCTGCCGGAGAGTGGACTTTTCTAATATCAGATCAGTTACTCTTTTGCTTAAAATTCTTAATTTCCTCAAAGCTGTTGTGATACAGACCGTTCACAGGATGACCTCCAGCCTCCTTCCCAGTCATAAATTCCACCATTATCAACAATTAAAGGTATTACTGCACTGTCTTCTGGCTGCTTCTGTTGTTGGTAATGATGAGTCAGTACTCAGCATAATTGCAGTTCTCTTGAAGGTGATGTTTTCTTTCTTGTTGCTTTCAAGGGCTTTTTGTAGTTTGCTTTAAAGTAAACCTCTGTGTAAAAGATAAATTAAAAAAAAACCTCTGTATTATACAGTTTTACTATCATATATCTTTACCTAGCTTGGGATTCTCTGATCTTCCTTTGAGGACTGGCATTTTTTAACACTTCTGGAAAGTTTTCAGCCATTATTTCTTCAAGTTTTTTTCTCTCATTTTACGGTTTTTATTATATGTATTTTGGACCTTCACATTCTCCATGCCTTTTTTTCCAAGTTGGTTACTGTGAAAAGATATAAATAGAGGATTAAATAAGTTTTATTTCAGTCATAAAAATAGAATAGTAGACCAATGAAATAGATGTAGAAGACTATGTATGACATACAGGTATTAACAATACAGCAGATGAAAACGGTGTGCATAATGACTCCATTTTTATAATATGTATATTTATAATATTTAATATTATTATTTGATATTTACCAAAGTAAAAGAACACATGATATTTACCAAAATATTAGTTACTCAAACACCATAGGGTAGTGGGTGATTTTGTAAGATTCTTTGGGGGACAGGGGCTTTGGATTTTTAAAATTTTTCTATAGATGGGAACAGGGAGTCTGTTCTTATTTCTCTTGTGTATTTACCTAGGAGGTGGAATTTCTGGCTCGTATGGTAATAACTCAGTGTTTACTTTTTGAGGAAGTTCGAGACTTTTTCAAAAGCACTACATTCTCAGCAGAAGTGTGAGAGGGTTTTAATTTCTCCATATCCTGGTCAAAATTTTTCCTCCTTACTTAAACTGTTTTATTTGTACCAAGTAGTTCCACTCTTAAAACTTCATTTTTACAAGTATGTATTAACACTTCTCTAATTGTATAATGGAACAGTTGTAACATCTAGTCCCTGAGATAGCACTCTTCTCAAAATTTCGTGCTGGTATAGCTCTTTCTAGCTTTACTGAGATAATTGACATATAACATTGTATAAGCTTAAGGTGTACAGTGACCAGCACTTGTAGGCATCCTACTGGGTGTAAAACAATATTTGTTTGTGGTTTTGGTTTGCATTTTCTTGATGGCAGTGATGTTGAGCATCTTTTCAAACGGTATCAACCATTTGTGTGTCTTTTTTGGAGACATGTCTGTTCAGACACTTAAATTGACTGTCTTTTCCATTGAGTTGTAAGAGTTGTTTACATGTTCTGTATGCAGGTTCCTGGTCACATTTGCAAGTATTTCCCCTATTTTGTGTCTTTTAACTTTCTTGATAATATCCCTTGTAGCAGAAAAGATTTTTTAAAAATTAGAGTGAAATCCACCTTATCTATTTTTTCTATTGTTGCTTGTACATTTTACTAGTCATAGTTACAGGATCCATTCGGAGAATCTAATTTCCTGTTATTGTCAGAAGTGGATCTTGTAACATCTTAAGATTAATACATTTGTAAGCATGGTGTATATCTATAGTAGTGGTTTTTTTTTTTTTTTCAGCTTACCATTTTTATGTGTAAATTCCCTTCTCCATGATTCCTTTTTAAAAGTTGTGTTATGTCTTGTGGTTTTTACCAAAGTTTGTACTTGTTATGTTTTGCTTGTTTTTTAAGTTCATGATTTAAATAATGCTGATAGGTAGCTGTCCCATCTACTTAAAAATTACATTTTTTCTTTCCTTAGGTCGGGTTGATTTAAAATGGTTGATATCAAAGAAGATACAGTTGACAGCAGAGGCAGAGGTAAGTAATTCTCTCTTCCAGAAACAAAAATGTAGAGTTTTAGAGTAAAGGGTTTTATTCAGTGCAGTTTTTAATGCTAAACTGTTTAAAGAATTATTTACTTTTCTTATCAGTTGACATTATCTTGTGATGATCAGGATATGCAGATGACACCACCCTTAAGGCAGGAAGTGAAGAGGAACTAAAAAGCCTCTTGATGAAAGTGAAAGAGGAGAGTGAAAAAGTTGGCTTAAAGCTCAACATTCAGAAAGCTAAGATCATGGCATCTGGTCCCATCACTTCATGGCAAATAGATGGGGAAACAGTGGAAACAGTGTCAGACTTTATTTTTTTGGGCTCCAAAATCACTGCAGATGGTGATTGCAGCCATGAAATTAAAAGACGCTTACTCCTTGGAAGGAAAGTTATGACCAACCTAGATAACATACTAAAAAGCAGAGACATTACTTTGCCAACCAAGGTCCGTCTAGTCAAGGCTATGGTTTTTCCCGTGGTCATGTTTGGATGTGAGAGTTGGACTGTGAAGAAAGCTGAGCGCCAAAGAATTGATGCTTTTGAACTGTGGTGTTGCAGAAGACTCTTGAGTCCCTTTTACTGCAAGAAGATCCAACCAGTCCATCCTAGAGGAGATCAGTCCTGGGTGTTCATTGGAAGGACTGATGCTGAAGCTGAAGCTCCAATACTTTGGCCACCTCATGCGAAGAGTTGACTCATTGAAAAAGACCCTAATGCTGGGAGGGATTGGGGGCAGGAGGAGATGGGGATGACCGAGAATGAGATGGCTGGATGGCATCACCGACTCGATGGACATGGATTTGGATAGACTCTGGGAGTTGGTGATGGACAGGGAGGCCTGGCGTGCTGTGATTCATGGGGTTCCAAAGAGTCAGACACGACTGAGCAACTGAACTGAACTGTGATGAACAGGAAAATAAGATCTACCATCTTGTCCTTCTGCCTAAGAACCAGATTATCATTTTTTTCTCTGCTATCATACATCTTTCACATTTTTGGCCTTTACCAGTAAAACTCAGTTTTAGTGAACATGGTACAGTTGATGCTTGTAAAAGTGCTTGTGTAGGTACTTTATGAGAGTATCTGTCATGGTTCATAGTAAATAATGGGCCTTCAATAGACGTTGAATCTGAAACTAGAGATTTCCTGTTATACCGAAGTCCCCGCTTCGGTTGAGTCCAGGGATATCCTCAGGATGAGCGGCGTCGGCGAGAAAAGAAAGAAAAAAAAGAGACTTGAGTCTTGGTTGAGTGCTAAATCAAGACTATTTTATTTTTTTACACCAGTGTTTATATACCCTGCTGCTGCTGCTGCGAAGTCACTTCAGTCGTTTCCGACTCTGTGTGACCCCATAGACAGAAGCCCACCAGGCTCCCCCGTCCCTGGGATTCTCCAGACAAGAACACTGGAGTGGGTTGCCATTTCCTTCTCCAATGTGTGAAAGTGAAGTCGCTCAGTCGTGTCCGACCCTTAGCGACCCCATGGACTGCAGCCTACGAGGCTCCTCCATCCATGGGATTTTCCAGGCAAGAGTACTGGAGTGGCACTAGTACAATTCTAAAAGGAAGTGAGCCAAGTCAGCTTACCATTACGTCAGTTTGCCCTTTACAAAACCAGAATGCTTTCCGCATACTTCTCTGTTTACTAGAGTCTCTTTTTTTATAGTAGATATTAATACATTATCTTCTGGCCTTGAGGCCTATTAACATCTCATGACCTTTTCTTACAAGCTGCTGCTGCTGCTAAGTCACTTCAGTCATGTCCAACTCTGTGTGACCCCATAGACGGAAGCCCACCAGGCTCCCCCTTCCCTGGGATTCTCCAGGCAAGAACACTGGAGTGGGTTGCCATTTCCTTCTCCAGTGTGTGAAAGTGAAAAGTGAAAGTGAAGTCTCTCAGTCGTGTCCGACCCTTAGTGACCCCACAGACTGCAGCCTACCAGGCTCCTCCATCCATGGGATTTTCTAGGCAATAGTACTGGAGTGGCTTGCCATTGCCTTCTCCGGTCTTACAAGCTAGGTGAATGCAAAACTGTGTTTTGTAAGCTATTCTTATTTTTCCACTTGCCTTGAGCTAAACAGAAAACAGAAAAGTTATAATCTCATAGGGTAAAAGTTCAACAGGTTGCAGCATATTAGAAATTTAACACAATGGTCAGTTCTTTTTAGTTACTACACACAGACTCTGCCTCGCATTCCTGGTTGAATATTTACGATTGTCTTATGGTTTCTACACTAGGACTAAACTCTTATTATTCTAAATTCTAACTATAGTAACAATAATTTCTACATCAAAAGCAGAAAACACAGCTAGCAAACGTTGATTCAGTAACAACTTCTAGAATAATATTTTTTGCATTTTCTAATAGGGCTTCTTTACCCCCCGAAGGGCTCTGCGTCTATTAGGGCTTTTTGTATGATCAGGTTCTTTATGATTAAGGTGTTGTGAGCAGTCATGTGCATTAGTGCCAAGGACATAAACAAGTTGATTTTATTTAGAAAGAGATCGGGGAAGGCCTTCTGCCTGTGTCACAGAAATTAAGGAGCAGTCAGAAAGATAAGCATCAGAAAGATATCATCTTTAAGGTGAGCACTGGGGCAGCTTTTTGAAATCCCTGAAGTCCTGATCTGCCTTGCTTGTCAGGTCTTGTCCTCATGACCTTGTCATCGGTGGGATCTCGCGTGCTGGCTCCCGGCATCTCCCCCTTTTTTATTTTTTAAGACAGCCAGATGAATTTCAGTCGCGAGCTTCTGAGTGCTCTGCCGGAGAGTTCTGACAATACAGGGAAGGATTATAATAAGAAGTAGGACTAGGACTGAGGATATTTTTTCCAGTAATAAATTTAGAAAAAAATCATTAGCAGCCCCTGCAGCAGTAAAATCTAGACAGGAGTGTTCTAAGGTTTTTATCTGACCGTGAAGCTTTCCTATATCTAAACTAATGCTGAAACTATTCCATACACCTGAAATATGATTTTTTATTTTTTCCCATTCATAATCTGTATCATTTACTTTTAGGGGTGTTACACAGATCCACCGATAGTCGGCGTGACAGGATAATGCTAGCTTTACCTTTAAAGCCTGCAACTCAGTTCCAATATGCATGACAGCTTCTTCTAAGGCGTCTATTTTCATTTCTAATTTTTTTATCTATAATCTCTTGCGTAGCTAGAGCCAAAGAAACATTTTTTTGACAAAGTATTGACATATTGAGCAGTATGTACCTGTTGAGTATAGTCATTAGATTCTTCCAGGGTTATACCCTGGGTTTGGGTTGCTCCAATCTTGTATAGAATAATTACTGTCTCCTGGTATTCTATAGCTGAATTTAGAATCATAAGTACATGATTTCCATATAGGATAGCCTAATTTTTTGTCAGTAGTTTTTCATATATCATCTGATGGGGCAGTTTCATTACATTTTTTTAAGTAAATTTTCTCAGGGCCAACCAGTTAGAAACTCGTAGTAGAGAAATTTACCAAGGTAACCCAGAACTAGATACAGGTAATTGGCCACAAACTCGACAATTGGATTGATTTTTAAAACTAGGATAGAATCAGGCCTATGATAGAAAAGCATTTGATTTGTATGCAGAGGTTTAAGAAGCCAAGAAAACATTATAAACAGTCATACAAATCAGGCCCAGCATCTTGGGTGAGTGTCTGCCTCTGATGTCGTCATCTTCTCATCCTGGTGAAGTGTAGTTTCTCCTGATAAAAAAGTCCTTCCATCCAGGCTGGAGACAGTCCTGTAAATTATGTCTTTTTTTAGTCCTGGTTGCAGGTCATGAGGCATCTGATCTTCATCCAAAGATAGATTACTGAGATAAGCTTCAGAAACAAAGTGTTCTTTAAGAATTCAATTAAATTTTATATTAATATCACATAATAGTAAAGATCTGTTCAGGAAATGAGTCTTAGTAGATACAGACTTCCATTAACAAACTGGGATTTTTAACACTCATTGAAACATCCTTTTTCTCCCTAAAATTACTTTCATTTTTATCAAATATAACCAAATGAAGACTTGTTTACAAAGTAGATCTGTTCTCAATAAACTTGACCTGATTATTTATATAACCATAGACTTTTTTTTTTTTTTGCTTTGCTGAAACTTTTATGGAGTCTCAAACTTAACTTAAAACCTTTCAGGTCTAGGAAAGTCATCCCAAAGGTTTATCACAGATTTCGCCTAACATATCTAAGTGAATTCCTCCCTTTCTCAAGATCTCCAAAACTGAGATTCCTGTACCTGTTAGTGAGATAACCTTCCTAATTTATCTGATAAATTTACTGGAAGCCTAAGAGTTTTCAGTCTCTGAAGGGGTCAGATAGAGAAAAATGTTAAATGCTTCAATTTGTCTATTAAATACCATTTTACCAAATTACTTTTAAGTCATAATTAGTTTGAGGGGAAGGTTTCCTAAGATCTAGAAAACACAGATTCAAACCAGTAATTTTTCAGAAACCATAGAAGTTATAAGCATATTTGCCAGTTCATTCTATCCTTTTGTTAACCTTTGTACAGTCATCAGGTTTCCCTCTGCTGCTGCTGCTAAGTCACTTCAGTCGTGTCCGACTCTGTGTGACCCCATAGATGGAAGCCCACCAGGCTCCCCCGTCCCTGGGATTCTCAAGGCAAGAACACTGGAGTGGGTTGCCATTTCCTTCTCCAATGTGTGAAAGTGAAAAGTGAAAGCGAAGTCGCTCAGTCATGTCCGACCCTTAGCGACCCACGGACTGCAGCCTACCAGGCTCCTCCATCCATGGGATTTTCTAGGCAAGAGTATTGGAGTGGCTTGCCATTGCCTTCTCTGAGGTTTCCCTCTAGAATCTTTTAATTTCTTACCCAGTTCAGAAACTTGTATTTATCAAAAAGTCCTTTTTATAAATCTTCTGGAAGAGGAAGCATTTTCACAAGAAACTTGGTTAGTGCTGTGGCAACACTTTAAGATAGTAATCAGAATTATGGCAACATTTTACCTGAATATATCAGAATTTATATATAAATTGTTTCTAGGATGTCTGTATTAGTAACATTTACCATACAATATACCCGAGACTTATTATTCACTTGACAATACTTCCTATGTAATTTAACATGGAAGTTGAACCCAGTTAGTGTAATATCTCCCTTTGGGATGTCTCAGGGGCCCTCTGAAGCACCCCAAAGTTAGCTAGAAGCCAAAAGTGCTTCATCAGAATGATTTAGGAAGTTTTGTCAACGAATATCAGAAAGGTTTAGAGTACTCAGATGGGACTATAGGTCACTGTGAAACAATAGCTATTCATTCAGCCGTAGTAACAATATAGGATTTCAGAGGCAAATATAGAACTGACCATTTAAGAGGCAAATAAACTTAAATCTATTGTCAAATGCAGTTTAACATCTCAAGAAAACGTTTATTTATACACAAAACTCTTTCCTTGGAGTCCACTTTCCACAAAACCTTTTTATCACTTTCTGTACCCATTTGTTCTCCCGGCACTGATAGGGTTGTAGAACAAATAGAAATAGCAATTCGCAAACAACATTAAGAGATTTCAGGGAATTCCTTAGTGGTCCAGTGGTTAGGACTCAGTGGTTTTGTTGCTGTGGCCTGGGTTCAATCCCTGGTCGGGGAACTAAGATTCTGCAAGCTGCTCAGTACAACCAATAAATAACTAAGTAAACAAACAAAGACCTTTCAGGCAAGGGAAACAGTTCTATAAGTTTGAATTCACCAGCACCCTCAGGAAATCTGGAGAACAAAGAACACTTAAAAAAATGAAGGACTTCTCTGGTGGTACAGTGCATAAGAAGCCGCCTGCCAGTGCAGAGGACATGGGTTCAGTCCCTGGTCCAGGAAGATTCCACATGCTTCAGAGCAACTAAGCCCATGCACCTCAACTATTGAGCCCATGTGTTGCAACTACTGAAGCCTGTGAGCCTGGAGCCTCTGCTCTGCAATGATGAGTAGCCACTGCTCATGGCAACTAGAAAAAGCCTGCATATACCAACAAAACCCAGTGCAGCCAAAAATAGTAAATTAATTCATTAAAAAAAAATCAGCTACTATGTGTGCCTGAATGTAAGTTGGCTTCAAATGCAAAGCAGACAGACTCCCTTTCTCCCAGTAAGAAGATTACTTCCAAAATTGATTAGCCAACCTGAATATATAAATGTCCAGTGATATAGATGAAATAGCCCTGTTTTCATTTATTAATTAGTCACATGTTCATGCATGCATATACACATTTATATTGTTGTTTAGTTGCTAAATTGTGTCTTTGCGATCCCGTGAACTATAGCCTGCCGCCGCCTCTGTCCATAGGATTTCCCAGTCAGGAATACTAGAGTGAGTTGCCATTCCCTACTCCAGGGAATCTTCCCAACCCAGGTATCAAACACATATCTCCTACACTGGCAGGTAGATTCTTTACCACTGAGCCACTAGGGAAGCCCCCTAAAAGGGGGGTCTGCCTTGTATTTGAAGTCAGCTTACATGCATGTGGGCTTCCCTCGTGACTCAGACAGTGAAGAATCTGCTTGTAGTTCGTTTGATCCCTGGATTGGGAAGGTCCCCTGGAGAAGGAAATGGCTACCCACTCCAGTATTCTTGCCTGGAAAATTCCATGGACAGAGACTGACTGGCTATAGTACATAGGGTTGCAAAAAGTCAGACACGACTGAGCAACTAACACTTTAACTTTTTTCACTTACATGCATTTATATAGAATACTTTAAATTTAGATATTTTTATCTTATTTTGTAAAACAGTATATGTAAGATAAGCAGGGCATAGCTTGAGCAGAGGTATGGAGGTAAGCAACTTAAACTGTATCTTGGAAATGACACTTGGGACATGTGTGCCCCAGGTGGGGTATGATAAAATTTGGGCTAGATTGTAAGGCATTTTTTCCCTCTGCTTTCATGCCTGTATTCATGAAGCTCTTTTTGTGTGAAATTTTCTTTAACTTCCTACCTTCACCAATCAAAATCCTATATATTCTTCAAATTCTCACTCAAATGCTGGTACTTCTGAAGTTTTCTGAAACCCCAGCTTGAAATGTATCTGTCCTAATTTATACGTCTAAGTTCTTAGTTTATGCCCTTAGAGTATACTCTATAATTGTTATACACTGCTTTGTTCTGAGTGAATCACCAAAATTCCTCTGGTGAACTTACAGGCAATTTAACTTAGGAGTGTTTTGATTGGCGATTTGGTATCAAATGAGATTGAACATCTTGCCATTATTAACGAATTGGAATGATTTTGAGGGAGATGTATTAGGAATGCTATATGGATATCAAAGTTGAAGAAACTATTGAGTTTGAAGATGAGACCACATTGGAAGCTCCTGTAATATTTTTAATAGTCTAGTGACTAAACAGGAGCAGGGAGGAGAAGGGAACCACATTTAAAAGTCCTGTTGTGTGCTAGGCCTTAAACTAGGTGTTTTATATATGTAACCTTATTTACTTAAATCCTCCCTTTCATAACAATAATGTCTAACTGGTTATATTTTTTTTGTTGTTTTCTTTTATTGGTTACACTCGCTAATGTGAAATGACCATTGAGATGGCAGGTATGTGAATATTTTTCAGAGCCATGAAGTTTATTTGTTCTTTTCCCTTGTGGGTCTTAGAAATAATTTTAAAGACAAATGAAAATAAACAATCTTTCTAGTCATTTGTTATTTGGTGTCATGTTCCAATCCAGTTGGCACACTTTTCCCTTAATGTTTACAGTGAGAACACTGGACTAGTTATCTACAAGCTCCCCTTCAGCTCTAATAGTATGTATCATTGTCGGGTATGTAGCTAACTTAAACTTTTGCTCCTAATTCTCTACTCGCTATTGTAAACAGAATAGATAATCTATAGATTGTATTGGGCAACTCTTTCAGCTCCATGTAACTAGAGTTGTCAGATACATATACATTATACCAAGTTAAATATGAATTTCAGACAAACAACAGGTAGTTTGTTAATCATCATGCGATATTTGAGACATAACCTAGTCTCAAAGTTAGTTGTTTATCAAATTCAAATTTGTTGTTCTTATTGCTTAGTTGCTAAGTTGTGTCTGACTCTTTTGTAATCCCACAGACTGTAGCCAGGCTCCTCTGTCCATGAGATTTCCCAGGCAAGAATGGAGTGGGTTGCTGTTTCCTTCTTCAGGGGATCTTCCCAACCCAGGAATTAAACTTGTAAAGATGTTAAGAAGATTGTCAAGCAAACTCTTTAGTCCTCAGGGAAGAGAAATGAGAGAGATTATGGCATTAGTGGGTTGAACTGATTGAATTTTAAAGTCACTTCTAGATCTAAATGCCGTCATAAAAAACTTTGAAATACTCAATTAAAAAAATCTGGTGCTAGTGGGATCATATGGCATTGTGTAACTCTCAGTCATGACCTTTTAAAAGCCTCGTAATTATGTTGTAACAAGCCTTTAAAGATCTTAGAACAATTCAGTTCAGTCACTCAGTCACGTCCAACTCTTTGCAACCCCGTGGACTGCAGCTTGCCAGGCCTCCCTGTCCGTCACCAACTCCCAGAGTTTACTCACTCACGTCCATTGAGTCGGTGATGTCTTCCAACCATCTCATCCTCTGTCATCCCCTTCTCCTCCTGCCTTCAATCTTTCCCAGCATCAGGGTCTTTTTAGAAGAGTCAGCTCTTTGCATCAGGTGGCCAAAGTATTGGAGTTTCAGCTTCAACATCAGTTCTTCCAATGAACACCCAGGACTGATCTCCTTTAGGATGGACTGGTTGGATCTCCTTGCAGTCTAAGGGACTCTCAAGAGTCTTCTCCAGCACCGCAGTTCAAAAGCATCAATTCTTCGGTGCTCAGCTTCTTTATAGTCCAACTGTCACATCCATACATGACCACTGCAGAGACCATAGCCTTGACTGGACGGACCTTTGTTGGAACAGTCCAAGGGAGATTCAAATAATTAGATTAGAACTACATTCTCTGCAGTAGTAGATAAATTAGCTATCTTTAACATTGTGGGTTTTTTTTTTCTTTTGGTTGCAAATAACAGAAACCTACTTTGCCTTATTTAAGTATAAGAGGAAGTATATTTGAACACTCAGACTTTGGAAAGGGTGTTTATTTTAATGGCAAGA
The DNA here is from genome assembly GCF_049115385.1 of Moschus berezovskii. Taxonomy (NCBI): domain Eukaryota; kingdom Metazoa; phylum Chordata; class Mammalia; order Artiodactyla; family Moschidae; genus Moschus; species Moschus berezovskii. The sequence continues at coordinate 31,512,925 of NC_142476.1, read as the reverse complement.
GTTCAGCTACTTCTGAATTTTTCAGTTAATAAGGTTTCCAGTCAAACTTTCTAAGCTCGTAAGTTTCAGGTCTATGAGTGAGAGAATTGAAGTCTGTTCAGAAGGGCAGGGCCATATCGCACCACCCTACCCTAGACTTGGGGTGCCTGTTCTCATGTTTGAGGACAATTTCCAGAGGAAATTGGGTATATTGAGAAGAGAAAAGAAGATATCTTTACTATCGATATTTGTGTAACTTTTATCAATGTACATGATTTTATAGGGGAAATGTTAGGTCTAATGTGAAAATTGGAAGGAATGAAAACTTACTATTTCTACTTCTTAAAAATTTGCATTTATGTTTTGCTTGTTTCTTGTATACCATTTCTAGACTTGTTTCTCACATCAGTATCTAGTGCAGCTGCCTGACCGTTAAAGGAGCAATCCATAATGAATATGACTGAAATGGAATGTCTACAGATGAGCACTCCTCTTCACATTTTGATTTCTTTGAGTAAACTAAAGAAGTTTTTGGATAGTCCCAGTTTATTGATTTGTTGGCAGACTGCTAGAAAGACAGGTCTGAGTGTTTTCTGCCTAGAAATTCATTGATCATTTGTATAAGTTGAGGTTAGCTTGTATTGTAAGAGTAACACAGGATGGACCCAAATAATTGTGACTTAAGCAAGATAGAAGTACATTTTCCTCTCATGGGAATGATCTGGAGGTGAGAGGTCCACAGCTGGTGTAGTAACTCTGGTTCCTTCCTCCTCCCTGCCTCACCATCTGTAGGCCATGACCCATTTTCTCATTGTCCAAGTGTCTCTGGCCATTTCATCTGAGATTCAAAGAACAGAATTGACGTAGGGAAAGAAACAGGGCAAGGAACAGGTACCAGCTGTCTTTTAAGGAAGTTTTCTGGAGGTTTGGTCAAACCAATTTTGCTTGTATCTTATTGGCAAGAACTTAGTCTTCTGGCCACACCAAGGTGCAAAGGGAGACTGGGAAATTTATTTATTCTGGGATTTAAGTGCCCAGGTAGCAAATTAAGGGTCCTGATACTAAGGAACGGGGTGGGAAATGATAGGTTGACTGGTAACAGTCACTGCAACAACTGTCTATTGTAGTCTGGTCTTCTGATCATTTCCTACCTTCTTCTGGCTGTGTAAGTGTGACTACATTCTTCTTTTATTTAAATACATAAATGTGTTTGTCTTTAGTCTACTTGGAACCTTGAGAAAGTTCATTGTTCTTTATGATTTCATCACTTATTTACAAAATGAAGAAATGTCCCTCCCATATTCTGCCTTTGGGAGTGTTCAGCAATTTAGTTCTGTGAACAACACTTACTTGGTCCCTTGGTCTGTCAGGTACTACGTTAGGAGCTGAGATTTTGGAGAAGTCATTTCTCATGCTAGCTGATAATACTACATATAAAATGAATAAGCAAGAGGAGCAACAACTGAATTAAAAGTGTTCATTGAAAACTATAAAGTGATGTTACTGTTAGTTGGTATTTGTGATAAGAAATTATGTGATTTTAAAGCTCTATTGAAAAGATTACAGGTGATGGTTACTCTGTAGTTAAGGAGAATCGAAAATATAAAAATTAGTAATGTTCTGCATATCACTGATTGAGGTACTTTCTTTTCGAATATTTGTTTTCTTTTTTAGTGCCAAACAAAAGTCAGTGGTGTATTAGATTAAGTACTTTCTTCCAAAAGAAAAAAAAAGCACGAGGTTTAACAGATTTTGTTTTAATGTTGTGATACCATATCACAACAGGATTGTTTTAAGAACAGGAGGGATATATTTTCTTAATGTAGGTTTTTTTCTGATTGTAGAAGTAGTATAGGCTCAACGTAGAAAATTTACACTAGACAAAGTATAAAAAGGAAACACAACCCATATACCCATCACTTGGAAATAATATTTTGGTTTATTTCCTCCCAATAATTTGTTTTCCTTCTTGTATCATACATGCAGATCCAAGTAGACACATGTAGGCATTTGTGTCATTGATACACTGGCAAAATCAGCATCAATTTATATAATCAGTTTGTGTATTTTTCTTAACATCATTTTGTGGGCTTTTTTTTGTGTGTTAAAGTATTCTTTGAAAATGTGATTAAAAAAAATGATTTCATGATAGTCATTTGTATGAATACATCATTTGTAACTACTGGGAATGTAGTTTTACTCCTTCCTGATTTTCTGGCATTTAATAATGGCCAATGAAGTGAAGGAGGTAGGCAATGATGATGAGAAGCAGTAAAGCATACCATTTGGATAGTTAAGATGAGGGAGCTTCCTAAGTAGATAAAGGTTAAAAAGTGTGTTTTAGGTCAGTTTAGGCTGATAACAATGTGATATCAAGAATATTAGAGTCTAACCTAAGTTGGGAGATAACCCAGGATGAATTTCATTTTAAACAAAAAGGGATTAAAATTCAGAGCTCTGATTTCATTAGTTCCTGGTTTATCTTGAACTTTGGCTTCCTTATTAAGGACTGTGTAATAGTTATACTCAAGACTTTTTTTTTTTCCTTTGGAGGAGGAATTTATTACAATGCACTACTTAGGACTGTAAACTTCTGCTAAACAACACCTTTTTACTATATTACCTGCCATTTTCAGGCTACATGTACATACATCATTGACTTTTTAGGTTTTACTTTTTTTGCTTCCGTTAATCATATAGAAAATATTTTATATAAAGTATGATGGAAAGCAATATAATGTAATGTGAACTTAGGTCGTAGACTGGAGTTCCAATCCTAGTTCTGTAGCCTACAAGTGGTGACCTTGGGGAAGTCACATCACTTGACTTGTTCAAGCATAGATCTCTCATGTGTAAAATAGGCATTCTGTTACATACTTCAGAGATTGTTTTAAGGCTAGAAATAATACATAAAAGCCCCTTAGAAAGTATCTAGCATAAAGCAGTAATTTAATTAATAACAGTCATTGCAGACAATAATAATCATAGTGATTTTTACTCCCTTCCACTTTATAGTTTCCACAAAGAAGTCAGGGCTATGTATTTTTTTTTTTTTAGTATCTACTTTCTGCTTTATATTAATAATAGACATTGAATAAAGTGAGCAGTTGTATGAGTAGGAGTTTTGGTGGCAGGAGTTGATTTCAAAAACTGTTAGGAAATATGTTTATCACCTATTGTCTTGGCAGTTGCTTGCTAAGAGCTGGCTATACAGTGGTTAACAAATAGACGTAGTTTTAAAGCCAAGTGGGGAAGGCAGACATTAAGACACCAAAAAAGAACTATATAGCATTTCAGATTGTATTAAGTGCAGTGATGGAAAAGAATAAGATGCAGTAACTTTAGAGTGAATTGTCAGGGGAGACCTCTCTTGGAGAGTCAATTTAAACACTGTATTAACCTATTCTATTGTGTTACTGGCTTTGCCTGAAACGGTCAGGTTTCTGGTTCCATGCCACTGTGAGGTTAAAAGATTCTCTGTGCAAAGCCAGTCAGTGAATCAGAGAAAGAAGTAATTCATGAACTAGTGATATGACCTTATGGAGTCAGAGTATAATTTATTTTTAAGTTTCTTTTTTACTAACTAAGTTATCATTTTATTAGAAAAGGATAATAACTCAGGAACAGCCAGGTGGAAGAGATGCACAGGGCAAATATGGGGAAAGGACACAGAGCTTCCATGCCCTCTGAGAGTGCCATCCTCCCGGCATTTTCATATGTTCACCAGCCCAGAAGCTCAGTAACACAATATTTTGTGCTCTGTGCTCAGAGTATATATTTTTACTTGGTGTTTCTTTCTCTCAGCCTGCTTTTTTTTTTCATGCCTCTGTAAGCGTTACTTTATCCAAAAACAACCCTACTCTTTTTCTCATTTTAAGATTCAGTCCAAAGTAACCTCTGTTTGGAAGGCTTTTTATTGTAGAGACGTTCTCTTTCTAAAGTGTAAATCTGAATATGTTTGTAAACCTTGTGCTTATTAAAACATCATGGTTTCTAGTTATCCTTAGGATAAAATGAAAAATCCTTAAAATGAGTGAATTCTCTGGCAGTCCAGTGGTTAGCACCTCTCACTTTCACTCCTGAGGGTGCAGGTTTGATCTCTGGTTGGGGAACTAAGATACTACAAGCCTCGTGGTGTGGCCAAAAATAAAATCTTAAAATGGCTTAAAGGTCTGTCATGAACGAGACCCTGTTTGCTCCTCCAGCTCCATCTCTGATCACTAGTGCATATCTTAACTCTGTTCTAACAATAGGATCTTTGTTTCATGGTGGTGGTTCTGGATTCTTAAAATCTTCGAGGTTGTCTTCATCAGCTGCTTGTTTTGAAAAATGAGGTTCTTTGATAGATTAGAAAAGCAAGGTGCTTAGATAGTTTCTAGTTAATGGTCTGCCTCCTTCTATCATCCTCTGTCCATCTGTTGTGCTGGGACAATCATAGTCCATGGCTGGCTGAAATGAGTGTTAATAGGGATGAGATTGAGAAGATAAACAAATTAGAAAGCCTATAACCTTCAGTCTCCTTTTCAGATTATTGATAGATATTTTTAGACAGATTTATTGTGGTCACGTTTTGAAGTTCCTGTTAAAACCAATTTCGTGTAATAGAAGAACTCAGAAGAAGGCTGAAGTGAAACACCCCTTGTACTATGTTTTTCTGTATTCCCTCTTACAAAAAGAATGACAGTAATAAGCAGTCACTTTATTTTTCATCATACTTGGATATGTGAAAGAAGGAGGCTAAAGAAACTTAATCGTGTACACAGTAGAGTTCTTCCTTATGTCCCAGTGGTAGCAGCTTCTATCAACTTTCATTCCACAGAGAAAGAGGACAAAGGCATTGTTGATGAAAAAAATTAGAAAGTCCTTTTAAAAAAGAAATGAAAATTTTTATTCGCGCCAAATTGAGGATTATAACCTGGGAACAGCCTCTCAGAAAGCTCTAAGAACCATTCCATTCATGAGAGGTCATAGATAGTTACATTTTGAGTCAGAGGCTATACATTAAATGACATTATTGACAGCTTACACAATCTCCATGGAAACTATGGGTCATTGGGGCCTTTTACAAGATTAAGAGGGAAGGTTATCTCTGAAGGAGTTGGGACCCTTGAAGAGATTAGGAAGGTATGTTATCTCATAAGGAGGTCAATTAATGCAGGTGCATAAAGTATGCTAAAGGGGAAGGAGGAGGTTTGGACAGGCAGAGAAAAAATTTGTTTGATCTGTCTTGTCTTGCCATAAAACATACATTTTATGTCATCAGCATTAAGAAATGCCTTTCTTTATCAAACCCAAGTTTGTGTGCCCGGTACACTATGAAACCAAACAAACTGAAATGTCAGAGTTTAGAGCAGAGAAAGGTTTATTGCAAGGACCAAGCAAGTGTTACTCAAAAAACTGGGTTCACTCCCTGGTGGGTGTTTGTTGAACCAAAAGACGCAACCCGGGCAAAGAACGGGAGAGTGATTTATTACTTGGAAAACTCTGGGGGTCTTTTCCAAAACAGTGTCTTCCAACAGTGAAATTTGAAAGTCTTATCCTAAGGGTACATGCGCGCTCATGAAGGAGCTTGAGCTGAAGAAAATTCAGCATAAACTGGGCCAGAGGTCAACAGAAGTTTTAGTTGATTGGAGGTCACCATCATTATTCTAGCTTCCACCTTGGTGAGGACCTTAGTTCCTGCTGAACTGGAAGATTGATTGTGTATCCCTTGAGGAACTAGGATTGATTAATTGCTGAACTATTGTTTTCTGACTCTTTTTCCTTTGTTTCATGCATTCCCTTACTTCCCTTAAGATCTTTAATTACTGAGACCTGTCCAAAGGCAACCATTGTGACCAGACTTAGGTCACAAAATTCCTTAAGGCCAAAAATGGCTTCTCTTTTGTCAAGAAAACCATGTCTAGTTTTCTTTCTCTGGGGATTCTCTATCATACCTGCCTGCACAAGGAGAATGTGTGGCTCATGCTCAAAAGACCTGAACTCCTGGTGGTTTTCAGGGAAGAATTTTTAAAGGCAACTTTTGGGGTGACAGGGCAGCATTTGGGGAGATAACTATAGAGTGTGTATCTTTCTTCTGATTGGTTGGTCAAGAGGTAACAGGGTGATATTCTAGGAATCTCAAAATCAGCAACCTTCTGGTTGGACCAGTCTGTGGTGTGAGCCTGAAGTTACCATCTTCCACCTGGAATTGTTCCTGAAGAACAATTTGAAGATATGTATCAGTTACTTAAGTCTTGAAAAGTAGTAGAAGTGTTAGTCATTCAGTTATGTCTGACTCTTTGTGACCCCACAGACTGTACTCTCTCCAGGCTCCTTTGTCCATGGAATTCTTTAGCCAAGAATACTGAAGGGGGTAGCCATTCCCTTCTCTGAGGGATCTCTGCGACCCAGGGATCAAACCTAGGTCTTCCACATTGCAGGCAGATTGTTTACCATCTGAGCTATTATATTACTCCTCAGTATATTGGCAAGCCACTCCAGTACTCTTGCCTAGAAAATCCCATGGATGGAGGAGCCTGGTAGGCTGCAGTCCGTGGGGTCGCTAGGGGTCGGACACGACTGAGCGACTTCACTTTCACTTTTCACTTTCACACATTGGAGAAGGAAATTGCAACCCACTCTGGTGTTCTTGCCTGGAGAATCCCAGGGACGGGGGAGCCTGGTGGGCTTCCCTCTATGGGGTCACACAGAGTCGGACACGACTGAAGTGACTTAGCAGCAGCAGCAGCAGCATATCCCTTGGGGAGGAACCAGGCTTCTGTTTTACTGTTGAACTATGTATCAGTTCAGTTCAGTCGCTCAGTCGTGTCCGACTCTCCGCGACCCCATGAATCACAGCACGCCAGGCCTCCCTGTCCATCACCAACCCCCAGAGTTCACTCAAACTCATGTCCACAGAGTTGGTGATGCCATCCAGCCATCTCATTCTCGGTCATCCCCTTCTCCTCCCACCCCCAACATTTCCCAGCATCAGAGTCTTTTCCAGTGAGTCAACTCGTCGCATGAGGTGGCCAAAGTATTGCAGTTTCAGCTTTAGCATCAGTCCTTCCAACAAACACCCAGGATCGATCTCCCTTAGAATGGACTAGTTGGATCTCCTTGCGGTACAAGGGACTCTCAAGAGTCTTCTCCAGCACCACAGTTCAAAAGCATCAATTCTTCGGCGATCAGCTTTCTTCACAGTCCAACTCTCACATCCATACATGACCACGGGAAAAACCATAGGCTTGACTAGACAGACCTTTGTTGGCAAAGTAATGTCTCTGCTTTTTAATATATTATCAAGGTTGGTCGTAACTTTCCTTCCAAGGAGTAATCGTCTTTTAATTTCATGGCTGCAATCAGCATCTTCAGTGATTTTGGAGCCCAAAAAAATAAAGTCTGACACTGTGTCCACTGTTTTTCATCTATTTCCCATGAAGTGATGGGACCAGATGCTATGATCTTTGTTTTCTGAATGTTGAGCTTCAAGTGGGCCTTAGAAAGCATCACTATGAACAAAGCTAGTGGTGGTGATGGAATTCCAGTTGCGCTATTTCAAATCTTGAAAGATGATGCCATGAAAGTGCTGCACTCAATATGCCAGCAAATTTGGAAAACTCCAGTGGCCACAGGACTGGAAAAGGTCAGTCTTCATTCCAATCCCAAAGAAAGGCAATGCCAAAGAATGCTCAAACTACCGCACCATTGCACTCATCTCACACGCTAGTAAAGTGATGCTCAAAATTCTCCAAGCCAGGCTTCAGCAGTATGTGAACCGTTAACTCCCAGATGTTCAAGCAGGTTTTAGAAAAGGCAGAGGCACCAGACATCAAATTGCCAACATCCGCTGGATCATGGAGAAAGCAAGAGAGTTCCAGAAAAACATGTATTTCTGCTTCATTGACTATGCCAAAGCCTTTAACTGTGTAGATCACAATAAACTGTGGAACATTCTGAAAGAGATGGGAATCCCAGACCACCTGACCTGCCTCTTGAGAAACCTGTATGCAGGTCAGGAAGCAACAGTCAGAACTGTACATGGAACAACAGACTGGTTCCAAATAGGAAAAGGAGTGCGTCAAGGCTGTATATTGTCACCTTGCTTATTTAACTTATATGCAGAGTACATCATGAGGGACGCTGGGCTGGAAGAACTATGTATATTGACTGCTTTTTCTTTGTTTGTGCATTGTTGCTGTTGTTCAGTTGTGCCTGACTTTTTGCGACCCCTTGGATGGCAGCACTCCAGGCTTCCCTGTCCTCCACTATGTCCCAGAGCTTGCTCAAACTCATGTCCACTGAGTCGGTGATGCCATCCAACCATCTCATCCTCTGTCATCCCTTCTCCTCCTGCCTTCAGTCTTTCCCAGCATCAAGGTCTTTTCTAATGAGTTGGCTCTTTGCATCAGGTGGCCAAAGTATTGAAGTTTCAGCATCAGTCCTAATGAATATTCAGGGTTGATGTCCTTTAGAATTGACTGGTTTGATCTCTTTGCAGTCCAAGGCATTCTCAAGAGTCTTCTCCAACACCAAGTTCAAAAGCACCAATTCTTTGACGTGTAGCTTTCTTTATGGTCCAACTCTCACATCCATACATGACTACTGGAAAAACCGTAGTTTGACTATACAGACCTTTGTTGGCAAAATAATGTCTCTGCTTTTTAATATGCTGTCCAGGTTGATCATAGCTTTTCTTCCAAGGAGCAAACATCTTTTAATTTGTGTGTTTCTGCATTAGTAACATCTAAATAGTATGAATCCATACTTTGGAATGCAGGGAAGGTTTAGGAGGCTCAAACCTTTTTCCTGCAGACAAGAAATAGGGAACACAGAATGGCTTTTATACCTGGAAGGGCCCCACAGGGTCCTGCTCAGTTTCACTTCCACTGAAAGAGTAACTCAAAGTGTAAAAGTGAGTTAAGTTTGTTTCAGGAACCCTATTGAGGGACCCTAAAGCCCAGGAAATGGTCTCTCAGTGACTTTTAGGGGAGTGTTCAAAAGAACCAGGTGAGAAGTCAGGAGATCTGTATATATATATGTGATTTTTGCCTGGAAAAAAACATATCATCCAGCATAGAAAGATGACTGCCAATCAGCTTACTGTCTAGGAGTCTTTTTCTCCATTCTGAATTCCCCTGGGGGCAGCGGGGGGCTGTGGACAGGGTGACTGTACTGCCTGTGGCTTGATCCTTATAGAACTGGAACGGTGGGCAGCATTCTTTGTTTACCGTAGAAGTTTTGAAGTATGAGGGGAAAAGAAAGGTGATCGAGAATGGTCTGATTGCCGAGGAGGGTGAGGATAAGGAGATTGCTGTAGGCTTTGGAAATTGCAAGTTTTTTGGTATGTGTGACAACAGCTGATCTGTGGGCGAGATGTGACTAAGGCACAAGAAGAATTCATGCCTTGAGAAGCTGACTGAGTATGTTTAAGTTGAGTTGGGTAGATTAAGACCTGATTTCAGCAGCTTTTACTGATATCTTTGTAACACACATTATGTTCTCTCCCCTTCGCCCCACCCCCCATGCTTCTGGACTTACTTAACCCAGTACTTAGGGCTTCCCTGGTGGCTCAGAGGTTAAAGAGTCTGCCTCCAATGCGGGAGACCCGGGTTCGATCCCTGGGTCGGGAAGATCCCCTGGAGAAGGAAATGGTAACCCACTCCAGTATTCTTGCCTGGAGAATCCCATGGACGGAGAAGCCTGGTGGGCTACAGTTCACGGGGTCGCAAAGAGTCGGACACGACTGAGCGACTGAACAGAACAGAACAGAACGCAGTACTTAATTGAGAAGGGTGCTGATTCCAGGGTATGAAGATTCTAGTGAAAAGAAATGGCTTGGTTCCTCATTACCACACCTCAGGATTCCAGGCTTCTTTTTGTAATGCTGAGTAAGATTTCAGTGAACTGGTACGCTGCTGCTGCTGCTGCTGAGTCACTTCAGTCGTGTCCGACTCTGTGTGACCCCATAGACGGAAGCCCACCAGGCTCCCCCGTCCCTGGGATTCTCCAGGCAAGAACACTGGAGTGGGTTGCTGTTTCCTTCTCCAATGTGTGAAAGTGAGAAGGGAAAGTGAAGTCGCTCAGTCGTGTCCAACCCTTAGCGACCCCACGGACTGCAGCCTACCAGGCTCCTCCATCCATGGGATTTTCTAGGCAAGAGTACTGGAGTGGCTTGCCATTGCCTTCTATAGGGGGTAAAGTGTTAAGACCTTAAATGGTTTAGCCCCTCTCCTGCCACCCTCCCCTTCTTTTCTGACCTCAACTCCTACCACTCTTTTTGCTTCAACTGTGATGTCCTATTTCCTTGCTATCTCTCAAACATGTCAAGGGTGTTTCTGCCTCAGGCCTTTTTACATGTATGCCTTTTGCTTTCTGGTACTTTCCCCACATATAAATCAACTAACTTGTGCTTTTACCTTCTCCAGATCTTCTCAAATGTAATCTTAATCTTTGAGGCTTTCCCTGACCTCTCTATGAAAAATAACACCCTCTTTCCCCGAGTCCCTCCTTATTTCTTGCCTTAACACCATCTGGCATACTGTATGTCCCGTTTACCCTCGTTGGAATTTTACGTTCCTGAGGACAGGGACTAGGTTTTGTTCATTATCGTATCTCACCAGTGCTACAGGCAGTTCCACAGCAGTGCCCAGAACTGTACCTAGCACTGAGTGGAATGAATGAATTCTTTCCTTTCTTCTCTTTCAGTGTAAAAAACCCTTGATTTATTAAGCGGTTCAGTTCTTTTCAGTTCAGTTCAGTAGCTCAGTCGTGTCCGACTCTTTGCAACCCCATGAATCACAGCACGCCAGGCCTCCCTGTCCATCACCAACTCCCGGAGTTCACTCAAACTCATGTCCATCGAGTCAGTGATGCCATCCAGCCATCTCATTCTCTGTCGTCCCCGTCTCCTCCTACCCCCAATTCTTTGTAGCATCAGACTGTTTTCCAATGAGTCAACTCGACGCACAAGGTGGCCAAAGTATTGGAGTTTCAGCTTCAGTATCAGTCCTTCCAGTGAACACCCAGGACTGATCTCCTTTAGGATGGACTGGTTGGATCTCCTTGCAGTACAAGGGACTCTCAAGAGTCTTCTCCAGCACCACAGTTCAAAAGCATCAATTCTTCGGTGATCAGCTTTCTTCACAGTCCAACTCTCACATCCATACATGACCACGGGAAAAACCATAGGCTTGACTAGACAGACCTTTGTTGGCAAAGTAATGTCTCTGCTTTTTAATATCCTATCTAGGTTGGTCATAACTTTCCTTCTAAGGAGTAAGCGTCTTTTAATTTCCTGGCTGTAGTCAGCATTTTTTTGGAGCCCAAAAAAATAAAGTCTGACACTGTTTCTTTTAGGTTAGTGCAAAAGCATTAATAGAGTTTAATGAGAAAAGAACCTTTTTTTTTTCAAGTGCTACTTTTTTGGGTGTTTTGTTTTTGGTTGGGGAAGCATCATACCTATTGAAAAATTTCAGAATGAAGAGGGGCATGTAATTGAAATGAAACAAGCAAAAGAAACTAAAAATACTATTTGAATAACCTTAATGTGAACAAGTAATTTTATAAAACTCTTTATTTCTTCCAGGGGACATAGGTTCTCTATGTTTTGTCCTTAAAACTGTAGTAGGAAGGAGAACCCTTTCTAGGGCCCGAGAGTGGGCCCTTGTCTAACACTGGGAGGTGAATTGTCAGAAGACACACGTGCTGACAAAGCAAAAGCCTTTATTGGGAAGGAGCACCCGGGTGGAGAGCAGGAGAGTGAGGGAACCCAGGAGGGTTGCCTGCCGTGTGGCTCACAGTCTCAGGTTTTATGGGGGTGGGATTGGTTTCCAGGTTGTCTCTGACTTAGGGTCCTTCCTGGTGGTACATGTAACACTCAACCAAGATGGATTTGAGTGGGCATTCTGGGAGGTTGGTAGGACATATGGACTGGCATCTCCTTTCTCTTTGTGACCTTTCCTGAATTCTTCTGTTTGGTAGTATTAGATTGGTGCAGAAGTAATTGTGGTTTTGCATTGTTGAACTTTGCCTTTTCATATTGGAATACATTCTTAAGTAAATGTGGTTGTGTTATACATCATTTTAATGCACATTTCTCACTTTTTTTTAAACTAATGACTTATTAGTTGCTGTGTATTTTATATTTATTTTAGACTAGGAAATGATGTTAGACAAGAAGCAAATTCAGGCGATTTTGTTACTTGAGTTCAGAATGGGTCATAAGAAGCAGAGACAACTCACAATATCAACAACACATTTAGCCCAGGAACTGCTAACGAATGTACAGTGCAGTGGTGGTTCAAGAAGTTTTGCAAAGGAGTTGAGAGCCTTGAAGATGATGATTGCAGTGGCTGGCCATTGGAAATTGAAAATGACCAATTGAGAGCCGTCATCGAAGCTGACCCTCTTAAAACTGCACAACAAGTTGCCAGAGAACTCAACGTCACCCTCAACCATTCTCTGGTTATTCCGCATTTGAAGCAAATTGGAGAGATGTGGAAAAGCTCGATAAGTTTTTGCCTAATGAGCTGACCACAAATGAAAAATATCATTGTTTTAAAGTTCCATTTTTTCTTATTCTGTGCAGCAACAACAAACCATCTCTTGATTGGATTGTGATGTGGGACAAAAAGTGAATTTTATATGACAGCCAACAATGATGGCTCAGGGATTGGCCCGAAAGAAGCTTCCAAGCACTTCCCAAAGCCAAACTTGCACCAGAAAAGGTCATGGTCACTGTTTGGTGGTCTGCTGCTGGTCTGATCCACTGAAGCTTTCTGAATTCTAGCAAAACCATTACATCTGACAAATATGCTCAGCAGATCAATGAAATGCACCAAAAACTGCAATGCCTCCTGCCAGCATTGGTCAACAGAAAGGGCCCAATTCTTCTCCATGGCAATGCCCAACTGCATGTCACACAACCAACACTTCAAAAGTTGAACTAATTGGGCTACAAAGTTTTATCTCATCCACCATATTCACCTGACCTCTTCCCAACCAACTACCACTTCTTCAAGCATTTGGACAACTTTTTGCAGGAAAAATACTTCTGCAACCAGCAGGAGACAGAAAATGCTTTCCAAGAGTTCATCGAATCCCGAAGCACAGATTTTTATGCTATAGGAATAAACAAACTTTTCTCATTGGCGAAAATGTGTTGATTGTAATGGTTCTTATTTTGATAATAAAGATGTGATTGAGCCTAGTTATAATGATTTAAAAGTCATGGTCCAAAGCCACAATTACTTTTGCACTAACCTAATAGCTTGTCAGTTCCACGTTCCTTACCAGGATCTCCTGTTGTTAAGATAACTCATGCAAGTGACCACTATCTTGCCTGGCCCAGGTGGGCAGTTTCAGTCAGTATTTCCCCTAACAAAACCAACCAACATCATTCACATTTCCTGTTTTGTCTGATGCTTTCCCCTCTCTGTTTTTCATCATCTTGTTTCCTTCACTCACTGTCCAGTTACTCCTAAGTCCTACTTACTGGGGTCTTTGAAGGTTTCAGTTTAACATTCTGCTGAGAAAAGGCATTACCAGTCATCTCTGCTCTGCTTTCTTTGCTAAAGTTTTAGATGTTCTTTGAATCTTTTCACTAATGGTTATGTTGCTCAAGTGACAGGTAGTCTACTGTGTATCCCTCATATGTGTATATCTCATATTTTCCATCTCCATCAGCTGTTATTACTGAGCAAAGTTTGTGTGCTTGATGCACAGTGAGGCCAGATAAACTGAAACATTAGAGTCTGAAGCAGAAAAAGATTTATTGCAGAGCCGTACAAGGAGAACATGTGGCTTGTGCTCAAAAATCCCAAACTTTGTGATGGTTTGTGATAAGTTTTCATAGGTGGCTCAAATGGTAAACTGACTGTCTGCAATGCAGGAGACCTGAGTTCGATCCCTGGGTGGGGAAGACCCCCTAGAGAAGGAAATGGCAACCCACTCCAGTACTCTCACCTGGAAAATTCCATGGATGGAGGAGCCTGGTAGGCTAGAATCCATGGGGTAGCAAAGAGTCAGACACGACTGAGCGACTTCACTTTCTCACGGCTTGTGGGATCTTAGTTCCCTGACCAAGAATGACCAGGAATTGAACCCATGCCCCTTGCGGTGGAAGCGGAGTCTTAACCTCTGGACTGCCAGGGAAGTCCCTGCACTGTTGTTTCTTCAGTGCTCCTCCCTTGTTTTTGCATTCCATTCCTTGGATGATTCGCCACTGTTTGAACCTTTGTAAGGAAGGTCAAGGGGGCTGAATGAAGCCTATTTCTGCAAACAAGAAACTAGGACACAGAGAGACTTTTGTGCCCAGGAGCCCCATAGGATCCTGCTCAGTTTCACTGTCCTGAGGGCTGGGGTTTCAGTGTATTCTCACTGCCCAAGACCTCTCCCACCTCCCCCTGGCCCAAACATTTGAGAACTCTGGGAGAAAATAGTTTGAAAAGCTTTCACGCAGTTTCATTATATTTAAGGCTTTGCTTTTAAAGGACTTGGTCAAACTGTTAAGAGTCCAGGACCTTCCTGATCCAGTGGTTAAGAATCCACCCTGCAGTGCAGGGGACGTGGGTTTGATCCCTGGTTGGGGAACTAAGATCCCACATGCCACGGAGCAACTAAGCCAGTGCTCCTCAACTACTAGTTGAGCCCGCGTGCCACAACTAGATAGTCCATGTGCCACAACGATAGATCCTGCACAACGTAAGGAAGAAGATCCCATGTGCTGCAACTGGGATCCTGTGCAGCCAAATGAATATTAAAACCAAATCAAACAAAACAATCCAGAAAGCAAAAACAGAATCCAGAAAAAAGGCTACTTCAGATATTTTAGGTTCAACCTAACTAATATAATTAGAAGGGAGAGCATTTTTTTTTCTTGGAGAAATTAGTAAGTAATACTTTGTTTTTCTTTGTATAGATGAGTCCTGCCAGTTTAAAAATACCACAGTTTACAATTTGAACATCCACAGTAGGTGGCCTGTTGTAATTTGAAGAAATTTTTTTGGCCAATGCTTTTTGAAAACTCTGAATTTGTAAGTTTTGAAGTGTTAAAATGTATAACAATTCTGTTATAAATGTATGTGTTATAGAGTAGATAAATACATAGCTATGGAGGTAGGAATAAATATTGTATAACTGTTGGTATCATACAGTAATGACATGACTTATAAACACTGGGTACTTGGTGCTGAAGGGGTTGCTAAAATTGTATAATGGTGACATAATACTGATTTTTTACTTTGTTTTCCATATACAAATTTGAAGAGAAGAAAATAGTGTTATTTTTAGCATTTCTATCATTTTGTTTTTATATGTCATTCAGAGGAGTTCATTTAGTAGACATAAATCATCATGTTGAATTTTCAGTAGCAGTTTCTGAAACTACAGGTCAGATGTATATAGAAATCACTTTTCTGTTTTTACTCCTGTGAATTCATTTATTCTTTTCATCAGCTCTGTTTAAGAGTACCCTTTAGGGAACCAGGTTGGAGAACTAAGATCCCACATCCCGTCCCGTACAGCCAAAAAAAAAACCAACCAGAGAACCTTTAAAAAATGTTAACAACTCATAACTGGTTAGTTCTTAATGGTTTTCTTTGTCTTAAAATTCTAGGAATTGAAACCCTTTTTTATGAAGGAAGTTGGCAGTCACTTTGACGATTTTGTGACCAATCTCATTGAAAAATCCGCATCATTAGACAACGGTGGTTGTGCTCTCACATCCTTTTCTGTTTTTGAAGGAGATAACAACCACAGAGCTAAGTGAGTACAAATCATAGTTTCTTTTAATGCACACATACAGTCTTGTGCAGTTAAGTGGGTAAAATGCCTGGGTTCACACCCTAGCATCACCTTTTATTAGCTGTCTATTGCTGTTTTAACCTCTTGAAGGGTGGGTTTCTTCATCTTACTATGTGGATTATAACAAACACGCATACCTCACTTAAGACTATGATGACTCATAAAATAATGTGGCCAGCGCTTGTTGAAATCTTTACCTTTAAACGAAACAGTGACCATATGAGGCAGATACTATAATTGTCTGCATATTACAAATTTGGGAAACTGAAGCACAGAGCAGTTGAATGTCCAAGATAACACAGTGGGAATTTGAACCCAGAGTCTGTCTCCAGCATCAGTGCTCTTCCCTATATCATTATCCTGCCTCCCTATTGTACTCTGTACAGTACTTGTAATAAAGTACAATGCAAGTAGTTATTCTTATTGGTCAGTCATCCAGAGCCATAGAGGGAAGGGAGGGCTGTCAAAGGCCAGTGTGTCCTCATTTGCCATTTTGTGCTTTCCTTGGTTATATGCCTCTCTGGTCTCTGTCAGTCTGCTCTTCTGGAGAACAGTTTTGATCAGGAGAGTCGCCAGAAGTGCTAGCGGTACTACAAGAAGCCCTGAAGAAGATGATAGAGATAGATGTTAAAATGGGAGGTTTTAGTAACTGGAGGCACTTTTTTAGGTCATGAAGCTGTTGGGGATTGTTGGAAGATCTTAGGGGTTGTTGTTGTGAAAGTCATTTAATTGTGTCTGCCTCTTTGCGACCCTGTGGACTGTAGCCTGCCAGGCTCCTCTCCATGGGATTCTCCAGGCCAGAATACTGGAGTGGGTAGCCTTTCCCTTCTCCAGGGGATCTTCCCAACCCAGGGATCAAACCCTGGTCTCCCGCATTGTAGGTGGATTCTTTACCAGCTGAGCCACAAGGGACCAAAAATGTCAGTGCCGTTTTGCAGGAAAGATCAATAATAGTATGTGAACTGAGTAAAGTATGGCTGGAGTCTCGTCCTTAGGAATATTTAGGAGAAGGAGGAGTGGTTGTCAACCTGTCATTCCAGGAATGCATCTATCTCCATAGGGGCTGGCCAGGCATTTCCAGGAGGCTTAAGTGCTGCTCCGGTTAGGTTTGCCTAACATCTCTTCCTTCCTAATCAGATGTATCTGCACCTACCTCATAGCATTGTTCAGAAGGAGCAAATGAGTTAACATGCATAAAAGCCTAACACAGTACTTGGATCATAGTGAGAAGGCAGTTAATTAATATTACAAGCTATAGTTGGTAGTATTTATTCCTTCTCTTTATCCATAAGTTTAAATTTCTTGTAATACTTGAAGTACTCATATTTTATTTTAATTTTTGGTCTTCCCAGAGATCTGAGAGCACCTCCGGAACATGGAAAGATTTTTGTTATAAGGCGATCTGTCTTAGAGTAAGTATTTTTAGTTGTTTTGGTTATTTGTTTGAATTTTTAAAAATCAAGCTATTCTGATTGTTAGAATCACTGTGTAATCTATGAATGTTTGTTTGTTCTGTGTTCATATAATCCATTAGTTTTGATACTTCTTTTTGTACATTTGCCATCTCTTGCTCCTCCTTTGAATTTTTTGGTTCTGTGTCTGGTTTCAAAGGAGAAGTTGTATGTAAGAGTGGTTTTGGTCCTCTGATAAATTCCTTGAAGTTGTGCTTCAGAGAATTGGTTACCCAAGGAGCTGGAACAAAACTTTCCCAATTAGGTAAACCACTTTTGAGAGAGTATTGCTGCCTTCTTGATACATAAGGTTTTTTCATCTCTCTTTGGTTAGGCTTTGAGACTTGATAGTTTTCTCAAATTTACTTATTTTAGAATCCTAATTGTGCAGATTTTTTTCCCTTAATTAATTATTAATATTTTTTTATTTGGCTGTGCTGGGTCTCAGTTGAGGCACATGGAATCTTTAGTTGCAGCATACAAACTCTTAGCTGCGGCATGTGGGATCTAGTTGCCTGACCAGGGATCAAACCCAGGCCCCCTGCATTGGAACCTCGGAGTCTTAGCCACTGGACCACCACGGAAGCCTTCTTATTTTGTTTATTTTTAATTGAAGGATAATTACAATATTGTGTTAATTTCTGCCATGTATCAATATGGATCAGTCATAGCAGTTATGTAGAAAAATAGGCTATGTAGACTAATTGTGGCAACCTCATTGGTGAACTGAAAATTAAAAGTGCATTTTGAGTAGGTACTCTGTGAGTAGGTAATTATTATTCATTTCTTTATAAGAATACTGATATTCATTAGTAATATTTCGTGATTACTGTTGAGATGTTTCTGGAGCATGGATTAAGCATCTTCTGAACTACTTTGAAATAAAGTCTTTAATTATTGTTGTTTTAAAATATTGATTAATTTTATTTGAACTGTATTTACAGTGAGCTGTTTGAGGTGGACCACATCAGAACAATATATCACATGTTCATTGCCCTCCTCATTCTCTTCATTCTCAGCACGCTTGCAGTAGATTATATTGATGAAGGCAGGTAAGACAGCATACTTGTTTAGTGGATACATGGGGTGTTGAGAGTTTTGCCTGTATTTATGTTCTGGAAAAAAAAAAAAAAAGATTCAGTTAAATTGCTTCAGAAAATCCCAGAGCAGCTGGTTCAAGAGTGAGATTCCTATCTCTTGAAAAATACAACCAAAAAGAATATTAGAAGTTTTATTACTTTTAATTTTTTAAATGGTCTGTTTTAATAAACCATATTAGTTGTTTCTAGGTAATTTTCCTTTAGGAAAATTTGGAGAGAATTTTGTATATATAACATCAAGTTTTCTACTGTGGTGTGTGTTATATTTTGTTTCTAAAAATAGGGTCAGTTCAGTTCAGTTCAGTTCAGTCGCTCAGTCGTGTCCGACTCTCCGCGACCTCATGAATCACAGCACGCCAGGCCTCCCTGTCCATCACCAACTCCCGGAGTTCACTCAAACTCATGTCCACAGAGTCGGTGATGCCATCCAGCCATCTCATTCTTGGTCGTCCCCTTCTCCTCCTGCCCCTAACCTTTCCTAGCATCAGAGTCTTTTCCAGTGAGTCAACTCGTCGCATGAGGTGGCCAAAGTATTGCAGTTTCAGCTTTAGCATCAGTCCTTCCAATGAACACCCAGGATCGATCTCCTTTAGAATGGACTGGTTGGATCTCCTTGCAGTACAAGGGACTCTCAAGAGTCTTCTCCAACACCACAGTTCAAAAGCATCAATTCTTCGGCGATCAGCTTTCTTCATAGTCCAACTCTCACATCCACACATGACCACGGGAAAAAAAAAAAAATAGGGTAGCTTACTGGAATTTAATATTTTAAAAATGTGATATTTTAATGTAAAAATCAAATACCTAAAAACGACAGTGATAATCATACATTGAATTGTGTGCTTTATTAGCAAATTAAAATTTGAGATAATGATGAAATGTGTATTAGATTTTCAGATTGTACTATTTCTTTTTGAAAAACCATCATTTGTACATAACTGATTGCTGTTTGAACATTTCAGATACTAACTTTGCCATAGAATGTTTCAGAGTTTAAAATACATTAATGTGAGAATCTACTCTTTGGGAAATTCATAGTCTTAGTATATTAGATATCATATGTTCAAAGACCATATTACCCTATGACTTTTAGAAAATAAATTGTGATGTGGAGGCTTAGGAGCACGAATGTTATATCTGTGACTTCTGTTTATTAGTGTTGTTTCCTGAAGTTGAGGGTTTGGGGTCTGAAAGTTTTTAATTTTATGAATCAGTGTGTATTAAAAAATCCACTTCTGTGTTCTTTCTTTGTGTTTTTTCTCCCCAGGCTGGTGCTTGAGTTCAATCTCATGTCTTATGCTTTCGGGAAACTTACTATTGCTATGTGGACGTGGTTCACCATGTTCTTATGTGCACTTACCGTTCCTTACTTCCTGTTTCAACGCTGGGCCAGAGGCTATCACAGGACTTCTCATCCAGTGGTCTATTCTTTCGTATACTGCTTCCTTTTTGTGGTCTTCCAGACTGGAGTTCTAGGTTTAGGACCACTTTATGTTGTGTTGGCATATACACTACCACCAGCTTCCCGGTGCATTGTTATATTTGAACAGGTAAGATTTTGAGTGTGCCTAGTGCAATGAATAGCTTAGTTAATAATAATAATTTAGTTATTTATGTTATTAGTTGGATAAATTTTCATATCTGGTTCTTAAGGCTCTTAATTGTAAAATTAAAGTGTTAACTAGATCATTTTTTAAAATTCGTTCTATCTTCAGTGTTCTCTAATTTTTGATAATTGAAATTGAACTATTCTGGATGAATTCAAATTTAGTTCTTGAGCATTTTTTTGTAGAAGCCATCTAAATTAGAAAATATTTTTGTCATTAGACACTCTACTTTTAAAGTGTCAGATTGATTGTTTTGTCATATAACCATCTAAAAGACTTATTTTGCTTATATGCCCTTCAGAATTTTTTGACTTATATTGGCTATCTGTAATGTAACAATGGATTGGTTCAAAATGGGGGAAGGAGTACATCAAGGCTGTACATTGTCACCCTGCTTGTTTAGCTTATATGCAGAGTACATTATGCAAAATGCCAGGCTGGATGAATCACAAGTTAGAATCCAAATTGCTGGGAAAAATAACAATAACTTCAGATATGCAGATGATACCACTCTAATGGCAGAAAGTGAAGAGAGACTACAGAGCCTCTTGATGAGGGTGAAAGAGGGGAGTGAAAAAGCTGGCTTAAAACTCAGCATTCAAAAAACTGAGTTCATGGCATCTGGTGCCATCATTTCACAGCAAATAGAAGGGGGAAAAGTGGAAGCAGTGACAGATTTTCTTTTCTTGAGCTCCAAAATCACTGCGGGTAGTGAGTACAGCGATGAAGTTAAAAGACGCTTGCTCCTTGGAAGGAAAGCTATGACAAACCTAGACAGCATATTAAAAAGCAGAGACATCACTGCTGACAAAGGTCCATCAAGTCAAAGCTATGGTTTTTTTCAGTGGTTATATACAGATGTGAGAGTTAGACCATAATGAAGGCTGAGCACCAAAGAATTGATGCTTTCGAACTGTGGTGCTGGAGAAGACACTTGAGAGTCCCTTGGACTGCAGGGAGATCAAACTAGTTGGTCCAAATGGAAATCAGTCCTGAATATTCATTGGGAAGGACTGATGCTGAAGCTTCAATACTTTGTCCACCTGATGTGAAGAGCTAACTTACTGGAAGAGTCCCTGATGCTGGGAAAGATTGAGGGCAGGAGAAGAGGGCATCAGAGGTTGAGATGGTTGTTTGGCATCACCAGTTCAATTGGCGTGAGTTTGAGCAAACTTAAGGAGATAGTGAAGGACAGGGAAGCCTGGCGTACTTCAGTCCATGGAGTGGCAAAGAGTCGGACATGACAGCCACTGAAGAGCAGTAACAGCAATGCTCTGCTTGGTTGTCTGCAATGCTGTGTTTGATGGAAAGGACTATTTCAGGAGACTTTCTTTGAACAGGCTTTTAATTTTTCAATTCATAATTTACGTGTAATAGAGGTGTTAGATGCAAAATAATTTGAGTAATAACATATCCTTCTTTACAGTTCTTCACTGTTTTAGTCCATTAAAGTGAGTTTGAGTTGGCATATACAAAATTAATAGCTCTTTATGTGATTATAATCTTGTGCTGTTCAGTGGTTGCTTATAGGAGACAAGACAATGATAGAAAAGTCATCTTTCCTTCCCTCTCCTTTGCAGATTCGTTTTATAATGAAGGCCCACTCATTTGTCAGAGAGAATGTGCCTCGGGTACTCATTTCAGCCAAGGAGAAATCAAGTATGTAATTCCAGAATTCAAAGGATGGCTCATAGGGTATTTCAACCTTAGGGTGTTTACTGGGATTGATTGTATATTACATTCTGTAGACATTATGTTTGGTTTTAAATATAAGGATCCAAAAAACAAACCCAACTTGTTAGGAAGGAGAAATATATATATATATATATGGTCTGTATTGATTTGGAAGACTTTCTTGCTATTTCCTGATTGTTTCTATTTTACCTTTGTAGCAACCCAAATTTAAAAACACTGATTATTAGACTCTTGCAACTTTGCATTATTTGTGTTGAATTTTTATTTATTTTAATTGGAGGATAATTACTTTACAATATTGTGATGGTTTTTGCCATACATCAGCATGAATTGACCATAGGTATACAAGTGTCCCCTGCATCCTGAACCCCTCTCCCACTTCCCTCCTCACCCTCTCCCTCTGGGTTATCCCAGGGCCCCGGCTTTGGGTGCCCTGCTTCATGCATCAAACTTGCCCTGGTCATCTATTTTACATGTGGTAATATACTTGTTTCAATGCTATTCTTTCAAATCATGCCACCCTCGCTGTCTCCCAGAGTCCGAAAGTCTGTTCTTTACATCTGTGTCTCTTTTGCTGTCTTGCATATAGGATCATCGTTACTGTCTTTCTGAATTTCATATATATGCCTTAATATACAGTATTGGTGTTTCTTTTTCTGACTTACTTCACTCTGTATAATAGGCTCCAGGTTCATCCACCTCATTAGAACTGACTCAGATATATTCCAGTGGGAAATGAGTAATATCCCATTGTATATGTACCACAACTTCCTTATCCATTCGTCTGGCGATGGACATCTAGGTTGCTTCCATGTCCTAGCTATTGTAAACAGTGCTGCAGTGAGCATTGGGGTACATGTGTCTCTTTCACTTCTGGTTTCCTCAGTGTGTATGCCCAGCAGTGGGATTGCTGGGACATACGGCGGTTCTATTTCCAGTTTTTTAAGGAATCGACACACTGTTCTCCATAGCAGCTGTACCAGTTTGCATTCTCACCAACAGTGTAAGAGGGTTTCCTTTTCTCCACGCCCTCTCCAGCATTTATTGTTTGTAGACTTTTTGATGGTGACTTTTCTGACTGCTGTGAGATGATATTTCATTGTGGTTTTGATTTGCATTTCTTTAATAATGAGTGATGTTGAGCATCTTTTCATGTGTTTATTAGCCATCTGTATGTCTTCTTTGGAGAAATGTCTGTTTAGTTCTTTGGCTCACTTTTTGGTTGGGTTGTTTGTTTTTCTGGTGTTGAGCAGCATGCAGCTGCTTGTATATTTTGGAGATTAATTCTTTGTCAGTTGCTTCATTTACTATTATTTTCTCCCATTCTGAAGGCTGCCTTTTCACCTTGCTTATAGTTTCCTTCATTGTGCAAAAGCTTTTAAGTTTAATTAGGTTGCATTTGTTTAGTTTTGCTTTTATTTCCATTACTCTGGGCGGTGGGGTCATAGAAGATTTTTCTGTGATTTATGTCAGAGTGTTCTGCCTATGTAGAACGTTAATGGATTCATTATGCCCCATGTGCTATCTCCTTCCAAATCAAGGAGTCACAGGAATAACTTAAAAGGAGTAAAAGTGAAGTCACTCAGTTGTGTCCGACTCTTTGCAACCCCATTGAATATAGCCTACCAGTCTCCTCTGACCATGGAATTTTCCAGGCAAAAGTACTAGAGTGGGTTGCCATTTCCTTCTCCAGAGAATGTTCCTGACCCAGGGAGTGAACCCAGGTCTCCCGCATTGCAGGCAGACACTTTAGTGTCTAAGGCACCAGGGAAGCACACACAGGGATTGGTAATATTCAGTTAATTTAGGGATAAGAAGTCATCATTTTGACAGAGCAAGAGGAAACGTCATGAGCTAAGAGAGAGGTAGCTTTTTGTCTTCCCTATTCTGTGCTTATTTTCCCCTTTCAGTTTTGCTGAAAGAAAATGAAGAGCCTCCAGTCTAACATAGTTTCCTTTTTCCAGGCACTGTTCCAGTACCCACAGTCAACCAGTACTTGTATTTCTTGTTTGCTCCTACTCTCATCTACCGTGACAACTATCCCAGGTAATGGCACTAGAAAGCAGAAAAGGGATAGCACCAGAATGTGCCAGGAGTGAAGTGGTTAGGTGGGCCAGTTCGTGTACGAGTACAGAGCAGGACTACTGCTTGCATGGGAAATCCCAAATGGTGATTCTAGCAATCTGATTTGACTGCAGTAATTCACAGAATTATACACGTATCTCCTGCATCAAAAATGATGTTCTGTGTGGGGAAAATACTGTGAGGATCTTTTTTAAAGTTCAGTTATTTACTTTATTGAGAAAGTTGTTTTGTTTCTTCCTTTTTAGGACTCCCACTGTAAGATGGGGTTATGTGACTATGCAGTTTGCACAGGTAAATTTTTTTGAAGTGCCTGAGGTTTGTTGGTCGGTGGGAGATGGGGATTTGAATACAATAATAACTTAATATATTTAAAATGTTGGTAAATTCATGTCTATCAGGAGCTCTGAAACTCTTACTGAAGTCTTTTATATATATGTGTGTGTGTGTGTGTGTGTGTGTGTGTGTGTGTATGTATGTATTTTAATATTGTGGTAAAATCACATAGTGTACAACATACTGTTTTAACCATGTTTAACTGTACAGCTATACAGTTCAGGGACACCAAGTACATTCACATTATTGTGCAACTCTCACCATCATCCATCTCCCGAAATTTTTCACCTTCCTAAATTGAAACTCTGTCCCCATTAAACACTAACTCCTCGTCCCCCCTTCTTACCCCAGCCCCTAGCATTTACCAGTGTTCTTTCTGATTCTATGAATTTGACTATTCTTGATATCTTGTGTAAGTGGAAACTCTTCCCAGTACAGTAACTGGTATTTGCTTTGCCAACACATCAAAAGTAATTTTCTATAATAAAACTTTTTATTGTAATTAAAGTAATTCTATGTGGTTACTTCAGTTTGCATCTATACTAATTTCCCCCTCCCTTTCTGTTTTTTATTTTATTATTGATATATATATATATGTGTGTGTGTGTGTGTGTGTGTGTAGATGTGGTCTGACACTCTCCCAACCCCTTATCTGTATCATAAATCCCATAAGAACAAATTTTAAAATCTTGTGTCAATCAAATACCCGTTTATGAAATAGGTTGTTTTGTTATAGGTTTCATGTAACAGGAAAAGCAGATTTCAAAGTCTGATCTTTTAAAAATGCCATTTGGTAAAGGCTTGAGAATGGGTATGATAGATATTAGGCTTGAGTACTGTTTCTGAAGGATTAAAGTTCAGCAATCTTATACACTCATGTTAAATGGTGTGTGTGTGTGTGTGTGTATACATATATGTAAACATTAGTTTATAGATCACATATGTATCTTTTGAAAGAAAAAAATCACTTTTTATCTTTCCTGATCAAGCCACCATTATTATAATTATCTTTGTTATGTTCCAGGTTTTTGGTTGCTTTTTTTATGTGTACTACATCTTTGAAAGGCTCTGCACCCCCTTGTTTCGGAATATCAAACAGGAGCCCTTTAGCGCTCGTGTTCTGATCTTATGTATATTTAACTCCATCTTGCCAGGTAATGTGAGTACTGGTTAATATGGCCATTCATGAAGTTGCAAAGAAAACAGAAAGCTGTTGCATATGAGCACCTCTGATTGACCTGCTTTTCCCTATAAACTCACCTATCCATCTGTGCACCATCTTTGACCTCTGCATGCATCCCACACATGACGCGTCCGTCCCGACTCTCGCTGTTCTTTCCGTTTGTCGTCTCACTTTCACTCAAGTTTTGCTTTCTCTGACTGTAGTGAATGCACGTAGTCCGTATTTATGCTTTATCTTCTCGTCCACTATTCAGTCACTGTACTCCTGCTCCTGATTGGACCAGGCCGTTGAAATGGCCTTTATTAAAATCACTGATCTCCTCTAGGAGTTGGTTTAGCCCTGACTCTGTTTGATCTCCGTGAAGCACTGAATGCTGTTGACCACATGCTCAAGTCTCTCTTGCCCTTCTTACTCTCCTGTCTTTCTGGCCACGCCGTACATAGCAGTGAGCAGCTTACAGTTTCCTTTCCTTACTCTTTCTCTTTTCTCTCCCCATTAAATGTTTTTGTTTCCTGTCGTCATGTTCTCTCTTCCTTTCTCTCTACCCCAGACATGTTCTAGTACCACTCCCTGATTGCCCTTCAAGATTTACTCCAGTAAATCTATCTGTCCTTCTGATAGAATACGTGTTATTTACGTACATCTTCCTCACTAGGCTGCAAATTCCGTATGCTTCAGGATTGTGTGTTACAGCCAGGCCAGCCAGTCAGTCTCCTACATAGTCTAATACATAGTAGACTAATATTTTTGAAAGGGATGGGCATATAAATGGCTATTTTAAAATACTGTGTAATGTATGTAAAGTGCTGATGAACTTTGTTTATAGTGGAGATGATATTTAGTATTTGGCATTAAAAAATTAACAGGCATTTGCCTTGTAAAGAGGTATTAGAAACTTGCTTCCAGGTTGTGGGATGGATTCAAAGGCATGGAGTATTCTAGAATGACAGAAGTCTACTACCAAGTTAAGCTATGCATTTAGGCATTTCCATTAAAAGCAAACTGGGTCATTTTTGTCTATAAAACCCACTTGGAAGAAAGTCATTTTTTAATTGGGTTGAAATAATTAGCTTTCAAAAAACACAATATCATTTCTGGAATGGATAAGCTGGAATAATAACTTTAATTTTACAAAGTAATTTAACTAAGCAAATGACAACATGTAATTAACTTACTAGTATATGAGCTATTTATAAAGACTCTTAATATTGTTCATCTTATTTTTAGGTGTGCTGATACTGTTTCTTATTTTTTTTGCCTTTTTGCACTGCTGGCTCAATGCCTTTGCTGAGATGTTACGCTTTGGTGACAGGATGTTTTATAAGGTAACAGTATGTATTTGGACTCATTCTCCTTTTCACGTTTCGTGTCCTCATTGTTAAGTATTTGAATATTGTTGGCTACTAGCTTTTTAACATAAATGTTGTGAAGTCATTTTTCCCCAGAGGTTTTACCAATATTAAGTCAGAAATTATTTGCTGATAAAAGTGGCATAGTCTTGTCTTTTCTGCTGCCTCTAACATCTGCTCCCTTAGATCCACATTTGGTTTCTACTGGATCCCATATTGGTGATTATAGTGGGAAAGCATGTGTCTAGAGGACATTCTGAGACTTTGCTGACTCTTATTCATTTGAAATTGGCTGTCTGGTGCTGTAGGAGGGATCTCAGCAAATTATTCTATTAAGATTGTTCAACAGTTCATGAAGGAAGTAACGTTTCCCTCCTTTGTTTTGAAAGGCATTAATTCTGCTTCACATAGTATTCTTAGGCTTCCAAAGTTGGTATTAAGTTGTAGGCTGTAGGCAGATTGGTTCATAGTGTTGTGTCCTAAGTCGCTTCACTCGTGTCCAACTCTTTTCGACCCCATGGACTGTAGCCTGGCAGGCTTCTCTGTCCATGGAATTCTCCAGGCAAGATTACCTGAGTGGGTTGCCATTTCCTCCCTCAATGGTGTTCTGTAATCCTACTGAAAGCCCTCTAGAGTTTTGTATGTTGATATTCTGGCAACACTAAGCCTACCCTGG
Organism: Moschus berezovskii; assembly: GCF_049115385.1. NCBI lineage: Eukaryota > Metazoa > Chordata > Mammalia > Artiodactyla > Moschidae > Moschus > Moschus berezovskii. Next base: position 31,485,681 of record NC_142476.1, on the reverse strand, counting down.
GGCTTCCCTGGTGGCTCAGAGGTTAAAGCGTCTGCCTCCAATGCGGGAGACCCGGGTTCGATCCCTGGGTCAGGAAGATCCCCTGGAGAAGGAAACGGTAACCCACTCCAGTATTCTTGCCTGGAGAATCCCATGGACGGAGAAGCCTGGTAGGCTACAGTCCCTGGGATCGCAAAGAGTCGGACACAACTGAGCGACGGAACAGAACAGGAACAGAAGCCTACCCGACTCCTTTCTCAAAAGCAGTGAGTGTGTAAATTTTAGATGTCTTCTTCCACTGGTTTGATCTTAGAGTAGGGAACCAGATACGTCTAAAGGAGCACTAGGACTTGGAAGTGGCTACCATCTCACTTGTACAACTTAACATTTTGCTGTTTATGATACCAGCAAACTGATCTTGAGGGTCATCACGCTATCTAAGTCTGTGTGACCTTCACATTCTCTCATTGTGTTTTAGCAAGGTAAGTGATTGTTACTTAGATGAACATTAGATTACTTAGATGACTTATTTATCTTGAATGATTATGTGGTGTGTCTTCCATCATAACTTGGTTGATGACAATGAGACACAGTGAACCTGGGAACTTAATCATCCGTAGAATTAGGATTAATGTCACATTGAACACTAATAACCAAAACGCCTTTGAAGATTTTTCTGCATCAGTGTGTGGACCAGCCCTGTATCATAACACTCTCTGGGTGTCTCACTGTGTGAATATGTTCTCTGGGAGTCTTCAGGAGGCTTTGCTTTGGCTCTGTTGATGTGTTTACGCCTTTGCTTTTTCCCTCAGGATTGGTGGAACTCTACATCATACTCTAACTATTACAGGACCTGGAATGTGGTGGTCCATGACTGGCTATATTACTATGCTTACAAGGACTTTCTCTGGGTGAGCAGCGAGGTTTAGTTGAAATTGTTGAAGAAACAGAGATTCTTTTCCAGAAAGTATTAGTATTGTACAGCTGGAAGAAATTATACTTAGTTGTCTTCAATTTTCTTGTGAGCCCTTCAGGTCTCAGAAGTCTTCTGCTTTGAGTAGTACTGCTTAGAGGACCAGTGTGTACAGTTACTAGGATTAAGACCATGTCTTTGGTCTGGATTTCATGGCTACAATATAAGAATGCATGGAGGCATTTGGAGAAGCCGAAATGATCCACCAGTAATGGTGGATTTTTTTTTTTTAAGGAGTCTCATTGCCAACAGATAATCTCCAATCTCCCCCTAACTTTCTCCATTTGTTTTTTGTTTTTGTTCCTTTTGTTAGAAGTGGAGAAAGCACCTATGGTCGAATTTACAGTTCTCCAGTATAGACTATTAATGTATGTCTTCCAGACATTCTTTACAACAGAATTTATTTAGACTGACTTAAATGTAGTCAGTTAACACTGGTATCTCTGATTAACACTGATGTCTGGATTGTAGGTTTGAATTGTTAAGTCAGGGCACTACTTGGCTGAATGACAGCGTGGTACAAACAACACTGTATTTGAATGTTGCCTCACTTGTGAGGGTAGTTTGACTTATGGATGAGGTGAGTCTCTTGTTTCTAAATCTTAGTTTTGTTACCTGTAAAAATGGTACCTGCCCAGTCTTCCGTACAGTGTTTCTCTAGATTTGATGTGTCCATTTACAAATGAAAACTGTGTTTTGTCAACCGTAGTGTGTTACAGATATAAGTTACTAATGTTTTTGAAGATATGCTCAATCTTTCAGCATTAGTTTTGGAAATGTCTCATTTAGTGAAATAAGGATTTTTAAGCATAGATGTTTTTTGTCATTTTATTTTAGTACATTTGTATTACTTCAAGGGGTAAACTTAGAAAATCAAATACAGATATAATTAACTGGGTGACTTTAGTACGTTTTCATTGTGTCTTATGCAGTGTGCGTCTAATTCCTTTCTTTCTGAAAACTGCCTGTACTGTTTCCCTTTCACTCTAGTTTTTCACAAAGAGGTTCAAGTCCGCGGCCATGCTAGCTGTCTTCGCCGTGTCGGCCGTGGTACACGAGTATGCCTTGGCTGTGTGCCTGAGCTTCTTCTACCCAGTGCTCTTTGTGCTCTTCATGTTCTTTGGAAGTGAGTACCTTGGCGCCTCGGGAGTACTGAGTATAATGCCAAAAGAAAAACTTGGAAAAGAAAATAGGAAATTGATGTAGAAAGCTAGGTTGTAGTCATACCATATCAAGCCAGTGTTTGTCAGATGGTAAGAACATTAATTTTGAATCATTATGCACAGTTCTGTTTCAAGATGTTTACACTTTGATGTTGGGAAATGAGCTAAATAACCTCTTGAAGACTTGATAACACTGCTTTGGTAGCTCATAAAAACTATAAAAAACCTTGCCATTCTTAAACTCTGTTCACACTGTTCACTCTCTGAAAAAAACTGTTTTTTTGGGTGGGGTGGAGAGGGACAAGTTAGAATATGAATGCTTTCATGCAATATATATTTTCACCTATTCAGAATACTGACTGATTTCCAAATAATCACTGATGAATAAGTTTTAACAGTGAAGTTTCATTTTTACTTATATGACCAGTGGCCAGAATAGAATTGTATATACACAGTTGAAGCTATTTATGATAACTGAATGATTATAGCAAATATCTGAGTCTCCAAAACTCCTGGTAGATTGTTTTGATGACTATATAACTTTTGTTGTTTTCATAACTTTAGTGGCTTTCAACTTTATTGTCAACGATAGTCGGAAAAGACCAATTTGGAATGTTCTGATGTGGACTTCCCTTTTTGCGGGCAATGGAGTCCTCCTGTGTTTTTATTCTCAAGAGTGGTATGCACGTCAGCACTGCCCTCTGAAAAATGTGAGTCTTCAGTCAGACTGGAGTAGAAAAGTAACCTATTTGTCCTCTGATTATGAGAGTTGTGGGCAGGATTAAGGGGAAGGGAGTAGTGGAGAAGGTGATTAATGTTAAGGGGAGGGAAATGTGGAATAAAAGCAGTAACTTATCTAACTGTACTGTCCTTGAACTTTTTCTTTTCTTTTGTTTTCTTCCCATGAAGTCTCCTAGTTCTTGGTTCTATCTCTCTTTTTTCCCTCCTCATCTGGTTTTTCTTTAGCTCCTTCTCATATTCTTCCTGTGCCCTGAAAGTGCAGGTCTTCTCCAGGGTTTTCTCGGTGGCATGTGTATCCATTCCAACCCACAAATATTTATCTTTTAACTCTTCCTTTCTGAAGTAATAAACTCTTCGTAATAGTGTTCAGCTAGATTCATATGCCTATGAGCCCATTCCCTTTATTTTTTCGCTGGAAGATAACTGCAGCTTTAATCAGCTGTATATATATATATATATTGAAAGTGAAAGTGTTCTTGCCTGGAGAATCCCAGGGACGGGGGAGCCTGGTGGGCTTCCGTCTATGGGGTCGCACAGAGTCGGACACGACTGAAGTGACTTAGCAGTAGCAGCAGCATATATATATTGCTTCCCTCTTGAGCCTCCCTCCCACCACTGGCGTTCCCCCTCTAGGCTGTCACAGAGCCCCAGACTGAGCTCCTTACGTTGTCCAGCAGCTTCTCACTGCTTTACTCATGGTACTGTGTTTATGTCAGTGCTACTGTCTCAGTCCTGTTATTTTGTTTTCTTTTTTGTAATCTTGTGAGAGTCTCATTCTTAGAACTTTAGCTTTTAGCTGCTTATAGATAATTAGTAAATATTGGCGGGGTGGGACAGGGGCTTCTTGATGCATCTGCCTGGGTATTTCTCACTGGTGCCTATATCTGAAGATGTATGTGTGCTCAGTTGCATGCAGCTCTTTGTGACCCCATGGACTGTAGCCCACCAGGCTCCATGCAGTTTTCCAGGCAAGGATACTGGAGTGGGTTGCCGTTTGCTATTCCAGGGGATCTTCCCCACCAAGGGATTGAAACTGCGTCTCTTGCATCTCCTGTATTGGCAGGTGGATTCTTTACCACTGCACTACCTGGGGAGCCCATAACTAAAGATACTCGAAATCAAATCAATCAGTTTCCCTTCCAAAGCTTCTGCTGTCCACCCTGATTTTGATATGCTGCTCTCAACCCCCTCCTTATTTCCTGTGAATCCCCTTTGTGCATTTGAACCAATTGCTCTGAACTCTGTCTTCTTTGCACTCAGATTTCACCAAAATCCAGTTTGGATGCAATGTCATCCATGAAGCTTTTTCCAATTCTTGCTCCAGTCTCTTTTCTATTTCTGAACTTTCTCCTCTTCCTCATTTAGATAATTCAGTAATTTTAAACTTTGTATTGTTATAGTAATTTGTGTATATTATCATCCTTAGCCCACCACCATTTCGATTTTGGGTGGTGCTTATAAAATGCAAGATACAGAAAAAGGGTAATGCCTATTTGGAATTTGGTCAGGAGTCCATGCAGTTTTGTAAATTTTAGTGGACTTAGCCTCATGTAAAGCTTCTAAATCAAGTAAATCTGTGCTGTAGATAAAAATGATGAACTTTTTTTGAATTAGTGAGCTGCTTATAGCTTAAATGCTGGAAGACATTTAAGACATGTACAGTATGTGGGCTTCCCTGGTGGCTCAGTGGTAAAGAGTCTGCCTGCCAATGCAGGAGACATTTGGGTTCAATCCCTGATCTGGGAAGATCCCACATGCTGCAGAGCAACTAAGCCTATGTGCCATAGCTATTGAGCCGTTGCTCTAGAGCCTGGGAGCCACAACTACTGAGCCCGCCTGCTGCAACTCCTGAAGCCCATGCACCCTAGAGCCTCTGCTTCACAACAAGAGAAGCCACCACAATGAGACGCCTGCATGCCGCACCTAGAGAGTAGCCCCCGCTCGCTGCAACTAGAGAAAAGCCCGAGCAACATCGAAGACCCAGTATAACCAAAAATAAATAAATACATAATAAAATTTAAAAAAACAGTACAATATGTAACAGCACCCCCTTAATCTACCCCATACCTCATATGTACAGAGCATACAAATAAACTACTCTTCCATTTTTTTTTCCCCCTCTTGAAGCCCACATTTCTGGATTATATCCGGCCACGGTCCTGGACTTGTCGTTACGTGTTTTAGAAGCTTGGACTTTGTTTCCTTCCTTGACACTGAAGATTGGGTATTCTACCTGACTTGAGGCCAGCATCTGTTTTCGGCCATCATGAAGTTACCTGTGTTATTTGGACCACATCGGGCTTTACAGATGGCTCACTCCATTCCTAGGTCACCTGAAAATGAGCTGTTAGAAGTTTACTGGAAGTTTGGACACTTTTAAGCAGTCAATTTTTTTCCTTTTTGGAAGAAAGGAAACTTGTAGCTGATGTAATGACAGAGTTTTGCTAAGTCATATCAGCTTAAATCTCAGAAATGTGGTTTTGTTTCTTAACTCCATCTAATTAGAGACCAAATATCATGTTTTCTTGGCCACTGAATTAGCCAGAACACTGCTGAAGAAATCACTTAAGTACCTGTGTCTTAGAAAGTTTTTCGCACACTATTGGAATGTATGCTAATTAACCATGCAATTGGGAAAGAAAATAATGTGGAATGTTTTGCTGTTTCTAGTAGAGAAAATATCTATTTTTCCAAATATAATCTTATTACATATCCTAATTTGTATTTTTTTTTAAGTTCAGGTCTATTCAATTTTTATCTTGTTTTTGCTGTACTGTGTAGTCATGATATCTGTGAAGCAAAATTATCCCTTATACCTTGAATTCTTGAGTTTGTACCCATAATATTATATATCGAGGGGGACAAAAGTGGGAAGAGGAAAAAGAAGTGAGACCTTACCAAGAAAAATATTTTCTAATGTATGAAGCAGTTTTGAAAAAGAACTTGCAGAATCAACCATGTGTTTAAACTATTTTATTGTACTTGGAAGATAAATTTTTTGTTGTTGTTTAAACTTTCAGGTAATAATTTTTTTGAAGTTATTTAGAAGTAACCATTGGTATAGTTGTTTTATCTAATGAATTCTGACTTCCGTTATTTTGCATACTAGTGAGTCTGTATTGTAAGTATTAATCACCACCATTAATATTAAAGGGAATACTAAAGATCCAGAGAAGCTGGCTTCTGCATTCGCTCAATTATTCTTAATGGTAGTATACTTTAGGTACAGTAAATAATAGGTGATCATTTTCAAGAAAATGTACTTTATTGTGTGATGTTCCCATGTTATAAGATGCCTAGGGCTAATAATACAATGTGGTGTGTAGGAATTATTTTGGTTGTTTATATGAGGTATGATTATGTCTGTAAAGATGGAGCTTTGGAAGGGACTTTGGAGACCATGTAGGTCCACCCCAAAGAAGGGAGACTTAATTACTCAAAACTGGCAAAGCAGCCAAACTTGAGAAGCTATTATCTTGGTATTCTAACAGCCCTACTGCTGTCTAGAAAGTTGTGAGAAGTCTTTTTCAAATTGATTTAAAGTCAATTTGAATCTCACAGAAAGGTAAGTAAAATGTCTTAATAGTCATAACTTTATGTGTACTGCAAGTACCCAGTTAAGTCCCCTCTTTTATTTCCCATTCCTTTGTCCAGTTGAGCTTAGGCAAATCCACCTTCAACAGACAAAACTGTACCTCAAGGAAGGTTATTTTTAAAAGGTACTCCACATGTTCCCAAGAAGTAATTATCTGTACAGTGGTATTGTAGCTATAATGGAATAACATTCCAATATGACTGCTTTAATATAGCTCACAATTTCCAGCATTTTTTAAAAAATTAAAATGAGTCAATCCCTAGAACTTAGAACTACATTTTAAATATAAAGAGGGAGCTGAGAAAAGCACACTGGTTTAAGATGTGGTTATGAATAAGCCAGTCTATTGAAGCGAGAGAATGGAATTCTTAGATCTGTATTTTTTGTTCAGTACTGTGAATGTACATCCTCATTGAGAGGACTTTGTTGCTGAGTAGTCATTGCCACCTCATGCAACGAGCTGATTCACTGGAAAAGAGTGATGCTGGGAAAGGTTGGGGGCGGGAGGAGATGGGGATGACCGAGAATGAGATGGCTGGATGGCATCACCGACTCTGTGGACATGAGTTTGAGTGAACTCCGGGAGTTGGTGATGGACAGGGAGGCCTGGCGTGCTGTGATTCATGGGGTCGCGGAGAGTTGGACACGACTGAGCGACTGAACTGAACTGACTGAGTCATTCTGAATACTCTGTTTATTAGACTGATCAAGGCTGGGTTTTGTTTGTTTGTTTTTAAACTCTCATCTTCCCTTTGTTTTTTAATGCTTTTTTTTCTGCCCAAGATTTTAAAGTGACAACAAATAATATGTATATAGTTACAGACTCTTTAGAATGATAAAATTGTCTTAAGATATTTTTAGAAACACTTAAAGGAAAAGCCACTTTCTGTGAAAGACATTAGTTTGACAGCCATGATCTTACTACTAGCTGCTTTTAAGGAAAGTCTTGCCTTTAAAGAACTACTTACACTCTTTAAACAAATAAACTAAAACTTCTTACTAATGTGTTTCGGAAAGATTTATTGAGATTTTTTTTTTTTTCATTCCCTTCTTTTGCTAATAGCGGTGGAAATGATTTTCACTTATGGAATGATACTTTTTTTCCTTTTGAAAAGTAATGAGTTTAAAATTTCTTTCCTATAAAGTATTAACGAATTAATTTCCTATAGAGTATAATCATTAGTTCGGGTGTGTTACCTAAGAGAACAACTAAAATCTCTAATGCCATACATTTGTTAGATGCTTTTATTCTCAGTTCTGGATAGGGAAGGAAAATGGAGGGTGCTTTTATGGGTTTTTGGTGGATTAATTACTGCAATTGCCTAGGTAAAGTTGCTTCCTCATGTTAGAGCTTAATTAGAAAACCGAGGCTTCAATTCATTTAGTATGGGCAATTTTCATCGATCCTGAAGTCTTTATAGGAAACATAATGGAACATTTTATGTTGTAAAAGTTGGTTACGTGGGCTACATAGGCTAAAAAGATGTAAGTTATGAATTAAGCTTTTTATGCAAAAATATTTTTGTTTTGTGTAGAATTATGTAATTTTGAATAAACTTCATTGTTCTCTCTGGGGGGGGAATGACGAAGATAAACTAGCATAACTGTGGTAAGTAGGTGGCCTAATACATAATACAGTGTAGTAGTTTAAATATGTTAGTTTTGAAACCTTTTAAGAAAAATTGTTAGGCTTAGGCCCAGCATATAAAACAGATAAAATGTAGCTGCTTCTGGTTCAGATAGGGATATAGGGCTGGAGCCCTTCTTGTTTGGTTATACCCATTTCCTCCTACCCAGAATACCCAGCTTGTAAACCACCAGTGTGACAAAAAAAAAGTCCATGTACAGACTTGTAATTAAGATAACCTCATACTTACTAGCACTGGGACCCAAAGTTGCTGAATTTATCAGAGCCACAGTTTTCCTTGTCTGTAAAATGGGGATAATAACTACCTCATAGGGTTGCTACAAACAAGTAGCCCTGGTGGAAATAGAGCTTCATTATTTTCTTACGCTCCATAAATTTCAAACCTAAATCTATACTATTATTTCATTGGAATCCTTAAAAAAAAAAAAAAAAAGACCTGCACAAGGAGAATGTTTCCTGCACACTCCCAAGAATATATACTTTTATTTTAAATAGACTCTCAGGATGATGTGCATTGGCTTTGCACCTTGATATAATAGGCTCTTGTGTAATAGAATTGGTAACAAGATTGCTAAAAGCATTCCTGTTGCCAGCTCCAAAATTACTTTCAGATTTATCTGTTTAGTATTAGGGTAGGGTAGCAAACTTCTAAAAGGAAATTTTACTTGCCAGAAAAATTGAATCCTGAAGTCTTCATGGGAAATATAATGGAACATTTTATGTTGTAAAAGTTGGTCACATGGGCTACATAGCCTAAAAAAGATACAAGTTATGAATTGTTGAGGTCTTTTATGCAAAAAATATTTTTGTTTTCTGTGGAATTATATAAGTATTTCTGCTTTTACCTAGTATTAAGTGTTTAGAACTAGTGTATATAATACTTAGAAATCATGGACAGAAAGGAGACTAATAAGGCCTTTCTTGTGCCAATATAAGAATACTTCTCGTCTTAGAAGGTAGAATAAATCTCTAAATGGAAGACAGTTCATATTTCTGTTAATAAAGCTTAAGTGACTTATTTACTAATGGAAAATTTCATGTAACTTATATGGTTTATATAGTAGTTGTGTGTGTGTGTGTGTGTGTTTACTGTCAAAGAAAGCTCTGTCTTGGACATTCTTTCACATCTCCCGGCTTTTATGTTGATGGCTCAGAAATGGAAGGAACTGGAACATAAATGTTTTGAATAATAAATGAATATTATTAGTGAAGCTTATGTAAGTATTGGATTAGTTTCTAACATCACTGAAGCTTCTGTCAGGTCAGCGTGCTGGAACCCAGTTTTTAAGGAAGGTAGAATACGGCTACACTGGTTGAAACGGATGAGTTCTTCTTGCTTGGTCCACTGATGCTCTTATCCACCCTGAATTTAATGCCCAGTTTGAAAGTCAATAGATGCTAAAATTCATGAGCTTTAGGTTAGTGGGAAAGCTGTACAAGCCATATAATCTACTAAATCCTTAATAAAGTTTGTCTTCCCTGTAAAGACTTATTCTCAATAGCTAATTTAGATTTGAGAAAAATAGAGGCCTAATTTTAGAAGTGATAGTTTTTCTAAAAAATCTAAAACTATCTCTGTACTCCATTTTTTCTAAATGCTTTCTTCCTTATTTCTACATTATTACATTCACACATCTTCTGTGAATATGCCCCTCCCAACAGAAGGCCAGCCTTTTTGCTAGCAGATACATCACTATGCTTTTTGGTGCTTTTTGGTTTATCTTAATGAAGTGGTAGCCTAAACATCCAAGGTGTTTAGAATTAAAAGGGGCCATAGAGATTATATTGTTTTTATTTTCAAGCCTTTGCTCATATTTCTATCAGCTGTTAGCTCCAAACCCAGAGATCTAAGCATATAAACACAGACACAATGAAGCAATAGAACTGTCCAGTTGATTTTGAAACATCGTGTATTGAAGGTGTTTGTGCCAGGCACTGTGCTTGGTACTGAGAAATATGATGACTGAAAAGAGAAGTTTTCTCCCCTTCTGACATTTGTTTTTCAGACTAGAGGCATGTACAAATCTGTTAGGTGTCATTTTGGGGGGCTCCGAAGAGCTCTGGTACCATAGTCTCAACACAGAAAAGAATTTAGCAAGAGGCAAAGTGAAAGATAAGAAGTGATTTATTAGAATAGGACACTTGTGAGGTTTACAAGTAGACAGGTGAGAGAGGCTCATCCCAGAACTTACTGGGGCTGCAGTTTTATAATCAAAGGAAAAGTGGGGAGGGGGAGAAGAACTTCTTTGACCTTCTTGAGTAGACATTATGCTTCCATTGTCAGCTCCTCCTCCAGGTTGAGCAGAGGTGTTTTATTGTCCCTTCATGGTCAAACTAGATCTACAAGTTACTGTATTTTATGTGTGTAGAGAGTATGTCCTAGGGATCATCAGCTTACTGAGCTCACTGGGCAGGGTGTGAGTGACATGCCACCATTGTTTTATTATTTTGGGGGCATGTCTTATGCTTCTGTTACATGGTTTTGTGGTTCAGCAGACCTGCTCTATCGAGTAATCATTAACTTAAAGGGGTCTCCCCCCTTCTTTTTTTCTGTTTACAATTCTCCAGTGGGATTAACTGTTTAATCACCTGCATGTCCCTTTACTCTGTCCCTATTATTTCCCCGCTCTAGTTGTTTAAACTTTGGTGCTTAAAAGCGGGTAAAGGGCGATCGATGATCATTAGCTACTTCTGGATGAGATGAGACATCGGTCAGCCTAGTGAAGGAGTAACATCTGGCCGTCCCTTCTCTGTTGGAAGAACTGTAAGTCAGTGTCATTCTGGTTAGCATCATCCTTTTTAGCCCTCATAGATGTTAAGCATTGGAGGATGAATCTACAAAAAGATTGAAAAGAAATACAGCAATAAGCATTAGAAAAGTCATTAAATTCTTAATTAAGTTACATGGTGGATTTTAACGTGAGAAGAAAACTTTTCAATAGCTAACTATTGCTCTGGTGAAAGCTGCTATATTTATGGAAATGGCTGCTCCAACCAGGCTGTTATCCCAGGGGAAACACACCCAAGGGTGAGGAGAGCCCTCCTTTGTACTCCCAAGTTAACCAAGGGGGTAATTTTCAGCTTAGCTGTTACCTCCAGCTATGTAAGTTATCACTAACTGCCCCTATGGTTCTGCCTCCAAGAGAAATTTCTGATAAAAATCAAGAAATGCACTTTTTTCAGTGTCTGATCTAAATCTGGCAGATGGGGGATTTTTCTGAGGACCCTGAACATTTCACACAGGAGTTCACCTGGTTAATCAGATCTTTTGATTTCACCAGGGGGAATTTACAGATTTTTATCTCACTGCTATACCCTTGGGGAGAAGGCAATGGCAACCCACTCCAGTACTCTTGCCTGGAAAATCCCATGGGTGGAGGAGCCTGGTAGGCTGTAGTCCATGGGGTCGCGAAGAGTCGGACACGACTGAGCGACTTCACTTTCACTTTTCACTTTCATGCCTTGGAGAAGGAAATGGCAGCCCACTCCAGTGTTCTTGCCTGGAGAATCCCAGAGACGGCGGAGCCTGGTGGGCTACCATCTATGGGGTCGCACAGAGTCGGACACGACTGAAGTGACTTAGCAGCAGCAGCAGCAGCTATACCCTTGAGAAAGAACAGCATATGATACTGGTAGCCAGAGTCCATGCTGACGAAATGACAGCCCAAGCCCAAGAGGGCCATTCAGTACACCAGGTACGGAACAAAGCTGTCCTCAAGGCAGATCCACAATGAAATCACTGAATTTATGGATAGGGACAGATGGGACCATATGGTTGTTTTTAATAGAAGGTATAAAAAAGTTACAGTGAAATCTGCTAATTATGAAAAAAGTGGAAGAAGTACAATGGGGACCAGATGAAAATTCTGCCATTTTTCAAGGGAGATTAGTGAAAGCTTTTAAAAAGTATGCAAATGTGGATCCCCTTTCCCCAAGGAACAGGCCCTTTTGGCTATGCATTTCATACCCAGTCTGCCCCAGACATCAGATACAAAATTTAAAAAACAATTTCTGGTCCTCAGACCCCTATGGGCAATTTGGTCCAACTGGTTTATTTGGTTTTTCAATAACAGATATGACCAAAAAGGTGGAATGCACCCACAGAGATAAACAAAAGGCCCAAATGGTGACAGTGACTTTGTCCACTCAGGACAACCAAAGGGAGACCAGACTTTCTGTGCCAGTCTGGCCAAGGTGGGCCACAAGGCCCATGGGTACCCGGACAAAATCAGTGTGCCCTGCCCTGTGTGGACAGAAGGGACATGGGAGGAAAGATTGTGATCTATGTGCCCTTTGCAAGCAGCCAGGGCACTGGTAAAGAATCCGCTTGCGGTGCAGGAGACCCAGGTTTGATCCCTGGGTTGGGAAGATCCCCTGGAGAAGGAAATGGCTACCCACTCCCAATATTCTTGCCTGGAGAATTCCATGGACAGAGGAGCCTGGTGGGTTGCAGTCCATGGGGCCGCAAAGAGTAAATAACGACCGAGTGACTAACAGGGCATTGGAAGAGGAAATGCCTCAGATGCTAGAGAGTTGATGGGGGTCCCTCAGCCTTTGATGCTTGCACAATCAAAAGGCCACTGGGGTCCAAGTCCAAAAGTGGCTTTGCCTAGAGATGCCATCTATATAACAACACCAAAAAACAATTCTGTCTCTTGGGCAAGGAAGCCGTTTTCATCACCAAAGAATATTAACAAAAAATAAAAAGAGATTATACTGAGAAGACTCAATAGACCCTCAAATATAAAACATTCTAGGCTTAACTAAAGCAGACTGAGGCCTTAAGTGATCCTCTTCCAGATTTGGAAACTGCTTGGGGTAAAATGGTTTGAATCTTCAAAATCATGGTCATAATCTCTTCTAATGCGTATTGCTGTATTTCTCTTAATTTAAATTTTTTTGTAGACTCATCCTCCAATACTTAACATCTAAGAGGGCTAAAAGGATGATGCTAACCAGAATGACATTAACTTGAAGTTCTCCCAATAGAGAATGGACATTCAGCCAAGTTTTTACTCCTTCTCCAGGCAGGCCTACGGCCCCTTCTCACCTGGAAGTAGCCACTGATCAATCATTGCTCTTTACCCCCTTTTAAGCATAAAAGGGTAAACACCTGGGGGAGGGCGTGATACAGAGTACAGGGACATGGTCTTCCCGGGTGACTCCGTGGTCAAGCAGATGTGGGTTCGACCCTTGAGTTGGGAAGATCTCCTGGAGAGGGAAATGGCAACCTACTCCAGTATTTTTGCCTGGAAAATCCCATGGACAGAGGAGCCTGGTGGGATGCAGTCCATGGGGTTGCAGAAGAGTTGGAAATGACTGAGCGACTAAAGAACAATAGGTGATGAAAGTTAATCCCACCAGGGAGTTGTAAATAGAAAAAATGTGGGAGGCCCCTGTAAGTTAATGATTATGCTATAGAGCAGGTTTGCTTAGCAACAAAACCATGCAACAAAAGCATGAGACATGCCCCAAATAATAAACATGCCCCAAATAGTGGTGGTATGAGACCTACATCCTGCCCAGTGAGCTCAGTAAGTTAATAATCCCTAGGACGTGGTTTCTGCACACATAAACAATAACTTGCAGACCTAGCCTGACCGTGTGTGTAGGGGCAAGAAAACTCTCCTGCTCAACCTGGTGGAGGAGCTGATGATGGAAGCATGATGTCTACTCAAGAAAGTCAAAGAAGTTCTCCTCCCCACTTTTCCTTTGATTATAAAACGGTAGCCCAGCAAGTTTTCCTGGTTTGAAATTTCCCACCCACTTGTAAACCTCACAAGTATCCTAGTCTAATAAATCATTTCCTATCTATCATTTTGTGTGCACAGTCGTGTCCCACTCTGCAACTCCCTGGACCACTCTGCCAGGCTCCTCTGTCCACAGGATTCTCCAGGCAAGAATACTGGAGTGGGGTGCTATTTCTTACTCCAGAGGATCTTCCTGACTCAGGGATTGAACTGAAGTCCCTGTGTCTTCTGCACTGGCAGGTGGATTCTTTACCACTGGGCCACCTGTGAAGTCCCACATCTATCGCTTTCAGTCCTGTCCAACTCTGCGACCTTATGGACTGCAGCACGCCAGGCGTCCCTGTCCATCACCAACAACTTCTGGAGCTTGCTCAAACTCCTGTCCATCCAGTTAGATGGTGATGCCATCCAACCATCTCATCCTCTGTCGTCCCCTTCTCCTCCTGCCTTCAATCTTTCCCAGCATCAGGGTATTTTCCAATGAGTCAGTTCTTTGATTCAGATGGCCAAAGTATTGGAGTTTCAGCATCAGTCCTTCCAGTGAATATTCAGGACTGATTTCCTTTAGAATTGACTGGTTTGATCTCCTTGCAGTCCAAGGGACTCTCAAGAGTCTTCTCCTATACTTTGCTTCTTGCTAAATTCTTTTCTCCACTGAGACATAAAGGACTATGGTACTGCAGCTCTTCAGAGCCCCTGAAATGACACCGAACGGCTTCATCGAAATGCAGGGATTCCACCAGCACTACTTGGTATTAAGATTCCGTCTTAATACAAAATGATCCTGAATGTGAGCAGCAGAACTCTGAGGCCTTCCAGGGGACAGACATCCCACCCCACACCCCCTGCCTGTTTGCAGAAAAGCTTTAGCCTTCCAGGCCTTCCCCAAGTTCCAAAGAGCAAATTCAGAGAAGTGAGAACACTTAGAAACAAAACAAGATAAAACAACAGTTTAAGGACGCTTAGTTCCTACTCAAGGGCTATAGATAAAGATAGATAGATATTCTGAACCATATCCTCCAGTTGTTTTCCAGATAGTAACCCCACCACCAGTCGGAAGACATTGAATGCTCATGAAAGCACACAGACCCCAGACCGTTTGGAACAGTAAGGTTGATGTTGACTCCTGAAATACCACCTGGTTGGCAACCCACTCTAGTACTCTTGCCTAGAAAATCCCATGGACGGAGGAGCCTGGTGCAGGCTAGTGTCCATGGGGTCGCAAAGAGTCGGACACGACTGAGCGACTGAGCGACTTCACTTTCACTTAACTCACCACTAATCCACAATCAGAAAAATGTCTACAAGCTGATCAGGTGCCTGTGGCCAGTTTCTCGCCTTGCAATTAAAAACGCCTCACTGAGAGTCATCAGGGGGTTCTGGTCTTTTGAGCCTGCTCTCCTTGCTTAGCACCTTGCGATAAAGTGTACATTCCTTTATCATAATCAGATGTCAGTCAATTGGCTTTGCTGTGGGTCGGGTAGAGCAGAGCCGATCATGGTGGTGTTGAGAGGGGGTTTTTCAGCTTCTCTGTTCCAGTGTATTTATCACATAACTTCCTGTGAACAGGTTTTTAAGCAGTAAGACCCAAGATTTGATCGGGTTGTCTCTGCCTGAGGTGCAATTTCCCCACCGACCTCCAGCTAAAAAATTCTGTACCTAGGAATGCCTTCCGCCCGCAGGGAAAGTCGGGGTCGGGGTTGGGGTATGAGGGGCGCGGGCGCAAGTGGAAATGCCGACAGAGGCAGCATCCGCAGTAATGCCTCAGTTGATGGGATTGATGAGAACTCAATACTTGTTGATCACCCCATTTCCCCCTGAATTTGGCTTGTGGAAAAACAGGAAACAAAAAAGTGGGATGAAGGGATGCGAAGCACTCACCCAAGTCGGACCCCGCCTTTGGTCCCAAGGTGGGAGAGTGGGGAGGTCGAGGGGGTGTGGGGGGGGGGCGCTTCACTGGCTCGCGCCTGCGCCCTGGCGCCCACCTGCTTCGGAAGCCCCGGGATCCAGACACTTCCTGACTCCGTGACAACGGCTCTATTAAACGTTTTTATTCTTCATGCGACTAAAAGTGTGTTATGATTTTAAACACATCCGATCCCCTAGAGACTGTTTCTTAGCCGTCTCCGTCGACGGCCGGCACCGCCGAAGGCAGCCGCCGCTGAGGGTTGCCAAGGCACGGGGTCCTGGGTTTCCATGACGACATGAAGGCGTCCGGGAAAAGGCGTGGCGACAAGATGTCTGGCGGGAAACACAATTTACGGGTACGGGTTGCAAGTGTCCGTTTCCCATCACTTCTGACGGCAGAAACGAGGTCGGGCGACCTCGAGTCGGTGAAGCTGCGAGCGCGAGGGCGGCCTGTGGGGAAGCCGGGGTCCAGCCGACTCGCCTCGAGCCAGGGGCGCCCTTGGGTGGTGCCGGTGGTCGGAGGGGTGGGTCCAGCGTGTCTTTCCCGGCCTGGGCCCAGGTGTTTTAGTTGCATCAGATATCTTGGGAGAGCTCAGAAATCTCCCCAAAGAAAACCCAAGGTAGATGAATTTGTAAACTCCAAATTTAACGTGAACACTAAACGGGTATCGCTCCCTCCCTTTCCTTCTTCTATGTCTCTTTTTTCCCTGCAGGTCTGTGTGCAGCTCTGCCAAATCCCAATACTGTATGCCGGTGATATGTTTGTAGATTAGCTTTCCGGAGGGGTATTTCAACTAATTACAGAGAGTGCTAGGCATTACTTAAAATGTCACTCTCGAAAACACCCTCCACGTCAACCCCTGAGGGCAAAAACTTGAAAAGCTCTGCATCCAAGGAAGAAACAGGTAACGTTCTTCAAGGCGTAAGTTATCATGACCATAATCACAACCATTCACTTTTTTCCTTAATCTGAGATTTCAGATACTTTAGTTTTGTTTTACCAATATACTTGTTTAAATAAAATCAAAAGCCTTGCCTTTTATAATATTTTGCAGTCCTACTCTGCGTAAGGATTGTATTTTTTTTTTTCAAATGCTGATGAGTTTTATATGGTTCTAAATTCAACCTATTTTTAAGTACCAGTGGTGGTTTGAAACAGTACTTTCTGGGATTTTTTTGGGGGGGGTTGTTAAAGAACTAGTTTGTATCAGGTTTTAGTAATCACTCTGAATGAAGGTACTTATATAAGATTTTCAATCATATATGGATGTGCAGATCTGTTCTAGAGTAAGAATCTGCCAGACTCATTTCTCCCCTTGTTATGTTAAAGGCTCCTCCAGTTCACCTACATCTTGTTTTTAGGAGAGACTCTGCTAAAATCCACTTACCTTTTTTTTTCTTATTTCTTCTGATATTCTGACTCCATCACAAACTCTCAAGAGATAAAGATTTGGTAATGTGAACTTCAGGTGTTTTGATGGTCATCAAAGCATGATACATCCTTACAAAAGTTAAAATAAACCATGCTATGTGAAAATCCCATGGATGGAGGAGCCTGGTAGGCTGCAGTCCGTGGGGTCGCTAAGGGTTGGACACGACTGAGCGACTTCACTTTCACTTTTCACTTTCCACTTTCACACATTGGAGAAGGAAATGGCAACCCACTCCAGTGTTCTTGCCTGGAGAATCCCAGGGACGGGGGAGCCTGGTGGGCTTCCGTCTATGGGGTCACACAGAGTCGGACACGACTGAAGTGACTTAGCAGCAGCAGCATGTGAGAAGCATAGACTAGTGGAGAGTTCTTTAAGAAGAGTGACAGCCCAGCCCTCCTTGACTAACTACATAGGAGACTTTTCCTATATTAGGTGTTCACCTTCTCTTTGTAAATCATCTGCCCTCATTGAACTGTGCAGAACATTGTTTGTACTGAGTGTTGCTTTACTAATTTGCTCAGATTATTCTACTCCTTTGTTTGTTTTTGAGCAAGCTCTGGGAGTTGGTGATGGACAGGGAAGCCTGGCGTGCTTCTGTTCATGGGCTTGCGAAGAGTTGGACGTAACTGGGCGACTGCACTGAACTGATTCTACTCTTTTCATTTCTAACAATCGCAATTCTACTGTTAAATCCAACTCAAATCCCTTCCACTCTGTAAATGTTTCAATTGAATTTTCACCTTTGAACTTAGAAAAAATTACTAAATAATTTGACAGTTTTGAAGAGATTTCTTTTGTGATTTTCACATCAAAGGGGAAATAGACATTCCCATCATTTTTATGCTATCCCAGTTAACTGATCAAGTTAAGTGAGTTGTTTTCAGTTTTGAATTTGGAGTAATGGAGGTTTATCATTGTGCATGAGCTTTTGAACTCGTGTCTGATGTGAGTGTAACAGGGCAGAGTGAGCGCAGCCCTTAGCAGCCAGCCATTGCTGTAATACTCCGCACCCTGTTACTGGGCAGCAGGCCTTGCTCAGCCATTGCTTGGTGCCTTCGTGCGCCCTGCTTGCAAGCAACCAACTGTTAATGAAGGATTGTCAGTTGTCCTCAGCCATTGGTCAGCACCGCAGTGGCCCACTGATCACTGTCAATGAGGGGTCATTGGGGAAGTGATTCAGTCAAGGATCAGTGGTGTGGTCATCAGGTGGAGAGTGAGGTAAGAGACAGATAGAGGTCTTCTCCTGGAGGCTCTCCAGCTTACCCAGTTTGGGGCCAGCGGGCGAGCTGGAGGGCCCAGGGAACAGTCTGGGGACTACGTCCTGTGGGGCTCCAGAGCCCTCACTAAGGCCCTCCACTAGCCTTGGTCCAGGCCTTGAGGCAGCGGTGAAATTCTCCCTCATCCCTGTCTCTGCACCCTAAGAGCAATGGCTGTCTGCCTGGGTTGCAATCTGTGAGATCTGGTCTCCACCATTTGGGCGGCCTGAGGAACCGGAGGGCTGGTTGGGTTGGATGCCTGGCTCCCTCAGGGATGACAGCTGGGCAAGGTGTGGGAACCTGGCCCTGAGGGAGCTGCCAGCTGAGCTCTGTCTCTTCTTAGCTGGGACTGGGACCTTGGAGGGCTAAAGTTGTACCTTGGAACCTTGCTCTTTCTTGTCGGGACAGAGAATACCGTTCATCTGGTAGAGATTTACAGGAACATCATTACCTGACCATGACCAGAGCTCAAGAACAAAGAATCTGGCACTGAGAGGTCTGCAGCAACTAACCAGGCTCATCCCTCACCTTTTGCTTTTAAAGGGACTTGCTAAAAGCTTTCAGTAACTTTGGGGTTCTTAGGGTATGAGCCACCCATCTCCTCATGTGAATCTGTAATAAACCTTTCTCTGTTCCAAACATTAATGTTTAATATTGATGGGCCTCACTGTGCATAGGACACACGGATTTGTGATTTCGGTAACGTGAGTACGGTGAAGAGTATGAGTTGTTTTTTTTTTTCTTGATTAGATGATTCAGTGTTTTAAATATTGTTGCTATTCTTGGCAACCAGAAGCAATGATTTTCTCTGTCAGCAACATATATATAGGATTGATGAGACAACCTGGGAATCTTGAACTAACTAAAAAAAAAAACTACAGTAAGCTTTTCTTTCCCATTATTTTCTTAGGACTTCCTGAACTAAAGGAGAAAAAAATTTTGGTGGATCTATCAAAACCTCTTCCTACTTCCCTTCAAAATGAGTTCATCCCTGAGGAAGTTCTGCTTTCTCTGACCAATGCAGCCAATGCTGGTCCTTGTCCTGAAAACTTACTGCCTCCTAAGAAAATTAAAACTCCAAAGGTGTGTACGTATGTGTGTGTGTGTATGTGTTTGTATAAAGTACTTGGGAACATTTATCTTGACATCCAGTTCGTTAAGTATTTATTTAATATGTTTTATATTCCAGATTGTCTTAAGGATATTTTAAAATTAACTTCCTAGATTGAAAGCTAAAATATTTTGCACAAATACTTTCAAGGAAATACTTGAGTATATCCATTAACCTGTTTCTATGTGATTTACCTAAATGATCATTACTACTCTTAGTCTTGATGTTTTTCTTTTTTTTAAAAAAAAAGGTTATTTATTTATTTGGCTGACTTGGTCTCTCGTTGCAGAGAGCAGGGCCTGCTCTACTTGCAGCATGCAGGCATCTCATTGCAGTGGCCCCTCGGTCATAGCCGAGTGCATGCTCTAGGGTGCCCAGGCCTCACTGGCTTCTGCATGTGGGCTCGTTAGTTGTGGCTCCTGGACTCTCAAGTACTGGACTCAGTAGTTGTGGAGCCCGGACTTGGTTGCTCCGAGGCTGTGGGATCTTCCCCAGCCTGGGAAGTCCTTGTCCCCTGCATTGCAAGGCAGGTTCTTAACCACTGTACCACCAGAGAAGCCTGGAGTCTTGATATTTTTCTTTCACTGTTAAGTTGTTCTAGTTTCAGTCTTTAGAATTATACTTTTTCTAAACAGTATCCAAATGCCTTTAAGATACTCAAAAATGATCAAGAATAGATTTCATTTGACTCGAGCGCCCTCTGCTGTGTATTCATGGTTGTTTTTCTCCCCCAGGGTACTCTTCCTCGCCCTGTTGACCACGTCTGGCAGAACCCTGTCCGAAGAAATAAGTTCAAATACCTGATAGACCATCCAGTTTCCCTAACCGGAGCTGGAAGGTAAAGAAGGAAGATAGTGGTGTAGATGCAGATAACAGAGTCATTTTCTCATTTTGTATGATTTCCTTGAGAGGAGCAGAACTGGAAAAAATCACAGAATCAGAGTTTTAAAGCTTAAAGTACCTTTAATGAACCAGCATACAATCTGAAGAGGGCATGGGTCTACCTTTTGTGTATGATTATTATCAATAGGATGGCAGTAGAAGCTGGCTCTTCTGACGTTTCACTCATTTAAATTTGCTTTGGTGCACCTTTGTGTACTTGTCCCTTATTCTCCTATTCCTATTGTACCCTAGCAGGAGGGACAGTATCAGGCAGAATGTCTTTAGGGCCTCTTTTATTTGCACTTCTGAGAAGAGCTAGGTAACATAGTTTGATGACATGCAAAAACTTGAAAAACAAGTGCTTAGCCCCTGGTTTTCCTTGGAGCAAACCCTTAACCTTTACACGTGTGTGGGCTCAGTCGCTCAGTCATGTCACCAGGCTCCTCTGTCCATGGAATTTTCCAGGCAAGAATCCTGGAGTGGGTTGCCATTTCCTACTCCAGGGGATCTTCCAGATCTGGGGATCAAACCCAGGTCTCTTGCGCCTCCTGCATCGGCAGGCAAATTCTCTACCACTGCACCGCCATCAAGGAAGTGATCAAATCAGCAAGTTGTATTTGTCATTTTTATATAATTCCTAAAAATGTCCAAAGTGTCAATATTTTCTCTGTGAAGACTGTGGTCTCCTAATTTTCTGTGTGTGGTTCATTTATCAATTTACTCCCTCCCCCCAAAAAAAAAACTTATTCCTGCCATGCTCCTTACCGAACGACCACTTAATAGTGAGTTTAGTTCAAGATGGGGAACACATGTACACCCGTGGCGGATTCATGTCAATATATGGCAAAACCAATACATTATTGTAAAGTAATTAGCCTCCAATTAAAATAAATTAAAAAAATAAAATAAAAGTCATCTTGGAACATACCATTAAATAAATAAATAAAATAGAAAATAGAAAAAAAAATAGTTTACAGTTGCTAGTACTTGGGGAGATTATTTGGTTTTTCTGAATTCAGTTTCTTATTTGTAAAAAGGGAATAATAGACTCCCTCCATTTGGTGTACCCCCCAGGGGTATAGAAAACACAAAAGAGTAGGAGCACTTACTCAGGGAATGTAGGAGCGCTTGTGAAACTGTGCACAGCTCTTCAGTTCAGTTGCTCAGTCGTGTCCGACTCTTTGCGACCCCATGAATCACAGCACGCCAGACCTCCCTGTCCATCACCAACTCCCGGAGTTCACTCAAACTCATGTCCATAGAGTCGGTGATGCCATCCAGCCATCTCATTCTCTGTCGTCCCCTTCTCCTCCCGCCCCCAATCCCTCCCAGCATCAGAGTCTTTTCCAGTGAGTCAACTCGTCACATGAGGTGGCCAAAGTGTTTCAGCTTTAGCATCAGTCCTTCCAGTGAACACCCAGGATTGATCTCCCTTAGAGTGGACTGGTCTCCTTGCAGTCCAAGGGACTCTCAAGAGTCTTCTCCAACACCACAGCTTGCTGCTGTGTAAATATAAGGTGTTATTACTCAGCTATGTCTCAGTGCTAGAAAAAGTGGCAGAAATTTAGGCTATGGACTTCTGTGTTCTGGAGCTTGGTGTCATAAGTATCGGTACTTTATTTTATGCCCGTGGACCATGACTTTAATTATTAACATTTAATAATTAGTAGTTATGAGATATTTGAAGTACTTTTAAAAATTATTAGCTCTATCTGAGTGTGGCAATAATCTGACATTAAAATTTTAATGTCAAATGATATCTGAGTAGGAACTTTTAAAAATGTGAAGATCTGTAGTATGGTAAGACAGGATCATGGCCTCTCTGAAATGTCCTCACTGCAGTCCTTGGACCCTGTGGCTACCTACCTTACGTGGCAAAGGTTACCTTGATCTGGCATTGGCAAGAGACAAGAGGAGGGTGACTATAACATTAATAAGTGTTAGTGGCAGATATATGGAGAAGGAAATGGCGACCCACTCCAGTGTTCTTGCCTGGAGAGTCCCAGGGACGGGGGAGCCTGGTGGGCTTCCGTCTATGGGGTCACACAGAGTCGGACACGACTGAAGTGACTTAGCAGCAGCAGTGGCAGATATTGAGGACAAAGGATGGGACAGAATCAATTACGGATGCTGAGATTTTTGATGAGTAGAGTGGTGGTGCTAACTGACAGAATTAGTGATTACAGAAGGATGAAAAGTTAGAATGGGGAGAATTATTTAGTCGTATCTAGAAGTAACAAGTATGATAAGGTGAGATTTGATAGCATAGCCAAGGGAGAAAGTGTAGGGAAAGCCCAGAGGAATGAGGATAGGATGTTGTGGAACATTTCCATTTGGTAGGCAGGAGGTCAGAGAGATGTCCAAGAAGGAGTGGGTGGGACGAAAGAACCAAGGGAGTCCAGTCATGTAGAGGGCAGGGGAGAGGAGAGTGTTTTTAGAAAGTGAGGTGATCAACCCTGGAAAGTACCCCAGAAGAATAGTGGAAGATGAGAACTGGTGACTTAACTGTAGAAAGTCATCCTCAGCTTTCTGGAGAATGATTTCAGCAGAGAGATGGGAATGAAATCAGAATTGCAGGGAAGTTTTAAGAAGTCTTATGTTGAGCAGAAAGTACAAGGTAGATCAAGGTAACTTGACGACAGTGCACAGTCAAGGGAAGATTTTTAGAAGCGGAAACGACCTGAGTTATAGACCGGCGGGAATATTCCAAGAGAAAAGGAAATGCACAGAAGTTCTAATTGATGGAATGAGATCCCCAAGGATGTGGGCAAAGATGAAATGAAGGACTGAAGTGGAGGAAATAATCCTGGGAAATAGAATACATCTTCACCTGAGGTTGAAGGAAAGGCGAAAGATATTTGAGATGGAGAAGAGGAAGGATGTGTGGGAACACTAACGCCTTAGCGTTCTAAGTAAAGGGTGAGGCAAGGAGATCAGCTTTGTGTCCCTTTTACCCACTAGAAGGATGTGTGTGGGCATTACCCATTTTTATCCAGTGGTCAAACAAAAGACTTATTTTGTAAATTTTTATTTTTTAATCTTAGGGATATTTCTTTTCTGTATGATGTTAAATATGTTAAAGGAGAGGCGAGGGAGAGTGTGGTTTGTCCCCCACGATCGGACCGTGCACTGCAGTCCCGTGATGGTGTGATTGTCCCTCATAAGGTAAATAAAGTATTTGACAGATTACTTCCTCTCCCTCTCTCTACTTAAAAAAAAAAATCCTCAAAATATAAAGCCATGTGAAACTCTAACGGCCTGCATTGTTTAGGTATTCTAATTTTTTCATGGCACTTTCTCATTTTTTCTAGAAAAGGGAATTTACTGGGAGACGATCAAATGTATCTTGAGCAGTTTTCCAAACTACAGCTATTTAATCTTGAAAATACAGTATAGGAGCCTATTTTTTTTTTTAAGAAACCCACAGTTTAAAGTTGTAGAGTGCTTGAAAGTAACACAACATCATAAATCAGCTAGATTTCAATTTAAGAAAAGGCAGGAAAAAAAGTTGTAGAATTCTTATTTTTGGCAAGTTGCTAAGGTAAGTTTTAAATAACTCTTGAATTTTCAAGTCAATAGATTTCTTTGTCTAATACTAAAACCAAGATTGTTCTTTAATTCATGGTTAATTTTTTAACCTGTTTTCTGCTAAAAGTTTATTATTCCTTGCCATGATCCATATTACTAAGTGCTGTTATTTCTCTAATCAAAAATCTCTTAATAAATAGTATCCTTTTGGGATAGGAATTAGGATTTATATGACTCATCTAATGTTTTTATTCTTGTTCTTTTTTTTTTTAAGCCAAAGAAACTAACAGATACATTGATTCCTGAAGAATTTCATATTGTGTCAAATACAGGAGTTTCAGGTTTAGAGTGTTTTGATGAGTGAGTACTGGGGTGTATACTGAATATCTGATAAGTTGAACTGTTTCCTACTTCCCAGACATAGAGGAACCTGAGCAATTCACTCATATTCCTAGGCAGTTGTTTGGTCGCTGAGTTGTGTCTTACTGTTTTATGACCCCATGAACTGTAGCCAGGCTCTTCTGTCCATGGGATTTCCCAGGCAGGAATACTGGAGTGGGTTGCCATTTCCTTCTCCAAGGGATCTTCTCGACCCAGGGATCGAACCTGTGTCTTCTGCATTTGGCAGGCAGATTCTCTACCACTGAACCACCAGGGAAGCCTTTTCCTAGTCAGTATCTACAATGAAATGAGTAAATGTTTGGCTTACCATACTAATAAAATTTAAGGAAGCTATCAAAAACTAATGAAAAATGTCTTACTTAAAAGAGTTTGAAGCAACAAGAATTTACTGTATGGTGCAGGAAACTGTGCAATTATAAAATATTCAATTGTAATATCTTTAATATCTTATAATAACCTATAATGGAAAATATTCTGAAAAATATATATATAACTGAGTCACTTTGGTGTGCACCTAAAAGTAACATAATACTGTAAATCAGTTATATTTCAATTTTTAAAAATTTGAGATTTTTGTGATTAAATTGTTCTCTTTTTCCTGTTGTTTAATTTTGAATGAAAAAAATTAGATCTTTGTTCTGAATGCTTGCTTCCTCTTTAGGAATGGTTTTCAGCAATGACTGGAAAGTAGCCCTCTAAGTTGAAACCTCATATTGCATGCTCCAGGGCTTAACTCCAGACTTCAGACTAGTCATTTCTAGTTTTCTTTGATTTCTGCTTTATGCGATTGAAAATGGTTTTATTTTCCGAAACAACACTTGAATGTTTCATAATTTGAAATTTGAAAAACTAAAACTTTGGACTA
Source organism: Moschus berezovskii (assembly GCF_049115385.1). Lineage (NCBI taxonomy): Eukaryota > Metazoa > Chordata > Mammalia > Artiodactyla > Moschidae > Moschus > Moschus berezovskii. Next base: position 31,460,447 of record NC_142476.1, on the reverse strand, counting down.
GTTTTTATAGTAAAATATCCAGAAACTGTCATTCATTTCACCTTATCCAGTACATATGTTATATGGCATTTCCTTATAATGGTGGGTTTCAGAACAGTATTTTGTCAAAGGGAACTAAATGCTACTCATTTTGGGGGGTGACTTTTAATTTTTTATAAATTTTAAAGTTATAAAAATGTTACAAAAATAAGACAAGGAACTCCCATGTACTCTCTCCTGACTCGCTGAGTAATTACATTTTGCCTCATTTGCTTTGATACACACACACACACACACACTCTTAAACTATTCAAGAGTAAGTTGGAGCCCTCATGACCTTTTGCCACTTTAGTGTCTGTTTCCTTACAATGCACTAGTTATAGATCCTGTTGATGACTTTCTTAGCTCCATCATTCTTGTATATACTAGTTGCTGTTTTACAATATAGACTCATAGATTTCTCCCTTTTTTTGGCGAGTCATATTTCTTTGCTATCATTGATGTTCAAGTTTTTCCTGATTTTGCTAATGCCAGCTCCTTTGAGCTGGCTCTTGTGTTCTTTAGGCATGTGCCCATCATTCTTTGAATGTTCTCTTATTCTCAGGCTCAGTAAGATTTTCAGGTTCATCTTGGATTTCCCAACTCCAGCCCTGAAATAAGCTATGAGTCACTTCTTCCAGAAGTACTGTTTTCCTTTTAGTGGAGAAGAGTTCTCAGAAACCAAGATCTGGGTGCTGGGTATCATTGCTTCTAGTCCCTCTCACACACTCACTTTTGAAACTATTTTGAGCCTGTATAGTCCCTGAATATTTTTCATGAATCTAAATTCTGAAAATGGACCTTATTAACCAACTGTGTTCCAGTAGGGGGCAGAAACAAAGTAAATGTTTTTCAACTGGAGGAAGAAGAAAGATACATAAATAGGAATGAATTTGAAGAATTACCATATGGTCTCATTGTGATACCCACTTGGATATAGGCACGTACTTCCAGGCGACAAATGTGTATGTTGGGCATCAGGAAAACTGGGTTTGATTTCATCTCTGCTTCTTGTTAATTTTGTAACCTGTTTAGTCACTTAACTTTGCTGACTTCGGTGTCCTTAGAACATTCTTCCACCTTTGATAGGTCATTTTCTTTTAATGAATCAAAGAAATTATTGTATTGTGATATATTTGAAAATGTGATTAAAGCTCTTTTACTGAAATGTTTTAAATCTAAGTATCATTATATCTGTGTCTGTAGATGTCTAAGGCCATTTAAGTATGATCTTGTGTGTAAAACAATGGACGTTTCTGATTGTCTCCAAGCTTCTCAGTTCTGTGAGATCTTAAGTTTTTCATGTTTTGTTATGTGATAAATAGGCCCAACGGTTTTCTTACAATAGCATTTACCTGTCTTATTTGTTGCAGCAAATATACTACTCTCCTCACAGACAGCGAAAATAGGCTGTTGCTCTTCCCATCCATGTAAGTACAGTTTATTTTGAGAATGTTGCTAAGAAAAAGTAACTATATATATATTTTTTCCTTTTTATTGGTAGTTTATTACACAAAAATAATAAAATTATCATAGAAATCCAAGACAGTGATTGCCTACATTTCTATCATTTAATCAGTGCTCTTTCTCCAACTGCATATTGATTCTTTACGTATTTATAAGAACATCAAAGTGCTAGAAAACACTTTTTTAAAAAATTACCATTTTAAATGTTTTTTTTGTTGTTCTTGTTTTTAAATTTTATTGTGGGAAGAATATTTAATATGAGGTCTACCCTCTTAAAATTGTAAGGGTGAAATACAGTGTTGTTAATTATAGGCACAGTGTTATACAGCAGAACTCTAGAACCTTGCATTATTGAAATATTATGCCCTTGATTAGCAGCTTCTCATTTCCTTCTCCCCACAGCCCTTGCAGACCGCTGTTAAACTCTCTGATTATATGAGTTCGACCATTTTAGGTACCTCACGTAAATGGAATCAAGCAGTGCTTGTTCTTCTGTGACTGGCTTATTTCACTTTGCACAATATCCTCTTGGTACATTCATGTTGGTGCATAGTGCAGAATTTTCTTTTTTTTTTTAAGGCTGAATGATATTCCTGTGTGTGTATATATATACTTCTTCTTTATCCATTCATTCATCGACAAACGTTTAGGTTGTTTCCACATCTTGGCTATTGTGAATAGAGCTTCAGTGAATGTGGGAGTGCTAATCTCTCTCCAGGATCCTTTTCTGGGAGTGGGGGGCCACGCTGTGCAGCAGGCAGGATCTGAGTTCCTCGACTGGGAATCAAACCTGTGCCCTGTGCAGTGGAACTGTGGATTCACTGGACCGCCAGGAAGTCTCTCTTTGAGATCTTGGTTTCAAGTCTTTTAAGTGGGATTACTGAATATATATAAAATACCTTATATTCTACATTTAACTATTAGTATTTCTCCATTTTGCTATAGACTTTTTTTTTCTAATCTATCCTTTGTCCATTTTCTTTTTGATTGTGAAGTATCTGGTATTAACACTTTGTTAGCCAACATTAACAACTTGTAGCCAATATTAACAACATGATGTTTATCACTCCACATTTTTCTGTGTTACAGTCTTACACAATAGGTATATAAAATTTTTTTTGAGGGAGGAGAACAGAACATTATTTTCTTTTATGAAAAAGGGGATCATACTATTTGTATTTTTTGGGGTTTTTTTTGTTTTTGTATTTTGTTTTACTGTATTATTGATATCCCACAAGATTAGTACATACAAGTATAATGCTTTAAAATGCCATTAATATTCCGTAATATGTACATTTTCTTTGTACATATTATGTTCCTTTTGCCTTTTGAGCATGACCTATTGTAACATTAATTATATAAATCTGCCATCTTAATCTTTTAGGAAGCCTAATAAGAGAGTAGAAGTGGTCCAACTGAATGACGTGATGGACACTATGCTGGAGAGGGCTGGTGTGGAGAGTCGGGAATACACAGGGCCAACCAAGGTAACTGCAAACATCAATGAGCACTAGTGGTCAAGAGCATTTGCTCTGGAGGTAAAATGCCTGGACTGGAATCCTGACCCTGCCATTTATTAGCTGGTGACCTTGGGCAGGTCATTTAATGTATCTGTGCCTTGATTTCCTCATCTGTAAATGACAGATAATACTAGTTACCTCATAAGGTTGTTGTGGAGATTAAATGACATAACACATGTAAAGTGCTTAGGACAATGCTTGACATGTGGTAAACACTGTGTAATTTTTTATTATTGTTATTGTATTTAATCGAATATAAGGCACCATTGATTATAAAACCCTAATTTTATGTTCCACTAAAAAACACTACCAATTAAACCATGCTTTCTTACCACTTGTACTTTTTATTTTGCACCTAATGAAAGAGCTTTTTCAGTCTTACATAGATATAGATTTTTTTTCTTTATGGGGCTGTTTCTCTTTTGTGAAATTTTATTTTTATAGAATTTGAAATTTATAGACAAGTTCAGTATAAGGCACTCCTAAGGCAATGGCACCCCACTCCAGTACTCTTGCCTGGAGAATCCCATGGACGGAGGAGCCTGGTAGGCTGCAGTCCATGGGGTTGCTAAGAGTCTGACACGGCTGAGCGACTTCACTTTCACTTTTCACTTTCATGCATTGGAGAAGGAAATGGCAACCCACTCCAGTGTTCTTGCCTGGAGAATCCCAGGGACGGGGGAGCCTGGTGGGCTATCGTCTATGGGGTCGCACAGAGTCGGACACGACTGAAGCGACTTAGCAGCAGCAGCAGCATGCAATCTTTACCCAGATTCACTAGTTGTTTACATTGTGCCCTGTTTGCTTTATCATTCTTTCTTTTTCTGTATATATCCTCTGTGTGCATGGGTTTTTTCCTAAATCACTTTAGAGTAAGCTGGCAACTTCGTGCATCTTTATCACCAAACATTTTAGGGTATGTTTCCTATGAATAAGGACATTCTCTTATATATCTATAATATAGTTATCAAAATCAGGAAATGTTGATATGATAATATTATCTAATACGGTTCATATTCAAGTTTCAGATTTTATTAACTGTACCTGTAATGGCTTTTATAGCTATTTCCCCCTCTGTTTCAGAATCCTGGGTCACACAGTACTTTTAGTTGTCATGTTCCTGAAACTGTTCTTTGGTTTTCTTAACTTTGATATCTATAGAATGTTCCTCAATTATGGTTTGTCTGATGTGTAATTATTCAATTCAGACTTTGTATTGTTGGCGGCTGTAACATAGTAGTAATATTGTGACTTTCTCAGTGCATCATATAAAGAGGTACATGATTAGACACTTTATTAATGTATCATTTTTATATATATTTATAAGAAAAATGTAAATGAACAAATTAATCTAGGTATTTCAAAAACTTACACTAAAACTTAAGAGTGCTCACCCCCTAAGATGTCTTTTACTGGCAAGACTATAATAAATACTGATTGTCTTACTTCTCTTTCGCCAGATGCATAAACTGCTTCATATACTGAAGAAGGAACAGACCATTTATAACACAGTATTTCATGAACTGATTCGACAAGTCAGTGTGGACTGTGCAGATAGAGGAGAACTACTGTCCAAAATCAGGTTCGAGCTGTTACTGGAGTATCCAAGTTTCCTCCTGAATTTTGTATTAGAATTATATCTGTTTTTCAGAAAATCACAAAAATATACGTCTCTATTCTATTGATAATAAGGGACCCGAATGTATGTCTATTCTGTTTTATATAGTAAAAGCATATTATCTGAGAACTTCCTTAAGTTGATTTCTGTTGGGATGTTTGACACCCTCTTCTTTTATTACTGGGAATGAAATGCTATGTGAAAAGTGGAAAAAGATAGTTTCTGAAGACAGATCAGTCTGGGTTTCTCATCATCTAGGTATATGACCTTGGTAAAAATCTATACCTTAGTTTTCTTATCTGTAAATGAAGATAATAGCTATGTGAAAATTTTCATTTGTCTATTTGTTCACTTGTAAATGATATTTACTGAGTGTCTACTATGGGTCAGGCATTAAGATGCTTCATAGAATTGTGATGAGGTTTAGATGAGAGCACAGAAGTAGGTAGGTGCTCAATACAAATGATTATTATAGATTATGATTATAAATACTATTAGTACTGTAATTCTTCTTCTTATGACTATGGTACTTTCCAAAAGCTGAAAGGAATAGTAGATACTGGGTTCTGATTACATATCTGCAGCTTACTTGCCATGGAACCATAGGCAAATGATTAGATCTCTCTGATTATCTGTATCTCCTGAATGGGAATTAACAGAATACATTTGCCCTATTTGTCCACTGTCTGATTTGCTGAAACAGAGTGTGCCTATCTGATAGTACTCATTAACTAGAAGCAAAGCCATTGATAGGAGACTGATCAAGATTAGAATACTAAGGAGTAAGTTGTTGGAACACCATGAAGAGCTGCAGAATGCCAAATTAGAATGAGGATAGGGACAGATGAAGGCTGAGTTGTCACTCTAAGAACAAAGTCAGGAAGGACAGATGAGGAATCAGTTGGAGAGGAACTAGATGACTGTGGATCCAAAGTTTCTTTAGTGAGAAATTGATGTGAGTGGAACTCTTCCAACTGATTTTAGGAGCTAGCTTTTTACAGGCCAAAATAGGGTGGGGCCCTGTTCCAGGAAGTCTAGACAGAAAGAGATAGGGAAATCAAAGCTAGAATGCTTTAACAAAAATTGAGTCAGACACTAGGGAGACAAAATTACTAACTTCAAAGTGCCAGCAATAGATTCAGAATAGGGCTTCAAATGGGCTTCCCTGGTGACTCAGAGGGTAAAGAATCCTGCAGTATGGGAGACCTGGGTTCAATCCCTGGGTTGGGACAATCCCCTGGAGAAGGGAATGGCAACCCGCTCCAGTATTCTTGCCTGGAGAATCCCCATGGACAGAGGAGCCTGATGGGCAACAGTCCATGGGCTTGCAAAGAGTCAGACACGCTGAGCAACTAAACACAGCACACAGGGCTTCAAAGCTAAGAATTTAGAATAGGGTAGAGTTGGAATTAAGAATACAAAGTAGGTGGGGATAAATAATGAGGTTTCAGGATGATTGCTGGAAACATTCATGATGTGTTTGTGGAATAGTGAAACACTTTGTCGGTTCAGCTTAATCTAACGTCCACTATTTTGTTGCGGTAGGAGCTTGTTTTGAAGTGCTAGGGCTCACCTTCAATGAGGAAGACATCTGTTGTCCTCAGGCTGGTATCTTACAGAGTCCTACCTGTTTCACAAGATTTTGGGAGGATCCAATAGATATCCCCAGCAAATGGTAACACCTCGCATGCCCCAGAAATACTCTGTATCAGCCCCAAGTTTGTTTGTCCGTTTGTTTGTCACTAGTTTTCTGCTTTATGTCTTTCTGATCAGCTAATGTGTTTGTCTGCTTTTCATGCAACTGTCTCTCAGGCCTGTTGCTGTAGAAGGAGGGTTTCATATGAAACAGAATTTCATAATAGCTGTTTTTTATAAGGGGAAGAATAACTGACAGATTGGTTATAAGCTGAGTAAGACTCACAGAAATAGGGCTACCACAGTAATTATTTTTGGTTGACATTATGTTTACCTTTGCATGCAGGCACCTGACTTTTTTTCCGGTTGTTATTTTTTCAAATATTTTATGGGAATTTTCAAATATACACATAAAAATGGAAAGAATTTTACTGTGAGCACACATACATCTAGATTCTGCCATTAATATACTTTTCTTGCTTTATCACTTATCTGTCCATCTAGCAATCCTGGTATTTATCCACCAATTTCGTGTACTTAAAAGGCAGACATCAGTGTATTTCCCTTAGATACTTCAGCATGTATATCATGAATCAGTTCATTATTTATTTGCCATTTTGTTTCTTCTGAGTCTCATTCATGATGATTTAATTACATTAAATGTTTTCCTATCTTCGCTTGTGTGACTAATAATTTGGCTAATCTTAACCATGAAATCCTTAGGGTATAAATGATGGATGCTTCCTGAAGAAATGATTTGCATTTTTTCCTCTTCTGGAATCCTGGCTTCCTCCTACACTCAGGTTGCCTGCTTTGAACAAAGCCCAAGGCTTAGTCTCTGGGACCCACCATTAGCACTTTTACTGGGCCACCTCTAATCTTGCGTTTTCCTAGTGAATACTTTTTACTGGTTACCACTTCCCCCTCCATTGTTAGCTTACTGTATTTAGTTTGTTGCTGTTGTGTTTTTTTTTTTCCATTTCTAGAGGCTTGTGTTTCTTTCTGCGAGCCAAGTAATACTTCAGAAAGTATGCTTTATCATGGATATAATTGTGTGTTTTATAACTAATTAATTTATTTTAATTGGAGGATAATTACTTTACAATATTGTGATGGCCTCTGCTGTACATCAGCATGAATCAGCCATCAGTTCAGTTCAGTTCAGTCGCTCAGTCGTGTCTGACTCTTTGCGACCCCATGAATCACAGCACGCCAGGCCTCCCTGTCCATCACCAACTCCCGGAGTTCACTCAAACTCATGTCCATAGAGTCGGTGATGCCATCCAGCCATCTCATTCTCTGTCGTCCCCTTCTCCTCCTGCCCCCAATCCTTCCCAGCATCAGAGTCTTTTCCAGTGAGTCAACTCGTTGCATGAATCAGCCATAGGCACACATATAATCCCTCCCTCCTGAACCCTCCTCCCACTCCCTCCTCACCCCATCCCTCCAGGTTGTCTCAGAGCACCGGCTTCGGGTTCCCTGTGTCATACATCAAACTCTCACTGGCTGTCTATTTTACATATGGTAATGTATGTGTTTCAGTGCTATTCTCTCAAATCATCCCATCCTCTCCTTCTCCTACTGTGTCCAAAAGTCTGTTCTTTATGTCTGAGTCTCCTTTTCTGCGCTTCACGTAGGATTGTTGGTACTGTCTTTCAGATTCCATATGTATACGTTAATATATGATATTTGTCTCTCTCTTTCTAACTTACTTCATTCTGTATAATAGGCTCTAGGTTCATCCTATAGTTGTGTTTTAATGGAAAAGCCCTTCAGAGTGTCTTGTTCCTATATTGCTAAGAGGGAAAATCCTAAAGAAAGTGTTTTAAAAATTGATGCTTCCTGATGAATGAGCTGCACACTGAACTGATGAACTCCCTGTCACTTTAAGTGTGTAAGCAAGGGCTGGATAATTCTTTTTGTCAGTGGGTGAGAGATTCAACTAAATGATTGTTCCAACTCAAAGATATTGTAATCCTGGGGTCTCAGTTTTTAGAATATACTACCTAGATCACTTTTAAAATAAATGAAGACTTCTCAGTTATGGTATTCATAGTTTATCATCTAGAATAATTTCCAAATAATTTGTTTGATGTTGTTCAGAAGCAAGAGAAATTAATTATTGTACTTAGGGACTTATAGTTGGTGTCCTTTAACATTTTGGTCAATTTAAGAAAAGTGGTTTTATTCATGAATTTAACTATTTATAAAAGTCCCACTGTATTCAAGACACTGTGAGATGCTGTAAATGTATAAATATGTAAGACATAGTTTTTATCCTCATAGAGTTTCTAAATTAGAAGAAGAAATAAAAGAAGTCATTATTTTATTTTACATCTCAGACGTTATGTTCCACATAACTATGACTCTGGTTAAAATTCTCCATAGTTCATTCACTCAGCATTCAAATTCATTCATGAGCATGGCAAGAATTCACAGCCTAGGTCTTTTTCTAGCTTGTTCTTCGCACATAGCTTTTATGAGTGTCCACTATTTTGTTCCTTAAAATTACTTTTCTCTCTCACATATTTTCTGGCTCCTTTTCCTTTCTGCCTGATGTCTTATTTTCCTTTTACTCATGCAGAGAGCGGTATGTACAAATGCTTGACCAAATTGCCCGGCAGATGATTGACTTCTACAAAGACATGGTAACTCAGCGAGTGATGGACCAGCGCATTTTAGAAGAACTGTACAATTTTAAGAATGTTATTGAGGAACTGACCAGGTAAAAACTGTGCTTATCAAAGCTCTGTCTCTAAAGAGAGTAAAAGATACTCAGTAAAAGATACTCAGGAATGATTAAAGGACTCTTTTACTCTCATTTCATTTCATTTTTTGCAAGAGAACAGAAAGACCTGGATAGGGATGTAGAGACATGGGTACATAGGTTAACACAAAACTAAGGCTCTGTGTGTATTTGATAGGGAAAAGACTCTTGTTCTTCCTTCCAAAATAGAGGTACTTATCTTAATCTGGTTTATAGAGCAGTGCCGTGATTATGGATATTAAGGTTCAAATCCCAAAGAGAATAAGCAGTATGTATAATAGCTATCACATTTTGTGATCGGCTAACCCTGTGGCAAGATGTTAGTAGCAGGAATGAAGACAATAGAATAGACATGCCAGTGGGTAGGATAGAGCTGCCTTAAGGCCTTGGCTGCCAGCATCTGCCTTCCCTCCATTCTAGAGAGCTCTCCACATCTTCTTTCTGCCTCTTCTAGCCAGTCTGATTCCATTGCTAAACCTGGTTAGAGTTCACTTGAATGAACACTAGATTTCTTGCCTTGGTTTATAGGGTAGAAAAACTGGGAAGAGATAAACACATGATAATTGAGAAGATTCCTGAGTATAAATCTGATTTCCTAGGCAGAAACTTTTTCAAAATCTTCAGCTATGACTATAAAATTGGCTTGCTCTATTTCAGGGAACTGTGTCTGGTTCGGGCCCATGATATAAAATTAACAAAGGAAGCAGAGAAGGCCCACAGAGATTTGGCACAAGCTCTTTTAGACGCTGAAAAGAATGCCAGGTGAGTTACCAAATGTTAGCCATTATGTCATATTTGCTTCATACCTTCTTTCAAGAAATAAAATTTTTTAGAAGAATTTGAAGTTTTTTAAAATTACAGCAGTTCCTGAAGGAGTTAATATACATAAAGCTCATTGTATATATTAACTCTTCCACACACTGTTGTAATACCCATCTTGTGTCTCCTTGTATGAAAATTTTCCAGGGGTGTAAAACCTAGAAGTGGAATTACTGGGTCATGGCATAGTCTAGCCTCGTCTTGCTGCTGCTGCTGCTGCTGCTAAGTCACTTCAGTCGTGTCCAACTCTGTGTGACCCCATAGACGGCAGCCCACCAGGCTCCCCCTTCCCTGGGATTCTCCAGGCAAGAACACTGGAGTGGGTTGCCATTTCCTTCTCCATAGATATTACCAAATACTCCCTGAAGTAGTTGTACCAGTGTAGCCTGTAATCAGTGTATGAGATTTCCCTTTTGCCCATATCCTTTATAGTCTTATAAATATGAAAATGTATCTGGTTTTTGTTTGCATTTTCCAAGTTAGTAGTTAGTAATGTGAGTCTAGTTCTCTTTTAGATGTTAGTGACTCTGCTGAGGTCCTAATGTTGTTATTCTATTTCAGGGACTTAGCTGACTTTTTCTATAAAGGGCCAGATGGTGAGATACGGTTTCTAATACAACTCTGCCTTTGTAAATGTGTGCCATTGTAATGCAAAAGCAGCCAAGGACAATAACAAAACATCACAGTGTTTCGATAAAATTTTATTTCAGTCAGTTCAGTTCAGTTCAGTCGCTCAGTAGTGTCCGACTCTCCGCGACCCCATGAATCACAGCACGCCAGGCTTCCCTGTCCATCACCAACTCCCGGAGTACACTCAAACTCATGTCCACAGAGTCGGTGATGCCATCCAGCCATCTCATTCTCCGTCGTCCCCTTCTCCTCCCGCCCCCAACCTTTCCCAGCATCAGAGTCTTTTCCAGTGAGTCAACTCGTCGCATGAGGTAGCCAAAATTGAAATCTGAATTTATAACATTTCCATTTACTACAGAATATTATTCTCCTATTGTTTTTTAACCACTAAAAACCATTAAAAAGTAAATCAAATACATAAAAAATTTTAAAAGTAAAATTCTTAACTCATGGGGTATACTAAAGCAAGCAATGGGCCAGGTTTGACCCACAGACTGTAGTTTTCTAACTTCTATTTCATTTTCACATTCTATTTCATTTTCTGTTAGAGTTCTGATTACTAGGAAGCTCTTGGGTATGTATCAAAAGATACATCTGATTGCATTTTAATTTCTTTAGTTGATTTAAAATATTATATTATCATAGAAACAGTACATGTGCCTTTTAAGAAAATTAATAAATACAATAAAAATAAATTTAAAAAAATCACAATTTCACTCCCTATAGATTACTACTGTAAATACCTTAGTGTGTATTCTTATGGATCTTTTTTCTATGTATATGTGCATATGTGCATTATTTAAACTAAAATACTGTTAGCCTGTTTTTTCAATCAATAATCCATACCTGTTTCAGCAAATTTTTACCTCATATATTACCCAATTCTTTTTTTTTTTTTTTTTTATTTATTCGACTGCACTGTGTTGCATGTGGGATCTTAGTTCCCTGAGCAGGGATTGAACCTGGGACTCCTGCATTTAAAGCATGAAGTTTTAACCCCTGGACCACCAGAAAAGTCCCAACCCAATTCTTATTTGAATGTTCAGACACGACTGAACAACTTCACTTTGACTTTTCACTTTCATGCATTGGAGAAGGAAATGGCAACCCACTCCAGTGTTCTTGCCTGGAGAATCCCAGGGACGGGGGAGCCTGGTGGGCTGCTGTCTATGGGGTCACACAGAGTCGGACACAACTGAAGTGACTTAGCAGCAGCAGCAGCAGAATGAGAGGGGTACCTTGATCATTTTTTGTCCCCTGAATGTACTACTGTGTTCTGTAGCTGAGTCCTTGTTATCTTAGTCAATAACTACCTTATACTCTGTCTGTTGTCCTCTGATCTCTGATATTACCTCTCCATCCTCTTTCTGAGCTGGTGACCTTGCTTTCTAAAAGACAGAAGCAAATTGAAGAGAGAGCTCAGTTCTCTCTGCATCTCCCCACCCCCCTACATCTGTGCTCATACATCCGCTCTTTCCTTCTCTCACTGTGGATAAACTGGCTCTTTTCTAAGGTCAGCCTCTCCATTTGTGTCCTATTACATCTGCTCTTAACGTACTCTTGATATTTTCAGCAAATATTCCCTCTTTCTCCTGTGTCACTAATATTTCCCTCTACTTGATCAGTCACACCAGTATACAAATATGCTATAATTGCTCTTATCTTAAAAACAATAATAACAAAAGAAAAACCCCCTTCCCCAGACCCAAAAACCATACAGAAAAACTTCCAAGTCTCTGAGGATGACAAATCCCCTTCTAGCTGTGGCTCCATTTTTCTGTTCCCCTTACAACAGACTTCCTCAAAAGGTAGTCATACTCCTATTCTCCACTTTCTGTCCTCCCGTTATCACTTGAACCCACTCCAATCAGGCTTTCAACCTCACCATTCCACCAAATTGCACTTGTTAGAGTCACCATTGACTCCCATGTTATTATATCCAAAGGCCCATTCTCAATTCTCATTTAGCTTGACTTACCAGCAACATTTGTAATAACTGACCAGTTGCTTTTACTTAAAACCATGTATTTTAGAATATTATTCTGTCCTAGTTTTCCTACGACTTTACTCTTGGCTCCTTATTGATATCCCTTACAGGTTCCTTTCATCTTGCCAATTTCTATTTATTTATTTAATTGAAGTATAATTGATTTACAGTGTTGTGTTAGTTTTTGGTGCAGAGCAAAGTGATTCAGTTTTATGTGTGTGTGTGTATATATCAGTTCAGTTCAGTTCAGTTGCTCAGTCGTGTCCAACTCTTTGTGATCTCATGAACTGCAGCATGCCAGGCCTCCCTGTCCATCACCAATTCCCAGAGTCCACCCAAACCCATGTCCATTGTGTCTGTGATGCCATCCAACAGTCTCATCCTCTGTCGTCCCCTTCTCCTCCTGCCCTTAATCTTTCCCATCATCACGGTCTTTTCCAATGAGTCCGCTCTTCTCATCAGGTGGCCAAAGTATTGGAGTTTCAGCTTCAACATCAGTCCTTCTGATGAACACCCAGGACTGATCTCCTTTAGGATGGACTGGTTGTATCTCCTTTCAGTCCAAGGGACTCTCAAGAGTCTTCTCCAACACCACAGTTTAAGAGCATCAATATTTTGGCGCTCAGCTTTCTTTATAGTCCAACTCTCACATCCATACATGACCACTGGAAAAACCATAGCCATGACTAGATGGACCTTGGTTGGCAAAGTAATGTCTCTGCATTTTAATATGCTGTCTGGGTTGGTCATAACTTTCCTTCCAAGGAGTAAGCGTCTTTTAATTTCATGACTTCAGTCACTGTCTGCAGTGATTTTGGAGCCCCCCAAAATAAAGTCAGCCACTGTTTCCGCTGGTTTCCCGTCTATTTGCCATGAAGTGATGGGACTGGATACCATGATCTTAGTTTTCTGAATGTTGAGTTTTAAGCCAACTTTTTCACTCTCCTCTTTCACTTTCATCAAGAGGCTCTTTAGTTCTTTTTCACTTTCTGCCGTAAGGGTGGTGTCATCTGCATATCTGAGGTGATTGATATTTCTCCCAGCAATCTTGATTCCAGCTTGTGCTTCCTTCAGCCCAGCGTTTCTCATGATGTACTCTGCATACAAGTTAAATAAGCAAGGTGACAATATACAACCTTGATGTACTCCTTTTCCTATTTGGAACCAGTCTGTTGTTCCATGTCCAGTTCTAACTGTTGCTTGCTGACCTGCATACAGGTTTCTCAAGAGGCAGGTCAGGTGGTCTGGTATTCCCATCGCTTTCAGAATTTTCCACAGTTTATTGTGATCCACACAGTCAAAGTCTTTGGCATAGTCAATGAAGCAGAAATAGATTTTTTTTTGGAGCTCTCTTGCTTTTTCCATGATCCAGCAGATGTTGGCAATTTGATCTCTGGTTCCTCTACCTTTTCTAAAACCAGCTTGAACATCTAGAAGTTCATGGTTCATGTAATGCTGAAGCCTGGCTTGGAGAATTTTGAGCATTACTTTTCAGCATGTGAGATAAGTGCAATTGTGTGGTAGCTTGAGCATTCTTTGCCATTTTCTTTCTTTGGGATTGGAATGAAAGCTGACCTTTTCCAGTCCTGTGGCCACTGTTGAGTTTTCCAAATTTGCTGACATATTGAGTGCAGCACTTTGACAGCATCGTCTTTTAGGATTTGAAATAGCTCAACTGGGATTCTATCGCCTCCACTAGTTTTGTGTGTGTATGTATATATATATATATGAGCTGAAGGCAGAATATACATATAAATATACTTTTTCATATTCCTTTCTATTATGGTTTATTATAGGATATTGAACATAGTTCTCTGTATAATACAGTAAGATCTTGTTTGTCTGTTTTATATATAGGAGTTTATATCCGCTAATTCCAAAGTCCCAGTTTATCCTTACTCCATTCCCTTTTCCCTTTGGTTAACCGTAAGTTTGTTTTCTCTGTCTGCATCTCACCAATTTCTGAGTGTTGGCATGCTCATTCTTGGATCTTTCTTCTTTCTGTACTCATTTCCTAAGTGAATCTATTCAGTTTCCTGGCTTTAGATGCCATGATCTATATACTCTCAATTCATAAATTTCTATCTCCAGCTTCAACCATGTCCACAAATTTGTAGCTCTAGCTTCAGTCTTCTCGTTGAATCCCAGACATGTATTCAACAGCCATAATATTTTTGCTTAGATGCTTAACATTCCCAAACTGAATTCCTGTTCTTCCCCCTCAAATCTGCTCTTCCCACATGCTCTTCCCCGTTCAGTTAATGGCAACTCCCTCCTTCTAGTTTCTCCAGCAAAAAGTTCTGCATTATCCTTGATCCCTTTTTTCTCTCACATCTCACATGTCTCCATTAGCAAATTTTGTCAACTCTCCTTTCATTATATATACAGAATTGTCACTACTTTAACTACTACCATCTTCATCTCTTGCCTGGGGTATTACAATTAACTTCTAAATGACCTTTTTACTTCTGCCTTTACACTTGGTGAGTCTGTTCTCCGCACACCAGCCAGTATAATCTCTTAACACTTGACTAAAATGATGTCTTTTCTCTGTTCAAAATTCTTCAGTACCTCCCTATCTTACAGTAAAAGACCATTTTTATGAAATCACAGGACTCATCCTACCAGAATTTCTCTGACTTCTGCTTTATTCTAAATCTGCTTGTCTTTGTGCTGTTCTTTAAACACACTAGGGTGGCCTGCTTTAGGTCCTGGAGTCCTTCTCCCCCAGACAGCTGTATGGTTTCCTCCCTCCTTCTTTTGGACCTTTGCTCAAATGTCTTATCAATATGGTCTTTCCTGATCCCTCTATTTAAAATTATAATACACTTCATATTCTTAATCCGCTTTATCTGACTTATTTTTATCCACAGCACTATCACTATTTAATATAGTATGTTTTACTTTAATTTGTTTATTAGCTCTCCTAAATAACTTTATAAGGGCAAAGTTTATTTTTAGTTTATGTTTAGTTTTGAATATTACTTGGGTTATAGCAGGCACTAAACAGATATTTGTTGAATGAATTAAAAAAATAAACTAGACCTTCTATTGTGCTAATGTCCATTATAAGAACAAAACATCTAAAATCAAAGAGAAGGGGAAGAAAAAAAAATAAATAAATAAAATCAAAGAGAAGGGGAAGAAAAGAGAGGAAAAAGGTCTCCCTTTCTTTAAACATTGATGGTTCTGAAGTAGGATGGTTCGTGTTTTGCATGTGATTAGAAATTACAGGTAATATTTTTATAATGATTATTTTGTTGAAAATTTAGAAAATACAGACACACATAAATAAGAAAATAAAGAACATTCACAATTCTTTTAGAGTTAACTACTATTACTATTTCAGTGTTTTTCTTTTTTCTATATATTTTTTAAAAAATCATATAAAGCTGAATATAGACCATTATCATTTGGGTTTTCTTGTTTTATGTTTTACACAAAAATTTTTCTTATGTGTGAAGAACATGATCTTTAATTAGCAACAGAGTATTTAATTAGCAACAGAGTGTTTTCATCAGAGAGCTACATTATGTATTTTATTTGGCCAGTCCGTTGTTTTTGGACATTAAGGTTATTTCTGCCTTTTTTCTTTGGCTGTTATAAACGAGGGTCATTAATTTTAGTGTGTAGCTGTTAAGGTTATAGGTTGTTGAATTATGTGTATATTCATCTGCATGACATCTACAGTGATTAATTTTTTTGCAGTTTGAATGAGTCGAAGCCTCCAAATAGAAGGAGGCTTTAGGAACTGATGTTGGTGGCTAATGGCTTTCAATGAAATCAGAATAATTTTATGTCACTAGCTTTTTATTCTTTCAGAAAAGTTAATGTCCTTGTCGTTTAGTCGCTAAGTTGTGTGCAACTCTTTTGAGGCCCCATGAACTGTAACCCACCAGGCTTCTCTGTCCATGGAATTTTCCAGGCAAGAATACTGGAGTGGGTTGCCATTTTATTCTCCAGGGGTTCTTCCCCACCTAGGGATGGAATCTGCGCCTCCTACATTGGCAGGCAGATTCTTCACCACTGAGTGACCAGGGAAGCCCTAATATTCTTTAGGAGGAAGTGTTTCAAAAGGTTTGTGAAAAGCTACCAATCACTTTATAACTTCTGTGTTTGTATTTAATCTTGGAAGGGCTTTTAATTCAGTTAGAAGGAAAAGATATATTTTGGTAAACATGAAGAAAAAAGATTTAAAATAAAGGCACTTAATTAAACTTAAGCTTTTGATTGATTGGTAGAGAATTTCTTTAAATCTTATGCTGCTGCTTCTGCTGCTGCTAAGCCGCTTCAGTTGTGTCCAACTCTGTGCGACCCCATAGACAGCAACCCACCAGGCTCCCCCGTCCCTGGGATTCTCCAGGCAAGAACACTGGAGTGGGTTGCCATTTCCTTCTCCAGTGCATGAAAGTGAAAAGTGAATGTGAAGCCGCTCAGTCGTGTCCGACTCTTCACGGCCCCATGGACTGCAGCCTACCAGGCTCCTCCATCCATGGCACTTTCCAGGCAAGAGTACTGGAGTGGGTTGTCATTGTCTTCTCTGAAATCTTATGCTAATTATATATAATTTTAAAATATAGCTCACAATTATTGGGCTTTGTGCCTTTGATTCTTCTTAGTAAAGAATGCTAAATTCAATGAGGAAAAAAAAGCTAAAAACTATTGTATTACTACTGCATGTATTTAGAATTTTTCATTAAATGTCTTGTTGTTATACCATTGGAATACTATGGTGTGAAAATTCTAGAGAATAAATAAGAATATGATGAAAAGTGTTTAGAGCAGGGAACAATATATTAAACTTTTTCCTTAAGACCTCTGTAAGATTTATACATGAAATGTGAATTTTTTTTCTTCTCTTTCCCTGTATATTAATGTTACTAATATATCCAGCAATTATGTCATGATTACCTTATGATGAGTTTTAAAGGAATAAATTGCCTGCTTTAGAACAAAGTTATTTTTTTGAGATATGTATTTATGTATCTGTTTTTTAATTTTTCTTTTAGAATTATAGAAGATTATCATGACTTATATACATTACAAAGAGAAAGGATGGAGAGTGATATTAAACAGTTAATGGTGGAAAGAGATATCTGGAGCTCAGCTACATATGAATTATCTGTAAAGGTTGTTTCATCTGAAATCAACTTCTTTTTTGGCTAGATAAAGTTTCATTTTATAATTTTCAATAATCCAGACAAAAATCTTGTTTGATATTAAAATTTTTATTGAAGTGTACTTCATTTACAATGTTGTATTTAATTTCTGCTGTACAGCAAAGTGACTCAGTTATACATATATAGACATTCTTTTTTCATCTTCTTGTCCATTATGGTTTATCACAGGATATTGAATAGAGTTCCCTATGCTATACAGTATAGGAAATTATTGTTTATCCATCATATATATAATAGTTTACATTTACTAATTCCAAACTCTCAATCCTTCCCTGCCTAACTCTCTTTCTTCCTTGGCAACCACAAATCTTTTCTCTATATTTCTGAGTCTATTTTTGTTTTGTAGTTATGTTTATTTGTGTTTATTTTAATTCCACATTTAAGTGATATCATGTTACTTGTCTTTGCTTCTGACTTCACTTAGTACTATAATCTCTGAAAGGGAAAGTGAAAGTCACTCAGTTGTAATTCTCCAGGCCAGAATACTGGAGTGGGTAGCTATTCCCTTCTCCAGGGGATCGTCCCAACCCAGGGAACGAGCCCAGGTCTCCTGCATTGCAGGCTGATTCTTTACCAGCTGAGCCACCAGGGAAACCCAAGAATACTGGAGTGTGTAACCTATCCCTCTTCACCAGCAGATCTTCCTAACCCAGGAATCAAACTGGGATCTCCTGCATTGCAGGTGGATTCTTTACCAGCTGAGCCACCAGGGAAACCCAAGAATACTGGAGTGTGTAACCTATCCCTCTTCACCAGCAGATCTTCCTAACCCAGGAATCAAACTGGGATCTCCTGCATTGCAGGTGGATTCTTTACCAGCTGAGCTACCAGGGAAGCCCTTGATAATCTCTAAGTCCATCTGTGTTGCTGCAAATGGCATTATTTCATTCTTTTTAATGATTAAGTAATATTTCATTATGTATATTATATATCTATATGTATATTATAAAAAATAAATAAAAATTAACAAAAAATTTTATTTATTTTTTAAAAATTAATTTGTTTTGGAATATAGTTAATTTACAATGTTGTGTTAGTTCTGCTGTACAGCAAAGTCAATCAGTTATATGTATACATATATTCACTCTTTTTAAAATCCTGTTCCAATATAGGTCATTACAAGTTATCTGTCTTACATATAAGTGTATATATTATATATATATAAGTATATATATTATAATTGTATATATATATTATATGTGTATATGTCAGTCTCAATGTCCCAATTAACCCCTTTCATCTCTCTTTCCCCCTTGGTAACCATATTTGTTTTCTACATCTGTGACTCTATTTGTAGATTGGTTCTTTTGTACAATTTTTTTTTGGGTTCCACATATGAACATCATATGATACTTGTCTTTGTTTGACTTGCTTCACTTGGTATGACAATTTCTAGGTCCATTCATGTTGCTGCAAATGGCATTTCATTCCTTTTAATGGCTGAGTAATATCCTAGTGTGTGTATGTGTGTTTGTGTGTGTATGTGTGTTTGTGTGTGTGAGTGTGTGTACCACATCTTCTTTATCCATTCATCTATCATTGGACATTTAGGTTGTTTTCATGTAGACAAAATCTTTAGAAATGAAGATATATATTTAATTGATGAATAATGCAACTATTCTATTATAAGCCTCGAAAAGGAAAATTTACATTTTCTTCTCTTGTTTCTTCTCTATTGGGTACCTGCCTATTGCCCAATTAAGGGCTCTTTTTTTTACCTGAACCTATGAGTATGAGCAGGTATTCTATTTCTGTTGTTTGTGAATGTGTTAAAACTTTCAACTTTAATTAGATATTAATAAACTAGGGAAAGTGGTTTGTTTTTTTTAATGATGTAACTGTATTACGATCACTGGATAAGTCACTTTGGTTCTATTATTTAATACTTTGGTACCCAAGATGACAACTGAAATATGGCAGCCTGTAGACAATGACAAGATGCTTTAGGAAAGTATTATAGCAATGTCCCACAATACAGTATTCAGTGTTTCCTGGTTGATTGCCTAATGTCACATCTGGAAATTACAATATTAACAGAAAATTATGACCCTAAACACATTCAAAATGTTGTCCCACTTTCCTCTGGAATAGTCAGATCTCATCTATGACATGAAAGTTCTATTCTGATGCAGAACTTTAAAAGAGACATTGATATGTCCAGAGAAACAATTGTGACAGTAAATATATGATATAAGAAACAAACCAGTAAAAGAAACAGACTCACAGATAGAGAGAATAAACTAGTGGTTACCAGTGAGGAGAGGGAAAGGGGGAGGGGCAAGGTAGGGGAAGGGAACTGAAGTATGAACTACTATGTATAGCAAAATAAGCCACAAGGATATATCATACAGCACAAAGAATATTGTCACTATTTTATAATAAGTACAAATGGAATATAACCTTTAAAAATTGTCAGTCACTATGTTGTACACCTGAA
The DNA here is from genome assembly GCF_049115385.1 of Moschus berezovskii. Lineage (NCBI taxonomy): Eukaryota > Metazoa > Chordata > Mammalia > Artiodactyla > Moschidae > Moschus > Moschus berezovskii. The sequence continues at coordinate 31,440,369 of NC_142476.1, read as the reverse complement.
ACATGTAATATTATACATCAATTCAGTTCAGTTCAGTCGCTCAATTGTGTTCAACTCTTTGCAACCCCATGTACTGCAGCATGCCAGGCCTCCCTGTCCATCATCAACTCCCGGAGTTTACTCAAACTCATGTCTATTGAGTCAGTGATGCCATCCAACCATTTCATCCTCTGTAGTCCCCTTCTCAGTAGTCCTGGCCTTCAATCTTTCCCAGCATCAGGGTCTCAATTATACCTTTATTTATTTATTTATTTATTTTTTCTGTACCTTGAAAATATTTATTACCATGCAGCCACTTTCTAAAACATGATAAATATTGCTGAACAGAATTAATTAAATCTGTTACAAAACTGGTGAAACATGAAATATTTGTTTAAGTATTTATTTACTTAACCTTGAGGTTTTGTAAAAAATAAAATTTGACAAGAGAATTGTTATTCAAGACGATTATGAAGGAATAGTGGATGAAGTCATTCTGACATAAATCACAGCAGGACCTCCAAGACCCACCTCCCAGAATATTGGAAATAAAAGCAAAAATAAACAAATGGGACCTAATTAAAATCAAAAGCTTCTGCACAGCAAACGAAACTCTAAGCAAGGTGAAAAGACAGCCTTCAGAATGGGAGAAAATAATAGCAAATGAAGCAACTGATAAAGGATTAATCTCCAAAATATACAAGCAGCTCCTGCAGCTCAATTCCAGAAAACTAAGTGACCCAATCAAAAAATGGGCCAAAGAACTAAACAGACATTTCTCCAAAGGAGATATACCTTAATTTAAAAGAAAAAAGAAACAAATCTGGGAACTAGTATGTTCAGTGGGAGGAAAAAAACAAGGGAGTTACCTCATCTAGAAGTATTTAAACAGTAGAGAACTAACTGACCACTGGTAAGAGATTCCTATAGAAGAATACCTTGAACTAGTGGGTCTTTGTATTAGATCATCATACTTGCTCCTTGGAAGAACAGGTATGACAAACCTAGACAGTGTATTAAAAAGCAGAGACATCACTTTGCCAACAAAGGTCCATCTAGTCAAAGCAATGGTTTTTCCAGTGGTCATGTATGAATGTGAGAGTTCAACCAAAAAGAAGGCTGAGGGCCGAAGAATTGATGCTTTCGAACTTTGGTGCTAGAGAAGACTCTTGATAGTTCCTTGGACAGCAAAGAGATCAGATCAATCAGTCCTAAAGGAAATCAACCCTGAATGTTCATTGAAGGACTGATGCTGAAACTGAAGTGCCAATACTTTGGCCACCTGATATGAAAAACTGACTCATTTGAAAAGACCCTGATGCTGGGAAAAACTGAGGGCAAAAGGAGAGCAGTGGGTGACAGAGGATGAGATGGTTGGATGGCATCACCGACTCAATGGACATGAGTTTGAGCAAATTCAGGGAGATAGTGATGGGCAGAGAAGCCTGGTGTGCTGCAGTTCATGGGGTTGCAGCGTCGGACACAACTTAAGCGACCAAACAACAAGAACAATAGGAAATAATAGTTATAATGTCAACTCCCTGAAAATAAGGACTATGTCTGTTTTGTTCACCATTATATACAGAGTGTCTTGACTAGTCAGTGATTCATTGAATGACTATATAATTGATTTCGTATATCAGTGGTTCTCAAAGTATGATCCACAGACCCCCTTGGAGGTCCATAAGATCTTCATGAGGTCAAAACGAGTTTCATTGTAACACTGTTGATATTTGCCTTTTTCACTCTCATTCTCATGTGAATGTACAGTGGATTTTTCTTGAAGCTACATGGTATGGGATATTACAACAGACTGAATTCAAAAACAAATGAAAATACAGCCCTATTCTATTAAGCAAACATTAAAGAGATTTGTAAAATGTGAAACTGTATGTTCTTTTCAAGTTTTTGTTTTAGAAAACATAGTTATGTTTCTGAAAAAACTTAAAAATATAATGGGTTTATTAATGTTTACGTGAATTAACAAATGTATATTTTAAATAATTTCAGTTAATTTCCAAAGCAATAAATAGCAGTATATATAATCCATGTAAATAAAAGCTCTTTGGTATTCTCAATAATTTTTAAAAGTGTAAAGGAGTTTTGAGATAAAATTGTTTGAGAGCCTCTGCTGTATACCATGTTCAATTTGGTTCCAGTTCAGTAGTTTAAGAAAACATGGATTTGTGGTTCAAATTAGTGATTTAAAAAAGAAATTGTGACTGAATTAATGATTCAATGAAAAATTGGTAAGTGAAATTGGTTTGGGTTTAATAAATTACAATAGTTTGTTAATGTTTTAGATTCCTAATTTTAGTACTTTCTAAAAATAGGTAATTGAAAGAAATAAAGTCCTGTTGGCTAAAAGACTTTACCTCAATGAAAAAAGCTGGAATAATTATACTAAGCATTTCATCGTACTGCTATCATCTAAGGTAAAGCTCGTTTCATTTGAGTCATGGAAAAAGAGACTTCACCTATTGAGGGTTGAAGCTGCAAGAAGTTAGTTTATGGATTAAATTTTAAATATAGTTTATATTTGTGCTTTATTGGGGGCAGAATGAAAAACCTAAGGAAAGTGAATAAAGTCTCTTCTTTTTATTTGTCTTCCGATTCAAGCAATTTGAGCAATTTATCTAAGTTAACACTGCAGATGTTACTTACAGAGTTATAGTGCTCAAAAATTTAACTATGTTCATTGATTATTGATGTATTCTATGCAATTTGATGAGCAAATTCAGTGAGCACATTAGGTTGCAAAGAAAGGAGTGGCATTTAGTATGTTTCTAGAGTCAAATCATTTATACTAGTCATTTCGTTTAATTCTTACAACAATCCTGTGAGATATATATTAGGGTCTTTATTTTTTGGAAAAGAAAATTTCATCTGAAATTAAATAATATCCCCCAAGCCAATAAATGACTAGGATTTACATTTGGTTCTGTTTAACTTTGAAATTCCTATTCTTTTGAATGTACTGCCCAGCCTGCCAAGTCCTGTGAGGAAACTGGGCTCATATTGCAAAGGAAAAAATCTTGATTCTAATTTTTTTTTTTTTTTACTGTGGAAAAATTCACCACCAAAAGGACTATATAATAGCGTCACTGATATTTTGAAAGCGGAATATCTGTTCAATTTTTGGATCCATTTTCTATGAATGTCTCTAGTATTAACAGTATTAATAATGGCCTGGTGCATGCTAGTAAGTATTTGTTACATGGATAAATGAATAAGTGGTTCAATTCTGTGCATTTTATCTAGGACACTTCAGACCTTGCACTATTGCAGAAGTTGACACAGAAATGGAGACATTTAGTGAATAAATTTCAACAGGAAGTGGAGCAAAATGAAGAGGCTACAAGGGAGAGATTGCAAAGTGTTAAGGATGGCCTTGTCAAGTGGCAGCAGTTCTTCAGAAATAATATGTGGGTCTTCAAGAATCTTGTTTTTCTGATTATATGACATCATGTTTGATAACTCAGTCCAGATCTTTCTCTCTTTATGTTTCATTTCTCTTTTACCTTGTAATTACTCTGACATTGATTTTGGTGAGGTAACCAGCTGCCCTTACAAGGGCACAATCCTGCTAGGAACTTGAATGGTCTTACATCATATTGATCATACTGATCCCTGTACCAAACTGCTGCTGCTTCCATTGAAATCCAACTCTTTCTTTTCTTTACTCTTTTTAAAATCAAGTCAACTTAATGTCTATTGGCACACTTCATATGTGGATCCATCTGCAAATTCTGTAGCACAGTGCATGTGCAGAGGAGTGGAATCAATGGCTGGCAGTTATTAGGAGGTTGGTTTTGATTGGATATCATACTTTGTAACATAAATTTGACAATGGAAGAAGCTGCCTATAAAGTAGTTAAGTGGAGGCTGGTTGACTAAATCATAGCCAGGGTTAGTGGGAATTTATACTTTAAATGCAGGCTGGACTCAATGTTTTCTAAAGTTTTTTTGTTTTTGTTTTTAACTTTAAGATGCTTTGTGTGTTGAGGAAACACAGTTCAGTTCAGTCGCTCAGTCGTGTCCGACTCTCCGCGACCCCATGAATCACACAGCACGCCAGGCCTCCCTGTCCATCACCAACTCCCAGAGTTCACTCAAACTCATGTCCACAGAGTCGGTGATGCCATCCAGCCATCTCATCCTCTGTCGTCCCCTTCTCCTCCAGCCCCCAACCTTTCCCAGCATCAGAGTCTTTTCCAGTGAGTCAACTCGTCACATGAGGTGGCCAAAGTATTGGAGTTTCAGCTTTAGCATCAGTCCTTCCAATGAACATCCAGGATTGATCTCCTTTAGAATGGACTGGTTGGATCTCCTTGCAGTACAAGGGACTCTCAAGTCTTCGCCAACACCACAGATCAAAAGCATCAATTCTTCGGCGATCAGCTTTCTTCACAGTCCAACTCTCACATCCATACATGACCACGGGAAAAACCATAGCCTTGACTAGACGGAACTTGGTTGGCAAAGTAATGTCTTTGCTTTTTAATATACTATCAAGGTTGGTCATAACTTTCCTTCCAAGGAGTAAGCGTCTTTTAATTTCATGGCTGCAATCAGCATCTGCAGTGATTTTGGAGCCCAAAAAAATAAAGTCTGACACTGTTTCCACTGTTTCCCCATCTATTTCCCATGAAGTGATGGGACCAGATGCCATGATCTTTGTTTTCTGAATGTTGAGCTTCAAGCCAACCTTTTCACTCTCCTCTTTCACTTTCATCAAGAGGCTTTTGAGTTCCTCTTCACTTTCTGCCATAAGGGTAGTGTCATCTGCGTATCTGAGGTTATTGATATTTCTCCCAGCAATCTTGATTCCAGCTTGTGCTTCTTCCAGCCCAGCGTTCCTCATGATGTACTCTGAATATAAGTTAAATAAGCAAGGTGACAATATATAGCCTTGACACACTCCTTTTCCTATTTGGAACTAGTCTGTTGTTCCATGTGTACAGTTCTGACTGTTGCTTCCTGACCTGCATACAGGTTTCTCAAGAGGCAGGTCAGGTGGTCTGGGATTCCCATCTCTTTCAGAATGTTCCACAGTTTATTGTGATCCACACAGTCAAAGGCTTTGGCATAGTCAATGAAGCAGAAATAGATGTTTTTCTGGAACTCTCTTGCTTTCTCCATGATCCAGTGGATGTTGGCAATTTGATCTCTGGTGCCTCTGCCTTTTCTAAAACCTGCTTGAACATCTGGGAGTTCACGGTTCACACATTGCTGAAGCGTGGCTTGGAGAATTTTGAGCATGACTTTACTAGCGTGTGAGATGAGTGCAATTGTGCGGTAGTTTGAGCATTCTTTGGCATTGCCTTTCTTTGGGATTGGAATGAAAACTGACCTTTTCCAGTCCTGTGGCCACTGCTGAGTTTTCCAAATTTGCTGGCATATTGAGTGCAGCACTTTCACAGCATCATCTTTCAAGATTTGAAATAGCTCAACTGGAATTCCATCACCTCCACTGGCTTTGTTCGTAGTGATGCTTTCTAAGGCCCACTTGACTTCACATTCCAAGATGTCTGGCTCTAGGTCAGTGATCACATTATTGTGACTATCTTAGTCGTGAAGATCTTTTTTGTACAGTTCTTCTGTGTATTCTTGAGGAAACACATTTAGGTACTATTTACATGTCAAACTGAGAAGAGTAGTTTCAGTTTTTCATATCCTCTAAGAGGTGTTCCCGGAGAAGGCAACGGCAAGCCACTCCAGTACTCTTGCCTAGAAAATCCCATGGCTGGAGGAGCCTGGTAGGCTGCAGTCCGTGGGTTTGCTAAGGGTCGGACACGACTGAGCAACTTCACTTTCACTTTTCACTTTCACACATTGGAGAAGGAAATGGCAACCCACTCCAGTGTTCTTGCCTGGAGAATCCCAGGGACAGGGGAGCCTGGTGAGCTTCCGTCTATGGGGTCACACAGAGTCAGACATGACTGAAGTGACTTAGCAGCAGCAGCAGCAGCAGCAAGAGGTGTTCCAGTTAGTAGATTGGGAAGTGGCAGCTGAAGCTAGTATATATTCAAGCTAGTTGCTGCTGCCATTGTGCAACTTCTGCTGCTTGTTGACTCTCAGCTTGGAGAGGAGCACAGGTGGCAATGGCCTTCTCCTTTCTCCTCAGGAACTACTTTAGCAAGAGCTTTCTTCTTGTGAGGCTTCAAAAGATACTAAAGGAAACTTTTTTTTTTTAACCAGAAGTTGGGGCTCCTGACCTAAATGTTGAGTCTTAATTATTCTTTAGGCTTCCTTTATCTTTATATATGGCCTTCCCAGGTGGCTATTGCTTTGGCCGCTGTGTTCAGCAGGAATTATTCCTATGATGACCTAATTTTGGATGTTGAGGACCCAGAGGCTACCCTCTTAATACTGTCATGGCCTCTGACCCTGTAACTTGCTTCCGCAGGTCTAATTATGATCTGAATTTACATTGTATTTGTAAATTTAAAAATGAATGCCTGTGAGGGAGAGGCTGAACCTGGAAGGCATTTGGGAAAATCATTAGGGAGAAGTATATTATTAATTGTTGTATTATGTGTGGATTCATGATTTTCTTTGTTTATATCTTGTCCTGAGACCATACTCTTGCTCTTTTTCCTTCTTTCAGTGAAAAAGACATTTTATCCCCCCATAAACAAAAGACACTTGAATCAATCGTTCCAGACTTCAAGCAGTGGCTAATGGTAAGACTTTGTAGTAAACAATTTGGTAATCAAAATGCTGTTTGCAAACTTGTCACTCCTTACCTACACCTGAATCATATCTCATCCTTTAAAAATGCCATACTAGGTTTTATGAATGACAAGGAAAACATTAAAACTATAGAGGCTTTTAAAAATACTCGTAAATATTATGTTCTCAGTTCTATTTTTTAGATTTTTGGGTCATATAAAGCTGCTGCTGCTGCTGCTGCTGCTGCTAAGTCACTTCAGTCGTGTCCGACTCTGTGTGACCCCATAGATGGAAGCCCACCAGGCTCCCCCTTCCCTGGGATTCTCCAGGCAAGAACACTGGAGTGGGTTGCCATTTCCTTCTCCAGTGTGTGAAAGTGAAAAGTGAAAGTGAAGTTGCTCAGTCGTGTCCGACCCTTAGCGACCCAAGGACTGCAGCCTACCAGGCTCCTCCATTCATGGGATTTTCTAGGCAAGAGTACTGGAGTGGCTAGGTTGTCAGTAAAAGGATTAGGAAAAGATACTTGGGTGGCAATTAAGATAGTTCTGATTTTCTCATCTAATTATCAGACAGAAATATCTGTGCCTCTCATGTACCTGGCTTTTGTCTTAAGGACACATTGGACTTTAAAACTTATCATCTTTTTAAAAATTGTGGTAAAATATACATAACATAAACTTACCATTTACATCATTTTTATGTACAGGTCAGTAGCCTTAAGTACATTCCCTTTGTTGTGCAACCATCACCACCATCCATGTCCAGAACTTTTTCATCTTCCTGAACTGAAATTCTTCCTATTAAACAGTAACTTCCCATTTTCTCCTCCCTCCAGACCCTGGCAACTGCAATTCTACTTTGTCTTTATAAATTGACTACTCTTCAGTTCAGTTCAGTTCAGTCGCTCAGTCGTGTCCGACTCTTTGCAACCCCATGAATCACAGCATGCCAGTCCTCCCTGTCCATCACCAACTCCCGGAGTTCACTCAAACTCATGTCCATCAAGTTGGTGATGGCATCCAGCCATCTCATCCTCTGTCATCCCCTTCTCCTCCTGCCCCAATCCCTCCCAGCATCAGGGTCTTTTCCAGTGAGTCAACTCTTCGTATGAGGTGGCCAAAGTATTGGAGTTTCAGCTTTAGCATCAGTCCTTCCAATGAACACCCAGGACTAGGCACCTTGCACTCTAGGCACCTCATATAAATGAAATCCTGTAGAATTAATCCTTTTGTGACTGACTTATTCCCTTTGGCATAATACCCACAAGGTTTATCCACACTGCAGCATTTATCAGAATTTGCTGCCTTCTTAAGGTTGAATAATATTCCATTGTATGTATAGAACACACTTTGTTTATTAATAACATCTTTTTAAAATAATGTTTTCAAACTTTGAAAATAGGTTTTAATTTGCTAGTCAAATTGCTATCCTGTTACAGTAGTCTGGTAAGGGAAAATGGAATATTCAGTTCACTCAGTCATTTCCGACTCTTTGTGACTCCATGAACGCCAGGCCTCCCTGTTCATCACCAACTCCCGGAATCCACCCAAACCCATGTCCATTGAGTTGGTGATGCCATCCAACCATCTTATCCTCTGTCGTTCCTTTCTCCTCTTGCCCTCAATCTTTCCCAGCATCAGGGTCTTTTCAAATGAGTCAGCTCTTCGCATCAGGTGGCCAAAGAATTCCTCCAAATGTTAACATCAAACTCATGACCTAATGAAATCTCATCCAATCCCAAGAAACCATTTTCTTTTCTTTTGGAATGATTTGAACAGAATTGAAAATGTTTGTTGTCATAGATACAATATAGTTAGTTTAGCGACTTATTTTATAAGTTCATCTCTTTGACATTGCATAGATGAAATTGAAAAAAATCGTGCTTCTTTTTTATTAGTAGGAATAGTAGTAATTTTCATTCATTAACTTGTCAGGCTGAAGGTGCTTTCCATATGTTATTATACTTTTTCTTCATGGTATCCACCTGATGCAGGTTCTGTAATCCCCCATCTTCCAGATGTGGAATTTGAAGATTAGAAATGTTAAGTAACTTGCCTTAGTTACCTATAAATGGTAAATGGCCAAGTCTGTCTCTTAGTTGCTCTGCTACAACGCTTTCCAATACTGGTTGCTAATAAGTGTGGGTGATTTGTTTACATTATCTGAGTCTTGAAATAATGGCAAGCTTTATATATAAATTGTAACTTATTTTTTCCACAAATACTTATTGATATGTCAGGTATATCACTTGTACTTCAGGTTAAACAAACGAAAACGTATACATTCTAGGAACTTTCCCAGTATAGTGGGGATCACATAAACAGAAATATTACATCCTTATCAAAGCAAATAGTGATTAAACATGCTCAGCTCTCTGAGGCTTAATTGCCTCTCACTATTATTTTTACCTACATAGGATTGAATATAATTATTTCATCCTGGTAAACTATGGGTTATCTTATAGAATATAAAAATTAATTTAAATTCATTTTACTTTTGAAAATAGAATGTATGTCATATGAGGAAATAATATGACAAATAAGATGTATAACTCCAAAATATTTGGGAGTCACCTGAGTAGACTTTGATGAAATCATTAGTGAATAATGTATTAATTTCCTCATCCCCCTTTCACTCTCCAGATGTTGATTGAAGATAAAGACAAATTTTCTGGGGATCTTCTGGTGTCAAAATATGATTCTCTCAAGATTATTAAACAGTTACAGGAAAACTGGACAGATATTGGGCTTGGGATATTTGGTCGCCATAAAAGTATGGAGGGAAATATACCACCAGAGCAGAAGCTCATGGAGGAAATTTTGAAAAATATAGCAAGACTCTACAAAGAATTTGAAATAAGAATAAATGGGGATAATGGTAAGGAAAAAAACCAACGGTAATGATAATTAGATGGCTTGACAGTATAAAGCATTTTAATACTAATTATTAGTTTCAATACAATTAATGTTGAAAATCAAAATAATCATTTAGTTTTAAAAATCAAGCAAAATAAAGCATTGAGTATCATTTTATTGAGATATAATTCTTTACAATGCATCTATATAAATATACCATTTGATGAGTTTAATGTGGCTCAAGATGGTAAAGCATCTACCTGCAATGCAGGAGACCCAGGTTACTCCCTGGGTCGGGAAGATCCCCTGGAGAAGGAAATGGCAACCCATTCCAGTACTCTGGAAGATCCCCTGGAGAAGGCAATGGCAACCCACTCCAGTACTCTGGCCTGGAAAATCCTGTGGACAGAGGAGCCTGGTAGGCTACAGTCCATGGGGTTGCAAAGAGTTGGACAGGACTGAGCGACTTCACTTTCAGTGTATTCATAGACATGTGCAATGAGGTAGTAAATGGTTTAAAATAAATGAGGAAGACATTTATTAACAAACCATTTTGAAAACTCCTAAAAGATTAAAGTTTACTGATGAAGGCAGTGAAAATATTTTCATCAAGGACAAGAAAAAGTTGTTTTTTTTAAATTATTTCTCTTTATATATCTCTGAAATGGAAATATTTTCATTTCTTATTTTGCAAATGAATTTAGACAAAGGTAATCCCAGGGACAGAGGAACCTGGTTGGCTACAGTCCATGGGGTTACAGAGTCAGACATGACTTATAGACTAAACCACCACCACCACCATTTGTTTGGAGAGGGTATTTTGTCGTGATGTCACAGTGAATCAATCAAAGATTAGGATCTAGACTTGGTCCTTATTCAGACCAAAACTCAGAGAAGGCAATGGTAACCCACTCTAGTATTCTTGCCTGGAAAATCCCAAGGACGGAGGAGCCTGGTAGGCTGCAGTCCATGGGGTTGCGAAGAGTCAGACACGACTGAGCAACTTCACTTTCACTTTTCACTTTCATGCATTGGAGAAGGAAATGGCAACCCACTCCAGTGTTCTTGCCTGGAGAATCCCAGGGACAAGGGAGCCTGGTGGGCTGCTGTCTTTGGGGTCGCAGAGTCGAACACGACTAAAGCGACTTAGCAGCAGCAGCAGACCAAAACTATGTAAACCTGAACAATGACCTAAAAAATGACTCAGGAACTATTATCTGTTCTTGTTTCTGTTTTAACTATCCTGTAATCATGAAGAAGCTGTTTTTCATCATTGTCTACTTAACAGGATAACTCAGTGAATTAATGCCTTTAACAGAAACTGTAGTTCATGGTTTCTGTGTTTAATGCATTTCATTGTCCACCAAGAAGATAAGACAAAGGAAAAACTATCATCAATAAAAATAGTCCATCAGTTAGAATAGCACTGATTAGATAGTTTTTATTCACTAAATATTTGCTTAGGAACTACTCTTTGCAAGATTCTCTGCTAGGCAAGCTGTAGAGTAATATGAAACTAAAAGAAGATATGCCCCTACCCATTAGTATCTCATAATTTATTATTGAAATAGTAGACTTATAACTACTTCCAAAAGTTAATGATTTTCTCACTTTTCCAGGTACCTCTAAAATTCTCCCAACTTTGATTAGTTCTTTTGAATTCTGTTCTTTCAAGTTGGAAAGCCTCCTGGAGTTTCCTGACCTGCTTCTTGAAGAATGGGAGGGACTTAATGAAAAAATTAATGAGATGAAGTCTCAGTTGGATTCATCATTATACATTATTGGCACTGTTCCGCAGTACATAGATATGGATTCTGGCCTGTAAGTTCTCATAGCTATCTGCTGGGTAGAAAGGAGTCCCCACTTCTCAGTACTTAGCCTCAATAATGGGTATTTGGGATCAAATGAGAAACCTTGACGTCCTGTTCCTCCCAGGAAAAAAGCCATCTGATGGGGCTGGAGGGTGAGCGAGTCCTGGGTTCTTAACCACAGCAATCTACAGTGCGCTTCCTGCCTCACTGAGCTGAGAAGGGGAAGAACAGGAGTAGTTTTGGTTCAAATACCATGGACTCTTGCCTTTCCTACTGACTCTTCATAAATTGTCTTGAATATGTATTTCTTCAGTTGCTGTCTGTCCTTGAAACCAAATCCAGAGGCTTTCAATGTTTTACTGTTTTGTTTTAGTAATTTTACTAATTTCACCAGAGAGTGGGTCACCTTTTCTCCTCACACTGTCATGTTGGAAGTTGATCTCTTGAGAGGATTTTAAAATTCATAATTCTTACTTTGAGGCCTCACTGGTATAGAAGTGAATGTAAAGGGTGTGAGTGTGAGTTTATAGTAGAGAGCTAGCACGGAATGTAAAGTCTGCATTATTCATAACTGGCTGCCTATGTGAGGTGAGGTTAGGAAGGTTGTCAGTGAGTATCCTTTCTACCAAATATCTCAAGGCTTTGACTCACCTTTCTCTGAGTTCTCAAACAATTGTCCAAACCAAAGTTTACTAGGCCCAGCCAAATGAAACCCTTTCTTTTATCTCATATTTACTTTCATACTCTTAAGTAAGTCACTTACCTTTATTTTACTTGCTTTTCCCTTCAGGGCACTACAAACACATATATTTAACATGATTCAACAATGGCTTTTGAAGATAGGCAGTGAGATTAACAATGGTAACATGGAACTTCAGCGCCAAGTATGTACTTGCAGGAATTTATTAGATTGTTTTTTGCCGTGGCTGTGTGTTTTCTTCAAGGAAAAAACCAAATCATGGCTAATTGAAGTAGGAGATTGGGAGGGCAAAATGGGAACTTACATAATTGCACAAATGATTTTCAGTGGATTTTAAAATGAGGTATGTTACTGTGTTTGGAATGAAGTCTCAGCAATGATCAAGTTTTTGAGATCCAGTTATTATCTTTACTCTTTACTCAATATACTGAAAAAAATTTTCCCTCAATAGTGTTAATCATTTTAAGGATTTATGTTGGTGCCCTTGACTGGCTGAAGGGATGACAGAAACATGTTTCTAGGAAGAAAGGCAAAATGCTACAATACAACTGGTTTATAGTCATTAGAACAGGGAATTGCCCTACCATTCTGAGGAACTGAACCCGTGGACTTCTTAACTATCACAACATAAAGTAATAATTTCCAATGGATGTCTTAGTTTATTATATTTACTCCCACTTCCTAGTCTTAATTATAATCTAAATTTACACAGGTGTCTCTTATTATAAGTAAATATAATATGCAAATATTTGATGTTACAAAATTGATAAAATGAATTTAGCTAATTTTAATATTGCTTAAATTAGAAATTTGAAAGGCAGAGATCAACGTGTTATATGGGAATACTACTTATGAAGTATTATATGTCTGTGAGCATGTTGTAAATATAGAAACACCAAGAGTTGAGCAAATATGTTAAGACTGGAAATAGGGATACAGGGGATCACCAGACCCATGAGAAATTTCTGATTTAGAACACAACCAGAAGTAAGAAGAAAAAGGGTAGGAGAGTTCCTGTCACATAGTGAGCCTCAATAAATATTTCTTTGAAGTAAGAAAGGGCATTCCAACGTTGCTGATATTTTATGGTGTTGCTACATTAATACCTTCTTTGATAAGATACTCAGTTTACTATTGGGGATTATCTCTGGGGAATCATAGTCTCAATTTTTAATATTATGGAATTCAGTTTTTATAATATAGGATTATTTAGAAAGTACCTTTATATACTTCTCTATACATCTCCATTTTGATGCTATAAGATTATAATGTAGTTAAACTGAATAGAAAACTTGCAAGATTATTTCTCAAGGAATTGTATCAGTTCAGTTCAGTCGCTCAGTCATGTCCGACTCTCTGCGACCCCATGAATCACAGCACACCAGGCCTCCCTGTCCATCACCAACTCCCAGAGTACACCCAAACTCATGTCCACAGAGTCGGTGATGCCATCCAGTCATCTCATTCTCTGTCGTCCCCTTCTCCTCCCGCCCCCAACCTTTCCCAGCATCAGAGTCTTTTCCAGTGAGTCAACTCGTTACATGAGGTGGCCAAAGTATTGCAGTCTCAGCTTCAGCATCAGTCCTTCCAATGAACACCCAGGATTGATCTCCTTTAGAATGGACTGGTTGGATCTCCTTGCAGTATAAGGGACTCTCAAGAGTCTTCTCCAACACCACAGTTCAAAAGCATTGATTCTTCGGCAATCAGCTTTCTTCATAGTCCAACTCTCACATCCATACATGACCACGGGAAAAACCATTGCTTTGACTAGACGGACCTTTGTTGGCAAAGTAGTGTCTCTGCTTTTTAATATACTATCAAGGTTGGTTATAACTTTCCTTCCAAGGAGCAAGCATCTTTTAATTTCATGGCTGCAATCAGCATCTGCAGTGATTTTGGAGCCCCAAAAAATAAAGTCTGACACTGTTTCCACTGTTTTTCCATCTATCCTTATTAATCTATATTAATTGGTATAAGTATTTAAAAGTAGAAAATTTTATCTTTATTTCACTCACCATTCATTTTTCTTTCTGATCCATTTTCTTCTATATTTTTTTGTTTTTTTCTTTATATCTTTCCTTCATCTAATCTGTACTGCTTGACAGTAAAACCTATCTTCAAAGATTTTTTATTGTGTATCAGCAAAAACTCATTGAACAATTCATTTCTAACTGACATGTGAGACTTACTCTATTGACTTTTTTCTACATTGTAAAATATATATGACTAGTCAAAAAGGATAAGATGAATAATATTTTTAAATTATTTTTAGTAATGATTTTTTAAAAAACTGATGTGATCGAACAGGCTTCATAAGTTTTTTTATAAGCACAGGTTAATACTTAGTAACAAAGCCATCTGAAGGTCTGCTTCTAAGTTCAGTTTACTTTGTTACTTTTTTTTTTTAAGGACTATCATTGCTAAAATAATACCTTGCAAAGAAGGAATCTAAATTGAAGAAATTCATTATAGTAAAATTTTCAATCTGCCATAATGTCAATCAGTTGTTTTTATAAACATTAGGCAATGCAGCATTTCTTTTTTTAAACAAAAGATTGACAATCAGTTGAAACACTTTATTTGTAAGATTTTAAAACAATTAGAAACTTATTTCCAGATTTTCAAGTATATGAATTTGAGAGTTTTTAAAAGTGATCCATATATCATTTTTAGCAACAAAATCAAACCAAGAAGGAAATCCTTCCAACTGTCCATTTTCAAAATGACTGCTCTATAGCATAAATTTCTTTTGTGTGGGTGCATGCTAAATCACTTCAGTTGTGTCCGATTCTTTGTGATGCTATGGATCATAGCTCACCAGGCTCCTCTGTCCATGGGATTCTCCAGGCAAGAATACTGGAGTGGGTTGCCATGCCCTCCTCCCAGGAATCTTCCTGACCTAGGGATTGAACCCTCATCTCCTACGTTGGCAGGCAGGTTCTTTACCACTAGTGCCACCTGGGAAGCCCAAATTTCTTTCACTCATTGTTACCATCAATTTTATGTATTAAAAAAATCTTTTGGCCATGCCATAAGGCATAGGGAATTTTAGTTCCCCAACCAAGGATCAAACCTGTGCCCCTTGGTTTGGAAGAATAGTCTCAACCACTGGACCAGGGAAATCCCAACATCAATTATATTTTCAAGGGTTGAATTGGGATTTTTTTTTTTTAATATCAGCTAGGAGACGGCTGTTTTGCCACTTGTCATCCCTGAAAAGATCAATAAATTTGAAATAAGTCTGCCTTTTTATAAAACACTTCATCTTAAAATTTCTCCTAAGAATTTGGTATCTGAATCACAGTAAATCTGGTTTATTATAAAAATAATTTTCACTCTCCATCTAGTTAAAGAGAATGACTCCGTATCTTTGTGAAAATAAAAGATATTCTTCTGTGTTTAATTTGATTCTAATTTTAAATTCATCTGTGAAGTATTGCATAACCTTGTTTCTATCATTTAATCTCTTTAATATAGGTTTGAAATGAAGATAACAAATATGACTTTATTTCATAAGCATGGTTTTAAGGATATATTAGTATTTTATGTGAACAAAAATGAGTTATTTCAATGACAGTATCATCCAGGCCATTGATGTATGAAAGAACAGTTTAGAGAATTAATTCTCTAAGAAGAATTAGTGTAGTTGTGAAGCAATAGGGTCTTAGTTAATGGGGAATATATCTTTGACTTGTAAAAGTTAGTAGTCATTTTAATTCTTTCTCAGGAAGAGTTGCCCTTCCGCTAACTCTCAGTTCAGTTCAATCCCTGCTGGGCTTGATTTGATTGAAGAGTTGGATTGAGTAGATTAGATTGATTAGTTTGATTAGTTTGGTTTGACTGATTTAATTTGTATCAACTCCTCACTAAATCCTATGGTCCTCACTAAGGCCTGACACTGTTCCTCACAAAGACCTGACTCTGATCTCACTAAGGATTTAATTGATTGGATTGGATTGATTGGACTGGATTGATATGATAATTGATTTGTTACAAAACAGTTCTACTTTAAACTTTATATGGTTTTTGCTATTTGGTTTATTTTAAATGGGTCATTTATATTATAATCGTTTTTGTTTTTTAACAGATGGATGAATTGCATATACCCATGATCCAGTGGATGGTAAATTTGCTGATTTTAATGATACCTGACTTTCCTGATCCAGATACTCTCATAAATTTGGAGCATAGTGCTGAAAAACATGACCTAGGAATTGCCAAGTTAGAGCTAGATGCAATTGCCTTAGCAAAAAAGTTGTCCCAATATTCCAGCTATTTGAGCAGGTGAAACTATCTGTTTATTTTACTATTTCTGTTGAAAATTAAATGTGACATAAAGCAGAGGAAAAACATTGTAAATCAACTATACTCTTAAAAAAAAAAGCAGAGGAAAGAAGGGCAGTTAGTAGTAGCAATAAGGGATTGTTTTAAAACCCTGAAAAAAATACTAGTTCAGTTTTAAACTAGCTTCTTCACTGTCCTATTGGAATGTGAAATGTTGGTGTTTTCTTAATTACTTTAGAATTCCTTTGAAAACAGTGTTAGCATAAGCAGGATAGGAAGTGTATATGTATGTGGGAGTGAGAAGCAAAACAAAAAAAAAACAACAAACCAAACCAATTGCATAAATAAATTGCAGTTTTGCACTTACTGTGGAGGGAGTAAGTGTAATTTGCATATGTAATTCCATGCAAAATTGAATGTATACTTTTATATGTTTCACTGAACACCAACCAAAACATATTTTAAAAAAGCAAAAAGTGAGGAACTTTCCTGGTGGTCCAGTGGCTAAGACTCTGAGCTCACTTTGCCAGAGGCTTGTGTTTGGTTACTGGTCAGGAAACTAAATCCCACATGCCCCAACTAAGACCCAGTGCAGACAAATAATTTTTTAAAAGAGGGAAAAAGCCTTATATCTGAAAAGCTAGAAACTTCCCATCAACTAAAGAAAATGTCTATAAAACTGTACTTTATTAACTAGGAAGCATACTGTAACTATGATTACTTCAGATTTGGGAAGTCACTTTTACAATTTAGCCAGTTTCGCCTTCATTTCCATTCAGTGTTACCAATGGTTGAACATGACTTGAATGGAGGGGAGGGAGAGCATAGGACTGAGAAACTGAGCAAGAAACAAATTATTCTGTGGTCAATCAGTAGCTTAATTACAAAGGTAAACTTCCACTGTATTTGGACTTATAAGAGAAACCAGCAATAAAAAGGTGATGCTCTGTATGTGTGTGTGTGTGTGTTTTTCAGTTGTTGCAAAGAGCTGGTGGTAGCTATGGCTGTGACTAAAGCAAGTCACTTAGAAAAAAATCCTGATAAGGAACTTAATGAACTAGAGAAGATGAAGGTAATAACTCTATATTCCCCTTACTTTTGTTTTGTTCGTTTTAAGTAGACTTTTTAGGCGTAATTGCTTCTCAACAAACTGCACATATTTAAATGTGCAATTTGATAGTTTCTAAAATGTACATACACTTGTAAAGTAATCACTATGATTGAAAAAGGAGCATATCCAACAAACTCAAAGTTTCCTTGTACCCCTTTATAATCTCTCGTTACTGCCTTGTCCTGTCCCAGGCAACATCTGATCCACACTTTCTAACACTACAGATTAGTTTTCAAGTTTTAGAATTTATATAAATTGAATCATACAGAATATATGTATTTCTTTGACTGACTTCTTTGACTAAGCAGAATTATTTTTAGATTCACACATACTGTTGCTCTTATCAAAATTGCTTTTTAGTGCTGAGCAGTATCTCATTGAATGGAAATACACGTTATCAACCATTCTTTGTTGATGAACATTTGAATTATTTCCATTTTTTTATTATTACAAGTAAATCTTCAATGGATATGCATGTACATATGCATTGCTTTCATTTGTCTTAAATAAACATCTAGAAATGGGATGGTTAGGTCATATGGCTTGTGTTTTTAGCCTTTTGAGAAACTGTCTTCTACGTTCCTGCCAGTAGTATATGAATGTTCCAGTTGTTTCACACCCTCACCAAAATTTGATTTGGTCAGTGATTTCAATTTTAAACATTCCAGTAAGTGGCTCGTGGTATGACATTGTAGTTTTAATTTGCATTTCTTTCATGACCAGTGATGTTGAACATCTTTTCATGGGATTATTTGGCATTACATCTCCTTTGGTGAAAGGTACAAAGTTGCTAAGAGGGTAGATCTTTAAAGTTATCACAAGAAAAAAAAAAAATGTAACTATGTGAGGTAATGGATGTTAACTGAATTTGTTGTGGTAATCATTTTACAATACATACATATATCAAGTCATTATGTTGTACATATTAAACATATGCAATGTTATACATTAATTATATATCAGTAAAACTGGAAAAATGCTAAAAAAAGAAATACAATTGTTTTATAATTTGGTTACTGGTTACTTGATATGTTTAAGTCATTACAAGTGAAATAAAATTAATAAACTGTTCATGGAAAACAAGTGAAATATCTGCTCAAACCTTTGGCCTTTTATTATTTGTTTGTTTTGTTATCATTGAATTTGAAAATACTTTATATATTCTGGATTAAAATCCTTTATCAGATGTGTGATTTAGAAATATTTTCTCTGAGTCTGTGACTTCCTTTTCTTCTCTTAACAATGTCTTTCAAAAAGGGGAACTTCTTAACTGATGAAGTTCAATCTATCATTTTTTTTCTTTTATGGGTCTTCTTTTGGTATTGTTATCTAAGAAAAATTTTGTATAGTAACATCTGAAGATTTATAGTTTTAAGCTTTGTGGGTTCAGATCTGTGACCCATTTTGAGTGACCCATTTTTTTCTTTTCTGGTGCCAGATATGGGTTGAAGTTCACTTTTTGGCATTTGGATATCTAGTTGTTTAGCACCATGTATTGAAAAAACTACACTTTCTCTATTCAGAAGCCTCTTCATCTTTTTTAGAAATCTGGAGGGCACAGCAGCCCACTCTAGTATTCTTGCCTGGAGAATCCTCATGGATAGAGGAGCCTGGCAGGCTACATGCAGTCCATGGGGTCCCAAAGAGTCAGACATGACTGTGCGACTAAGGACAGCACATTGATCGTATATATGGATATTATTCTGGATATTCTACTATGTTCTAATGATCTGTGTGTCAACATTGTCACCATTATCAAACTGTTTTGATTACTATAGTTTTATAATGTTCTGAGATTAGTAAGGTAAATCCTCCAAATTTGTTCTTTTTCAAGATTTCCCAGGCTATTCTAGGTCCTTTGCTTTCCATATGTGAAGTTTTTAGAATTAACTTATCAATGTTTCCAAAGAAACCTTTTGGGATTTTTCTTATGATTACCTTTTATCTATTGATTAATTTGTGGAGAACTGATATCCTAACAGTATTGAGTCTTTGGGTCTGTGAAGATTGTATATCTCTTCATCTACTTAAGTTCTTTATTTCTTTCAGCAAAATTTTGTAGTTTTCAGTATATAGGTCTTTGTAAGGTTTATTCCTATGTATTTTATATTTTGGTACTGTTGCAAATTATATTATTCTGTCATTTCAATTACTTATTATTCTTTGGTAACAGAATTATCACTGATTTTTAAAAGTTTTAATTTTATTGGAGTCTAGTTGATTTACAATGTTGTGTTAGCTTCAGGTGTACAGCAAAGTGATTCAGTTATACATATACATGTATTCATTCTTTTTAGGTATTTATTTATTTATTTTTGGCTGTGCTGGGTCCATGTTGCTGCACACACAAGCTTTCTCTAGTCGTGGAGAGCAAGAACTACTCTTCCTTGTAGTGCACAGGCTTCTCATTGTGCTGGCTTCTCTTGTTGCAGAGCTCAGATACTAGGCATGAAGGATTCAGTAGTTGTGGCGCCATGGACTTAGTTGCTCCGTGACATGTGAGATCTTCCCAGATCAGGGACTGAACCCATGTGCCCTGCATTAGCAGGCAGATTCTTATCCACTGGACCACCAGGAAGTCCCTATTCATTCCTTTTTAGATTCTTTTTTCTTATAGGTTATCACAGAATATTGAGTAGAGTTCCCTGTGCTCTATAGGATGTCCTTGTTCATTATCTATCTTGTATATAATAGTTTGGGTATGTTCATCCCAAGCTCTTGATTTATCCCTTCCCCCCATGTTTTCCACTTTGGTAATCATAAGCTTGTTTTTGATATCTGTAAGACTTTCTGTTTTGTAAAAGTTCATTTGTATCATTTTTTTTAAATGATTAAAAAAATTTTTTAAATTAGATTCCACATAGGAGTGATATGATATTTATCATTCTCTGTCTGACTTCACTTAGTATGATAATCTCTAGGTCCATCCATGTTGCTGCAAATGTCAGTAATTCATTCTTTTTATGATTGAGTACTATTCCGTTATTTGTATATATATATACGTATCACATCTTTATTCCTCTGTTGATGGACATTTAGGTTACTTCCATGTCTAGGCTATTGAACACAGTGCTACAATGAGCATTGTATCATGATTTTTTAAATATATTTATTTCATATCTTGTGACCTTACTGAACTCACTTATCCCTGCTAAGAAGTTGTTTTTTTTTTCAGATTCCTTAGCATTTTTTATGTACATAATTATATCATCTGCAGATAAGGACAGTTTTATTTCTTTCTAATCTACATGCCTTTAATTTCTTTTTCTTGACTTCTTGCACTAACTAGAGTCTCCAGTACCAGACTGAGTAAAAGTGGTGAGAACAGACATCCTTGTTATAGTTTAGGGGGAAAGTATTTATTCTGTCATCTTTAATTATAATGGAAGGTGTAGACTTTTCCTAGGTGTCCTTTATCATATTGAGGAGGCTTTATTTTTATTCTGTTTGTTAAAAATCTTTTTAGAGTTAGGAATGAATGTTGGATTTTATCAAATCCTTTTTCTGCCTCTACTGAGACGGTCAATGAGTTGTCTTTTTTAGTCTTTCAACATGACAACTAACACTGATTGATGTTTTTATTATTTATTTATTTATGACTGTGCTGGGTCTTCATTGTGTTGCATGGACTTTCTCTAGTTGCCATGCACAGGCTTCTTTCGTGGAGCACAGGCTTTAGGACACACAGGGTCAGTAGTTGCAGTGCTTGGGTTCTCTAGTTGTGGTGCATGGGTTTAGTTGCCCCATGGGCATGTGGGATCTTAGTTCTCTGACCAGAGATCAAACTCGTGTTCCCTGCATTGGAAGGCAGATTCTTAACCACTGGGCCACCAGGGAAGTCCCTGATTGATTTTTGAATTGAATATTAAATGAACCTTACATTCTTGGTATAAACCCCACTTGATCATGGTGTTCTATCTTTTTATATATTACTAAATTCAATTGGTTGAAGTTTTGTGTAGAATTTTTGCATTGATGTTCTTGAAGATATTGATTGTATATTAATAGTTTACTTTGTTTTCTAATATTTGGGTTTTGATATTAGGGGTAATGTTAGCCTCTTGAGTTGGGAAGTGTTTTTTACTCTTCTATTTTAATAGAGCAATTTGTATAGAATTATATATTATTTCTTCCTTAAATGTTTGATATAATTCACCAGTAAAGTCATTTAGGTTTGTGAGAAAGTTTTCAATTACAAAGATAGAACTATTCAGATATGAGGCTAGCCAGTTTCTCTGCTGGGTTTAAGGAAATTTCCTTACTGCAGATAGGGCTATTATATCTTCAAGGAGATCCAACCAGTCCATTCTAAAGGAGATCAGTCCTGGGTGTTCATTGGAAGGACTGATGTTGAAGCTGAAACTCCAATACTTTGGCCACCTCATGCGAAGAGTTGACTCACTGGAAAAGACTCTGATGCTGGGAGGGATTGGGGGCAGAAGGAGAAGGGGACAACAGATAATGAGATGGCTAGATGGCATCACCGACTCGATGGACATGAGTTTGAGTGAACTCCGGGAGTTGGTAATAGACAGGGAGGCCTGGCGTTCTGTGATTCATGGGATTGCAAAAGAGTTGGACACGACTGAGCGACTGAACTGAACTGAACTGAGGGAGCTCCTTAACTTGGTCTTGTAAGGAATCTGTAATTTCATCTAAGTTGTCTAATTTATTGATGTAGAGTTGCTCATGTTATTCCCCCATTATCCTTTTAATAATTATAGGATGTCCATTCTTGTCCCTGTTATTGAAAATTTGTATTTTTCTCTTTTTGTTCTCATCAGTCTATAAAAAGATTTATCTATTTTTTTGATCTCAAAAACTTGATTTTGCCTTTACCAATTTTTCTCTATTTTTCTGTTTCGCTAATTTCCACACTGCTCTTTATTATTTCCTTTTTTCTACTTATTTTGGGTTTAATTACTTTTCCTTTTCTTGTTTCATAAGGTATGGTGACTTAGTGGGTAAAGAGCCTGCCTGCAATGCAGGAAGTGTAGTTTGATCCCTGGATGGGGAAGATCCCCTGGAGGAGGACACGGCAACCCACTCCAGTATTCTTGCCTGGAGAATCCCTGGACAGAGGAGCCTGGCGGGCTGTAGTCCTTGGGGTCGCACAGAGTTGGTCACTACTGAAGCAACTGAGTACACACACGTAAAGTATAGCTGAGCTTATGATTTTTGAGACCCGCCCATAAACAGTGGAATGGATAATTGTATTATGCTGTATCAATACTGGTGTATAGAATGCAAGCAGTTTTCTGTTCTTTGGTCTGTTTGATGTTTAAATGACTGTTCTCATAAATTCTATGATTTTATGCTCTTCTGTATGTGTAATAGATCTCACAGTTTTTTTAAAAATGGATTATAACAACATTTTATGTGTAATATCTTACTAATTTAAAAATCTCTAAGAAATTGAGAATTTCTAGGAAAATATACAGTAACATTAATTTTAGAAGGATAAAACTGGTCAATTTTCAGAGAAGAAATTGATGCATTTGTTGAAACATAACCTCAAAATTTTGCCTGGACTCCATAGATGTGTTCAGACTTTGAAGGAGCAGGTAATCCCCCCACCATATAAACAGTTTAAGAGCATAGGTAATGATTGAACTTTTCCCCAGTTTGTTTCATATAGCTGGCAAAGTTTTTTTTAACCCCAGTAAATTATAGGAGAAATAGTGTTAGTTGCTCAGTTGTGCCCGACTCTGCAACCCCATGGACCCACCAGGCTCCTCTGTCCATGAGATTTTCCAGGCCAAGGTTACTGGAGTGGGTTGCCATTCCTCTGTCTATGAGATTTTCCAGGCCAAGGATATTGGAGTGGGTTGCCATTTGCTTCTCCAGGGGATCTTCCCGACCCAGGAATTGAACCCCGGTCTCCTGCATTGCAGGCAGATTCTTTACCCTTTAACACTATGAGTAACTAGGGTACATGTCAGGAGAGTAAGAATATTTTAGTATTTGAAATATGTTTTTATAGGTATGTTTTACTTCTCATCTGGGAACTGAAATGTCTTTTAGTTTTGTTTCCAGCAGATTGTGTGCCTCTGAACTGAACGGTCTCTTGGATCTTGTAGCCCTTATACTGTGCATCTGGAAATGTGCTCACATTTTCTCAGGCCTGCTGCTACCCAACCCGGATGTGGTGAATATCCTGGTTTTGGTAGGCTGGATCTGCCTAGATGGTGGTAGGGACTCATCGGCCTATTTTGTTATACGCCTTATTTCTTATTTACTTAAATGGGATAGAGCTAAGTGATGAGACCATATTTTCAGATAAGGGTGATTTTAGAATGAAGATTCAGGGTACTTTGAGGTATATCTCCTCATTAAAGTTAAAGCTATAGAGGGGACTTCCTTGGCAGTCCAGTGGTTGAGACTTTGCCTTTCAATGCAGGAGGTGTGAGTTCCATTCCTGGTCAAGGAGCTCAAGATCTCATATGCATCAAGGCCAAGAAACCAGAGCATAAACAACAGAAGCCATATTGTAATAAATTAAATAAAAACTTTAAAATTGGTACACATAAAAAAAATCCATGGGGGAAATGTTATGGTGAGGGGATCTTGGGGACTTATATAAAGTTATCCAGAACATTCTCTGGTGGTCCGGTGGTTACGACTTGGTGCTTTCACTGCAGGGTGCTGGGTTTGATCCCTGGTCAAGAACTAAGGTCCTACAAGCTGCATGGTGCTGCAAAAAAAAAAAAAAAAAAATCCGTATTAGGAGATTTTATGAGAGCTTTGTGCAGTGGACCATTCATAGCCTAATTCACCCCAGCCCTGACTGGAGGTCCTCGACCTAACCATCTCTGAGAACCTATCCTTTCCACCAGGCTAACTTGGTCTTCTGTTAAGCTCTTTCTCTTTTATTTACTATCCTTTTGCCAACAATTTCAGATTAATAAACTGGGAAGATGTTATCAGAGAAGGCTGAGGATTTGCTCTTCCACCAGAAATAAGACTTTAATTGGTCCTATGCTTGGGCCTTTTTTCCTCCCAAATGCATCTATCTCCTCTTTAAGCCGGAGGCTGAGGTCTTTCAACGGGTACATCAAGCTAGTTTATGGCTCAACAGCCATGCACCTTCCCTGGAACTGCCTAAGTACTCTTTATTTTATTTTTAAATTAATGGTTAGTTCCCCTCTCATTAGGGTTATCTTCATTTCAAATTCATCCCCATCCTGAATACTACTGTCTTTGCCTCGCCTCCTGAACAACCTGTGTGGTATGTGAATCTTTATGACATCAGACTCTGGAGCTTATATGGCCTTATGCATATCCTACAAGGTGAAGAGTAGAAGATGGTTCTCCAGAGAAGCTTTCTCTAGTGTGGGCATACTATGATGCTGTGTGGCTTGTAGCACACCCCAACTACATCCCAGCCCCTGAAGAAGAACATCTTGCCAACCCAAAGGACTGATATTTGACCTTAATGATGGTTTCCCACAATCTGATATTTCTTGCGCTCCTTCCTGATAAATGTGAGAGTTGCATGATGCTGGACTGGTTTCTGGATCGGGAGGCCTCTTAAGTCAGCATCCTCTGGAGTCTGATCACTCTTACTGATGGTTCATACTCCACTCTACCATAATAATCCCCTAGAGAAATGATTTCTTCATGAAGCCTTGGGGATGAGCTAGTTCCCCAAGACCATCAAGGCAGTGCAGTAACTAATGACCCTATTTGCCTCCCATCTGATCCTGGTGTATTCATTCAGACCTCACCCAGCTGGGCTGCCATCTTCCAAGAGGACTCAGTTCTTGGGATTCTTACCCCATGCCTATTTCTGAAAAAAAGATGATCTCAGTGCATATCAGCTGCTTCACTTGGGAATGAGACTTGCTTATGTTTTCATTTGCTGTTTAGGAGCACTATGTCAAACAGTCCTGGCATCCAGAGTTCAACACTGGGTCCACTACAGCTGAAGCAGCTGCTGAAAACCTAGAATAAGCCAGATAGATGTCTTTTTACAAGTGTGTTAGGTTGATCATCTGTAGTGTGCCAGGCGTCTAGATTTAGAGTCACTGATGCCTTGGTGTTTGTTCATAATCTGAGCAATCAGCAGATTACCTGGAAAGATTTCTGAGATAACCTTCAGCAGGCCAAGTCTGGTGAAAGAACACACTGACCAGCACTTGATAGTACTGAGAACATGTGGGAAGGAACAATCCTTTCAATGCCAAAGAAATACCTACCATGATAGAAATGAGAAGACTTCTGGCTGGTGCCCTTCAAACTGACTTTTGGCTGCAATTGATGCCATTCTTTCTTGTCTTGCCCTGTGTAATCTATCAAGACCCTGCTATCCACCTTGGGCTACAGTAACCTTTATGTTGCCCAAGATACTACTGCCAGTTTCAGGATTTGGGCCTCTGAAGAGTATGACTTTGAAGAGTGGTGCTGGAAAGTTGCTTCTTGCAGTGAACTCAGAGATCTCAGCTTTGTTACCCTTTTGGTGGGACCTGGAGATGATGGATTCTTAATAACTACATTAATAACCCCTGTAGACCCACCACTTATAAGACTGTCTCCTGTAGACTTTTGTTCTCCTGTTTTTGATCCTCTGCAATAGGCTTAACATTTAGGACCTTCTCCTTCTCCCCAGAAATGAATTTTAGTCTTTTCACTTCACACAAGAAGCATTTATTAACAACCCTGAATCAGACATTGTCAGAATCAGAGTACTGATGGAAGGAGATCCACATGTTTTAATTGGCAACCGAGTTATCTCCATCTAGCTCCTCAAAGGTGATGTTAAAGGTTTTTTAGGAAAACTTCCTTGACTCTATAGATAGCCATGAAACTTTTATCAAAAATTCATATTGGGACTTCCCTGATGGTCCAGTGACTAAGACTCCACACTCCCAATGCTGGGGCCTGGGTTTGATCCCTGGTAAGGGAACTAGATTCCACATACTACAATCGAAAGATCCTGCATGCCACAGCTAAGGCCCTGTGCAGCCAAATAAGTATTTTTTTTAAGACTCGTAGTGATATTTTTCCCACCAAATGTTCTATGGTAGTATTTTCAATGTCTCAGAAGTTTGTAAGAAAATGAATAGGATCTGCTTTATAGAATGCAATTCAGCTGAAAATAGTTTATTTCTCATGGATGGTGAACTAAAGTTCTTCTCTGAAGAACTAAAACTTTTAAAATGTCATTACTATTTTCAAAATTGACAAATATTTTTGTTCTAGGTATGACAAAGTTAAAATATGCATCAAATTTTGCGGCTGGAAGGATCTTTAGGGGCAGTGGTATGATGGAGGCTCAGGCTGGCTCACAAAAGCTGACTGTGCAGACCTCTTCCCAACTCCAAATTCAGTGATAACATACTAAATTGATGACTACCATTGAAATTGCCCTATGAGAGTATATATTTTTGAATTCAACAAATGCTACAAATTAGGGATCCCCCCCACCAATAAATGTTTTACCAGCTCCCCAGTACATAGGGGTCATCTAGAGAAACCAACAGCTTCATCTGTTTTTAATAGATGAAGACTATTAAGAGTTTACTCAAGAAGCCACAACCGATTAGAAGAACTAAGGACTAGAACCCAATACTTTCATCTCCCTTGTTTGATCCTCTTTTCTGATATGCAGTAAGACATTGACTTAACTCTTTGAATGCAAAATTTAAACTTAGTGATGTTAACAGAGCTGTGGTAAACTTATTTATCTGAAGAGGCTTCTGTTCCTTGTGTTTGAATTAGATTTTTAAAAATTTTTGGCTCTGATTTTTCACAATAATTCCACAATAAGAGTTTAATCATGAGACAAATATGAGACATATTACTGCTTTTTATGGTTTGCTTCAGAGAAGGCAATGGCACCCCACTCAGTACTCTTGCCTGGGAAATCCCATGGATGGAGGAACCTGGTAGGCTGTAGTCCATGGGGTCTTGAAGAGTCGGACATGACTGAGCGACTTCACTTTCACTTTTCACTTTCATGCACTGGAGAGGGAAATGGCAACCCACTCCAGTATTCTTGCCTGGAGAATCCCAGGGACAGAGGAGCCTGGTGGGCTGCCGTCTATGGGGTCGCACAGATTCGGACACGACTGAAGCGACTTAGCAGCAGCAGGAGCATGGTTTGCTTCTAGGACCTAAAGTGGGTGATTATTTCCCCATATGGTACAATTTTTTTTTTATGGTGTGAATGACCAAATCCCCTTCCTCAGAGAAAATAATGCTACCTAGTTCCCTCTGCTTTTTCTCACTAATAAGGAATAATGCATCTTTTAAACACTGAATCCAAAGTTTAGCTGGTAGGAGATCTTAGTAAAGGTAGTTTTTCTGTTCCCATTGTGGGAATAAGACCTGCTGTGGACCAATCAAGTTATCTTGGTAGATAAGCGATGAGCTCCTTTTCTAAAAAAGTGCTTCAACTCTATTCACTCACTTTATCGGGGGCAGGAGAAGTAATATTTTTGTAATGGTTAAGAGCCCTGGCCACCTGGATTAGAATCTAAGCACAGTATGTAAATATATATGTGATCTTGAGTGAGATATTTAACTGCTCTATTCCTCAGTTTCCTCATCTTAAAAAATGAGGATAGTAATAGTCTCATAATGAGGATCGAATGAGTTAGTAACGTATGATGCATAGAACAGAGAGCTACATAAGTGTTTGCTGCTGTTATTGTCATATAATTTTAATTGACCCTGGTCAGTTGCATAACATTTATTGGGATAAGTCATTCAGTTCAGTTCAGTCGCTCAGTCGTGTCCGACTCTCCACGACCCCATGAATCACAGCACGCCAGGCCTCCCTGTCCATCACCAACTCCCGGAGTTCACTCAAACTCATGTCCACAGAGTCGGTGATGCCATCCAGCCATCTCATTCTCGGTCGTCCCCTTCTCCTCCCGCCCCCAACCTTTCCCAGCATCAGAGTCTTTTCCAGGGATAAGTCATTAGACCTTAGTAAATCCAACAGCCTTTCTGCCTCTAATTTTATATCACTTCACTAGTCCCATTTCAACCCAGATCCCAAACCCTGTTGATAAGAGATGATATGATTTAGGTCTATATTAATAGAAAATCACTTCTGCACAAATCTTTGAACTGATACAAAGTTAACTGAATGGAGTTATATTTAGAGGAATTACTCTTAGCAGTTTCTCAGTAGGAGTAAGTGAATAAATGAGTTGGTATAATCTGATTTTTTCTGTTTAGTGATTATCTTTTGTCTCTTTTCAGAGAGAATGTTATGATTGGATTACCACATCCTCTCACCTCCTTTCTGATCTCAAAGGCAGAAAAATAAAGTTACTGACACATGAAGAAAAACAGCAGCTACTTGGAGAAGAGGTATTTGCCATGTATTAGCACTGGTCATCATTCACGCTTTTCCTGTATTTCAATAGATAAGAGCGCCTTGACTTTTTCCAACCAATGTTTTGAATCCTCATTCATTTACTCTATGAGAATTTGGGTTCTGACCAAGAGCACTGGCAGCTGTTCTCTCTTCTAAAGAACAGAGTCCTCACTCAAACATCTCTCTTCACTTTCTTGAAGGGTGATTTTGCCTCCTAGGATATGGCGACCCACTCCAGTATTCTTGCCTGGAAAATCCCACGGCCTGAAGAGCTTGACAGACTACAGTCCATAGGGTCACGAAGAGTGGGACACGACTGAGCACAGCACAGCACATTACAGAGGGGAGCTGCCCTGCCTCTTCCGGAGGCATAGCCTCAGACTTCTCTGCCTTTGCCTACACCCCTCCTCCTCTGTTTAGTCTCAGTATTCCCATCCGAGGTCATGTCTTCCTTTGGGCACTTAATTTCATGTGCATTGTCTTCTTTCTTTAGTATCTTTAATGCCTTCCTCTCTAATGATTCCATTTTATCAATGTATTAGCAATCTATAATCACAGTCTCTCTCCCATCTGAAAAAACATGTCCCTTGATTTTTTCTCCTTCTTTCCCTCCTTTGTAGCACAATCACTTTTCTTAAAATTCTGTAAAGTCCCCTGGTGATCTTATTGTCAGATCCAGGTGTCTCCAATCCCATATTTAACCTGACTTCTCTGCAGCATTTGATCCTGTTAGTCATCCACTTTTTTGGTCATCTCTCTTTCCAAGACAAAAATTCCATCTTTCTCCTACTTCTTTCTTTTCATGCCCCTTCCTGTAGTCTTCCACCTCTGCCTGCCTCTTAAATGTTGATATTCTTTCCTTGGCTTATTTTCCCTCTCATTCAACACTCTCCACATTGCTATGTTAATCCTATAGTTTTAACCACCTGTTAACTGAGGATCCCAAGTCAATGAATATCATGTACCTAATGGCTTCCCTGGTGGCTCAGATGGTAAAGAATCCACCTGTAATGTGGAAGACCTGGGTTCAATCCCTGGGTTGGGAAAAGCCCCTGAAGGAGGGCATGGCAACCCACTCCAGTATTCTTGCCTGGAGAATTCCCATGGACAGAGGTCTTGTCTGGAGAATCCCCATGGACAGAGGAGCCTGGCGGGCTACCGTCCATTGGGTTGCAAAGAGTCAGATACAACTGAGCGACTAAGCACACAATAGTATTCACAAATATTTATTTTTACTTCAGTCTGTTTGATGGAGTTCGTTTCCAGCAAAGTCTGAAGAAGCTCCTGTTGCTGTTGGAGCCATAAACTATACAGGTGTGATCTGATGGCATATATGTCAATGCTCTTGGGTCTAAGAAGGAAGTTTCTGTCTATACACTTGCAGGACTTTTGTTTTACATTTATTAAATTTTTTTTTTTTAATTTTGGCTGTACTATGTGGCTTGTGAGAGTTCCCCAACCAGGGGTTGAAACTGGGCCACAGTGAAAGCTCTGAATCGTAACCACTAGACTACCAGGGAACTACTTATTTTACATTTAAACACTGAAAAAAGCACCACCTTTCTAAGTTGTACACCTTTAACAAATTCTCATTTTTTCTTTGCTGCCCAGATCTTGGCCAGAATTATTTTGAATTAACCACTGAATGATTTCATCAACATTATACATATTAAATTATAATACAGTTTTAGAAACTTAATGAAATACCGTAGATATGATCTTGGCTGCACTTTAGATCTAGGAAAAAATTCAAGACCTAAATAGAATCACAAAGGCTTAAGAACAGAAAGGATTTTAAAGGTGGTTGAATTCAACCAACCATCAGATGTATGAATCTTAATGTAACACCTACACAGTTGATCATTAGGCCTGTGTTTGAGTATCTGAAGTGATAAAGAATTTTCAGAGTTAGTCCATTTGTTTTTGATGAGCAGTGACTATTAGAACATTATTCGTTTTTTGAACAAAATGATAGACGTTTCCTTGTAGCTTTTTTCCTACCTTCTGGTCCTAGTTCAGTCTTTGGGTTTATATGAAAAGGCTGATATATCCTCCACATTATATTATTTCCCACTATTCTATATTACGGTATTTCTAACATTTGAAACTAGCTATATTCAATCTAAGTCTGTGTTAGGTTTTCTGTTATTTTATATTAATCTATCTATTCATTAGTCATCACCACAGTCTTTCAATTATTGAGGCCTTACTGCAAGGAGATCCAACCAGTCCATTCTAAAGGAGATCAATCCTGGGTGTTCATTGGAAGGACTGATGCTAAAGCTGAAACTGCAATACTTTGGCCACCTCATGCAACGAGTTGACTCACTGGAAAAGAATCTGATGCTGGGAAAGGTTGGGGGCGGGAGGAGAAGGGGACGACAGAGAATGAGATGGCTGGATGGCATCATCGACTCTGTGGACATGAGTTTGAGTGAACTCCGGGAGTTGGTGATGGACAGGGAGGCCTGGTGTGCTGTGATTCATGGGGTTGCGGAGAGTCGGACACGACTGAGCGACTGAACTGAACTAAACTGATGATACATTTTTATATTTGGTAGGTCCATCTCTTCCTCACTAAACTTTTTGGGGTGTTTGATGGCTCTTCTTGTTTATTTGTTCTTCTATGTAATCTCCCTCTAGAAAATATATGATTCTTTAAAACTCAGGTGATATTAAATTTATATACTAACTTAGAACACACATTTATGCTGTTGATTAGTCCTATGAAGAATATGGCTGATAGGATGTCCACCTGTGTGCCTTTTAATAATGTTTTATCATTTGCTCATTTTGCACATTTCTTATAAGGTAGGCTTGAATATTTTATTTTTTGATATTTTAAACGGAATCTTCTTTTCTACTATGCCTTCTAAGTGGTAACTGTTTGTGTATATATTACTGATTTCTGTATTTTAATTTTATGTA
The DNA here is from genome assembly GCF_049115385.1 of Moschus berezovskii. Classification (NCBI taxonomy): domain Eukaryota; kingdom Metazoa; phylum Chordata; class Mammalia; order Artiodactyla; family Moschidae; genus Moschus; species Moschus berezovskii. Next base: position 31,408,694 of record NC_142476.1, on the reverse strand, counting down.
TGGTGACTCTACTAAATTATCTTATTATTTTAATAGTTTTTCAATAAATTCTTTTGGGTTCTCCAGATATCCAATCAAACCACCTACACATAAAAATAGTTTTACCTCTTCCCCCCCCAATTATTATGCCTTTAATTGCTTTTTCTTGTCTAATTGCATTGAATTATTCTTCTCCTCTTTCTTTCTGCCTTAATCTTTAGAATTTTCATTAGTGAGGACCTACTGAAGGCAAACTCAATTTTTGGTTGTCTGAAAATGTCTTTTTTTTTCACCCTCATTCTTAATTTTTTTTTTTTGCTGTGTATACAATTCTAGGATGATTTTCTCTCTGCACATAGAAGATACTGTTTCCACTGTTTTCTGGGTTTTATTGTTACCAAACTGACAATTGAAAATGCAGCTGTCAGACTTCCTTTGTGGCTCAGTGGTAAATAATACACCTGCCAAGGCAGGAGACATGGGTTCGATCCCTGGTATGGGAAGGTCCCACATGCTGAGGAGTAACTAAGCCTTTGTGCTACAACTGTCGAGCCTGTGCTCTGTGCACCCTAGAGCCCGTGCTCTGCAACAAGAGAAGCCACAGCAATAAGTCTGTGCACTGCAACGAAGAGTAGCCCCCAGTCGTTGCAACTAGAGAAAAGCCCATGTAGCAAGGAAGACCCAGCACAGGCATAAATAAATAAATAAAAATCCAGCTGTCAGTTCTTTTGAAGTTAATTCTCTCTGGCTACATTTAAGATATTCATTTTTACTTTGGCATTTTGCAGTTTCAGTCTGATAAGTGTGGATGAAGTCTTTCTTTTTAAACTTTACTTGGGATTGTCTTGGTTTTCTGAATCTTTGGCTGGGTATCTTTCACTGGACTTGGAAAATTCCCAGTCTTCATCTCTTCATTTATTGTCTCCACTGTATTTTCTCTTTCCTTTCCTTCTGTAACTCTGAATGGATATGTGTTGGAATCTGTCCCCAATGTCTTTTAATTCTTCGTATTTTCTATCTCTTTGCCTCCCTGCGTTGATTCATGGACGATTTCTTCTGACTTAATTTCCAGTTCACTGATTTGCTCTTTAGCTGAGTTTAATCTGCTCTTAAAGCTTTCTGTTGAGTTTGAAATTTAATTGTTCAAGTTCTATTTGGTTCTTTTTCAAGTCTGATTATTTTTATAATCTTTCATAGTTTCAATCTCTTATTTCTTTTAAAGTTTAAATATAACTATGTAGCCTATCTGATCATTTGAACATATATCTATATAAGAATATTAATTACAGTATTATTTATAACAAAATATGAGAAACAATATAAATACTGATCAATAGAAAATTACTTTCACAAATTATGGTATGTTCAAGTAATAGAATTCCATACAGATAAAATAGATGATTGTATAGTGAAATAAGAGTTACCCATGATATGCTATTGAGAAAAGCAGATGAAGGAACATAGCATTTATTATTATTTCATTTGTATGAATGTGTTTATATGTGGATAAAGCAGACTAGGATATTCAACAAAGTGATTCAAGTTGTTACCTCTGAGGGTTGAGATTATTAATTTCTCTGTAATGTTCAAATATTTGATAGCAATACTATGTTATCAGGAAAAGTATTTTCATTTTGGAAAAATATCCTAATATACTATTTTTCTACACCATGTACATAATGCTACAGCATAATTTAAAATTGCTATAAAATATCTTGTATGGTTTATACTATATTTTTTAATGGCATTTTCCTATTGTGGGTATTGAACTTATGTATAACTTTGTTTTATAAATATTGCTGCAATAAACTTCTGAAGGACAGTCTTTAGTCAATATTTGTGCAGGCTCCACTGAGGTATCCAACACTGGTGACTCCTTCTCTCTTCGCTTTTGGCTTTCCTTGTGACCCTTTCACACTTCTGAGGCAAATTTTAGCCTCCTTTCCAATCTTCTCTTTTTTCCCTGACCCTTTTTGTGTCTAGGTTCCTGTCCATATAAGGCCTTGTCCCCTAATCATTTCACAAGTTCTCCTTTGGCAATATAATTTACTTTCTTGGCTTTAAATAAATGCAGATAACTGTTAAATCTTTATCTATAACCAACAGCCTTCCAATCTAAACTCCAGATCCACAAATTCAGCTACTTACTTATTTCGCCCCTTCATGGGTCACAGCCTTGTGTAACTCAATGAAACTGTGATCCACACTATGTAGGGCCACCCAAGATGGACAGGTCATGGTGGAGAGTACTGACAAAATGTGATCCACTGGAGAAGGGAAACCACTTCAAACCACTTCAGCATTCTTACCTTGAGAACCCCATGAACAGTATGAAGAGGCAAAAAAATATGACACTGGAAGGTGAACCCCCTAGATCTGAAGGTATTCAGTACCCTACTGGAGAAGAGCAAAGGGCAATTACTAATAGCCAGAAAGAATGGAGCAGCTGGGCCAAAGAGGAAATGACACTCAGTTCTGGATGTGTCTGCTGGTGAAAGTAAAGTCCGTTGCTGTAAAGAACAATATTGCATAGGAATTGGAATGCTAGGTCCATGAATCAAGGTAAACTGGATGTGGTCAAACGAGATGGCAAGAATGAACATTGACATCTTAGGAATCAGCAAATGAAAATGGACAGGAATGGGCGAATTTAATTCAGATGACCATTATATCTAGTACTGTGGGCAAGAATCCCTTAGAAGAAATGGAATAGCCCTAAAAGTCAACAAAAGAGTCTGAAATACAGTACTTCGGTGCAACCTTGTAAACAACAGAATGATCTCAGTTCGTTTCCAAGGCAAACCATTCAGCATGACAGTAATCCAAGTCTATGTCCCAACCACTGATGCTGGAGAAGCTGAAGTCAACCAGTTCTATGAAGACCTACAACATCATCTAGGGCTAACACCAAAAAAGAGATGTCCTTTTCATCATAGAGCGTTGAAATGCAAAAGTAAGAAGTCAAGAGACACCAGGAATAATAGGCAAGTTTGGCCTTGGAGTACAAAATGAAGCAAGGCAAAGGGTAACAGAGTTTTGTCAAGAGGATGCACTGGTCTTAGCAAACACCCTTTTCCAACAACCCAAGAGGCAATTCTACACATGGACATCACCAAATGGCCAATATGGAAATCAGATTGATTATATTCTTTGCAGCCAAAGATGGAGAAACTCTATACAGTCAGCAAAAACAAGTCCTGGAGAGCTGACTGTGGCTCAGATCATGAACTCCTTATTGCAAAATTCAGGCTTAAATTGACAAAAGTAAGGAAAACCACTAGATAATTCAGGAATGAACTAAATCAAATCCCTTATGATTATACAGTGGGGATGATGAATAGATTCACGAGAATAGATTTGATAGAGTGCTTGAAGAACTATGGACGGAGGTTTGTAAAATTGTACAGGAGGCAGTGACCAAAACCATCCCAAAGAAAAAGAAATGCAATAAGGCAAAGTAGTTGTCTGAGGAGACTTTACAAATAGCTGAGAAAAGAAGAGAAGCCAAAAGCAAGGGAGAAAGGGGAAGATGTATCCAGCTGAATGCAGAGTTCCAAAGAGTAACAAGGAGAGAGAAAGAAGACCTTCTTAAATGAACAATGCAAAGAAATAGAGGGAAGGATTAGAATGGGAAATGCTAGAGATCTTGTCAAGAAAATTGGAGATATCAAGGGAACATTTCATGTAAGAATGGCTTGATAAAGGACAGAAACAGTAATTACCTATTAGAAGCAGAAGAGATTAAGAAGAGATGGTAAGAATACAAAGAACTATATAAGAACGGTCTTAATGGCCCAGATAACTGCAATGATGTGGTCACTCAACTAGAGCGGGACATCCTGGAGTGTAAAATCAAATGGGCGGTAGGAAGCATTACTCCGAACAAAGCTGTTGGCGGTGACAGAATTCCAGCTGAGATGTTTAAAATCCTAAAAGATAATGCTGTGAAAGTTCTGCACTCAGTATGTCAGCAAATTTGGAAAACTGAACAGTGGCCACAGGACTGGAAAAAGTCAGTTTTCATTCTAATACCAAAGAAAAACAATGCCAAAGAATGTTCAAACTGTCATACAATTGCATTCACTTCACATGCTAGCAAGGTTATGCTGAAAATCCTTTAAGCTAGGTTTCAGCAGTATATGAACTGAGAACTTCCAGACATGCTGGGTTTTAAAGAGGCAGAGTGAGGAACCAGAGATCAAATTGCCAACATCTATTGGATCATGGAGAAAGCAAGGAAGTTCCAGAAAAACTTCTGCTTCATTGACTATGTTAAAGCCTTCGCCTGTGTGGATCACAACAAATGTGTGAAAAATTCTGTAAGAAATGGGCATACCAGACCACCTAACTGTCTCTTGAGAAACCTGTATGTAGGTCAAGAAGCAACAGTTAAAATCGGACATGGAACAACAGACTATTTCCAAGTTGGGAAAGGAGTATGGCAAGGCTGTATATTGTCACCCTGCTTATTTAACTTCTATGCAGAGTACATCATGTGAAATGCCAGGGTGGATGAATGACAAGCTGAAATCAAGATTGCCAAGAGAAATATTAACAACCTCAGATATGCAGATAGTAACACTCTAATGGCAGAAAGTGAAAAGGAACTAAAGAGCCTTTTGATGAGGGTTAAAGACGAGAGTCAAAAAGCTGGCTTAAAATTCAGCATTCAAAAAACTAAGATCATGGTTCCATCACTTCATGGCAAATAGAAGGGGAAAAAGTGGAAGCAGTGACAGATTTTATTTTCTTGGGCTCCAAAATCACTGCGAACAGTGACTGCAGCCACAAAATTAAAAGACGCAGAGACATCATTTTGCCAATAAAGACCTGTATAGTCAAAGCCATAGTTTTTCCAGTAGTCATGTAAGGATGTGCTGCTGCTGCTGCTGCTAAGTCATATCAGTCGTGTCCAACTCTGTGCAACCCCATAGATGGTAGCCCACCAGGCTCCCGTCCCTGGGATTCTCCAGGCAAGAATACTGGAGTAGGTTGCCGTCTTTCTCCAGTGCATGAAAGTGAAAAGTGAAAGTGAAGTCGCTCAGTCATGTCAACTCTTCGCAACCCCATGGACTGCAGCCTACCAGGCTCCTCCGTCCATGGGATTTCCCAGGCAAGAGTAGTGGAGTGGGTTGCCATTGCCTTCTCTGTAAGGATGTAAGTTGGACCATAAAGAAAGCTGAGTGCCAAAGGACTGATGCTTTTATTTTGCGGTGCTGGAGAAGACTCTTGAAAGTCCTTTGGACAGCAAGGAGATCAAACCAGTCATTCCTAAAGGAAATCAATCCTGAATATTCACTGAAAAGACTGATGCTGAGGCTGAAACTTCAATGCTTTGGGCTGATGTGAAGAGCCAACTCATTGGAAAAATCCTGGTGCTGGGAAATACTGAAGTCAAAAGGAGAAGAGGGTAGCAGAGGATGAGATGGTTGGATGGCATCATCAACTCAATAGACATGGGTCTATCGAAGTTTGAGCAAACTCCAGGAAATAGTCAAGGACAGGGAAGCCTGGTGTGCTGCAGTTCATGGGGTCACAAAGAGTCGGACATGACTGAGTGACTGAACAACAACATGTTGCTAGAGTGATTGTTTTGAAATGCGAAACAGGCCAATCAGATTATTGGTACGTCAGGATAAAATCCAGTCTCCCTGGCATAAGAGTCTAGTCCTTCCGCTGTGACTGTGCTCCTGTCCATCTGCTTCTAAGTTTTTGTTCTATTGACCTCCTTTTGTTCTTCGTGCCAGTCATGTGCAAATAACATTCTCTGTCTGGAACTCACTTGTGCCATCTTTTTTCTCCTCACCCATCCTTCAAGAGGAAACACAGACATTATGTCCTCCAAGAACCCTTCCTGATTACCCCTCTCTTTCACCCCTGCCCAACACCAGATCTGGTTTAGGTGCTCCTATTCTTTGACTGTATGTAACCATAGTATTTTCTTGTCCCCTAAATTGTAAGCTGCTTAAGGCAGGGACTGTTCTTATTAACCTTTGTATCCTTATCACTAGCATAGTGCCCAGTTACAAAATTAATGGTCATTAAATATTTTTGAATGGAAATATTGCTAATCTTCTGCAAAAATATTTATGTCCACTAAGCTATGATATAATATTGTTGTGTCTAATAGGATATTCTAAAAGAGTTAAGTGAGCCTGAAGCAGACAAGATTCATAAAGAAATTGAAGAAAACATGGAGGACAAGAAACTTGAGAAGGAAAAGAAAGAAGAGAATGCAGAAGAGGTAAGATTATTTAGTATTAGTTCCTTTTCCTTTATATTTTTAAAGAAAATATATAATGAATATATACATTGAAAGAATGAATATATAATGAAAAAAAATATATATACATATATACATATATGTGTGTGTGTGTGTGTGCATATATATATATATATATTTGAGCCTTCAAGATGGCTAGTGGTTAAGAATCCACCTGCCGATGCCAGAGACATGAGTTCAACCCATGAGTTGGGAAGATCTCCTGGTGAAGGAAATGGCAGGCTATATAGTCCATGGGCTATATAGCATATTAAAAAGCAGAGACATCACTTTGCCAACAAAGGTCTGTCTAGTCAAGGCTATGGTTTTTCCCGTGGTCATGTATGGATGTGAGAGTTGGACTGTGAAGAAAGCTGAGCGCTGAAGAATTGATGCTTTTGAACTGTGGTGTTGGAGAAGACTCTTGAGAGTCCCTTGTACTGCAAGGAGATCCAACCAGTCCATTCTAAAGGAGATCAATCCTGGGTGTTCATTGGAGGGACTGATGCTAAAGCTGAAACTGCAATACTTTGGCCACCTCATGCGTTGAGTTGACTCACTGGAAAAGAGTCTGATGCTGGGAAGAATTGGGGGTGGGAGGAGAAGGGGACGACAGAGAATGAGATGGCTGGATGGCATCACCGACTCGATGGACATATGAGTTTGGGTGAACTCCAGGAGTTGGTGATGGACAGGGAGGCCTGGAGTGCTGTGATTCATGGGGTCGCAAAGAGTCGGACACGACTGAGTGACTGAACTGAACTGAACTGATAGTCCATGGGAGTCAGACTCGACTTAGCGACTAAACAACAAATGCAGTGTGTGTACATACATACATATATATACTATTGAAAGTAGAAATAGATCTGGAGTGAATGCTTCAACTTCCTTCCTTTCCTCATTTAGATTTAAGCATACTTGCATACACACTTATGTCTTTATTTTCCAAAGATAGGGTGTCCCTCTTCCTTTCTAAACTCGGCCATTTCCCACTGGCCTTGTTCACCTGTACTCCTGATAACTACACAATCTGCCTCTCTCTCTGGTGCTGTTTCTTTATCCTTTCATTGCCCTATTTTTCAAATCTTTGTTTAAACTCCTTGTCTCTGCTCTTCAGCTCCCACTCTTAGCTGCCTTTTCTCACTCCCCTCAGGCCATCCACACTTCTCTTCTCCTTATCCTCTCTCCACCCCTGCTGTGGCATTAATAATAAAAATAACTCTTATTGGGGCATTTGTAATAATAGTAATGAAAATACAATGATAACTACCAATAATTGAGTGCCTACCACTGCCTATATGCTTTGCACATGTTATTTCTTACTTACACAATACAACCTCAATGTAAATATTATTGTTCCCATTTTACAGATAACCTTTTTGAAGCTCAAAAAGGTTAACTGACTTACTGAAAACCATATGCTATTAAGTGGCAGAACCAACATTCAAACCTAGTTTAGTATGGCATAAGAGCCCTTGTAATTCCTGGGTGGACTACTATTTTCTTTGGCTTTCAGAACTCATGATCACTCTCCATTTTGTCTTAATTTCCTTGCCTGGGGTGTTTCTTTGCTCTGACTAGTTTAAATGTTGGCATGACCCCAGACCATGACATACATCCTTTACTTACTTTATGTACTGTACAAAAGAATAAAAATATTGTATAACACCCATGCCTCTTGATCGGCATTTTCTGCTTTTCTTCTGGTATAGTACTTGGCAAATAGAAGGCAAAATATATGGAATACATTATTTTTTGACCACTAAATCTGTCATACCTATAAAATCTCCTCCTTCCCTTCTTCTGAGGCCTGAGTTCAGGCCCTTTCCTCCCTATTTTACAAACTCCTATTCAGCTTTCAAATACCATTTCACTGTAAAAAAAACCAAACACCTGGGGGTGTCTAGACAAAATGCAGGGCCCTTTTCTGGGTACACATAGTTCTTGGAACTTACCTTTATGATCACAGTGATCATGTAGACCATAATTATTTTATTGGTTATCTCTCCCACAGTTCTGTGAGCTCCTGAGGCCTGAAAGAAATCCTCTTTGTTTCACAGTTACTTCCCTTTGTCCCCACTTCCCCATCCCTGCTAATTTTTCCCACAGTATTTCCTGTAAGTCTTCTAAATGCTTCCCGAATGATGAAAACAAATGGAAAACCAAAGCTTCAGACATGGTACCAGGTACCTTGCCCTGCCTGGGTCATACACCAGCTCACTAACAGGTCTGTGATATTTCTATGCTCTAGAAACCTTCAACATCTACAGAGAAGGAAAAAATCATTCGAGTCATTGGAGAAGACGAAAATATTCATTCCCAACCTCTATATGGAACAGATAAATTGTCTTCTTGGGTATGTATCTGCAACTCAGCTAGGAAATTCAAAACTAGAAAATTTAACATTATGTAAAAATTATATGGATCCAACATAACTTTGAGCACTTCTAAGAGAACACCTAAGTAATATATTTTCCAGATTTATGTTTCTCTCAGCATCATCCTTGGAAAAACTCTTGTTTGTTCACAAAAACTTTTCATTCTCTTCCTTAAAACTCATTTTAAAATCAACATTTCACCCCTTTCCTTAACTTAACAATATTATGGTCAATATTTGATCAATTTAAAAAATATATTTGTTTAGCAGACTCTACTGATAACTGTGAATAAGGACATACCACCAACCACAGGAATTACTGGGGAACTGGAAACCTTTAGTCAGTAGCTATGGAAACTCAGCAGGAAAACAAAGTTAAAACTCCTTCACAAAAAGTTCTAGGATCATTTACACTTAAGTTAGCTCTAGATTTGTATCTCTCTGTACAGGATGCCATGACTTTAGGAATCTCTGGGTGGGCTTCATCCCACTAACCCCCTGAATAGTATGCAACATTCTGTCTGTATAGTCATACTATGCATTTTCTTGGGGAGCAAGGGAATGTGCCAGAAATCCACAGACATCATCAAATTTCTCAACCTCAAAGTTAAGAACCATTTCATTGCTAGGAGTCTGACCTGTCTAAGTAGGAACTGCTGTGGGGAGCTGTGGTGAGGGAACTGGTGAATGGCAGCTAGATCACTAAATTGGCTGCATGGTCCAGAGTAGAGGCAGATTGCAGGGATGTACGTGAAAGGCAATTGTAGGAAATAGGCTCCAACTCTGGGAGGAAGAACTGGGTGAAACCATGTGGAGAGTTAGGAGCAGGCAAAATTGGAGAAAGAGTGGTGCATGGGGGTTGGGGGGTTGCAATCACATTCTCCCAAAGTAATGCCTTTTAGCAAGTTTTTTAAATTAAATGTTACTATGTCAGTTGATAGGCTTCCTAGGTAGCTCAGTAGTAAAGAATCCGCTTGCCAATGCAGGAGACACAGGTTCGATCCCTAGGTCAGGATGATTCCCTGGAGGAGGAAATGGCAACCCACTCCAGTATCTTGCCTGGAAAATCCCATGAACAGAAGAGCCTGGTGGGCTATAGTCCACGGGGTCACAGAGAGTCTGACGTGATAGAACCGAGCATGCACACATATCAGGTGATAAGACTGTGAGGCAAAGATGTAAGGGTAAGCCATGCAAATGCAATGTCATGAGATGTATTTTCTAAAAAGGCAAACAAAAGGTAGCACTGTAATGAGAACCCCACCACCAGTCCCACCCAAAACCTTCCTACCCCAGATTTTCTCCCCTGAGGTAAAAACCCTGCTATGCTATCCTGGCAAGGCATCAGTGTGTGTGCTAAGTTGCTTCAGTCATGTCCGACACTTTGCGACCCCATGGACTGTAGCCTGCTAGGCTCTTCTGTCCATGGGATTCTCCAGGCAAGAATACTGGAATGGGTTGCCGTGTCCTCCTCCAGGAGATCTTCCTGACCCAAGGATCGAACCCTCGTCTCTTGTGTCTCCTGTATTGGCAGTCAGGTTCTTTACCATCAGTGCCACCTGGGAAGCCCAGCAAAGCATCAGGGTCTGGTGTAAAGGGTGGTGAGAAGCAGTCAGGAAACCAGGAGCCTGTAGCCTGGGGCAAAATGGAGGGTGCGGTGCTTGTCTTTGATAGCGTGGGGCCCCTGCTCCAGGATGCCACAGTTCTACCTGATACAGTATGGTGCCGTGTGGCGAGCCCACCTGAGGACAATGTGGTCCAGAAAGTCTTAACACTCGGCTTTGAAAAGTTGCTAATGGACTATACGCCGAGTTGCTAGAGGCCAGCAGCTGTAGTCGCAGCCATTTTGTGTTCACCTCAGGATGTTTCCCTTGGCCAAAAACGCACTAAGTCGTCTGAGAGTTCAAAGCATTCAGGAAGCAGTGACAAGGCAGATCCACCAGAAGCGTGCACCTGATTTCCATGACAAATATGGTAATGCCGTATTAGCTAGTGGAGCCACTTTCTGTGTTGCTGTATGGGTATATACGGCAACGCAAATTGGAATAGAATGGAACCCATCGCCTGTTGGCAGAGTCACCCCAAAGGAATGGAGAGAACAGTAATCATCCCAGCTGGTTTAATACTGAATTGTTGCAAAATCAACTCATAATTAATGCCAAGTAAAAGTACTATGTACCCATTAAAATATTGCATGTTTGAAGAAATAAAGTATACTTGAAACCTTCAAAAAAAAAAAAAAAAAAGAAAAGTTGCTAATGTTCTACTATAGATCCCTGAAAAGCCAACTGTCCAAGTTCTCGTTGACCCTGAGGCTGAAAATGAACTAAAATGCCATCCAGATGTACTTGCAAGTTCCTTGAAGTAAGGAAGAATCACATTCACCCTAGGAGGTGGTGACTGGACCGCTGCACAGGTAGAAAGGGATCACCAGGTGATCAAACAGAGGGGCCCTAAGTGTGCTAGGCAAGTGAAAACAAAGTTTATCTTTGAGGATGTTAGTACCCAGAGAATGAAGATCCTTGACCTGGAGGAGGTCAGAGATTCGGGCGGGAGGTGGAGCCTGGGGGAAGGGTGCTGTCTTGATGTGGACTGTGCTGTGGACTCGGTGGGGCAGGAGGAGCCTTGGCTCTGTGCCCTTTCCATTCATAAAGACATCGGAGCTCCCTGAGGGCAGTATAAGATTTTAAAACTTTCACTGTAAAAATTTATTTTGCTTTGTTTGCTTGTTTTTCCTTTATCCTTTTTTTCTTCCTCCTGTCTTTCTTTTTTACTTTTTGACAGACACTTAGCCTCTGGCCCTAAGAACATAGCAACCATTTAGCAGGGCTACAGATCCAAGGCCCTAGTTCTATTGGGCAATGGCTTTCTCTCTTTCTGGTCTGCAAACACAGCTCCCAGGATGCAGTTTGATTGACACTAGGGAAGGAAAGAGAAAAGGAAGGAAGGGATAGAAAAGCAAAAACCTTGTGGTTTGCAGGTATAACTTGTCATGTCCCTAGGAGCTGGGTTATAGAGCCTGAGAGGTCAAAGAGATAACTGCATCCTGGGTTTCCAATGAGAAGTAGTTCCAGACCCCTGGGAGGCTAGGAGCCTGAACATGGAGAATTCCAGTTACTCCTCATAGCTCCTCCTTCAAATGACTCCAGGACACAGTTTTCTGGGGGCTAAGATATGACTGATATCTCAACAGGAGTAGTGGTGATGAGTCACCACCAGCTTGGACAGGCTAATTGCTTGGCCTGCTAAACCAGAGCCTTATTCATATTGTTACCTGATGCCCTAGTGTCCACCGTAACTAGGAGAGGGAGACGGATGGACTATCAATTATTTAAAACTCTCTTCAGTTAGCTAGAAATTAGGACTTTGTAGGAATTCCTGAAGACTGTACTCAAAGCTTGAACCATGCACAAAACTCGGCCTGCTGTGCCTGTTTCAGGCACTGTCCGATCTGGCACGTCCTGATTTCACTGGTGAAATCAAGTGACCCCAGTAAGCAGCCCTGACTCTGCCTCTGCATGTCCTGGGGTGCCGCCTGATTTAATCATGTCTGAGAACTTGCTGCAGGGCACCCCTTGTGGCCCTCTCTGAGTGAGAATTATTTCAAAGTTGTCCCTGGAGGAGAAACAGCCTGAACTCTGTAACAATTGGCTGATGGGTGGAGGTATAGGAAGACTAAATTCAGCAAACTCTCCCAGAGGCTACCCGTAGTGTTCAGCTGACCCTAGGCACTGCCTCCTGGCTGCACGAACTGGGTAGCCTAAGGCTTGGCTACCCTAAGGAGCAAAATGTTAGGAACAAGCTCTTTTAGGCCTGCCTTCAAACCACAGGTTCTGTCTGTTTGTAGAGAGTTGTAACTATGAGGGAGATGGGAGATTTTTGCTGATTACCTCTAAACTCCTTTGAAAGAAAGAGTGGGGGCCAGACTTGGAGGATCAGCCATATTTTTTTCACTGAGCTAAAGGAAGCGCTTAGAAACCTGTGTTTTCCTTCCACAATACCATGTATCCCCAGTGTAGGTATTAAGAGCAGTGACCAAATTATCCATCTTTTAATGGCAGCAGGGAAGGGTCCCTGGAATTGGTGGGTCCAGAAAATATGTCCAAAGCTGACAGGGTCACTGTGGCTGGCTAGGCATTTAGTACTGAGCATTGGATTCCAAGGAACTGGGTCTGAAGCCAGATCCTCCCTGAAATAGTCTCAAGCTAAAGATGTTAGTCCAATCTAAAGCCCATTAGTGGGTTTCCCTGGTGACTCAGTGTTAAAGAATCCTCCTGCCAATGCAGAAGACACAAGTTTGATCCCTGGTCAGGGAAGGTCTAAGCCTGTGCTCTAGAGCCCGGGAGCCACAACTACTGAAGCCATTGCACTGAGAAGCCCGTGCGCCATAACTAGAGAGTAGCCCCTGCTCGCCACAACAAGAGAAAGTCTGCACAGCAATGGGGACCCAGCATGGCCAAAAATAAATTTTAAAAATTAAAAAAAAAATTAAGCCCATTAGTAGAGTCAGACCTCAGGAAAACCAAGCCAAAAAGGCCAAAGGCATAATTGGAGTCTGACAGAGAGACTAGCTGAAAGCTACAGCAGGTTGGCACAGACAAGGATGGTCCAATGCAATTGCTTCCAAGAGCCATGTGGCCCACGTTTGTCTCTATTATACAGTGGGTGAAAGAGCATAAAAGCCAGAGGAAGGTTCACAATATGAAAAAAGGGCTCAAGGCAGAGTCTCTGTGATTTCCCTTGAGGCATCTATAGCCAGTGGGCTTCCCAGGTGGCTCATTGGTAAAAAATCCAGTTCACCTGCCAAGCATGAGATGTGCGTTCAATCTCTGGGTCGGGAAGACCCGGGAGAAGGGAATGGGAACCCACTCCAGTATTCTTGCCTGGGAAATCCCGTGGACAGAGGAGCCTGGTGGGCCATAATCCATGGGGTTGCAGAATTGGACATGACCTAGCAGCTAAACAACAACAACAGTCTGTATCCATATATATGGCTGATGCAGGGAAGTTTGCTCCTTGGCATACATGGAGGAGGCCATAATTCTAGAAACCCAACCGTCTAGCATTTTGGACCATGGGAATTTCCTATTGAAGGATTTGAAAAGGACCACAAAACATTACTCTGTACTTGGTGGTTCCAAAACAGAAGAACGCTTCCCTCCCACATTGTAACTAAATATCTGTCTTTTGAATGAATGAGAGAGTCAGAAGGCTGAAAGTTACAATTCACAGAGTCCTGATCTACTTTGGTTTCCACCTGTAGATAAAACTGCTTCATATAGCTGTACAAATCATGTGGAATTCCAGTTCCAGAAGTCTCTGCTGTGAAAAACCTTCCTTTTGGATTCAAAGAACAAATAAATTAGTAGTATGTGCTATATAAGCGAGGCCATGTGACACATTGCTGGTCCAGCCTGAACAAGGACAGATTTATTATCCAAAGGGAAGGCAAGGCAGAAAGAGGAAAAATATGTGACTGCAATAATAACAAAAGAATAAGAGAGCTAGAGGGAAAGTGAACTTGTTTGATAGTTTATTTTTGCTGGTTTGCTTTTAGAAAAAGCGAGCATAGTATAGTGCCATGTGTGACTGAGGATGGAGAGGCCAAGATGAAGGTTCTGCTTTAACCACTAGATCATTCTGTGATTATGGCAGGCTGCCTATCCTCTTAGATCCCCCTTTCCATCTAGAAGGTGGGGTTTACCTTTTACTCGTCTCTGTTGGGGACATGTGGATAAAAGAGATTTTTAAAAGTACACAGGTCTGGAAAAATGCCTCATAATATTCATTTTAACATATAGTTTTTGTCTTCTAAATTTTCTCTTTTGTCTTCCTCTTATTTTGTTTTCTGGAGTATATTTAGAGTCAAAATAAGTAAGAGGTTTTTTTTAAATATATTTTCACTACTTTGATATCTATGAAGTTTCCTAAGAAACTGAAAGATCTGATTGAATTATGCAGTGTTATGTGCTTAGTGAAGTAAATTATTAATGAGAGAAATATAATTGATTTCCTTGATATTTAACTTGGTTCGAGAAATATGTTTGCCTTTCTCTTTATTTTATTTTTTTTTTGGTAGGATTTTTTTAAATTTAATTTTATTTATTTATTTATTTATTTGCATTACAATAGTTTAATATGAACAATCAGAACTAATTAACAGTATAACAATATTTTACAACTGAAATAATTAAAATAAACTATAAAATTACTATAGAGATTATAGAAAGTAAATAAGCTAGATCAGACCTCTCTTTATTTTTTAAACCTTCTCTTCTTTCCCTGCTTCTTCTTTACAACTCTAATAAAATTTATACCCACCTGAGTATGAATAATTGGCAGTCTCATATGGTATTTGGCCACAGTAAATCCCTGTTCTTTCATATTAAGAGTGTGTTTAATGCCTGGCGTGCTGTGATTCATGGGGTCGCGGAGAGTCGGACATGACTGAGCGACTGATCTGATCTGATATAAATATGAATAGTAGAAAAAGATAGCTTGGTCCAGAACATCCTGAAGAAGGAGGTTATTTAGTGTTGGGACTTTCATTTCATTCATTGTACATACTTTTCTTGCCAGAGAGAATCAGCTAATCAAGGTACATTGGCCCCAAAGTATCTTGAAGCAATGGCTATACTTGATCGCACGCAGGAGAAGTTAATGTAAGTATGACACACCACAATGGTGAGAAGACAGAGATTATTGTCTAGGAGGTCTAGCTGAGAAATGTACACTTCGTGGCTTACTTTTGGTTCTCTGTTTCCTTTTTCCTTCCAAGTAGGATGGGTACCATCAAATTGCCTGGAGGCAATGAATTAAACTGCTCCAGTAGGGACAGCTGTCCTCAGCTACGTTGGAGATAGAGGAAGTCCAGTGTGTATGTGTATATATAGGGTGGGAGCAGAGTGTGAGGAGTGATCCAACTCAGTATGTTTTAAGAGATGAGCTAGAGAAATAAATGGAACTAGAAGAAGCCATCGTGTGTAAGAAAGAAGGTTACATAACCCAAATGGTAGGAAGGACAATAGAGTTAAGATGGCTAAGAAACTATGAGAAGACGAGATATAGACATATATGTTCTAGTTATTAAGAAGCACACTTCAAACTTGTTTTTGTGATTGTAAGATCTGGTTTTAAAGGTGTTAGAAAATAAGGGACACTATTTTATTTGCTTGTTGGATAATATCAGTATAGCGAAGCCAAGCTTAACCACTAAAAAGGGTTCATTGGCTATTGGTGGAGAATTCGAAATATCCAAAAGTCAGTTTTTGTTTTTCATTAAGAAATTATAAATATATTCTTAAATTGCACCATGACTGCAACTCTGACATTACCTTCCAGAGTAGCTCCTATGCCCTCAATTCTTGGATAAACATTGATGCTGCTGCTTTCCTTATTTGTGCCGTTCATATACATTCTTCTCATCCCACTACCTTTTCTGGACAATGAGTTTCTAGATCTGAAAGATACTTTTTCAGACCTTTCCATTTTATTGTGTTTCTCTGGACTTTGTCAACATCAGAGAGGTCGAAAGCAGAGCCAGACAAGCTGAGGAGAGGTTTGATGATGTGAATGAAAGACTTCATTATACCCTTATAAGAAATAAAGAGCTGGAGAAAGAATTAGAGGAAGTATTGATGAAGTATAAAATGAAGGAGTCTGAAGTAGAAGAAGAAGAAAATGAAGGAGAAAGAGAAGAAGAAAAAGAAGAAGAAGAAATCAGACTACTAGAGAGAGCCTCAAAATCTCCAAAGAAAGGTGAACATTGCTTTCTAATTTTTGCTTCATTTGGATGGTACTTATGAGTGAAAACTTGATTGGTCATAAATATTTTAGAAGAGCATTAATATTTTTAGTGGTGATCTACTAGTTCATACTTCTCCTAGGAATCCAGACACACACACACATATCCAAATAACTAACAATGGTGACTAATAAACTAATATGAGATACAATTTTAACTTATAAAACTGACAAAGCTTTATAAAAACAAAGAATACAGTGCTGGGCAGAAGGGGCAAAGTAGTTAGTTTTACAAATAATACTTGTGGGTGGACAGACAGGTATAACTCTTTGAGAAAGCAGTTTGAGAGTGTGTATGGGTAGGCCTCAAAAATATGCATGTATTTTGACTTAATAATTTCACTCTTGAGAATAATTTCACTCTTGAGTCAAAGGAAATAATCACAATTTTTTAAAGCTGGAAAAAAAGACCAGAACAAATATGCCTAAAAATTTATACACATTGTCTCTGGTTGCTAAAGGTTTATGGGGAATTTTGTCTTTAGTTTTTAGTACTTAGTGGATTGTCTATGATGAAAATAATCTTTATTCAACAAGAAAAGGAATTTCACTCTTCATTTTCTTATCTCTAGTTGATCTGTAATCTTCCCTCAAAGAGTTTTTAATATCCCCAATATTGGAGGCTATTTTTTGATTTTTGCTTTCATCTTCAACCTGCAGTCTGTTCCCAGGACAGGTCCTGGTGCCAGGGGTGGGTATACTGGGCAGATATCTATTATCTATTTTTCTCTATCACCCCTGTCTCTAACTCTGCCTTCAGCAAAAGCAGTAAGTTGGCCAGTCACTCACAGTCTCTGGCCCAGCTGTGGTGTGTCCTGTCAGGACTGGAGCAGGAGGAATCTGAATCCATTTTCTCTCCTCCAGTTAACGCTGAACTGGTAAAATGTTAATCATTCCAGGCGTGAAGATCCTTTAGCCTTAGGTCTGAATGTATGTGAGGCAGTTTTCATGAATTAAAAAAAATTTTATCTTCTATTGTGGTGTGATTTTATCCCGATAATCCAGAAACTAGATTTTCCCTAGATTGTTGTTGTTGCTAAATTGTGTCCGACTCTTTGTGACCCCATGGACTGTAGCCCATCAGGTTCCTCCATCCATGGTGTAAATTACTATATGCAAATCACAGAAAATGTCTTCGTGTTAAACTGGAGAGGTCACCTCAACATGGGATGAGTGACTTTAGTTTCGTCCATTTCCATAAAAGTCTTGAAGATTAGTTTAAATACAAAAATAAAACATTTTAATAATTTAGGTGGAGGATAACTATTCAGTTAGGTCCCAGCCTGCAAACAATAACCTATACAACACGGATCCTTGTATCCTTTCAACAAGGATACAACCCCTGTCCTCCCTCCTTTCCACACCCCCATGAGAGTCACTGCTAGGGACTCAAGAGTAGAGGATGAGAAGCCTTGCAAAGCTTAGGGGAACAGGCTGCTAAGCAAGGCAATCCCCATGCCATGCAAGTGACCTAAACATTTCTCCGAAAAATCCACAAATTAGACATTCCTTAGAGTTAGCAGGCAGCTCCTTTAAAAAAAAAAAACAACCATGCAGATACCTTGGAGCAGTCTGACATGCACATGGAACATACTGAGTCATATTTTATGAGTTAGTGCAGGGAGATCTCTTCTCTCCTAATCGTTGTTCAGAGAAGGAATGGAAAGTCATCCAGTGAAGGAAGGAGCCTTGTAGAATGCTGAGTAAGGAGAAGATTTGGATGGAGAAGGAAGACATTTATTTTTATGTCATTATTTTTAACAGTTAGCGAATCACTGTGTTCTGAGTTATTGATGAAGAAAGGAATGGAGCTTGGTGTTTACAAGATGAATGTGGCTTAGTCTCTGATCAAAGTGAGGCCTGTGATGAGGAATGGGAACAAGACAGGGTGTGAACAAGGGGACCGTTGAATGCGGGAGGAAGATGGCCGCAGCCAGTCAGTATTCCAAACAATTGAGAAGCTTCGTTTCATGGTGTAGTCAGGGACAGCAGGTTTGTGTAGGATCTGTGCATGAGAGACTGGAGGGAACAGGGACCAAGAGACACAGTAGGGGTACAGCCATGGATATGGGAGGGTTCTGGATACCCAGCTCTATTTGAAAATTTTTCCCTGCTAAGTTTGGGGTATGTAATGGAAGGAAGGAATATTCTTCTTTCTCGTCTCTCCTCATTACCTATAAACTTTGAGAACATACATTCTCAATCCCAGTAACCAATGTGGAGCTGAATTTGGGGCACATGGTTTGTAGCTTGGGGCTTACTCATGCAGACAGAATTTTAAAAATGCTTTGTAAAATCGAAAGTCCTTAATAAATATAAGGTATTATTGCTACAATAATTGTTTTGGTCTTTTCAGAGCTACAGCGCAAGGAGGGTTCTAAATCCAAACTCCGGACTAAATCCAAGACGAAATCCAAATAGCAACCACAGGATGCTGGGCTACACCACACCACACCCATCCCAGATATCTCTGCACTTTTGAACTGACAATGTGGCTCAACTGACGGGATTCCCTTTGCAGCAGACAACCCAGGGACATCTTCTCTATAAAAGTCACAGTGATGGCTCTAGGCAATCAGTTGGCTTATTTCCAAAATTAAAAATGGTTTGTGTAAAGGTTTTCTAGCCTCTTCAGTTGATTTCCCAGCAGAAATCTATGAAAATGTCAGCTTCTGTCAAGAAAATTATGCTTTCTAAGGACTTTGAACTCTGCAGAGGAGAGTGGCAAATAAAGAGCATTATTTTTTTCAATTTAAAAGAGGGGATCCTGATAACACTGTTAGGTTTCTGCAGCATTTTCAGATTTCTTATTTCAGAAAATAAGAAAGAATTCTTTTAAAATAATTTTTAAATTTTTTTAAATTCTGTTTAAATAATTTTACTTATTTATTTTTGGTTGTGCTGGGTCTTCATTGCTGTGTGGGCTATTCTCTACTTGAGGTGAGTGGGGGCTACTCTTTGGTTGCATAGGTTTCTCATTGTTGTGGCGTTTCTTGTGAAGCAAGGGCTGTAGGATGCAGGGGTTTCAGCAGTTGCAGCATATGGGCTCAGTGGTTGCGGTTCCCAGATTCCTGAGCACAGGCTCAATAGCTGTGGTACACAGGCTTAGTTGCTCCTCAGCATGTGGGGTCTTCCTAGACTAGTGATCAAATCCGTATCTCCTGCATTGGCAGGTGGATTTTTCGCTGAGCCCATAAAAGTAGGTGGAGGAGAGACTGTTTACCCCCATTTCCCAGAAGATGAAATTGAGGCCCCAAATGGACAAAAACTCCCCAAGATCTCAGAAATAATTGCTGTCAGAGACCCCAGCTTGCTGGGTCTGTCTGGATTGTCTGACAATGGTGATGGGCCACCAGGCCATTGCTCAAATGGCTTCCTTTGCAGGGGCCAATGTTACTGAAGATTAACCCAAATCCCCATTTTTCACTTTTATTTCCTCATTTGTCTACTCTGTTCATGACCCTGGATGCATCTTGGCATTAGAGATGGACCAGGCTGCAAAAGTATGTTGCAAATGCCAAACAGACATCTGGCCGGTCACTCAGCAAGGAGTCCCTCCTCCCTCACTGCTCCGGGCTCTCTTGCATTTGTTTTATCTCTCCCCGGCTCCAGACACCTATGAGATTTCTTGACCTGCTTTGGTTCCACATATTCGCTGTTCCTTTGGATTTATCTCCTGGAATTGTAGGATTTTTGTCTATTCCTTAAGCCTCAGAAACCTTCTGACTGCAGTCTTCATCCCTGTTTAAGCCCAACCCCTGGTCAGGCCTGCCTTGACCCACACATACCAAAGTGTTTGTGGGGTGGGTTTCAAAATTGCTTGGGGTCAGTCTAGGCCTACTGGATGACTCCTTAATTCTCGGGGAAAGAAAACATGGAATTCTTCAGACAATTGACTAGACTCATAGCCTACCTGAAAGCCACAGATCAAGCTACTGGCTCACACTTCCAGGTACCACTTGGTAGGGCAGAGCCAGCCCCACCTTTTCACTTTCCTAGAGAGATTCTTGAATGATTCTAGCAAATTGGGGTGTTTTCGTGAAATTTTAGAACACCTGAAAAAAAATAATTCCCTGCTTTGTAGGAATGAGTGGTCATTTTCATAGAAATCAGCAGCCCCTGTGCCTGAACACAAGCATCTGGCCCCTCAGAATGTGTCAGCTCCATTAGGTGGAAGGCTGTCTTAAAGGTCAGAGTGGTGCCAGATGCCACTACAATTAGAATGATGTTGGGTACCTAGTTGGGGTGGCTTGGTTGTGAGTCACAAAAACCTATTCTTGCAAACCCCAAATGAAAGAATAATTTATTGAAAGCATGTTGGGGGGCTCAAATTGAAGGATTGAAGGAAAGTCTTAAAGAACCAGGCTAAGAATAAGATAGGATCAGGTAGTTTAGATCAGGAGCAAAATTTGCTTCAGCATCTCACCTAGTTGCTACCACCAATTGAACTCCAGTCATTTCATCCATCCTGATATTATTCTTAAAGTCCCACGAGGGAGAAAGGCCACCTTGTAGCCTTGATGAAAACCACCCATGGATGTACCAGGGATGGTGAGAAAACATCAGGGATCTCTCCAGCTTCTTAAAAGGGAAGGAAGGACACCTGGCTCTTCTGTTTCATTGAGACAGAACACAGTACAGGGAAAGGAAATACCCAGATAAAATCAGGCTGGTGGGAGGAAGGTGTAATGAACATTTGGTGGTTTGAAAAAAAAAAAAAGTATTCCACAGAGAAGGCCTCTGCACTATGGCTTTCTGGAAGTTGTGTGGGCATCTTCAGTTTCCCAAGTAGCTGGCTTGTGAGAAATTTTAGGTTGTCCTTGAGACACTTCTCAAGATGACCCTGAGGTGGTCTCCTGAGCAGAGTGGAGGGAGGAGCTCTTACTCTGTTTCTCTGGCAGTGAGGCTCCTGTGCTTGCGGCAAAGGAGAACAGCCACTCTGTGCTCAGCTCTTCAGACAAAGCTGTGCTGACCAGATGGGCCTCATCACACTCGTCAGTGTCCCAGGCTCAGTGGTGACATGTTCCACATCCCTAGGGAGCCGAGGTGGTAGTGTCTGAGGGACCTCAGGAAGTTTGGTGAGCAAGTCCCCAGTCTACCAGGCCTGGCTCTTCACCACACACCCAGACCTACCCCACACACGTGGGCACTGTGCAACTCTCTCCCAAGAGTTCTGGTTCTACACTACGGTTCTACCCACTTGACTGTGGTCACTTGTCAGTACTTTCTGGCACATTTTGGCTAGTTTTACTCTTGTTTTTGGCCTTTCCCAGCCGGAGATCAATGACTCAGATTTTGCCTGGGTAACCTACATTTTGCACTTCACTTTCAAAGACTGCTGAGAATTCTGCTTGAGGGCCCCAAATCTAAAGCACCTTGTGCCCACTTCTGGAATTCCAAATAAGCCTGCCACCTATGAGCAAGCATTTTCCCACAGGAAGCAGAGGAGCTGCTCTGAAATTAGGAGCATAACTGTTGTAGTCTTGTGGCCTAGGGCCTGCTTACTTCCAAAACCGGGGGTACTTGCTCTCTGAGCCTGAGGCTGAGTGTCTGAAGTTCATCAGAACTTCTACTCTGGCTAACAGACAGTTCATTCCATCCAAGTCTGCCACAGCCTCAAGACAGTCTCCTATTCAGGACTGTCAAGCAAGCCCACTAATCCCCCTGGCCTCAAAAATGAGCTCTGCCATGTATAGGTTTTCAAGAAGCAGAACTTCCTGGATGGTGCAACTTGTCTAAGATGGGGCATCTAAGAGCAAGACCAATGAAGGCAGCCTTCCAGAGGTTTCTAAACAATCCCAGAACACAGCGGTGCCATTGGCCTGGGCAGTGTTCCTGTGGTTCTGGAATGGCTGATAAAAGGGTTCCTGAACATCTTTCTGGGTTGCAGTGGCTTTTGTATGGAGAGCATCCTCCTGGACTTTCAAGGGTTGGGTCCCATGAGCCCCTGATCTGACAGAGGCATACTTTAGGCTACCTCTAGGCCAGCTGTGAGGAAAACTTCTGAAAGTCTAAAGGTAAGAATAACAGTTCCCATCGTCTGTCTCATCAAGGCAAAGTGCTTTTGGGCAGACAGTACATTTCCATCTCAGATGTCCAGTAGATCCTAGAGTTTATAAGATATAGCTATTAATCCATCTCCCGTTTTCTACTTTGGTCACCCAAATAATCAAACCAAGGTAAGAAAGAGAAACATGACTGATTTATGGCTGGAACTATTGCTAATCAAGAGGAGAAACTCCTCTCTCTGTCTAGCTTTTGTGTTACTTTCATAAAGAAGAGCTCTACACCTTTGAAACAAATGCTTGAAATATTGCAGGGTGGAAGCATTCTAATACAGGAGACCTCATGCGCAGATTCTTAAGTTGGTTCTATCCAAGAACAACCACTGTGGGGACATGAGTTCCTGGCCATTGGGGGCTAACTTTGAGGCATGGGGACAACCTGTATTAGGGGCCAGGCTCCTATTTGGATGGACCCAATTACTGTCATTGAGATCTAATGGGCTAAAATCAGAATAATAATAATAGTCATGATTTATTGAGCACTTAACTAGTTTATAAGCACTGGGCTAAACATTGTATACAAATTACTCTTTAGTCACAACAAAACTGTTGTGGTTTTGTGAGGTGGTTTGTACTGTTATCCCCATTCATGTCAGGATAAGTTGCATGTCCAAGGTTAAACATCTAGTAAGTTATAGAGTCTGGATCAAATCTGGTGTATCTGACAGCAGAGGCCAAGCTGTCAGTTAACAGGGCTAATTTCCCTCCAAGCTCAGAAAAAACTAGAAGTGCTGTTGATGAACCCTCTTCAAAAGGATTTGACTTCTACATTCTCTACTTACTGTTCGGCTCAAATACTGAGTACGTGCACTGACACACAAATCAAAATTCTAGAGGACATCAGAACCTTCATAGTCCTGAGAGACTCTGCCAAAGAGCATTGCAGCAACCAGGAGCAATCTAATGAGGAGGAACATATTTACTCTATCATCCAGAAATGGTCCCCAAGGATGTGGGATGCAGAAACATTGGCGGAATGACCTACCATGCTCCCAGATACAGGGGATTCCAAACTGCAGAGTTCTAGGCTTACCCTGATAATGGTGATGTGGGGGTTGCCCTTGATGTTCCAAGGAAGGCCTGCTAAGCCCCCTTAGGACGACCTCTGTTTTAGATATTGACTTGTATAAGCTGTTATCTTATACTTCCCACACTCCAGAACTATAGGAAATAAACTCCTGTGGTTTATAAGCCACCATCTATGGAATTCTGTTGTAACAGCCTGAACTAAGACACTGCTACTCTGTTAACATAAGTAAATTTCCAGAGAAAAACTGTTCCCTAGTATGTATCCTAGTTTTGGATTATACTGTCCAGCTTGTCCTCTACTATCATTTCAAGACCAGTAACAGTTGGGATGTGGCATCTGGGCTTCAAGAGAAGACTTCTCCTGCTGAGACCTTGTGTTCAGCACTGTCGGCTCACTAAGTAGTCCCTGAAGAACTTGCCTTTGACTACTCACTATGCCCTTTAACCGAGAACAGTTTCATAGCAGCTTATCCCCATTATTCCTTCCCATCAAGCCCTCCTACCCTAACTAAAAGTTGGTTAATAACTAAAGATGCCATAGATCACTCAGGAAGACCTGGAAGGTACCCTTTGCGAGGCAGTGAACAATTTAAATGTTGACTTGAGACAGACATCAGAGGAGACCAAACAATGGGTGATACCACAGGCACTCCCCAGATATATAGACAAATCTGCCATTGAAAAAAAGAACCATGCTCTAAGGAATTATTAAGAGTCCTGAAAGTCATCATTGCATTATTACCCTGGCATTCACTTATTGTTCTATTCCTGCCTCTGGTTATGCCTGAACCAGCATGATCTTACCATCTGCTTCATTGCTCATGCCAACATTTGCCACCCTGAAATTAGGAACCATCTGTATGGGGCAAAAAGTGACTATCCTTGATGCCACCTTTACTCCAGTAATCAGTACACTTGGATGGGTATGGGCAGTGGTCATGAGAAATACTTCCTGCTTCAAGGAGGCTCTAATTGCCACTGATCCTTTAAATGGGAGGTGGACCATCTATGACCGTGCCCTAGCTGGTCCACAAAAGCAAAGCCTAATATATTAGCTCTTCTAGGAAATCACCCAGGAGCTCCCTCCCCACCCCGCCCCGACTCTCATCCTGTCACTGCCTCACCAGTGATTGGTTTCCTCTCTGGTATCATATTCCTGGTTCTGGCGATTTTTGTTAGCTGCCTTTGGCTGACTTGGATTTGACAGTCATTTGGATTCCACATTTTGTATTTTGGCACTTTTGCATGGTTTAGAACTTTTCTTGCTCTTTTGGCTTCAGAATCCTGCATTTCCTCCAGCAGAGGTGACTCAATCCATGACTTTCAGCACTGCCACTCCTCCACGAACTAGTATGATCTTTGGGAGGAAGGACTGGAAAGACTTTGAATGAGATATGGGAACATTTTTCCGATTTGGATGTAACAGTCTTTTGAAACAAAATTGAAAGTTGTAGTCTCAATAATTAGCAAACTTATAAGCAGATTGTTATATCAATAAATTAATTTGCAATGGTGTAGTAATACGTGTGGAGAAGGAAATGGCAACCCACTCCAGTGTTCCTGCCTGGAGAATCCCAGGGACAGGGGAGCCTGGTGGGCTTCCGTCTATGGGGTCACACAGAGTCGGACACGACTGAAGTGACTTAGCAGCAGCAGCAGAAATACGTGGGTTTTGAAGTCATCTAATACGTCCAGTGTAACCTTGGGAAGATGGATTGCTTGGCTGAAATCCTAAATTAGTAAGATTGGGTGAGAATGTGTAGTTTTCCCAGTTGTGAAAGGAGATGAGGCAGCCCAGAGATGTATGACAGTGATGACCCTAAGATTGGCATCATTTTGTCCAGCTTTATTATAATGTGCTGTTAGGAAGTTTTTAAAATTGAGGCAGCATTAATATATAACATTATGTAAGTTTTGTGTGTACAACATTAAGTTTGACTTCTGTATATATTATAGCATATTCAGCATCGAAAGTTTAGTTTCCATCTGTCACCACATAGCTGATCCCCTTTACTCAATATAAAATAATAACATCAAATAACATGGGGAATAAAGAGGCAGATTGAAGGACAAAGAAATCACCAAATAGTGAGCCACTGAAGATAGCTACCACCATTTCCCTCTGTACAAACAACATTGCCATTATATGTAGCATTTTACTAACATGATTTGTTATAGTTTTGCAAATTAGTAATGTTCTATATGCTATTACTTTAAGTTTTTAGAGAATTTCCTATATACCTCACTATGCTCTCTTATTTACTTGGCTAATTTTTTTCTGTAGCTATATACTTCTGCTTATATAGGACAAGTTAATGGAAAGTAAGACTTAAATTAGGGCATGTGTAGATCACATAATGTTACTAGTATTTAAAGAATAAGTATTGGATTGGCCAACTAGTTCATTTGGGTTTTTCCATAAGATGTTACAGAAAAACCGAAACAAATTTTTTGGCCAAGTCAACAACTGGTAAATTCTATACTGAAAGTACATCAGCCCCATATTTATCACAATGCTTCCTTAGATTATAAGCAACATGTACCAGGTAAGTGTTTTTGTCCTTTTATTTCTCTATTAAAAAAAGTCTCTATAAAAATAATTCATTTGAAATTCTTTAATTAGGTACATTTTATATCCAGCTCAAGTACTGGACTATGTACTCACACTCTCTTTCCCTCAGAAATACAGAAGTGTCACTGTGGTGCAGCTCTCAGAGTCAGGTGCAAAAATCCTTGGGTGGAGCATACAAGCTAGAGTGTGGAATGACAGGGAATTATTAAGGCCTGCTTTTGAGGAGTTCATAGTAGGAGAGAAGCCTGAATCACAAGTATAAGGTTACAACAGAGTGTGATAAGCATAATGATAGGGGCATATAGAAAGGGCTGTGGGAGCAACAGAACCCTTCCCAAAGGGGCTAGAGGGCATTGAGGGAAAAGGACATTTGAACTACATTTTCAGAAGTCAAAATTCAGCCATATGTAGACTCAAAATTCTTTCCAAAGTAGAATGCTGGCTAAAGCTTTTTCCCATAATTCATCTGATCAGATGATACACCTAAACATGCTATATGGCTTCTCTGTCATTACATGATTTCACTGTCTTCCTGTGTATGTCACTGCACTGGGGCTTCATGCATTCCAAGGGCATTTCACTTGGCAACAAAAGAAAGAGCGGGAACTGAGGACCGAGGGCCTTGCTCGGGGATGTAGCTGTTATATGGAGCCCTCTTTGCAGTCACATGATCCTTGTTTCTTCCTATAACATGGGAGAGTCTTTCTTTTTAGGATTCAGCGGCTCAACAGGTTTGGAAGGATTTGGTAAGGGGATGCCTCCTTGAGTTCTATTGCTTGGAGAAGACAGGAAATTTAGCAAGTCAAATGGCAAAGGTAAAACCACTGTGGAAGGTTTCTCTGTGGACAAGGATTGAAGGGTGTGCAGGTACCGAAGCTGAGCAGCAGCTGGAGTGCCTGATAGAATCTCGGCTGCCATCCTCAGGGACTCGGAGGCGGCCTTCTCCCCTTCTGCAGCGATCATCTAGACAAGGGATGCGAGGAAAAACAATTGTGATTTTTCTTCTTTGCTCCATGAAGGTTTTATTCCTACTTAGGGTGACTCAACAAACAAGCACTAGTATCTACTATGGGACAGGTGCTGCTAAGCACAGGGGAGCAGACTGCCTTTTTTCTTAAGATCTTGATCTAGGGAGAGAGATATACTGTTAATTGTAATGGGCTTTCCACGTGGCACTAGTGGTAAAGGATCCCCCTGGAAGTGCAGGAGATGCAAGAGCCTCAGGTTCAAATCCGCTGGAGGAGGAAATGGTAACCTACTCCAGTATTTTTGCCTGAAAAATTCCATGGACAGAGGAGCCTGGTGGACTACCATCCATGGGATCACAAAGAGTTCATTGTAACTTGGTGCAGAATTTGTTAAGAGCCATGACAAGTAGAGATGAAGTGTTAGGGGAATTACTATATCTGGTGGGCCTTGGAAGAGTAGTAGGGTTTTGCCATTTTAGAGGAAAGGTTGGCCAGCATTCCAGGCAAAGACATGCAATCCTGAAAGAATGACTCCCAACTCAGGTTAGCATTTCAGAAGAAAAAGCACGAAAAAGGTCACCACCCAAATGTCCCCTTAAAGTGGGCAAAGGGCCCTAGACTCAGAGATCTAGAAGCAGGTCTGCCCAGAGGACCACCTTCCTCCCCATCCTCGTCCACCAACGCTCCAAAGTTATCCACCCTCTTAGGTAGGTATGGGTTTTTCCTTACCTACTTTCTGTTCTTTAAGGGAAATCTGCCTCCCCTCCAGCCCTCATTTTCCTCTTCCCGACCCCCTTCCCACTCACAACCAATCCTCTTGTAGCCACATCTTCTCACTGGCATGCCTGAGCAGAGGCCATGCGTAGCACAGCCTCCCCTGGGCTCTAGAGATGAGGGAAGTGTGCTCTGACATGGTTGTCTCTCCAGAGCTTGCACAGAGCTACGGATACAGGCCTGGGTGTCATTAACCGAGAGGGGACAGGTGATGGAGATCACCTAGGAAGAGATGCCAGTGCTAGAGAAGAGGGATGGAGTTCGGGGAGATGCCTCTAGGGAGAGAGCATGAAGGCAAGACTCAGGGAGGAGGGGGCCACTGTTATCAACAGCGTCAGAGAGAGGGTGTAACAGGGAAAGAGATGTTGCACCGGTCAGTTAGGAGGCTGTGAGCATGCCCAAGGAGAGTAATTTTAATAGAGTGGTATGTGCATAAGCCAGATTCCCTGCAGCGCCTGGATGGATGATGAGGAGCGAAGGGGAAATGTTCTCCATGAGGAGGCTTTCTTTTGGATTTTCTGGAGCTCCTCTGATGCTCCTCCACGGTGTGGGAGCACTGCCTGCTCAGGGCTGGCTCACCCGCACTTTGGCTTGTCTTTGGGCTTCAGCTTCCACTGCCAATGAGTGTTGCAGCCCGGCTGGCAGGCGCACGTCCTTACTGAAAGAGAAAGCGGGTGGGTAGGTGATTGTGCAGTACAGCTTTAGCAGCCGGAGCTTTCAGACAGACCTGCCACCTTCTCTATGCTCGGTTCATGATACACAGCAGATTCTGATTTAGCAGAGTGCGCCGCCCTAGACCTCTGCACAGACGGTGGGCAGAGAAGAGGGGCTTAAGCATCAGTGCCTCCAATGTGGATTTTTATTATCACTGAATCTGTAGTAGAGCTATGGTTTTCTCTTTACAAGTAAAGCACATTTTGTGTTGCTGTATTGGGTTGGCCTAGAAGTTCGTTTGGGTTTTTCCATAGCATCTTACAGAAAATGTGAATGAACTTTTTGGCCCACACAACACTGTGATAATTTTCCCACTTAAAGTTTAATCTGAATTCCGGCTATTAAATTTGAATAATGAACAACAGCCTTGAAGAGCCATACTATTAATAATGAGGGCAGTCATCTAAGTTGACAAAAGAGACCTGAATTGAAAAGGGTAGAACTGATCAAGTACTTAATGTGCTGCATAAAAGATACAAAATTGGATTTTTTGCCCTGATTGTAAGTATAAAAAGTACATAGAAAACAACTTGGCAGTTCCTCAGAAAGTTAAATATGGAGTTACCAGATGATCCAGTAATTTCACACCTACGTATATACCCAAGAGAAGTGAAAACATGTTCACATATAAACTTGCACATGAATGTTCATTGCAGCCTGATTCATAATGACCCCAAAGTGGAAACAGCCCAAATGTCCATCAACTGAGAGCAGATCAACAAAGTGTGGTATAGCCAGTCACGCGATGGAATATTATTCAACTGTAAAAAGGAATGAAGTGCTGATTCATGCTACACCACGGAGGGACACTGAAAACACTATGGTGAGTGAAGGAAGCCAGGCACAAAAGGCCACAGATCGTGTGATTACGTTTATATTAAATGTCTAGAATAGCCAAATCTAGAGAGACAGAGAGGAGTCAGTGGTTGTTGGGGGCTGGGGGTCGAGGCAGAAATGAGGAGTTCCTGCTTAATGGATGCAGGCTTTCTTTGGAGATGATAAAAATGTTCTGCAATTACATGGTAGTGGCGGTTGTGTCACTCTGTGAATATACTGAAAACCACCGAGTTTCAATTTTAAATGGTTCAAAATGATGAGTTTTATGTTATGTGAATTTTACCTTAGAAAATGTTTAAATCCATAGAAAATATGACAGTTATTTACCCAGCTGTTTATAGTGGTTGTGTTATAGTTATGAGATAATATGTAAATTTTTTTCTTCCAAATTTATGCTAATGTGGCTACAGTACTCATTCGATGAAAATAATTTTTCAAATAGAAGTTTTTAAATAAAATCAAAATATTTCCCTTTATCATATTGTTCTTCCTGGTTAATTTCCTACCCACATTTCTGTTCTCTCCACTTTGATTCCCCAAATACAGGTCACTGCATCCAAGGCAACCTGTGGAGGGAAGAGTTGAGACATCAGTGAGAACCTCTGGGTGTACCGGTGGCCACCACACTGAGAAGGCACATTTCTCCTGAAAGGACATTATGTCCTTCCCTTTTTCATTTTAACATTATAAGGCCTTGCAAAAACCTGTTTAGTTTGCACAGTGCCACTCAACAAATACTTGTGGAATTAAAGATGGTGTTGTAGGCTGACTAATGGCTCCTAAAGACAACCCTGGAACCTGTGAATGTTACCCTAAAAGAAACTCTGCAGATGCAATTTAAGGTCAAGGCTCTTAAAATGAAGGGCTTATCCTGGATCTTCCCAGTGGACCCAAAAAGCAACTGCAAGGGTCCTTAGAAGAGGGAAGCGTGGTTGGGGTGCGGGACATCTGGCTACAGAAGAGGAGAAAGCGATGTGATAATGCAAGCAAAGGTTGGAGTGCTGTGATTTGAAGACGGAGGAAGAGGCCATGATTTAAAGAATGCCGGCGGCCACCCAACGCTGAAAAGGGAAAGGAAATGGATTCTCTTCTCCAAACCTCCAGAAGGAACGAGCCCCTGCTGACACCTTGGCTCTGGCCCAGTGAGATGTGTTTTGGACTTCTGGCCTTGAGACCATAAGATAAAATTGGTGGTGATTTGTGGTAATTTGTTACAAAAGCTATAAGAAATAATAGAGATGTATGTTTGTTAAATTTGCTCTAAAATACATTTATATTGGGGCTTCCCAGGTGGCGCTACTGGTAAAGAACTCGCCTGCCAATGCGGAGACGTAAGAGATGCAGGTACGATCCCTGGGTCAGGAAGATCCCCTGGTAAAGGGAATGGCAACCCACTCTAGTATTTTTGCCTGGAGAATCCCATGGACAGAGGAGCCTGGCAGGCTACAGTCCATAGGGTTGCAAAGAGTTGGACACAACTGAAGCAACTTAGCACACAGTGCATTTGTTAAATTTGTTCTCAAATGCATTTGTTACAGAACTAGTATTTTTAGTCTCTCTCTCATAGGATATTCTCTTCCATATAATATTCATTTACAGGAGCTTTCACTTCCTGTTGGTGACACCCATCTCCCCTGCCTCTCCATCCCAAGAGTGGGAAGAAAATGAACTGTGGGTTCTGGAAAGGAGGGACAGGCATGGAGCAATAGGTGGGTCATACTCTTTTTCCTTTTTAACTTATTTCTGATGATTTCTTGGTGACTAGTTAGCTTAGTACACTGGGAACCCTGAGAAGACTAATTTGAGGGGTTGATGAGAGGAAGAAATGTTGAAAAAGACTTCAGAGGAGGTGGCATCTTAAAGGACAATACAATCAATCTTGCCTGTGGGGAAAAGGGAAGTATTTGGTGCAGTGCTGTGCTGTGCTTAGTTGTTCAGCCATGTCCAACTCTGTGAGGAACAGCCTAAGAGGAGGCATGGAAGCATAGACACACCGAAAGCTGGAGAAACACTCTCCTAGAGTATCAGACACCCAAGGGAAAGACAGCAAAGGTGAGGCTACAACAGTTGGGTCATTTATTCACTCATCCAAAAACCCAGTATCTGCTGTGTAAGAGCCCAGGACCAAGTACTGAGGACAAAAAGATGAATAAAATATGACCCCTGACAGAATGGAGTTCAAGGTCTGGGAAAACAAATGTGTAAATGCATAAATTATAATTCAGCATAACAAGGGCAAGCTTGAATGTCAAGCATCTGGACCTTATCCATTATCCCTTGAGGAGGGATGAACAGAAAGAGAGGGTTGAAGGGAGGATAGAGGTGAGCACATGAGAGTGGTTTTTAAATTCCAGAGCAGCAACTTCCCTGTGTCTTCTTGTTCTAACTTTCTCTCTTTTCAGCTTCTCTTATTTCCTGAATTCTTCCATTTTTGCTAGGATGCTAATCCCAGTTTTATCAGTGATGAATTGGACAAGCCACAAACATTCGGACACCTCATGGTTTCAGCTGTGTCTGCCTAGGCCTCATCAAGAATAATCATCATCAGTGCCTTCGATCCTTTGTTGCTTCTGTTGGAAGTCTTCCTTTAGCTAGACTTGATCGTACCCTCCTAACTCAGTTCGGGGTCTGGGCGCCTCTTGGCCTCAATGACAGCCTCCATCACTGATGGTAACTGCCACTTGACTGGCCGGCTACCTAGAATGCTGCTCTGTTCTCATCTCTCTTCTGAACACCTCTGCCAATTTGTCTCGGGAAGAATTGCAGACACCAACCCTGGTTGTGAGCGAAGTTGCTGAGCTGGCTCTCTGCAGGGCTAGATGCTGCTGCTTGTGAGGCAGTTCTTGTTTTTCTCTCTTTTCATCCCAACTCAATCAAATCTGGATCATTGATTGGGTAATTAACCACTTAAAGGTCTGTGATATTTCGCCTATTTTAAAGACCTGAAAAAGTTTTTCAGTCTTTATCATTATTTAACTTTGCTTGTTTCCCCAACTAGACTGTAAGGTCCCCAAATTCATTCCTTATCATCTTTTTATCCCACCAACCCCTCCTTCCAGCCTCTGGGGGAAGGTGAGAAGACAAGGTGTGGCAATGACTGACTAATCGCACAGATGAGTGACTAGGTGAGTAGGACTAGTTCAGACTAGGAATGGTCTGATGGGCAACCTCTCAACTCTCAGCTCCTTTCGGGACTGTACCTGTAACAGGTGCACGCATGGCACACGGAAGATTCAGCAAATGGTCAATGAAGAAAGGAATGAAAGGTAAAGGGATATTTCAACATACTTGGTGTTAAATTCATCTACGTACCTTTACATCTTGAGCAATGTTCTTCCTCTCAAGAAGAATTTCAGTGAGGGATCGATGTGCTAGGAGACGCTTCATGGTGGTTTGCACAAGGAATTGGACAGCTTTGGACACATGAGCGAGACTGCTTAGGAGAAGAGAGGCATTTTCCATGCGGTAGTAGCAGATGGCATCTATCTCCATCACAAACATGTCTTTGGTGACAATCTAGGCAGAAAAAAAGAATTTGGATGACAGGCCTGATTCTTGGGCTTCTTTCCCACATGAGGATAGAGGGGTTAAATATGTCCAAAGGGTATTTTCTCAGAGAAAGATAATAGTAAGAAAAAAAAAAGGAGTAGTTGGCTCAGTCTTTAATCAAATAGACATTGAAAAAAATTATGGAGTTTTTATTACATACACTAAACAATTTATAACAAGAATCCTGTTATAAATGCTTTTGTAAAAAAAAAAAAGGAATAATTTTCTTATATGAAAACATCCAGCTGATTGTATATCAGGTCTTTTTAAACTGACGCCAAAAAAATCTGCCAAAAGAGCAACACATTCTGGGAAACCAGTACTCATGTGTATTGAGTGTATATTTAGAGGGCAGTTTGTGATACATATCAAAAGCCCTAAGAGATGTATGTGTACAACATTTCCTTTTTTAGACAAAAGGATATATTTTAAGGATTTAACTGTAAAGATGTGATTCACAGGATTGCTTATTGTAAGAAAAAATTAGAAATAGAGAATTCCCTGGCAGTCCAGTGGTCAGGACTTGGAGCTTTCACTACTGGAGGTCTGGATTCAATTCCTGGTCTGAGAACTGAGATCCCATCTCCCACGCAGCGCCTGTGTGCTTAGTCATGTCCGACTCTTTGCGACCCTTTGGACTGTAGCCCGCCAGGCTCCTGTGTCCATGGGGTTTTCCAGGCAAGAATACTGGAGAGGGTTGCCATTCTCTCCTCCAGGGGATCTTTCTGACCCAGGGATCGAACCCACATCTCCTGTGTCTCCTGTACTGCAGCTGGATTCTTTACCCACTGAGCCATCAGAGAAGCCCAGGCCATGCAGTGCAGCAACCAAAAAAGTTTAGAAACAGTATCAACAATAGGGAATTAGTTGAGTAAATTCCAGTTACTAAACTCAATTAGTTAAGTAAATTAATTGAGTAAAATCCACACAGTGAAATGCTGTGTCTATTTAAAACAGAGGTAGAAGCATAGCTGATATATAAAAAGATGGTAACAGTATATTTTTGAGTGAAAAAAGATAGGTGACCAAATAGTTTGTATGGTATGATTGATATACATGATGTATATATGTATATATGATATATATGTGTATATATACATATCATATATATACTTGTCTGGAAGTATAACCACATATATAGAAAAGTCTGAAGGATACATTCCAAAATATCAACTCTATGGGTAACAGGATCAGGTGTATGTTTTATTCCTTTTTTACATTTTATTATCTAAAATAAGCCTTTTAAACATATATCATTTTTATTCACATTTCTGTTTGCCAAAAGAAAGAATGAGAAAGAACCTCAAACTGAAAGTAGGAGACCATTTAGGAAAGGTTTATAAATCTGAATCAGTAACAGGAAAGTCTAGATGTTAACTCAACATTTAATTGTGTTAAAATGAACAGAACATCAAATTCACCATATTAACCATTTTTACCTGCACAATTCAGTAGAATTAAGTACATTCACACTGTTGATCAACAAGCATCCAGAACTCTTTTCATCCTGCAAAACTGAAACCCGCTGAACACCTCTCAGTTCTCTCCTCCCCCAGTCCCCACAACCATCCTTCACTTTCTGTTGCTCTGAATTTCACTACTCCAGGTTCGTCATATAAAAGGAATCATACAGTATTTGTCTTTTTGTGACTGGCTTATTTCACTTAGCATAATTTTCCCAAGGTTTATCCATGTTGTAGTATGTGCCAGAATTTCATTCCTTTTTAAAGCTGATTATTATTCCATTGCCGATATATGCCACATTTTGTTTATTCAGCCATTTATGGGCACATGGATTGCTTCCAGCTTTGTGGCCATTGTGAAAAACTGATGTTATGCACACAGGTATACAAGCATCTCTTCAATTAGCCTGTTTTCAATTCTTTGGAGTCTATATACCCAAAAGTAGAATTGGTAGATTATATGGTAATTCTATTTTTAATTTTTGAGTAACTGTTTCCTACAGTAGCTATACCATTTTACATTCCCACCAACAGTATACAAGGGTTCCAATTTCTCTACACTTTGCCAACACATTATTTTCTGTTTTTTTTTTTCTTAATAATTGCCATCCTAATAGATGTGAGGTGGTATCTCATTGTGTTTTTTATTTGCATTTCCTCTAATGATTTTAGTGACGCAGAGCATCTTTTCACATGTTTATTGGCTATTTAAATACCTTCTTTGGAGAGATATTTCCATTCAAGTCAAGGTATATACAATATATCATATATGGAGGGCAATCTTCTTTACTCAGTCATTCAGTTTAAATATTAATTTTATCTAAATACCATAACAGCAACATCCAGATGCATTTGACCAAATTATTGGGTACCATGCCTTAGTCATGTTGACACATAAAATTGACTATCACTAAGGCCTTTGTCCATTTTACTTGGATTGTTTGCTTACTTGTTGAGTTATAAGGATTAATATATTTTGGATATTAACCTCTTATAAGAGAGAATATTTACTACTTTTCCCCATTCTATAAGTTGCCTTTTCATTCTGCTAATTGTATCCTTTGATGTATAGGAGTTTTAAATTTTGACGTAATCTTTTTTTTTCTTCTTTTGAGAAAGAATAGTCATTTTCTTCTAGGCCAGAATTGGTAGAGTGCTTAGCCAGGAAAAATGTAGACAGAAAGCAAAATCCCCCACTTGGCTTACCTCATGAAAGGGTATCTCCAAGGTTTGGAGACGAAGGTCAACCTTGTGGTAGGTATCCAGGCAGGGCAAAAAGAAGAAAAGGCCTAGAAGGCGGGGGCAAGGGAAGTGACAGGTGATTAGCTCTCAGGGAGGCTGTTTGGTGTCAAGTTGAATGCTACATCACTTTTCTTAGCCTCCCTGGTCTATGCATAGACCATTGGGCCATCACAACCCTGTGTTGTGTTTGTTGTTGCTAAGGTTACCAAATAATTTGTTGTTCCATATGGGACATGTTTAAGGGTGAAAGGAAAGGACTACACTTGGGACAACAGGCCTAATCAGGGATTATACCCAGTAAAGTGGGCTGTATGGTCAGCTTGGTCATGCTGCTGACCTGTCCAGATCTTGGGTTACACATCTGTCTCCTTCACCAGATTTAAACTCTCTAACAAGAGTGTTGTATGCATTATTGTTAGCATTAGTGCCTAACTAGTGCCTTTTAGGTGCTCTATAAAAAGCTAGTTTTTGAATCCATGTGTGTATCAAGGTGACAAACTTTAGAGCCAGCAACCTCTATGTGGTATTTCTTATAATGGGAGGCCCAGAGGTAATCAGAACAGCAGCATCATGATACCAGCCTCTGGTTGGCTAGTTAGTCCTCACCCACCCAGTATAATGTATAGGGTGCCTGACCATAGGTCCTAACCTACTTTCTACTCCAGCCAGTCTGGCCCTGGCATATGTCTCCCTGCATCCACTCTCTTTTGGTCACTAGTGACCTGGTAGTAATGTTCTCTGAAGAATTTCTTAATAATCAGTGTTATAAATAACAGACTGAAAAATGAAGATATCATGAGTTAAGTTACTTCATGTAGTCTGAGGGCCATATTACAAATATACATGAATTGATGAAATTGGCAAGTCTCTTGAGGGGGGTGGGGTGTAAAGAAAATTGTTCTTACCAGGGCCTTTGGCTCGTCCAGGAAGCAGATGTCCCAGTCGGAATATAATTACTCTCTCATACTCCTGTACAACCTAAAGGGAAATGCAATACTTTTGAATTACCCTAAGAGAGAAAAATGAAGTCTTCAAAAACCTTGGCATGACAATGATTATAAGTATCAGAAATCTCTTGTTTTGAGAACCAAGAAAAAATTTCTCTTAAAACTTCCATTTTCAAAATACATATTTAGTAAATGTAGAATTTCAGGAACCAATGAAAAAGTGTATTGGCCATGTTAATTTTTGAGCCTGTGGACAGAATTTTGATTAAGGACTCATGATTGTCTAAAAAATAATTGCTTCCATCAAATCAAAGAAATCACAGCATATTTAATCTTATATTATTGCTGTGACTGATGCTTTAATAGTTTTTATGTGAATCTCTTACTAGCTACATACAAACCTTATGGCAGCCATGCAGGTGCTCAGATCACCCTTCAAGAAGAGCCTGCAGCCAACTATATGTTGTCTGTAGGTGATACACTTTCTAGTCAAAATTACAAATAGGTTGAAAGTAAAAGGATAGAAAAAACTACATCACACAGAGTAACCAAAAAATTGCATGACTGACTACACTGATATCAGACAAAATGGAGTTTAAAACCAACACACCAAAATGTTACTAGTGATAAAGAGGGACACTGTGAAATGGTAAAAGTGTCAATGCATTATGAAAGTATAACAATGGTAAACATGTATGTACCTAAAAATAGAGCTTCAGTATATATAAGTCAAAAACCAAAAGAAGATAAAAATAGAAAATTCAACAACAATAGTTTAGAGACTTTACTATCCCACTTTCAATTGTGGGTAAAAGAACTAGACAGAAGATCAACAAAAAAAGAAAAGATTTCAACGACACCATAAGTAAACTAGACCTAACAGATATCTATGCATAATTCCACTCAATAATAGAAGAGTACATATTCTTTTCGTGAACATGGAACATCTCCAGGATAAACCATATGCTAGGCCATTTAAATAAACCTCAATAAATTTAAAAGGATTGAAACCACAC
This sequence comes from Moschus berezovskii, assembly GCF_049115385.1. Taxonomy (NCBI): domain Eukaryota; kingdom Metazoa; phylum Chordata; class Mammalia; order Artiodactyla; family Moschidae; genus Moschus; species Moschus berezovskii. The sequence goes on along the minus strand of NC_142476.1, from coordinate 31,371,097 downwards.
AAAGTATATTCTCCTATAACAATGAAATGAAATTAGAAATCAATAACAAAAGGATATTTGGGAAACTAAATTACACACTCTAACCAACAGGTCAAAGAATTTATCACAAAAGGAACTGAAAAACACTTTGAGATGAATGAAAACAAAACCTTATGATACCAAAATGAATGGGATGCAACTAAAGCAATGCTTAGAGGAAAATTTATAGCTATAAATATCTATAATAAATGAGAATAAATATCTCAAAATAATAAACTAATTTTTTGATGCTAGAAACAGAAGCACAAGCTAAACCCAAAGTAAGCAGAAAGAAAAAAGATTATAGTGGAAATAAATGCAATAGAAAACAGAAAAATGTTAGAGGAAATTAATTGAATCCATAGTTGAACCCAAAGAACCATAGTTGGTTCTTTGAAAAATTCAACAAAATTGACAAATATTTAGCTAGATTGACCAAGAAAAAAAGAGAGAAGATTTAAATGCTGAAATCAGGAGCCAAAGAAGAATGACAGAGACATCACTTATAGAAATAAAAAAGATTATAGATGAAAATACTATGAACAACTATACAGCAACAAATTAGATAACAAGTAAAATAAACAAATTCCTACAGAGTCATAAACTACCAAAACTGATTCAAGAAGGAAAAATAAAAGTGAAAAAGACCCAGAATTAAAAGATGGAATTCATAGTTAAAAAATTTTCAACAAAGAGAAGTCTAGGGCCAGATGAGCTCACTGGTAAATTCTGCCAAACATTTAAAGAGGAATTATCAGCAGTTCTTCACAAATTCTCCCAAATAATTAAAGAGGGAAATCTTCCCACCTCATTCTCTGAGGCCAGGATTACCCGATACCAAAACAAGACAGAGACGTCACAAGAAAGGAAAAGTACAGACCAATATCTCTCATGAATATAAACACAAAACTCCTCAACAAGACAACAAGCAACCTGACTCCAATAACATATTAAAAGGTTTATACACCCTAACCAAATGGGACTTATCCTAGGAATATACAGTTGATTTAACACCCAAAATTCAATGAATATTATATACCACATTAGGAGAATAAAGAGCAAATACCATGTCATCGTCTCAATGGGTGAAGAAAAGGCATTTGACAAAATCCAACACCCTCTTATGAAGATGAAGGAGAAGAAGAAGAGGAAGGAGAGCTTGCATGAAATTGACAACAGCCTCAGCAGCGTCTGCAGCCTTCCCGCCAAAGACATGCTCTTCCTGGCCATTCCGGCCAGTGACTAAGAATGGCAGGGATACAAGGGCCTGGCCATTTCTGTCCATTGTGAGACTCATCTACCAGGCAAGCTTTGCTCAGGAGTTCCCTTTCAGTAGGGCCAAGACTTTCTTGAAGGTGTCCCACAGTCTGAGGTTCCTTCTGTCCAATCCTTCCTTCCGCTTCTCAGATCACAGGTGTTAGATCTGCAGTGTTCTCTGAAGGCTTTCCCTCCCTACTTCTACTCTCAATCTTTCTTACAATGTCTCCCCACAAATCCCTTGTACTTCTAATTTCATGTTCTTCCCGAACTGACACAGGCCTTCATTTACTTCAGGGACAGCTTCAGACACGTGTAAAACCACCATGCCAAGTTGCTTCAGTTGTGTGTCGTTGTGATCCTATGGACTGTTGCCTGCCAGGCTCCACTGTCCATGGGATTCTACAGGCAATGATACTGGAGTGGGTGGCCATGCCCTAATCTAGGGGATCTTCTGGCTCCACGGGTCGAACCTTCCCCTTTTATGTCTCCTGTATTGGCAGGCAGGAGGGTTCTTTACCACTAGCGCCACCTATGGGCCCAAGATGTTTGTCATTTGTGATCTCTTGAAGCTGCCTGAGGTTTCTTGGATGTGTTAATAATAGGCATCGTGACCTATTCTGGGTCGGTCTTTGTGTTAGTATAGAGTGTAGATCAACTGGATATAGGTCCTGTCTTGAAGGGGCCCTCAGTCTAATGGCAGAGATTTAAGTGAGTGAAAGTCACTCAGTCCTGTCTGACTCTTTGTGACCCCATGGCCTATACAGTCAATGGAATTCTCCAGGCCAGAATACTGGAGTGGGTAGCTGTTCCCTTCTCTAAGGGATCTTCCCAACCCAGGGATCAAACCCAGGTCTCCCTCATTGCAGGTGGATTCTTAACTAGCTGAGCCACCAGGGAAGCCCAAGAATACTGGCATGGATTGGGTATCCACAAACATTATACTTGTGGTAATTGCTAGAATGGATATAAAACGGGGTGGGGGGGAGATGCAAGCACAAGGAAGGGAATGACAGTCTGGAGGAGTCAAGGAAAGTTTCTCAGTTATCTCTGAGCAGGTATAAAAGAGTAAGAGCTCTTCTGCAAGGTGAGTGGGAGTGAGCGCATTCCATGCAGAGCAGACAGCAAGTACCAAAACACAGAAATGAGAGTGGACATGGGGTGGTGAGTGAGAGACACCAGGAAGTTACTTGTTCGGTCCTCATGGAATCTCACCTTTATGCAGAACCAGATAGAAAAAGGGAAGGTCACGATGATGAAGAGCAGGGATGTGAGGACAAGAAGCCACTCGCAGGCCCCTAAACTGGAAGACTTGGTACCTTGAAAAAAGAAAAAGAATAATTATATTGGAACTTCTCCACATTTACTGACTAGCACCTCTAACTCAGTCCTTGATATTAGGGTCGGATCAGTGTGTAGACTTTGCTGGAAACAGTAGAATGAGCTGGACATCAGTGTGGTCATTTCCCAGAGCCTGTCAGTGTGACGGGCTTTGGGGGCCGATGAAAGGTGGACCAGGCTCCTGGAAAGGCAGCGGTGGGTACCCTGGAACAACCACAGCATCTGGACATGTGGTCTGGGCTCTAGTTCTGGTGCCACCATTTTCTGTTCAAATGGCCTTAAGCAAGGCACACAACCTCTCAGTTTCCTCATCTATTCAAGGAAATGCTATTCATCGCATGACTATTTCATAACTGTCTCATGGGATATTTCACATCTGGCATAAGGATGAAATGACATATACACATAGAAGCACTAAACTATTTTCTTTTTTTTGTGTGTGGTGTTATATGAAGTGATTCAAAACACTTGTGTCCAGTGGCTTATCAACTGCGTCTATCAATTGCCACAATAACTGGAATTTCTCCATGAGAGCCCCTTCTTGTTTTCTTTTTAAGTTGTTTTTTGTTTTTGTTTTTTTTGGCTGTAACCCACAGCTTGTGGGATCTTAGATCCCCCTGACCAGGGACAGAACTAGGGCCCTCACAGGGAAAGTTCCAACTCATAACCACTAGGCAGAGAATTCCTGGGAGCCCCTTCTTTGGGTAAAGGTGTGGCTCTTTAGACAACCTCTGAAAATCACCTTTGTGGGGTAATATTAGCCCATCTGTGCCTATAAAAAGGTGATAAGGAACTGGAGTACAGACCGTCCAGGTTGCTTGAGTGATAAATGAAATGGTATTTATATCAGAGAAAGTTCATCTCAAGAACACAAGCTTCTCAAGGCTTTGTCTTATTTACACTGTGTCCCAGGACTAGAGTAGTGCCTGAAACATACACTCAGCAAATAATTCTTGAATGTAGAAAGGAAAGCGAAGTGGATAGTGAAAATGATTTAGATGCAATAGTTCTAGAAATCTCAAGAATTTTAATCTTTATGTACTAGAATATTGGCCAAAGGGACACTATTTGTCAGTTTAAAAAAATCTCATAGAGAACTAGAAGGTGACTAAAGATTACAAATGGTAAGAAGTCTATTTTTAAGAGAAGGGATGGAAACAGATAACTAATTAGTGGGCCTGAAAATTTTATTTCCATGCTGGGAAAATCACTGGAAAGGTCATCACCAAACTGATGTGCAGATTAATCGAAGAGGACAGATAAAACAAGATGTACCAGCACAAAACTAACCGCAGTGCTAAATGCCAACCTGTGGTGGTTCCCAAATGGTGTCCCACAGGGTGCTCCACAGATCAAGAGTTCCTGGAATAAATGAGTTTAGAAAATACTGTGTACTCTGTCCCCCTCTGGAGCTCCCAACAGTCATGGGCATATTGAAGCTAGGAGAATCCCTTCAGCAAAGAAGCCTTCTTAACTTTGTTTAACCTAGTATTTCCCAAAATTTGACCAGGTGATGTTTTCTCCAAACAAATTCATGTTCCATGGAATTTATTTCTCATGCAGTCTGTTTGGGGAGAGATGACTCTATCAGCATCACATTGGTTTTTACAATATTCTTTCCTGAGAGCAATAGTAGTGTTCTTGCCATATTTAAACATGTTTATAATAATATTTCATTTGCCAGTGATAAGCATGGTAAGTAAAAATAAATAAAAGCACATACAGACAAAATTTACATTTTGTAAGTGAAGAAAGTCCTCCAAATTCCTTTATATCATAGTTAGGGATATGAACAGAAAACTAATATCTATACCCAAATATAACTTAGAAGTTTTACTAACAAAGTATTTTTCTCTTAGAATGAGTTCCTTGAACATCCAGTTTGTTAGGTTTAAATGAATAGTGAAACATTACATGTTAAAGCCAGAAGAGCCTTTAGATATGCCATAGTGCGAGAATCCCCAAAATTTCAATGAAGTGAGGCTTCTTTTTGTTTCTCCCAATCTCAGGTAGCCTGGGAGAAATGGTAGAAATCTGGAGCTACATGAACAAGAGACGGGTTATTGCTGTGTCTGCTCCCCTTTCCTCTGGGAGCCACAGAAAGCTCCCAATCAAGGACTCAGCAAGCAGGTCTCATCCTTAAGATGACTCATCCACTACTTGGGGGGCCGCTAGCTCTAGTCACTTTATAGCTGAAGAGACTGAGGTGAGGCCCAGAGTGTGAAGCTACTAGCCCAAGGCCACCGCTAGTTGGTGGCAGTGCTGGAACCATGACCAGAAATCAGGCACAGCGCCCTGCAAGGATGGGCTTTTCAATAAGACTTATTCTGGCTTCTCTAGTTTCCACCTGTAGGTCTTGGGCAAGTTACTTAATTTCTTAGCATTTTTTCTTATCTGTGCCATAGGAATGATACTACTCAGTAAAGCACCTAGCTTGTGCCTGGCACAAAGCAAGGGGTCCAAAAATGGGGCTCCCTTCCTTTCCTACCCCACCCATATGATCTGAAGCACAATACTTACCAGATTTCTAACCTCAGCATTAATGTAGCAGTGAATCCAATAACCCTTTAATAATCAGAAATTTCTGATCCATGAAAAGGCATCAGGTAAGCAAAACAGCATTAACACGGTCAACATAAACCACAGCCCAACTGCTGGAATCTTTCTCAAGTTACAGCTTTCAATGCTGCAGCATATAAGGCAGTGCTGCTAGCTGGGAAATGTTAAAATTTCATAGTCAGCAGAATGTAGTGTAACACTAGTCCTTATTTACCTTCCTTTAAAGTTAAACCTCCTTCATCCTATAATTAAGGTAAAAAGTTTTTTCTTCATTCATTATAAGATGGATTGGAATCAGGGACTTCCCTGGTGGCACAGTTAAGATTCCACCTTCCACTTTAGGAGGCGTGAGGTCAGTCCCTGGTCGGGGAACTCAGGTTCCCCACGCCACAGGGTGTGGCCAAAAATTTTAAAAAAGGGATTCGAAGCAGATAAATTTGTTCCTAAGAGTTGTTTCACCTGCAGAAGCCAAAGAGACCCTTTTCCCTGTGATTCCCTCCCTTTGGTCTAACTTGCCTCTTTTAGGTTGCAAAGATTCTGCTCTGAGCATTTATATTATATGTATATACTTTCCAGGCTTTGTGTAAGATAAGCACTTTGGGTGTTTATCTTAGCTCGTTTTATGTGAGCTCATTTTAATGTTAGCTCATTTTATCCTCACAATTACCCTCTGTGGTGAGTACTGTTGGTGTCCCCATTTGATAGATGGGTAAGGCTCTGGCTATGATAAAATGGTTAGCTGAGATCTAGCTTTTCTTTCGGAGAAGGCAATGGCAATCCACTCCACTACCCTTGCCTGGAAAATCCCATGGGCAGAGGAGCCTGGTAGGCTGCAGTCCATGGGGTCGCTAAGAGTCGGATACTACTGAGCGACTTCACTTTCACTTTTCACTTTCATGCATTGAAGAAGGAAACGGCAACCCACTCCAGTGTTCTTGCCTGGAGAATTCCAAGGACGGGGGAGCCTGGTGGGCTGCCGTCTATGGGGTCGCACAGAGTCGGACACGACTGAAGCGACTTAGCAGCAGCTTTTCTTTACTTGGCTCTATGTCTCTACTTTTTAGAAAGGATGATCAGCACAAGGAAAGAACAAAATACTTTTAGGTTAACTGATGAAAAGCCGAGAATAAGCTACAAACTGCCCTGAATCATCAGCTCGTGCATTTCTTAAACTAGGGGCTCACATACTCTTCGAGCCAAAGAAGCAGCTGCAAGTTTCCTTTGCATTGGTCCCCAACCTGGACCACACTCCCTCCCACCTCCCAGCCGTGGCTGACCCCTGCGAACAATGGTATTTAGTGGATGCTATTTGTATTTCTTCTGATGCATTTTGGTCTCCACCACTGGTGAGTCAGAGGGTCCTAACTCGCTGTCTTTCATTTCCTGGAAATCTGAGCAGGTCCAGCCGGCTGCTCTGACCTCTGTAGCTCTCAGGGCGGTGACTCGTTGCACCCTAACTGACATTTCTTGGGTACCACTTGGAAAGACCGCACCCCGTCCCGGGGCCTCAACCTGCCCGCTGTACCTTCCTCGGGCCGCTCGCTCTCCAGCAGCGCCACCACTTCGGTGCCCTCTTCGCCAGAGCCCCGGACTTCATCCACGTCCACCACAGTGGCCGCCGGCGCTCGGGGCTCCCCCGGGCTCCCTGCCCGCCCCAGGGCCGGCTGCTCCTGCTCGGCATCCCGGCGCCCGCGGCCTCGGCCTCCCCGGTCTGTCTTCGCCCTCTTGCTCTCCTTGTGCGAGGAGCCGCTGCCTCTCCTGTGGGCGTGGGCGTCTCTGGAGGAGCTCCGAGCCCTCTTCTCCATCCTGAGAGCGACGCGGCCCGGGAGTGCGGTTCCCGCGGCGTCGCCTGGCAGGGATGCAGGCGCATCCCGGGGGCAGAATACCACGACCGTGGGCGGGGCCGGGGCCCCGGGGCGTGCGGGCGGGGCTCGGCTCAGGGTGAAACCCGACAGCTGTTGCTCAGAGCAGCGGGGGTCAGGGCGCGCCGCCCCTGAGACTCGGAGCCACCTTCAGCAGAGTTTGTGTGAGAGCCCGTGCGCCAGGTTAAAACCCTTTAAAGTGTGTTTCTAGAGACAAACATTTGAGCTGAAATACCACGCTGGCCCGCAAACTGCTAAAGGTGTGACGGCACTTTGCTTTATGATTTGTTAATATTGTATGAATTAGATTATGTGGTCCTCGCCTAAGGCTAGACGGTTTAAGGGAACAGAAAAGGTCGTCCAATTAGGGTAACTTTAAGGTAAAAGTAGAAACTTCTCCCCAAGCACTACCCCCTTCCCCCTTAAGATCTTCTCAAGGTTACCTTTCCTCCCTCTCCTAATTTATTTTATGTCCTGGCCCTACTCTTTCTGATGAAGCTTTGGCAGGTGTTGGCTGACTACTCCTGGGAAGATACACATTTTAAAGGGGGTGAAGGGGGAGTGGGGGTGAGGAAAATTCTCCCAGACCTCCACTTACACACACACATGCTCTCTTATTTATATTTCTTTTTTACTAATTTATTATTATTTTACTAATGCTTAAGCCTGCTGATGTTGCTTCTTGAAGAATCAGAAGAGAATGTATCTAACTTTTTTTAAGGAAAGGACCACTTTTGTTCTTGGCTAAACCCCGTTCCCATGCTTTCTTCATGAAGGCAAAAGTTTTGCTTTTTTAAGCCTTACTGGCTATCTCCATTCAGCAGTACACTGGGTTAGCTGCCCCACCTGCATCTGAGGAATTTGAAACATTGAATGGATCTATTTCTTTTTTATTCTCTATTAATAATTTCTCACCGAATAGGAGGTTGGTCTGGATAACCGAACTCAAGATTTATGATTCTACTCAAATAGTTCATTACAGTAGGGTAGAGATAATGATCACTTCGTTTTAATTTTCCAATATTTATTGAGTTCACATAGTGATAGGTTTTTTCTTTCTCAAAAACTTTATTGAAGAATGAGGACTGGGAGACTTCCTTGGTAAGTGGGTAAGACTCCATGTTTCCAAGGCAGGGACTGCAGTTTCTGAAGTAACTTAAATTGACTCTGGAAAAACCACTCCACTATTTTCTTTCATATATTCTGAGGTAGGTAACTGGGAATATAATAATTAAAAGATTAGCAATAAAGTCATTCAAATAGATTTGTTTTTTACTGTCTAAACCTGATTATGGTGTGGACTACATAGGGAGGGTAAATGTTTCAAGTGCCTGACTCAGTATTTTTTCCCCGTAACAGTATACTGAAAAAAATTTTGAAGTTGCATTTGACCGACAGGGGGGAGAATATGATTGTTTAGTATTCATTCAAAATTAATAGTTGCTGTTAAACATAGCTAGTTTATCATCTTTAAAGATTTTCCTATTTGGAAAAGCATGAAACTGTAGCATTTATTAATTTTTTCTCATCTTTTGATTCTATTATGGATTAATTTGACCTAGAGTCCTAGCTGTAGATTCTTAAACTAAAATTGTACCTCAATTTTTGAACCAAAAATTGGCAGGATATCTGGCCAAATTACATTCTCAAAGCTGTACCTTCTCCCCCAATAAAATTTCTTGTAGGAGAAAAATTAATGAGAAAAGCCATACTTGATTGTTGCAGCCCATTTGGGTATTTGTTCTCAGTCTCCTCTGCTGTTATATAATCACGACTTCATTTTCTATATCCATTTATAACAATAACACAAGCATCTGCTTATATCACAAGGCTCTTCGGATTATGAATGACAATGACAATATCTGAGAAAAGGGGTAGCATTCCATGTTAAAAAAAGTCAACATGCTGAGTGCTGAGGTAGCAGCACTAGTCTCTAGCTGGCTGGCCTCATCTCTTTTTAAAATGATGATGCTGTTTTCTTTTAGATTCCTTTTTAATTGAAAGTGTGTCAGTCATCCCTTTGTTGAAAATATTGTATGTGCACAGCTTTAAACTCTTAATACATTAGCCCTTGTTTGGGTTTGTTATGAGGCTGACCTCTGTGGGAATGGCATTATTAAGGAGAGGGAGAGGACCAATTAAAGTTCCTGGCTTTGAGTTTGTTTCTAAGACAAAGGTCATGAAAGATTTCAAGGCTTTCTAAATTAATATACTTATTCTCATTTAGCAGCTTGAAATTTTATATCTATAATGAATAGTGAATATTTATGCTGCTGCTGCTGCTGCTAAGTCACTTCAGTCGTGTCCGACTCTGTGTGACCCCATAGACGGAAGCCCACCAGGCTCCCCCGTCCCTGGGATTCTCCAGGCAAGAACACTGGAGTGGGTTGCCATTTCCTTCTCCAGTGTGTGAAAGTCAAAAGTGAAAGTGAAGTTGCTCAGTCGTGTCCGACCCTTAGCGACCCCACGGACTGCAGGCTACCAGGCTTCTCCATCCATGGGATTTTCTAGGCAAGAGTACTGGAGTGGCTTGCCATTGCCTTCTCCAAGTGAATATTTATACATCTTATTTAATGGAAAAGTTGGAATTCATTATCACTAGATAAAATTGCAAAGATTTTAAAGCTGGAAGAAACTATAGGGACTTAAATTTAACTTTCTCAATTTGTAGGTGGCAGAGAAACCAACCAGGAGGGCACAGCAGTGGTCTAGGAAAGCGATGCTGTTGAGGCTGGCTTTGGCAGTGGGGATGGCTTAGATTCAGGAAATTTCTGAGGTAGAGAAATAGCAGAATTTGGTGACTGCACGGAGTTATGAAGGGGGTGGTGGGGGTGAGGGGATAGAAGACTGGAGAGATTGTGACCTTTATAGGTTGAGCAGTTGGTAAATAACTGCAGGCATCTCTGTCAGACCCACTTCCCCTAATTATACTGCTCTCAAGTGCTTCAAGTTCTGGCCTTCTTTGCCTGGAGAGGCAGTTGTCTACTTGTTAGGTGTAGGTAAGACTGCCTGGATTTTTCTCTCATGAATTCACAGATACATAGTGAGCGCTTACTGTGTGTTTAGCACTGCTCACCTCTGAGAATGTAAAGGTAAGACATGCCCTTGAGGAACTTAAGAGAGTTCATTCCAATCCCAAAGAAAGGCAATGCCAAAGAATGCTCAAACTACCGCACAGTTGCACTCATCTCACACGCTAGTAAAGTCATACTCAAAATTCTCCAAGCCAGGCTTCAGCAATATGTGAACCGTGAACTCCCAGATGTTCAAGCAGGTTTTAGAAAAGGCAGAGGCACCAGAGATCAAATTGCCAACATCCGCTGGATCATGGAGAAAGCAAGAGAGTTCCAGAAAAACATCTATTTCTGCTTCATTGACTATGCCAAAGCCTTTGACTGTGTGGATCACAATAAACTGTGGAACATTCTGAAAGAGATGGGAATACCTGACCACCTGACCTGCCTCTTGAGAAACCTGTATGCAGGTCAGGGAGCCACAGTCAGAACTGTACATGGAACAATAGACTGGTTCCAAATAGGAAAAGGAGGACGTCAAGGCTGTATATTGTCACCTTGCTTGTTTAACTTATATGCAGAGTACATCATGAGGAACGCTGGGCTAGAAGAAACACAAGCTGGAATCAAGATTGCTGGGAGAAATATCAATAACCTCAGATATGCAGATGACACCACCCTTATGGCAGAAAGTGAAGAAGAACTAAAGAGCCTCTTGATGAAAGTGAAAGAGGAGAGTGAAAAGGTTGGCTTGAAGCTCAACATTCAGAAAACAAAGATCATGGCATCTGGTCCCATCGCTTCATGGGAAATAGATGGGGAAACAGTGGAAACAGTGTCAGACTTTGTTTTTTTGGGCTCCAAAATCACCGCAGATGCTGATTGCAGCCATGAAATTAGAAGATGATTACTCCTTGGAAGGAAAGTTATGACCAATCTAGATAGTATATTAAAAAGCAGAGACATTACTTTGCCAACCAAGGTCCGTCTAGTCAAGGCTATGGTTTATCCAGTGGTCATGTATGGATGTGAGAGTTGGACTGTGAAGAAAGCTGATCGCGGAAGAATTGATGCTTTTGAACTGTGGTGTTGGAGAAGACTCTTGAGAGTCCCTTGGACTGCAAGGAGATCCAACCAGTCCATTCTAAAGGAGATCAATCCTGGGTGTTCATTGGAAGGACTGATGCTAAAGCTGAAACTCCAATACTCTGGCCACCTCATGCGATGAGTTGACTCACTGGAAAAGACTCTGATGCTAGGAAAGGTTGGGGGCAGGAGGAGAAGGGGACGACAGAGAATGAGATGGCTGGAAGGCATCACCGACTCTGTGGACATGAGTTTGAGTGAACTCCAGTAGTTGGTGATGGACAGGGAGGCCTGGCATGCTGTGATTCATGGGGTCATGGAGAGTTGGAGACGACTGAGTGACTGAACTGAACAGGGAGAAACATATGTAAACATATAGGTGTGATAGTGTATGGTATGACAGAAGTATGTACAGCAGGGTTTCTCCGCCTCAGCACTGACGACCTTTTGGACCAGATAATTCTCTGTTGCAGGGGACTTTCCTGTGTAAGATCTTTAGCAGCATCTCTGGCCTCTACCCACCACAAGATGCCAGTAGTACCAAACCCCAGACATTGTGAAATGTCCCATAGGGACAAAATTGCTCCTGGTTGAGAACCACAGATATCTATATGTTATCATGAGGACCCAAAGGAGGGGACAAATAATCCTGAGTAAAGTCAGAGAAAACCTAGTTTAAACCATATTAAGAGGTGGGCACAGAGGAGCCTGGTAGGCTGCAGTCCATGGAGTCACTAGGAGTCCGAGGCGACTGAGCAACTTCACTTTCACTTTTCACTTTCATGCACTGGAGAGGCAAATGGCAACCCACTCCAGTGTTCTTGCCTGGAGAATCCCAGGGACGGAGGAGCCTGGTGGTCTGCCCTCTATGGGGTCGCACAGAGTCGGACACAACTGAAGCGACTTAGCAGCAGCAAGAGGTGGGCAGGTGATTCTCAGAGGGTTTCAAGAACTGGGCCTTCCAGCAGACCAAACGACTACATGAAATTCCTAATCAAGGGTTTTTGATAAGCTTTAAATATTTTTTGTTACCATGGATGAGAAATGTGTTCACACAATTTTTAAAAAAGATTTATTTATGGCTGTGCCGGATCTTGGTGGCTGTCCACAGGCTTTCTCTAGTTGCAGCGATCCCTGGCTTCTTTCCAGTTGCAGTGTGTAGGCTCGTTGTAATGGTTTCTCTTCTTTCAGAGTACCTGTGATGGTACAAGTGGATTTCAAATTCAATCAAACTTTTTCCAAACCAGTGTTTCAAAATAAAGATAAAATTTCAGGCAAGGAATTGGCCGCAAGGGCTGACGCTGCTGCGCAGGAACCCCCTCACCTCGCTCCCCCGCCCCTCGTGGGCCTCGCTTTATGCTGCGCAGCCTTCTTGCGCACCGGAAGGGAAGTTCCTCCGCACTTCGTCTGGCGCTCCTGGACTCAGAAGAAAACTGGCAGCACCCAGCTTCTTGCAGCAGATTCAGTGAGTGTCTGGCTCTTACTTTAATCCCTGGAGGGCTGTGAGCATGCCAGCTGACCCCACTTGGTCGCCTTCTGAAAAGTCTGGGTGGAGGTTACTTTTGACTGGAGGGGTCCCCAGCATCTCCTTTCCCCCAACCCTCAAGCTACCCTTGCTGCTGCTGCTAAGTCACTTCAGTCGTGTCCGACTCTGTGTGACCCCATAGATGGAAGCCCACCAGGCTCCCCCGTCCCTGGGATTCTCCAGGCAAGAACACTGGAGTGGGTTGCCATTTCCTTCTCCAATGTGTGAAAGTGAAAAGTGAAAGTGAAGTCGCTCGGTCGTGTCCGACCCTTAGCGACCCCACGGACTGCAGCCTACCAGGCTCCTCCATCCATGGGATTTTCTAGGCGACAGTACTGGAGTGGCTTGCCATTGCCTTCTCCACAAGCTACCCTTACGGGCTGAGAAAATCAATCCGATAGACCTCACACCAGTAATCTATTAAGGACAATGAATCAGGGGTGGGGGTAGGGTAGGAACTGCAGTTCTCACTTCAGCGGCCATCAGAATCACCTGGGGGCTTCCCTGATAGCTCAGCTGGTAAAGAATCTACTTGTAACACAGGAGACCCCTGTCCCATACCTGGGTCGGGAAGATCCCCTGGAGAGGGGATAGGCTACCCACTCCAGTGTTCTTGGGCTTCCCTGGTGGCTCAGACGGTAAAGAATCCGCCTGAAATGCGGGAGACCTAGGTTCCTGGGAACCCGTTCCTGGGTTGAGAAGATCCCCTGGAGGAGGGCATGCCTGGAGAATCCCCATGGCAGAAGGAGCCTGGTGGGCTACAATCCATGGGGGTCACAAAAAGTCGGACACAACTGAGTAATCACAGCACAGAATCACCTGGAGGGCTAATTAAACTGCATTGTTGGGCTCTACCTGCCCCTTCCCCCAGGTTCTAGTTGAGCAAGTCGGGGGTGGGGTCTGATAATTTTTAACAAGTTTCTAGGTTGTTTTGATGCTCTGGAACCACAAGTCGGGAATCCCTATCTTAGAGATTAAACAAAGTGTTTTCTAAATACTCTGTTTAAAGCAACCCCTTCTCACTCTGGCTTACCCTGGTTTATTTTTCTTAAATTATCGTTACTTGATGTTTTATATATTTATCTGTTTTTTGTTTGTCCTTAGTTAGGTCCAGGAGAACAGAACTTTGTCTTGCTCTTATAGTTCCGTATTCTAGAACAGTGCCTGGCACATGGTAGGAACTAGAAAATCTGTGTTATTTGAATGAACGTGCATTTTGGAAGGCATGAGCCAAAGCTGAAGGTGTGAGAATGAAAAAGGTCACTCAGGAAGAGGGGGAAGACTGAAAAGGAGAAGCCAAGGACCTTCCCTGGTAGGTGTGGACATTTAGTGGAATAACAGAAATAGGAAATAAGAACAGAAACCTAGGTGCCAAGCTCAATGAAGCAGCATTATAGACACCCAGAGAGGAGAGATTTTCAGAAAGGGAGGGGACACAGAGAGGAAACAGTAGCCATCACCTACCATGGAAAGATTGAAAAGTTCTTACCATTTGTCAGATTTGTCATTGGTGGTTTTGATAAAACTAAGATGTTCAGAGTAGCAGACCGAGTGCTTTGGGTTGAGTAGGGAATGATGGATGAAAAAGTGCGGAAAAGTGAGTGTGGACTGTTTATTCAAGGATTTGGCCAAGAAGGAATGGCTGGAAGATGTCAGAAAGAAAGAATTGCTTGCTCTGTCTCTCCCTCTCTTTGTGTGTGTCTTTGGGAGTCAGAGCCAAGTCATTTTCTAGTGGTGAGGCAGGAATATGTAAAAAAAAGTTTAATAGGGATGGCAAAAGTTTAGCGTAATTGCTGTGAGGAATAGAATTGAACAGTAACATCAAATGACCCCAAGTTGGCACAATGTTAAACTTTGGGAGGTTGGAATGCTGCCCAAGTTCTGTCATGAGCTTCTAACTCACCTCCTCCTTCATGGACAGTGTTTTCAAGAGATTCTCTCATGCTTGTCATGGGGCATATATTAAAGCTTCAGAAGCTTAAAACACACATACACACCACAACACAAAACTCATTATTGGCTGTTTTCTAAGGCAGGAATGCTGGTGGGAGCAGCTGCAATGGAAATATACTCCCAGATACAAGCAGGGGAATGGGAGGAGACCAGGTGGAGACAGTTAATTAACAGAAGAAAAGTGCACTCTGGTCATAATAGGCAGGATGGAAAACACATTGGTCTGACTCACAGAGCTGTCTGGTTGTGGTAATTAATTGTAGGGTCCCTTGCCTAGAAAATCCCATGGATGGAGGAGCCTGGTAGGCTGCAGTCCATGGGATCGCTATGAGTCGGACATGACTGAGCGACTTCACTTTCACTTTTCACTTTCACACATTGGAGAAGGAAATGGCAACCCACTCCAGTGTTCTTGCCTGGAGAATCCCAGGGACGGGGGACACTGGTGGGCTGCCGTCTATGGGGTCGCACAGAGTTGGACACGACTGAGGCGACTTAGCAGCAGCAGCAGCAGGGATGAAATCAACAAACAACTCACCAAGTCTTTTTGATTTGTGTAATTACAAAAGCAAACAAACCAACAAAACACAGTTCTAGGTCTGGGGAACAGAGGACTCTGAGTGAGAAACATGACTTGTCAGTTCTGTTCCAAGAACTAAATTAGATCCCAGGAGTGTAGCCTAAATATTCTTAAAGAAGGATGCTGCTGATACACTGTCCCTAAGTACTGCAAACCTTTTCTCCAGCCTTTTCCCAAAGGCCTTGGAACCCCTTATGGATAAATGTGCTAGAAAACAGGAGGAACTCAAACTTCTTAGTAACTGTCACTAATTTCAAAAGAACATGAATGTCACTGTGTGCTGTCAACATTCTGAGAATATAGGGGTTAGGTGATAAATGAATTAAATTCTAATCCAAGTTCACCTTTGGGCAGAGCTAGTAGGACTGTGAATTCATCCTGTGGTTAGTACCCTACTTGCCAAGTGAATAGCTGGAATAGGTAATCTTAGCAACTGACAGAATTCTTACATGGGCACATTCACTCATTGAGTAAGGGCTATTCTGGTAGAAAATGCCAAGTGAAGTGCCAAAATAGTACATCAAAAGCATTACTACATACCTGCAGAGTGTCTCCATCAAAGGCAAGAAAGATGCTAAGGTGATGGTTCCCACCTCATTCCAGTTTAGCCACTACGTAAGCCTGACAGTTCTCAGAGAATGACAGTGTGTTATAAACCCAAGCAAGTGATGATTTCAAGTGTAGCTTAACTCTTCCAAATGGGGTCCCCTTATTGAAGCAACTCAGCCCCTGACACTCAGGTTGCAGTTATTGATCTGAGATTTAGGTCCAGAATATCTTGGTAAAAATCTCTTATTTTCACATTATGCACCAATAACTTTCTAGATTCGATCACGAGTTTTGTTTTTATTGCCTATCACTTTTTTACATCCTTGTTCATTTCTGTCAGTTTCTTCAGTTTAAAGTGGGATCATAATTGTACTTTTTCAGATTGTTAGAAATTGATAATCTATGTTAAGAGCATGTGGTAAGTGCACCATATATTACCTATTATCATAGATAATAGGGTGAAAATCAGGGATATGGTTTTTCAATTCATTGTCCATTTTGCTCTCAGGTTGTTTAGTGAGATGGTAAATTTTCAGAATTTTTGTGTGTTCCATTTAAATGCTGATTTGGCTGGATTAAGGATTTCAGTTTCAGCTTTAAAGACGTTGCTCCATTGAGAAATCCAATGGCAATATAATTTACATTGCTTTCTAGGTAAACTATTTCTATATAAAAGCTCTTCTCTTTCTTCTGGATGTTGTCTAGAATGGGATCTTAAGTTTATTGGTTATCCTAAGGACTCAGTGGAACCATTTAATCTGAAAATTTGTGTTTTTCTTCAAATTTGAGACATTTTCTTCTTTCCCAATCTCCAACCCTCAGCACCATTCTGTTGTTTGTGTAATACCTGTCATTCAGATGTTGGAGTAGTGTCCAGCTGGATCCATTCTTCATGTCTCATCAGTTTCCTTTTAGTTAATTTGCTAACTAAATCCCTGTCCGTTTTGCTATAAACCAGCCCACAAATCTTTTCTGTATTTCTGAGATTACTCAGTATTCTTGGTTCACTGATGGAACATTTTGTTCCTTAGAGTTTTTGTCTTAATGTCATGGGATTTTAGGTGAAAGTAGATGTGTGTGCTCTGGTTCTTTCTTGACTCATCCTCGGTTAACTTTTGGTTTGCTTGTTCCTTTAATTAGATTGTATATTTTTAGGCAAAATCTTCTGGTTTTCAAGGCCCTTATACATCTGGCTTATTCTGCCTATCCAGTAAAATACACCCCAGGTTATTTCCTCAAATACATCCTCTTCTTTAGTTTCCCAGCTGTTTTATCTCCAGTGAAGTTCACTCATTCAGGAAGCCCTCGTTGCCCCGCCCATTCCGCTCTGAAAGGAGTTGCACCTATCTAGCTCAGCAGCGCTTCTCCACCAAGCATCAGAATTGTCTCCAATAGACCCAGACCTGCTAGAATCAGAGTATCTGCTGATCAGGCCCGAGCATCTTTTTCACTTCTTAAAGAAGCTCCACGGGTGACTGAGAGGCACACCTAGGCTAAGAACCTCGCAGCCTCCTTCTCCTCCGGCCTAGAGGTGTTTGGAGGGGTTCTTGTGCGCGCTGCCTCACCTCGTATCTCCCAAGCACGTCGCAAGAAGTAGGCGCCGGCCATCCCAGAAAGCTGCCTGGGAGGGGACCTAGGCGGCCTCAGGACTGGGACCGAACCCAGGCCAGATCCCGGAGCCACCAGTCCTACCTAACCGTCCCACCGGCCGTGAGCCCTCGGGGCCGGAACGCGGCGCCCAGAGCTCACCTCGCGCGCCCTCAGGCCCTAGTGCGCAGGCGCGCGGGCCGCCGCACAGCTGCGGGCCTGGGGCTGCTGGCTCGGGTGCGCCTTTGACGTTGCCAGGCCCGCAACGGCAGCGCCATCGCCAGAGTGAGGGGCGGCCGAAGGGTGCTCTGCCTGCTTCCCGCCCGCCTGCCTCTTTTACCCAGGGCCGTGGGCAGTCTCCTTGAGAGACTTCGGGAGGTAGGGTTGTTAGGAGTCAACACCCCGCGCCCAAGCGGACCACAGTTGGGAGAGGGCGGGCGACGACAAGGTGGTTGACTTGGAAGACGACGCGGGAGCCTCTCGGTAGGTTTGGGCTCTGCAGACAGTTTGCCGTCTGAGTGTAATTCCGCGGAGCCCAGCTCGCACTGCCGAAGAAGGCGTTCTGCGTTTGCCTCCTTCCCAGTCCTGCTTCCGGAAGAGCGGGCGAGGGAGTATCTGATACGAAGTCTACAAGATCCGGGGCAAGCAGAGTTAAGGCTTCACCGAAAAAAACGAGCCAGGAACTTAAACTTTTCACACGTTAGGTCGCGGCGGGGATTTCTTGAAGCACACTTGGGTTAATCATCACAGATTGGGATTTAGACTTTGAATTATGTAGGCGCTTTCCCAAACCCAAGTTTCAGAGCACCCTCGTGGTATTGTTTCTGCCTCGTTTACCTTTAAAATGCGCATCTCAGTTGTTTATATTCCACTTTGGGCCATTTTAAACTTTTTTTAAAATTATTTTTTCTCTTGGGTTTGCCTGCTTTTCCTCATGAGCAATGTTTCTGTCTTAAATCTTGTAGGGTGCAATGTCTGACCAAGAGCGTATACAGGAATGCCTGAGGAAAGAAATAAGGTCACTTCTCATTTCCACCAAAGATGGTTTGACCCCACAGCAGTTGGAAAAGGAGTACCTTCTGATGGTTGGTAACCATTTACCGCTCCGAATCCTTGGGTATCGGTCCACCATGGAGCTGGTGTTGGATATGCCTGATGTTGTCAATGTCTGCCCCTGTGGGGATGGTACTGTAATACTGAAAGGTAGGTTTAAGATTTGGAGGTCTATGAACTTTGTAATAATAATCACTTGGTAAAGAATTGTTCTAGCTCTGCAAGTATCCTGCATTCCAGGCAAGGGATTTTACTTTCTTGAGGGAGAAGAGAGATCATAGGCACCTTTGATCCTGTGGGCAGGGTTAGATATTTAGCACAATCAGGAAACCCTCCCCACAATGCTGTGTTTGCACAGAAACTATGTTTTGCATATGATTTCATCTTTTAATATCTTATGTCAGAAACTTAAAGGGACTTTTTAATTATGGAATCTTGTTTTAAATTTCGTGAAGCACAAAAACATCATTGTAGGGAAGTTTATTGTTCATCTCGAGAGTTTCAGATCTTTCAAGAGTTAATTAGTAGCAGTGTTAACAAGTTGGGTTCCACTGTTCTCCATCCTCCAGTAGAGAAGCTAACAAGCTGTTGTTTAAAATGCAAGAGACGGAGTAACCAGGGATTTGTGTTTATCGTGCCAGCTAGATACACAGGTCCTTGGAGAGCAAAAAATTATATAACCACAGGTGCAAAGAATGAAGAAGGGAGTCAGTTTTTACCTAAATATGATTTTTTTTTCTTCACACCTCCTTAGCCATCCCAGATGAGTCCACCAAGGGAATAGCAAATTTAGTTGCAAAACAGAAGAGCAACCATAAGGTTCGAAACTCCGTGCAGAAGGGAAGGGCCAGTGTTTGCTCTGGTCCCAGCTCTCGCCGGCGAGTACCTTACCGAGGAAGGATGCCCCCTATTCTTCCAGCTGTTGTGAAGAGTGAGTTGAAAGACCTCTTGGCGTTATCTCCTGTTCTCCTTTCTGATTTTGAAAAGGCATTTGCCAATCGATTTGGACGATCATTCCAGTATGTGCAGTATGGCTTCCTCTCAATGTTCGAAGTGCTGAATGCAGCTTCAGATGTTATTTCTGTGGAGCAGACCAGAGCTGGTTCTTTGTTGACGCTGAAGAAGAGTGTATCAGAGGAAAAGCAGAAAGGATGGCCTGTAGGTAAGCACATTAGCACAAGTAACTGTATTGCAGATCAGCAAATTTTGGAGCTGTTGTACATATGTGTATATATGTATGCATGTAATGGCTAAGCTCCATTAGTTTGTTGAAGTTGAATCATGGCTCTCCCACTTGCTAGCCGTGTTATCTCAGGCAAGTTACTTAAAATGGCCAATCTCTTGGTCCCCTCATCTCTATAATGGGAATAATTATACTTGGCTCTTGGAGTCATGCTGAGGATTAAATGAGACAAGATCTGTAAAGTGCCTGGCATTTAGTAAACCTACACTAAGTGGTAGCTACTATTATGAAAACATAAAAGCAGCTCTCTTTGGAGTGCTGTAAATGAATATCAGTTATGTGTGTTCCAGTAAAGAAGATATAGCATAAAAAATGAAAAGTTTAAAAAATAATACTGGTCTATGGCATTTGCTATCTGATCTTGGCTGTCACTGAATCTTTTATACCCTAGCAGGCATTGTACTAATTTATGTAGTGTAATGATCACCACTGTATTTGTATAGCATTTTACTGTGGATTCTCATACTATAGACAGGTTGGGTGAGTAACTGTCTTACAGATCAGAAAGCCAAAACTCAAAAAAATTGAATGACTTTTCAAAAATTTCATGGCTAGAAAAGTGGTACAGCTAAAGTTAGGTACTGAACTCTTATTACTGCTCATTCAGTGCTCCGCTTACCCGATTACTCTCTCTCTTAGAGGCTCAGAAGACTAATATGATTATTGATATAATGTCTCTCTAGACCCTTGACAGTATAGAATCCATTCACTGCCTATTTGGGGAACTCTGATGCTAAAGCTGAAACTCCAATACTTTGGCCACCTCATGCGACGAGTTGACTCACTGGAAAAGACTCTGATGCTGGGAAGGATTGGGGATGGGAGGAGAAGGGGATGACAGAGAATGAGATGGCTGGATGGCATCACCGACTCTATGGACATGAGTTTGAGTGAACTCTGGGAGTTTGTGATGGACAGGGAGCCCTGGCATGCTGTGATTCATGGGGTCGCAAAGAGTCGGACACGACTGAGCGACTGAACTGAACTGAACTGAACGCCCATTTCAGTGATTTTTCTTTTTCTCAAAATCTGTGTTAATACAGAAAAATCATGAGATTATCATGAATTTATAAACTAATATTTAAATTGTGATGGGAAGTGTAATATGAAAAGGATATGGTGAAGGGTTTACAGGTTCTAGTCAAGGAAGACTATGGTGGCCACTGAGTGTTTTGAGTCTAAACCTCAACGGCATCAGTATTCTTATTTTTAAAAATTTTTTGGCTGTGCCATGCCACTTGTGGGATCTCTGTTCCATGACCAGGGATGGAACCCAGACCACAGCTGTGAAAAGTGCTGAATCCTAATTAGTAGGCCACCTGGGAACTCCCTGTGTCAGTATTCTTGAGGTGCTCAAACTTTGGGAGAGTAACTCATGCTATTCAACTTACATGAGGTTGAGTTGTATAAAGCAGTTTGATAGTTTATTGAACTGTTCAGTTCAGTCGCTCAGTCGTGTCCGACTCTCTGCGACCCCATGAATCACAGCACGCCAGGCCTCCCTGTCTATCACCAACTCCCGGAGTTCACCCAAACTCATGTCCACAGAGTCGGTGATGCCATCCAACCATCTCATTCTCTGTCGTCCACTTCTCCTCCCGCCCCCAACCTTTCCCAGCATCAGAGTCTTTTCCAGTGAGTCAACTCGTCGCATGAGGTGGCCAAAGTATTGCAGTCTCAGCTTCAGCATCAGTCCCTCCAATGAACACCCATGATTGATCTCCTTTAGAATGGACTGGTTGGATCTCCTTGCAGTCCAAGGGACTCTCAAGAGTCTTCTCCAACACCACAGTTCAGGGGGTGGATATTCTTTCCCAGTGATTGAATTGTTGATTTTCTCCACCCATAGTCCGTTATTCCTCATCAGGATATCTTGGAAGTAATTTTTTTCTCTTGTCAGCTTGATCTTAGGGTAAAGAAAGAGCTAGGCCTTGCTGGGGTTCAGTTATCTTTCATGTTTTTTAACAATATACCTTTCTCCTGTGGTGTTTCCCTACCTCCTAATCTTGACGAAAAGAATCTATACTCTAGGATAATATCCTTTATTCTGTAGCTTTTCTCATTCTCCACCTCTCCTCTCATACCACTAGATGGTTATCCAGTTTGAAAAGCATAATTCAAACAGATTCTTTGAAGACTTAATGGTCTCCTAAACAAGATACAGCTGTTTTGATTTTTACCTATTGAGTGCTGCCTCTTTGTAATGATTTTCAGGTGTCCTTAAGTAGAGTTTTAGAAACCCCCAATCTTTCAGTAACACGTTTATTATCTCTTGGTTTTCTTCTGTAGATGACTAATCATTTCCATTGTATGTAACGTTTATTGGCATAATATGAAAATGCAAGCTGACTTTTTAGTTCTAAGGGCCTAACCTCTATATATAGCCACCAGAAAATAAACTAGAAATTGGTAGTGATCATTTTTCTCTCCTCTTCTTTTATTCACAAAAGGTAAGATTTTCACCCAGCCTTTTAGAATGAAGCAACAAGGGTCATATCCCATAGGCTTCCCAGTAGCAAAGGCATGCTTTTCACAACCCACTTCAAACATGGAACCATCAAAGCAAATACTGGGCATGGAAAGGAATTCTAGATCAAATGTAATGGAGACTTCAAGGCTGAATCACAGTGAAAAATTGAACCAGGTAAGATGTCTGAGTTTGGAGCTATAAGTACACCAAAACTGTCTTTAAATTTAGTGGTTACTGGAAAAGACTCTGATGCTGGGAAAGGTTGGGGGCGGGAGGAGAAGGGGATGACTGAGAATGAGATGGCTGGATGGCATCACCGACTCTGTGGACACGAGTTTGAGTGAACTCCGGGAGTTGGTGATGGGCAGGGGGGCCTGGCGTGCTGTGAGAGTCGGACACGACTGAGCAACTGAACTGAACTGAACTTTCATGGAAAAATTGCCCTTTTGAAATTCAAGTCATTCACTTATTTCAGATTTAACTTAAGCATTTTCTGTGGCTCTGTGGTTTGGTAAGAAGTGAGACCTGGCAGTGAGAAAAGAGTACTATTTTATCAACTCCTTGGTTTCTACTATTTTCTGCAGATGACTCCCAAATCTGTATTTCTAGTTCCACCTTCTCATTAAATTTATAGAAGCATATTTGCAACTTACCTCATGAATATCTTCACCTGAATGCCAGCCCTGACACTGCAGTCCTGGTATTTTTATGTTACTGTAATGCTGAAGGACTTTGAGTAAAAATTATTAGACTAGAACCAACAAAAACCCGGTAAAGTTTGCAAGATGAACAAGTAGAGCTCAAAATAAGGTCATGGAAATTAAAGACATAAAAGTGCTTTGTTTCTACACGTAACTGTCTAGTTTTCCCAGCACCATTTGTTGGAAGAGACTGTCTTTCCAGCATTGTATAGTCTTGCCTCTTTTGTCATAGATTAATTAGCCATAGTTGCATGGGCTTATTTCTGGGTTTTCTGTCCTGTTCCATTGAGCTATATTTCTATTAATATTCTTGTGCCAGTACCATACTGTTTTGATTACTGTAGCTTTGTAGTATAGACTGAAGTCAGGGAGCCTGATTCCTCCAGCTGCATTTTTCTTTCTCAAGATTGCTTTGGCTATTTGGGGTCTTTTGTGGCTCTGTACAAATTTTGAGATTTTTTTTTGGGTTCTAGTTCTGTGAAAAATGCCATTAGTAATTTGATAGGGATTGTATTGAATCTGTAGATTGCCTTGGGTATTACAGTCATTTTGAACAATATTGATTCTTGCAGTCCATGAACGTGGTGTATCTTTCCACTTGTTTGTATCATCTTTTATTTCTTTCATCAGTATCTTATAGTTTTTGGAGTACAGATCTTTTGTCCCCTTAGGTAGGTTTATTCCTAGGTATTTTATTCTTTTTCATGCAGTGGTCAATGGAATTGTTTCTTGAATTTCTCTTTCTGATCTTTTGTTGTTAGTGTATAGGAATGCAATAGATTTCTGTGTATTAATTTTGTAACCTGCAACTTTACCAAATTCATTGATGAGTTCTAGTAGTTTTCTGGTAGATCTTTCGGATCTTCTATGTATAGTATCATGTCACCTGCAAACAGTGACCATTTAACTTTTTCTTCCCCAATTTGGATTCCCTTTAGTTCTTTTTCTTCTCTGATTGCTGTAAGTAGGACTTCCAAATCTGTGTTGACTAAAAGTGGTAAGAGTGGACATCCTGGTCTTGTTTCTGATCTTAGAGGGAATGCTTTCAGCTTTTCACCATTAAGTATAATGCTAACTGTAGGTTTGTCATATATTGCCTGTATCATGTTGAGGTATGTTCCCTCTATGCCCACTTTCTGAAAAGTTTCTGGCATAAATGGGTGCTGAATTTTTGTCACGTATACAATGGAGTAACACTCAGCCATTAGAAAGAATGAAACAATGCTGTTTGCAGCAACATGTGTGGGTATAGAGAGTGTCATATTGAGTAAAGTAAGTCAGAGAAGGAGAAGTATTGTATGACATCCCTTATATGTGGAATCTAAAAAGAAACAAATGAACTGATTATAAAACAGAAACAGACTCACAGACTGAGCTTATGGTTGCCAGGAGGGAAGAATAGGGTAAAGGAAACTTAGGGAATTGGGGGTGGGCATGTACACACTGCTATATTTAAAGTAGATAGCCAACAAGGTCTTACTGTATAGCACATAAAACTATTTTAATGTTATGTGGCAGCCTGGATGGAAGGGGAGTTTGGGGGACAGTGGCTACATGCTATGTGTATAACTGAGTCCCTTCACTGTTCACCTGAAACTATCACAACATTGTTAATTTGCTATACCCCAATACAAAATAAAAAGTTTTTAAAAAGTCCTTTTGTCTATAACTTTAAAAAATTAACTTTAGTAACCTAATTTACATATAGCAAAATCTGTCCATTGGAAATGTACAGCTTGAGTTTTAACATATGTATCTAGATGTGTAATTGCCGTCAAAGTCAAGAAACAGCATTTAGTCTTCCCCCCAGAATTCCTTCATGCCACTTGGTAGTTGATCTCTTTCCCCAACTACAGCTACAGACAACCAATACTTACTATAATTTTGACTTTCCAAGAGTTTCATATGAATGGAATTAAATATGCTTAGCTTTTTGTGTCTAGTTTCTTTAACAGGATGCTTTTGAGAGTCATCCAATATGTATCAATAGTTTGTTCCTTTTTCTTGTTGAGTATTGTTTCTCTATACTGATATACCTCAATTTATTTTCCATTCATCATTAAATAATACTGGGGTTGTTTCCTGTTTGGGGTATTATGAATAAAGCTGCTTTGAACATTTGCTTATACTTTGTGTGAACATTGACTTCATTTCTCTTGGGTCTGTACCTAAAAGTTAGATTGTTGGGTCAAACAGTAAGTTTAACTTTTAAGAAATTACCAAACTCTTTCCAAAAGTGGTTGTACAGTTTTACTTTGTGAGCTATGTGTAAGAGTTGCACTTGCATCTCTGTTAACATTTGGTATTATCAGTTTAAAAAACAGTAGCCATTTAAGTGGGTGCATGGTAGTATCTCATTATGGCTTTAACTGAAGTTTCTCTAGTGATGAATAATATTGGGTATATTTGCCCAGTGGTTCAGGGGTAAAGAATCCACCTGCAGTACAGAAGATGCAGAAGACATGGATTCGATCCCACGGTTGGGAAGATCCCCTGGACGAGGGCACGGCAACCCACTTCAGTCTTTTTGCTGAGAAAATCCCATTGATAGAGGAGCCTCACCGACTACAGTCAGTGGGGTCGCAAAGAGTTGGACACAATTGAAGTAACTGAGCATGCACGCATGCACACACCATTTGTATATCTTCTTGGAAGTGTCTATTCATATCTTTTGCTCATTCTTAAAAATCAAATTTTCTTTGTATTGAGTTGGAAGACACTGATTTTATAAGAAATATATATTTGGTCTTCATCCTTTTCTGGCACAGATCTTCTAAAACCTTTGGAAATTCCTAAGTAAAGAGAGCAATAAAGGTGGCTTTTGTTATATTAATGAGGTGACTTTTGGAAAGCACCGAATTGCTAATTCTTGGTTAGGTTCAACCTAACTCCATTAGGTTGCTAATGGAGTCAACTATGTAATTGGAAGGTTGGAACTCTTCAGTCCCACTCTAAACCTCCGAGGAAGGTAGAAGAGTTGGAAATTAGTTTCATTCATAGCCAATGGTTAATCAGTCATGCTGATGTAATGATGACTCCATGAAAACCCCAGAGGGTCTGTAAAGCTTCTGGGTTGGAGAACATATGAAGATTTGGGGAGAGTGGCACGCCAGGAAAAGGTGTGAAAATTCTGCACTCCTTCCCACATACCTTGCCCTCTGTATCTCTTCCATTTGACTTTTCTTGAGTTATATCTTTTTATTTATTTTTCATTCATTAACAAAACATATAATTGACATATAGCATTATATTCAGTTCAGTTCAGTTGCTCAGTCATGTCCGACTCTTTGCGACCCCATGAATCACAGCACGCCAGGCCTCCCTGCCCGTCACCAGCTCCCGGAGTTCACACAAACTCATGTCCATCGAGTCAGTGATGCCATCCAGCCATCTCATTCTCTGTCGTCCACTTCTCCTCCTGCCCCCAATCCCTCCCAGCATCAGAGTCTTTTCCAGTGAGTCAACTCTTTGCAAGAGGTGGCCAAAGTATTGGAGTTTCAGCTTTAGCATCAGTCCTTCCCATGAACACCCAGGATTGATCTCCTTTAGAATGAACTGGTTGGATCTCCTTGCAGTCCAAGGGACTCTCAAGAGTCTTCTCCAGCACCACAGTTCAAAAGCATCAATTCTTCGGCGATCAGCTTTCTTCACAGTCCAACTCTCACATCCATACATGACCTTCATACAATAGGATTAAAACAGGATTAGATATATGTATGTATTGTGAAATGATCACAAGTGTGCTAAACATCCATCACCACAGAGTTAAAATTTTTTTTCTTGTGAGGAAGACTTTTAAGATTTATTCTCAGCAACTTTTAATCATAGAATACAGTATTATTAATATACAGTTAATATATATGTGTGTATATATATTTATATATAAAAGAAATACCGTGCTGTACATTGCATCCCCAAGACTAATTAGTGTATAACTGGAAGTGTTTACTTTTTGAGCACCTTTAACTCTTTTGCCCACCCCCTGCATGCTGCCTCTGGCAACCACCCATCTATTCTCTGTTTCTGTGACTTTGGTTTTCTTTATTGTTTCTGTTGAATAGATTTCACATGTAAGTAAGTTCATACAGTATTTGGCTGACTTGTTTTACTTAGCATAATGCCCTCAAGGTTCATTCATTGTTATTCCAAATTGTGGGATTTCCTCCTTGCTACAACTTCTTTATCCATTCTTCTGTCAATGAACACTTAAATTGTGTAAATGCTGCAGTCAATATGGGTGTGCAGATATCTTTTTGAGTTGGTATTTTTGTTTCCTTCAGATAAATACCCAGAGGTTGCTGGATGATATGGTGCTTCTTTATACCATTTTGTATGGTATCCGCACCAATTTACATTCCTACCAACAGTGCACAGGGATTACTTTTTCTCTACATCTTCATCAGTACTTGTTATTTCTATTCTATTTGATAATAATCATTCTACCAGGTGTTAGGTGATATTTCATCGTGGTTTGGTTTGCATTCCCTGTGTTAGTCCCTCAGTTGTGACCAACTCTGCGACCCCATGGACTGTAGCCTGCTAGGCTCCTCTGTCCATGGAATTCTCCAGTTGAGAATACTGGAGTGGGTAGCCATTCCCTTAAGAGATCTTCCCAAACCAGGGATCGAAACCAGGCCTCCTGCATTGCAGGCAGATTCTTTACCATCTGAGCCACCAGGGAAGATGATTGTTTGTATCAAGCAGCCCCTTTTCATTTACCTGTTGGCTGTCTGTATATTTGGGAGGAGGTGGAAATGTCTATTCAGATCCTCTGCTTATTTTTTTAGTTGAAGTTTTTAGGGTTGTTTTTTTCTTTGATGGTGAGTTGTGGACGTTCTTTTATATATTTTGGGCATTTTTGCAAATGTTTTCTCTCATTCATTTTTTGATAGTCTCTTTTTTGTGCCATAGGTTTTTAGTTTGATGTAGTCCTCCTTGTTTATTTTTGCCTTTGCTGCCTTTCTTTTCAGTGTCAAATCCAAAACGTCATTTCTAAGACTGAGGACAAGGAGCTTATCATCTAAGTTTTCTTCCAGGATTTTTATGGTTTCTGATCTTACGTTCAGATTTTTAATTCACTTTGAGTTACTTTTTGTGTGTGGTATGAAGTTCTACCCTTTTATTGTTGTCATTGTTTAATTGCTAACTTGTGTCCAACTTCCCTGTGACCTCCATGGACTGTAGCCCACTTGGCTCCACTGTCTATGGGATTCTCCAGGCAGGAATACTGGAATGGGTTGTCATTTCTTTCTCCAATATCTTTTTATAATAAACCAGTAATCTAGTAATTGAAATGTTTCTCTGAGTTCTGTAACCCATTATAGCAAATTAAATTGAACCCAAGGAAAGGGTTATGGAAGCCTGCTTTATAGCCACTGCTCAGGTGGCAACCTGGACTTGGAATTGTCATCTAAAGTCAGAGGATGGCATGGGTATTCAGTCTTGTAGAACTTGGCCATGGAATCTGAATGTCAGAACTGAATTGAATTGTAGGATACACAGCAAATAATAAGTCATTAGCAAAAAAACATAAAGCGATGTATACATTAAAATGTTGTATAACATAACCACATTTATTTAAGAATGTATTCCAATATCAAATAGCAAAGTTCAACAATGGAAAACTGCAATTATTTTTTCACCAACCTAATATATTTGGGTAGAGTGTTCTATATGTCAGTGAAGTTGGTTATAGTATCATTCAGGAATTCTTTATTTTTGCTGATGTTTTCCTAGTTTTTCCTTTAATTGCTGCAGGATCAGTGTTGAAATATTTAAATATAGTTGTGGATTTGTTTATTTTACCTTTTAACCTTCGATATAAATCTCTGTTAGGTGCATATATATTGCATTGGCCAAAAAATTTGTTCCATAACATCTTATGGAACAACTTGAATGAACTATTTTAGTCAGTCCAATATTTAGGATTTATGTGTGTCCTGATGAATTGCCCTGTTTATCATTACGAAATACCCTTTTTTATCGCTCATAATATTCCTTGTTTTGAAGTTTACTTTGTTTTATATTGCCATAAACTTCATATATTGCCATACGGAGAAGGCAATGGCAAGCCACTCCAGTACTCTTGCCTAGAAAATCCCATGGATGGAGGAGCCTGGTAGGCTGCAGTCCATGGGGTCGCTATGGGTTGGACACGACTGAGCGACTTCACTTTCACTTTTCACTTTCACACATTGGAGAAGGAAATGGCAACCCACTCCAGTGTTCTTGCCTGGAGAATCCCAGGGACGGGGGAGCCTGGTGGGCTTCCGTCTATGGGGTCGCACAGAGTCGAACACGACTGAAGTGACTTAGCAGCAGTAGCAGCATATTGCCATAGCAATGCTAGCATTCTTTAGATGTTAACACTGTATGTTTTTATATACTTTTATTTTTAACATACTTCTTTTATATTTCAAATGTGTTTCCTTAAGACAGTGTATGGTTGTCTTGCTTTATTATTTACTCTGTCAGTCTCTGTCATTTAATGGGCATGTTTATACCTTGTATATTTAGCGATTTAAATCTGATTTTTGCAGGTTTTTCCATATTTTTTCTTTTGGATTAGTTTTTTTTGTTTTGCATAGTAAAGAGTATTTTATTTTATTTTATTTTTTTTGAACAGAGGAAAATTTATGCGTCAAACCTGGACTGGTCACTTATGATAATATACATGCTACAATTCCATTCTCCCCAATATTCCACCTTCACCCTCTCCCACAGAGTCCCAAAGACTGTTCTAAATGCCTATGTCTCTTTTGCAGTCTCTTATACAGGGTTCAGGTTACCATTTTTCTAAATTCCATATATATGCGTTAATATACAGTATTGATGTTCTTCTTTCTGGCTTACTTCACTCTGTATAATTGGCTCCAATTTCATCCACCTCATTAAAACTGATTCAAATGCATTCTTTTTGATGACTGAGAAATACTCCATTGTGTATATGTACCAAAGCTTTCTTATCCATTCATCTGCAGATGGACATCTAGGTTGCTTCCATGTCCTGGCTATTATAAACAGTGCTGCAATGAACATTGGAGTACATGTGTCTCTTTCAATTCTGGTTTCCTCGGTGTGTATGCCCAGGAGTGCGATCGCTGGATCATATGGCAGTTCTATTTCCAGTTTTCTGAGGAATCTCCACACTGTTCTCCATAGTGGCTGTACTAGTTTGCATTCCCACCAACAGTGTAAGAGGGTTCCCTTTTCTCCACACCCTCTCCAGCATTTATTGCATGTAGACTTTTGGATAGCAGCCATTCTGACTGGTGTGAAATGCTATCTCATTGTGGTTTTGATTTGCATTTCTCTGATGATGAGGGATGTTGAGCATTTTTTCATGTGTTTGTTAGCCATCTTTATGTCTTCTTTGGAGAAATGTCTGTTTAGTTCTTTGGCCCATTTTTTGATTGGGTCACTTAGTTTTCTGGAATTAAGCTGCAGGAGCTGCTTGTATAATTTGGAGATTAATCCTTTATCAGTTGCTTCATTTGCTATTATTTTCTCCCATTCTGAAGGCTGTCTTTTCACCTTGCTTAGAGTTTCCTTTGCTGTGCAGAAGCTTTTGATTTTAATTAGGTCCCATTTGTTTATTTTTGCTTTTATTTCCAATATTCTGGGAGGTGGGTCTTGGAGGATCCTGCTGTGATTTATGTCGGAGAGTGTTTTGCCTACATTCTCCTCGAGGAGTTTTATAGTTTCTGGTCTTACATTTAGATCTTTAATCCATTTTGAGTTTATTTTGGTGTATGGTGTTAGGAAGTGTTCTAGTTTCATTCTTTTACAAGTGGCTGACCAGTTTTCCCAGCACCACTTGTTAAAGAGACTGTCTTTTCTCCATTTTATATTCTTGCCTCCTTTGTCGAAGATAAGGTGTCCATAGGAGCGTGGGTTTATCTCTGGGCTTTCTATTTTGTTCCATTGATCTATATTTCTGTCTTTATGCCAGTACCATACTGTCTTGATGACTGTGGCTTTGTAATAGAGCCTGAAGTCTGGCAGGTTAATTCCCCCAGTTCCATTCTTCTTCCTCAAAATTGCTTTAGCTATTCGAGGTTTTTTGTATTTCCATACAAATTGTGAGATTATTTGTTCTAGTTCTGTGAAAAATATTGTTGGTAGCTTGATAGGGATTGCATTGAATGTATATATTACTTTGGGTAGTATACTCATTTTTACAATATTTATTCTTCCAATCCACGAACACGGTATATTTCTCCATCTATTAGTGTCCTCTTTGATTACTTTCACTAGTGTTTTATAGTTTTCTATGTACAAGTCTTTTGTTTCCTTAGGTAGATATATTCCTAAGTATTTAATTGTTTTCGTTGCAACAGTGAATGGAATAGTTTCCTTAATTTCTCTTTCTATTTTCTCATTATTAGTGTATAGGAATGCAAGGGATTTCTGTGTGTTGATTTTATATCCTGCAACTTTACTGTAATCATTGATTAGCTCTAGTAGTTTTCTGGTAGAGTCTTTAGGGTTTTCTGTGTAGAGGATCATGTCATCAGCGAACAGTGAAAGCTTTACTTCTTCTTTTCCAATTTGTATTCCTTTTATGTCTTTTTCTGCTCTGATTGCTGTGGCCAAAACTTCCAGAACTATGTTGAATAGTAGTGGTGAGAGTGGGCACCCTTGTCTTGTTCCTGACTTTAGGGGAAATGCTTTCAGTATTTCACCATTGAGGATAATGTTTGCTGTGGGTTTGTCATATATAGCTTTTATTATGTTGAGGTATGTCCCTTCAATTCCCACTTTCTGGAGGGTTTTTATCAAAAATGGATGTTGAATTTTGTCGAAGGCTTTCTCTGCATCTATTGAGATAATCATATGATTTTTATTTTTCAGTTTGTTAATGTGGTGTATTACGTTGATTGATTTGCGGATATTGAAGAATCCTTGCATTCCTGGGATAAAGCCCACTTGGTCATGATGTATGATCTTCTTAATGTGTTGTTGGATTCTGATTGCTAGAATTTTGTTAAGGATTTTTGCATCTATGTTCATCAGTGATATTGGCCTATAGTTTTCTTTTTTTGTGGGGTCTTTACCAGGTTTTGGGATTAGGGTGATGGTGGCCTCATAGAATGAGTTTGGAAGTTTCCCTTCCTCAGCTATTTTCTGGAAGAGTTTGAGTAGAATAGGTGTTAGCTCTTCTCTAAATTTTTGGTAGAATTCAGCTGTGAAGCCGTCTGGACCTGGGCTTTTGTTTGCTGGGAGATTTTTGATTACAGTTTCAATTTCCGTGCTTGTGATGGGTTTGTTCAGATTTTCTATTTCTTCCTGGTTCAGTTTTGGAAAGTTGTACTTTTCTAGGAATTCGTCCATTTCTTCCAGGTTATTCATTTTATTGCCATATAATTGCTGATAGTATTCTCTAACAATCCTTTGTATTTCTGTGTTGTCAGTTGTGATCTCTCCATTTTCATTTCTAATTTTATTGATTTGGTTCTTCTCCCTTTGTTTCTTGATGAGTCTGGCTAGTGGTTTGTCAATTTTATTCACCTTCTCAAAGAACCAGCTTTTGGCTTTGTTGATTTTTGCTATGGTCTCTTTTGTTTCTTTTGCATTTATCTCTGCCCTAATTTTTATGATTTCTTTCCTTCTACTGACCCTGGGGTTCTTCATTTCTTCCTTTTCTAGTTGCTTTAGATGTAGAGTTAGGTTATTTAGTTGACTTTTTTCTTGTTTCTTGAGGTGTGCCTGTATTGCTATGAACTTCCCCCTTAGCACTGCTTTTACAGTGTCCCAGAGGTTTTGGGTTGTTGTGTTTTCATTTTAATTCATTTCTATGCATATTTTGATGTCTCTTTTGATTTCTTCTATGATTTGTTCATTATTCAGCAGCGTGTTGTTCAGTCTCCATATGTTGGCACTTTTAATAGTTATTCTCCTGTAATTGAGATCTAATCTTACTGCATTGTGGTCAGAAAAGATGCTTGGAATGATTTCAATTTTTTTGAATTTACCTAGGCTAGATTTATGTCCCAGGATGTGATCTATCCTGGAAAAGGTTCCGTGTGCGCTTGAGAAAAAGGTGAAATTCATTGTTTTGGGGTGAAATGTCCTATAGATATCTATTAGGTCTAACTGTTCTATTATATCATTTAAAGATTGTGTTTCCTTGTTAATTTTCTGTTTAGTTGATCTATCCATAGATGTAAGTGGGGTGTTAAAATCTCCCACTATTATTGTGTTATTGTTAATTTCCCCTTTCATACTTGTTAGTAATTGTCTTACATATTGCGGTGCTCCTATGTTAGGTGCATAAATATTTATAATTGTTATATCTTCTTCTTGGATTGATCCTTTGATCATTATGTAGTTTCCTTCTTTGTCTCGTTTCACAGCCTTTGTTTTAAAGTCTATTTTATCTGATATGAGTATTGCTACTCCTGCTTTCTTTTGGTCTCTATTTGCATGGACTATCTTTTTCCAGCCCTTCACTTTCAGTCTGTATGCATCCCTCGTTTTGAGGTGGGTCTCTTGCAGACAACATATATGGGGGTCTTGTTTTTGTATCCATTCAGCCAGCCTTTGTCTTTTGGTTGGGGCATTCAACCCATTTACGTTTAAGGTAATTATTGAAAAGTACGATCCCGTAGCCATTTTCTTTATTGCTTTGGGTTCAAGTTTATACTCTTTCTGTGATTCCTGTCTATAGAAGATCCTTTAGCATTTGTTGGAGAGCTGGTTTGGTGATGCTGAATTCCCTCAGCTTTTGCTTGTCTGTAAAGCTTTTGATTTCTCCTTCATATTTGAATGAGATCCTTGCTGGGTATAGTAATCTGGGCTGTAGGTTATTTTCTTTCATCACTTTAAGTATATCTTGCCACTCCCTTCTGGCCTGAAGAGTTTCTGTTGAAAGATCAGCTGTTATCCTTATGGGAATCCCCTTGAGTGTTATTTGCTGCTTTTCCCTTGCTGCTTTTAATATTTGTTCTTTGTGTTTGATCTTTGTTAATTTGATTAATATGTGTCTTGGAGTATTTCGCCTTGGGTTTATCCTGTTGGGGACTCTCTGGATTTCTTGGACTTGGGTGATTATTTCTTTCCCTATTTTAGGGAAGTTTTCAACTATTATCTCCTCAAGTATTCTCTCATGGTCTTTCTTTTTGTCTTCTTCTTCTGGGACTCCTATGATTCGAATGTTGGAGCGTTTAACATTGTCCCAGAGGTCTCTAATATTGTCCTCATTTCTTTTAATTCGTTTTTCTTTTTTCCTCTCTGTTTCATTTATTTCTACAATTCTATCTTCTAGTTCGCTTATCCTGTCTTCTGCCTCTGTTATTCTACTGTTTGTTCCCTCCAGAGTGTTTCTGATCTCATCTATTGCATTATTCATTGTATATTGACTCTTTTTTATTTCTTCTAAGTCCTTATTAAATCTTTCTTCCATCTTCTCAATCCTTTTCTCCAGGTTATTTATCTGTAACTCCATTTTACTTTCAAGATTTTGAATCATTTTCACCATCAAAATTCGAAATTCTTTATCAGGTAGATTCCCTATATCTTCTTCTTTTGTTTGTGTTGGTGGGCAATTATCTTGTTCCTTTACTTGCTGGGTATTTCTCTGCCTCTTCATCTTGCTTATATTGCTTTGCTTGGGGTGTCCTTTCCCTCTTCTTGCAGTTTGTGGAGTTCTCTTTATTATGTAGTTTCTTCGCTGTGTGTGGGGTTGGACAGGTGACTTGTCCGGGTTCCCTGGTTAGGGAAGCATGTGTCAGTGTTCTGGTAGGTGGAGCTGAATTTCTTCTCTTTCCTTTAGAAGACAATGGGCTGCTTTTCTGGGAGCCTGATGTCCTCTGCCAGTATTCAGAAGTTGTTTTGTGGACTTTACTCCACGTTCAAATGTTCTTTTGATGAATTTGTGGGGAAGAAAGTGGTCTCGCCGTCTTGTTCCTTCCTCCCCAGAACACTGGATTCCTATATTCCACCTGGTCGTGGAGTATCCCTTCCCAGCCGCTCCAGCAAGGCGCAGCCGCTGTACCCTACCTTGGAGGAGGGGTATCTCCTCAAGGCCGTCCCTCCTGCTTTGAATGTAGATCAGCTCCTCTCGGCCCTCCGGTGCCCAAGCAGCCACCACCTCCTGGACGTGGTACAGCTCCTCTCGGCCACCGCCCCAACCCTGGGCGCGGGGCAGCTCCTCTCAGCCACGATTCTGCACGTGGTCGGTTGCGCCGGGAGCCGGGCGTCTCTCGCGTCTGCGCCGCCGGGAGCCGGGCGTCTCTCGCGTCTGCGCCGCCGGGAGCCGGGCGTCTCTCGGGTCTTGGATTAGTTTTTAAAAGTAAAAATTTTAGAGCAGTTTTAAGTTGACAGCAAACTTGAACAGAAAATACATGGAGTCCCCATATTTTCCCTGCCCCTACGTTCAGGCAGCGTCTCTCACTATACCATGAGCATCCTGCAGCAGAGTGATACCTTTGTTACAGTTGAACCTTTACTGACACATCATAAACACCCAAAGTCTATAGTTTACATTCGGGTTCACTCCTGACACTGTAAATTCTGTGGATTTTGACAAGTGTGTAATGACATATATCCACCGTTGTAATATCACACTGTATAGTCTCACTGCCCCTCACATTCTCTGGGCCCTGTCAGCTCTTCTCTTCCTCCTTTCCAACCCATAGCAACCACTGGTCTTTTTACTGTTTCTATAGTTCTGCCTTTTCCAGAATGTAATATAGTTGGAATCATATGGCATGTTGCCTTTTTATATTGCCTTATTTCATTTAATGATATGCATTGAAAGTTTCTCCATGTGTTTTCATGGCCTCTTAGCTCATTTCACTTTAGTGCTGAGTAATAGTCCATTGTGTGCATATATTGCAATTTATCCATTTACCTCCCGAAGGACATCTTGTTTGCTTTCAGTGTTTGGTTATGAATAAAGCTGCTATAAACAGTCTGTGTGCAGTTTTGTGTGTAGACATACATTTTCAGCTCCTTTGAGTAAATACCAAGGAGCATGATGGCTTGATTATATGATGAGAGTTTAGTTTAGTTTTACAAGGAACTGCCAAACTGTCTTCCAAAGTGGCTATATCATCTTGCATTCCCACCAATGTGAGAGTTCCTGTTGCTCCACATCCCCATCAGCATTTGGTATTGTCGATGTTTTGGATTTTGATCATTCTGCTAGCTGTATTCGGAGAAGGCAATGGCAAGCCACTCCAGTACTCTTGCCTAGAAAATCCCATGGATGGAGGAGCCTGGTAGGCTGCAGTCTGTGGGGTCGCTAAGGGTCGGACACGACTGAGCGACTTCACTTTCACTTTTCACTTTCCATTTTCACACATTGGAGAAGGAAATGGCAACCCACTCCAGTGTTCTTGCCTGGAGAATCCCAGGGACGGGGGAGCCTGGTGGGCTTCCGTCTATGGGGTCACACGGAGTCGGACACGACTGAAGGGACTTAGCAGCAGCAGCTAGCTGTATTGGAGAAGGAAATGGTGACCCACTCCAGTATTCTTGCCTGGAGAATCCCATGGACAGAGGAGCCTGGTGGCCTGCAGTCCATGGGATTGCAGAGTTGGACATGACTGAGCAACTGATATACACTAGCTGTATGGTGATACCTCACTGTTGTTTTAATTTACACTTCTCGACAGAGGATGAGATGGCTGGGTGGCATCACCGACTCAATGGACATGAGTTTGGGTAAACTCCGGGAGTTGGTGATGGACAGGGAGACCTGGTGTGTGGTAATTCATGGGGTTGCAAGGAGTCAGACACGACTGAGCGACTGAACTGAACTGAATTGAATGACATTGTGTTGAACATCTTTTAATATGCTTACTTTGCTATCTGTATATCTTCTGTGGTGAAATGTCTGTTCAGATATTTTGCCCGTTTTTAATTAGGTTGTTTGTTTTCTTATTGTTGAGTTTTAATGGTTCTTTGTATATTTTGTGTGACAAGTCTTTATCAGATATTTCTTTTGTAATTTCTTTTTTTTTTTTTGCAGTTTGTGACTTTTCACTGTCTTTATATTTTGTCTTAGAGCAAAAGCTTTTGATTTTAATGAAGTCCAGCTTATCAGTTATTTTTTAAAATAGATCATATCTTTGGTGTTGTATCTAAAAAATCATTGTCATACGCATGGTCATCTTGATGTTCTCTAATGTTATTGTCTAGGAATTTTAATAGTCTGTATTTTACACTTAGGCTTGTGATCCACGTTGGGTTAATTTTTGTGACGGGTGTAAGGTCTCTGTCTAAAGTCAGTTTTTTTTTGCATGTGGCTGTCCAGTTGTTCCAGCACCGTTGTTGAAGATTCTCTTCACTCCATTGTATTGCTTTTTCTCTTTGTCGAAGATGAGTTGGCTATCTTTTTGTGGATCTATTTCAGCATTCTTTGTTCTGTTCCATTGGTCTGTTTGTCTATTCTTTTGCCATTACCAAGCTATCTTGATTACTGTACTTTTATAGTAAGTCTTGAAGTCAGATAATGTGAGTCCTCCAATTTTAAAAAGATATTTATTTTTATTTGGCTTGGTCTTAGCTGCAGCACTCAGGATCTTCCATCCTTCTTGTGGAATGCAGGGTCTTCTGTTTGTGGCAGGTGGGATTTTTTTTTATAAGTTTTGGCACACAGATTCTTTAGATACAAACGTGGCATGAGAACTGTTAGTTGTGGCAGGTGGGGTCTTGTTTTTCCCCAACCAGGCACTGAACCTGGGCCCCCTGCATTGGGAGTGTGGTGTCTTAGCCACAGTACCACCAGGAAAGTCCAGTCCTCCAAATTTGTTCTTCTCCTTCAATATTGAGTTACTTATCCTGGGTCTTTTGTCTCTCCATATAAATTCTAGAATCAGTTTGTTGATATTCCCCAAAAAGCTTCTTGGGATTTTGATTGGGGTTGGATTGAACCTGTAGATCAAGTTGGGAGGAACTGACCTCTTGATGAGATTAAGTCTTCCTATCCCCCCCAAAACAACTACTGTTAGCCTACCGTTGACCAGAAGTCTGATAACATAAACAGTTGATTAACATGTTTTGTATATTAAAAGTTGTTATATACTGTATACTTATGATACAGGGCTTCCCTGGGGGCTCCAACAGTAAAGAATCTGCCTGCAATGCAGGAGACCTGGGTTCGATCCCTGAGTTGGGAGGATCACTGGAGGAGGGGATGGCCACCCACTCCAGTATTCTTGCCTGAACAATCTCCTGGACAGAGGGACCTGACAGGATACAGTCCAGGGGGGTCTCAAAGAGTCGGACACAACTGAGAGACTAAGCACATACTCACGATACAGGAAGCTAGAGGAAAAAGTTTTTAAGAAAAGCATAAGAAAACTATATTTACAGAACTCTACTATATTTATCAATATCATAAGTTTACATTGTTTATAGGATGAATCATCTGTCAGTACTTATATCAATAATGTCTTACATGATACAAAACATTGTATGTATTATATATATTATTAACACTAGATGTCAAAAATGAAAAGATAATGTGAAACAAATTAGTGTTAATTATAGGTACAGTGATTCATACATTGATATTGTAGAAGCAGCAATATGATTGTTTTATGATAGCCTAAAGTAATTGATATGATTGCTTCATGGTTGCCTAGCCTATACACAACACTGTGACTTGTCATAAAATTTTTATGACATACAGCATTATAGTTACACTCATAATACAGTTTTGGGAACATTGTGACATTTTTTAAAAAACCACTTCTCTGTAACTATAGGCTGATGAGCAGTTTCTCCAATTAGGAAAGGTATATTGCACAGTAACATAATTCTTTGAAAGTACAGTTATAAAACAGTAAGAAAATGAATACATTGTTAATTTTATCTTAAATGTCACTCATCTTGTGCCTGTGTATGGATAGACCAGTATCTGCTTGTATTTTATACATTCATGACATATGTTTTTAAATTTTCTTGAATATCTCTGGTCTACACAGTTCACCTACAAGTTTATTCAAATTTTCATAAATCTCCGTAATTTTATATATTGTTGAAACAAATCTGTAAGTGAATCAATGCAGTTCAAATTCATGTTGTTCAGGTGTTAGCTGTGCTTTCTATTTCCTCCTAAAACAGTGTTGAGAAGCAGCGGTGAGAGAGGACATTCTTACTTTGTTCCTGATTAACTATTTTTTATGATTCTGTTTTATTGCTGTTATTTGTTTATTAGTTGTAACTCTTTGAAAAACACTTTTTGTGGATGTGGATGCTTTAGGGCTTTCAACATCTATTTTAATTTATCACAGTTGGTCCTTGTGTAATATTATACTATTTCATGTAGATTAAGAAGTTCAGAACAATAGACTTACATTTCACTTTTCCCATCTTTTGTGCTATTGTGATACATTTTTAATTGTATATATGTTTTATGTTCCTTAACACATTTTTGTTTTGCTTTATTTACTTTGCTAACAGTGATCTTCTGTTGCATTTAATCCCATTCAGATTATTTTTCATTCTAGATATTTTTCATTTCTGCATATTCCTCTTAGATCTTTTTTATATCCTTTATCTCTTTATTGTGTTCACACTTTCCTTATATATGTGACCATTTTTTTGGATGCACTGCAGCATGTGGTATCCTAGCTCCTTGACCAAGGATCGAATGTGTGCCCTCTGCAGTGGAAGCGTGGAACCCTAACCACTGGACTGCCAGGGATTCCCTGTTTTCCTTTCTGATATGGTCGTATCCTCCTACCTCTTTGCATGGCTGGCAGCTTTGATTAGCTGCTAGACACTATGAATCTTTCATCGTTGAGCTTCGCTCAGTTAATTTGCTTGGACTCAGTTGATTGTTTTGAGTTTTGCTTTTAAGACAAAGTACTTGTTAGGTCTAGTACTGGGGCTTCCTGGGTGGCGCAGTTGGTAAAGAATCTGCCTGCCAATGCAGGAGATGCAAGAGACGTGTGTTTGATCCCTAGGTCAGGAAGATCCCCAAGAGTAGGAAGTGGCAACCCACCCCAATATTCTTGCCTGGAAAATTCCATAGACAGAGGAGCCTGGCGTGCTACAGTCCATGGGTTGCAAAGAGTCAGATACTATTGAGCCCTAGAGGGTTATGGTTAGGTTAGAGGGTTTACTATCCATTGAATTTTGTTCTCTTAAAATTTGTATGTTGAAGCCCTACCCCCTGATGTGTTAGTATCTGGAGATGGAGCCTTTGGGCAGCAATTAGGTTTAGATGAAATTGTGAGGGTGGAACCCTCATGACAGGGTTAAGTGCCCTTGTAAGAAGAGAAACCAGAGAGCTTGCTGTCCTTCTCCATGTGCATATAACAAGGAAAGGCCATGGGAGCATACAGCAAGAAGTCAGCCATCTGCAAGTCAGAAAGAGAATCCTTACCAGGATCCAACTGTGCTGTATCAACTGAAAAAATGCACAACCCTAGAGCTGAGAGTTGTTTTGTTCAGTGGACGTTCTTAGTACTTCAAGCCTAGGAGACAGCCTTTCAGATAAATGCCAAGGAAACTGTTCTGAAGAGGAAGGTGCAGGGTGAGGGGTGGGAAGGATATATAGGAGTTTTTATAATAATACCAGGTAGTCGGAACAAAAGGCTACTATTAAAAGAAAACTAGATAGCTTAAGTTATGGAATTTAGTTAGGAATTTTCTGTATAGGGGAAGATGCAGGAGTCTGGGCTCACTGAAATCATTCCTTTGATATGCACCTCAGCTATCTGGGGTCAGTGTTCTATGTTTTCTTATGCTGTACCGTCGAGTGTAGCTGTGTTCTGATGGCTGCTAGATGGTGGGAATTCCTTATTTCTCCCTTAGGATTCATGTCTTGGGTGGCTGCAAATTGCTGATGACTGCAACATCCTTTATTTACTGATATGGCAAGCAACATTTTTATCCCTGGTGGCTCAGCGGTAAAGAACCTATCTGCCAGTGCAGGATACAGGATTGATCCCTAGGTTGGGAAGATCCCCTGGAGAAGGAAATGACAATCCACTCAAGTATTCTTGCCTGGAGAATCCCATGGGCATAGGAGCCTGTAGAGGAACAGGCTACAGTCTGTGGGGTTGCAGAGTTGGACACGGCTGAGCAACTGAACAACAACAATTTTATTATTCAGATGGAAACCTGATCTTGGGCTTCCAGCCTCCAGAATTGTGAGGAAATGAAATTCAGAAAACGAAGATCATGGCATCTGGTCCCATCACTTCTTGGGAAATAGATGGGGAAACAGTGGAAACCGTGTCAGACTTTATTTTTTTGGGCTCCAAAATCACTGCGGATGCTGATTGCAGCCATGAAATTAAAAGACGCTTGCTCCTTGGAAGGAAAGTTATGACCAGCCTAGATAGCATATTAAAGAGCAGGGACATTACCTTGCCAACCAAGGTCCGTCTAGTCAAGGCTATGATTTTTCCCGTGGTCATGTATGGATGTGAGAGTTGGACTGTGAGGAAGGCTGATCGCCGAAGAATTGATGCTTTTGAACTGTGGTGCTGGAGAAGACTCTTGAGAGTCCCTTGGACTGCAAGGAAATCCA
This sequence comes from Moschus berezovskii, assembly GCF_049115385.1. Taxonomy (NCBI): domain Eukaryota; kingdom Metazoa; phylum Chordata; class Mammalia; order Artiodactyla; family Moschidae; genus Moschus; species Moschus berezovskii. The sequence continues at coordinate 31,329,806 of NC_142476.1, read as the reverse complement.
ACCAGTCCATTCTAGAGGAGATCAATCCTGGGTGTTCATTGGAAGAACTTATGCTAAAGCTGAAGCTCCAATACTTTGGCCACCTCATGCGACGAGTTGACTCACTGGAAAAGACTCTGATGCTGGGAGCGATTGGGGGTAGGAGGAGACGGGGAAGACAGAGAATGAGGTGGCTGGATGGCATCACCGACTCTGTGGACATGAGTTTGAGTGTACTCCGGGAGTTGGTGATGGACAGGGAGGCCTGGCGTGCTGTGGCTCATGGGGTCGCACAAAGTTGGACACGACTGAGCGACTGAACTGAACTGAACTGAATTTCTGTTATTTGCAGCCACTCACTGGAAAAGACTCTGATGCTGGGAAGGATTGGGGGCGGGAGGAGAAGGGGACGACAGAGAATGAGATGGCTGGATGGCATCACCGACTCGATGGACATGAGTTTGAGTGAACTCCGGGAGTTGGTGATGGACAGGGAGGCCTGGCGTGCTGTGATTCATGGGGTTGCAAGGAGTCGGACTCGACTGAGCGACTGAATTGAACTGAACTGAATGTCTGTTGTTTTGCTATTGAACCCTTTGTAGACTAAGACTTCTAGTCCAAAGAAACCTTCCATCTAGGGCTAATTTGACTCCACCACTGAGGCATTTCCTTTCTGAGGAGTCACCTGGATGTGTTAAGAGGAGGTCCTTCCATTCTGCCTTAGTCAGTTCAGTTCAATTGCTCAGTCATGTCTGACTCTTTGCGACTCTATGGACTGCAGCACGCCAGACTTCCCTGTCTATCACCAACTCCTGGAGCTTACTCAAACTCATGTCCATCCAGTCAGTGACGCCGTCCAACCATCTCATCCTCTGTTATACCCTTCTCCTCCCACCTTCAGTCTTTCATAACATCAGGGTTCTTTCCAGTGAGTCAGTTCTTTGCCAAAGTATTGGAGCCTCAGCTTCAGCATCAGTCCTTCCAATGAATATTCAGGACAGATTTCCTTTAGGATGGACTGGTTGGATTTCCTTGCAGTCCAAGGGACTCTCAAGAGTCTTCTCCAACACCACAGTTCAAAAGCCTCAATTCTTCGGTGCTCAGCTTTCTTTATGGTCCAGCTCTCATATCCATACATGACCACTTAGTGGAAACAGTTAATTTTTTCTCAGCTCCATGTGAGCTCTGGGTGTTGTGTGGCCTGTTGCTTCTTGTTTGTTTCGCCAGTTTCAGAGAACATCCCCTTCCCCTGCCTTTGGTATAGATCACTCATCATCCAGAAACTTTGGGGGTCCCTCTCCAGATCTCCAGTGTTATCACTGTCTGTGCCAGTCCCTCTTCTCCTTACCTATCCATATGTTAGCATCCTTGTCCTTCCCAAACTCGAATTTGTCTCCTCAGTTCATCTGTTTCTATTACCTCTTTCTGGGCTGCAGACTGAAAATTCTCCAGGCTGCCAAGTGGGGCAGTTTAGGGCTCTCCAGTCAGTTGTGCACTGTTATTTAATATCTGTAACTCATCTGTAACTCTAGTTGTTTACGGCAGGAGGGTGGGGGTCATAACTTTGGTTTGAATGATAGAGACTTTTTAATACAGAAAACTCAGCCTAAAAAAGTTATTCATAGTCCTACTGCCAAAAGGTAGTTTTCACTCCATTCCTTTCATAGTGATTTCCCCATTTTTTTCAATCTCTTTTATTTTTCTTGGCATTTCCTGTGCTGGAGAGACCTCACACCAGTCTACTCATCTTCCTTTGTAGGTAAACTTGCTATATGCTTGTCAATGCCTGTCTTTATCTTTGAAATTCAGAAGATTACAGTGAAGTAACTGTTGGACTCTTTCTCTTTTATTTTATTAAAAAGATTTGCTGCGGTACATGGACTCTTGACCTGGCACAAAGGCTCTGCGGGGTCTTCTGTGGTTGCAGCTAGGAATCTAGGTGGCTTCTCTCGTAGAGCACGGGCTCTGGGGCATGACAATTTTAGGACATTTGCGCCTGGTGTGGCTCCAAGGAGAAGAGTTAGACACAGAGACACATCTCCAAATACTAACACCTGGGGGTTAGGGCTTCAACATATGAATTTTAAGAGAACAAAATTCAATATATAAAATTTTTCTGTATTTATTTTCCTTTGAGTTTCATCCTGTGTTTTGCAGCCCTAAGAATTCTTCATAGATGCAACCTGATTACAACATTTCACTTCTCGTTGGAGCTTTTTGCTACCAAAACTATTTAAATCTTTTTCTAAGGAGATGGCTTTAATTCTTAAATCATATATTTTAATTTCCTGGTGGGACAGACTCTACATAGTTATCAGATCCCACTTAATTCTATTTATAAAAAGTACAACTTTCTATTCCTTAAAATTGTAGATCTATAAATTCTCCAGGTGTTGCCTCAGGACTCTACAAGTATATGTATGTTTTTATATTCATAGAAAAATAATAGATAAATTTATAACAAATTTGTTAATTTGAGAATTTTTTGATCATCTGTGTTTTATGTTTTTTTGTAGTGAGCATACATTATTTTTGTTATAAGAAAAACATGTTATTAAATAAGTTTCTCCTTTGTAAAATGAGGACTGGAGTGTCTTCATTTTTTGCACCTGCAAGAGGAACAGGCCAACTTGTTCACTAGTATCCTATGTTTTCCCATTTTCCTGTTTTATTTCACAAAAGCAAATGGTTAGAATCATTTAAACTATTTTTGGAAGACATGAATAATCTTTTTACCACATTCTATTCAATTTCCTTTATTTTGATCTCTTTAGGGTAAGTTTAGATGAGAGATGAAAATGTGAATCACCAAGTATGAATTAGCCATTATCATTCTAGTGAATGAAGCCTCAGATACTCTAGCCAGTCCAGCTCTTCAGAATTCTCTGCCTTATTGTGTTAGCCTAGAGCACAGCTAACAGTGATATTACTTAATAGGTTATTGACTGAAAGAGTGTTTGGTTCAAGTACAGGGATCTGGCATTTCTTTGTTCTCTAGCCTTACAATCAAGAGTACTGTCAGAGAAAAAAAATGAATCAATAGTTGATCTAAGAATGAAATGGGAAATTTTATTGGAGCCAACCTGAGGATTATAACCCACAAGGCAGTCTTTCAGAAAGATCTGAAGACTGTTCTGCTTGTTAGAGGTCAAGGCACAGTTAAGTCAGTTTTTGAGACCAAGCGTTATACATTGAAGTTTACGTAGTCCAACAAGGTGAGTAGTGGGTTGTTATGACCCCCTAGAGGATTGAGAAAGGAATGTTGTCTCCTAGGGAATTACTTTGCTGGAGCCAGAAGGAAATTTTTTTTTTTTTTTTTGCAAGTGGGCATTCCTGTGTCTTCTAAGGGAATCTAGTTAGTGTATAATGCAGACATACAGTACACACTAAAGCGAGTAATAGCTCAAATGGGCAGAGAGAGAATTTTATGTTTAGTTTTCCTGTCCTGTCTTAAAATAATTTTACTTCACAGTACCCTGTGCTATCCCACATTTAGAAAACTTTATTGTAATATTCAACATGAGATTTAAAGTAGGTAAACCTGGAATTATAAACAAAGTTCTGGTCTTGAGTGAATTGAAAATCAGGGCTGGGTGTTAGTTTGCAACTGACTTTTGCACTCAAACATTTGATAATTTTTACATGAATTAGATTCTTCGATTGGTGTTGTATATAAGAATAGAAGCTTTTTATTTATTTAAGAAAAGAAACTTTTTAAATTTTACTTGGTGACCTGGCTCAACTGTCTCGAAAGAGTAACCTCAACAAGTAACTGGATATCTTACACAATCATGTGGTTCTCTGAAAGGTACATTTTCTGGCCAACGTAGAGTAGCGTTTCCCTGCCTATTTTTTCCATGAGTTCAGATGACATTTTTAGTATGGCATACTAGACATACCTTGTTTTTAGTCAAATGAGATACTTAGCAAATATTTGAGCCGTTGAAAGCGTCACTTCTGTGTGTGTGTGTCTGTGCCAGTTTTGTGATCTTAATCAGAAATGTATTAATGTTTTACCATATGGCCAAGCGGTCTGCAATATATTCTTCTAAAGATGTTACTTCTGTTCCTTTCTGCTTTTAGCTTCATGCATCTTCTTTCCAAAATGCTTCCACCCTCAAGTTTCTAAATATCACCCAGGTGTCTCACGTTTTAAAAAACTTTATTACAAAAGTAATACAGATTGATTACAAAAGATTTACAATACAGAATAGCACAGAAGAAAATGAAAATCACCTATTCTTTTACCATCCAGAAAAGTTGACTTTTTCTTTTAAAGAAAATAAGGTTATCATCATTCTGGTCCAGGTTTGTGACTTGCTTTTTTAAGTCAGGATTATGAATATTCCACATTGTTAAATATTGCAGTACAACATAATTTTTAATAGCAGTATGGATATGCCATAATTTTTTAACTTGGGGATTTAGGATGTTGCTATTTTTGCTATTAAACATAACCTTATTGTTGAAAATCTTACTCAAATTTGTACAAATCTCAGTTTCTCCATAGGATAAAATTCTAGATAAGTAATCACTACATCTTGGAGAAGGAAATGGCAACCCACTCCAGTATTCTTGCCTGGAGTATTCCATGGACAGAGGAGTCTGGCAGGCTACAATCCACAGGATTCCAAGAGTCGGACACACCTTAGTGACTAAACCACCACCACCACCACTGATCACTATATCTAAAGAAATGTGTACTTTTATGACTCATGATGTATGTAGTTAATTGTCCTCCGTAAAAGTTGTTTCAGTTAACATTCACATAAGATGCTTGTGAATGGGCTTCTTTAATTTGTACCTTTGCTAGTACTCAGTATAAATTGATGCGTCATCAGAACACCGTCCCCTGACCTCTCCCTCCTTACCAAACCCTTGTCTACGTTAGATCTCCCATTGCTTTCCTAATACTTTCAAGTATAGTATTCTTTGACACTATAGTATTTGACACTATATTTGACAAAGTATTTGACACTTTGATGCTATATAGTATTCTACAACAAGTCTGTGAGTTTTTCATAATCTTTATCATAATTGTAATGATATAGTTATATGACTGTTTCATGGTGGTCTTTCATCACTAGGTTGAAAGTTCCATGAGGGCAGTGATCATACCTAGCTTATTTACCCCTGTATATTCAGTGCTGAGTACAATGTGATGTGCATAGTATGTGTTCAGTACATATTTGTTGAGTGAATAAATGAGCATTATTGTAAAAATAATATTCCAATTTGATAGACAAATAACCATATCTGACTATTAATATCCGTTTATTAGAAGTTGAACTTTTATTCTGTTATTGGCTGAATCAGTTGCCTTTTCATATCTTTGTTCATTTTTCTGAGGAGTGTATCTTTTTTATTCAGAGCTCTTCTCTGCTGCTTCTTGGGTCCTGTAGTCTCCTATCTGAAAAAATTGTATATATATATATATAGTGGGTTATTTTCCATCTTTATCCCCTTTTATAATCCTTTGTTCACTTGATTTATTGTCCATTTTTTTCTGTTTGGTGTGTAGGCATCTGAGACTAAAGCATTGTTGAAATCAGGGTCCCCTCTTGATTACTTTCTTCATGTCAATCACTGATTGCCTCTTACTCTTTTTTTTTAATTTATTTTTGGCTGTACAGGCTTTTCTCCACTTATAGCAAGCAGAGGCTACTCACTATTGCAATGTTCAGGTTTCTCATTGTGGTGGCTTCTCTTGTTGCTGAGCATGGGCTCTAGGGCTCGTGGGCTTCAGTAGCTGCCATTCCCAGGCTCTAGAGTACAGGCTCAATAGTGTGGCACACAGGCTTAGTTTCTACGAAGCATGTGGGGTCCTCCCAGATCAGGGATCAAATCTGTGTCTCCTGCATTGGTAGGCTAACTCTTCACCAGTGACCCACCAGGGAAGCCCTCCCTCTACTCTTATTCCCTGCCCTCCCACATTGTAACTATTAACCTCTACTTACAGATATTTCCAAGATTACTTGGACTTTAATAGATCTCCCTCACCCCGTTCAGTATCACGTCAGCAGAATTTAGTCTTCTAGCTTGAGGCAAAAAAACATTTTTTTTTCTTATCTTGAGATGCTTTGTTTTGACATCTTAACCCAAGCTTGGCAAATATTTTCTCAAAGGGACCAGGTAGTAAGTATTTGAAACTTTTAGGGCCTAATAATCTACATCATAACTACCAATCACTGCCCTCATAGTGCTGAAGCAACCTTGGACAGTATGTGAATGAGTGATAAAGAAGTTGTGGTACATATACACAATGGAATATTACTCTGCCATAAAAAGAACCCATTTGACTCAGTTCTAATGAGATTGATGAACCTAGAGCCTATTATACAGAGATAAGTCAGAAAGAGAAAGACAAATATTGTATATTAATGCATATATGTGAAATCTAGAGAGACAGTACTGACGAACCTACCTGCAGAGCAGCAGTGGACATGCAGACGTAGAGAACAGGCTTGTGAATACAGAGAGGGAAAGAGAGGGTGCAACGAACTGAGAGAGTAGCGTTGAAACATATACATTACCGTATGTAAAATTAGATAGCCAGTGGAAATTTGCTGAATGACACAGGGGTCTCAAATCTAGTGCTCTGTGATAACCTAGAAGGGTAGGGTGGTATGGGAGGTGGAGGGAAGTTCACGAGGGAGGGGACAGATATGTATACCAATAGCTGATTCATGTTGATATTTGGCAGAAACCAATACAATATTATAAAGCAATTATTGCACAATTAAAAGTAAATAAATTAGAAAGCTATATGAATGAGTGAATATGGCCATGTTCCAATAAAACTTTATTTATGGATAGTGACATTTGAATGTCATAAAATTTTCATGTGTCACAAAAATTACTTTTTTTTTCCTCCTAGCAGTTTGAAAATGCTGAAACAGTTCTTAGCCAGTTTTGACCCATGGGCCATAGTTTGCTGACTGTGTCACAAGCCATGCTCCATAGAGATAACTCATGCTTATAATCACCATCCTGCTACTTACCTCCTAGTTTTCCAAACTCTTGGAATTGATTAAAAGCCATCAAAAATCTGCCTCTGTGTTTTAAGATCCTTCAGTTTTCTGCATAAAACTTGAGATCATTGAGGCTGTTTCCCTGGTCTCTCTTTTTCATCTCTATAGAATCATCGGTTCCTTCCTCTCTATTATATTCTTCTCTTGTTTCTGTGGAATCCTCCTTTGATTATCTCCTCTTTCTCTTCTTACTCCCTTGGCACCCTGGTTAAAACTCTTGCCCTGAGAGTTGTGGTGTTTTAATTGGTCGTGCACTGCACCAGTCTAATTTTCTGCTGCCAGATTAAAATTCTGAAAATATTTCTCCTTTGCTAAAAATCTCTAATACCAGTTTTTGTCTATGTAACCAAGAAAGACTCCTTAGCTTGGCCTTTGAGCAGTTGCTACAATATGACTTCAGCCTGCTTTCTTCAGTTTTCTACTACTTCTCTGATGCCTTCAGGCAAACTGTTACATTCTTTTCTGCTTTGTTTATCAAGTTCCTTCTACCTTCATTGCCCCCCCCCTTACCACTTTTTTCTACAATATCCTCCATCCTTCAAGGCCTTCCTAAAAGGAAGCTTTCTGTATGACTTAGTATAATATGTCCTTCTGCATTCTTGTACTTCTTTAATGGTGCTAAGAGTCAGCCAGTGCAAGAGACACAGGTTCAATTCCTGGGTCAGGAAGACCCCCTGGAGGAGGAGATGGCCAACCCACTCCAATATTTTTGCCTAAGAAATCCATGGACAGAAGAGCCTGGTGGGCTACAGTCCTTGGGGTCACAAGAGTCCAACAGGACTGAACACATACACACAGACACACACACACACACACACACACAGCATCAACCTTAAGGTTATAGTTATTTATGTTTATCTCATTTCTCTACTTAATTGTAAGTGGCTTGAGAGGAATGATGCTGTCAAAGGTGACACTTTTTTGTCACCTGAAATACCTGGCATTTGAATCTTCAAATGGTGGGAGCATGTTGAGATATGAAGAATCAGTTATCTTTAGATTCTTTTATTGTTCACTGGAAGAGCTTTAGGGAATTATCTCATGACAGTTTCGGAAGAAATATAAAGAACCTAAGACCAAAGGCTGAGGCATTTTGTGAAAGCTAGTTATACAGTCTTAGAAATCTAATCTCCCCCTTCCCAGATCCCACTTTCCTGTCAACCTTAGGAGACAGAGATTATCTTCCTTTTTCAGATGAAGAAACTGAAACCTTAAAAGCTCATATACTTTGTAAGTAATGGCAGGCCAAGAGACAATAAGAAGAAATATTAAAAATAAAAGTTTAAAAGGAAAAAACAGTGATTGTGTTTATGTGATAGGATTTTAGATAGTTTTCTTTATACTTTTGTGTCTTTTCTAACATATGCATGTATATATATATATATTTTACATTTACTTAGCATTTTTAAATATAACTCCATGGTCTTTCTTTTTTCTTTTTTTTATGATCTTTCATTCTATTACAGGTCTCCACTCCATGGCTTTTCACTGGACCTTGGTGTCTGGTTATGCTCTACGATACTCTCTACTCCTAATCTCCTGTGCTTCCAGCTTATTTTTTCAATTATTCCCATGCTTTGTCTTTTTTTCTTTTTTTTTTTTTTTTTACCATATTGGGACCTCTCTATACCATTGTCTTTTTTCTACTAAAATCCTCTGACCCCTACTGTCTTAACCTGTCTTTACTCCCTACCTGATGAGTTTAAATAACCATCCATTATTTCCTCAGCTTTACTTTTCCTACTTTCTCAACTATCTGAGCTCCCTTCCCTTTTATGCTGTTGAGTGGGCCTTGCTTCTGAACTCAAAAACGGAATCCTGAAGCTATCAGGTAGTAACTCTCTCCACCTGCCTGACCCTACATTTACAGAGCCTTTCTGCATCCGTACCGGTCCTTTCCTCCTTCATTTTTGTGACAGTGGAAGAGCTCACCTTCCTGCTTTATAGGGCAAGATTCCGCCACTACCCTGGCTCCCAGGGACCTTCATTCATCCCATCTCTTCCCTGCATTAATATGTTTAATAAACACTGAATAATTTTATAAACAAGAAAATTAGTAACAAAAATCTTTTCTGGGTAAGAGTGTGGGATTTTGTATTTGAAGATTCTAAACCTAATGGTTATAGAGAATGCAAATTATCCTGGGAAATGTCAGTGTTTAGTCTTATAAGGAGTCCACCTACTCTGAATGTATTTTATAGAGTATGAAATGTTACAGTGTTTCTTAATAACAATAGTTTATTTGGTTGAAATATGTTTTCTTTGATAGATGTTTCCTTTATTTACTGTTCAGATTTATCTTTGACTTAAAAAAATTTTTTTTGACTATAATTTGAACTTTTTCCCCCCTTTTTTCATAGTTGGAGAATACCTTCAAATCAGTTATTTCACAAATTGGACCTGGAGGGACTATTAATCCAGAACTAAAACATAAGATAAAATTTGTAAGTACTTTTTGTTTTTGGGAAATGGATGGGAATAATTAATCACATATTTAGGTATCATGTATGGTTAATTTTACTTGCTTACAAGTATTTTAGTTTTATATTTATTCTTGACCTTTTCATATATACTGCAAATGGAGTGGCTAATCTTTTAAGATCAGAGAAAATAAATTAATTAAAAGTTTTAATGTAATTATTAAGAAACTATAATTCCTCCATAAATTCTCTTTTCTTCCCCTTAAATCATTGTTCGCAGTTCAAGGTCTTTCCAATACCAATTTTACATGTATGTATGTCAAATATTATTCTAAATAGTGCATGGTATCCCATTGTGTTGATATGCCGTATTTCACTTGTATAATCTGTTATCAGTTAACATTTGGGGTTATTTCTAGTCTTGGCTATTAAAAAATGCTAAAGTTAATGTCCTTGAACATTTACTATCAAGGTTGGTCATAACTTTCCTTCCAAGGAGCAAGCGTCTTTTAATTTCATGGCTGCAATCAGTATCTGCAGTGATTTTGGAGCCCCAAAAAATAAAGTCTGACACTGTTTCCACTGTTTTTCCGTCTATTTCCCATGAAGTGATGGGACCAGATGCCATGATCTTTGTTTTCTGAATGTTGAGCTTCAAGCCAACCTTTCCACTCTCCTCTTTCACTTTCATCAAGAGGCTTTTGAGTTCCTCTTCACTTTCTGCCATAAGGGTAGTGTCATCTGCATATCTGAGGTTATTGATATTTCTCCCAGCAATCTTGATTCCAGCTTGTGCTTCTTCCAGCCCAGCGTTCCTCATGATGTACTCTGCATATAAGTTAAATAAGCAAGGTGACAATATACAACCTTGATGTACACCTTTTCCTATTTGGAACCAGTCTGTTGTTCCATGTCCAGTTCTAACTGTTGCTTCCTGACCTGCATACAGGTTTCTCAAGAGGCAGGTCAGCAGAGACATTACTTTGCCAACCAAGGTCTGTCTAGTCAAGGCTATGGTTTTTCCCGTGGTCATGTATGGATGTGAGAGTTGGACTGTAAAGAAAGCTGATCGCCGAAGAATCGATGCTTTTGAACTGTGGTGTTGGAGAAGACTCTTGAGAGTCCCTTATACTGCAAGGAGATCCAACCAGTCCATTCTAAAGGAGATCAATCCTGGATGTTCATTGGAAGGACTGATGCTAAAGCTGAAACTGCAATACTTTGGCCACCTCATGCGACGTGTTGACTCACTGGAAAAGACTCTGATGCTGGGAAAGGTTGGGGGCGGGAGGAGAAGGGGACGACGGAGAATGAGATGTCTGGATGGCATCACTGACTCTGTGGACATGAGTTTGAGTGAACTCCGGGAGTTGGTGATGGACAGGGAGGCCTGGCGTGCTGTGATTCATGGGGTCGCGGAGAGTCGGACACGACTGAGCGACTGAACTAACTAACTAACTAACTAGAGTTGCCAAAGGTATTGAATATTTTAGGTTTTGAAAAATATTGCTAAATTGCCCTCTGAGAGGTTTGATCAAATTTACATTCCCACTGACAATGAAATGACACTATCTAATCATTTTGTTTCAACTTAATACCTCTTGATTTTTACATTGAGCATTTTTTCATGTGCTTCATAGCCATTTATATTTCTTATGTGAATTGTATGTTCATGTCCTTGGCCTAATTTATTGTTTTTCCTTATTAGTTTGTGAAAGCTCTTTAGCAGTTTTGTATTGGGCCAAAGGGTATGTAAACTTAAAATTTTGGTGTGTGCATCGCTCAGTCTTGCCTGACTCTTGTAACCCCATAGACTGTAGCCTGCCAGGTTTTGCTGTCTATGGGATTCTCCAGGCAAGGATACTAGAGTGGGTTGCCATTTCCTGCTCCAGGGGTTCTTCCCGACCCAGGAATCAAACCCAGGTCTCCTTCATTGCAGGCAGACTCTTTACCAACTGAGCTATGAGGGAAGCCCAAAATTTTGGTGGGAGCTGTTAATTGTGATTTGAATGGTCAGAGTGCCATTACAGCGTTTACTGTCTTATTTTATTATGTGTCAGCTGTTGTGGTTTTATTAGAAATGCAAAAACCTTGGTGCATTCAGGCCCTGTTGTTTTGTTTCGACATTTGACTAAATGTCCAACAATTTACTTAAGGATGTCCAATATGACTTTTTTTATGGTAACAAAAAATTAGACAAAAGTTAAGTGTTCATTGAAAAAGGATTGCTTACATTATCCACTCAACTAGGGAGTATCATGCAGCCCATAAAGTTTCTATATATTATCTTGATTAATTTACAAGGAAGTATCTCCTTGACATATTGTTGGACATTAGAAACAGGATTTATAGAATAATATGTTTAGTATTGTCTTTTCATGTAGAATCATGAATAATGTGAATGTGTGTGGGCATAGAAAGGTTTCTGAAAGGATGTTTTCTTTTTTTATTTTTATTGGAGGCTAATTATTTTACAATATTATACTGGTTGGTTTTGCCATACATTGACATGAATCCACCCCGGGTGTACATGAGTTCCCCCTTCCGAACCCCCCTCCCACCTCCCTCCTCCCCTTATCCTCCCTCTGGGTCATCCCCGCATACCAGCCCCGAGCATCCTGTAACATGCATCGACCCTGAACTGGCGATTTGTTTCACATATGATAATATACATGTTTCAATGCCATTCTCCCAAACCATCCCACCCTCACCCTCTCCCACAGAGTCCCAAAGACTGTTCTATACATCTGTGTCTCTTTTGCTGTCTCGTATACAGGGTTATCATTTCCATCTTTCTAAATTCCATATATATGCATTAGTAAGGATGTTTTCTTAAATGCAGCAAATAACTGTCTCTGGGTCACAGGATTTTGAAATAATTTTTACTTTATATTTTCCTGAAGCTTTAGTTAGAATTTTTAATAAGATATATAGTATCTGGAAAAGTCTAGGGAAACATAAAGCTTTTTATACCTTACTGGGATAGAATAAATCCACTCCTAGGAATTTATCCTAAAAATATTTGAATAAGTGTGCAGAATGCAAATATGAAGATAATTATGTGATATTTGTGATGATGAGAGATAGGAAATAACCATAAATAATTGATTAAATAAATTATATTGAATATTTGAAAAAACTATAGCTAGTGATGCCAAAAGCTCAGCCTCTGTACACCGGTGCCAAATCAAATCTCAGATAGTTTTGGGTGAAGTGGAAAAGAACAGGTTTATGGCTTTTCCAGGCAAAGGGCGACAGTGTGGGCTTTTGCCTTGGAAACTATGTGTCCCAACCCAGGGAGATTGGTGAGGAGTTTTAAGGGAGTGCTTCAAGGGTGGGGTTGCTGATAAGATAGGGGTGTGTGAAGGTCCTGCTGTTCCTTTCAGTTCAGTCGCTCAGTCGTGTCCGACTCTTTGCGACCCCATGAATCACAGCACACCAGGCCTCCCTGTCCATCACCAACTCCTGGAGTTCACTCAAACTCATGTCCGTAGAGTCAGTGATGCCATCCAGCCGTCGTCCCCGTCTCCTCCCCCCCCCAATCCCTCCCAGCATCAGAGTCTTTTCCAGTGAGTCAATTTGTCGCATGAGGTGGCCAAAGTATTGCAGTTTCAGCTTTAGCATCAGTCCTTCCAATGAACACCCAGGATTGATCTCCTTTAGAATGGACTGGTTGGATCTTCTTGCAGTCCAAGGGACTCTTAAAGAGTCTTCTCCAGCACCACAGTTCAAAAGCATCAATTCTTCGGCGATCAGCTTTCTTCACAGTCCAACTCTCACATCCATACATGACCACTGGAAAAACCATAGCCTTGACTAGACGGACCTTTGTTGGCAAAGTAATGTCTCTGCTTTTTAATATGCTATCTAGGTTGGTCATAACTTTCCTTCCAAGGAGTAAGCGTCTTTTAATTTCATGGCTGCAATCAGCATCTGCAGTGATTTTAATCTTCTTAATGAGCTTCTCTGGTTCTTTTAGTTTGGCTTCAGGTGGTCTTTCCTGGTGTGAAGAATGCTGACACCTTCTGTTCATTGAATTTTAATTCTCAGTTCAGTTCAGTCACTCAGTCATGGCTGACTGTCTTCAACCCCATGGACAGCAGCACACCGGGCCTCCCTGTCCATCACCAACTCCTGGAGTTTACCCAAACTCACGTCCATTGAGTCAGTGATGCCTTCTAACCATCTCATCCTCTGTTGTCCCCTTCTCCTCCCACCTTCAGTCTTTCCCAGCATCAGGGTCTTTTCAAATGAGTCGTCAGTTCTTTGCATCAGATGGCCAGAGTATTGGAGTTTCAGCTTCAGCATCAGTCCTTCTAGTGAATATTCAGGACTGATTTCCTTTAGGATGGACTGGTTGGATCTCCTTGCAGTCCAAGGGACCCTCAAAAGTCTTTTCCAACACCACAGAACAAAAGCATCAATTCTTCGGCACTCAGTTTTCTTTATATTTCAACTCTCACATCCATATATGACTACTGGAAAAACCATAGCTTTGACTAGACTAGATAGACCTTTGTTGGTAAAGTAATGTCTCTGCTTTTTTAAAAAAATTTATTTATTTTACTTTACAATATTGTATTGGTTTTGCCATACATTGACTTGAATCCACCATGAGCGTACATGTGTTCGCCATCCTGAACCCCCTTCCAACCTCCATCCCATCCCTCTGGGTCATCCCAGTGCACCAGCCCCGAGCACCCTGTATCATGCTTCAAACCTGGATTGGTGATTCGTTTCACATATGATGTTTTACATGTTTCAGTGCCATTCTCCCATTTATTCCCACCCTCGCCCTCTCCCACAGAGTCCAAAAGACTGTTCTATACATCTGTGTCTCTCTTGCTGTCTCGCATACAGGGTTACCTTCTTTCTAAATTCCATATGTATGCCTTAGTATACTATATTGGTGTTTTTCTTTCTGGCTTGCTTCATTCTGTATAATAGGCTCCAGTTTCATCCACCTCATTAGAACTGATTCAAATGTATTCTTTTTAATGGCTGAGTAATATCCCATTGTGTATATGTACCACAACTTTCTTTTTTTACTTTACAATATTGTATTGGTTTTGCATACATCGACGTGAATCCGCCATTGGTGTACACGTGTTCCCCATCCTGAACCCCCCTCCCACCTTCCTCCCCATACCATCTCTCTGGGTCATCCCAGTGCACCAGCCCCGAGCATCCTATATCATGCATCGAACCTGGACTGGCGATTCATTTCACATATGATAATATACATGTTTCAGTGCCGTTCTCCCAAATCATCCCATCCTCACCCTCTCCCACAGAGTCCAAAAGACTGTTCTATACATCTGTGTTTCTATTGCTGTCCTGCATACAGGGTTATCATTACCATCTTTCTAATTTCCATATATATGCATAAGTATAGTGTATTGGTGTTTTTCTTTCTGGCTTACTTCACTCTGTATAATAGGCTCCAGTTTCATCCACCTCATTAGAACTGATTCAAATGTATTCTTTTTAATGGCTGAGCAATACTCCATTGTGTATATGTACCACAGCTTTCTTAGCCATTCGTCTGCTGATGGACATCTAGGTTGCTTCCATGTTCTGGCTATTATAAACAGTGCTGCGATGAACATTGGGGTACACGTGTCTCTTTCAATTCTGGTTTCCTTGGTGTATATGCCCAGCAGTGGGATTGCTGGGTCATCTGGCAGTTCTAGTTCCAGTTTTTTAAGGAATCTCCACACTGTTCTCCATATTGACTGTACTAGTTTGCATTCCCACCAACAGTGGAAGAGGGTTCCCTTTTTCCACACCCTCTCCAGCATTTACTGCTGGTAGACTTTTGGATAGCAGCCATTCTGACTGGCGTGAAGTGGTACCTCATTGTGGTTTTGATTTGCAGTTCTCTGATAATGAGTGCTGTTGAGCATCTTTTTATGTGTGTGTTAGCCATCTGTATGTCTTCTTTGGAGAAATGTCTGTTTAGTTCTTTGGCCCATTTTTTGATTGGGTCGTTTATTTTTCTGGAATTGAGCTGCAGGAGTTGCTTGTAAATTTTTGAGATTAATTCTTTGTCAAAGTTGCTTCATTTGCTATTATTTTCTCCCATTCTGAAAGCTGTCTTTTCACCTTGCTTATAGTTTCCTTTGTTGTGCAGAAGCTTTTAATTTTAATTAGGTCCCATTTGTTTATTTTTGCTTTTATTTCCAATATTCTGGGGAATGTATCTGCTTTTTAATATGCTGTGTAGGTTGGTCATAACTTTCCTTCCAAGGAGTAAGCGTCTTTTAATTTCATGCCTGCAGTCCCCATCTGCAGTGATTTTGGAGCCCCAAAAAATAAAGTCTGTCACTGGTTTCACTGTTTCCCCATCTATTTGCTGTGAATTAATGGGCCCAGATGCTACGATCTTAGTTTTCTGAATGTTGAGTTTTAAGCCAACTTTTTCACTTTCATCAAGAGGCACTTTAGTTCACTTTCTGCCATAAGGGTTGTGTCATCTGCATATCTGAGGTTATTGATATTTCTCCCGGCAATCTTGATTCCAGCTTGTGCTTCATCCAGCCCAGCATTTCTTATGATATACTCTGCATATAAGTTAAATAAGCAGGGTGACAATATACAGCCTTGACGTACTCCTTTCCCAATTTGGAACCAGTCTGTCGTTCTATGTCCAGTTCTAACTGTTGCTTCCTGACCTGCATACAGGTTTCTCAAGAGTCAGGTCAGGTGGTCTGGTATTCCCATCTCTTGAAGAAGTTTCCAGTTTGTTGTGATCCACACAGTCAAAGGCTTTGGCATAGTCAACAAAGCAGAAATAGAGTTTTAATTCTATAAAGAGCTTAAAGACATTGTTATGTATATCCTTTGAGAAGAAACCAGGGCCCTGTTTCAAGGCTGCACTATTGTTCTTGACTGTTCCTCCCTTGACTCTGCATCTACCTTGTCCCTTCGTGGATTGACAACTGTTCAGATTTGTTCTTTGGAACTCAGGGAAGGTCATAGAGGCCAGAGTCTGTTCCCTACAAAAAATGGGGGACGTGGAAAGACTTCTGTGCCCAAGAGTCCCACAGTCTCCAGTTCAGTTTCACTAGTAAACATGTTGATCCATATTTACTGGTATGGAAAGAGGTCTACAAGATGATATTAAAAATCTAGGGAAGCAATGACCTGATTTTCATATTAAAGATATTTTTGTGTGCATATGGACAGCAATGACCAGTATCTTTGCTTAACTGTGTTTTCCAGTGTTTTCTATAGTGTCCATTGTATTTCTTTTCTGCCTTTTAAAATGCTTGAAATTATGCCATAGAATATTTATTTTACATGAGCTAAAGCTAAATATGTTAGCTGAGCTAAAGAACTCTAGGAATTTCTGAGGAGTCGTGGCACTGCTGTTTTATGCAGGAATGACTTCTCTGGAAATGTTGGAATTCGCTGCCTTTTTTGGTTGTTACTTTTTTAAAACTAGAAGCTGATTTTTAAAAATTACTGTGCCTTTTAATTCATTCACTTAATAATGTTATTTTTGCCTTTGTTGCTATGTAAATTTATACTTTCTTATTTTGATATTTTGTCACCCAGCATTCCTATTGTGTCCATTTATATTATATTTCACTTTTTATTTATTAGGTTGTATCCAAGTTTCCAGAGGGTTTGCTTATTTCTAAATTACTTAGAGAGTTTGAGGTGAGTGTTCTCTTTTTCACCAACCATTGTTTTTTATGGCTTGCATGTGTTTCTCATGCTTGATGGAAATTTTGTTGCTACTCCTTGGATACTCCAAGCCTGTGCTCTAGAACTTAAACATTTTGTTTTGCATTTTGGTAGCTGCTTTTTTACTCAAAGAGTTAAGAATATGATTTTTAATAAATACTTGATTATTCGTAGAAAGAATATGTTTGTCACTATTGTTATATAATTAGAATGAGAGTTAAGTTGTTTCTCATGTTTGATAATACCAAGTGTCAGTGGGGATATGGAGAAATAGGATACCTCATGCGCTGCTTGTGGGACAAAACCTCTTTGGCAATATGACTTTACTTGACAAAATGTACCCCTGATAATTCTGGAGTTCCACTTCTATAGATGCACTTTAGAGAAACTCTTATTAAACATGTGCACATGAAGACACACATATAACACACACACTGCAGCATGGTGAAAAACTTGGAATAAATTAAATGTCTATCAGTAGGAGAATGGATACATAAATTGAGATCATGGAGTAATATATAGTAGAAAAAATAACCAACCAAGATTTAGCTCACCCATGCAACATGGATCATTTTTGGAACCCATCATGTTAGGTGAAAAAAAATCACATTGCAGAATGATAACTCAGATACTGCCATATGCCTGATTTTAAAAAAGGGGTAGGTGTGGTGGGCTTTATTCAGAATGCCTTTCTTATAGTAGCCCGTGTGTTTTCACGACAGTCTGAGGCATAGAAAAGTAGCTTGCCTACCAGATAGGCAGCCAGTAATGAGTGGAGCCAGGATTTGAAATCCTGGCAGCCTAGCTTCAGGCTTCAGTATCCTAACTCTTAACTACTATACCGTGAACATTATCATATATTTGTACATATAAACAAGTTTGTTTGAGATACTATATAGCATAATGATTGATAGATCAACTCTATGTGCTATTTTACAGATGATGTGTATAATGTTATCTACTTGATAAAGTTTTGTAAAGAAGTTTAAATGGCTTAAAATAACTAGAACGGTGCCTGCCGCATAGTAATTGTTTGGTAAATGTTAAAACTCATAGTAGAAGAAAAAGAAGAAAACTTTTTTAGAAAAGATGCACATCACCCCTCAGTTCAGTTCAGTTCAATCGCTCATTCGCGTCCGACTCTTTGCGACCCCATGAACCGCAGCACTCCAGGCCTCCCAGTCTGTCACCAACTCCCGGAGTTCACCCAAACCCATGTCCATCGAGTCGGTAATGCCATCCAGCCATCTCATCCTCTGTCGTCCCCTTCTCCTCCTGCCCTCAATCTTTCCCAGCGTCAGGGGCTTTTCAAATGAGTCAGCTCTTCGCATCAGTGGCCAAAGTATTGGAGTTTCAGCTTCAGCATCAGTCCTTCCAGTGAACACTCAGAACTGATGTCCTTTAGGATTGACTGGTTGGATCTCCTTGCAGTCCAAGGGACCCTCAAGAGTCTTCTCCAACACCACAGTTCAAAAGCATCAATTCTTCGGCGCTCAGCTTTCTTTAATGCAGAAAATTTTAATTTCACATTATGAATGAAAGCAATGACTCCTTTAAAGCCTCAAAGTTTGTTTCAAATAGGCCCATGAGAGAAAGCTTGAATAGTCTTGATATCTTTTGGATTAACAAGTCAAGTCACTTATCTAATAATGAAATTACAGAATAAAGTGTAAAATAGGGTAGTAAAGTAATAGCATATGACTTAATTATTACAAAATTCATGGGTAAAAATAAACTTCCTATGCCAGGTTCACAACTCAAGGTGAATAATTTCCTACTATGAATGTTTTAGCAAAAGTAGCTTCCTGTATTAAAGATTCATGGAGTTAAGGTTACAAGTCAACCATATTGGAGAAATTAAAGCAAATGTTTTTTAAATAGGATTTTTTGTTTTTTTATTGGAGTATAGTTGATTAACAATGTTGTTTTGATTTCAGGTGTATAGCAAAGTGATTCTTTTATATATATATATATATGTATCTGTTTTTTTTCAAATTCTTTTCCCATCTAGGTTATAACAGGATATTGAGCAGAGTTTCCTGTGCTGTACAGTAGGTCCTTGTTGGTTATTTATTTTAAATACAGCAGTGTGTACATGTCAATCCCAAACTCCCAATCTATCCCTCCCCCCACCCTAATCACACCTTTTGCCCCTGGTAATCATAAGTTTGTTCTCTAAGTCTGTGAGTCTGTAAAACAAACCTTTTAATGTTACAGGAAAGCTCTTTGCCTTTCTTAGTAAACAAACTTCTGCAGAAATTCAACATTATTATTAAAAATATATAATAAGTATAGATTTAACATAATCTTTATTTTAACTTGTAGAAATACTAAGCCTTTATTTATCCAACATGATATAAAAGCTACCTTGTGATTTGTCCTCTTGAAATACTTGGACAACAGTCTGCCATTCTTTCAAGATCTTTTGTTAAATTGCTAATTGAAGGAAGATAGTGGTCGGACACGACTGAGCGACTTCACTTTCACTTTCACACATTGGAGAAGGAAATGGCAACCCACTCCAGTGTTCTTGCCTGGAGAATCCCAGTTACGGCGGAGTCTGGTCGGCTGCTGTCTATGGGGTCGCACAGAGTCAGACACGACTGAAGTGACTTAGCAGCAGCAGCAGTGCAGAGGCAGCATAGGTTTTGGATCTTCCTGAATTGCCACCTATAGAGAGTGAGTGAAGTTGCTCAGTCGTGTCTGACTCTTTGCAATCCCATGGACTGTAGCCTACCAGACTCCTCCCTCCATGGAATTTTCTAGGCAAGAGTACTGGAGTGGGTTGCATTTCCTTCTCCAGGGGATATTCCCCACCAAGGGATTGAACCCAGGTCTCCCACATTGCAGGCAGATGCTTTACCATCTGAACCACCAGGGAAGCCCGTAGAGAGCTAGAAGCCACATAGAGAACTAGATGGCAAAACAGAAAATCCAAAGACAGTATTTATAACAAAATCAGGTAATATATCTCTGAGACTAATTGCTGGAGAGTAATCAGCAGCTGCCACAGAAGCCTCATATCAGCATCTGTGCCAGGAGAAAACAGGAGCCCTAATGGATCTACAGACAGAAGGACTGCAAAATAGCCATCAGGTATTCACTTCTGGCCTGGAGAATTCCAAGCCAAGTAATTTTGTATATTTTGTCCAGAATTTATATTGTATAGTCCAAGGAATTGCAAAGAGTTGGACACGACTAAGCAACTTTCACTTCACTTTACTTCATTTACTAGAATGAACAGCAAGCCATTTTGAGAACTATAACTGAAACTGTGTGTTATTTTGACCTAATAGCGGAAAATGCTTCATAGTAAGAGTTGAATGGGGCTAGAGCACCATAGCTCCTGTGAATTCTTGAAACGGACCAGCCAGAGCTCCCTTACAGACACTAATGAAAAATTGAGCAGGATACGAACAGTAGAAAAAGAGGAGTCTTAGGCGTAAGTAGTATTAAGGGAAAAGAGCCAAGAAATTTCAAAATTAACCTACTGTATTTTTTAAAAATTTACAAAAACAGTGGAAGGAGGAGATCTGTGAAGCAGAAAGTAATCCAGAATGATGTCCTACAAGTCAGGAAAATGAATTTCATGTAAAATATGCAGCAGAAGAGGATCTGGGTCAAATTGCATTGTTGTTTGAATTAAAAAAGAGATTAAGTAACAGAACAGCATATCTGCTGATAATAGGAGCATGTCATAAATATGTGTCCCTAATACAGATAAAAACTGAAGCCTTTTTCAAAAATATAAAGTGATACAAAACATGAAAGAACAGCATAAATCTGAATTATACAAATTTGGGAATACAGTGAAGGGTATTCAGGAAAGTACTCAGGAAAGAATTATAAATAAGAGAAAAAAAAAATTTCAGAAATGAAGGCTAAACTTCAAAGATTACAAGAACAAAAAATAGAACAGCTGATGCCCTAAGAAAACCAGTAGACAAAAATGAGGTACATTGTGAAAGTCAAAAGGAAATGAGGGAGGCACTGGGTATCCAGGTATGAAAGGCTTTGTCACTAAGATTTTTGAAATCTAGTGAGAAACTTAGGCATGCAAATAAATTAAGGTAATATGTCTGAGTAGCCTATATTGGAATAATCCTGATGATAATTATTATAAATTCTGGACAAAATATACAAAATTACTCTCTGAAGGTACTAGAAATTGTTCAAAAGCAGGCAGAAATTGGAAAGGAGTCAGCATCTAGAGAGGAGAGAATAGCACCTTTTTTATTTGCATGGAGTTTGGCCCAATGTTGGGCCCCATACATAGTTTAGAAATGATAACTGGATAGAAATCAAAAGTTTTACCTGCCTCTGATTTGGAGCTACATAAGCAGTTGAAAAATGATGAAAGAAATCATTGCGACCCCATGGGCTGTAACCCACAAGATTCCTTTGTCCATGGTATTTCCCAGGCAAGAATCCTAGAGTGGGTTGCCAGTCCCTTCTCCAGGGGATAAACTCTGGTCTCCTGCACTGGAGGCAGATTCTTTACCATCTGAGCAACCCGGGAAGCCAAGCAGTTGGAAGATGAGGGAAGAAGTCATCGGATAGAGAGGGAGCATCAAATTCTGCACGTAAATTCTGCTCAAATCTCTGACTGACTCTTGAATTACACATGCCTGGGGCAGACTCACAGAAGCTAGTAAGGCTGAAAGAACTGAATCTGTTTCAGCTGTGGCCCAACACGGGGGGTCAGAGTTTTGAGTTTAAGGTTAGTCAGGTTCAGTTCAGTTCAGTCGCTCAGTCTTGTCTGACTCTTTGCGACCCCATGAACCACAGCACGCCAGGCCTCCCTGTCCCATCACCATCTCCCGGAGTTCACTCAAACTCATGTCCATCGAGTCGGTGATGCCATCCATCCATCTCATTCTCTGTCGTCCCCGTCTCCTCCTGCCCCCAATCCCTCCCAGCATCAGAGTCTTTTCCAGTGAGTCAACTCGTCGCATGAGGTGGCCAAAGTATTGGAGTTTCAGCTTCAGCATCAGTCCTTCCAATGAACACCCAGAATTGATCTCCTTTAGAATGGACTGGTTGGATCTCCTTGCAGTCCAAGGGACTCTCAAGAGTGTTCTCCAGCACCACAGTTCAAAAGCATCAATTCTTTGGCGATCAGCTTTCTTCACAGTCCAACTCTCCCATCCATACATGACCACGGGAAAAACCATAGCTTTGACTAGACAGACCTTGGTTGGCAAAGTAATGTCTCTGCTTTTTAATATGCTATCTAGGTTGGTCATAACTTTCCTTCCAAGGAGTAAGCGTCTTTTAATCTCCTGTCTGCAGTCAGCATCCGCAGTGATTTTGGAGCCCAAAAAAATAAAGTCTGACACTGTCTCCACTGTTTCCCCATCTATTTCCCATGAAGTGATGGGACCAGATGCCATGATCTTTGTTTTCTGAATGTTGAGCTTCAAGCCAACCTTTTCACTCTCCTCCTTCACTTTCATCAAGAGGCTTTTTAGTTCCTCTTCACTTTATGCCATAAGGGTGGTGTCATCTGCATATCTGAGGTTATTGATATTTCTCCCAGCAATCTTGATTCCAGCTTGTGCTTCTTCCAGCCCAGCGTTCCTCATGATGTACTCTGCATATAAGTTAAATAAGCAGGGTGACAATATACAACCTTGATGTCCTCCTTTTCCTATTTGGAACCAGTCTGTTGTTCCATGTCCAGTTCTAACTGTTGCTTGCTGACCTGCATACAGGTTTCTCAAGAGGCAGGTCAGGTGGTCTGGTATTCCCATCTCTTTCAGAATGTTCCATAGTTTATTGTGATCCACACAGTCAAAGGCTTTGGCATAGTCAATGAAGCAGAAATAGATGTTTTTCTGGAACTCTCTTGCTCTCTCCATGATCCAGCGGATGTTGGCAATTTGATCTCTGGTGCCTCTGCCTTTTCTAAAACCTGCTTGAACATCTGGGAGTTCACGGTTCACATATTGCTGAAGCCTGGCTTGGAGAATTTTGAGCATGACTTTACTAGCATGTGAGATGAGTGCAATTGTGTGGTAGTTTGAGCATTCTTTGGCTCATGTTAATAATTATGACATATAGGGGGGTAATTATGAGATCGCCTAAATTGGATATATAAGGATATTCTAACTGCATAAATTGAGCCTGGAACATCTTATCATTCCAGACTACCAAGGACTATTAAAGATTAGGTTCACATCAGGAAGACTTAGGAATCCACTTGAAGTGTTATTTCAAGTTTCAGTAAGGATAATAATTACAGTGGTTTGAAGCCCATCCAATATTTTTAATTTTGTGAATTCATATGATGTTAAAAACTAATTGGTTATCATGGAAGATGATAGAGAACTAATTCATTTTCTTAAAAAATGGTAAACAAAGAGAAAGAGCCAGGCACTTATCCTGGCTTTCCTGAATGAACTGGTAGAAATGGGTAACCAAATAACAGATGAGGGGACCATATCTCTATAAAATATTCCAACTAAATAATAAAAAAGAATCAATAGAGTTAGAATATCACTGTATTAAAACTTTCAATGAATAGTAAATAGGCATTGACTAGTAATGGCTCCGATAACAGCACCAACATAGAGACAACCAGACATTATGTGTTCTTTTTAGAATACGATATCACCAATAGTTTTGTTAAAGAGGTGGAGTATGAGTCTGATCAAGCCTCTGGGTCCAGCTACCAATTTGCAAAAAATAGAGTTTGCACTATGAAAATAATCATCTGCAAAATCTACTCTGAGAAAATTAAATCATGTAATATGTTTGAAGGCATAAATATAAACTCTTAGGAAAACATAAGATAACTAAAATGGATTGGAGGTGGGAGAGAGTGGAAGTAGAAATAAATGTCAGTTGCTTCCTTACTTATGGTGGGAGTATATAGAGAAGATAGCATAACAAAGGCTTTAAGACAATATGTCTGATTTATCAGTTGGTGGACTAAACTAATTTACTAAAAGGTTCTGAGGATCACAAAGCAAAACTCACCTATGTTTCATGTACTGATTTGGAAATATCTCTGTATTAATGCACTAAAAAATATAACAGTTTTAATCTATTATGCTGAAGGATGATCTGTATTTAAGTTTTGACAATTTCTGGCAAGTTTCACACAAGAATCTGCTGGTGATGGTTTCCACATGAAACTGCTAGCAGTGGTTACCTCCAAGGAGGTGCTCTCCTGGTCAGCTGAGAAATGGCAGTGGACTGGAGACTTAGTTTTTGCTATATACCTTTAAAAAACTTCCGAGTATCACTTATTAAAAAAATCAATAACTTATATTTAAAAAAATCCTTCCCAGCCTAGTCTTATGTTCAGCTGAATTGCACATTCATAGTACTAGG
The DNA here is from genome assembly GCF_049115385.1 of Moschus berezovskii. Classification (NCBI taxonomy): domain Eukaryota; kingdom Metazoa; phylum Chordata; class Mammalia; order Artiodactyla; family Moschidae; genus Moschus; species Moschus berezovskii. The sequence goes on along the minus strand of NC_142476.1, from coordinate 31,305,346 downwards.
CACTTACAGAGAAGGTAAAGAAACCCTTAAAGAGACTAATGAACATAAAAAGGAAAGAAGCTATAGTATGTAATGTACAAAGAAGTAGGTAGAGGTACCAAATCTAATTCATTACTACCCTTCCTCTGTCCTCTACCAATTCTTTTTCTCTCAGGATATTCATGATTGGCTATATAATGACCGTTTTAAACTATGACTTGACTGATACTGGCATCATATTTGCAAGTGTCCTGCTACTGCTGCTGCTCCTAAGTTGTTTCAGTCATGTCCGACTCTGTGCGACCCCATAGACGGCAGCCCACCAGGCTCCCCCGTCCCTGGGATTCTCCAGGCAAGAACACTGGAGTGGGTTGCCATTTCCTTCTCCAGTACGTGAAAGTGAAGTTGCTTAGTGGGGTGCCATCGCCTTCTCCGTGCAAGTGTCCTGGGAGAAGTCATAAAGAGTTGACTTGGATCTGAGAGCATTACACCAACAAGAAGTATGCAGTGCAGAAATCCCGCCCTTTGGGCTTGGAGGCAGTGACTGAGAAGGTGGAGATAGAACTGGCAGGGCCAGTGAGTACCAAGCCCCTTGAGCCCCTGAGGGTAACTGAGTTGGCTGGTATGCTGACAGCCATGTGATGCAGCAGGTCGGTGTTCAGCATTCAGGATGCCAGGATGCCTGCGGGGTGCTGTTCGTGTCCATGTTCTTCAGGTCCAAGGACGATGACAAGATGGTCTTCCTGACAGAACCTAAGGAAACCAATGGTCGTACCTCTGGTATTAAAAAGGCTCTGTGGTGCTGTGATCCTTTCAGCTGGTGATAAAACTGTTCTACTTTGGGCTCACACTACTATGACAGAGGTGAAATCTCTTAAGTTTTGATGTCTTATTAGAATTCCCAAGGGAATGCCTGGTAATAACGTATGGACCATCTGTTGCTTTTCATAGTGCAATAAGTTTGGACTCAAATCCTTTGAAGTTCCTGCAACCATCAGTTCTGCATCTCTTCACCCTGAGAATTTCTTGTAGCAGCAAGTGAAGATTTTAAACCTTATAAATATGATTATAGTAGTGAAGATGAATTAGAATCCTACAAAGGACACTTTGGTCCCATTCACTGTGTGAAGTTTAGGTCTGATGGAGAACTCTATGCCAGTGGTTCTGAAGATGGAACACAGAGGCTGTGGCTGATTATGGTAGGAAAACCTATGGTCTTTGGAAAGGTGTGCTTCCTGAAGATAGTAGTGAGCTGGCAAAGCCGAGGATCAGTTTTTCAGAGACAGCGGAAGAAGCGATAGAAGAAATTGTTTCAGAGAATTCAGATTCCATCTATAGTTCAACTCTTGAGCATCAGACAGATGGCACAGATGGTACACAACTTACAGACTAAAACAAGCAGAGAGAAGCATCAGCCTCCGAGTTACTCTCTGCTTAAGGTAAACATGAGCAGTAAATAACGAGGAATATGAATAAGCTCCAGTGCTGGAACTTACCAACTTGGTTATACCTATGAGTGGAAACATAGGAGTATCAGATTAAGACAGATGGAGTTATACTCTTGTAGTCTGATGGTCTGTTGTCTTTTTAATGAATATGTGTAAGCCAACATTCAGTTTCTCTTATTACAGTTAGATTTCTGGTAGCTGTTTCTGTTATTATGAAGAGGGAAAATGTATTGGCTTATTTTTCTGACTCTTCCCTTAAAGCAGAAAGTTGGGTTTGTTTGTTTGCTTTAGTTATAAAAAAGAGGGAATGCATGATAAAGCAACAGGTTTGACATCTCTTTCATTGTGCACTACTCCTGAACATCTAATTGTTTTGCCTTGTCTCAATAAAATGCCTCTAAAACAAAGACATCACACCCTTTGTCAAGGGTCAGTCCTTTAAAACTGTTTGCACTCTGTGTTCCTCTGATCCGCTCCAAGGTGATTAAGTCAGGGCAAGGATTTATTTCCTGCCAACACCTAATTAGGCTTCCCAGGTGGTGCAGTGGTAAAGAATCCTCCTGCCAATGCAGAAGAAGCAAGGGACGTGGGTTCAATCTCTGGGTCGGGAAGATCCCCTAGAGGAGGAAATGGCAACCCAATCTAGTATTCTTGCCTGGAAAACTCCATGGACAGAGGAGCCTGGTGAGCTACAGTCTGTGGGGTTGCAAAGAGTTGGAATGTGACTGAACCCACCCGCACAACACCTAATCAAAAGGAAGAGAGCAAGAAACATGGTTAGCTCAACTGCTTTACCTTGGTTAGGGAGACAAAAGATTTAAGAATTCAGACATTTTCGTAGGAGATCTTGATTAACAAGGAATTTCCAGGTGGCTCAATGGTGAGAAATTCACCTGCCAGTGCAGGAGACACAGAAGACGTGGGTTTGATCCCTGGGTCAGGAAGATCCCCTGGAGGAAGAAATGGCAACCCACTCCAGTATTCTTGCCTGAGAAACCCCATGAACAGAGGAACCTGGAGGACTACAGTCTGTGGAGTCACAAAGAGTCGGACACAGCTGAGCAACTGAACACACACTCACTCAATTAGCAAGGACAAACTTAACTAATTCACCGTGCAGTTTAAACCAGACATATTTGTTATTTATTTTATATATATTCTCTTCTGTCCCTATTTGGTACAATTCTTCTTTTTTCCAAGGTAAGAAAATCAGTGTGCTATAGAAAATGCACTTACACTTGCCTATTTATCCCAACTTCAAGGGTGAAATAATAAGCATAGTTTTAAGGAAACATTTAAAAATAGTATTACTTTATTGCATGTGAAAAGTGGTAGTGAATATTCTTTCTGTGAACATAGAGAAATATCAACAGTTTTATTATGATTTCTGTATTTTGTGTGTTCCCCTCTTTTTTAAAAAACTTTTGCTTTATAATCATACATTGTGAAAAATGAGAGGTAAAAAATGTCTTCTAATTTTGTTTTTAATTACCATATGCTCTAAAAGGAACTTGAAGCTGGCCTAGAAGTTTATGGTGAGGGATTGTAGGTTGCTTGGTTTGTATTATATTCACATAGACGCAAGTGTTTATTGAAGGCCTGAATTTACTCAACCCTACAAATTTAGTTTGGAGTCCAAGTCCAAATTAAAGCATTGTCCACGAAGCATCTGTATATGTTATAGTCCCGTTTTGTTTTTTTGTTTGTTTTTGTGACAGTTAATTTTTAAAGAGCAACTTTCACCCAAAAAACTGGGCTTCTTAAATGTAATAGAGCTTGTTGGAGCACTTAGCGACATTCTCCATATTGAGTTCAGGGAAGGAGAACAAGACTTGCTGGTGTTTGATGCTGATATGAAGCCTCTAGCATCTGGTGAGTTGTATTACAGTATGATGCAAACCTGATGTCTAATTAATCTCTGTAAGGACGAGGAAAAAGAAAGTATCATTTAGGTAACAATCTTAATTGTAACCACATCAACCGAACAGATCACATGTTAGCCTTGAAAATGTTTCATATATAATGACCTCCTTCCTGATGCTGTATGTTGTAATAAGGCTGCTGTATTAAAATCTGAGTTTTTTAAGTTTATTTCTTCATGGTTTAGATTTTTTAATAATTCTGAAGAAGTAAATTTTCTGAAATGATGCTCTCATGGGGAAACACTAGGTAATTCAGTGGCTCTTAACTCAGTTGTTGAGCACTGAGTAGTGGGTAATTCTTTTATGTAACTACATTATAGTCCATTTAAACAGTCTCCTATCAATGGACATGTAGAGAGTATCCCTTTTTTAGTATTATAAAATATACAGTGTTTAATATCCTTGTGCCTACATCTTTGTATAGTTACTAGTGTATTTCTTTAGGAGCTACTATGGTTTTATGCCTATCTGGAATCCATTTTAGTGTGTCAACCTCTTATAATTGTCATAAACATGTAAATTTGAACAAAATATGTGATTGGTTTGGGAGTTCCCTAAAAATCAAGAGATTGTATAATGGAATACTAAGTGGTTGCCTGCATTGAGGTTCCGTTGTACATTAGTAGTACAAGTAGTTATATTGTACATTAAGCAGCAGTGAATGTTCTCAGCTAAAATTGAACAAGAAATAAATTGAAATCAGGATGTTGAAAAATAAAACCTTTCACCAAAGTTTAAAAACCCTTACCAGACGTCTCTTCCAACCTCCGCCCCCAACATAAATAATGTAAGATTTGCTCCCATCTGGAGCTTCCCTTGTGTCTCTCCACACTGAAAGGCCTGCAAAGATAGGTTCATATCTATCATCATCTGCCCAGTGCCTGGCACATAGACTGTGCTTAGTAATAGTTTACAGATTATTTTAATAGATACACATAGGCTTCTCTATTGGTCATTTCAGATGGAGCTGTGTCATCAGTCAGAAAGTCATGTTTAGTTCAATCAGATAAGAAAACAGAAGCCAAAGCTTGTGTGTCCAGTCCCCCTAGAAATTCACTGTCTACTGCTGTTATCAAGGAGACTACTTGGGATTGCCCTTCAAAAAACCATAAGGAACCAGAACAGAAGATTTTTAAGAAGCCTAATCTGGTGGTAAAACCTTTGCAGCTGGTGAGTATGGTTTGGTGTGTGTTTTCATGTACTGGAGATTCAGCATTATGAAAAGTGACTGAATGAGTGTTTCTGTAGACAAAATTTCTGTTTGAGAAAAAGTCTTATTTCTGGACATATGATTTCTTAGACAAGACCGGAAATTTGGTCTGAAGTCATCTTAGACAGCTTTTATACTGGTTTTCAGTCTTTTATGTAACTCGCTTTCCTTGAGTCTCATTTCAAAGTTTTCAGTTGGCTTTGAAGACTTGACTGTTGTTTGAGGATGACGTTGATTGACAGACATTGATTCTCTGTCCATGTGTTTCTGTAGGCCTGAAAACCCTTCAGGGCTTCAGAGGGAAGAACTGAGAAGCTTGGCTGTAGCTGTATTCTCAGTACTGCTGCACGTTGCCCCTGCACCTAGCCTCAGTTGTAGGGTGCTTTTCTCTTTTATTAGATCTCCACACACACACTTCTCCGCTTTAGTGTTCTCATCTCCTGTTAGTTATTTTGTCATTAAGAAATTAGTTGCTTCCTCTTCTTCCCTTTTGCCCTTTATACCTGGCTTCCTTCATGGAAGGAAAACATTTTGTTTGGAGAGCCTGCTGTATTTTCTAGAGGATGATAGAAAAGCCTAAAGGAAAATAGTGTGTTTTAGAATGAAAGTGTTTGAGAAGCCCCATTTTTGGTTGGAAGAGTAGTCTGAAATTTAATCCATTCTTTAAAGTTGCCTTTGTTGGTAGGATTGGTTAGGATGAGGCTGTATCTTATTTAGGCTGTAACTTAGTTCACCCTAAGCACCATGTTTTCAGTGTTTTACAGGGCAGTTGTGTGCGACACACTTTTAACTTTCTTTATGTACTATAAGACAGTACTTTTTATACTTTAAGGTAGGTAAGGATCATCTTGGAAATTGTTTTAAAGGCATAACTGTGGGTCTCACTTCCAGATATTCTGAATCACTGAATCTGGGCTAAAGCCTAAGAATTTTCATTTTTATAATTTGCCAGGTGTTTCTAGTAAAGGTAACTCATGAAATATACTTTAAGAAACATTGCCAAAGTTTGACATGTCAAAGATTTATAGTGGTGTCTTTTTTTTTTTTTTAATTTGTAGCAAGTAGAAATTAACAAATCCCAGCTCAACTTGGCAATGGCAAATCATGACATCCCACCAGATGCTGTGCAGGACAAGAAGTTATGCAGACTGCCCCCATTAGACACCAGTACCCTTGTGGGTGTCTTTGTGGAGTATATCATCTCTCCTAGTCAATTCTACATCCGAATCTATAGCAGGGATTCATCAGAGTTACTTGAGGACATGATGATTGAAATGCGGTAGGAATCTGTTATTTTCAATGTATTTTTCATGTACCTTGTTAAGTCACTTCTCAAATATTTTGGTCTCAGGGGTTTTAAAAATTAAGCACTCAGGAGAGCCTTTGTTTATCAGTATTTATCGTACCAAAAATAAAACTGCGAAATGTAAAATATTGTTTAAAAATCATGATAAGTTCATTTTTCTGAATATAAATAATATTTTTATGGCAAATAGCTGTAGTTGGCTTACTAGAAGAAAGTTGTATTTCAGTATCTGCTTCTGTCTTTAATTTCTTGAGATACATTCTTTTGGTGAAAGTTTATGAAAACATCTGGCCTCGAATAGGTACATAGTTGGGAAAAAGAGTATTTTAACAGCCTTTTCAGAAAATTGTGAATACTCTTTTGATAGTATATGAAAACTTGACAAGTAGTGGTTTCTTAAGACTAGATGTAATATGGGTTTCTTAAGGTTAGATGTAATATGAAATTTGAACTTTTAAAACTCTACTATGTTAAAATCCATTTTCTAACTTTGCACTTTGAATGGATCCAGGATTAGCTATATAATTGGAGGCTCCAGTGCGAAACTGAATTACTAGATAAATACTAAATAAATCTTGTTTAAAAATGAAGAATTTCAAAACAGCAGTAGCAGAGCATTATTAGAGTAAGCATTCAGTTCAGTTCAGTCGCTCAGTCGTGTCTCTTTGCGACCCCATGGACTGCAGCACGCCAGGCTTCTCTGTCCATTGCCAACTGCCAGAGCTTGCTCAAACTCATATCCATTGAGTTGGTGATGCCATCCAACCATCTCATCCTCTGTCACCCCTTCTCCTGCCTTCAGTCTTTCCCAGCATACGGACCTTTCCATTGAATCAGTTCTTTGCATCAGGTGGCTGAAGTATTGGAGCTTAAGCTTCAGCATCAGTCCTTCCAATGAATATTCAGGACTGATCTCCTTCAGGATGGACTGGTTGGATCTCCTTGCTGTCCAAGGGACTCTCAAGAGTCTTCTCCAACACCACAGTTCAAAAGCATCAATTCTTTGGCACTCAGCTTTCTTTATGATCCTACTCTAACATCCATACATGACTACTAGAAAAACCACAACTTTGACTAAACGGACCTTTATCAGCAAGTGAAGTCACTCAGTCATCTCTGACTCTTTGCAACCCCATGGACTTTAACCTACCAGGATCCTCTGTCCATGGGATTTTCCAGGCAAGAGTACTGGAGTGGGTTGCCATTTCCTTTTTCAGGGGATCTTCCCAACTCAGGGATCGAACCAGGGTCTCCTGCATTGCAGGCAGACGCTTTACTGTCTGAGCCAGCAGGGAAACCTTGCCGAAGGTTTGTCGGCAAACCTTTGTAATATTCTGCCTAGGTTGGTCATAGCTTTTCTTGCAAGGAGCAAGTGTCTTTTAATTTCATGGCTGCAGTCACCATCTGTGGTGGTTTTGGAGCCCAAGAAAATAAAGTCTGTCACTCTTTCATTGTTTTCCTATCTATTTGCTATGAAGTAATGGGACTGGAGGCCATTATGTTAGTTTTTTGAATGTTGAGATTTAAGACAATTTTTTCACTCTCCTCTTTCACTTTCATCAAGAGGCTCTTCAGTTCCTCTTCACTTTCAGCCATAAGGGTGGTGTCATCTGCATATCTGAGGTTATTGATATTTCTTCTGGCAATCTTGATTCCAACTTGTGCTTCATCTAGCCGGCATTTCACATGATGTACTCTGCATGTAAGTTAAACAACCTGGGTGACAGTATACAGCCTTGATGTACTCCTTTCCCAATTTGGAACCAGTCTGTTGTTCCATATCCAGTTCTAACTGTTGCTTCTTGACTTGCCTACAGATATCTCAGGAGGCAGGTCAGGTGGTCTGGTATTCCCATCTCTTTAAGAATTTTCCACAGTTTGTTGTGATCCACACAGTCAAAGGCTTTGGAGTAGTCAATAAAGTAGAAGTAGATGTTTTTCTGGAACTCTCTTGCTTTTTCTGTGATCCGATGGATGTTTGCAATTTGATCTCTGGTTCCTCTGCCTTTTCTAAATCCAGCTTTAACATCTGGAAGTTCTTGGTTCATGTATTGTTGAAGCCTGGCATGGAGAATTTTGAGCATTCCTTTGCTAGTGTGTGAGATGAGTGCAATTGTGCGGTAGTTTGAACATGCCTTGGCATTGCCTTTCTTTGGGATTGGGATGAAAACTGTCCTTTTCCAGTCCTATGGCCACTGCTGAGTTTTCCAAATTTGCTGGCATATTGAATGCAGCACTGTGCAGCATCATCTTTTGGGACTTGAAATAGCTCAACTGGAATTCCATCACCTCCAGTAGCTTTGTTCATAGTGATACTTCCTAAGGCCCACCTAACTTCAGACTCCAGGATGTCTGGCTGTAGGTGAGTGATCACACCATTGTGATTATCTGGGTCATGAAGATCTTTTTTGTATAATACTTCTGTTTATTCTTGCCTCCTCTTCTTAATATCTTCTGCTTCTGTTTGGTCCATACTGTTTCTGTCCTTTATTGTGCCCATCTTTGTATGAAATGTTCCCTTGGTATCTCTAATTTTCTTGAAGAGATCTCTGGTCTTTCCCATTTTATTGTTTTCCCCTATTTCTTTGCATGGATCACTGAGGAAGGCTTTTTTATCTCTGATTGCTATTCTTTGGAACTCTGCATTCAAATGGGTATCTTTCCTTTTCTCCTTTGCCTTTAGCGTGTCTTCTTTTCTTAGCTATTTGTAAGGCCTCCTCAGACAACAATTTTGCCTTTCTTTTTCTTGGGGATGGTCTTGATCACTGCCTCCTGTACAGTGTCACAAACCTCCATCTATAGTTCTTCAGGCACTCTTAATTATCAGGTCTAATCCCTTGAGTGTGTTTGTCGCCTTGCACTCTATAAGGAAGCACAGAGACCTTCTAAGTGTGGACTCAGTGGAACTGACCCTCAGTTTTACCACCAGTTGTGATTTTAAAACATCATGCATTAATCTCTTGGAAAATACTGGTGCAGGGAGTTACATACATCTTCCAAATGTGGATGTTTCATCACATGATACATTTTTAAAAAATCACACTCTTTAGTATCTCTGATATCATCAGAAGAGTATTATGTATTAGGAAACTGTCAAGCTCAAGGTGCTAGATGTAACATTTCGAAAATTCTGATTTTAATTGGAAACGTTTGAATTTTAGCATTGACAATAAATACTGTAAGTGTTTTCCTGGAAGTGAAAAGCCCACTTCATTCTTGAGAAAGTGTGTGTCAAATACCCAAATCTGAATAAACATAGTTTCTGAGTGGACCTTTCAAGCAAAAATGTGTTTAATAGTGTCTTATTCATCTTCCAACTAAAAACTATACTCCACACGCACATACACACACACAGAGCAGCTAGTTCAGTTCACAACTGAAATCCATAAGTGCTTTTCCTTAAGGCAACTTACGAAGTATTTTCCTTGTACTTCCCTTTTTGTTACAGAGAATATTGAAAAGATAGTCACTCTGTGTTTGAGATTTAATACACTTAATAATTTTTATTGCTTTATCCTGGACATCCTTAAGTGAAGTTAGCCTTTTTTTTTCTTTTTTAAAAAAATTTAATTGGAATGCATGACAGTGAAAAATAAATGACTACTAGTACAGTTGAATGCCGCTGGCTTGATTCAGCAAAGGCACCTGGAGTTTTACCCTTTTGTAAAACTTTGTAAAAGCAAAGGCACCATTCCTTTTATACCATCAATGCAAATGTTAACCTAGTGAAAAGAGCAAATAATTATTTTCATAATAATACAATATGTTAAAATAGCTTTGATCTTACGAACTTTTTGAAAGTGTGTCAGGAATTTGTAAACTGTACTTGGAGAACTACTGCTCTAAATTATCTTTTCTCTGTTGAACAATGATGTCTTTTGTTAGTAAGCACTGTGTAAAATGTTTATGTTTTCATTCACTAGATTTATTCTTGAATAGCAATCTGATTTTTACATTGGTGTTACATATAAGAGTAATTTATTTTGTATCTCTCCAAAAGCATACTGTTTTTTCTAAGTCGACTGTATCACTATATTATATGTATTATATATTATATATATCACCATATTATATACTATATCACTATATATATATGTATGCCAAGAATACTTGGTATAATGTTACATAATGATCACTTAGTAAATTTCTATTTGAAGAAGTTTATTGGTAAAGAGAAAGGATTTAGATATGAAAAAGAAAATTAATTGGTATCAATAATAAGCATTACCAAATCAGAAAAAGTGAGAATTTTTCTTTGCCTTTTGCCAAGTCTTTCCTGCTCTTGATACATCAGTAAAAATGATCTTTAATTGTTTTCTTTTTCTATGGATTTCTTTTATGGAATTCTGCAGGCGCTGTTATTCAAATCAGTTGGTGTCTGATCGATATGCCATGCCAGAGTGTTTTATCCAGCCAGGACATCTCTGTTGTGTAAGGATTTCCGAGGATAAGTGGTGGTATCGGGTCATTATCCATCGAATTCTCGGGAAACAGGAAGTTGAAGTGTTCTATCCAGATTTTGGAAACATTGGAACTGTTCAGAAGTCTTCCCTGAGGTTCCTCAAGTGAGTTAATAAATTCATTAAGAACAATTTAGGTTTGAACCATAATGCTGGAGCTGTGGGGGAGTGAGGACCTCTCTTCCTCTTCTCGTGCCTCCCTCCTTTCTACCCCTTTCTTCTTAGTGCAGGTTTGGCAAATGGTCATTTAGTTTCACAGTTGGATTATAGTCTCTGTGTTTTCTCTCACATGATTGTGAATCTGAATGGACCATGGGACTAAATTTCATTCTCTTATTAAGAAAATGTTGCTTTGGGTCATGATAAGAGTTGCATTTATATATCATGAAGTTTGGACTGTTTCCACTTATATTTTAATTTCATGGTTTTCAAAGACTGTTATGTTTTACAGATTTCTTTCTTAGACATTAGTGTGAAGTGTTAAGACATTTCATTTAAAAATGCATGCATTAAATACTCTTAAATGGTGTAAAAAACTTAAGAAGTGGAAAAGACTTGAACCACAACTACTGAAGCCTGCATGCCTGGAGCTTGTGCTTCACAAGAGAAGCCACCTCAGTGAGAAGCCCGCACACTGCAGTGAAGAGTAGCTGCCACTTGCTGCAACTAGAGAAAGCCCACATGCAGCAAGAAGATCTAGTGCAGCCAAAAATACTTAATTTTTTTTTAAAGAAAGGGATAAGAGATTCCATAAAATGCAGTTTTAAAATATGATTAAATATTCATATATTTGTCTCTTGAAGGTGCTGCTACACAAAGCTTCCTGCTCAGGCTATCCCTTGTTCTTTGGCGTGGGTGAGACCAGCACAGGTATGTTTGTTTGCTTCCCACTTAATCAGCAAACATTTGATGCCAAGAACAATTCTAGGTGCTCAGGATAAAAAAATAAAACATGAAAAAGAAAGTCATTGTAGACAGTATGGGAGAAAAGCATGTAGACAAAAATAATTGTACTGTGTCTGATTTCCTAGGGAATTTTATAGTGTTTGAGAAATACAGAAGGAACAGCCCTCGTTTCTGTTCAAGGTAATCAGAGACGGTGTCTTAAATGAGGTGACATTTGCATGAAACTTTGAAGGAAGATTAGCACCATAACTGAGCAAACAAAGACATTCCAGGCAAAGGAAGAGTAGCATGAAATATCTCAAATTTGAGGAATGTTAAGTGGTTCTGTTTGGCTATGTATAGTGGGTGATCTGGAGTTGGTGCATGGCAAATGATGTCAGAGAAATAGGAGACTAAGGTGGAGACCTGTGGCCATGTGCAGGAGTCTGGACATTGTCCTTTATTTTTTAAGAAACTTTTTATTTTGTATTGGAGTATAGCTAGTTAACAAACAATGTTGTGATAGTTCAGATGAACAGCAAAGGGACTCAGCCATACATATACATTTATTCATTCTCTCCCAAACTCCCATCCATCCAGGCTACCACATAACATTGAACAGAGTTCAATTATCTTAGGTTAGTTTGGTTATCTGTTTTAAATACAGCACTGTGTACTTGCTGGATGTTGTCCTTTAGTTTCTGGGGAGCAACTAAAGAGAACTGCCACAATCAGAAATACATTTTTTTAAAGAATTCTCTAATGACATTGTTGTGGGAGATGTTTGGCATGGGATAGAACAGGAGCCATTTTCATCTGTATCAGTTCAGTTCAGTTCTATCACTCAGTCATGTCCGACTCTTTGCAACCCCATGAATCACAGCACGCCAGGCCTCCCTGTCCATCACCAACTCCCGGAGTTCACTCAAACTCATGTCCACAGAGTCGGTGATGCCATCCAGCCATCTCATTCTCTGTCGTCCCCGTCTCCTCCCACCCCCAATCCCTCCTAGCATCAGACTCTTTTCCAGTGAGTCAACTTGTCGCATGAGGTGGCCAGAGTATTGGAGTTTCAGCTTTAGCATCAGTCCTTCCAATGAACACCCAAGATTGATCTCCTTTAGAATGGACTGGTTGGATCTCCTTGCAGTCCAAGGGACTCTCAAGAGTGTTCTCCAGCACCACGGTTCAAAAGCATCAATTCTTCGGCGCTCAGCTTTCTTCACAGTCCAACTCTCACATCCATACATGACCATGGGAAAAAACATAGCCTTGACTAGACGGCCCTTTGTTGGCAAAGTAATGTAAGGTGCTGTCAAATTGTGGGTTTGATTTGCATTTCCATAATAATTAGTGCTGTTGCGCGTCTTTTCATGTACCTGTTGGCCATTTGTATATTGTCTTTGGAAAATGTCTCTTCAGTTTCTTTGCTGCTGCTAAGTCGCTTCAGTTGTGTCCGATTCTGTGCAACCCCATAGACAGCAGCCCACCAGGCTCCCTGTCCCTGGGATTCTCTAGGCAAGAACACTGGAGTGGGTTGCCATTACCCATCTTCAAACCAGACTGTTTTTGTTGTTGTTGAGTTGTATGGGTTCTTTATATGTTTTGGATATTAACCTCTTATCAGATATATCATTAGCAGAAATCTCCTATTTGGTAGACAGAGTTGTTATATTGCTAGTGTCCTTTTCTGTGCAAAAGCTTTTTAGCTTGGTGTATTCTAAAGGAGATCAATCCTGGGTGTTCATTGGAAAGACTGATGCTAAAGCTGAAGCTCCAATACTTTGGCCACCTCATGCGACGAGTTGACTCACTGGAAAAGAGTTTGATGCTAAGAGGGATTGGGGGTGGGAGGAGACGGGGACGACAGAGAATGAGATGGCTGGATGGCATCACCGACTCAATGGACATGAATTTGAGTGAGCTCCAGGAGTTGGTGATGGACAGGGAGGCCTGGCGTGCTGTGGTTCATGGGGTCACAAAGAGTCGGACACGACTGAGTGACTGAACTGAACTGAGTCCCTTTTATTTATTTTTGCTTTTGTTTTCCTTGCCTGTGGAGACATATCTAAAGAGAGATTACTAAGACTGATAACAAAGAGCATGCTGTTAAGCCGCTTCAGTCGTGTCCGACTCTGTGCGACCCCGGAGACGGCAGCCCACCAGGCTCCCCCGTCCCTGGAATTCTCCAGGCAAGAATACTGGAGTGGGTTGCCATTGCCTTCTCCAAAGCATGAAAGTGAAAGGGGAAAGTGAAGTCACTCAGTCGTGTCCGACTCTTTGCGACCCCATGGACTGCAGCCTACCGGGCTCCTCCAGCCATGGGATTTTCCAGGCAAGAGTACTGGAGTGGGGTGCCATCGCCTTCTACCTGTGTTTTCTTCTAGGAGCTTTATTTAGTCTCAGGTCTTACATTTAGCCTCGGGCTTCCCTGATAGCTCAGTTGATAAAGAATCTTCCCGCAATGCGGGAAAACTGGGTGCGATCCCTTGGTTGGGAAGATCCCCTGGAGAAGGGAAAGGCTACCCACTCCAGTATTCTGGCCTGGAGAATTCCAAAATGGTATAGTCCATAGGATCACAAAGGGTCGGACACTACTGAGTGACTTTCACTTACATTTACATCTTTAGTCCATTTTGAGTTAATTTGTGTGTGTGGTGTGAGATAGTGGTCTATGCTGTAGTTGCAGTATGTCGGCTTCTCGTTGCTGTGGCGTCTCTCGTTGCAGAGCCTGGGCTCTAGGGTGCACAGGCTTCAGTGGTTGCAGCATGAGGTCTCAGTAGTTGTGGCCCACAGACTTAGTTTGCACTTGCAGCATGTGGGATTTTCCTGGACCAGGGATCAAATTCATGTCCCCTGCATTGGCAGGTGGCTTCTTAACCACTGGACCACCAAGAAAGTCCTGTTTGGTTCTTTCTTTCTGTTTTTTTGTTAAGAGTTTCAATCTCTTTGGTGAAATATTTCTTCTGTTCATTAATTTTATTCATGAGCTCATTAAACTGCCTTTCTCACTGCTCATTGAATTTCTTCACAACAGCTATTTTGAATTCTTTAACAGTTAAATTGAAGTATTCCCTGACTTTTGTTTCTGGAGAATTGTCATTGTCTTTTTGTGGTACAGTGTTGCTGTGAGTCTTCGTGTTGTTTGATGAAGTGTTCCTGAGCTGGTTTTGAATGACAGAGTAGGAGTTTGATTTCTTCCAGTAGGTGGCGCAATCATTTAAGTTTTTGGTTTCTTTTACCTGAGCTGCCTCTGGTTGTATTTGAGAGTTGGCACTTTCCAGCCTCCACCTTCCCTGTAAGAGGTGTGGCTCCATGCCTTGTTTGTCACTGCTTTTTGTGCCACCAGGGTCTTTGCTGCCTTGCTTCTGTCATAGCCGCTGTTGTCATCTGGATTGTGGCTCTTTCCTTGTGTCAGGGCTCCCCTTGAGACACAGGACCTGCTGTGGGGAAAGGTGATGAAGGGGGTTCAGGTGGAGTTGTGGCCACCTCAGATGCTGGAGGGACAGGGTCCCAGGCCCCACTGCTGCTCCTGCCTGAGGCCATGAGTGCCAGGAATGGTCAGGTGGCCACAGTTGTGTGCATCTCCCTCCTTGTGGCTGCCAGGTTCTCTGAAGCTGTGTGTTCTACTACCTCATTCCGAGGGCCAGGACTGCCAGCATGGACTCTGCAGTTCCCTTGCTCCTCTGCATTTCAGTCCATCCCCCTTTGGGTGTGCAGATGTGTGGAATTCTGCAGTGCCCTGTTGTGCTGGGCAGAAGTACATTTTTTGAGTTGTGGATGTTTCACTGGATATAGATTGAAGGAGAGAGACAAAGGTAGTCTTTACCACTCAACCATGTTTCTGAAGTCTGAAAACTATGGTCTTCAGTTTTAATATGTTTATGTGTCGATTTATTCTTATTTATCCTACTTTGTGGTTCATTGGAATTTTTATCTGTGCATTGTTACTTTTCATTACATCTGGCTAATTCTTAGCCATTATCGCCTCAGTTACTGTCTTTTCCCTATATTTGTATTTATAGCCCCCCCTCTATTTCTCTCTTCTTGTAGAACCACAATTTAAAATATGTTAAACCTTCTCAGTTTACCTTCCTTATCTTTTAATCTCTCTTCTGTAGTAGTCTATATACATTTCTGTCTTCTATGTTGCATTCTGGGTAATTTTTCTAAATTATCTTCCAGTTTACTAATGTTTTAGAAATTTATATTTTAATTGAAGGGTAATTGCTTTACAGAATTTTGTTGTTTTCTGTCAGACATCAAAATGAATCAGCCAAAGGTGTTTATTTTTTATTTCTACCTCATCTGTTATTGAATACACCTGTTAGAGTTTTACTTTTGGTTATTAATACCCTATTTTTACTTTCTAATTTCTAATTTTAATATTATTATTATTATAGTTTTACTTTCTAAAAGTTCTCTTGATTCTTTAATTCTGCTAGATCAATGTTTGACAGATTGCAGATCTCTGCAGAAGCTTTCAAGTTAATTTTATTTTTTGTTTGTTTTTACGTGTAGTAAGTTTAGCTGTTTTGTAATTCATCTGGAAATTCAGATATCTAAAGTCTGAGGTTTTGTATTAGTTATATTGTCTTTGTGATTTGTTGTCTCTTTATATACTTTTTATCTTTGCCTATGTCCTGCTCATTGACTTTTTAAAAATTTTTTGTAAAATTGGTTGGAATATAGATTGAGTTTGCCTGCCTCCAGAAAGATTTGCATTGTCTTCTGCCAGGTACCTAGCAGTCTAGAACCATGTTAGTTCAAATGAACAACCTGAAGATTTGTGTACCACCCAGTTGATGTGAAAATTGAGCTGTAAATCCATGTGAAGGCTAATTTATTTGTTTTTTTGCATTATTCTGAGCATATATCCCTAGGGACTCAACTTAATAAACTCCTCTCCACTCCCTATCATGGGTGGATACTGGCTTGAATTTCTGGCCTCTGACCTGTAAGATCATTGAAACCAAAGTTCAGATTAGCCTGGATTAGCAGATAACCTTAAGACAAAAATAGTTCCCATTTTTCTGTTATTTTGGCCTGGTAATTTGTTACTCTTTTGTTAGTTCTCTGATGCTTTTTGGACATGTTTTAAAAATATTTTTATCTAAAGTTTTTAGTTTCTGTGGGAGGTTGGTCCAATAATCTAACTCAGTCATTTTCAAACATGGAAGTTTTTCATCACATTAAGATAAGTTTTTCCCATAATTCCATTTTCATCATTTTTCCTTTATTCTACCTTTTCTCATCCCCAAATCATAAATATCCTCAAATGTGTTATTCTGGTATTTTCATGGTTTGATTTTTCCCCTAAAATATTTAGTTCCTTAGGAATTCACTTGTATTTGTGCTTTGGTTTTTACAGTGGTGTTTGAATCTGTCATCTGAATCTCATATCTTGATTGTATTTCAGGAACATTGGACACCGAGAGCTGTTTTGCAGTTCCAGAAGCTGTGTGGTTTGAAGCCATTAGTAGGGGTAGTGGATGAATATGTAGATGGGATCCTGAACATTTTTCTGTGTGATACGTCCTCAAATGAAGATGTCTATTTCCACCATGTTTTGAGGACAGAAGGTCATGCTATTGTATGCCGAGAAAATGTGCCTTCTAAGGTGGAGCAGTCTGAATGTATTTTGTAATGTATTTTGTTAAATCTCAACCCTTCAAAGTATAAGAGAATTTAATACAGAAGGTTATTTGATTGATTCTTTAAGAAACATCTGTGACATGCCTGGCTTACTGAGTGCACAGTGCTTTCTTAATTTCACATGACCACAGAAAACTGCATTTGGCTTATTGTCCTTTAGATTGAGAGTGCTTTTATTTTAAATAATGGAGGATTCTGTCTTACCCCCAAGTATTTAATTTTCTGAAGTTTTCTTAAAGAAGAGCAGCACTCTTATTTTCTAATTATTGATAGCAGTGTCTACATCACCATTAATATTGGTGTTGATCATTTTTGTGGCTCGCAAGTACTATCAGTATGGGAAAAATTCTATTAAATTTTAGAAGATAATACATTTCTGCAACATTTGAGGATTATGGAGTGCTGTTTCCATTTTTTTTCTGAGAAACTAAACTCTTCCTCTTCCTTTTTCTTATCCTAGGGTTTCAGAGACCTCAACCCTTTAGCTTTATACACTAAATCCAGTGTGAGGCCTGAGGACATTGTCCTGAAAGAGCTGGGCTATCCTTCCCAGCAGCACTATTTTAATGAAGACCGAGAGATCAGTCCACGATCAAAAGAGAGTGACTTATATACCCTGGTAAGAGGTTTATGCAAATACTGTCATATTCTTTTTATTATTGTTAATATTTAATGAGTACTTACTGCATGCCAAACACTATAAAAGGTACTTTAAATATATTATTTAATACTCATAAAATGCTTGTGATGTAGTGACTATGTGCTTAGTTGCTCAGTCATGTCCGACTCTTTGCGACCCCAGGGACTGTATCCCACCAGGCTCATCTGTCCATGTGGATTCTCCAGGCAGGAATACTGGAGCGGGTTGCCATGCCCTCCTCCAGGGGATCTTCCCAACCCACAGATCAAACCCAGGTCTCCAGCATTGCAGGCGGATTCTTTACCATCTAAGCCACCAGGGAAGCCCAAGAATACTGGAGTGGGTAGCCTATCTCTTCTCCAGAGGATCTTCCCAACCCAGGAATTGAACCAGGGTCTCCTGCATTGCAGGCGGATTCTTTACCAGCTGAGCTACCAGGGAAGTCGTAGTGACTATAATTAACCTTATTTTAGCAATGAGGAAACTGAGGCATTTGCAAACCTGGGGAAGTTTGGAAACTACACAGTAATCTCAACAGTTACCTTGTCTCTCATCATTTGCTGGTTTAAACCTTCATTTCAGCCATGCTTTTTCCTGCATAATTTCTCTCATATACTGAATTCTGCTGCCACCTTGGTACAGTTGTGACGTTACCTGCTTGGATCCAAATGCTGTGTTTTCTTCCCTCTACACACTTCAGATGTTTCTTGAAGTGTTCTCATTTCTAACTTTTTCTGTAAATCTTGTGGCAACTCCTACCCGCAGTAATAACAGTAATATTGTTATGTATTATTCCATACCACAGTTCAGTTGCTCAAAGAGTTGTGTCCAACTCTGCAACCCCATGGACTGCAGCACACCAGGCTTTCCTGTCCATCACCAGCTCCTGGAGTTTGCGGAAACTCATGTCTATTGAGTCAGTGATGCCATCCAACCATCTCATCCTCTCTCGTCCCCTTCTCCTCCTGCCTTCAATCTTCCCCAGCATCATGGTCTTTACAGATGAGTCAGTTCTTCACATCAGGCAGCCAAAACATTGGAGTTTCAGCTTCAGCATCCATTCTTTCAATGAATATTCAGGACTGATCTCCTTTAGGATGGACTGGTTGGATCTCCTTGCAGTCCAAGGGACTCTCAAGAGTCTTCTTCAACACCACAGTTCAAAAGCATCAGTTCTTGGTCACCCATCTTTCTTTATGATCCAACTCTCACATCCATCCATGACTACTGGAAAAACCATACCTTTGACTAGACGGACCTTTGTTGGCAAAGTCTCTGCTTTTTAATATGCTGTCTAGGTTGGTCATAGCTTTTCTTCCAAGGAGCAAGCATCTTTTAATTTCATGGCTGCAGTCCCCATCTGCAGTGACTTTGGAGCCCAAAAAAATAAAGTCTGTCACTGTTTCCCCATCTATTTGCCATGAAGTGATGGGACCAGATGCCATGATCTTAGTTTTCTGAATGTTGAGTTTTAACCCAACTTTTTCACTCCCCTCTTTCACTTTCATCAAGAGGCTCTTTAGTTCTTCTTCACTTTCTGCCATAAGTGTAGTGTCATCTGCATATCTGAGGTTACTGATATTTTTCCCGGCAATCTTGATTCCAGCTTGTGTTTCATCCAGCCCAGCATTTCTCATGATGTACTCTGCATATAAGTTGAATAAGCAGGGTGACAATATACAGCCTTGATGTCCTTCTTTCCTGATTTGGAACCAGTCTGTTGTTCCATGTCCAGTTCTGACTGTTGCTTCTTGACCTGTATACAGATATCTCAGGAGGCAGGTCAGGTGGTCTGGTATTCCCATCTCTTGAAAAATTTTCCACAGTTTGTTGTGATCCACACAGTCAAAGGCTTTGGCGTAGTCAGTAAAGCAGAAATAGATGTTTTTTCTGGAACTATGTTGCTTTTTTGATGATCCATTGTATGTTGGCAATTTGATCTCTGGTTCTTCTGCCTTTTCTAAAACCAGCTTGAACATCTGGAATTTCACGGTTCACATACTGTTGAAGCCCAGGGTGGAGAATTTTGAGCATTACTTTGCTAGCATGTGAGATGAGTGCAATTGTGTGGTAGTTTCAACATGCTTTGGCATTGCCTTTCTTTGGGATTGGAATGAAAACTCACCTTTTCCAGTCCTGTGGCCACTGCTGAGTTTTCCAAATTTGCTGGCATATTGAGTGCAGCACTTTCACAGCATCATCTTTTAGGATTTGAAATATCTCAATTGGAATTCCATCACCTCCACTAGCTTGTTGGTAGTGATGCGTCCTAAGGCCCATCTGACTTTGGACTCCAGGATGTCTGACTCTAGGTGAGTGATCACACCATCGTGATAGAAAGATAACAGTGACTTGTACTGTGTGGCAGGTGCTGTTCAAAGTACTTGCACATACTAGTTAATTTAATCTTCACAACCACTTTACCAGGTTGTTTCTTTATGATCCCCATTATAGATATTTGTAAAGTGAAGCACATTAGTAAGTAATAAGTTAAATGACTTTTCAACAAATGAGCAAATAAATTGACATGTGTTCAAAGTCTCTCATATTCCTCATGGCAATAAGTACTGAGCTAAAAATATAGGTTGGGCTCAGTTTGAGAGTCACCAAATTTATTTTTTCTGGACACGACAAAGCTTTTTTCTTTGAATAAAATATGAAAATATTGTTTTGTAAGTATGTTTTATATATCTGACTTTTTAAGTTATAGGGATAATGTTATTTTGTTAGTGGACTTGCATTATTAGAAAAGATAAAAAGGAAAGGCTATTTTGCTGTACCCCTAAAACTAACACAACATTGTAAATCAATTATATTTCAGTAAAATTTTTTTTCAAAAGACCATTTGACTCCTGGGAGATTAACCTACTCTGAAAAACGTGTATGAATGTTTACTGCTGCATGTTTAAAGCAATATCAACATTTTAGATTTCATTTTAGTTTAAAGCTAGTTAAAATGAATTGGGCTTGTTTAACCTGTAAAACTTTCTGAAATCTGAATTTTTGTTAGTCCTTATTACTGGATTAGAACAGTTATGTTTCCTGACTCTTAAATAGTGAATTTTCAGCCTTAAGAGTTTTTAGAATATCTTATCATCACTGTGTTGATGTCTTTAAATAATCATGCTGCTGCTGCATCACTTGAATCGTGTCCGACTCTGTGTGACCCCATAGACGGAAGCCCACTAGGCTCCCCATCCCTGGGATTCTCCAGGCAAGAACACTGGAGTGGGTTGCCATTTCCTTCTCCAATGTGTGAAAGTGAAAAGTGAAAGTGAAGTCGCTCAGTCGTGTCTGACCCTTAGCGACCCCACGGACTGCAGCCTACCAGGCTCCTCCATCCATGGGATTTTCTAGGCAATAGTACTGGAGTGGCTTGCCATTGCCTTCTCCGTTAAATAATCATAGTTCAGTCCTAAAAATGAAATAAAGCCATCTTTTCTGCAGAGAGATGAGGCCTAAAGCTTCTCTATTGTACCCCAGCCTGTATTTTAACATATCAAGACTCCCACATGCTATATACACACTTAAACCTACCTCTGTACTCCTTTTTTGTTGTTTAGTCACTAAGTCGTATCCATTTCTTTTGTGACCCCGTGGACTATAGCCCACCAGGCTTCTCTGTCCATGGGATTCTCCATGCAAGAATACTGGAGTGGGTTGCCATTTCTTTCTCTAGGGGAATCTTCCCAACCCAGGGATCAAACCCGTGTCTCCTGTGTTGGCAGACTGATTCTTTACCACTGAGCCATCAGGGAAGCCCCTCTCTACACCTGATTCCCTCGAATCCTTGCTTTTGTTTTAGGCATCCTAACAGTTTGATTTATCTCCTTTGTTACATGTTCTCAGACATCTTCCTTCTCCAGTATCATTTTGGTCAATGTGACATCTCTGGGTTGGCTCTACACTGAAGGTTGTACTGTGATTATCTGATTGTGTATCTTCATGCTATATTTGAGTTCTTTTCGAGCTGGGCCCCTGTTACATTCATCTTTATACCCACAGAGCTACCCTGTACACATTACATAATATGAACTCAGTAATTGTTCACCTGTGCATGCGTCCTCAGTCGTGTCCAACTCTTTGTGACCCAATGGACTGTAGCCACAGGCTCCTCTGTCCATGGGATTCTCCAGGCAAAAATACTGGAGGGGTTTACCATTTCCTCCTCCAGGGGATCTTCTTGACCCTGGATTGAACCCATATCTCTTCTGTCTCCTGCATTGGCAGGCAGATTCTTTACCACTGCGCCACCTGGGAAGCCCTTGGGAATACCTTTGGAAGAATGGGAATACCTAGGGTCAGTGCATAAAGTTAGAAAATAATGTTGCATATGCATGAACCATAGTGAAAAATTGCCCCCAGAATTTATAAGCGTGTAAATTTTGGAAGCAGCATTACTACAGAAAATAAAATAATTTCTCTTTCTTATCTACTAGCAACATATTAATGATGAAAAGACTTTCAATCACCTTAGATCAGTCACCTCAGAGGAGCCATTAAAGGATTCTAAATTAAATTCTTTGAAAATACAAGATAAGAGCTATGAAGAAGATCCAAAGTGGTCCATCCCAGAGCTAAAGGATCTGAAAGAAGAAAATGAGGTAGGAGAAGGGGATATAGCTTTTTAAAAGTGTAATTAATAAATTAATAAGTGAAGGAGACTGAAGTAAAATAGTTCTTTGTGCCCTATTCATTGTGGTGCCATCGGAGCATCTCCCACAGATGAATTACAGATTCTTCAGCAATCACCAGGACCAAAGTTTCAGCAATGTAGCCTCGATCACAAAAAAGAAAAGCCATTATCTGACTTCTGGGCAATTTTGAAGAATTTGCAGTGATTAGAAAGTAGTACTGAGAAATAGTATTAGGAAGACCCATCAAGAAAAATGTTTGACAGCTCTCTTTGGAGGACATATTTTAATCAAATGTCCATGTGCTCACAACTTTTTTCTTTAAAAAAAAAAAAAAACCAAATGTTTATGTACACGCAACTTAGAGTTCTCCATAACCCCTTCCCCTTCATTTCCTATTTCACAGAGCAACCATTTTCATTTCTTTTAACGTCTTCTTTTGGAATTTGTCTCTATTTCTTTCATTAAATAGCATGCTTATATTGTTATTTCCTTGTTTTTCATTTTTAAGTATGTATGGCCTTCCCAGTATGAGAGATGAAGGTTTAGTTCTCTTTCATCTCTTGTCCCCCACCCCAGACAAAAATATCCTTTCTGTTCTCTCATCATCTTACTAATATATCAAACTTTCCATTAGATCACCATTCATTCAATATTTTGTTATTGTGACTCTGTAAATGCTATATACAGTCAAGTAATATGTGATGGCAAGTTTTCCTTTTCTGCATAACTTTTATTTTCTCTAGTGTTAATACTTCTTTCTAAGTGAATATACAGTAAACAATTGACTTTGTACTCAGAGTACTGTCCTATGAATTTTAATACATGTATGGATTTATGTAACCACTACCATAATCAGGATGCAGAATGGTTCCATCATCTGAAAAAACTCCCTGATGCTACTCCTTTATAATTACATCTCCCCAAATCCCTAATCCCCGAGCAAGCATTTATGTTCCCTGTCACCATAATTTTACCTTTTCAGGACTGTCAGTTAAGTGGAATCATGTGATATGTAACTTCCCAATAGAAGCTTCTTTGATTCAGCAGAGTACCTTCATTTAAATCATTGCATGTATCTATAGTTCATTTCTGTTGACAATGAGTAGTATGGTATGGATATACCATAGTTTGTATATCCATGCATCCATTGAAGACATTATGGTTATTTAATGTATGAATTGATCTTCTATATTTTGGTATGAATAGATCTTCTATAAATATTCATGTATAGGCTTTTTAATAAACATAATCAAGAGTCAGATTGCTGGCTCATGTGGTAAATGTATGCCAGATTTTTCCAGACTGGCTGTACCATTTTGCATTCCTACCAGCATTAGATGAATTACAGTTGCTCCATATCTTATCAGCTCTTGATATTGTCAGGAATTTTTATTTTTAACCATTTTCATAGGTGTACAGTAGTAGTATCACAGTGTGGTTTTAATCTGCATTTTGCTAATGACTGTGATATTGACCATCTTATCATGTACTTATTTGCCATCCACATGTATTTCTTGGTGAAATGGCCTGTGTAAAGTCTTTTGCCCATTTTTTGAATGAGTTGTTTTCTTACTATTGGGTTTTGAGTATTCTTTATATGTTCTGGATAGCCCTTTGTCAGATTTGTGATTTTCAAATATTTTCTCCCACTTGTAGCTTCATTCTCTTAATGGTGTCTTTCATATAGAAAGGTTTTTAATTTTGAGAAAGTACATCAGTGTTTTTTTTTCTTTTTTTTTCAGTTTCAAAACATCTTGATTTAATTTTAGTATAAGGGGTGAGATTTAGGTTAAGGTTATGAATGTTCAGTGGTTTTAGTGCTATTTTTTGGAAAGCCTATGCTTTCTCTACTAAATTTTAAAATATTTTTTGATATCATATCTTACATCTTTTTGTTTTATGTATCTCTTAACTATTTATTGTAGATATAGACAATTTTACTTTTAACTTTCCTGCTAGCTTTATAAGTAGTTGATCTGTTACCTTTACCATATGTTTGCTTTTACACATTGAGATTTTTCTTATATTCTCTATATGTCTAGTTGTGATCTTTTCTGCTTTAAGAAGTACCTTTAACATTTCTTGTAAAACTGATGCTGAACCCCTTGCAGGCTTTTTGATGATGGCCATTCTGACCAGTGTGATGCCTCACTGTAGTTTTGATTTGCGTTTCTCAAATAATGAGCAATGTTGAACATCTTTTCATGTGTTTATTAGCCATATGTCTTGTCTTTTTTGGAGAAATGTCTGTTTAGGTCTTCTGCCCACTTTTTGATGGGATTGTTTGTTTTTCTGGTATTGAGCCTCATGAGCTGACATAAAATGAGTGGCTCTTGTTTTCATTCTCACTTTATACCCTCAATTCCAAAAAACTTCATAGGAGTAATTGCTGAACTTTTGCAGTATTTATGGTATAAGTCTGGGTTGCTTCTCAGATTTTCCTCCTAAAAGCTCCAGATTCCATTTTCTCAGGACTACTTAATAAGTTATCCCTTGTCTGATTTCCTGTATCTAGAACATAGGTGATATTTTCCCCTCTCATTTCTCTTTGACTGTAAGTTTATACCTTGAATCTATTTTATTTTGGTGCTATGTCAGAAGGGGAGAATGTAATGCATTGTATATTCAAACTGCCATCTACCCAGAGTCAGGAAAAACTGTAAACCTAAATTTCAAAATGTATTCATATAGGAACAATAAATTAAAGTTTTCCTTTGTCGCCTAGGATGAGATCCCCACTGGAATGCCATACCTGGAGTCAGTAACCATAGGTGATGATATTTGGGATGAGAACTGGTTACCATTGCAGGCTAAAGTGGGAAAAGAAAGTGATGCTGCCTCCCACTTATTTATCTCAAGCCTTGATGGAAAGAAACCATATTCATCATTTAAAGAAATGCCACAGAAGGTTAGATCCTTGGGAAAACAAAGAAAATCATTACTGAAAAAGGAACTGTTAATGTAATTGTCCAAGCCTCAGAAAAGCTGTACATTCTGCATTTCATGCGGATTTCTCAGACAGTAATGCGACGAGTTGACTCACTGGAAAAGACTGATGCTGGGAAAGGTTGGGGGCGGGAGAAGAAGGGGACGACCGAGAATGAGATGGCTGGATGGCATCACCGACTCTGTGGACATGGGTTTGAGTGAGCTCCGGGAGTTGGTGATGGACAGGGAGGCCTGGCGTGCTGTGATTCATGGGGTCGCGGAGAGTCGGACACAACTGAGTGACTGAACTGAACTGAACTGAACTGAATTCAGAAGAATGCATTTCCTGGTCCCTCCCTGCAAAGAAGACAGTGTTAGGGATGGAGGCAGGATGAAACAGGGGAGAATAAACCATGGACATATTGTGTCTATCTACTCTATCAGTCATTATGATTTTTGTTTTATCGTTGGCACCTAGTCAAGGTCTTAGAAACTAGAAATAAAGTGTTTTCCCTAATTTAATTTTTGTTGCGTTAACCTTATAATGTCTGGATCTGAGTATATTTACTAATATTGGACCCTATATATTTAAATTTTAATTTATTTCCCACTGGCTACCAGAAAGAAGATATATCAACACTTAAGTTTCTGCTTGTTATTTGTGCCATTTTAATACTGAATGATTATAAAAATCTAGCCATGAAAAATGTATTGATGATACTACAAACAGAATCATACTTACTTTTATGAGATCTGTGTATTCAAAAGAATTCAGTGTTGGGTATGGACCAGAAAAGCAAGAGGGAAAACTCACATTGATATTAGAAAGTTAATATCTTTTCTTGTTCAGTTAGTATACACTACCTCCTTGCCTTTACCTTGCCCAAGTTATCCTCTGTATGAATCACATGGCACTATATATCTGTTTAGTGTTGCAGTATTTTTTTTCTCTGTAGGATTGGTGTTTTTCTACACCCAAAGATATATGGGATGATTCATGGCAGCCTTCAGGCCTTGTGAATGGAATGAAAGTAGAAATTCAAATGCCAGAAGGACTGGGTGCTCAAGAAAAACATATTGACACAACCAGGATTCAGAAGGTAAGTGTCTAATTAGTGTTACCGTGACAAGTTTTTTATGAGGAAGTGCTTTCAGTTTTCGGAGAAGGCAATGGCAAGCCACTCCAGTACGATTGCCTAGAAAATCCCATGGATGGAGGAGCCTGGTAGGCTGCAGTCCGTGGGGTCGCTAAGGGTCGGACACGACTGAGCGACTTCACTTTCACTTTTCACTTTCACACATTGGAGAAGGAAATGGCAACCCACTCCAGTGTTCTTGCCTGGAGAATCCCAGGGATGGGGGAGCCTGGTGGGCTTCCGTCTATGGGGTCGCACAGAGTCGGACACGACTGAAGTGACTTAGCAGCAGCAGCAGCTTTCAGTTTTAGAAGGTGAGATTCTGGTGAATGATCCCTCTCAGCATTTGGTAGAATACATATACTTAAAAATGTACACTTATTTAAAAATTAATTGCAGTTATCTTACTATAGTTATTCATCTCTCCAGAAGAAAATTCTGAGCCTAGAATTAGAAGATTGATTAAACATTAGGGATAGAGAAAAACAGGTATTTTCACTTAGGCCATACATTTTAAGTTCTATATTTGCCCAATCATCTAGGCTAGTTTTTCCTTTTTTGTTGCTCTAGTAGAAAGCACTAACCCTGGAAAATTTGTTTTGTGTTTCTCAAATATATTATGAGCATCCTGAAAATAGAAGGACAATTTGTGTGAATCGCGAAATTTGGCTAATGGTCTCTGTACTTTTGTGCGGTACACTGAAAATGAAGGACTCCATGTCTAGACTTGTTAGAAAAACAGAGTTGTGGAAGATGAACCTTCTGAGTGATATATTTTCTGCAGAATGTGATTACTTTGCATGAGATTATTGATAAAGTATGCTGTATTACATAAAACAGTCTGTTCCGTAAATATAGGTTTCTTAAAGCACAGATTTAGTTTTAAGATAAAGTTTTTTGTTTTGTTTATCCATGCATCAGCTGATGGACATTTGAGTTATTTCTGCTTTTCTGCTATTATGAATAATGCTGCTGTGATGTGTGTATGTGTTTCTACATGGATGTATGTTTTCAGTTTTCTTAGGTATATACCCGGGAGTTGAATTACTAGGTTCTGTGGTAATAAATCTAGGCCCCACCCCCCGGGGGCTCAGCAGTAAAGAATACACCTGCAATGTAGGAGACACAGGAGATGTGGGTTTGATCCCTGGGTTGGGACGATCCCCTGGAGAGAGGAATGGCAACCCCCTCCAATATTCTTGCCTGGGAAATCCCATGGACAGAGGAGCCTGGGGGACTACAGTCCATAGAGTCATGAAGAGTAGAACGTGACTAAAGCAACTAAGCACACATACATACACGACGTTTAACTCTATGTTTAGTATTTTGAGGAACTGCCAGACTGTTCCAAACAGTTGCACCATTTTGTATTACCACCAGCAATCTAAGAGTGTTCCGATGTGGTCCACATCTTTGTCAACACTTGTTATTATCTAGTTTTTAAAGTTATAGCCATCCTAGTGGGCATGGAGTTTTATGTTATTGTGGTTTGGGGCTGTGCTTTTGATTACATATGTTAATGTTTTATAAATCATGGGCATATCTCTTGGAAGTTGCCACTAACCTCTGGTTCCATAAGGGTATATTTTCAGGTGACAGTGAAGGAGTTTTCCATTGATAACTACAGAGCAAGAATCTGGCAGAGCAATGCGTCTTGAACTACAGTGTTCATAGTGATCACCTGAGAATCTTGTGAGACTGCAGATTCTGATTGAGCAAATCTGGGCTGGGGACTAAAGTTCTCCATGTCTTACAAGCTTACAGGTGATGCTGACACTGCTTGGTGGTGAATCACACTTTGAACAGCAGTGCTCTAAACTGCTGTTAGGAGGAAGAGACTCTTATCTTTTCACTTACATGCTTAAACTGACCACAGGTACTTGCTTTCATCAGTTCAGTTCAGTCGCTCAGTCGTGTCCGACTCTCTGTGACCCCATGAATCACAGCACGTCAGGCCCCCCGTCCATCACCAACTCCCGGAGTTCACCCAAACTCATGTCCACAGAGTCGGTGATGCCATCCAGCCATCTCATTCTCTGTCATAGTGGCATACAAATTTAGTAGGCATTCACCTATGTTCTTTTCTATTTTTCAGAGTGAAAAAGTGTCAGAATGCATCTTAAATGTGTTTTAGCAATTTGTCTTTCTTCAAAATCGTATTTATCAGGAAAGGAAAAAGATACAGCTTTTAGAAAACTATTTCTGATTTTGACTGAAGGGAATGGTAACCCATTCCAGTATTCTTGCCTGGAGAATTCCATGGATAGAGGAGCCTGGTGGGCTACAGTCCATGGGGTTGCAGAGTTGGACACGACTGAGCAACTAACACATACTTTCACACACTGCTAAAAATAGGTAGCAGGGCTTAGTGTAAAAAAACGCTTGCCTGGGAATTCTATAATTTAGAGCTTAATCTTTACCACAAGTTTGAGCAAGTTGCCTTTTGGGGCCTTAGTGTATCCATCTGCAAAAACTGATTTTGACTAATGATCTTTCCAGCCATAAAAGCTTATCATATTAATGATTACTTATCATCGAAGCTTCATTTTAAGAGAGAATAAACTTAAGGGGTAACTAAAGTACACACTGGAAGTTGCATAAATTAAGCAAAAATTTGAATCCAGGTCTTTGCTTACCTGAAGTAGCATATTATATGGTAAAGTAACTATAATGTGGGCTTTTAGAGATTTCATTTTTGCTGCCCCAAAAAAGAAGCACAGCCATTTACATATAATGTAATTATATAAGCCATATCCTTGCCAGCCATGTTTAAAAATGAACAAGATTTTTTGTCATGGAAGAGAAAAGGAAAGCCAAGTGATATTGAATGTCTTAACACACCAGTCTGAAGAACACACAAAGCTACACTTTCTATTCGTCTAATTTTTGTTTCAGTTTAGGCAGATCCCAGACCCTAAGCCACTTATGTGGGTTTATTATGGCAGCTCCTAATGAGGCCCACCTAGTCGTGTTAAGGCCAGTTACCATCACTTTATCTTCTAATGCCAGTTAGAAGATAAATGCTCTGAGTCACCCTGGACTGTAACTATTTCAGCAATGCTCTGTAGGAAGATATAGGATCTATTGATTAAAACTTGGCACTTCATTCACTTTAGCCCAAATTGAGGCTTTGTTTGGGAATTCTGTCTTTTCCTCTCAAACCTTGGTTCTTAGGACTCCATTTTGTCAGTTCCCCTGAGGAGCCTTCCTTTAAAACCATTGTGTTCTCCTAGCGTGTTGTTGATGCTGCAGACGGAGTTAATGCCTCCTTCACAGGCACCTACAGGCCAGGTTCTGTTTCCCTAGCTGGGAATCATGAGCTCTTCGGGGACAGGGATCGTATCTACTGGGAGGTGGTGTGATGGAGCAGAGAGTGCATAGGCGAGCCCGAGTTTGGATCTCTGCCTTGTCCCTTACTGGTTGACACTGGATAACTTGCTCCGCCTCTTGCGAAAAGCATTCTGCTAAGTGAAAGAAGCCATAATACAGAAGACACAATGACACGTAAACTAGAACAGCGTTTTGGTGTTTCAGTGAAGAGACATGTGCCAGCACCCTGGCACTGTGCCTGACAATGAGTGAATGTTATTTCTCTCCTTTTCCTGCCATTTCCCCTGGCTATGCATAGCAGTCCTGACTACCATGTTTGCTTGTAATATGTGTTCAATAAACACTTCTTAAATTCATGGTCCCTCAGTTAGAGAAGGACTTGTTTTCCAGAGAGTATCTAGATTCTTAAAAGTAGGGAGTTTTATTTATGATACGAAAATATTCTTTTGTATATAAGTGAGGAAACAAAATAGACGGTTCTTACTGTTAAATTAACAGTGACTTTTCATGCTTTTGCCCTATTTCCCCCATTCTGTAGCAACCAAATGTAAAGAGTGCCTCAAATTGTCCTGCGTTGCCCAAACTGGAGGAGTTCTACATCTCTCTTATCCAGTCACAGCAGTCAACAGAAGGCAGCCAGTTTGAGCCTAGCAACATTCAGACTCCACCAAAGCAAATTCAGCTGTCCTCAACTCCCACATTGGTCAATTCTGGGTCAGGTAGGTTGACAAACAGTTGACAGATGCAGTGGTTTGCCGTGTTGCTGAAAACCTTGATTTATCTTTTTGAGACCATAACTTGAAAAATTACAAATGTCAGCATTTGTCTCAAATCCTCGTATTATTTTTGGACTTAGTTCTTCCTTTTTACTTTGCCACTCTTTTTTTCTGCAATTTGGGGAGATGGTCAGGTTTATGCACTTTAAAGTTGGCCAGTTTTTAAGTATGAAATTCTGTGAGTTCTGACAGATGTGTACAGTCCTGTAGGCCACACTGCAATTATGATAATAGAACATTTTTGTCAGTCTGAAAAGCTTCATGTGTCTTTGCAGTCATTCCCTCTTACTCCTCGTCTCGTGGGCGTTCTAGAATTTCATGTAAAGAAACTCATAGTATGTAGTTTTTATGGCTGACTCTTTTCATGTAGCACAGTGTTTTAGAGATTCATCTATGTTGTTGCCAATGTCCAGTGTTTTTCTTATTTATTGCTGAGTAGTACATAGTAGTATGGACATACAGCAGTTTGTTTATCTGTTCACCAGATGATGGATTATTTCCAGATTTGGGTCATGAGTAAAACTGCTGTGAATGCTCACTTCTTTGTGTAGACATGTATTTTTTATTTCTATTCATTAAGTACCTAGGAGTGGAATTGCTTGGGTCATATGCTGACTGCATGTTTAGCTTTTTAATAACTGTCAAAATGTTTTCCAAAGTGACTGTGCCATTTGGTAATTCACATCAGCAATGTACTTGATTGTTGATTGCTTTATATTCAAGCCAACTTAGTATATCTCCAGTCTTTTAAATTTTCCCATTTTAGTGGATGTGTAGTGGTATCTTATTTGGTTTTAATTTACACTTCCCTATTTACCAGTGATGTTGACTGTGTTTTCCTGTGTTTATGTGCCATTTGAATTACCTGTTCAAGTATTTGTGCATTTCTATTGGATTATGTTTTTATTGGCTTGTAAAAATTCTTCATTCTGGACACAAAACCTTTGTTAGATGCTTATATTGCAAATATTTCCAGGTATATGGCTTGTGTTTTTACTTCCTTAACAGTGTTCTTGGAAGAGCAAGTTTTCTTTTTTTGTTGTTTTTTTGTTTGTTTTATACTTTATTGACCAAAGTTTATATATATATTACATATAACATAGAAAGCTTTCATCCTAAAAATATAAAATTTAAATAAAATGTTAGTTGTAAAAACTGAAGAACTGATGTCTGGGAGCCTTGATATGGAAGGTAGAGTAGAAAATAGGTAAGAGATCAGCGACTGTTGGACAAGGGCTGTAGGTGAGTCTCCAGAGAGGACCCTTTCTTGTCAGGTGGGTCTCGACTAAAGCTGCACAAACTGCCTTCTGAAGGTTCCACAAGAGTAGGGACCTTGGTCCATTTCGTTCCTTGTTCTGTGCCTAGCGCCTGGAAGAGCATCCAGCACAAAGCTGGAGTTCTGTAAATACTCTTGCTCTTTGTTTATGGTTTTACTGTTTTGTATATTTCCTTTTATTTATTTTTTAATTAATTAATTTATTTTAATTGGAGGCTAGTTACTTTACAATATTGTATTGGTTTTGCCACACGTTGACATGAATCCACCCCAGGTGTACATGTGTTCCCCATCTTGAGCCCCCCTCCCACCTCTTTCCCCATATCATCCCTGTGGGTCATCCCAGTGCACCAGCCCCTAGCATCCTGTATCATGCATCGAACGTGGACTGGCGATTTGTTTCACATATGATAATATACATGTTTCAATGCCGTTCTCCCAAATCATCCCACCCTCACTCTCTCCCACAGAGTCCAAAAGACTGTTCTTTACATCTGTGTCTCTTTTGCTGTCTCGTATACAGGGTTATCGTTTTCCTCTTTCTAAATTCCATATATATGCATTAGTATACTGTATTGGTGTTTTTCTTTCTGGCTTACTTCACTCTGTATAATAGGCTCCAGTTTCATCCACCTCATTAGAACTGGTTCAAATGTATTCTTTTTAATGGCTGGGTAATACTCCATTGTGTATATGTACCAAAGCTTTCTTATCCATTTGTCTGCTGATGGACATCTAGGTTGCTTCCATGTCCTGACTGTTATAAACAGTGGTGCGATGAACATTGGGGTACACGTGTCTCTTTCAATTCTGGTTTCCTCGGTGTGTATGCCCAGGAGAGGGATTGCTGGGTCATCTGACAGTTCTAGTTCCAGTTTTTTAAGGAATCTCCACACTGTTCTCCATATTGACTGTACTAGTTTGCATTCCCACCAACAGTGGAAGAGGGTTCCCTTTTCTCCACACCCTCTCCAGCATTTATTGCTGGTAGACTTTTGGATAGCAGCCATTCTGACTGGCGTGAAGTGGTACCTCATTGTGGTTTTGATTTGCAGTTCTCTGATGAGTGATGTTGAGCATCTTTTTATGTGTGTGTTAGCCATCTGTATGTCTTCTTTGGAGAAATGTCTGTTGAGTTCTTTGGCCCATTTTTTGATTGGGTCGTTTATTTTTCTGGAATTGAGCTGCAGGAGTTGCTTATATATTTTTGAGATTAATTCTTTGTCAGTTGCTTCATTTGCTATTATTTTCTCCCATTCTGAAGGTTGTCTTTTCACCTTGCTTATAGTTTCCTTTGTTGTGCAGAAGCTTTTAATTTTAATTAGGTCCCATTTGTTTATTTTTGCTTTTATTTCCAATATTCTGGGAGGTGGGTCATAGAGGATCCTGCTGTGATTTATGTCAGAGAGTGTTTTGCCTATGTTCTCCTCGAGGAATTTTATAGTTTCTGGTCTTACATTTAGATCTTTAATCCATCTTGAGTTTATTTTTGTGTATGGTGTTAGAAAGTGTTCTAGTTTCTGTACCGGCTGTGCGTACTTAGACATGCATGGCTTAATCTTTGAGACAAGCATATGCTACTGGCTGGATCAACCAGGTAAGGTTTTCATTTTGATAAAATCAGATTTGTTAATTATTTTCTCTTTATGGTTTGAATTTTTTGTGTCCTATTTAGAAATCTTTCCTAACTCAAATAATTAAGACTTTCTCTTACATTTTGTTATAAAAGTTCTATAGTTTTAGGTCTTACATTAGGTCTGTGATCCAGTTGTTAATTTTTGTATGTGGTTTGGTGTAAGGATCAGTGTTTATTTTGATTACATATAAATATTCAATTGTTCCAGTATGATTTATTGAAAAGGCAGTTCTTGCTCCATTTAACTGCCTTGATGTCTTTGTCAAAAGCCAATAAGTTGTGTATGTGATTGTCTATTTCCTGACTTTAATTATGTTCTCCTGCTCTTATGTCTGCCTTTATACCCCTATCTTGATTTCTGTGGCTTTATAATAAGTCTTGAAATCATACAGATTTGTTCGTTTTTTTTTTTTAATTGTTTTGGCTATTCCAGGTCATTTTCCATATGAATTTTAGGATTAATTTAGTTTCTACAGAAAGCCTGCTAAAATCTTTATTGAGATTTTTTTTAAAAATCTCTAGATTAATTTGGGGAGAAGTGACATGTTAACAGTATTGAGTTTTCTTATCTATGAGCATAATATAACCTTTTTTTCTTCTGTGCTTAATATGTTCTTTTCCTGTCCGGTGTATTTTTCATCTCAGAAGTTCAATTTATAATATCTCAGTTTTTGGTTTCTTTTGTATCTTTCCTCTTTCTCCTCTGTGTACTCATCATTCACTTCTTGAATACTTTGAGTGTTCTTGTGACGGCTGTTTTAATACCCTTATCTTGTGATTCAAGCATATGTATCATTTCTGAATTCTGTCATCTGTCATTTCTGAACTAGCTTCTACTGAATGGTTTTTCTCTTGATTACAAGTCGTATTTTTCTGCTTTTTTGCACATCTGATAGTTTTTTATTGGATGGCAGGTACCAAATTACACTTTGTTGAGTGAATGACTGAACCTCTTTTTCTTCTCTCTTTCCTTCCTTTCTTCCCTTCCTCCCTGCTGTCTATATAGTATCTATCTTTCGTTTGGGGGTAATTAAATTATCTGAAATGGATTTGATTATTTCTGCATTTATTCTAGATTTCATTCGGCTGATTAGAAAAGCCTTTGGTCTGTCGGCCCTGCTAGGCAATACCTTTCTGAGGGTATTGATGCGACTTGATGTCCTACGGGTGTCTTTACACTGTAGCTGATGGGAACACAAAATGTTTTGTCCCAACGTCACAATAAACTGTGGAAAATTCTGAGAGATGGGAATACCAGACCACCTGACCTGCCTCTTGAGAAACCTGTATGCAGGTCAGGAAGCAACAGTCAGAACTGTACATGGAACAACAGACTGGTTCCAAATAGGAAAAGGAGGACGTCAAGGCTGTATATTGTCACCTTGCTTGTTTAACTTATATGCAGAGTACATCATGAGGAACGCTGGGCTAGAAGAAGCACAAGCTGGAATCAAGATTGCAGGGAGAAATATCAATAACCTCAGATATGCAGATGACACTACCCTTATGGCAGAAAGTGAAGAGGAACTCAAAAGCCTCTTGATGAAAGTGAAAGAGGAGAGTGAAAAGGTTGGCTTGAAGTTCAACATTCAGAAAACAAAGATCATGGCATCTGGTCCCATTACTTCATGGGAAATAGATGGGGAA
The DNA here is from genome assembly GCF_049115385.1 of Moschus berezovskii. Classification (NCBI taxonomy): domain Eukaryota; kingdom Metazoa; phylum Chordata; class Mammalia; order Artiodactyla; family Moschidae; genus Moschus; species Moschus berezovskii. The sequence continues at coordinate 31,270,475 of NC_142476.1, read as the reverse complement.
ACAGTGGAAACAGTGTCAGACTTTATTTTTTTGGGCTCCAAAATCACTGCAGATGCTGATTGCAGCCATGAAATTAAAAGACGCTTACTCCTTGGAAGGAAAGTTATGACCAACCTAGATAGTATATTAAAAAGCAGAGACATTCCTTTGCCAACCAAGGTCTGTCTAGTCAAGGCTGTGGTTTTTCCCATGGTCATGTATGGATGTGAGAGTTGGACTGTGAAGAAAGCTGATCGCCAAAGAATTGATGCTTTTGAACTGTGGTGTTGGAGAAGACTCTTGAGAGTCCCTTGGACTGCAAGGAGATCCAACCAGTCCATTCTAAAGGAGATCAATCCTGGGTGTTCATTGGAAGGACTGATGCTAAAGCTGAAACTGCAATACTTTGGCCACCTCATGCGAAGAGTTGACTCACTGGAAAAGACTCTGATGCTGGGAAAGGTTGGGGTCGGGAGGAGAAGGGGACGACGGAGAATGAGATGGCTGGATGGCATCACCGACTCTGTGAACATGAGTTTGAGTGAACTCCGGGAGTTGGTGATGGACAGGGAGGTCTGGCGTGCTGTGATTCACGGGGTCGCGGAGAGTCAGACACGACTGAGCGACTGAACTGTACTGAACTGAAACTGCAGTGATTGTTCTGCCTACACCTTTCAGATAGGTTTTCTCCCTGGCCTTGGTGGTTTTCTCAAAGGCATGAGCCAGATCACTCCCCAGCCTAAGACTGAAAGGGACCTCTCTGCAGATCTCCAGCTGCTTCTTTCCCTAAAGCTAGCTACCTTTCACTTGTACTTCCCCCCACTAATTCCAGACACCTTTGTTGTTGTTTAGTCACTAAGTCGTGTCCGACTCTTCGCAACCCCATGGACTGTAGTCCTGCAGGCTCCTCTGTCCTTGGCCTTCTTGAATTCCAAGCTTTGTCTTCGCAGTGCAGTGAGACCTCCAGGCTCAGTGTGGACTCTCCCTCCCTGTACTTCAGCCTGGACTTTATCTTGACAGTGAACTCAGGCACTCGTAAAGCTTACTCCAGTTGTTTCCCATTTCTCAGGGATTGCTGTTACATAAGCTTGTTGATCAACATCAGAGAGCTGTTGTTTTACTTATTTTGTCCAGTTTTCTAGTTGTTTAAAGCAAGAGAGATTGTATTTCAATCCCTGTTTAATTAGCATTGTGTCTGGAAGCTGAAGTTTTGTTGCACTCCTAAATTCTTTCGTGTGTCCCTGCTTTCATACTTTTATACCTTTTAAAATCTGAACTCATCAACAGCTTCATGTAAAACCCATTATTTCACTAGGACTTACCATCTCTTTTTCACTCTAGTGAGCATTAATGATAGTCTTGTGTTCAGAGTTTTACTTTTTAGAATACCCTGTCAGTCTCCTTGATTTATCACAAATGTATGGCACATATATCACATGCCTAGTGCACTGGATGTTAAAGACAGAAAGATGGATAGGATATTGGATGGTGCCTGCTTTTTTCTGAGCTTTTCTAGAAGTCAGTAATTTTAGGGTCTAGAGCAGTGCTTTTCAGAATGTAGTCAGCATACCAGTACTTGTCTGTGAAGCATTTGTGATGGTGGACAACACAGTAGCACTTCGCTTAGCTCACTTAGATTTTTTTTCCTAAAGCAGGACTTTCTTGAAACAAGAAGTGTGTTGGCTTGGGTGCTGGCTACCAGCTCCTCCCATCGTAGGCATGTAACAAACAATTCATAGACCAGCTCCTTCAGTAGCCCTGGTCCAGAGTACACACATGAGGTGCCTCGTAATCTCTTCTTTGCTCTTAGAAACTCTTGGCCTTGGGGTTCCCAGCAATTTGTCTCATGGAAAAGACCCTTCTTCTTAGTTAACCAAGGAATTCTTTTTAAGGCTGATAACTGGTTTTTGGAATTTCTTAGTAAACACATTCTTGTTCAGTTCTGTTTTTACACCAGCAGATGTGGAATTGGAATAACTTTGGCAATAGAGAAGGCCTGTGGGACACTATTTTGCTCACTGCTGGAAGGAAATGGGAGAGTTTAAGGATTCTTTCCTGGAATTGGAATTATATCCAGTTTATTTTTATGATGTCCCAGAAAGAGATCTCCCCTTCCTTGTTCACAAGTGCATGTTTTTCCTCTCATCTTTGACCTCACTCTGACCTTCCTCCTCCTTTGACCTCACTCTGACAAGAATTTATCTCTATGCATGATCCCCCATCCTCATTTCCTGTCCATTGTTGACTGGTTTCTGAGCTTCATTCTCTCTTAATTTGCCTTTGGTAATTTCACCACCTAACCTTAAGATGGGGTTTCCTTGGTGGCTCAGTGGTAAAGAGTATGCCTGCCAATGCAGGAGACGTGGGTTCAATTCCTGGGTCAGAAAGATCCCCTGGAGAAGGAAATGGCTGCCCACTCCTGGAAAATCACTTGGACAAAGGAGCCTGGTGGGTTACAGTCCATGGGATTGCAGAAGAGTCAGATGACTTAGCAATTCAACAATGACAACAAGAACAAATCATGAGATCATTGTAACAGATGTTAGTAAAGATGTAGAATGGGAGAGTGTGAGGACCTCCTGAAAAGACCTTTGTTTTCTTTCTTTTTCAGCGGAAGGCTCCCCAAAGAGCCTAGAGAATAAAGATTTTTCTAGTAGCTCTGCTATTACAGTGTTCAAAGATACAAGTCAGGGAGCCGTGGACCAGCTCTCTTTGATTTTGTCTCCCGAGCACCAGATTTCTCAGAAGCTCTACATTCCTCGAAGCACAGCCACTGCTGCCTTAGGAGCTGCCGCAAGACTCGCCACATCCAAGAGCCTCCTGCACTGGTACCCCAGTGTGAAAAAGATGGAAACATGAGGGCGGTGGGGAGGGAAAAATCAACCAGCGGCTTAGGGCATGGTGACTTCCCAAGCCAAACCAAGAAGGAGGTATTGAGACAAAAACAGTATTTTGTTGACAAAGTTTCAAGACAAAGTTGATGCCTTTGTCTTTCTGTGCAACCCTTTGTTAGCTTTATTATGCCTGTTAGCTTTATTATGCCCACAGTCCCCTTTGTTGTGTAAGTATTGTAATAATTGATGATGTTTATTTTTCTTAAGTTTTGTTCACCTTTTTTCAATGTAGAAGTTTAAAGGACTTTTTAGTTTCTGTGTTTCTATAAATGTTTTTCTTGTATATATCATGACTGATAAATGTAAGCTGAAAAACTAATGTTTTGTGATCCATATTTAGTTAGAAAAAATTGTCGCAGCTCTATCTCCAGAAAGAGGATGTCTGACTTTTAAGGCTGCTTTTCCTCATTTGAAAACTTCTATACCATAGAGCGGAGAAGGCAGTGGCACCCCACTCCATTACTCCTGCCTGGAAAATCCCATGGACAGAGGAGCCTGGAAAGCTGCGGTCGATGGGGTTGCTGAGGGTCAGACACAACTGAGCGACTTCACTTTCACTTTTCACTTTCATGCATTGAAGAAGGAAATGGCAATCCACTCCAGTGTTCTTGCCTGGAGAATCCCAGGGACGGGGTAGTCTGGTGGGCTGCCGTCTGTGGGGTCAGACAGAGTCGGACATGGCTGAAGTGACTTAGCAGCAGCAGCATACCATGGAGAAAATCTATGGCTCCAGTCTTCGCCGTCATTAATTCTTTGAAATACTAGGATCACTAAGAAAATCCACACCATGAATCTTTGGTCATGTGAACCCTTTTACATTAAAAAAATAAAAAAAGATGAAGCTATCTTTCAGTGTAGACAGTTTCTTGAAGACTTAACAAGAAAATTAGAGACCAGTTGTTGAAACTGAGCTGAGCCATTTCTTCAGTCATCATAGTTCTCTGGAGTCTTAATGTAACTAGCTAAACAGTAGTATTGTTTAAGCATTTATAGAGCACTTGTGAAACACTCAGTCATGTCTAACTCTTTGTGACCCCATGGACTGTATATCCTGCCAGGCTCCTCTGTCCATGGAATTCTCCAGGCAAGAATACTGGAGTGGATAGCTGTTTGTCCAGGGATCTTCCCAACCCAGGGATCAAACCCAGGCCCCCCTCATTGCAGGCGGATTCTCTACCATCTGAGCCACCAGGGAAGCCTGCATTATAGAGCATGATGTTCTCTGAAGTCCAGTTTATTATAGGAAATTCTGTTTAGCTGATAGTGTAAACCATAGGAGAAAAGACTGAAAGGTGAAATTAAGGAATGTGAATGATACCAACTTTTTTGTGGTAAAATACAAGACTTATCCCCAAATTAAAAAAAAAAAATCCAATACAGAAGCATTTCTTAGTGGTAAAGTCAGAGAAGGAGGTGTGAATTACTGGCCTGCTGCACATGACTAGATTCTCACCCTCCTAGCCCCTCTTCTAAGGCCTCCTGCTTTGACATTAAGTGGCAGAGCTGGCTCCTAGTTCCTTTCTTTCCGCCTACAATAAGGAATGTCTCCTCTGTTCTGCTCAGTTAGTTGGTCAGCAAAATGTCTACAGAGGAAGGGGGTGAAATGAGAGTAACTATCAGAGTGCATTTAAATGTAGAGTTCAGTTCAGTTCAGTCGCTCAGTCGTGTCCGACTCTCCGCGACCCCATGAACCACAGCACGCCAGGCCTCCCTGTCCATCACCAACTCCCGGAGTTCACTCAAACTCATGTCCACAGAGTCGGTGATGCCATCCAGCCATCTCATTCTCGGTTGTCCCCTTCTCCTCCCGCCCCCAACCTTTCCCAGCATCAGAGTCTTTTCCAGTGAGTCAACTCTTCGCATGAGGTGTCCAAAGTATTGGAGTTTCAGCTTTAGCATCAGTCCTTCCAATGAACACCCAGGATTGATCTCCTTTTAGAATGGACTGGTTGGATCTCCTTGCAGTCCAAGGGACTCTCAAGAGTCTTCTCCAACACCACAGTTCAAAAGCATCAATTCAGCGATCAGCTTTCTTCACAGTCCAACTCTCACATCTATACATGTAGAGTGTTAATGGTTAAAACTTCTTTCTTAGGATGACGTGATCATGAAACAAACCCAAAGTCTCTTAACTACCAAGTGTTTTGGTTTAAAAACCTTAGAGCATTTTTAATGCAGTGAAAATTTCAAATCCAGATTCACCTTTAATTCTAATATATCTATATCAATGATGGTACGCTAATTAACTGAAAAGATGTAATCTGGAAACATCACTGATAGTTGACCCAGATAGAACAGATTTCCCATTTGGGTTTTGGGGGTTTTGTATCAGACACCTTTATTGAAGAAGGCAGTCGAAGAGTTATATGGAAGGTCAATGAACAGTTAAATATCACTTTGACAGTTAAATGTCATATATGATACTCAAATGTGATATGAACTGGAACAGCTGTTTTTCATATAAGTTTATGTAATTATCCACAATTTGTTTCTAAAGAAGAAAACTCATTTTGAATGATTGTTCAGAGAAAAAGGCAAGTTTGAATTTTGAGTTCTACTCTTCACTTCTCCAGATGGACAGTCACTGGGTTCCAGGTAGAGTGAATCTGGCAGAAGCAGTCTTTACGTATTTAGTACGTCAGGTTGTAACTCTCTCTATAACAGCACAGAACTTCTAGCAAGAACCCTGCCAACACTGGGTAACCTGATGGTGACTAATTTTACACTTTGCCAGTTAGATGGGGATTATGGAATTATTGTGTTATTAAGGCTCTTTCAGAATCCTTTCTGTTTGCAAATGACCAGATCATTCAGACAGAGCTATCTCAAACTAATGAGTGTCAACACACTTTGACCGAGGCCTGTTTAGTAATGAATAGTTAGTATCTTATTTAAATTAGAAGAGTGAAGGAATGAACCTTTGAGAGGCTTGTACAGTTTGACTACTTGACTTTGACTAGGACATCCAATCTGCCAGTGTTTCCCTACCTTCTTTCATAGGTGGGCTTTGTTTGGTGGTTAACTGAAATATCTCAAAGCATCAAACAAATTTAATAGATCATTTGAAAATGAGTAAATAGGTTTCTGTATGTGGGCAGGAGTAGCAGTAAGAAATGTTGAAAATATAGGGAAATGCTCATGGTTTACAGTTAATTGTGTTTTATTGTCAAAGGCTGGGTTGACATCTACTACACTTAGAAAAACCGCCGTCCCCTCCCCATATTTTTTTTGTTAAGGTTAATCTATTAGAAGTAGTGGCTGTCCCCAGGAATGTTAAGTGGGCAGTGGGAGCCTGAGGTATATATTGAGGGCATGGGGTGTGGGGAACACACAGGAGAATCCTGGTCATAAACTCCTTAGGGTTAGAAGAGAGAGAGTGGCCTCACTGTTAGCCACTCAGGTTTTAACTCCAGTGGCTTGTCAGTACCCCTCTCCTGTCCAGAAACACACCATGGGAAGTCAAAAGAGAGCCATGCCAGCTGCACCAAACCATGCCTTTTCCCTCTCACTCTCACACATTTGAGATGCCAATTGTCCATTTCAAGGCATGGGGATGACTAGAGACTTCTGCCTGCAGTCAGACATGTCTAGGCTAAAGACTTAGAATTGTAGGATTTTGATGTAGAAAGGATGTCAGATAAGGAAATTTGAAACCTAGACTGACTGACTTGCCTGTGGTCACACAGCTTAAATTCCCATGTCTGCTGACTCCTAGCTCAGGGACCTTTCCACAGGTCCCTGTGGAAAGTGCAACAGCATCTTGTGTCATATCAATGATTTGATGCCAGAAAACATAGTTTGGTACTTAAGTCCAAAAGAATGGTGATGCTGATAGGTAGCTGGGCAATCCCTGGTGTTGGTGGGGAAAGAGGTTGATCTACAAAGACATCATGTTCTTCATGTGTATAGCTTAAATAACAGTGGGTCAGTTCTGCAGCTGAAGAATCTGGACAGGGGCATCTTTGGGGATGAGAAACTAAAATCTTACAAAGCAGTCCTTCTGAGGCTTCCTATTAGCATCTATGCTAGGTAGCAAGGCCTTTCTAACAAACTTTTGGTATCTTTTCAGAATTAAATTTTGCAGGAGCCATCACCAAGACATTTAGAATAGTTCATTTCCTATAGTCCATTCAGATTATGGCATTTTCCAAGATGTCAGCGAAGGCGCCTGTTAACTAAATCTGTCCACATGCTTTGAACGCAACCCTATTCCTGACAGCTCGGTGTCATTTGTCTCAGTCACCAGTCAGCCAAGTAAGTTCTTGGTGTCATAAACCTTTTGGTACCAGAATACCTTAATCTCTGCTGTTCTTCCTACCATGGTAGACAGAAATTGCTTTAACTTTTCAGTAGAGGACTTCTTTAATATTAGAATCATCGTGCACCACTTTTCACATGAAATTGAGTGTTTGATGTACCCCAAAACTGAGTAGAGAACTTATTCACAACTAAATTTTCTTGGTTATAAGCATAAATTTCAGGAAATGCTTTCATTTTTCTGTTTGGTATAAACTTTGTTTTATATTTCTGTTAAATTTTTAAAATATTTTTTAAGTTATGGAAAATGGTTTTATAGGAACCAGTGTTTACTTGGTTATTATTTCTGGTGCAGTTTAGATAAAAATTTGATGAGGAAACCAAGATATGACTCTCTGCCCTCTAAACTTCTGTTGCAGAACTCATGGGAAGTTATTGGGCTCAAAGAATTAGGATCAGCCTAATTCTTGGAGTTTGAAATGGCATTTTGTTTGATTTATTTAAATATTTATGAAGTTGGAATTTGTTTTGTCAAAAATTTCTAGGTGTTTTTTGTGCTTTTTGTTGTGATGAGTCTGCAGGAATGAAAATTTCACTTAAATATGTGACCTTAAGAACTTAATTGAGTACGATACAAAGTTCCATTATACAGTAAAAGCAAATATTTGACAATCTTCTTGACTAAAATATTTGTCTTCATTTTGGGCACGACCTCTTTATTCTTCACGTACTTTGAACTTTGTGAACCTTTGCTATCCTGTAGATAAATTAATTCCATGAAATTGGAGATTCGTTCACACTGGAGCCTTTTAAGTACTTGGCAGCTACTCAGAGACTTGTTTTCTTTCTCTTGTTCACAGCAATGTTATCGAGTGCTTGTAAGTTGTCTCCCAGTTTCCTAAATGCTCTCTGGGGACTGTCCCGCACACTGAACACCAGACCTTACCCCATCTTGCTGTGACTGGAGTTCAGTGCTGTTTCAGTCACGTTCTGCATTTACTGATTCCACATATAGAAACTTCCCTGAAGCAGCTCTTCTGCCTAGAGCATAGTATTTCCAGGTACTTCTCAACTCCATTTAGGTGATGTCTGGTACAAACTCTTCCTTAACCTGTCATTCCACAGGACCATAGTAGAAACCAAAGACTGAGCTCAGTTCATTTCTTACTGCAGCAAAGGATTTCTTGACAAAAGTATCCTGTTACTACAGTACTGTTACTCATATGTTCTGATTAAAAAAATCTCTTCTCATGGCCATATATATGACAATACCTGTCAATTAAATGACTGTATTTGCAACATTTAGACTACTATTAGGCAAAATGGATCCCCGCAGATTGTTCCTTATTTCCTCCTCATGATACCTTCCTCCTAATGGATTCAAGTCTTTGCCTAGTGGGTTGAAACTTGAGCAGACATATCACAATATCACATATCACATATTTATCCTCTCTTTTCTGAATTTTAAAAGCAATAACTTTTATTTTTTTAAAAGCAATAACTGACCGAACTGCACCCAGACGTTTTCTCCACGGCGCCCAGGCTGGATATCCTGCACCAGGTTGCCATCTGGCAGAAGAACTTCAAGAGAATTAGCTACGCCAAGACCAAGACCAGGGCCGAGGTGCGGGGAGGTGGCCGGAAGCCCTGGCAGCAAAAAGGCAGTGGGCGAGCCAGACACGGCAGCATCCGCTCCCCAATCTGGTGAGGAGGAGGTGTCGCCCATGGCCCCCGGGGCCCCACGAGCTACTACTACATGCTGCCCATGAAAGTGCGGGTGCAAGGCCTCAAGGTGGCGCTGACCGTCAAGCTGGCCCAGGACGACCTGCACATCGTGGATTCCCTGGAGTTGCCCACCGCAGACCCCCAGTACCTGATGGACCTGGCCCGCTACCGCCGCTGGGGCGACTCTGTCCTTTTTGTAGACTTAGAACATGAGATATAATTTTCCTCTACACAGAAAACCCTAAAGACTCTACCAGAAAACTACTAGAGCTAATCAATGATTACAGCAAAGTTGCAGGATATAAAATCAACACACAGAAATCCCTTGCATTCCTATACACTAATAATGAGAAAATAGAAAGAGAAATTAAGGAAGCTATTCCATTCACTGTTGCAATGAAAACAATTAAATACTTAGGAATATATCTACCTAAGGAAACAAAAGACTTGTACATAGAAAACTATAAAACACTAGTGAAAGTAATCAAAGAGGACATGAATAGATGGAGAAATATACCGTGTTCGTGGATTGGAAGAATAAATATTGTAAAAATGAGTATACTACCCAAAGTAATTTATACATTCAATGCAATCCCTATCAAGCTACCAACAATATTTTTCACAGAACTAGAACAAATAATCTCACAATTTGTATGGAAATACAAAAAACCTCGAATAGCCAAAGCAATCTTGAGGAAGAAGAATGGAACTGGGGGAATTAACCTGCCGGACTTCAGGCTCTATTACAAAGCCACAGTCATCAAGACAGTATGGTACTGGCATAAAGACAGAAATATAGATCAATGGAACAAAATAGAAAGCCCAGAGATAAACCCACGCTCCTATGGACACCTTATCTTCGACAAAGGAGGCAAGAATATAAAATGGAGAAAAGACAGTCTCTTCAACAAGTGGTGCTGGGAAAACTGGTCAGCCACTTGTAAAAGAATGAAACTAGAACACTTCCTAACACCATACACCAAAATAAACTCAAAATGGATTAAAGATCTAAATGTAAGACCAGAAACTATAAAACTCCTCGAGGAGAACGTAGGCAAAACACTCTCCGACATAAATCACAGCAGGATCCTCCAAGACCCACCTCCCAGAATATTGGAAATAAAAGCAAAAATAAACAAATGGGACCTAATTAAAATCAAAAGCTTCTGCACAGCAAAGGAAACTCTAAGCAAGGTGAGAAGACAACCTTCAGAATGGGAGACAATAATAGCAAATGAAGCAACTGATAAAGGATTAATCTCCAAATTATACAAGCAGCTCCTGCAGCTTAATTCCAGAAAACTAAGTGACCCAATCAAAAAATGGGCCAAAGAACTAAACAGACATTTCTCCAAAGAAGACATAAAGATGGCTAATAAACACATGAAAAAATGCTCAACATCCCTCATCATCAGAGAAATGCAAATCAAAACCACAATGAGATACCATTTCACACCAGTCAGAATGGCTGCTATCCAAAAGTCTACATGCAATAAGTGCTGGAGAGGGTGTGGAGAGAAGGGAACCCTCTTACACTGTTGGTGGGAATGCAAACTAGTACAGCCACTATGGAGAACAGTGTGGAGATTCCTCAGAAAACTGGAAATAGAACTGCCATATGATCCAGCGATCGCACTCCTGGGCATACACACCGAGGAAACCAGAATTGAAAGAGACACATGTACTCCAATGTTCATTGCAGCACTGTTTATAATAGCCAGGACATGGAAGCAACCTAGATGTCCATCTGCAGATGAATGGATAAGAAAGCTTTGGTACATATACACAATGGAGTATTTCTCAGCCATCAAAAAGAATGCATTTGAATCAGTTTTAATGAGGTGGATGAAATTGGAGCCAGTTATACAGAGTGAAGTAAGCCAGAAAGAAGAACATCAATACCGTATATTAACGCATATATATGGAATTTAGAAAAATGGTAACCTGAACCCTGTATAAGAGACTGCAAAAGAAACATAGGCATTTAGAACAGTCTTTGGGACTCTGTGGGAGAGGGTGAAGGTGGAATGATTGGAGAGAATGGAATTGTAGCATGTATATTATCATAAGTGACCAGTCCAGGTTCGACGCATAAATTTTCCTCTGTTCATTTCTTTGCATTTGTGCTTTTTTAATAAAATTCTTTTTTTTAAAAAAGAAATAAATAAATCCAGCTGGAAAAAATAAAAAAATAAAAGCAATAACTTTCCTTATACTGATCAGGAATGGGACCGAGGCCTGTCAGATTGTACCTCTTGAATGTCTCATTAGTCCTCCTGGTTCTCTGTAGTTATTGCGAGAAGAGGGGTGGAACTTTTGACTATAATTGATAACATCCTTCTTATGTCTCACATTGTAGGCAGTGGGACATCTGTTTGTGATCAAGTAGAATGTTTTTCAACAACCTTTTCTCCAGTTGATGCAGATTTATCTTTGATAAACTATTTGGACTCAGAAACTTACTCCACCAAAACTTTTTGGTCTTCATTTACTTTCTACATGCAATTGATACAACAGTTGACCTTATCCAGATTTATAAGGCTCGGTAAAGTTGCCTCAAAACATAAGAGAAAAATTGTGAGTTTTACAATAAAGGCCAAAATCAGTTCTAGCCAACATCATGGAATTGTCAATAAACCTGCATTCTGTACTGGCTTTGCTTAGAATCACTTCAGATATACAGAGTTATTCAACATTCAATTTTTGGTATCAATTCTAGAGTTCTGTGGAATTTTTATGAAGTCTTCTAAGTTGAATGAAACTAATGCTCAGTGATGCTACTTTGTTCTTATACCAGATCGTAAGTATGGAATACTCTTGAGACATAGTTTTATTAAATACTATCTGTTTGAACAACTTGGCAAAATCATGTTTCATGTGAATGTAATATTTAAGAATTTCCAAATTCTATATGCTATGTATCACTGATCCCTAACCTTTTATAAGGTTATTAACTTTTGTCAAATACTGAGAACTATACAGTGTCAGAAGTGTCTGACTCTATGACCCCATAGAATTCTCCAGGCGAGAATACTGGAGTGGGTAGCCATTCATTCCCTTTTCTATGGAATCTTTACAGCTCAGGGATCGAACCCATGTCTCCCAATTGCAGGCAGATTCTTTACCATCTGAACCACCAGGGAAGCCCCCCAGAAAGTGCACATTCATCCAAAATTGTTCCCTATATTCTAGGAGTCCATGACTCCTGAAACCCACCTTACACATTCTTGAACAGAAAAAGGTCAAGAAAATCACCCTTCTCCACCCAGGCCCTACCTCCATCCCTGGTGTCCCTGCCACCATCCACTAGTTTCCTGAGATATAAATCTCAGAGTGGGATCATTTTTGACTGCTCTCTGGCCTTCATCTCACATCCAACCCATCATAAAAGCCTGTCAAATGCTACCTCCTAAATAGCTCATCAGCCCTTCTGTTTCTCTGTGGAGCTACTGCCACCACCTTAGAGTCACCTCCTTTCTGGCAGGTTGGTAGGTGTTTGGTACATTTCGAGTGAATGAATGAGTAAACAGGACAGAATAGGATATAATTCAGGTCAATTGAAATCTTGATCTCTTTCTGGAAGGCTATATATTCTGAATGTCTATTAAACAGAAGGCTTTAGTGGAAAGAGTCTGATCAAATATGAGCAAACAACCCATTTAAACTTTGAGTTTCAAGTTGAGTAAGGAGCATATCTCCCAGATGAGAGAACTGAGTAGGACTGGAGATGTTTTGTCTAGGTTATTCTTCTGCACAAACCATATTTGGTTATTTTCCCGGTTTGGCTTATGAAAGAAAGTGCCAAAATAAATCAAAGTTTTATATTTGCAGCTTCTCAGCAACCAGCTTCTTAGCTTTCTCTCAGAGAAGTTCGATTTACCAAATTGGCACCTTGTAGTTTATGGCTCATCATTCTTGGAGGCACACCTTTGATGTCCCATCTTATTCTCCAGAAAATCCTTTCAGCACCACAGACCCCAGTTCAGTGATCAAACAAAAGAAATTGATTAAAATTGTTCTTTGGGGTTAATATATTAGTTTGGATGTAAGCTGTTTTTGTGGGTTTTCTCAGCTGGGGCCAAACTGAGTTGTGTAATGGGGGTGCAGGCAGGATTGTGACAGTGCTATTTATAGTTTCAAATAATGGCCTCCAGGGGCAAAAACAAAATGAAAGGCACCGAAGAATCTGCTCTTCTTACCAAGAACCTCCTTTTTAGTTTTTGGTGGCTTTTATGTTATTAATACTTTTAAAAGTACTGTTAATACTTTTATGTCATTAATGCTTTTAATGACTTGGAAGATTCACGTTGTGAGGTTTCTGCTTTGAATTCAGTGTAGTGATTTACAGCTAAAGAAATTAGC